>NC_055994.1:1250000-2500000 GCF_018446385.1 Zingiber officinale
GAAAAGCCGGTGCAGCAGACTGGAGGCGCCTTGAATGAAGCTCAAGGCGCCTTGGATCGAAGGTTGAAGGCGCCTTGGAGAGGCTGAAGGCGCCTTGAACCAAATAGAGTTCGACCAAGTCTATGTTGATCCACGCGTGCAACTCGGCAGCATGGAGGCGCCTTGAACACCCTTTATAAGAGGGTTTCGATCAGCAACTCAATATAACTCACTCCAAGCAATCGTTCTTCGACTAGCTGCTAACGACACGATCCCGAAGTGCTGCAACGACCCCCCAATGACCCGGAGCTCCGAATCTTCAGTTATTTATATTGTCGTCGGTATAATTTAATTATTTCTTATTGATTATTGTACTTCACTTGTAATTCTATTCGAGCTATTAGTTGTTGTCCACGGTAAGTGATCAAGGATCGCGGACCTTCGAGTAGGAGTCGATCTAGGCTCCGAACGAAGTAAATTCCCCTGTGTCTCTGTGTTTGTTTCTTATTTATTCCGCTGCGTGTTTTAACTCCGATAGTTTTACGAATCGTACGAAATAGCCATGAGCGCTACTCACACCCCCCCTCTAGCACTTCTCGATCCAACAGTAGAGCCCCGAGCGAGTTTGATCTGAGCTAGGAATGGGGTCCATAAAGGGCTTGTCCGATCGATGGGGAGCCGATTGGAAATGAACGGGGAGCAAAGCCTCGAGTAAGTCTGGTTTGAGCTGGGAATGAGACCCATAGAGAGTCTGTCCGATCGACGGGAAGTAGATCTGGAAAGAGCAGAGAGCAAAGCCCCGAGTAAGTTTGGTGTGAGCCGGGAATGGGGCCTATAGAGAGCATGTCCAATTGGCAGGGAGCCAATCGGGAAAGAACAAGGAGCAAAGCCTCGAGCGAGTACCTTATGACCCGGGGATGGGACCCATAGAGAGTCTGTCCAATCGGCGGGGAGCCGATCTGGAAAGAGCGGGGACCAGAGCCCTGAGCGAGTCCAATCCAAGCTAGGAATAGGGCCCATTGAGATCCTATTTGATCGACAGTGTCAATCAGGAGAGTGGGGACTTGCAAGGCTAGCTACTAAGGCTTTTGACCATCTTGGACTTTGTTTGATACCTATACTGGCATGTTGACCCCCTGGGCCCCACTGAAAGACTCTTTCCTATTCACCGTATCACTTGTGTTTATATTTAAGAGAAACAAACATATAGAAATAAATGTTCTCTATGAGTGCAGGAACACCCTTAAGTTTGTTAAGGCTATAGGTAAGTTGGCACTTCATGGACGATTTAGTTCTCTGCCACTAGGAGTTTGAAGATAAGAAGCACCAGAAGCCAACTTCTTTACAACTATATAAGGACCACTCTATTTGGGCTCTAGCTTACTAACATCTCTGACTGGCTTGATTCTTTTCCAAACTAGATCACCCTCTTGAAAGAAATGAAGGATAATCCGTCGGTTATAGTTTTGTCGCATCCTCTGTGTTGTGCCCAGAGGATGACCACATATTTCCACAATGACATGATATTGTCCACTTTAGACCTAAGCCCTCATGATTTTATTCTTGGACTCTCCCCAAAGGGTCTCATGTCAATGGAGATATCCTACATCCTTTTAAACATATGATCTTTACCAAATCTTTCTGATGTGGGACTTTGATTGAACCCAACAATCCTCCCCTCAAACAAAGGACTACAATTACTCTCATGGTCCAAGCCTCTCCGCGAGCATCTGGTCACCCTAACCTATCTCTGGGCTGTTGGAGTGTATACTGAAAGCCTAAGCTTTGTAAACATTCATTATGAATAAAGAATCACATTTGGTCAAATTTTCTACATTTAGTTGTAGTTGTTCAATTAATTTATATTGAAGATAATATAGTATGTGGTGTCACATACAGAAGATGATATTATCAGTACCTTATAAATTATAAACAGTAGCTCACGACCAAAATGGAAAGGAACAAACCATTAGAAGGTCATAGTGTAATTAGGTATCAGTTTATCTTGACTGTATAATTACACTAGTACACTTAGTGTGTATTGAGTAGGACCATTTGAGATCGTTTCTTTTATACTGACTTTATAAAGAAACAAAGACCTCGGTTATTATGGAAGTGTGTGCTCTTAATCTTGATATAATAACAAACACATATATTTGATATTTATTTCTTTAATTTATCAATGGGTGAGGTTTAGTTCGATGAATCAATAAGCCCGATAAGTTGGGAAATGGTATCACTTATAGTGTGTGTTGTTGATTATAGAAGGAAACTGTGTCCTAGAGATACTAGGTTGATAATGTCCCCAAGAGGAGCTCATAAGGATTGTCATGTTAAACCCTGCAGGTGGACTTAATCCGACATGACGATAAGGTTGAGTGGTACTACTCTTGGACTTAGATATTAATTAAATGAGTTGTCAGTAACTCACTTAATTAGTGGACATTCGATATCTTAAACACAGGGAGACTAACATGCTCATAATAAGAAGGAGCCCAAAAATGTAATTTGGGATTGGTGCGGTAGTTCAATAATAGTTCTCTAGTGGAATGAATTATTATTGATAAAATTAAGTTGTGTGTTCGGGGCGAACACGGGATGCTTAATTTTATCGAGAGACCAAAACCAATTCCTCCTCTCGGTCTCTATCGTAGCCTCTTATTTATAGAGTTCTATACCCACCTATACCCACCTTCTATACCCACCCAATAGGGGCCGGCCAAGCTAGCTTGGGAACAAGCTAGGGCCGGCCTAGGTATAAGATTGGGTGGCCGGCCCTAGCTTGAACCCAAGCTAGTGGGGGCTGGCCAAATTAAATTAAAAAGGAATTTTAATTTTAATTTTTATTATGTGGAAGAAATAATTTATTAAAGAGAATTTAAATTAAAAATATCTCTCTTATAAAAGATCTACAAAAGATTAAAGAAAGAGATTAGATCTCTTTCCTTATTTGTAGATTGGTGAGATATTTTATTTTCTCTTTAAAACTATTCACATGATAATAAAATTAAAATTATAGAAATTTCCTTTTATTAACCATGAAAAGATTTTTAAAGAGAAATTTTATTTTTTAAAATTTTCGGAAACAAATTAGGAAGTTTTAATTTGTTGATTGAAACTCTCCTAATTTGCTCTTTTGATTGTGGCCGGCCATCACAAGTTGATTGGGAAATTTTATTTTATTTTTCTCAATTAATTCATGTCAAGGAAAATTAAGGAAATTTTATTGTAATTAAATTTCCTAATTTGCCTAGGCCAAGGAATATAAAAGAAGGGGTGAGGGTGCCTTCATGAGACACAACCTCTATTGTTTCTCTCCCTCTTTTCCTTGGTGTGGCGGCCATCATCCTCTCCTCTCTTCCTCTTGTGGTGGCCGAATACTTCACCCTCTTGGAGTTCTTGTGGTGGCGGATACTACTTGGAGAAGAAGAAGAAGGAGAGAAAGCTAGCATCTCTTGGAGCTTGGTTAGTATTTTGGTTTTCTTCTTTGGTGAAGTTCTTCCTTTGTGGCCGAACCTTGCTTGGAGGAGAAGAAGGTGGTTGGTGGTTTCTCATCTCGGTAGATCGTTGCCCACACAACGTCCGAGGTTAGAAGAGGAATACGATAGAAGATCAAGAGGTTTTTCTACAAGGTATAACTAGTAATTTCTATTTCCGCATCATGCTAGTTATTTATGGAAATAATACCAAATACAAGAGGCTTACGTTCTAGAATTTCGAATATGTTTTTTCGATGCTGTGTTCTTTTGTTTTTTCTTTTCTTTGTGATTTGATTGTTCTCTTTGGTTAATCTAAAGTTATTTTAGGAAATTAAATATTAGCTTTCTATAAAAGGTTTTGTCTAGTCGGTGGTGGTTGCTCCCATATCTAAGAAGGTCATGTGCCTCGCCACGTCAGTACTAGGAACCAATTATGGAAATTAATATTTAATGGAATTAATAACTTAAGGAGACTTGGGTCGAACGTGTAAAGTTCCGCAGGAGATCCAAGTCAAAACCTAAAAGAACAAATAGATTAAGTTTTGGATCAAACGTGTTAAGTTCCGCAGGCGATCCAAAATTTAATTTAAAAGAACACATGGTGGCTAGGAAAAGGTTCAGACCTTTGTACAAAATTTTTGTACAGTGGAACCTATAGGTTTTCCGAGTAGCAACTAACAATTGGTATCAGAGCAAGGGTTTTGCCTCTGTGTATTTGGTATTTAGTTTAATTATGCACATGTCATACATAATTTAGGCAGGTTAATAGTAGGATGTGCTAACTTTGTGGATGCAGGATCCAACTATTATGGCTTTTAGTTATTATGTGTGTGATTGGACCCTTGGACATGTCAAGGGCATTTATCTGTGTGTGCATGATTGTATTAAAATACAGCAGGAGCTGTATTTAGTTTTATTAGGATTTTATTTTTGATCTAGATACATGTACATTCCTTTTATGGAATATAGGATCAAAATGTAAAATTCCATTTATGTCGCGGATCGAATCTTGCAAAGCGTGGAACCTTCTAAGGACCAGAGGCGCAGCGGAACTAGGAGCAAGATGCGACAGCTAGATCCGGTGGCGGTGGCCAAATATGGCAGCAGCTAGGGATGACAACACACGGAGGACAATTAGTGATAAAAGCTATAATAGTTGAAAATTAAATTTTCTATTTATTGCTTTTATATTATGCTGTGTGTGCATGTTAGTTTACAAGTTTTAGTAGGCTAGCATAGTTAAAATTCCTCATTTATAAATAACTAAGTGGGAGAGGGATTTTTAAATAAATCCCATGGTCTCCATTACTGGTTTGTAAGTGATGCAAACAAGCTTGCGCGTTGGCTCTGAGTGCCTTCCTCCATAACGGATGAGCTTGTTTGTGGATCACTAGAACAGACTTCCATTTTTGGATGACTATAGGAAGTTAATTAAGAGTGTGTGATCTTCCCCAACGGAAGGGGCATAATCTTATTAATGGACTTAGTGTCAAGTAATGGTATACACTTAGACACATCTAATAGTATCCTCCCCATCGGAGTCACTGCTATTATTTGTGTGACCAAAAGACACCAACTATTAATTTTATTTGTCAAAAAGTTAGGTTGACAAGATAATAAAATTAATGGGATAAAACCCTCCTTTTACAAATGTTGAATTTGTATACGTCCACACTAACGTGGCATACAAAATTCACGGTGTTTTGAGGTGTTGGTTAATTTAAAATAGTATTGTTTGAGGAATCAATATTATTCTAAATTTAGAGTTCTGACCAAAAGTTATTTGTGATTCTTAGGATGTCTTTCAACCCACTGTCCATCATACTTCAACAGAATAGACTTACTGGACCAAACTACATAGATTGGAAAAGAAACCTGGACATTGTTCTTACTGCTGAAAGCTATAAATTTGTACTGACTGAGCAGTGCCCTGATGCACCTACTGGTGAATCTACCCAAGAGGAGATTGAATATCATAGGAAATGGGTAAAAGCAGATGAGATGGCGCGGTGTTACATTTTGGCTTCAATGTCAAATGTATTGCAACATCAGCATCAAGATTTACCAACAGCCTATGATATTATGAACAATCTCAAGGAACTCTTTGGTCATCAGGATAGGGCTTCTAGGCAAGAAGCCATGAGAAAAATAATGATAGCCACCATGCAAGAGGGTACTCCTGTAAGGGATCATATCCTAAAGATGATGGCTTATCTAACGAGATACAAATCCTTGGAGGAGAAATTGATGGGGAAACCCAGATCGATATGATCCTCCAAACGCTACCTAGAAGTTTTGAGCAGTTTCGCCTGAACTATAATATGAATAAGAGGGTTTATTCATTAGCGGAACTACTGACAGAACTTCAAGCAGCAGAAGGATTATTTCGTCACAATGCTCAAATTCACTATGCTGAAAATGGTTCTACTTCTAAACCGAAAGGAAAGAAGAAGAAGAAACAAGCTGGTTCAGCAAAGAAAGTGAATAAATCTCAAGTGCTTCATCTGTAAGCAGGCAGGACATTGGAAGGCGGACTGTCCTCGTAGGAACCAAAACAAAGGTATATCTCATACTCTAGTTGTTGAAACATGTTTAGCGGTGTTATCTACCAGCACCTGGTGTGTAGATACGGGAGCCACTGATCATGTCTGCAATTCCTTGCAGGGGTTCCAGGAAACCCGACGACTATCTGAAGGAGAAATTACCGTCTACATGGGCAATGCTACTAAGATGGCAGCTGTTGCAGTGGGAGACGTCTACTTATCTTTTAGTAGAAATAGAAATTTGATTTTAAGAAATTGTCTTTATGTACCCAGTTTTAGAAAGAATTTAATTTCAGTTTCTAAACTGTTTTTAGATGGATATTCAGTTTCTTTCAGTAACGATGTAGTTATTAAAAGAAATAAAGTGATTATCTGTTCTGGTGCATTAGTTGGTAATTTGTATACTTTAAATCCAATTTCTTCCACAAAGCAAAACATGGAAATTTATAACTCATCTTCTAACTCTAATAAGAGAAAAGAACCTTCGGAGATGAACCAAGCATATCTTTGGCATCTAAGGCTTGGTCATATTAACTTAAGTAGGATTCAGAGGCTTATAGCCGATGGACTTTTGAGTTCATTTGAGTTGGAAAATTTACCAACTTGTGAATCTTGCTTGGAAGGTAAAATGACCAAGAGGCTGTTCAAGGCCAAGGGGTATAGAGCCAAAGAAGTGTTAGAATTGGTTCATTCTGATTTGTGTGGTCCTATGTCTGTCCAGGCAAGAGGAGGTTTTGAATATTTTGTCTCTTTCATAGATGATTATTCAAGATATGGATACATTTACCTAATGCGCCGCAAGTCCGAGTGCTTTGATAAGTTCAAAGAATACAAGGTGATGTGGAGAAGCGACTAGGTAAAAGTATCAAGACACTCTGATCCGATCGTGGTGGCGAATACCTTTTAGGAGAGTTTATGAATTACTTATCGAGGGGATTAAATCCCAATTATGCACTGGAACACCCCAAAGCGAATGGTGTAGCGAGCGAAGGAATAGGACTCTTATGGAGATGGTTAGATCAATGATGAGTTATTGAATTACCAAATTCATTTTGGGGATATGCTCGGAAACAGCGTATCGTTCCGAACTTAGTACCTTCTAAATCGGTTTCTTCTACTCCCATAGAATTGTGGAATGGGCGAAAGCCCAGTCTAAGACATATTCGGATTTGGGGTAGTCCGGCACATGTCTGAAACCAGATCTTGATAAGTTAGAATCTCGTACAGAAGTTCGCGTGTTTGTAGGATATCCCAAAGGAACGAAAGGTGATTTATTTTATAGTCCTAAAGACCGGAAGGTCATTGTTAGCACCAATGCCCAGTTTTTAGAAGAAGACTATATAATGGATCACAAGCCCGATGTAAAGTTGTTTTAGAAGAACTCGGAGAGGACACGTCTACTTCTACCAACAGGACAAGATGAAGTACCACAAGAGCGCAACACGTGTCACACATGATACACAACCCACGATGCCTCGTCGTAGTGGGAGGGTTGTAAGGCAACTGAAAGATTCATGTTTTGGGAGAGTCTTGGTTTGATCCGGTAAACATGAACCTGATCCCTGGATATATGAAGCACTCCAAGATATAGATCCACATCTTGGCAAAAGGCGATGAATTCAAATAGAGTCTATGTACTCTAATAAGGTGTGGGAGCTTGTAGAACCACCCGATGGTGTAAAAGCCGTTGGATGTAAGTGGATCTACAAAAGGAAAAGAGGGACAGACGGGAAGGTAGAAACCTTCAAAGCTAGGCTTGTTGCGAAAGGGTACACTCAGAAAGAGGGAATCGATTATGAGGAAACTTTTTCACCGGTAGTCATGCTTAAGTCTATCCGGATACTCTTATCCATTGCTGCTCATATGGATTATAAGATTTGGAAAATGGATGTCAAGACAGCTTTCCTTAATGGAAGTCTTGAAGAGAACATCCATATGAAGCAACCAGAAGGGTTCATTGAAAAAGGCAAAGAGCATCTAGTGTGCAAGCTCAATCGGTCCATTTATGGACTGAAGCAAGCTTCAAGGTCTTTGAACATCCAGTTTAATGAAGTAATCCAGTCATATGGATTTATTCAAAGTCCGGATGAGTCTTGTGTATATAAGAAGTGTAACGGAAACGTGGTGGTATTTCTTGTACTATACGTAGATAATATTTTGTTAATTGGCAACAATGTCAAGGTATTATCAGATGTAAGGGTATGGTTGTCCAAACAATTTGATATGAAGGACTTAGGAGATTGTGCACACATTCTTGGGATCAAAGTTATAAGGGATCGTAAGAAAAGAATGTTGTGTCTATCCCAAACTTCATATATAGATACAATTCTTGCTCGTTTTAGCATGCAGGATTCCAAGAAAGGTTTCTTACCTTTTAGACATGGAGTAGCTCTATCTAAAGAGATGTCTCCAAAGACGTCGAAAGAGATAGAGGACATGAAAGCAGTTCCTTATGCTTCGGTGTAGGAAGCCTAATGTATGCAATGTTATATACGAGACCGATATCTGTTTTTGCCGTGGGCATGGTCAGCAGATATCGAGTAACCTGGACAAGGACATTGGAATGCGGTAAAGCATATATTGAAGTACACGAGAAGGACTAGAGATTATATGCTAGTTTACCAAGCAGACGATCGCTCCCATGGGTTACAGTTGATTTCAATCGGATAGGGATAACAAGAAGTCTACATCGGACTATGTGTTTACTTTAGGAGGTGGAGCCATTTCATGGAGGAGTGTTAAGCAGAGTTTCGGACTCAACCATGGAAGTTGAGTATGTGATAGAGGCAGCTAAAGAAGCAGTATGGCTCAGGAACTTTCTAATGGACTTAGATGTGATTCCTGGTTTGCCCAAAATCATCACAATTTATTGTGATAATAGCGGTGCAGTTGCAAACTCGAAGGAACCACGAGCTCATAAGGCAAGTAAACATATAGAGCGCAAGTACCACCTGATACGAGATATCGTGAAGCGAGGAGAAGTTGTCATCGCCAAGATTGCATCAGCAGATAACCTGGCAGATCCTTTTACTAAGGCCCTTCCGGCGAAAGCTTTCGATCGGCATGTGGAGGGAATGAGAATCAGATGTATGGTAGAAGATATGGCAGCTTAGTCATTAGTATAAGTGGGAGATTGTTGGAGTGTATACTGAAAGCCTAAGCTTTGTAAACATTCATTATGAATAAAGAATCACATTTGGTCAAATTTTCTACATTTAGTTGTAGTTGTTCAATTAATTTATATTGAAGATAATATAGTATGTGGTGTCACATACAGAAGATGATATTATCAGTACCTTATAAATTATAAACAGTAGCTCACGACCAAAATGGAAAGGAACAAACCATTAGAAGGTCGTAGTGTAATTAGGTATCAGTTTATCTTGACTGTATAATTACACTAGTACACTTAGTGTGTATTGAGTAGGACCATTTGAGGTCGTTTCTTTTATACTGACTTTATAAAGAAACAAAGACCTCGGTTATTATGGAAGTGTGTGCTCTTAATCCTGATATAATAACAAGCACATATATTTGATATTTATTTCTTTAATTTATCAATGGGTGAGGTTTAGTTCGATGAATCAATAAGCCCGATAAGTTGGGAAATGGTATCACTTATAGTGTGTTGTTGATTATAGAAGGAAACTGTGTCCTAGAGATACTAGGTTGATAATGTCCCCAAGAGGAGCTCATAAGGATTGTCATGTTAAACCCTGCAGGTGGACTTAGTCCGACATGACGATAAGGTTGAGTGGTACTACTCTTGGACTTAGATATTAATTAAATGAGTTGTTAGTAACTCACTTAATTAGTGGACATTCGATATCTTAAACACAGGGAGACTAACATGCTCATAATAAGAAGGAGCCCAAAAATGTAATTTGGGATTGGTGCGGTAGTTCAATAATAGTTCTCTAGTGGAATAAATTATTATTGATAAAATTAAGTTGTGTGTTCGGGGCGAACACGGGATGCTTAATTTTATCGGGAGACCAAAACCAATTCCTCCTCTCGGTCCCTATCGTAGCCTCTTATTTATAGAGTTCTATACTCACCTATACCCACCTTCTATGCCCACCCAATTGGGGCCGGCCAAGCTAGCTTGGGAACAAGCTAGGGCCGGCCTAGGTATGAGTGGCCGGCCCTAGCTGAACCCAAGCTAGTAGGGCCGCCAAATTAAATTAAAAAGGAATTTTAATTTTAATTTTTATTATGTGGAAGAAATAATTTATTAAAGAGAATTTAAATTAAAAATATCTCTCTTATAAAAGATCTACAAAAGATTAAAGAAAGAGATTAGATCTCTTTCTTTATTTGTAGATTGGTGAGATATTTTATTTTCTCTTTAAAATTATTCACATAATAATAAAATTAAAATTATAGAAATTTCCTTTTATTAACCATGAAGAGATTTTTAAAGAGAAATTTTATTTTTTAAAATTACTGGAAACAAATTAGGAAGTTTTAATTTGTTAATTGAAACTCTCCTAATTTGCTCTTTTGATTGTGGCCGGCCATCACAAGTTGATTGGGAAATTTTATTTTATTTTTCTCAATTAATTCATGTCAAGGAAAATTAAGGAAATTTTATTGTAATTAAATTTCCTAATTTGCCTAGGCCAAGGAATATAAAAGAAGGGGTGAGGGTGCCTTCATGAGACACAACCTCTATTGTTTTCTCTCCCTCTTTTCCTTGGTGTTGTGGCCGGCCATCATCCTCTCCCTCTCTTCCTCTTGTGGTGGCCGAATACTTCATCCCTCTTGGAGTTCTTGTGGTGGCCGGATACTACTTGGAGAAGAAGAAGAAGAAGGAGAGAAAGCTAGCATCTCTTGGAGCTTGGTTAGTATTTTGGTTTTCTTCTTTGGTGAAGTTCTTCCTTTGTGGCCGAACCTTGCTTGGAGGAGAAGAAGGTGGTTGGTGGTTTCTCATCTCGGTAGATCGTTGCCCACACAACGTCCGAGGTTAGAAGAGGAATACGATAGAAGATCAAGAGGTTTTTCTACAAGGTATAACTAGTAATTTCTATTTCCGCATCATGCTAGTTATTTATGGAAATAATACCAAATACAAGAGGCTTACGTTCTAGAATTTCGAATATGTTTTTTCGATGCTGTGTTCTTTTGTTTTTTCTTTTCTTTGTGATTTGATTGTTCTCTTTGGTTAACCTAAAGTTATTTTAGGAAATTAAATATTAGCTTTCTATAAAAGGTTTTGTCTAGTCGGTGGTGGTTGCTCCCATATCCAAGAAGGTCATGTGCCTCGCCACGTCAGTACTAGGAACCAATTATGGAAATTAATATTTAATGGAATTAATAACTTAAGGAAACTTGGGTCGAACGTGTAAAGTTCCGCAGGAGATCCAAGTCAAAACCTAAAAGAACAAATAGATTAAGTTTTGGATCAAACGTGTTAAGTTCCGCAGGCGATCCAAAATTTAATTTAAAAGAACACATGGTAGCTAGGAAAAGGTTCAGACCTTTGTACAAAATTTTTGTACAGTGGAACCTATAGGTTTTCCGAGTAGCAACCAACATGGGCTTCCTCGCAAGCATCCACATCTAGTCATCTTGACCTGTTTCGGGCCTTCCCAAGAGCATTCGATCACCTTGACCTCTTCGGACTTCCCTACGAATATTCGGTCACCCTAACCTACTCACCTCCCCATAAGTATTCGGTCACCCTGACTTGCTCCAGGCTTCCTCGCAAGTATCTAGCCATCTTGACTTGGTTTGGGCCTCCCCGCAAGCATTCGATCACCTTGACCTGCTTCGGGCCTCCGTGCGAGAATCTGGTCACCCTGACCTACTCGCCTCCCCGCAAGTATCTAGTCACCCTGACTTGCTCCAAGCCTCCCCATAAGCATCTGGACACTCATGACCTACTTCAGGCCTCCCTCAACTTCGTTCAAGGTCTCCCCCATATGGCATTTGGTATGGACCATGCCTCTGATACCATTTGTTGTGCCCAAAGGATATCCACATATCTCCACAATGACATGATATTGTCCACTTTGGGTCTAGGCCCTCATGACTTTGCTCTTGGGCTCTCCCCAAAAGGCCTCATGCTAATGGAGATATTCTAAATCCTTTTAAACTCATGATCTTTGCCAAATCTTTCCAATGTGGGACTTTGGTGGAACCCCAACACTCTGCCTATATATAGTCAGCCAAGCGGTTGTTCGTTCTTTGGTCTCACTAATGAAATTCAGTTCAACGAGGTGTCAATCAACATTATTTTGATCATACAACAATCGCCAGGTGGATTTGTCATCTGCTTTGACTGGAACCATTACTTCAACAATGTAGACTAAGTGCAATGGTGTCATCCCTATGCTCTCTCATTGGTTGGTTCAGTACACCCATAAAATACTTGGTAATTCTTCAACCCAACTACCGCCCACATGATCAAGTTTGGTTTTGACTCCTCAGATAATCTCTCAGTTAGTGACTTCTGCTTAATCATTGCTTTGAGCGTATACTACAGAGGTAAAATCTTGAAGAATATCAAAATCTTCACATCACTATCGAATTATATTCCCTTAGAATTATCTCCCATTATTTGAAACAAGCTTGTGAGGGATTCCAAACTGGCATAAGATGTTGATCCATACGACCTTGATAATTGTTGGGACACTCTGGGAGCTAGAGGGGCGGTGAATAAATCGTCTTGCTTCGTTGATAATGATTTATAGCAGAAAACACAAAGCGAAGCTCCACCAATGCTAACACAAGGATTTAGTTGGTATCCACCACAAAAAGAGATGACTAATAAGAATTCACACTCGAGCACACTTCCCACTATATAAACACTCATTCTCGAAACAATTTGGATGTGAAGAAACATCATACAACTCAAGAACAAGAAAATATAACTCAAAACAAGGACACAAATATAAATACAAATAAAAAATGACTTAACACTTTGAACCTTGAATCCCTTGAGCTTTTCTTTCTTTGAATGCCTCTTGAAGGTGGAGAATGCAATAACACTTTCTCCCAAAACTTCCAAGAACTAGTGAGCAAAACAGAGAGGAGAGGTGGTCGATTTTTTTTTTCACATTTGAACCTCGCCAATGGCTTTATACTTCATGACCTGCTCAATGGTTATATCCCAATCAATCAACTAATCGATTGGGACATCTGAATCGATCAGCTAATCGATTCAATTGGCTTTTGTGTTCATGTGAGAGGTCCCAGAATTGATTAATTAATCGATTCCGTCTATCTTGTGACATCACATTGTGTAATCGATTGACCCGATCGATTAGGATGGCCAGAATCAATTAGCCAATTGATTCTGCCACCTTCTATTCTCATGACAACCTACCCTAATCGATTAGCCAATCGATAAGACCAAGCCGAATCAATTAAGCCAATTGATTCTGGCTCTTTCTGTATTCTAGCAAGAACCTCCTAATCAAATATCCAATCGATTAGCTTAGGGTCAATCAATTGCCTCAATAGATTTCCTAACCCTAACTTACTTAATCCAAGTCTAGAGTTTCCTTGCCCAACATTCGGTCAATCGTGACCTGTTGGGACTTCCTCATGCCTAGCATCTGGTCAATCTTGATCTGCTGGGACTTCATCACTAAGTGTCCAATCGATTCTTTAATCCACTTTGACTTTTCTCCTCATGACAAGTGCATGATCGACCTTGACCCACTTGGACTTATCGTCTCGTGCCAAGTGTTCGGTCAACCGCTGATCCACTTGGACTTCTAAACACTAAATGTCCGGTCAACCTTGACCCACCTAGATTTCCACATGTCTGACTTCACTCATCAGGGCTTTTTACCACCTAACTTCACTCATTAGGATTTTTCCACCTGACTTCACTCATCAGGATTTTTATCTATTTAGCTTCACTCACTAGGACTTCCCAACTGCCTGACACTCACTAGGACTTTCCATACCAAGTGTCCGATCAACACTGACCCACTTGGATTTACTTCTTCTGCCAACCTTCCCATTGGTCATGCCCTTGGCTAACCTTCAGTTAGGACTTTCCAATCAAGTATCCGGTCAACCTTGACCTACTTGACTCTTATGGTTAAGCTTGACCATCAATCTATATATCTTGTCAAACATCAAAACTTAACCATCAAGTCTCAAGCTTGAGCTAACTCAAGCTTAATCAACCTAGTCAACTTTGACCTAGGGAAAATTATACCAACAATCTTTCTCTTTTTAATGTTTGATAATATATTTAAGTTAGGTTAATCCCATAGTCTCAACCTCTTCTTTATGACAAAATATGAATAAGGGTTTCCTTCATACTCCCCCTTAACAAAATGATAACTTAAACCCTATATTCTCCTCCATTAGCATACATCAAAAACTCCCCTCCTGAAGAGTTATCCATATGTTATTTATAACCTCACTTGTTGTTCACAACTTCATAATAAAGGTCTTATACCCTTCATTGTCTCCAAATGCTCACCCTTGAGCATACACCTATCATCCAATGCTCATCCTTGAACATTCACAATACTAAAGGTTTACAACTTTCTATTGTTTAAAAAATCTAGATCATATTTTTAAGGAGTAGCTCCCCCTCAAAACTTGCTCCAATTTTCTGTTATTTTACCAACAATGATTTGGAATTCCTAAACCTTTAGGGAACTCAAAATTTGAAATTATGAGGGTTGAAATTCAATTTTGAAACTAAACCTCATCCTAAACTCCAACTTAGTCTTCTTTAACCATTCCTTTCTTGTTTATAAAAACTACCCTTAAATATATATATATATATAAATGTATTTCATAGGGTTAGGGATGGTTAACATGACTTATCATGATTTAATGGACTAAAATCAGACCATTTAAAATAAAATCAACATTCTTAATTGATTGGTGTCAGCTACCAGTCGATTACAACCTCTCTTAATCGATTAAAGTTGAGATTTAATCGATTATCGAGTGATAATCAATTGCTCTAATCGATTAGGACCTATAATCGATCACCTGATCAATTCCGTGAGCCTTTGTGCTTGCAGAAATGCACCTTAATCGATTTCATTAATCGATTGGAGTGCGTTAATCGATTGACCCAATCGATTACTATGCCTGAATTTCTGAATTTGATTTCAACCGAATTTCAAAAATACATAAATAATTCTATAAAATTTCAAAAATCATGAAAATTTATGTAGACATTACTTATGCTATATACTATCATGAAAAAAAATAGTTTTCTAATAAAATACATCTCATTTTCAATGATTGACGCAAGGTTAGAAACTTTTGAAGAACGTCAATATTTCTTTCAAACTTATGTCTAACTATACAATGGTGATTCTTATCAAAATATAGCCTTCACCAAGGTTTTCCAAAGTATATTTAAAATCATTTTCAAAATCAATTTCCTACCATGATCTTTGGGCTAAATGCATATGACTTGTACACTTACTTTCTCCATGATTGGATGATACATAATCTATGTGTTTTGATGAAACAAAAAACTCAAATAAATGCACTAAATCAATATCTTGAGTTATGTTCATCCTCCTATCATCTCTTTTTTATCTAATGTATACTAAAACTCATGCAAGTCAACTAATGGTCTTTGTGAGATGTAGATATTGGTTTTACCTAATCTAAGGGATCATGCATATCTAACTATATATTTTAAATTTGATCATCCACCTAGGATGTCATTTGGTAATTAATATCATTGTCCTTAATTTCAAGGATTTAAAATAATACATAAAAATGATCATGGCATATACCATAAGAATATTTCTTAAAATGAATTCTAAGAATAAATCCTAGATTTATCATAAGTGACATGATGCATGTATGAATGTATCAAAATATCATGGCAAGATGCATATATGATATAATGACATGACATGTGATAGGGTATACAAAGCATGACAACTTTAGTAAAAAATACCTAGATGATCTATCTAAGTGTTTCTATCCTTAATCTATTTGTTAACCCAAAAATAATCCTGGGTTTCCCTCATCTCCCAAGAAAGCGCCAAAAATCCCAACTTAGCATTTCTTTAATTTATGATATTTGTGCTAATTTTAATTAAGTCCAAATCTTTAAATTTTAGCATATTTTACTCTTCTAAAGAGCAAACATCAACTTCTCATTCTCAAGGAGTAATAATACCTTGAAAATGCCCCAAAGTGCCAACTTCACTGAGGTCGGGTTTAACTACCCTTCTAATTAGGACTGACACTCTCTAGACTCATCTAGGGTGTAGAGAACACATTGTTAGGAACTCAAAATCTATTGGTGCTCCTTGAGTGCTCTAGGTACTCATTAGAGATAACTTCCCTTAGTACCTTCCTAATGAGCTTCCTAGACTTGTTAAAAGCCTTGGTCACACTAGACTCCTCACAGTCAATTTTAAAGATAACTTCCCTTGTGACATTCTTAATGACTTTCTTAGCCTTCTTAGAAGCCTTAGCCACATTGGTCATTTCATGGTTAATTATAGGGATAACCTCCCTTAAAACCTTGACTTGACCCCTAGACCTAGGGTTAGTTCCATAGCTATATGAAACTCTATGATAAGAAGGCACATCCTTCTTGGTTTTAGATTTATTGTTAGTTAGAGCCCTAGAGCCAATCATTTGATGATTGTATTATGGACTTGTTGTATCATATTCTTATATAAATAAAGGCATTTATTTTTTGTTATTATACTTACTTGTATTGGTGCCAAATAAACTAAGTATGATAGTATCCTTGAGTAGAAGGTTCTCACCTATATCAATCGATTAGTTGAACCGATAGTGAGATGATATAGGGAACACTACTCTTAATCATTCCTAGTCGAGTATTAACATTCAGGGACAATGTTAATGCAACGAGACTAGCATGTAGGTCAACTCGATGACTTGATCTCACAAGTCATGAATATAGAGATATCAAGTTGACACATGGGTATGCATTGGAGAATGTATACTGAATGACCCGCCATGAGAAAGTATCATGGATCGTTATATGAGTGTCATATACTTTCTCATGTGGCTATTAGTATGACTACTAGTCCTTGGACCTGAAGTCACCATGGATCCCTACATAAGGAGTTATGTACTTTGGTTTCGTCAAACGTCACCCGTAACTGGGTGGACTATAAAGGCGATTACTGGGTATGTAACGAATTATGTAGAGGGATGTGAGTGATGTAGATGTGAGTTATCCCTCCTATATGACGGGAGAGACATCGATATTCTTGATAGAGTGAGACCACGAAGTGCATGGTCATGCCCAAATGAGTCAATATGAGATATTGAATTCATTTGATTTAGTGAGTCTACTTGGAGATCAAGATTTAGATTGGCCAGAGGATAACACGGTCTATGCCTCACATTGATCAATCTAGATGTCTAGGATAGAAGGACACTTGTTATATATTGTGAGGAGTCACAATTAGTAGTCACAAGGTGATGTTGGATCTCAACATTCTTGTAACTTGGGTAGTAATGATGTGTTGCTAGATACCGCTCATTACTTATTCTCTAAAATGGGTTTAGGGGCATTGCCAACATTACAAGAACCTATAAAGTCACACACTAAGGACAATTAGATGGAGATTAGATTCATATGATGAACCAAGAGGATTAGATTCATTTGATGAATCAAATTGGATTAAGAGTAATCCTAATTGGCCTAATTGAGTTGGACTCAAGTTGATTCATGTGTTCAATGAGTCTAATTTAGATTATGACTCATTGAATCAATTTAATTAAATGAATTAGATTCATTATATTAAATTGGTTTGAATTAAATGGTTGGATTAGATCAACCATGAGAGGAAGAGGAAGAGGAAGAGTCAAGTTTGACTTGACTTTATGCCACATCATTTGTGACTTGACATTAAGTGGCCAATGATTATGTGCCACATCATCATGTTTAGCACATGTGTGTGCCACCTAATGGGATTACAAATTCCCTTTCAATTTAATGTGGCCCTCCACATTTAATGAAAAAAGGAGTTACACTCCATGAAGGTGGTCGGCCACTTTTGATTGTGAATGGAATTCATTTTCATTCAAGGCTTATTCACATCTTCTTCTTCCTATATCTCTCTTTTCTTGCTCTCCCTCTTCTCTCTTGGCCGAACACCCTAGGTGCTAGCACACCTTTGTTTGGTCCTCTCCACCTAATTTTGTTCGTGTGGATACTTCTAGAGGGTTGTCTACTTTGACAATCTTGAGATCCGGCAAACCGTTGGACTAGCGGGATAGCGAAGGACATCGCATCGAGGGTAACGCTCTTATCTAGTGTAGATCTAGACTTTAGAAACTCGTACTCATATTTTTTTTTGTTTTATTTTTCTTCGCACGGATCGGGTGGCGGGGGTTTCGGGGTTTTCGCGACGCGAAAAAACGGTTTTTGCGGCCCGAAAAACCCAACAGTGGTATCAGAGCCACGTGCGAAGCGAGTACGAATTTAATTTGATTTTTTATTAAAAATATAGGTTCTGTAACTTTCTGTAATTTTATGGTTTTTATGGGTATTTTTCTCGTAGAAGCGAAGCACAAGTGTTTCGACACTTGTAGGCTTCGACTACCGAGAAAATTTTTCCGAAACGGCAAGGTTTCGTCCCAAAACTTTTTGGGACAGCGGGCTAAGGTGCTGTAGGATCGCTTAGGGACACTCGCGATGGTTAGATCGCGGGTAGGGGCGCTGCCCCTGGCCCCGCAAGGGGATACGTTCCGCGATTGCGCCCGAAAACCGCTAAACGGGACCGCCGGAAAAATTTTACTCATAAAAATTATAAAATTGTACTAAAAATTACAGAAAATTATAGAAAATACATAATTTAGAATTATGTATAATTTGTGATAGTCATGGCCCAAAAAGACCCAATTGGATTGGTATATTTGTGTTGTAATTCATATTACGTCCTGCGCGCCGTCATTTATGTTGTGTGTGCTATATACTTGATACGTGACCTGCACGTCCTGCCTTTCTCTGTTTATTCTTGTTGTAAATTAGTTTAGACTCGAATGTAACTCGAGTTTCAAAATTGTAATGTACAAAATTGGAGCCGTGGAAGGTCCACTCGAGACGGAGTTACGAGGAGGGTGCGAGCAACACAAGGTGGTCAAGGGAAGGAGCTTGAGAAGCTGTTGACCCTAGGTTGACCATCTGATCTTCTCATTGGCTTAAGAAGATCGTAGTAGGGCCATGACTAATCACAAATTAATTTAATTAATTACTTGTGTATATGTGATGCATGATTAAGTAATTAATTAGTGCCTAATGATTAGATTAGATCTAAGTTGTGCACATGATGCACCCCACGATTAGATTAGATCTAAATTGAGTATATGATACGCATCATCGTTTAGATTAGATCTAAATCACGTCAACTCTAATGCCTACCGTGCCGTGATACCTATCACTACCTCGATCACATGTGTTGTTGAATCTACCAAAGCAGAGCAACACATATTATCTTGGTAGGGTACGGAGGGACAATCTTGGTCCCGCTTATCAACGCATGGGCGAATACAAACTCAATTAGATTGAGTATTCCTACTTAACTCGGTTGGATCGAGTACAACTATAGGCATTCTTCCAATGGTTGTAAAGATAGGACATAAATCACATTTATATTAATTCTTGGGCGTATTAGCCAAAGCTAACTCAAGTTTTAATATAACTGCGGATAATGATCCTATAAACAAGAGTTGCATAGAGATGTAATTGGTAAATCGTTACCTACCGATCATACTAAATCTTGGGTGTATTAGCCAAAGTTAACTCAAGGGTTAGTATGATGTGGATCTTGTCCCACATGAATTATAGAATTCAGTGGGAGCATCATTTAGTTAAAGGCCTAATTAAATGATTTAAAAGAATATGATATTTATTTTCTGCATTTTTCTGTTGTAGATAACCATGACGTCGAATACGAACACTTTCTCCCTGCATTCTGTCCTTGAGAAGGACAAGCTCAACGGAGCAAATTTCCTGGACTGGTACAGGAACTTGAGAATAGTTCTCACCCAGAAACGTAAACTGTACATTCTAGAGCAGCCCATTTCAAAGGCTCCTCCTGCAATGCCCCGCGAGCTGACAAAGATGCTTATAAGAAGCATCAAGATGACGCATTAGATGTGTCCTGTCTAATGCTTGCGACCATGAACTCTGAGCTTCAAAAGCAACACGAGTTAATGGGCGCTTACGATATGGTTGAATATCTTCGTCAACTGTATCAAGGACAAGCGCGACATGAGAGATTTGAGATCTCAAGGGCACTATTTCAGTGCAAGATGTCAGATGGGGCTCCCGTAGGCCCATATGTACTCAAAATGATTGGGTACATAGAAAACCTACAAAGGTTGGGATTCCCGCTTGGTCAAGAGCTGGCCACTGACCTGATCTTGCAATCCTTGCCGGATAGCTATAGTCAATTCGTTCTAAACTACAATATGAACGAAATTGACAAGCCACTGCCTAAGCTGCTTAGCATGTTAAGAACCTTAAGAAGGCTAAGCCCCACTCTGTTCTGATGGTTCAGAAACACAAGGGCAAGGGCAAGCCCAAAGGCAAGGGAAAGTCCCAAGCCAAGGGCAAAGGCAAGGCACTGAAGCCTAAAGGAGGGGTCGCCAAGGATGCTACCTGCTTCCACTGCGATCAGACCGGGTACTAGAAGAGGAACTGCAAGGTGTACCTGGAAGATCTTAAGAAGAAGCGAAGTGAGACTTCCACTTCAGGTATATATGTTATATAAGTCAATCTATCTATTTCTTCATCATGGGTATTAGATACCGGATGTGCATCTCACATTTGTACTAATGTGCAGGCGCTGAGAAATAACAGGGCATTGGCGAAGGGCGAGGTGGACCTACGCGTAGGCAATGGAGCACGGGTTGTTGTTGTTGCTGTAGGGACTTATTTTCTATCTCTGCCCTCTGGGCTTGTATTAGAGTTGGATGATTGTTGTTATGTGCCTGCATTAACTAAGAACATAATTTCAGTTTCTTGTTTGGACAAGAAAGGTTTCTCTTTTATTATTAAGGACAAATATTGTTCTGTTTATTTAATATTGTTCTGTTTATTTAAAAGATATGTTCTATTGTAGTGCACCTCTGATAAACGGACTCTACATTCTAGACCTTGAAAGCCCTATCTATAACATAAATACCAAGAGGTTCAAGTCAAATGACTTGAACCAAACCTATCTCTGGCACTGTCGCTTAGGTCATATAAATGGCAAGCGCTTATCCCAGCTCCATAAGGATGGTTTGCTGGACTCATTTGATTTTGAATCTTATGAGACGTGCGAGTCATGCCTACTAGGCAAGATGACCAAGACTCCCTTTAGTGGGCACAGCGAAAGAACGACTGATTTGTTAGGACTTATACATAATGATGTATGTGGCCCTTTCAATGTCGCTACTAGAGGCGGTTATAGGTACTTCATCACATTTACTGATGACTTCAGTAGATATGGTTATGTGTACTTGATGACACATAAGTCAGAATCCTTTGAAAAGTTCAAAGAATTCAAGAATGAAGTACAGAACTAGCTTGGCAAGAGTATTAAGATACTTCGATCAGATCGAGGTGGATAATACCTTAGCCATGAGTTTCGTGACTACCTAGCAGAGTGTGAGATTCTATCCCAAGTCACTCCTCCTGGAACACCACAGTGGAAGGGTGTATTCGAAAGGAGGAATCGTACCCTATTAGATATGGTACGATCTATGATGAGTCACACAGATCTTCTGACATTCCTTTGGGGCTATGCTCTAGAAATGGCAGCTTTTATACTCAACTGAGTTCCATCCAAGGCCGTGATAAAGACACCATATAGGATATGGACTGGGAGAGATGCTCAAGTGTCTTTCATGAGGATTTGGGGTTGTGAGGCTTACGTTCGACGTCAAGTCTAAGACAAGTTAGGGTCCAAATCCGACAAGTGCTACTTTATTAGATATCCCAAGGAAACTAAGGGATATTACTTCTACATTCCCAGTCAGCACAAGGTAGTTGTGGCAAAGAGTAGGGTCTTTCTAGAAAGGGATTTTGTTTCTAGAAAGACTAGTGTGAGTACGTTCGATCTTGAAGAAGTTCAAGATACGGACCATAGCACTGAAGCCTTGATGGAAGTTGAACTGGAACCACAAAGTGTTGTGGATGATGTTGTTCCACAAAGAGTTGAGGAACAATAACCAGTTCAAGTAGACATACCTCTTTGCAGGTTTGATAGGGTACGTCGTCAGCCTGAGAGATACTCATTTCTCTTGTCTGACCATGATGACGTTGTGCTCATAGAGGATGAGCCTACCACCTATCAGGAAGATGTGATGAGACCAGATTCCGAGAAATGGCTAGAGGCCATGAGATCCGAAATGGAATCCATGTACACCAACCAAGTATGGACTTTGGTTGATCCACCTGAAGGGGTAAAACCTATTGGGTGTAAGTGGGTCTTTAAGAGAAAGACTGACATGGATGGACTTATCTATAAGGGTCGCTTGGTAGCTAAAGGTTTCAAGCAAATTCATGGTATTGACTATGATGAAACCTTTTCTCCAGTAGCGATGTTTAAGTCCATTCGGATCATGCTTGCTATTGCAGCTTACCATGACTATGAGATATGGCAGATGGATGTCAAAACCGCGTTTCTGAATGGAAACCTGCTCGAGGATGTGTACATGACACAACCTGAGGGTTTTGTAGATCCGCAGCATACTAGTAGAGTATGCAAGCTCCATAGGTCCATTTATGGACTAAAGCAAGCTTCTCAGAGCTGAAATCTTTGATTCGATGATGCAATCAAATAGTTTGGTTTCATCAAGAACGAAGTTGAACCTTGTGTCGACAAGAATGTTGTAGGGGACATAGTTGTCTTCCTCATATTGTATGTGAATGACATACTACTCATTGGGAAAGACATCCCTTTGTTACAGTCTGTCAAGACTTGGCTATGGACTTGTTTCTCAATGAAGAACTTAGGTGAGGCATCCCGCATTATAGGCATACAGATCTATAGAGATAGATCTAAGAGGTTGCTTGGCCTAAGTCAGAGTACATATATTGACAAGGTACTCCTTCGGTTTGCCATGCAGAACTCCAAGAAGGGATTTCTGCCGATGTCACATGGCGTGAGTCTTTCGAAGACTCAAGGCCCCTCTTCTAGAGAGGAGAGAGACCACATGGATCAGATCCCTTATGCCTCAGCCATAGGATCTATCATGTACGCCATGCTATGTACTCGACCTGATATCTCGTATGCTTTGAGCATGACGAGCAGATACCAGTCAGATCCAGGTGAAAGTCACTGGATAGCGGTCAAGAATATTCTTAAGTACTTAAGAAGGACTAAAGAATATTTCTTGATATATGGAGGCAATGATGAGCTAGCTGTAAAGGGTTACCGTGATGCTAGCTTCCAGACCGATCAGGATGTTTATCGATCGCAGTCAGGGTTTGTGTTTTGCATAAATGGTGGTGCTGTGAGCTGGAAGAGTTCGAAGCAGGACACAGTAGCTGATTCTATGACAGAGGCCGAGTACATTGCTGCATCAGAGGCAGCAAAGGAGGCAGTTTGGATCCACAAGTTCATCACTGAACTTGGAGTAGTTCCCAGTATCGCTGACCCTATTGAGCTCTATTGTGACAATAATGGAGCTATAGCACAAGCGAAGGAACCTCGCTCACACCAGCGGACCAAACACATACTACGGCACTTCCATCTCATTCGAGAGATTATCGAGAGAGGAGATGTGAAGATTTGCAGAGTACCTACAGAGGCTAACATCGCAGATCCCTTGACCAAGGCTTTGGCACAGAGAAAGTATGATGGTCACACTAGGTCATTGGGGCTTAGAGCCTTCACTGATTGGCACTAGTGCTAGTGGGAGATTGTTAGTTAGAGTCCTAGAGCCAATCATTTGATGATTGTATTATGGACTTGTTGTATCATATTCTTATATAAATAAAGGCATTTATTTTTTGTTATTATACTTACTTGTATTGGTGCCAAATAAACTAAGTATGATAACATCCTTGAGTAGAAGGTTCTCACTTATATCAATCGGTTAGTTGAACCGATAGTGAGATGATATAGGGAACACTACTCTTAATCATTCCTAGTCGAGTATTAACATTCAGGGACAATGTTAATGCGACGAGACTAGCATGTAGGTCAACTCGATGACTTGATCTCACAAGTCATGGATATAGAGATATCAAGTTGACACATGGGTATGCATTGGAGAATGTATACTGAATGACCCGCCATGAGAAAGTATCATGGATCGTTATATGAGTGTCATATACTTTCTCATGTGGCTATTAGTATGACTACTAGTCCTTGGACCTGAAGTCACCATGGATCCCTACATAAGGAGTTATGTACTTTGGTTTCGTCAAACGTCACCCGTAATTGGGTGGACTATAAAGGCGATTACTGGGTATGTAACGAATTATGTAGAGGGATGTGAGTGATGTAGATGTGAGCTATCCCTCCTATATGACGGGAGAGACATCGATATTCTTGATAGAGTGAGACCACGAAGTGCATGGTCATGCCCAAATGAGTCAATATGAGATATTGAGCTCATTTGATTTAGTGAGTCTACTTGGAGATCAAGATTTAGATTGGCCAGAGGATAACACGGTCTATGCCTCACATTAATCAATCTAGATGTCTAGGATAGAAGGACACTTGTTATATATTGTGAGGAGTCACAATTAGTAGTCACAAGGTGATGTTGGATCTCAACATTCTTGTAACTTGGGTAGTAATGATGTGTTGCTAGATATCGCTCATTACTTATTCTCTAAAATGGGTTTAGGGGCATTGCCAACATTACAAGAACCTATAGGGTCACACACTAAGGACAATTAGATGGAGATTAGGTTCATATGATGAACCAAGAGGATTAGATTCATTTGATGAATCAAATTGGATTAAGAGGAATCCTAATTGGCCTAATTGAGTTGGACTCAAGTTGATTCATGTGTTCAATGAGTCTAATTTAGATTATGACTCATTGAATCAATTTAATTAAATGAATTAGATTCATTATATTAAATTGGTTTGAATTAAATGGTTGGATTAGATCAACCATGAGAGGAAGAGGAAGAGTCAAGTTTGACTTGACTTTATGCCACATCATTTGTGACTTGGCATTAAGTGGCCAATGATGATGTGCCACATCATCATGTTTAGCACATGTGTGTGCCACCTAATGGGGTTACAAATTCCCTTTCAATTTAATGTGGCCCTCCACATTTAATGAAAAAAGGAGTTACACTCCATGAAGGTGGCCGGCCACTTTTGATTGTGAATGGAATTCATTTTCATTCAAGGCTTATTCACATCTTCTTCTTCCTATATCTCTCTTTTCTTGCTCTCCCTCTTCTCTCTTGGCCGAACACCCTAGGTGCTAGCACACCTTTGTTTGGTCCTCTCCACCTAATTTTGTTCGTGTGGATACTTCTAGAGGGTTGTCTACTTTGACAATCTTGAGATCCGGCAAACCGTTGGACTAGCGGGATAGCGAAGGGCATCGCATCGAGGGTAACGCTCTTATCTAGTGTAGATCTAGACTTTAGAAACTCGTACTCATATTTTTTTTGTTTTATTTTTCTTCGCACGGATCGGGTGGCGGGGGTTTCGGGGTTTTCGCGACGCGAAAAAGCGGTTTTTGCGGTCCGAAAAATCCAACATTTATAACACAAACCTCTCCTGCCATTGGATGATTCTTGTCTATCTATCCTTAGATTCTACTCATTTGACCCCTTAAAGATATTTTTCATTTCTTTTTAGGTCTTTTCCAATTTATCAAGTCTTGATCTTAAGACTTAATTTTCTATCTTTAAATCCTTAGATTTTTATGTTTCTTAATTTCCTTGGGCATTTCTATTTTTAGGCTTATATCTAAAGTCCTTAGAATTTTTGCCTAGATTATTTTCCAACTTTCTATCCTTAGGAAGTGTGGTTCTAGCATGATATACTACATATTTTTCTTTAATTCTATCATGCTTCATATTTTCATGATAAATTACATTAAAATGATAAAGACTACTTCTAGCATGTTTTTTTATCATGACTCAAAGAAATTGCGTTAATAAATGATACCTTGAGTTTGCTCTTAAGAGCTCCCCCATGAGTTGAACTTCCTCCTTTGACTTTGGTTGGATTCTTTTCTTTTGGACATTGGTTCCAATAATATCCATTTTGTTTGCACGAGAAGCATACAATGTACTCCTTGCTTCTTCGTACTACGGGGTCGACTTTCTTAGGCTTCTCCTTGCCTTTAAGTGTCAATTGACCCTTCTTCATGGTCAACTTAGGATATTTACTTTTGTAATATCCTCTTTCTGTCACTCAAAATAAATAATATGATCTTTATTATTATTATAATTTAAAATTTTTATACCTTTTTTTTCTTGAAGGAGTGACACATGATCCTCCATTTGTCTTGGAAGTAGGAGCTTCTTCTTGCTCTGGTGTCAATAAATGACGCTCCCCCTCAATCCTTGAGGCGGAGGCTTCTTCAATTTCTTCATCCTCGGATGTTGAGCATCCCTCAACCTCAGAATCCTTGTGCACATCAAACAAAGAGTATGCCCCTTTACCTTTATCTTTGCACTCTCTTGAGGACAGATAAACCTCTGCATCTTCTTGATCTAATGAATTTCCCTCTTTGGATTTTTCTTGGTTTGGTACAGTGGAAGGATCTTCATCAATCTTTTCTAATTTGCTCCAAAGCTCCTTGACATCTTCATACTCTCCTATCTTGCTCAAGATGTTGCTAGGCAATAAATTGACCAATAGTTTGGTCACTTTGTCACTAGCCTCACATCTTTGAATTTGCTCCTTGCTCCAATTGCTTCTCTTGATAAGTTTGCCTTTTTCATTTGTTGGAGTTTCAAAACATTCCATTAAAGCAAACTATTTCTCTATCTCCATCATGAAGAAGTTTTCAATCCTTGATTTCCAAGAATCAAAACTTGTAGATGTGAATAGTGGAGGCATCCTTGTGTCATATCCGAGTTCATCTCGAAAATCTATCTTAAAGTTGAGCTTGTTGATGAAGTATTTGATATTGGATCAATCTGGGTACCCTAGGTTTTGATGTTTGGGCAAAGGTTTAAGTTAGGTTTATTGTTGTATTTGATATGTATTGTGAGTGTGCAGGATACAAGTACAACAAAGAAAGTCCAATGGTAATCTTGGCAGAGGAAAGTCCAAGGATGAGTCTTGACGGTGTAAGTTCAAGCATGTAGTTTTGGCAACGTAAGTCCAAGTGTGACTTGGCAATGGATGAAGTCCCGGAGGCGCGCCCTCTTGGCAAAGGAAGACCCGACAACAATGATAAGGCCGATGGAAGCTCCAGAAGGCAAGACATGAAGGATGGGTAGACATCCGAGGAATGCAAGGCTGATGGAGGAGGCTAGAAGGCTAGGTCTAGGTTGGTCAGGTGAGGACGAGTGCTGAGTGAATATACTCGGGAGTTAAATCCTAGGATTAGGGTTATTGTAGCAGTATTGTAGCGTACTGTACAAGTACTATAGTGTTACTGTGGCAATAATGTAGCAGTCGACTGGTGTTTTCATCAGTCGACTGGTGCAGTCGACCGGACAGTTGACTGGGCACGAACAGAATACTTCTGTTCGTTCGGTTAGTGTGGAGTAGTCGACTGATGGAAGTATCAGTCGATTGGTATATGGCTGTTAGGTTGTAACGGTCGAATCTCAACAGAGGGCAGTCGACTTATGGTTTTAGCAGTCCACTAGTAGGCGGGGTTTTCTAACTCGTGGCCTATACAACCAAGCATTGGAAGCTTGGTTAAGGTTGACGAAAATAGAGGTGGTTAACCCCTATTAGAGTCTCCAAGGTTTTCATGAGTGATCAAGAGCTTGTGCGAGTTTTTGGCGAGGTTTCTCCACCCACAAGGAGCTACTCGAGCTAGCCGGAGATTTTCCGGGGAGTCATCCACCGATGATTGGGATCGTCCACCTTACGGACAACCGTGGAGTAGGAGTAAGTGGTCTCCAAACCACATTACATAAACGTGTTAGAGGTTTGATTGTCTAGCTTATTGTCTCTAGGTTTAGCTTTCTATTTGTTAGATTTGTTTTGTATTTTCGTTGTGCACTAACAAGCGTAGGAAGCGACAATTTGGGTGAGATGCTATTCACCCCCCCCCCCCCCTCTAGCGGACGTCAAGGTCCCAACATTTGACTTTGTTGACTTTAGGCTTCAACTTATTCTTCTTTCTTTAGCTCTTTGCCCTTTCCAGCGATGAGTCCGGTGAAGAACAACCTTGCTTTGATACCACTTGTTGGGACACTTTAGGAGACGGGGTGAATAGTTCGTCTCGCTTCGTCAACGATGCATGATTTGTAGTGGAAAACACAAAGCAAAGCTCTGCCAATACTAACACAAGGATTTGCTTGGTATCCACCTCAAGAAGAGGTGATTAATCCGAGGATCCACACTCGAGTACACTCTCCACTATGTAAACATTCCTTCTCGGAACAATCCGGAGGTGGAGAAACCTCGTACAACTCAAGAATAAAAAAAACAACTCAAAACAAGGAAATAAATGTAAATACAAATCAAAAATGACTTAACACTTTGAAACTTGAATCCCTTGAGCTTTTCTTGCTTTGAATGCCTCTTGAAGGTGGGAAATGCAGCAACACTTTACCTCGTACAACTCAAGAATAAAAAAAACAACTCAAAACAAGGAAATAAATGTAAATACAAATCGAAAATGACTTAACACTTTGAAACTTGAATCCCTTAAGCTTTTCTTGCTTTGAATGCCTCTAGAAGATGGGAAATGTAACAGCACTTTATCTCCTAAAATTTCCAAGAACAGGTGAGAGAGGAGAGGTGGTCGATTTTTTTTTTATATATTTGAACCTCGCCAACGGCTTTATACTTCACGACCTGCACAACGGTTATATTCCAATCGATAAACTAATCGATTGGGGCATATGAATTGATTAGATGATCGATTCAGCTGACTTTTGTGTTCACACAAGAGGCCCCTGAATCGATTGATCAATCGATTTCACCTGCCTCACGACATCACACTGTTCAATCGATTGACCTAATCAATTAGCATGGCTGAAATCGATTGGCCAATCGATTCTTCCACCTTCTTTTCTCATGACAACCATCCATAATCGATTACCCAATTGATTAGACCAAGCCTAATCGATTGAACCAATCGATTTCAGCCCTTTCTGTATTCTCGCAAGAACCTCCTAATCGATTACCCGATCGATTAGCTTAGGGTCAATTGATTGCCTCAATTGATTATCTAACCATAACTTGCTTAATCCAAGTCTAGGGTTTCCTTTCCCAATATCCAGTCAACTGTGACATATTGGGACTTCCTCATGCCTATTATCTAGTCAACCTTGACCTGCTAGGATTTTATCGCTAAGTGTCCAGTCAATCCTTTGATCTACTTGGACTTTTCTCCTCGTGCCAAATGTCCAACCAACCTTAATCCACTTAGACTTATCCTCTCATACAAAGTGTTCGATCAACCGCTGATCCACTTGAAGTTCTAAATACTAGATGTCCGGTCAACCTTGATCCACCTGGATTTTCACATGTCTGGCTTCACTCACCAGGGCTTTTCACTACCTAGCTTCACTCACTAGGATTTTCCCACCTTACTTCACTCATTAGAATTTTCATCTTCCTAGGTTCATTCACTAGGACTTTCCAATTGTCTGACTTCACTCACCAGGACTTTCAAACTGTCTGGTTTCACTTACCAGGACTTTCCACACTAAGTGTCTTATCAACACTAATCCACTTAGATTTTCTTCTTCTTCCAACTTTCTCGTTAGTCATGTCCTTGCCTAACCTCCAATTAGGACTTTCCAGTCAAGTATCCGGTCAACCTTGACTTACTTGACTCTTCTAGTCAACCTTTGACCGTCAATCTACATATCTTGTCAAACATCAAAACTTAACCATCAAGACTCAAGCTTGAGTCAACTCAAGCTTAGTCAACATGGCCAACTTTGACCCAGGGGAAATTGCACTAACAATAATAGTGTGCTTAGTGATTCTAGCCAAAGCCTCCATCTCTACCCATTTAGAAAAATAATCCACCGCAACAAGTATGAATTTTTTCTGAACGGGGGCAGTCAAAAAGGGGCTAACAATATCCATTCTCCACTAATCAAAAGGACAAGAAACCAAAGATGTCTTCAAGGGCTTAGTCAATTCATAAGAGATATTTTGATGCTTTTGACAGGAAGTGTAGGTGGCCACTAGTCAAGCTGCGTCAGCCTAGGCCTCCCACATGGCTACCACAATAACATTGGTGTATCTTGCAAAACATAATCGACGCCATCCGATTTGATACACTTGAGAAATGAGTGAGAGACTGCCTGCTTGTATAGATGATCTCCTATTAGAGTGAAATGGCTAGCCCTCCTTTTAATATGCTGAGTTGCTCAGTGCCGATCGACAAAGTTCCATGTTGGAGATAAGAAATCAGTGGAGTCTGCTAATCGATCAGCTCCTCCATATTTTCCTGTAGATTGATTTGGGCTATCAGCAGAGTTTATGCTACAGACTTATCAATAACATAAGTGGATAATGAATTGGTCATTTTTGATAACTCATCCACCTTTTGATTACCGCTCGTGCTATCTTGTGTATGTTGGAATGTATACTGAAAGCCTAAGCTTTGTAAACATTTATTATGAATAAAGAATCACATTTGGTCTAATTGCCTACATTTGTTTGTAGTTGTTCATTTAATTTATATTGTAGATAACATAGTATGTGGTGTCACATACAGAAGATGATGTTATCAGTACCTTATAAATTATAAACAGTAGCTCACGACCAAAATGGAAAAGGAACAAACCATTAGAAGGTGGTAGTGTAATTAGATATTAGTTTATCTTGACTATATAATTACACTAGTACACTCAGAGTGTATTGAGTAGGACCATTTGAGGTCGTTTCTTTTATACTGACTTTATAAAGGAACAAAGACCTCAGTTATTATGGAAGTGTGTGCTCTTAATCCTAATATAATAACAAGCACATATATTTGATATTTATTTCTTTAATTTATCAATGGGTGAGATTTAGTTCGTTGAATCAATAAACCCGATAAGTTGGGAAATGGTATTACTTATAGTGTGTGTTGTTGATTATAAAAGGAAACTGTGTCCTAGAGATACTAGGTTGATAATGTCCTCAAGAAGAGCTCATAAAGATTGTCATGTTAAACCCTGCAGGTGGACTTAGTCCGACATGACAATAAGGTTGAGTGGTACTACTCTTGGACTTAGATATTAATTAAATGAGTTGTCAGTAACTCACTTAATTAGTGGACATTCGATATCTTAAACACAGGGAGACTAACACACTCATAATAAGAAGGAGCCCAAAAATGTAATTTGGGATTGGTGCGGTAGTTTAATAATAGTTCTTTAGTGGAATGAATTATTATTGATAAAATTAAGTTGTGTGTTCGGGGCGAACACGGGATGCTTAATTTTATCGGGAGACCAAAACCAATTCCTCCTCTCGGTCCCTATCGTAGCCTCTTATTTATAGAGTTCTATACCCACCTATACCCACCTTCTATACCCATCAATAAGGGGTGGCCAAGCTAGCTTGGGAACCAAGCTAGGGCCGGTATTGGGTGGCGGCTCTAGCTTGAACCCAAGCTAGTAGGGCCGCCAAATAAAATTAAAAAGAAATTTAATTTTAATTTTTATTATTATGTGGAAGATATATTTTAAAGAGAATTAAAATTAAAATATCTCTTGTAAAAGATCTACAAAAGATTAAAGAAAGAAATTAGATCTCTTTCCTTATTTGTAGATTGGAGAGATGTTTTATTTTCTCTTTAAAAATTATTCACATGTTGATAAAATTAAAATTATAGAAATTTCCTTTTATCAACCATGAAGAGATTTTAAAGAGAAATTTTATTTTTTAAAATTTCCGGAAACAAATTAGGAAGTTTTAATTGTTGATTAAAACTTGTCCTCTTTTGTTTTCCAATGATGTGGCCGACCATCTCAAGTTAATTGGGAAATTTTGTTTTATTTTTCTCAATTAATTCATGTCAAGAAAAATTAAGGAAATTTTATTGTAATTAAATTTCCTAATTTGCCTAGGCCAAGGAATATAAAAGAAGGGGTAGGGTGCCTTCATGAGACACAACCTCTATTATTTTCTCTCCCTCTTTTGTTCCTTGGTCGGCCATCCTCTCCCTCTCTTCCTCTTGTGGTGGCCGAACCTCTCCCTTCCTTGGAGCTCTTGTGGTGGCCGGATACTACTTGGAGAAGAAGAAGAAGAAGGAGAGAAAGCTAGCATCTCTTGGAGCTTGGTTAGTATTTTGGTTTTCTTCTTTGGTGAAGTTCTTCCTTTGTGGCCGAACCTTGCTTGGAGGAGAAGAAGGTGGTTGGTGGTTTCTCATCTCGGTAGATCGTTGCCCACACAACGTCCGAGGTTAGAAGAGGAATACGGTAGAAGATCAAGAGGTTTTTCTACAAGGTATAACTAGTAATTTTTATTTTCGCATCATGCTAGTTATTTATGGAAATAATATCAAATACAAGAGGCTTACGTTCTAGTATTTCGAATATGTTTTTTCGAAGTTGTGTTCTTTTGTTTCTTTCTTTTCCTTGTGATTTGATTGTTCTCTTTGGTTAACCTAAAGTTATTTTAGGAAATTAAATATTAGCTTTCTATTAAAGGTTTTGTCTAGTCGGTGGTGGTTGCTCCCATATCCAAGAAGGCCATGTGCCTCGCCACGTCAGTACTGGGAACCTTTTATGGAAATTAATATTTAATGGAATTAATAACTTAAGGAGACTTGGGTCGAACGTGTTAAGTTTCGCAGGAGATCCAAGTCAAAACCTAAAAGAACAAATAGATTAAGTTTTGGATCAAACGTGTTAAGTTCCGTAGGCGATCCAAAATTTAATTTAAAAGAACACATGGTAGCTAGGAAAAGGTTCAGACCTTTGTACAAAATTTTTGTACAGTGGAACCTATAGGTTTTCCGAGTAGCAACCAACAGTGTAGGGTAACCTCAAGAAAACTGGCTTTTAGCTTCTCATATGCTTCTGTGTACATCATGAGCCGCTCACTATTAACTTAAAAATTTTTGGCCAATTATTGGGCCACCAACTGTGAGTCTAAGTGAATGATCACCTAAGTTTCTCCCATTTGTTTTATTGTTTGGAGCCCAGCCAGTAGAGTTTCATGTTTGGTTTCATTATAAGATGCTCTAAAATTAAACCATACGGACAACTACATCACATCTTCTTGGGGGAGGTATTACTAAGACTCTCACTCCACTTCCATGCCAAGTAGAGGATCCATCTATGTATTTTTTTTTTCAAGTGCCCACCGGTTCTGAATTGTGCACTTCAGTCAAAGAAATCGACTAGGGCTTGGCCTTGGGCTTTGATATCTATGCAGGGTTGATACAATATGTCATATTCACTTAGTTTCATAGTCCATTTGATTAGCCTCCCTAAAGCTTCCTGATTTATCAGCACTCTACTCAAGGTGTTGTTGGTGAGGGTTGTGATTGAGTGGGAAAGGAAGTAAGGCTACAAATGATGATCCATCAGGACTAGCCCATAGGCTAGTTTTTCAAGAGTAGTGTAGTGACATTCAGCACCTTTTAATAGATTACTCAGAAAATATATGACTTGTTGTACATTGTTATCTTTCTTGACCAGAACTGATCCCACGGCTTCCTTCACAACCGGCAAGTAGAGCCACAACTGCTCTTTGAGTAGAGCCATAGTTGCTCTCTGGCTTCTGGTTTGGATAGGGATGGTAACGTCTCTAAGTGTTATTTAAGCTACTAAAGGCCTTGATGCAATTTTCATCCCACTGAATTTGGTAGCTCGATGAAGTACTTAGAAGAAAGGGAGTGTCTGATTGGCTGACTGAGAGATAAACCGAGAGAGCATGGTAATATGGCCTATTAGTTCTTGGGATTCTTTGAGATTTAAGGGGTGTTCATGCTTTTAAGTGCTTGAACTTTTTCTTGGTTGGCCTCGATCCCTCACTTGGTGATAATATACTCGAGCAAGTATCCCCGTCTAGCTCAGAATAAGTACCCAATCAGATTTAGCTTGAGCCCATATTTTCATAGAGTGCTACATGTTTCTTCTATGCTAGAAATTAAGTCCATCACATGAGTAGACTTGATTAGAATATCATCCATATATACTTCCACATTTCTTCCAATCTCCTACTAGAAGATCTTATCCATAAGCCTTTAATTGGTTGCTCCTATGTTTTTTAATCTGAACGGTATAACATTATAGCAAAAAGTACCATTGGAAATAATGAAGCTAACCTTCTCTTGGTCCTCCTGAGCAAGAGAGATTTGGTGGCATCTTTAGTAAGCATCCATCATATAGATCAACTCACTCATAGTGGTGGAATCAACCATCTGGTAGATATGTGGGAGCGGGTAACAATCTTTAGGGCATGCCTTGTTGAGGACCCAAAGTCAATGCATATCCACCATTTATCATCAGGCTTGACAACTAGAACTATGTTGGCAAGCTAGGCTGTAAATTGCACTTCTCGAATGTCTCTCGCCTCTAGTAATTTGTTGACTTACTCTCAGATGATCTAGTTCTAATCTACCCCAAAGTTTATCTTCCTCTGCTTGATCGGCTGGGCATCTGGAGGAATATGGAGCTTGTGTTCTATCAATGCTAGAGCAACGCTTGTAATTTTTTATGGTGACTAAGCAAAAACATCTCTGTTATAGGATAGGCATGTCACCAATTCTTCCTTCATTTTTGGAGGTAGATCAATTGTAATTTGTGTGACTCATTCCATCTGATCGTGGTGGATTTGCACTTCTTCTCACCCCTTAGGTGGCTAGCCTAAGTCTTTTTATTGTATGGAGTGCACTTTTGCTACTTGGGATTTTTAGGCTTTTCATGCCTCCATTTTGACCACATCCACGTAGCACTTCCATGCCACCAGTTGGCTTCCCTTTACCTTGCCTACCCAACATTCTACAAAAAATTTTATTTTTTTGTAGAAATTGGTGACTGCCGCTCAAAATTCATGTAGAGCAGTTCTCCCCAATATGACATTGCAAGTGGATGAAACATCCACTACAATGAGGGTGCTCCTCTGAGTTCTCATCAAGGGCTCAACTGTTGGTGCAGGGAGCACCAGACAATTGAACATGAGTTTTGATTATGACAAATGGTTCAAAAGTTAAGATGTCTTGTGATCTAATAAGTGTGACTGAGCTTGCAGGTGAAAAACCCTAGGGGAAGGTAATCCTAGGTTATTGAAAGTCCTAGCTGCGGTTAGGTAACGAAGTCCTGGTCTAGGAGACTGGGTGAAGTCTTGGCGGATCGAGAACTTTGTGTGAAATCCTAGAGTCGAGGACTCTAAGTGAAAATCCTGGGGGTCGCGGACACCAAGTGGAAGTCTGGACAGGTCGTTGAGTGGATGTTCAACATGAAGTCTTGAAGTCTCGGACGCTAAGAAAAAGTTTAGATAGTCTGGAGGACCGATCTGGCAAAAGGTAAACTCTCCTGAGAGGAGTAGGTAAGGACGAGTTTCCCGTTAAGAGAGCAGTAAGCATCGGTTCGACTTAAGGTTTATGGGAAATCCAGAAGTTAAAACTGGACAGTCCAAAGACTGTCAAAATATCTTTTTGTCTATTATTCAAACTTTATTTTGCATATAACTAACATTTTACAGGTTGAAGTTTGTGGCATTGATCAGTCAACCGAACCCCAGAGATCATATCAACTTACATCTAAGTTTCGACCAAGGATCGGTCGACCGAATGTCTGGTTCAATCAATCGATCAGTCGATAAGAAGTGGGCTAATCAGGCCAGGTTGATCGAACCAGATAAGTTGAGGAGCAACTGCGGATCGATCGACCGAACGAAGATTCATCTAAAGTAGCAGAATCTGGATGGAAAGACTGACCGATTCAGGCAGGATCAGTCGACCGATCAAAGTTGAGTCAAACTTGATCCCAAGATCAGTGGATCTAGATCAAGCTCAACTTGGCTATAAAAGGAGGTCTCGACCTAGCACTTTGAGACAATGAATTCCAAGCATCTTCAGCTTCTATACACTGCTCCGAATGATATCTACGACAATGTAACTCTACTCCGACGACGACTACACAAAAGATCCATCTTTCAAGTCATTGGTATTATTTTTTTAGTTACTTATATTCAAAGTGTAATTATTCTTGTAACTTTCTGAATCTATAGTGATTGTCCAATGAAGCAATCAACGATCGAGGGCCTTGGAGTATGAGTCGTCACAAGCTTCGAACCAAGTAAATCCTACTTATGTTTTCTATTTTTTGCTTTGTTTCATTTTGTGTTTTGCAAAAATGTGAAAAAGCCACGAGTGTTATTCACCTCCCCTCCCCATCTAGCATGTCTTGATCCTAACAATTGGTGTTAGAGCTCGGACTGCCAGAAGGTCTAATCGTCAACTGTGCACAAGAGTTATGGTCTAATTAAGCTATGTGAGTAGAATATTGACCTTGAACAAAGGAAGTGAGGGCTCCTATGTTTGAATCAAGAGGACTATACGCCAGGCAGGAAATCCTAATTAAGGCTAGGCAAGGAAGTCCTAGTAGGTCGAGTGGATCTTGGGGCAAAAAGACCTGGTGGGTCGAGGATCTGACATAGGAAGCCTGTGGTCCTTCGTTTGAGGGGGGTATTGTTGGTTTGTAAGGTTGCAAACAAAATCCCACATTGAAAATACATGGAAAATATCATAGATTTATAAAGATAAGATATCTCCATTGGTATGAGGCCGTTTGGATATAGTCCAAAAATAAAATCATGAGAGTTTGGGTCTAAAATGGATAATATCATGCCATTATGGACATATATAAATTTCTTTTGATCCTAAATCAACTCCCAAAGAGATGACATGTTTGACCTGACCAAGCAGTTGTACTTCATTGCCTATAAATCCATACAAGCAATAGTCATAGGCTGAAGCTCACCTTGATCTATATGCATTTTATTAAAGGATGCTTTGAAGAGGACGTTGACAGAACTTCCGGTGTCCACAAAAACTCAAGCTACATCAGAGTGGGCAATAATGACCTTAATGATTAAGGCATCATCATGAGAGAGCTCTATCCTTTCAAGATCTTGGGACCCAAAATTGATATGGGGCCCTTTGCTTGCTCTCGTCTAGAACCGACCACATGAATCTCAAGTCTACGACCATGGGTTTCCCTCGCCCGGTTAGAATCTTCATCAGTGGGACCTTCGGAGATCATGCCCACCCTCCTTACAGCAACATTGCTAATGTTTTCTTCTTGTCGGGTCTAGGGAGTTATGTGCCTTTATTTAGTGGGGCATGGTTGCTTTGTTCTCAAGGGGTGTTGGATTGTTGATCAACTATATTATGGCTTGGCACTAATGGCTAATCAGCTGCGAAGCAATTTAGGGAGGCAGTTGACCTTGCTCAGCCTCTAAGTGTTTATCTTAGGTGAGTTGCTGACAATCCTGGGTGTTGTGAGTCTTGGTCTGATGGTAAGTACAGAAAGTAGGGATCCATCGGGGCAGCTCGGCAAATGATGTCTATGCCACTTTCATGTGTTGCACCACTCTCCCTTCCTGAGATGGGGGGATGGGAGTCAGTCAGTGTTCTTTGTGCCACATGGGAGGTGAAGGGGTATTCCACTCGGCTTGGAAGGGAGGAACTGTCTACTTTCTTTTTCTAACTGGCTTAAGATTCTTCCACGTCAATATATTTGCCCACTCGGCCTAACAAACTGTCAAACTCTTTTGGGGGCTTCCTTGCTAGGAGCGAAAGAAATTTCCATCCATAAGCCCTTGTGAAAAGGTACTTACCAATATTTCAGAGATGGCAGATGGAATATCCATAGCTACTTGATCAAACCTCCTTATATAAGAGCTTTTAAGGACTCCTTTGCCCCTACTTGAGGGAGAATAGGTTCAAATTGGTCTTGTGGTATCTTCAACTGCTGATAAAGTATTGAAGGAAAGCCTTCTTGAAATCTTTAATGAAGTATATAATGGAACCAGTAGGGAACTAATCGAACCATCTCTATGTCAAGCTGGAGAGAGTTATTAGAAACACTAGACATTTGACACCATCAGTGTATTGGTGTAGCAGGGCAGCATTTTTAAATTATGGATATGATCCTCGGGATTAGTGGGACCTCCATATTCTCCTATTGATAAAGGTGGGAATCATTTGGGTGTTTATCTTCAAGAATTTCCCGCGAGAAAGGAACATCCAGCCGCTCGGGAGAGCTACTGGTAGCGGAGGCTTTGCCATGCTTCAGATCCAAGCGCAATGAGTTTCTAGTAGAAGACCCTTGAGACCTCTCTGTTGGTTACTACCACCGCCTAGACAAAGTCTGATGCGGAAATTAAAGTCTTTTTGGATCCAAGCGCAATGGCAAGACACTTGGCAAAGTCTAGACAAAGTCTCTGTTGGTTACCCTTCAGATCCAAGAGCAATGGTGAGGCACTTGGCCTTCTTGGATATGGGAACAACCACCACCGCCTAGACAAAGTCTTTTAAGGAAAGCTAATATTTAATTTCCTTAAATAACTTTAGGTCAACCAAAAAGAACAATCAAATCACAAGGAAAAGAAAAACAAAAGAACACAACATCGAAAACAAATTCGAAATACTAGAATCGCATGCCTCTTGTATTTGGTATTTTTACAAAGGAATAAAACTAGTATGATGCGGAAATTAAATACTAGTATACCTTTTCTTTTACAAACAAAAACCTCTAGGTCTTCTACCGTATTCCTCTTCTAACCTCGGACGTTGCTTGCAAAAGATGAAGATCTTTTTCCACCAACCAAGCTCCAAGGGATGTAAGCTTTCTCTCCTTCTTCTCCAAGCTAAAATCCGGCCACCACTTGATCTCCAAGGAGGAAGAGAGGTTCGGCCACAAGGATGGAGAGAAGAGAAAGGGAAAAGACCGGCCACACCAAGGAAGAAAAGAGGGAGAAAATAATAGAGGTTGTTCACCTTGAAGGCTCCCAAAACCCCCTCTTTTATAATCCTTAGCTTTGGAAAATAAGGAAATTTAATTACAATAAAATTTCCTTAACTTTCCTTGACATGAATTAATTAAGAAAAATTAAACAAAATTTCCTAATCCCTCATGTCATGGACGGCCACCTCATGGAGAGCAAACAAGGTAATTTTCAATCAACAATCAAAATTCCTTATTTGTCTTCGGAAATTTTAAAAAATAAAATTTCCCTTTAAAATCCCTTCATGGTTGATAAAAAGAAATCTCTATAATTTTAATTTTTCAACATGTGAATAATTTACAAAGAAGAAAAATAAAATATCTTCCTAATCTACAAATAAGGAAAGAGATTTAATCTCTTTCTTTAATCTTTTGTAGAACCTTATAAAAGAGATATTTTAATTTTTAATCTTTCCAATAAATTATATCTTTCACATAAGAAAATTTTAAAATTAAAATTCTTTTTTAATTTAATAAGGGTCGGCCACCCATGGACCAAGGCTTGGCCGACCCTAGCTTGGTTCTCAAGCTAGCTTGGTCGGCCCCTACACCATGGGTATGAAGGTGGGTATAGGTGGGTATAGTACTCTATAAATAAGAGGCTACGATAGGGACCGAGAGGAGGAATTGATTTTGGTCTCCCGATAAAATTAAGCATCCCGTGCTCGCCCCGAACACACAACTTAATTTTATCAATAATAATTCATTCCACTAGAGAACTATTATTGAACTAGCGCACCAATCCCAAATTACATTTTTTGGGCTCCTTCTTATTATGAGTGTGTTAGTCTCCCTGTGTTTAAGATGTCGAATGTCCACTAATTAAGTGAGTTACTGACAACTCATTTAATTAATATCTTAGTCCAAGAATAGTACCACTCAATCTTATCGTCATGTTGGAGTAAGTCCACCTGCAGGGTTTAACATGACAATTCTTATGAGCTCTTCTTGGGGGCATTATCAACCTAGATCACTAGGACACAGTTTCCTTCTATAATCAACAACACACACTATAAGTGATATCATTTCCCAACTTATTGGGCTTATTGATTTATCGAACTAAATCTCACCCATTGATAAATCAAAGAAATAAATATCAAATATATGTGCTTGTTATTATATTAGGATTAAGAGCACACACTTCCATAATAACTGAGGTCTTTGTTCCTTTATAAAGTCAGTATAAAAGAAATGACCTCTAATGGTCCTACTCAATACACTATAAGTGTACTAGTGTAATTATATAGTTAAGATAAACTAATTCCTAATTACACTACGACCTTCCAATGGTTTGTTCCTTTCCATTTTGGTCGTGAGCTACTGTTTATAATTTATAAGGTACTGATAATATCATCTTCTGTATGTGACACCACATACCATGTTATGTACAATATAAATTAATTGAACAACTACAAACAAATATAGATAATTTAACCAAATGTGATTCTTTATTCAAAATAAATGTTTACAAAAGCTTAGGCTTTCAGTATACACTCTAACAATCTCCCACTTATACTAATGACTAAGCTGTCATATCTGCTGCCATACATCTGATTCTCATTCCCTCCACATGCCGATCGAAAGCTTTTGCTGGAAGGGCCTTAGTGAAAGGATCTGCCAGGTTATCTGCTGATGCAATCTTGGTGATGACAACTTCTTCTCGCTTCACAATATCTCGTATCAGGTGGTACTTGCGCTCTATATGTTTACTTGCCTTATGGCCTCATGGTTCCTTCAAGTTTGCAACTGCACCGCTATTATCACAATAAATTGTGATGATTTTGGGCAAACCAGGAATCACATCTAAATCCATTAGAAAGTTCCTGAGCCATACTGCTTCTTTAGTTGCCTCAGAGGCTGCTACATACTCAGCTTCCATGGTTGAGTCCAAAACGCATTTCTGTTTAACACTCCTCCATGCAATGGCTCCACCTCCTAAAGTAAACACATAGCCTGATGTAGACTTACCGTTATCCCTATCTGATTGGAAATCTGAATCCGTGTAACCCACAGGGGGCAAATCGTCTGCTTGGTAAACTAGCATATAATCTCTAGTCCTTCTCAGGTACTTTAATATATGCTTTACCGTAGTCCAATGTCCTTGTCTAGGGTTACTCTGATATCTGCTAACCATGCCCACGACAAAACAGATATCAGGTCTCGTACACAGCATTGCATACATAAGGCTTCCTATAGCCGAAGCATAAGGAACTGCTTTCATGTCCTCTATCTCCTTTGATGTCTTCGGAGATATATCTTTAGATAGAGCTACTCCATGCCTAAAAGGTAAGAAACCTTTCTTGGAATTCTGCATGCTAAAACGAGTAAGGATTGTATCTATATATGAAACTTGGGACAAACATAACATTCTTTTCTTGCGATCCCTTATAACTTTGATCCCAAGAATGTGTGCACAATCTCCTAAGTCCTTCATATCAAATTGTTTGGACAACCATACCCTTACGTCCGATAATACCTTGACATTGTTGCCAATTAACAAAATATCATCTACGTATAGTACAAGAAATACCACCACATTTCCGTTACACTTCTTGTATACACAAGACTCATCCGGACACTGAATAAATCCATATGACTGGATTACTTCATTAAACCGGATGTTCCAAGACCTTGAAGCTTGCTTCAGTCCATAAATGGACCGATTGAGCTTGCACACTAGATGCTCTTTGCCTTTTTCGATGAACCCTTCTGGTTGCTTCATATGGATGTTCTCTTCAAGACTTCCATTAAGGAAAGTTGTCTTGACATCCATTTGCCAAATCTCATAATCCATATGAGCAGCAATGGATAAGAGTATCCGGATAGACTTAAGCATGGCTACCGGTGAAAAAGTCTCCTCATAATCGATTCCCTCTTTCTGAGTGTACCCTTTCGCAATAAGCCTAGCTTTGAAGGTTTTTACCTTCCCGTCTGTCCCTCTTTTCCTTTTGTAGATCCACTTGCATCTGACGACTTTTACACCATCAGGTGGTTCTACAAGCTCCCAGACCTTATTAGAGTACATAGACTCTATTTCAGAATTCATTGTCTTTTGCCAAGATGCTGCATCTATATCTTGGAGTACTTCGTCATATGTTCGGGGATCAGGTTCATGTTTACCCGGGATCAAGTCCGAAGACTCTCCCAAAAACATGAATCTCTCAGGTTCCCTCACAACTCTCCCACTACGACGAGACACCATCTGTGGTTGTGTATCATGTGTGACACATGTTGCAGTCTCTTGTGGTACTTCATCTTGTACTGTTGGTACTAAAGTAGACGTGTCCTCTCTAAGTTCTTCTAGAACAACTTTGCTACTGGGCTTGTGATCCATTATATAGTCTTCTTCTAAAAACTGGGCATTGGTGCTAACAATGACCTTCTGGTCTTTAGGACTATAAAATAAATCACCTTTCGTTCCTCTGGGATAACCCACAAACACGCGAACTTCTATACAAGATTCTAACTTATCAGCATCTGGTTTCAGCACATGTGCTGGACTATCCCAAATCCAAATATGTCTTAGACTGGGTTTTCGTCCATTCCACAATTCTGTGAGAGTAGAAGAAACTGATTTAGAAGGTACTAAGTTCAGAATGTACACTGTCATTTCCAGAGCGTATCCCCAAAATGAATTTGGTAATTCTGAATAACTCATTATCGATCTAACCATCTCCATAAGAGTCATATTCCTTCGTTCTGCCACACCATTCTGTTGGGGTGTACCAGGTGCGGATAGTTGGGATTGAATCCCGGCCTCTGATAAGTAATTCCTAAACTCTCCTAAGAGGTATTCGCCACCACGATCAGACCGTAGTGTCTTGATACTTTTACCTAGTCGTTTCTCCACATCAGCCTTGTACTCTTTGAACTTATCAAAGCACTCGGACTTGCGGCGCATTAGGTAAATGTATCCGTATCTTGAATAATCGTCTATAAAAGAGACAAAATATTCAAAACCACCTCTCGCCTGGATAGACATAGGACCACACAAATCAGAATGAACCAATTATAACACTTCTTTGGCTCTATACCCCTTGGCCTTAAAAGGCCTCTTGGTCATTTTACCTTCCAAGCAAGATTCACAAGTTGGAAAATTTTCCAACTCTAATGAACCCAAAAGTCCATCGGCTATAAACCTTTGAATCCTACTTAAGTTAATATGACCAAGCCTTTGATGCCAAAGATATGCTTGGTTCATTTCCGAAGGTTCTTTTCTCTTATTTGAGTTAGAAGATGTGTTATTGATTTCCATATTTTGCTTTGTGGGAGAAATTAGATTTAAAGTATATAAATTGTCAACCAATGCACCAGAATAGATAATCACTTTATTTCTCTTAATAACCACATCGTTACTAAAGGAAACTGAATATCCATCCAAAAACAGTTTAGAAACTGAAATTAAATTCTTTCTAAAACTGGGTACATAAAAACAATTTCTTAAAACCAAATTTCTATTTTTATTAAAAGATAAGTAGACGTCTCCCACTGCAACAGCCGCCACCTTAGTAGCATTGCCCATGTAGACGGTAATCTCTCCTTCAGTTAGTCGTCGGGTTTCATGGAACCCCTGCAAGGAATTGCAGACATGATCAGTGGCTCCCGTATCTACACACTAGGTGCTGGTAGATAACACTGCTAAACATATTTCAACAACTAGAGCATGAGATATACCTTTGTTGTTTTGATTCCTACAAAGACAGTCCGCCTTCCAATGCCCTGACTACTTGCAGATGAAGCACTTGGCCTTCGGCTTCTTCACTCCAGCTTTAGGTCCTGTACTTTGAGATTTATTCACCTTCTTTGCTGAGCTAACTTGTTTCTTCTTCTTCTTTCCTTTCGGTTTAGAAGTAGAACCATTTTCAGCATAGTGAATATGAGAATTATGACGGAACAAACCTTCTGCTGCCTGAAGTTCTGTCAGTAGTTCCGCCAATGAATATACCCTTTTATTTATATTGTAATTCAAGCGGAATTGCTCAAAACTTCTAGGTAGCGTTTGGAGGATCATATCGATCTGGGTTTCCCCATCAATTTCTCCTCCAAGGATTTGTATTTCATTCAAATAAGCCATCATCTTTAGGATATGATCCCTCACAGGAGTACCCTCTTGCATGGTGCCTATCATTATCTTCCTCATGACTTCTTGCCTAGAGGCCCGATCCTGGTGACCAAAGAGTTCCTTGAGATTGTTCATAATATCATAGGCTGTTGGTAAATCTTGATGCTGATGTTGCAATACATTTGACATTGAAGCCAAAATGTAACACCGCGTCATCTCATCTGCTTTACCCATTTCCTATGGTACTCAATCTCCTCTTGGGTAGATTCACCATTGGGTGTATCAGGGCAAAGCTCAGTCAGTACAAACTTATAGCTTTTAGCAGTTAGAACAATGTCCAAGTTCCTTTTCCAATCTATGTAGTTAGGACCAGTAAGTCTGTTCTCTTTTATTATGATGGCCAGTGGGTTGAAAGTCATCCTAAGAATCACAAATAACTTTTAGTCAGAACTCTAAATTTAGAATAATATTGATTCCTCAAACAATACTATTTTAAATTAACCAGCACGTTAAAACACTGTGAATTTTGTATGTCACGATAGTGTGGACGTATACAAATTCAACATTTGTAAAAGGAGGGTTTTACGCATTAATTTTATTATCTTGTCAACCTAACTTTTTGACAAATAAAATTAATAGTTGGTTTACTTTGGTCACACGGATAATAGCAATGACTCCGATGGGGAGGATACTATTAGATGTGCCTAAGTGTATACCATTACTTGACACTAAGTCCATTAATAAGATTGTGCCCCTTCCGATGGGGAAGATCACACGCTCTTAATTAACTTCCTATAGTCATCCAAAAATGGAAGTTTAATCTAGTGATCCGCAATCAAGCTCATCCGATATGGAGGAAAGCACTCAGAGCCAACGCGCAAGCTTGTTGCATCACTTATAAACCAGTAATGGAGATCGTAGAATTTATTTAAAAATAAATCCCTCTCCCACTTAGTTATTTAAAGTGAGCAATTTTGACTATGCTAGTCTACTTAACATGCATACTAACAAGCATACACAGTCACAGCATAAAAAGCAATAAATAGAAAAACTAATTTTCAACTATTATGACTTTTATCTATTGTTGTCCTCCATGTGTCACCAACCTTAGCTACTACCATCTTTGGCCACTGCCACCGGGTCTAGTTGTCGCATCTATCTTGCTCCTTGTTCCGCTGCGCCTCTGGTCCTCAAAAGGTTCCACGCCTTGCAATATTCGATCCGCGACATAAATAGAATTTTACATTTTTCGATCCTATATTCCTCGAAGGAATGTACATGTAAACTAGATCGAACATAAAATAAAATTTACATCCATCGATCCTATATTCCATAAAAGGAATGTACATGTAACTAGATCAAAAAAATAAAATCCTAATAAACTAAATACAGCTCCTGCTGTATTTTATAATACAATCATGCACACACAATAAAATGCCCTCGGCATGTCTAAGGGTCCAAACACACACATAATAACTATAAGTCATAATAGTTGGATCCTGCATCCATAAAGTTAGCACATCCTACTATTAACCTGCCTAAATTATGTATGACATGTGTATAATTAAACTAATACCAAATATACAGAGGCAAAACCCTAACTCTGATATCAATTGTTGGTTGCTACTCGGAAAGCCTAATGGTTCCACTGTACAAAAATTTTGTACAAAGATCTGAACCTTTTCCTAGCTACCATGTGCTCTTTTAAATTAAACTTGGATCGCCTGCGGAACTTAACATGTTTGATCCAAAGTTTAATTTATTTGTTCTTCTAGGTTTAGACTTGGATCTCCTACGGAACTTAACACGTTTGATCCAAATCACTTAGGTTATTAATTCCATTAAATATTAATTTCCAAAATTGGCTTCCAGGACTGCATGGCGAGGCACTTGGCCTTCTTGGATATGGGAACAACCACCACCGCCTAGACAAAGCCTTTTAAGGAAAGCTAATATTTAATTTCCTTAAATAACTTTAGGTCAACCAAAAAGAACAATCAAATCACAAGGAAAAGAAAAATAAAAGAACACAACATCGAAAACAAATTTGAAATACTAGAATCGCATGCCTCTTGTATTTGGTATTTTTACAAAGGAATAAAACTAGTATGATGCGGAAATTAAATACTATTATACCTTTTCTTTTGAAAACAAAAACCTCTAGGTCTTCTATCGTATTCCTCTTCAAACCTTGGACGTTGTGTGGGCAACGATCTTCTGAGATGAGAAACCACCAAGCACCTTCTTCTCCTTTCTTCAAGTTTCGGCCAAGCACAATGCTTCCAAAAGATGAAGATCTTTTTCCACCAACCAAGCTCCAAGGGATGTAAGCTTTCTCTCCTTCTTCTCCAAGCTAAAATTCGGCCACCACTTGATCTCCAAGGAGGAAGAGAGGTTCGGCCACAAGGATGGAGAGAAGAGAAAGGGAAGAGGTCGGCCACACCAAGGAAGAAAAGAGGGAGAAAATAATAGAGGTTGTTCACCTTGAAGGCTCCCAAGACCCCCTCTTTTATAATCCTTAGCTTTGGCAAATAAGAAAATTTAATTACAATAAAATTTCCTTAACTTTCCTTGACATGAATTAATTAAGAAAAATTAAACAAAATTTTCTAATCCCTCATGTCATGGTCGGCCACCTCATGGACAGCAAACAAGGCAATTTTCAATCAACAATCAAAATTTCTTATTTGTCTTCAGAAATTTTAAAAAATAAAATTTTCCTTTAAAATCCCTTCATGGTTGATAAAAAGAAATCTCTATAATTTTAATTTTTCAACATGTGAATAATTTACAAAGAAGAAAAATAAAATATCTTTCCAATCTACAAATAAGGAAAGAGATTTAATCTCTTTCTTTAATCTTTTGTAGAACCTTATAAAAGAGATATTTTAATTTTTAATCTTTCCAATAAATTATATCTTTCACATAAGAAAATTTTAAAATTAAAATTCTTTTTTAATTTAATAAGGGTCGGCCACCTAAGCTTGGGTTCAAGCTAGCGTCGGCCACCCATGGACCAAGGCTTGGCCGGCCCTAGCTTGGTTCTCAAGCTAGCTTGGACGGCCCCTACACCATGGGTATGAAGGTGGGTATAGGTGGGTATAGTACTCATAAATAAGAGGCTACGATAGGGACCGAGAGGAGGAATTGGTTTTGGTAGCCGATCGAGAGAGAATTGGGAGCAGAGCCCCGTGCAGGTCTGGTAGAGCTAGGATATGGGTCCCTTTGAGGGACTGTCTAATCAGTGATAGCCAATCATGAAAGAACGGAGAGCAGAGCCCCATGTGGATCTGACAGAGCCAAGGAGTGGGTCCTCTTGAGGGGCTGTCAGATCAGCATTAGCAGATCAGGAGAGAACGGGGAGCAAAACCTAGTGCGGATCCGGCAAGAAGTGGGGCCCATAGAGAGCCTATCCGTTTGACAGTAGCTGATTGAGATAGAACGAGGAGCGGATTCCCGTGTGGATCTAGTAGAGGCAGGGAGTGGGTCCCTTTTAGGGATTGCTCGATAGATGGTAGCCGATCGATAGAGAACGGGGAGCAGAGCCTTGTGCAGGTTCGATAGAGTCGGAGAGTGGATCCGTTTGAAGGATTGTTTGATCGGCGGTAGTCGGTCGAGAAAAAATGGGGAGTAGAGCTTCGTGCAAATCCGACATAGCCGGGAGTGGGCCCCTTTTAGGGAATGTCCAATCGAGGGTAGTAGATTAGGATAGAACAGGGGACAAAGACTCGTATGATTCTGATAGAGCTGGAAAGTGGGGCCCATAAGAGTCTGTCTGATTGGCTATCGCCAATCGGACTATTCAATTGATGGTTGCCAACTATGTCCAATTAACTACCTAACTTTTGATCCACCATGAACTTTAACCGATATATGTATCAGCCTACATCATAAGTGATTTAGGTTTGAAGTGTTGGATATAATTATCCCTATCAGATGGGTTTATTTGTAAGTTGCATATATGAATACGATCTGAACCCTTTAAAGTGATCTAACTTATGCTTATTGGGTTCGGTTATTGGATGTAGACCATGTATGTGTAGAACATTTAGTCCTGCATCTATTATCATCTATATACTGATAATAGATGTTCAATATATATATACTTATAGTCTCACATCTATGATTATCTATAAGTTGATAATAGATATGCACTATATAATGGGTTGGTCCCTAGAAGATTAGGACATCTTTGAGACGTCTCTTCGTTCCCCATTGAGGAAGAGGATTTGGCACCGTCAATCCTAACTCCTCCGGAAGACCAACCTTCTTCTCCTTCTTTTTTTCCACGGGATTGTTGGATCAACAAGCTCTACACGAAAAATAATGACAATTCTGCTGCATTCAGGTTCTTTATAATTATAGTATTTACTTTCTTATGTCATGTTCTCGATGAAACGAAGATCTATGCTCATATGTTCTTGGTTTTTCTATTCGAATTCTTATTTTTATTGTCTAGAATTCATGCGGCTTAGATTTTTACAAGAATCATCAACTAGTATCAGAGCCAGGACTCTCTTTCATCGATTTCATGGTTTAAAGTTTAAGTTTTTTCATTGATTTATTATTTGTATGTTAGATTAAGTTTTCCTAGTATAATACACTTATTTAATCATCAAAATCTTTTGTATAGAAAATCTAGGAAAGACTTGATATTCCATGTAGCAATGATTTAATAGATTGATTTGGCCGACCAATAAATTACCAAGCCTAAAACATCAAATAAAATTGATAGAAATTGATTAAAAAATTTTCTTAAATGATTTTCCATCTTAAACTCACGACTATATCAATTTAAATGATTTTCTGTCTTAAACTCGCGACTATTTCGATTTTAATTGATTAAGTTTAATTTGTATTCGATTAAGATTATTTTTTATTCTATTATTTTTATGAATCGATTAAAAAACAAAAAAAAAGGTAACATATTGTTTCCATTGAAACAGCATAAGAAGAAAAAAAATTATCATTGTTTCAATGTGAAACAGTGAACAAACGGAAAAAAACAAATGCATTAATTTTTTTTAATGCATGAATAACTAAGAAATTAAATAGTATTAAATAATTTAATACTATTTAATTATAATTATAAAACTTAAATTTAAAAAGTTCTATATATATAATTATGTAGTCACATATAGTAGACTTTCGAATCGATTGGGATAATCGATTGAATCATATCAATCGACTACTATAAGGTATCAATCGATTAATAAGCCTAATTTTATATTGTTAAAGCTGATTAAGTAATCTGTTCGAATTAAGTTCCTAGAATTTTCTTGAGTCTATCCACACAACTTACTACTAAATTGAACTAATGTATCGACACAATGGAAGACACCTTAGGTAGGTTTAGTACATTTTGTGTTAGTAGACGTATATCTATGCTAAAAATAATCGGTTCAAAGGAAGGTTACTTTTATGCCAGATATATGTTTAAGTTAGCTTACAACTATGAAACAAAATATTATTTTGTTCAAATCATGCACAAAATATGTCGACCCAAAGGAAGGCATATTATATGGCCGATTAAAGTTGTTGTGAGCTATGGACCAAATATAACTCATATAAAGTGTCATATTATACGCATAATGGGTCGGCCCAAAGGAAGACGCATTATGTGGCCAATTAAAGTTTGAGTTATATTAGAGAGTATCGCTAACAAATAATGTGTCGGCCCAAAGGAAGGCACATTATGTTGTACTTGGTATCTAATAAAGAGCTCATTTATATGCATTTAAAATTTTATTTTATTTGCATAATTTTATATTACTTATATGTTCTTAGCTTTAGTTAAATCATGAGCTTAAATAAATTTCTTTCTTTAATTTCAGTGCAATCTGTAACTGCCAACATTAATAACATCCCAACGCTAACTGATTCGAATTTTGCTGAATGAAAAGAATACGTGACAGTAGTCTTAGGCTGCATGGACTTAGACTATACATTAAGGAATGATCGTCCTGCACCTCTGACCAGTGCTAGCACTATAGAGCAGAGGGCTGAATTTCAGGTGTGGGAGAAATCAAATTGCATGTGTCTGAGTATCATGAAGCTTTCCATACCGGCACCAATAAAGGGCTCAATAACCGAGGGAGGAGATGCTAGGAGTTTCTTGGACAAAATGGTAGACCAATTCACCTCAAATGAAAATGTCAAGACTATCACACTTTTTACGAAGTTGGTAACCATGCGGTATACTAGAAAAGGAAACGTAAGGGAGAGACTGAGGCTTGAGACACATGAAAGTGCTCACCTAGCATCTAGATCTCAAGGTTTAAGCAAGAAAAGAAAGAGGATCAATAAAGGAAAAGGAAAGCATACTGCAAATTCTGGGAGTTTTCAAAATTTTGTTAGTTCAGAAGTTAATTTAGCTATAGTACCCACTGACACTTGGTGGATAGATACCAGTGCTACTACTCACATAAGTGTCATTATGCAAGGTTATCTCAGGAACCGACTTCCACTTGATGGTGAAAGATACATCTATACAGGAAATGGAAAGAAGGCTAAAGTCGAGTCAATTGATGTTTTTAGGATTTGTTTGGGAACCAATGCTTTTCTGGATTTAGAAAATACATTTATTGTACCATCTTTACTACGGAATTTAATTTCAATTTCTTGTTTTGACAAATCAGGTTATTCTTGTTCATTTAGAAATGGAATTTTCAGTATTTTCTTTAATTCAGTGTTGGTTGGTAATGGTTTCTTGGTTGATAAGCTTTATAAATTGAACACCTTTACTCCTACGGTTGACAACGTAATAATGCATAGTATAGGTACGAAACGTAAATTGACCAACGAGAATTCTTCCATGTTGTGGCATAGGCGTTTAGGACATATTCAAACAACGCCTAGAAAGGTTAATGTCACATGAAATTCTCGATTCCCTTGACATGTCAGACTTTGATGTTTGCATTGAGTGTATCAAGGGGAAGACTACTAACAAAAGGAATAAGGGGGTTAGCCGTTGTAGTGATGTTTTGGAGCCAATACATGTTGGACCCCGTGGGTGTTTTGATGTGATCAACCAAGTTAGGTTATGTCCTGCTTGTTATTTGATCCCTGTGTCTAAGTGTGCAGGAACTTCGGAGCGCAGGAAGTCGAGCGGAAGACGCAGCTAGCGAGAAGGACGGCACGGGAAGGGAGCTGACGGGCTCGGTGTGTTCGAAGGACGAAAGAGCTGCGGAAGAGTACATCGATGAACGAGAAGAAAGTGCACGGCGTTAGAGGGACGAGAAGCCGGGTCGAAAGCCTGCTCGAGGAGAAGGCCGGAAATTGGGTTCGGGTGAGCCCTATTTCAGTTGGTCGAAATCACCCAAGCGATCGGAGCTTCGGAAGAAGAGGAAAAAGAGAAGTTGGAAGCTATTTATACCATGCAGGTTGAAGGCAGTATTTATACCATGCAGGTTGAAGGAACCCTCAACATCATTGAGGGCGCCCTCAACATTGAAGGTGCCTCCATTACCTTAAAGGTGCCTCAAACCAGTTCGAGGTGACTTCAAGGGCATTGGAAGCACCTCAGACCCAGTCTTCGTGACCGTTTGCAACTGGATAGAGCTTTATCCGGTCAAACTTCTTAGAGGCGCCCTCAACCCTCTTGGAGGCGCCTTCAACACTCGGGATAAGATTTGCAGGAGCTATATAAAAGCCCCTGGAGCTAGGAAATTAATGAATAAACTCTGTAACAACTTCCTACAACTTGTAAGAGCTTTTAGTGTGTAAAAGGCTTCTCCGCCTTCAGAGAATGAGACTTTTCTAGTGTGCTTTCCAACCGCCTTGGATTAACAACCTTCTTGGTTGTAACCAAGTCAAAATCGTTGAGTCTTCTTTCTTTTCTGTTATTCTGCTTTATTTTATTTTCTTATTATTGTTGCTATAATTTTAGAGTTGAAAGTTTGAGGAGGGTATTCTTATTTTACAGGAAATTCACCCCTCCCCTCTTACTGGCCCCGCTGAACCAACAATACATACGGATATTTGTGGATCATTCCCTAAGGCATCTTGGATTGGACACATATTTTATTAGCTTCATAGATGACTATTCCAGATTTGGCTATCTGTACCTTATTCATTAGAAATCGCAATCTTTGGATATGTTCAAAATTTTCAAAGCCGAAGTTGAACTTCAACTAGGTAAGAAAATTAAAGTTGTCTGATCCGACCGTGGAGGTGAATATTTCAGTCGATATGATGGAGCAGGTGAACAACGTCCAGGACCTTTTGCTAATTACCTTGCTAAGGTGGAATTGTGCCTCAGTATACCATGCCTAGTACACCCAATCAGAATGGTGTAGCTGAGCGTCGCAATTGAACCCTAAAAGACATGGTAAGAAGTATGATGATTTTCACTTCTCTACCAGAGTCCTTGTAAGGTGAAGGACTCAAGACTATAGTTTACCTACTCAATAGAGTACCTAATAAGGCAGTAACTAAAACCTCATTCAAGATGCGGACAGGTAAGAAGCCTAGCATTAGGCACTTACATGTCTGGGGTTGTCCAACTGAAGCTAGGCCTTACAATCCTAATGAAAGGAAACTGGACTCAAGAACGGTTAGCTATAATTTTGTAGGATACTATGAGAAGTCAAGAGGGTATAAATTTTATGATCTCTCTAATAGATCCTTCTTCGAAATGGGAAATGTCAAGTTCATTGAGGACAGTCGGAGTAATAAAATCAGGGAAGTATCTTTTGAGGAAAACATTGGTGATCCTCCTATAGTTACTACTAGTGCGATCAGTAACGATATGGTTACCATACCGCACATTATGGGTATCACACATCCAGTGAGCGTAGTGAACCAAGATATTCCCATGATATCTCCAATGCAATTGGAGGAACCTACCACTGAAATTGAAGTATTGCCTCATATTGATGAGCAAGTACCTCAACCGCCTCAAACACAAGTGCCTTTAAGGTGATCCACAAGGGAACGGAGTGTTGGTGCAGTTAGCACTAATGGTCTAACTCAAGTTTTGATGAATGACAAAGTAGGTTAAGTTAGGTTCATTGTGATCTAACAATCTAACTGAGTGTGCAGGAGAAATCCAACTAGATCAATGGGCCGACTGGATAGCTGGTACGAAGTCCAGCTAGGTCGATGTGCTGACCAGATAGCTAGTACGAAGTCCATTTAGGTTGACAGGCCGACCGGATAACTGGCACGAAGTCTAGCTAGGTCGACGGGCCCAACCAAATAGTTGGCATGAAGTCTAGCTAGGTCGATGGCTGACTGGATAGCTGGTATGAAGTTCAAACTGGTAGACAAGCTGACCGGATGTCTGGCAAAAGGTAAGTAAAGGTAAGTCACTAGAGGAGAGTGACTCTATGAGGATGTACCCCAATTGAGGGATAGTAGGCGTCGGTCCAGTTTAGGTCTATTTGGGATCCCTAGATTGAGACCTTAACTAGTTCCTGGTCCTGAGAGGACATGAACTAATTACTACTATTCATATTTGTGATAACACTTGTCTTGCAGGTTATTTTGACTGACACATGTTTGTAGGGCAAGAAAGCAACATTGCCTTCAGGTGAACAGTACCCGAAGGTGCCTTCCATGAGCCTTCCATGGCTATAGAAGGCGCCTCGGTACTGTTCATAGAAGGCATCTTCCATGGTTATGGAAGGCGCCTCGGTACTATTTATAGAAGGTGTCTTCCATGGATATAGAAGACGCCCTTAGCAGGATAATTTTTAGAATAGATCACAGATAAGTGCCGGTTTGCTTGGGATAGAGTTTGCCTTATTGAAGGCACCTTATATACTTATAGGAGGTGCCCTCCAATGTTGGTGCGGGAAGTATCCGACGATCGACCATTGTTTTGATAATGGCAAAGGAATTCAAAGTTAAGTTGTTTTGTGATCTAACGTACTTAATTGAGTGTTTCAGAAAAGTCCTAGCTGCAGTTAGGCAAGTGGAAAATCCTAGGGGGTGGTAACCCTAGGTCATAGGGGGTGGTAACCCTATGCGAAAAGTCTTGGCGGGTCGAGAGCTTCAAGCAAAAGTCCTAAGGGGGTAACCCTAGGTGGAAAATCCTGGTATCGCGAACCAGGTGAAAGACTGGACTAGCCAGAAAGCGGAACTCCAGCAGAAAGTCCGGACTCTTCGAACGCTGAGCAAAAGTCCAGTCAATCTGGAGGATCGCACTGGCAACAGGTAAATCTCCTGAGTGGAGTAGGTGACGACGCATTCCCCGTAGAGGGAACAGTAGGCGTCGGGTCGACCTAGGGTTTCCGGTTGGAAATCCGAAGTCAGACCTAGACAGTCCGATGACTGTCAATTATATCTATCATATTGTTTCTATGCTAATTTTGTTTTGTAGGGTTTGTGTTTGGGACTCACACATTTTGCAGGAACAAAGAAGCACACTTAGCCTCGGATGAACAGTGTCCGAGGCGCCTCCATGGGGCTTGGAGGCGCCTCGGGTGCTAGCCGAAGCCAGTTGTCCAGAGAAGCTGGAGGCGCCTTGTGTTGGAACCCCAAGGTTGTTTTGGTGTGATCAACAAATTAAGTTAGGTCCTGCGTTGTTTCTAACCTTGTGTCTAAGTGTGCAGGAGCTTAGGAGCACAGGTACTCGAGCGGAAGACGCAGCTAGCGAGAAGGACGGCACGCTGTGCGTCCGAGGGACGAGGTGCTGCGGAAGAGTACACCGGCGGACGAGAAGGAAGTGCGCGTGGTTCCGAGGCACGAAGCCGGAGCGGAAGATTGCTCGGGAGCAAGAGACGCTAGCGAAGGTCGGCACAGGTGCGATCGAGCGGATCTGGAGTAGAAGACCCGGACCGAGCTGAACCGAACCAGAGCAGTGGTCACGGATGAAGAAGACAAGATGGGTTGACTTTACTATTCTGGGGCGCCCGGAACACCCCGGACCAGTCCGGGGCGCCCGGACTAGCCCAGGGCGCCCCGAACCCCTCCGGGTGCCCGGACCAGCAAGTTTGACTAAAACGCATCTAATGCGTTCTGAATGTTTGGGGATAAAGTTTTATCCCCCTAGGGCGCCCGGAACCCTTCCAGGCGCCCCGACCAAGGCTATAAATATAGCCTTGGTCTAGAAGCTTTTAACAATCACGATCATTCTATTTCCAAACACTTGTATGCTTTAGTTGTAGTTAAGCTTCTGTTTTCTGTGCCTAAACGCTGTAAGAGGCTTCTCCGCCTGAAGGAGTTTTTGAGCTTAATCTTCCTTGGATTAACAACCACATCGATTGTAACCAAGTAAACGTCTAGTGCCTCGTCTTTTCTTTTATGCTCTTATTTATCTGCTTAATTCTTTTTACAAGTGTTAGCTTAATCGTTCGAGGAAGGGTTGTTTGTTTTTAATTGACAGGTTACTTACCAACCCTTCTAGCCGGCCCAACGGTCCTACAAGTGGTATCAGAGCCGAGACGGCTCAGAAGGACTAACCGTCGTCTGAAGCAACAATGGCCGGAGCTAGCGACTACCCACCAACATTCGAGGGGAAGCTGTCTTCATGGAAGCAACAAATGAAGGTATTTCTTAACTCTGATATTGGTATTTCTCTAATAATGAAAACAGGTTATGAAGCACCGAAAGACACGAACGGAGAGAAAATCGGCATACGCCTCTGGAACGAGAAGCAACGTGAAGAGTCCATGGCGAATGCTCGGGCAGAGTTTCACATTCTAAGCGCAATACCAACTAAAGATTTCGACAGAGTCGGAGAGTACAAAAGCGCGAAAGAACTTTGGGAAAAGTTCTTAATGCTCTACGAAGAACCGGTTGAAGTCGTCTCCTCAATAGACATCGAGCCGTCATCAGAAGTACATCCTGAGATCGATGAAGGGGGAGAATCTTCGGAAGAAATTAATTCAACAGAGGGAGAACCAACGACCAAAAAGGTAAGTCAGGTATGGTCTCCATCTTCTAATCAATTGGTTAAACCAATCGAAAAATTGCCTAAGGAGTCTTTCGAATCAGAAATTGAATCATCGAAAGAATTTTTCGAATTAGAAAATCAATTGTCAAACCTGTCTTGCAAATCAAAAATATTATTTAAAGAATTTTGCAAGTTAGAAATTTTATCGAAAAACTTTTGTAAATTGCAAAACATTTATTCGAAAGAATTATGCAAATTAGAAGTGTTGTCGAAAACTTTCTTCGAATATTTTTTCGAATTACAAATTACTTTCTCGAAAGAGTTTTGCGATTTAGAAATTGAGTCATCGAAAAAGTGTTTCGGATTAAGAAATCTTTTATTAATAAATTCCTACAAATTAGAATTTTTATCACAAAATATTCTTTCAAACGAATTTTGCACATTGCCGAAAGAATTTTTACAAATTAGATTGTCGAAAAATTTTATCAAGTTTATGCCATTGAAATATTTTTGTGAAGTAGAAATTCAAAAAATTATAAAAATTAACATGATATAATTTTTTGCACGTTTAATATTTGTGGCTTTAAATTTGAAAAAGTGTGATTTAAGAAGTTCTAATAAATTGAAATGGAAATTTAAAACTTTTTGATATAAGTATTAAAATAAATAAATGCATAGAAAATTCTTTTAATGTTATCAATCTTCCTAAATTTTCTTGCATAAATTTTTTAGCTTAGAAAGTTTGTTTTAGTGAAAACTTAGAAAAATTTTTAAGTTATTCTTTGACTTAGAAATCTTTTTCCTTAACCTGGAAATATGCTTTCTCGGAAAATCATTGAAATAGATTTCTATAATCTTTCTAAGTGTCAAACCCTTAGATTTTAGTTGTTCCCCATTTTTATTGTGATCAAAGGGGGAGAAGGAAAGTATAAGTCTAGGGGGAGGTAGAAAATTGAAAATTAAAATTTGGAATGTTTGAAATTTAATTTTTTTTCTATCATGTTGCATGTTATTGCAATAAACTATTTAATTTCATATCTAGTGTTGACCCTACCTTAACTTGGGTTGATCACACCAAAAAGGGGGAGATTGTTGGAACCCCAAGGTTGTTTTGGTGTGATCAACAAGTTAAGTTAGGTCCTGCGTTGTTTCTAACCTTGTGTCTAAGTGTGCAGGAGCTTAGGAGCACAGGTACTCGAGCGGAAGACGAAGCTAACGAGAAGGACGGCACGCTGTGCGTCCGAGGGACGAGGTGCTGCGGAAGAGTACACCGGCGGACGAGAAGGAAGTGCGCGCGGTGGTTCCGAGGTACGAAAGCCGGAGCGGAAGATTGCTCGGGGAGCAAGAGACGCAAGCGAAGGTCAACATGAGGTGCGACCGAGGGACTAAGTTTGCGGATGAGTACGCGACAAGAAGACACGCGGCACTCGAGGGACGAGAAGCCGAGGAAGCACGCCCGAGAAGACCGGAAGATGGGTTCGGTGAGCCCTATTCCGGATGTCGAGATCACCCAAGCAAGCGGAGCCGAGCGTAAAGACCCACGCAGGCGAGCCGAACCGAGAAGAGAGACGGACCAAAAGTCAACAGGTTGACTTTTGGCCTGGGCGCCCGCGGGCGCCGGAGTGTCCGGGCGCCGAATCCGGCGCCGAATCGATTTTTCCCAGGATCGAGCTTTGACTCGATCCAACCATTGGGGGATAAATTTTATCCCCCCAGGGCGCCCGGAACCCTTCCAGGCGCCCCGACCAAGGCTATAAATATAGCCTTGGTCCAGAAGCTTTTTAACAATCACGATCATTCTATTTTCAAGCACTTGTATGCTTTAGTTGTAGTTAAGCTTCTGTTTTCTATGCCTAAACGATATAAGAGGCTTCTCCACCTGAAGGAGTTTTTGAGCTTAATCTTCCTTGGATTAACAACCACATCGGTTGTAACCAAGTAAACATCTGGTGCCTCGTCTTTTCCTTTATGCTTTTATTTATCTGCTTAATTCATTTTACAAGTGTTAGCTTAATCGTTCGAGGAAGGGTTGTCTGTTTTAATTGACAAGTTATTTACCAACCCTTCTAGCCGGCCCAACGGTCCTACACCTTGGACCAGGCGTTGGAGGGGCCTTGGAGCAGCTTGGAGGCGCCTTCAATTGGGTAAGGTGCAACCAGATCAGAGCTGATCCATGCGTGCGACTTGGCGGCCTGGAGGCGCCTCGGACAGGCTTGGAGGCGCCTCCATCACTGTTTATAAGGAGGGTTCGAGCATCACTAAAAACAAGAATTCACAAGCGATCATTCTGCGTTCAACTGCAAACAAGTTCATCCCGAAGTACTGCAACAACCTTCCGACGACCCGAAGCTCCGCTATTTTAGAATCTGTCGTTCGGTATAATTTACATTCTCACACTCATTGTAAATCTTAATCTGTACTATTGTTTCGAGCTTATAGTTGTTGCCCACCGGAAGCGATCAACGATCGCGGGCCTTGGAGTAGGAGTCGCCACAGGCTCCGAACCAAGTAACTCCTCGTGTCCTTGTGTATTGTTTTTATTCCCTTTTCTTTATTCCGCTGCTTAAACTTGTATGATTTACGAATTCGAAAATAGTGAAAGCCACGAGCGCTATTCCCCCCCCCCCCCCCCTCTAGCGCTTTCGATCCAACAATTAGTATCAGAGCGGGGTCGCGTTGATCTGGTGCAACCACCAATCACGTAAATTTTTTTCGTGGTATTTTCAGTTTTACAAAGTCAATTAGAATTAGCTTAATAGCTATATTCTAATTATTTTTTTTCGAATCAGTTTTTACTCGAGGCTAGTGCAACACCACTCAAGTTCGTTATTTCTTAACTTTATTTCCCGCACTGCTAATCCAAGACCTAGTCTTGGGACATTTCTGTTATTTTTTATTTTGCATATTTAACAAATGGCCCAACAAGAGAGTTTCAGCACCATTCGTCCCCCGCTCTTCTCCGGAGAAGACTTCGAGTACTGTAAGGGGCGAATGGAAACTTACCTGAAGATCCAGTTTGATACCTGGATGATTATCAAGACTGGAATACAACTGCCAACCGACGAAGACGGCAAGTCGACACCCTGCGAAAAATGGGTACCGACCCTAATCAAGAAGGTGGAAGCTGATGCAAAAGCGACCTGCACCCTCCAGTGCGGACTGACCAAGGAGGAGCTCAACAGAGTTGGATCATTCTCCAACGCAAAAGAGCTTTGGGAGAAGCTGATCGAACTCCATGAGGGCACCTCCGACACCAAGATTAGTAAAAGAGATCTTCTATTCAATAAACTATATAATCTAAAAATGCAGGAAGGAGAGACGGCAAGTCAACTCCACGTGCGGATACAAGACGTTCTCAACTCCCTCCATGTAATTGGGCAGAAAGTCGAGAATCGAGACATCATAAGGTACGCACTAAACTCGTTTCCAAGGAGTACATTGTGGGCATCAATGGTAGATGCCTATAAAGTCTCCAAGGATCTATCTTCTATAAAATTAGATGAGTTATTTTGTGAGTTTGAATTACATGAACAGACTAATACACAGCCAACCGAGAAGGGGGGTGCTTTAGTTGCAGGTACCAGTCGAACACACGAACCGAAATCATGGCGAAGAACTTAACCGGAATCGAAAGTCGAACCTGACTCAGACGATGAAGACGATGAATTGACAACCGAACTAGTAAATCTTGTAAAGAAACTCTACAAGAAGAAGAAGGGCTTCAACAAGAGAGACCTAAAGAAAGAAGTAAAATCCAAGGAAGGTCAACCTAGCTCAAGAGTCAAGTCCGAGGTGATCTGCTATGGGTGCAACCAGAAAGGGCACATCAAGGCCAACTGCCCAAATCAGAAGGATGGAAAGAAGCAGAGGAAAAGGAAGGTGTTGAAAGCGACTTGGGAAGAATCCTCAAAAGAAGACATCGACGATGAACTCGATCAGACGAGTCTACTTGCGCTGATGGCCCAGGACCAGATTGAACTGTCCGAGAGCGAGAGCGAGTCAGAAGCCGAGTCCAAACGAAGCCACGGATCCGTATCTATTTCCGAAGGGTCTGACCCCGCTGTAAGTGTTCCTCGACTTAATAATTTAGTTAATTACTTACTACGCAAATTAGCTAAGTGAAACCTAAAGGTCAAGTCACTTCTAAAGGAAGTAGCAGTCCTTAAAGAAGTGACTAACTCCAAGACCTTGCCTGACCCAGTTCTGACTGGAAGTTCAACTCGAGTTCAAAAACTTGAGAAAGAAAATTTTAGTCTGAAAACTCAGGTCAAGGATTTGAAAAATACATTAGAATGGTTCTCTTTGGGCTCCAAGAAGCTTGACCTAATTCTTGGAACACAAAGAGCCGTTTACAACAAAACTGGGGCTAGGTTATAAAACTAAAAGAAAATATAGATCTTACTTGTCCTTAGTAAATAGACAAAATAATAAATCAGTCCAAGCATGGGTACCCAAGTCTAACCTGGTTAATCAAGTTGGACTTGGTCAATATTTGGTCCCTAAGGATCAAATACATTACCTCGATAGACCATATCGAGGCTATGATCCAGGGGGGGCTAGAAGAAAAACAATAAACATAAAATTAAATTAAAACTCAAATTAAATAAAATTAAAACTCAAATTAAAATTTAAATTAGAATTCAATTTGAAATTCAAATTAAAAATCAACTTAAAGTTAAATTCAGATTTAAAATTAAAAATTCAAATAAAATTCAAACAAAAATCCAAGGGAAGGCTCCAGAATAACTGGTACCTCCAAACTTAATCTACCCGACAAGGGTAACCAAGAGTAGACTACCCGGCAGGGTAATTAAGGTTAGATTAAATTGGGCTAGGTTTAACTTGACTCACGGTACTGGTGAAGTATTGGATGATAGTACGTTGGGGAAGCTTAGTCATCGCATGTCTAGGAAGATATGGCTTCGACCTGGTGCATTTGGCTAAGTGGAACTGACCGAAGCTACCCTTTATGGATCCTAACCAGTTAGACCAAGGTTTAGTACTAAGTTCAATGAGTAGGACTATTTGGAAAACCTCGAAGGCATGGTTACTTTAATGATGTCCTTGTGACTCACCATAGCCCAGAAGTTTATCCAAAGAACGCCTACTTGTTGAACCCAAAGCTAAAACATGAATCTAACACAAAGTTAAACCAAACCCTAAAATTGAACCTAATTTATCTCACAAAAATTATAGGATTACCTGATTAAAAATTTAGATCGGATGAGATGACTAAGAAATAGAAATTAAAAGAAAATCAAATTTGAAATTCAAATACAAACTTGAAATTCAAAATTCGAATTAAAATTTGAAATTCGAAATTAAAATTTGTAAGCATTCCTAATTCAAGAGTCAAATTCGAAATTCGAATTAAAATTCGAAATTCGAAATTAAAATTCGCAATCATTCCTAATTAAAGAGTCAAATTCGAAATTCGAGTTAAAATTCAAAATTCGAAATTCAAATTCGTAATTATTCCTAATTCAAGAGTCAAATTCGAAATTCGAGTTAAAATTTGAAATTCGAAATTAAAATTCGTAATTATTCCTAATTCAAGATTCAAATTCGAAATTCGAAATTAAAATTCGTAATTATTTCTAAAATTTGAAATTTGAAATTAAAATTCATAATTATTTCTAATTCAAGATTTAAATTCAAAATTCGAATTAAAATTCGAAATTCGTAATTAAAATTAAATTAATTATCCTTCAAAGTTAATTAACTGAATTATTTTTCAAAAATTTTATTAAAATATTTTTCAAAAATTTAATCAACCTAAAATATTTTTCAAAAATTAAATTAACTTAAATATTTTTCAAAATTAAATTAACTTAAATATTTTTCAAAATTAAATTAAATTAAATATTTTTCAAAAGAAATTAACTTAAATATTTTTCAAAATTAAATTAACTTAAACATTTTTCAAAATTAAATTAATTTAAATATTTTTCAAAATTAAATTAAATTAAACATTTTTCAAAATTAAATTAACTTAAACATTTTTTAAAATTAAATTAACTTAAACATTTTTCAAAATTAAATTAAATTAAATATTTTTTAAAAATTAAATTAACTTAAATATTTTTCAAAATGAAATTAACTTAAATATTTTTCAAAATTAAATTAAATTAAATTAAAATTAAAACTCAACCATCTCACAATCACTCATAGACATAACTGATTGTTAATATAGAATGAGTAAGATGGAGAATTAGAAAGCTTATTTCAATCAAACTATCTGTTGATCCATCGAAATGAATCCAATTCAAATACCTTATGTGTAGGAATTGGATCAATGGATGTTGGATAGTGGATGCTCCAGACATATGACTGGAGATAGATTGAAGTTCACTAAGCTCAAATACAAGAACCTAGGATCAGTTGCATTCGGCAACGACGGTAAACTTAAGGTAATCGGAAAAGGTAATATCGAACTTAATTCTGATTTCATTATTCGAAATGTTTTGTTAATTGAAAATTTTAACTTTAATTTACGAAGTATAAGTCAATTGTGTGATAGTGGCTACCTAGTTATTTTTAATAAATCTAGGTGTTTAGTTAAAAATATTGATAACCCCGAAGCCATACTTAAGAGATTTAGGAAGAATAACATCTACACAATTGATCTACCCAAATCATCAATAAAGTGCCTCTTGACACAACAAGAGAAAACTACCCTGTGGCACAGAAGACTAGGCCACACTCATGTCAAACTCATTTCAAAAATAAGTCAAAATGGCTTAGTTAGAGGGCTACCCAAATTAAGAAACCTAGAAAATACAGTTTGCCAAACTTGCCAACAAGGTAAGCAAACCAAATCAACCCACAAGTCAACCAATCTAGATAGAACTGATTCCTTACTTGAGCTCCTACATTTAGACCTATTTGATTCACATGGAGCCAAATCACTAAGTAAGAACCAGTACTGCTTAGTTATAATTGATGATTACTCTAGGTACACTTGGGTAAAATTTCTAAAGACAAAGGATGAAACCTTTGAAATTTTTAATAATTTCTGCAAGTTAATAGAAAATGAAAAAGACACCAAAATTAAAAGAATAAGAAGTGATCATGGAGGTGAATTTGAAAATCAAAGGTTTACCCAATTTTGTAAGATTAATGGATACAAACATGAATTTTCATGCCCTAGAACCCCTCAACAGAACGGTCTAGTGGAACGGAAAAATAGAACCCTACAAGAGGCCGCTAGAACCATGTTAAGCGAGTATAACTTAAGTCATCAATTTTGGGCAGAAGCAATAAATACGGCAAACTACATTCAAAATCAAATTCTAATTAACAAATTTCACAATAAAACCCCTTATGAAATATATTATAATAAAATTCTCAACTTAAACTATTTAAAAGTATTTGGATGTAAAGTTCATATTTTAAACACTAAACATTACTTAGGAAAATTTACACCCAAATCAAACCAAGGAATCTTTTTAGGATACTCCTCAACTAGTAGGGCCTTTAGGTATATAACCAAAATACTTTAAAAGTTGAAGAAACAACTAATGTAATCTTTGATGAAGACAATAACCTACCCAATATAAATGAAAACGTTGACATCAATCCAAAAATTACAAAAGACGATGAAATTCAACCTAACATTAGTAAACCAGAGGAACTAATTCCTAACACAAATATAAGACCAACAAGAATAAGTACTACCCACCCACCTGACCAAATTTTAGGTGACCCAAACCTAGGAGTCAGAACTAGGTCTTCTTATAGAAACTTGAACCAGATTGTCCTCATTTCTAAAATTGAGCCTAAGACTATAGAGGAAGCCCTACCTGACCCAGATTGGATCATTGTTATGCAGGAAGAGTTAGCCCAATTTGATAGAAACCAAGTCTGGGAACTTGTACCTAAACCCGTAGATAAGTCCATAATTGACACCAAATGGGTATTTAGGAACAAATTGGATGATCAGGGTGAAATAGTTAGAAACAAGGACAGACTAGTAGCCAAAGGTTTCAGTCAGGTTGAAGGTTTAGATTATAACGAAACCTATGCACCAGTAGCTAGACTCGAATCCATTAGGATGATGATGGCTTATGCAGCACATAAAGGATTTAGATTATACCAAATGGATGTCAAGTCAGCCTTTTTGAATGGATTTATTAAGGAAGAGGTATATGTAGGTCAACCCCCAAGATTTGAGGACTTAGATCATCCAAACCATGTATTTAGACTAAAAAAGGTCTCATATGGACTAAAACAAGCACCTAGAGCATGGTATAAACGGTTATCTAATTACCTAATATCCAAGGGCTTTAACCAAGGTCAAATAGATCAGACCCTATTTGTTAAAACCATAGAAAAAGACATTTTTATTGCCCAAATCTATGTTGATGACATAATTTTTGGCTCAACCAACACTAAACTTTTAAAAGAATTTGTTAATTTAATGGAAAACGAATTTGAGATGAGTTTGGTAGGGGAACTCAATTTTTTCTTAAGCTTACAAATTAAACAAATAAAAGATGAAATCAATATTTATCAAACCAAATATGCTAAAGAACTAATTAAAAAATTCGGCATGGAAAACTAAAAAATTATAAACACTCCAATGGCAACAAATAGCAACATTGATTCTGACCCAGAACAAAAACCAATAGACCCAAAGTACTATAGAAGTATAATAGGCAGCCTACTCTACCTAACTGCAAGTCGACCCGATATTTTATTTGTAGTAGGTATGTGTGCAAGATACCAATCCTGTGCAAAAGAGTCACACCTAACATATGTTAAAAGGATACTTAGGTACATTAAGGGCACCCTAAATGTGAGACTTTGGTATCCTAGAACTTGCACCCTTAACCTTTTCGGCTATTCTGATTCAGACTATGCCGGGTGTAAATTAGATAGAAAAAGCACAAGTGGTAGCTGCCAAATTCTAGGTCAGTGCCTAGTAAGTTGATCAAGCAGAAAGCAACACTGTGTTGCTCTATCCACTACTGAAGCTGAATATATAGCCCTAGGAGAATGTGCTTCCCAACTTTTATGGATGATGCATACACTAAAAGACTATCAGCTAGAATACAAAAATACAAAAATCTTAATTGATAATGTGAGTTCAATTAATTTAACCAAAAATCTAATTCACCACTCTAGGACCAAACACATAGAGGTAAAACATCATTTTGTAAGGGATCATGTAGCTAAGGGTGAAATTGTACTCAGCTATGTTAAGTCCAAATCAAACATAGCTGACATTTTCACAAAACCCTTACCTGAACTTGAGTTCAGTGCACTTAGAAGGCAAATAGGAATGTGTTGGGTAGAATAATTTTTGATTTTCAAATCAGTTTCCTACATTTTTACTTGCTTTCAAAATCATCTTATGTTTTAAAATTCTAGGAAAATTTTGTTTTCAAAATTCCAATTTTACTAGATTTTCAAATTTGGACTTAGCTTAGGCTCTACCTTAGAAATCATGTTCCCCTAGAATTCAGCCAGAGCATCTCACAAATACCTAGGTGTACCTTGATTGTGCTTGAAAAACATAGAATGGTGTGAGATGCATAGGGCACAGCCTGGACTCAAGAATGCTTATGACTGTGCATCAATATGAGTCTGGGCATTAAACACCTAATTAACAGTAATCAAGTCAAGTCATCCAGCCCTAGTCAAATCTAACTGGATCTATTGACTTAACTTGACTAACCAAGTGAAAGTTGTTGCACTCTAGGTAATCAGCAAGTAGCTAAATGGTTAGACATGTGGCCGCGAACCTAAGTGCTTGACTTTTAAATTTTTTAGTTCACTCAGGCTTGAACATTAGGGCTCTAATACCTTACTTAAAGAAATTAGCTAATTTACAATCAATCTAAACTCAACTCATGCTTGGACATTAAGGCTTTAAGCCCCTCTTTTGCATTCAAAAAGTTTTAAATTGACTATTCGTCTAAAAGAAAAATCCCTTCAAATTTAGCTAAGTTTTTGTAAAATTTAGCTTATTACTTCTAAAAATTTCCTTTCAAAAATCATTTTGTTCTTTTTAGCCTTAGCCGTTCTTAAAAGTCTTTTTGAAATTAATAATTGTCAACAAAGCTTTTTTGGAATTTAGCTAAGTCTTTCAAATCTCTCCCTTAATAACTATTGAAAATTTAGCTAAGTATTTTCTAACAGATTTTCAAAATTTAGCTAAGACTTTCAAAGTATTCCAAAATGTTTTTCAAATTCTAAAACATGTTTTTCAAAGAATTCAACTAGGCTTCAAAATTGGCTAAAGCTATATTTCAAAGTCAACTTTTTATTAGTCTTTTAAACTTAGTTGAAAGAAAAATTGATCTTTAGACTTTGATTTCACTTAGCTAAGACTTTATAATGAATTATAAAAAGCTAAGTGTCCTAAGGAATTTTTTAAAAATGTTTGAAACTATAGTTTTTACTATATTACAAAGAAAAATCTTTCTCTAAGCTAAATTAATTGATAAAGTTTTAGAAAACCAACTTCGAGCTCAAACTATCTTACTTAGCGAATTTGATTTACAAGAAATGTTGCTTTTAAACAAAGTAACTTAAAGAATCCTTGCTTAGTCTTTTTCCTCTTACCTTTTTTCCTAAAATCTTCATAAAAAGTTAAGATTTTTTCAAACATGCTTATTTTTTGATAAATGGCAAAGGGGGAGAGTAGGGAAATTCAAAAGAAAAATTTATAAAGAAAGCCTTTATTAAGGGGGAGCCTGACAAAGTTTAAGTTTTAGCTTAACCATGTTTGCATTCAAAATTTATTACATTCAAAATTTATTAAGCTTGCTAACTTAAACTTTATGCATCTATTTTACTTAGCTTTGAATTTCAGTTGTCATAATCAAAAAGGGGGAGATTGTTGGTGCGGGAAGCATCCGACGATCGACCATTGTTTTGATAATGACAAAGGAATTCAAAGTTAAGTTGTTTTGTGATCTAACGTACTTAATTGAGTATTTCAGGAAAGTCCTAGCTGCGGTTAGGCAAGTGGAAAACCCTAGGGGGTGGTAACCCTAGGTCATAGGGGGTGGTAACCCTAGGTCATAGGGGGTGGTAACCCTATGCGAAAAGTCTTGGCGGGTCGAGAGCTTCAGGCAAAAGTCCTATAGGGGGGTAACCCTAGGTGGAAAGTCCTGGTGTCACGAACCAAGTGAAAGACTGGACTAGCCGGGAAGCGAAAGTCCAGCAGAAAGTTCGGAAGCTTCGAACGTTGAGCAAAAGTCCAGTTGATCTGGAGGATCGCACTAGCAGTAGGTAAATCTCCTGAGTAGAGTAGGTGAGGACGTGTTCCCCGTAGAGGGAACAGTAGGCGTTGGGTCGACCTAGGGTTTCCGGTTGAAAATCTGAAGTCAGACCCAGACAGTCCGATGACTGTCAATTATATCTATCATATTATTTCTGTGCTAACTTTGTTTTGCAGGGTTTGTGTTTGGGACTAACACATTTTGTAGGAACAAAGAAGCACACTTAGCCTCGGATGAACAGTGTCCGAGGCGCCTCCATGGGGCTTGGAGGCGCCTCAGGTGCTAGCCGAAGCCAGCTGTCCAGAGAAGCTGGAAGCGCCTCGGAGGAAGCTGGAGGCGCCTTGGACCAGGCGTTGGAGGCGCCTTGGAGCAGCTTAGAGGCGCCTTCAATTGGATAAGGTGCAACCAGATCAAAGCTGATCCACGCATGCGACTTGGCGGCCTGGAGGTGCCTCGGATAGGCTTGGAGGTGCCTCCATCACTGTTTATAAGGAGGGTTCGAGCAGCATTAAAAACAAGAATTCACAAGCGATCCTTCTGCGTTCAACTGCTAACAAGTTCATCCTGAAGTACTGCAACAACCTTCCGACGACCCGAAGCTCCGCTGTTTTAGAATCTGTTGTTCAGTATAATTTACATTCCCACACTCATTGTAAATCTTAATCTGTACTATTGTTTCGAGCTTATAGTTGTTGCCCACCGGAAGCGATTAACGATCGCGGGCCTTGGAGTAGGAGTCGTCACAGGCTTCGAACCAAGTAACTCCTCGTGTCCTTGTATATTGTTTTTGTTCCCTTTTCTTTATTCCGCTGCTTAAACTTGTACGATTTACGAATTCAAAAATAGTGAAAGCCACGAGCGCTATTCACCCCCCCCCCCCCCTCTAGCGCTTTCGATCCAACAAATCAAGCCCTTTATAAGACAGTCTTGAGTAGCCACTTCATCACCAAGTACATACGAGCTACTACATGTGCATTGAAGGTTCCGATTGCTTCCAATTCCTGCTGTGACTCTACTGTGAAGCTGCTAAGCCCAACGACTGCTCCAAGAAGTTTCGATGCGCCCGGAAGATAGACGTCAACACAAAGTGCCTCATTTCAATTCCTAAAAAGTGTTGGTAATATCTGTGTTTATACTTAATTACTATAAAAGGACAACTGTAGTATGTTGCACTTAACATAACTTCTCTTGTACTTGATTCTCTCTTTCGGGGTTACCAAAAGAGGTTTTTTAATGAATTGTCCATCGATAGATCTGCGGGACCTGAGCCTTGGAGTAGGAGTCGTCGAAGGCTTCGAATCAAGTAAAAATCACTTTTGTCCTTCTTGTGTTTCTTAATCTTTAAATTCTTACTTTCCGCTATCTACTCGAGTTTTTAAAATCGAAAAAGAAGTGTTTTGAAAATCACGTGATTCACCCCCCCCCCCTCACGTACATCACGATCCAACACGGAGAACCATGAATTCTCGTGATTATATTTATCTCTAAGATCATGATTTTGACATAGGGTGGGAGAGTGATCCTATATCTTGCCAAGAAGTCAAACAATGCTCTAACCCTGAAAGGTGGATTAATATCATGCAAGAAGAATTGAAGTCTATGGCGGACAATAACATTTGGGAACTTGTCGAATTGCCTGAAGGAAAGAAGCTCATTGGCTGTAAATAGATATTTAAAACCAAGAGCGGGATTCAAGGGGCAATGTCGAAAAGTATAAGGCTTGTCTTGTTGTCAAGGGATTCACTCAAAAAGAAGACATTGATTACAAAGAGACTTTCTCACTTGTGTTGACGAAAGACTTTTTTAGGGTAATCATGGCACTTGTAGCTCATTATAATTTGGAGCTATATCAAATGGACGTAAATACTGCATTCCTCAATGGAGACATAGAGGAGTCTATATATATGGTGCAACCAGAGAACTTTGAGTCTAAAGACTCAAAGCACCTAGTATATAGATTAAAGAAGTCTATTTATGGTTTAAAGCAGGCGCCCCGTTAGTGGTACCAAAAATTTAATCAAGTGGTTACCTTATTTGGATTTAAAGAGAACCTCGTTGATCAGTGTATATATATCAAGTTTAGTGGTAGTAAGTTTGTTATACTTGTTTTGTATGTGGACGATATATTGCTTGCGAGCAATAATAAGGATCTGTTACTTCAAACTAAGTCATTTATATCTGGTAATTTTGAAATGAAAGATCTTGGTGAAGCATCCTTTGTTTTAGGCATACAGATCTATCGTGATCATTCAAGAGATATTCTCGAACTTTTACAACAGACCTATATTAAAAAGGTGCTTATAAGGTATGGTATGCAGAACTGTATGTTGGACCTCGTGGTTATTTTGATGTAATCAACCAAGTTAGGTTAGGCCATGTTTAGTTTTTAATCCTTGTGTCTAAGTGTGCAGGAGCTTAGGAGCACAGGAAGTCGAGCGGAAGACGCAGCTAGCGAGAATGACGACACGGGAAGGGAGTCGACAGGCTTGGTGCGTCCGAAGGACGAAAGAGCTGCGGAAGAGTACTCCAGTGGACGAGAAGAACGTGCGCGATGTTCGAGGGACGAGAAGCCGGGATGGAAGCCTGCTCGAGGAGAATGTCGAAAATTGGGTTCGGGTGAACCCTATTTCGGTTGGTCGAAATCACCCAAGTGATCGGAGCTTCGGAAGAAGAAGAAGAAAAAGAGAAGCTGGAAGCTATTTATACCATGCAGATTGAAGGCACCCTCAATAGCATTGAGGACGCCCTCAACATTGAAGGCGCCCTTAACAGCATTGAGGGCGCCCTCAACAGCATTGAGGGCGCCCTCAACATTGAAGGCGCCTTCGACCCAGTCTACTTGACCGTTTCGACTTTGGATAAAGTTTTATCTGATGCCTCAACTGGAGGCATCCTCAACCCCTTTGGAGGCGCCCTCAAGACTCGAGATAGAGTTTTTAGAAGCTATATAAAGACCCTTGGAGCTAGGAATTAAGAAATCAGCTCTGTAATCAATTCCTAGCAACTTGTGAACTTTCTTAGTGTGTAAAAAGGCTTCTCCGCCTATAGTGAAGGAGATTCGTAGTGCACGTTTTCAACTGTCTTGGATTGACAATCATTTAGGTTGTAACCAAGTAAAACCCTGAGTCTTCTCTTCTCTACTTTACTTTTATTTCTGTTTTATTTTATTATTGTTGTTATTCTTGAGTTGAACGAGGAGGGTTTTGTTTTATTTACAGACAATTAACCCCTCCCCTCTTGCCGGTCTCGCTGCACCAACAAGTGGTATCAGAGTCAAACCGTCTCAGAAGGACTAATCGCCGTCTGAAGCAGCAAAGATCAAGACGATGGTCAGAACAAGTATTCATCCCACGAAATTCGACGGAGACTTCGCGACATGGAAGTGTCGAATGGAGGTATTCTTCAAAACGGATTTCGATATTTTATTAACTATGAAATATGGTTTTTTAGTCCCAAAAGATAAGGAAGAATTCTAGTGGACGAAGAAGGAGCAAGCTAATTTCGTGGCTAACGGAAAGGCTGAATTCCATCTTCTCAGCGTCCTGCCGCCTCAGGAGGTAAGTCGGATCAGAAGCTACGACTCCACCAAAGACCTCTAGGAAAAATTCCTGGAGCTCCACGAAGGCACCTTAGAAGCGAAATTAGCAAAGGCGCGACATCCTCTGGACTCAGCTGACAAATCTCCGGATGAACAATGGCGAAAAGGTGGCGCAACTCCAACCGAGAATTAAAAAGCTGATAACTCAACTGACCAATCTCGGAGAATCGGTAATGAACTGAGATTTTATCCGGTATGCGCTCAATGCCTTCCCAAGAACTCTAGAGTGGGCGTCCTTAGTAGATGCTTACTACATCTCTAAGGACTTTGAGGTAAGTATGCTAGAAAACTTTTTCTACTTTTGAACTTCACGAGTCTCGAATTGCAGACCTAAAGAGAAGTTAAATCACAATGTCACCCTACAAGCCGAGATGGATGATCCTGACTCCAAAGCATCGATCAATGAAAATGAAGCGACGCTATTGGTAAGAAAATTAAATAAGTTTATTAAAACTAATAAATCTAGATCGCAGTCGAGAAAGCATCAACGCAACATAAGGATAGTCCGATGCTACAACTGCAACGAGGAGGGGCACATCAAGGATGACTGCCCAAAGTTGAAGAAAAGGGACAAGGAGAAGTCCCAAAGACCGACGTCCACTAAACGCAAGAGTCTGAAGGCTACATGGGATGAATCATCATCCTCCGAATCTGAAGTCTAAGCCTTCTCGGGATTAGCACTGATGGCCAATCATCAAGTAGAAGAAGATGAAACCAGCTCAGAAATAAGCATAGATAAAGGGGGAGGATCATCAGAAGAAGAAAGCTGCGATAAAGGGGGAGCATCAGAAATTGAGGTAAGTAAGGTACGCGCTCTAATTCCCAAGCAATCCTTTCAGTTCATTAAAGTGCTTACTAAAGATTTAATTAAATCAGAAAAGGAAAATGATGAGTTAAAGTTAAACTTAGAAAAGCATGTCCTCTAGAAATGTACGATAATCTAAAATTAGAAAATGAAAAATTGAAAATTGAAATTGAAAAATAATCATGCATGCTTAAATAAATTCCAAAAAACAAAACTTAGAATTTATGGTAAATTAAATTGGTATATTAAATATCGCCAAGGTCAACTTAGAAAAATATCTAAAGGATATATACCCACTAAGTTTTTAACTAACCCAGTAGGAAGGAATCTCTATTGGGTTCCAAAATCACTTCTAGATTAAATTTTTAAAGTTAGTGCGTTCAGCAAGAAGAATTAAACAGATAATTTCTTTATGAGGCTTTGTTTAAGAAAGTGGTTGTTGCTCCAATAACCAAGAAGGCCTAGTGCCTCGCCACTGCCTGGAAGCCAAAATACTGAAATAAAATATTTAATTAACTTACTGATAAAGCATGAAAATAGAAATTAAATAATGCTTTAACAAGTTTTTGTTTAAACATTTTTGGAAATTTCTCAAAAATACTTTCAAAATTCCTACCCCGGTTAAATATTAGAGTTCTTTGTTAACTTAGAATTTATTTTTTCCTACCCCGTTTTTTGCTGTGATCAAAGGGGGCGAGATAGGGAACAAGTTTAGGAGGAGTTAATATTTTTTCAAATTAGTATTTAAAATTTTTTTGGATAGGAACAAGTTAAGTTAATATTTTTTTTTACAAATTCTATTATTGCAATCTTTATACTTAAAACATTAATTTAGTAATTTCTTTAAATTACTACTTGTCTATTTTTTTCTCTAACTTGAGTTTTGGTTGATGCACATCAAAAAGGGGGAGATTGTTGGACCCCATGGTTGTTTTGATGTGATCAACAAAGTTAGGTTAGGTCCTGTTTAGTTTTTTATCCCTGTGTCTAAGTGTGCAAGAGCTTAGGAGCGCAAAAAGTCAAGAGGAAGATGCAACTAACGAGAAGGATGGCACGAGAAGGGAGTCGACGAACTCGGTGTGTCCAAAGGATGAAAGAACTGCGGAAGAGTACTCCGGTGGATGAGAAGAACGTGCGCGATGTTCGAGGGACAAGAAGCTGGGACGGAAGTCTTCTTGAAGAGAATGCTGGAAATTGGGTTCGGGTGAGCCCTATTTCGATTGGTCGAAATCACCCAAATGATCGGAGCTTCGGAAGAAGAAGAAAAAGAGAAGCTGGAAGCTATTTATACCATGCAGGTTGAGGGCGCCCTCGACAATATTGAGGGCGCCCTCAACATTGAAGGCGCCCTCAATAGCATTGAGGGTACCCTCAACATTGAAGGCACCCTCAATGCCATTGAAGGCGCCTTCGACCCAGTGTACTTGACCGTTTCGACTTTGGATAAAATTTTATCCGATGCCTCAGCTGGAGGCGCCCTCAACCCTTTTAGAGGTGCCCTCAAGACTCGAGATAGAGTTTCCAGGAGCTATATAAAGGCCCTTGGAGCTAGGAATTAAGAAATCAATTCCTAGCAACTTGTGAACTTTCTTAGTGTGTAAAAAGGCTTCTCCACCTACAGTGAAGGAGATTCGTAGTACACTTTTTCAACTGTCTTGGATTAACAACCATCTAGGTTGTAACCAAGTAAAACCTTGAGTCTTCTCTTCTCTGCTTTACTTTTATTTCTGTTTTATTTTATTATTGTTGCTATTCTTGAGTTGAAAGAACTAGGAGGATTTTGTTTTATTTGCAGGCAATTCACCCCTCCCCTCTTGCCGGTCCCGCTGCACCAACACTGTACACCCAGTGACACACCTATGTCAAGAGGTGACAAGTTCAGCTTGCAGCAGTGTCCACGGCTTAAAGTTGAAATAAAGGAGATGGAGCAATTCTCATACGTGTGGGCAATGGGAAGGCTCATGTATACACAAATTTGTACTCAACCAGATATAGCATTTATAGTGGGGATGTTAGACAGATATGTTAGTAACCTAGTGTTGGTTGCTACTCGGAAAGCCTAGAGGTTCCACTGTACAAAAATTTTGTACAAATGTCTGAACCTTTTCCTAGCTACCATGTGTTCTTTTAAATTAAATTTTGGATCGCCTGCGGAACTTAACACGTTTGATCCAAAACTTAATCTATTTGTTCTTTTAGGTTTTGACTTGGGTCTCCTGCGAAACTTAACACGTTCGACCCAAATCGCCTTAAGTTATTAATTCCATTAAATATTAATTTCCATAATTGGTTCCCAGTACTGATGTGGCGAGGCACATGGCCTTCTTGGATATGGGAGTAACCACCACCGACTAGACAAAACCTTTTATAGAAAGCTAATATTTAATTTCCTAAAATAACTTTAGGTTAACCGAAAAGAACAATCAAATCACAAGGATAAATAAAACAAAAGAACACAACATCGAAAAACATATTCGAAATACTAGAACGTAAGCCTCTTGTATTTGGTATTATTTCCATAAATAACTAGCATGATGCGGAAAAGGAAAAACTACTAGTTTTACCTTCTAGAAAGACCTCTTGATCTTCTACCGTATTCCTCTTCTAACCTCGGACGTTGTGTGGGCAACGATCTTCCGAGATGAGAAACCACCAACCACCTTCTTCTCCTCCTAGCTAGGTTCGGCCATAAAAAGCTTAACCAAGGATGAAGAACAAAACACCAACCAAGCTCCAAGAGATGCTAGCTTTCTCTCCTTCTTCTTCTTCTTCTTCTCCAAGTAGTATCCGGCCGCCACAAGAGCTCCAAGCCTTTGAGAGTTTCGGCCACCACAAAGAGGGAGAGAGGAAAAGGATGGTCGGCCACTCCAAGGAATAAAAGAGGGAGAGAAATAATAGAGGTTGTGTCCCATGAAGGCACCCTCACCCCTTCTTTTATATTCCTTGGCCTAGGCAAATTAGGAAATTTATTTACAATAAAATTTCCTTAATTCCCTTGACATGATTTAATTGAGAAAAATAAAATAAAATTTCCCCAATTAATCTCTAATGGCCGACCACATCAAACAAATAAATTAGACAAGTTTTAATCAACAAATTAAAACTTCCTAATTTGTTTCCGGAAATTTTAAAAATAAAATTTCTCTTCAAAAATCTCTTCATGGTTGATAAAAGGAAATTTCTATAATTTTAATTTAACAACATGTGAATAATTTTTAAAGAGAAAATAAAATATCTCATCAATCTACAAATAAGGAAAGAGATTTAATCTTTTTCTTTAATCTTTTGTAGATCTTTTACAAGAGAGATATTTTAATTTTAATTCTCTTTAATAAATTATATCTTCCACATAATAAAAATTAAAATTAAAATTCCTTTTTAATTTAATTTGGCCGGCCCCTCTAGCTTGGGTTCAAGCTAGGGCCGGCCACCCCAATTTATACCTAGGTTGGCCCTAGCTTGGTTCCCAAGCTAGCTTGGTCGGCCCCCTATTGGTGGGTATAGAAGGTGGGTATAGGTGGGTATAGTACTCTATAAATAAGAGGCTACGATAGGGACCGAGAGGAGGAATTGATTTTGGTCTCCCGATAAAATTAAGCATCCCGTGTTCGCCCCGAACACACAACTTAATTTTATCAATAATAATTCATTCCACTAGAGAACTATTATTGAACTACCGCACCAATCCCAAATTACATTTTTGGGCTCCTTCTTATTATGAGTGTGTTAGTCTCCCCGTGTTTAAGATATCGAATGTCCACTAATTAAGTGAGTTACTGACAACTCATTTAATTAATATCTTAGTCCAAGAGTAGTACCACTCAACCTTATCATCATGTCGGACTAAGTCCACCTGCAGAGTTTAACATGACAATCCTTATGAGCTTCTCTTGAGGACATTATCAACCTAGTATCTCTAGGACACAGTTTCCTTCTATAATCAACAACACACACTATATGTGATACCATTTCCCAACTTATCGGGTTTATTGATTCATCGAACTAAATCTCACCCATTGATAAATTAAAGAAATAAATATCAAATATATGTGCTTGTTATTATATTAGGATTAAGAGCACACACTTCCATAATAACTGAGGTCTTTGTTTCTTTATAAAGTCAGTATAAAAGAAACGACCTCAAATGGTCCTACTCAATACACTCTGAGTGTACTAGTGTAATTATACAGTCAAGATAAACTGATACTTAATTACACTACGACCTTCTAATGGCTTGTTCCTTTCCATTTTGGTCGCGAGCTACTGTTTATAATTTATAAGGTACTGATAACATTATCTTCTGCATGTGACACCACATACTATGTTATCTACAATATAAATTAATTGAACAACTACAACTAAATGTAGACAATTTGACCAAATGTGATTCTTTATTCATAATGAATGTTTACAAAGCTTAAGCTTTCAGTATACACTCCAACACCTAGGACCGTTACACTGGAAAGCAGTAAAGAGAGTGATGTTGTATTTGCAAAGAACTAAAGGACATATGCTCACGTATCGGAGATCAGATCATTTGGAGGTGATTGGATATTCAGACTCAGATCTTGTTGGATGTTTGGATAGCAGAAGATCTACTTCAGGTTATATTTTCATGCTTGCTGGAGGGGTTATATCTTGGAAGAGCGTCAAGCAAACACTAGTAGTCATTTCTACTATAGAGGCAAAGTTTGTAGCATGCTATGAAGCATCTAATCACGGGATTTGGCTGCAGAACTTTATCATAGCATTACAGATCATTGATGGCATTGATAGGCCACTTAGGATCTACTGTGATAATAAAGTCACAGAACTTTATGCCAAAAACAACCGCAGTTCACCGAAGTTCAAGCACATCGACATCAAGTTTCTAGTGGTTAAAGAAAGAGTTCAAAGTTGTCAAATTATGGTAGAGTACATCAGAACAGATTTCATGTTGGCCAATCCACTCACCAAAGGCTTGGTGCCTAAGGTGTTTCATGCGCATATTGTGGATATGGGAGTCTTCATTATGGAAGAAGAACTCATCTAGTGGGAGTATGTATTTATCTTATTGCTCTATATTTGATAATAAAGACAAATATTTTGTTTTGATTATTATACGCACTTAAAGTTCAAAATATTAATGAGAATTTATATGTTTGTTTGACACTCTGACTATGATATTATCATTTACTACTGTTGTTTAACATTTAGTGTTTGTAAATATGATACAGATTCCTTTTGGAGTCATAAAGTTGATCATGATTTGCTATTGCAGTTTAGCATAAAGTATTTTGCAAATATGATCTGACCTTTTTTGAGGTCATCTTAGGACCAGTTGAAAATTGACATGTGCAGATCACATTTCATATAATTTTCACTCTACGCATCTATATCTTGATCTAGGTTATTAATGACATTGGTATTGTGATTACTGTTGGGGCTTGTTACGATCATATACAGTAGTTATAACCTCTTTAGTTCTATACTAATCAAGTTAATGGACCAGATTATTTACAGGGATATCTTGTACCCATAAAGTTTGATATCAACTAAAATTTTACTTGTATTCCACGTACAACTCACATATAGCTCAAGTGGGAGATTGTTAGATATAATTATCCCTATCAGGTTGGCTTATTTGTAAGTTGCATATGTGAATACGATCTGAACCCTTTAAAGTGATCTAACTTATACTTATTAAGTTCGATTATTGGATGTAGACTATGTATGTGTTGAATCTTTAGTCCCGCATTTATTATCATTTATATGCTGATAATAGATGTGCCTATATAATGGATTGGTTCCTAGAGGATTAGGCATCTTTGAGACGTCTCTTTATTCCCCATTAACGAAGAGGATTCGACGTCGTCAACCCTAACTCCTCTGAAAAGTCAACCTTCTTCTTCTTCTTATTCTTCCGCAGGATTATTGAATCGACGAGCTCTACACGAAGAACAATGACACTTCTGCTGCATTCAGGTTCTTTGTAATTATAGTATTTACTTTTTTATGTCATGTTCTCGATGAAACGAAGATCCACATTCATATGTTCTTGATTTTCCTATTCAAATTTTTATTTTAATTATCTAGAATTCATGCGATTTAGATTTTTATAAGAATCATCATAAAGCTTTAAGTTTATGCCAATGTTAACCAGAATATGTGTACATTCATGATGTCACGATGGATATACATAAGTAATGGATTTGTGTTTTTTTTATTTATAAAATAAGATGAGCTCAAGCAAATGGGGCGAGAAATTGTTTGACAGGTGGGTGAGCTAATACGGACAGACGAGTATGGACCCAAGTAATGGATGGAGATTAGTGTTTCAATCTTACAAATTCAAGGTTCTAAGCCACTACCAATTTGGAGCAAAGTGGCAATGCCCCCAAACAACATCTTCCATGACCAATATTCCCTTCAACAACAAGTCAATCTTATTTGTAACTATAATATAAGGCTTTTCTTCTCAAGTTATAGTTCAAGCTCAATTTATCATGAAGCTTTTATCCAACAACAATGACACAAGCGGGGATGAGATAATGAATATGACCGTCTAACAAACTTGCGTCAAATGATTAGTTCTTAAACGGAGGCATTCATTAAATGAAAAAAAAAAGAAACTCACCATCGTAACGCTGTGTTTTAATTAATCACAATTCTGTTGAAGATCCTTTTTCTTTAATAGTCGTCTCGTTTCCTTTATCAATTTAATGCGCCACCAAAAGGAATGGCTTGGCTCGACCTTAACTCTGTTTACTTGGAAGAGTGGAAAGCAAAATTAAAGAAAAGTTTTCACGGTGGAAAAGTTTCCGTCGTTTACTTCATTAAAATTTTTCGAAGGAAAAGTAACGCAATCCATCAGCGGATAATTTTGGAGTCAAAATTGATCATCTCAAAATCGGACGGAAAGCAACGGATGGAAAAAAAAATGACGCATGTACCCCTTTTGCATTCACAAAATTACATTATATATAAAAAAAAATGACGCATGTAGCCTTTTTAACTCACAAAATTACACTATGTACCAAAAAAATGACGCATGCACCCTTTTTTATTTACAAAATTACATCACAAGTATTCACTTTCCTCTATCAAGGTAAACAAGTGTACAAAGGAAAAGATTTCTTCACCCTTTCTTTTCTCTCCAAAGATAACTTTCTATCGTTGATTTCTTTCTTTTCCTCATCCACACTCTAGAGTAAACATAGCCTAAATATCGATCGCCTTAAACAAACTTTCATTATGCCCCCACTAAATAAAACTAAAGGGCAGTCTCCGCGTTAATTGTGGAATCTCGACAAGACAGATCATCTCACGTACGACTGCCGACGAGTCCTTTTCTGTGGGCCCGCTCTCCGGCTTCCCCGTCTCAGTCCCTAGTCTCGGTGTCGTACTTGACCAGACCACCATCGCCTTCCCTCCCTCGTATGTGGTAAAAAAGCGCCTCCTCCGCAGCCCGTCCGAAGGCCAATCACCGTCGCTTTCTTTTCCTTTAATTTCCGTTGAAATAAATTATGACGATTCGATATCGTTAGGCTCATGATAAAATACGGACATATAAATATATTTTATTTTTAACTAAATAACTTTCAACTCCTGTATTTTTCAACCAAAAACAATTTATTCTCCTATATTTAAAAAATCACATTTAGTCCTCCTATATTTTAAAGAAAAAAAATATTAAACAATCAAAATAACTCTTACTTTTATTTAAATATTAAAATTATGATTAAATAATTTTAATCTTTTTTTATTTTCCATCCAAAACCGTTTCCCTTATTGAAAAAATGACACTTAGGCTCATGATAAAATACAGACATATAATTATATAAATATATTTTTTTTTTGACTAAATAACTTTTAACCTCTGTATTTTTTCATCCGAAAAATAATTTGTTCTCTTATATTTAAGAAATGACACTTAGTCCTCCTATATTTTAAAGAAAAAAAATATATTAAATGATCAAAATAATCCTTACTTTTATTTAAATGTTAAAATTATGACTAAATAACTTTAATCCCTTTTTATTTTTCATCCAAAAGCAGTTTTCCTTATTGAAAAAATGACACTTAGCCCCCTATATTTTAAAAAAAAAAGGAAAAAAATAGTAAATGACTAAAATAACTTTTTTACTATTCTAAATATTAAAATTATTCTAACTGAAACATCCTTTAGTCTAAAGTAACCTTAGATTTTTAGATAAAAAAAAAGTAAAAAATAAAAAATCTTACGTAATCATTGAAAGTTTAATCTTAATCAAACCTGATGTATATATAGGTCAAAAATTTCACTTGTTCCTAAAAAAACTCTCACAAAATTTATACATGTACCAGTAAAAATTTTATTTGGTAAAATTTTTTTCAAACAGCTTATAAATTGTCAAAATAAGTTGTATAAGCTGTTTTTAAAAAAGTATGGAAGACCCTACTTTAAAAAAAAGAATCTTATTTTAATAATTTGTTTCTCTAAAATATCCTTATATAATTTCATAAATCCTCATCTTATCCTCTATAAATTTTTATAAGTCTAATATCTTTTTATCTCCCCGACTTTTCTTCCAACGCTGTGTCATCTTCTCCGTCAATGCCTCTTTCTAATTTACTCTCTTCCTATGCAGAAATTCGCTCAAAATCCTCTATTAATAAAAATCTAAAAATCCTCTATTAATAGTATTATATCTTTTTGATAATTTTATTAATAAAAAGATGGTATAATATCAAAAACATCAATACTTTAAGTTGATTGTAATAAATTCATCCAAGCACTTTAATAATTTATTTTTAAAATAAGACCTAACAACTTATAAGTTGTACGAACTTATAAATTATTTTTAATAAATTTAGTTAAACACCTTCTTAATTATTATTTTAAAGATTAATAATCATATACTGCATCTAAAGAATGTTACTAATTGCAGTTTTAGATCTTTAATCCCCTCAGAAGCAAAAGCAGTGAACAAAAAGGCGATAACCCTCTTTATTTTCCCCGGCCTCTCGTGACCCCTGCCCTTGCTCTCCCCTTCGCGTCTCCGTCCATGGCGCTCCACATATCTGCCGACTCGACCCAAATCCGCCACAGAATTCTGTTGTTCCTGTAATTTTGGTCGCCGAATTGAGCTATTTCCCCTGCCCTTCCACTCGCAATGGCGCTTCTCGCGCTGGCCGTTCTGATCCTCCTCGCCGGCTCAGGCGACCCTTCGTCGCCGGTCCGGGCGGCGCGGTCTGAGCCCACGCAGGACCGCGCTTCGCTGCTCGCCTTCATGGGTGGCCTCCGCCACGAGCCGCGCGTCCAGTGGGATGCCAACGCGTCGGCCTGCGAATGGGCAGGCGTCCGCTGTGACTCCGGCCGCACTGCCGTGCTGGAGCTCCGCCTCCCGGGCGTGGGCCTCCTGGGCTCCGTCGTGGCTGACACACTCGGACGCATTTCCGGCCTCCGTGCCCTCTCCCTCCGCTCCAACCGCCTCTCTGGCCCCATCCCCGCTGAGCTCGCCGACCTCGCCCAGCTCAAAAGACTTTTCCTGCAGGACAATCTCTTCTCCGGCGTAATCCCGCCGGGCTTGGTTGGGCTGACGCTCCTCCACCGGCTCGATCTGTCCAGCAACAATCTCACTGGTCCTGTCCCGTTCGCCCTCAACAATCTCACCAGACTCAAGGGGCTCTTCCTCGAAAATAACCACCTCTCTGGCAGTCTTCCCAGTATCAGCATCGCCTCCCTCAAGTACTTCAATGTCTCCAACAACGAGCTCAATGGCTCTGTGCCCAGGAGCCTCGAGGGATTCCCTGCCTCCTCCTTCGTGGGCAATCTGGATCTGTGCGGCGCCCCATTGCCCCCGTGCGAGCCCTTTTTTCCGTCTCCATCTGCTGCCCCAGCGGCCATCGAGGTCCCGACCAAGAGGTCGTCGAAGAGGCTCTCCACGGCAGCAATCGTCGGGATCATCGTGGCCTCCATTGTCGTTTTTCTAGTGCTGCTGCTGCTCGTGGTCTGCTTATTTTTCCGGCTGCGGAGAAAGGGAGCATTCCGCACGAAGGAGAAATCTGCAAAGGGGTCGGAATCTGGGACGAGGGCAACTGCGGCGGCGACAGGTGGGAGATCGATCGAGACGGGTATGACCTCGTCCTCCAAGGACGAGATGAGCGGCAGCGCGAGCGCGCTGGTGGAAGCAGAGCGGAACAAGCTGGTGTTCGTGGGCAGCGGCGCCGCCGAGTACAGTTTCGATTTAGAGGACCTGCTGCGCGCATCTGCGGAGGTGCTGGGGAAGGGAACCATGGGCACATCCTACAAGGCGGTGCTCGAGGAAGGCACCATCGTGGTCGTGAAGCGCCTCAAGGACGTGACCGCCGCGAAGCCGGAATTCGACGCGCTCATGCACACTCTGGGCCTGACGGAGCGCCCAAACCTCGTCGCCCCTCGCGCCTACTACTACTCCACGGACGAGAAGCTCCTCGTCCTCGACTTCCTCCCCGCCGGCAGCCTCTCCTCACTCCTCCACGGTCAGTACAAGCACACCGCCACAACTGTTCATTCTTCTTTACTTTTCTTTCTCAATCATTTTTTTCCTGAAAAAATTCAATCCGCCATTACTTTTTTGATTTCTTCAAGAATTAGAATAAACTTTCCTTTCCCTTTCTTTATCGCGAATCATTCAAACCGTGAGCTCGAAGCTCATGGTAGGGAAGAGGGAGAAGTGAGGCTCCGCTGGCCGTGCTCGCTGCTGATCTGGAAAAAGGAGGAAACCATTCAAGGTGGTTTACAGCTGTAGGTGCTCTGTTTTTATCCTTTTCCGTGGAAAGGTCCTCTGCTCCGCTGGGATGTCGTGAATTATGGGGACCTTTGAGGCAGCGTGATCAACAGGACTAACTGTCGAACAAATGGCAGTGGAAAGAGAGAACTTTGTGATCGATTCACTGATTGAATGCGAGATTGGCGAATTTAGATTTATCAATGCAATGAATTCTACTCGAGGAGCAATGTCTCATTGATTTGATATCGACAGGGAGCAGGGGAGCGGGTCGTTCGCCGCTGGGATGGGAGAGCCGGATGCGGGTGGCCCTGGCCGCCGGTCGCGGCCTCGCTCACCTCCACACCACGGCGCAACTCGTGCACGGCAACATCAAAGCGTCCAACGTCCTCCTCCGGGCCGGCGACCTCGATTCCGCTGCCTTCTCCGATTTCGCGCTTCACCCGCTCTTCCACCCCGCGCCTCGCATTCGTCCGGCCGGCTACCAAGCGCCGGAGGTGTTGGAGACGCGGCGGCCCACGTTCAAGTCCGACGTGTACAGCTTCGGCGTGCTGCTGTTGGAGCTCCTGACGGGGAAGGCGCCGAACCAGGCGTCGCTGAACGAGGAGGGGATCGACCTGCCGCGGTGGGTGCAATCGGTGGTGCGGGAGGAATGGACGGCGGAGGTGTTCGACGCGGAGCTCATGCGATACGCGGACATCGAGGAGGAGATGGTGCAGCTCCTCCAGATCGCGATGGCCTGCGTCTCCGCCGTGCCGGACTCCCGTCCGGATATCGCTGAGGTTGTCCGAATGATGGAGCAGATCACCGACCGGACTGAGGGAAACGACGGTCCGAAGAGTTCCCAGGTCGATCCGGCGACGGGCGCCGGCGACGTGGGAAACTAAATTGTGCATTCCTCTTCGCTACCTGGAATTCATTACACGGGACAGAATTGCTGTGCGTGAAGGGAATGGCAGATTGTTTATTCGCACACGAATCCTACCGCGTTCCCTGTGTCACATCCAAAGAATCTTCATTTGTATGTAATTCCTTGATAAGCAAAGCAAGTTGTTCTTGGCTCTCTATCATCCACAGTCGTGTTTCTATCTGGATTATGACTTCCACCTTCCCATACAACCAATTGCAATCTTTAAGTATCATAAAAAAAAATATTATATGTTGAAAAACATATATAAAAAAGACATCTCATGATGAAATATTCATGTTTTCCTTAACTTAAAACACTTCTAATGATGATAAAAATGAGGGGATTAGCTTTGGATTTTTATGAGTGTCGTAATTCATGTCAGCTAGCTATTACTTAGAAGAGATAAAAAGAATCATAATTATTAAAATAATTTTTAGAATAATTTTATTATTTATTAATTAGTTAATTGATTAAGTATTTTTTAAATATTATATGGTGTAATGTTTTTAGAACACATATAAATGAATAATAAATTTTATTATTGCTCTCGTAGTATTTCTTACTCTCTTTAATCTTCTTCTTATATAGAATCAGAACCATCTATTTTTCTCTTCCCTCAACTTCTTAAGATAGAGATCCAATAAACAACGAACTCTCTTCTGTCTTTAAGATCTAATCAATCTTTTCCTTCGCCGATCTAACAATCCTTCCTATGCTACCAAGACAATAAAGGATAAACTCTTTCAAATTAACCTTTATTCTCTCTCTTGCTTGTTTTAATTCTCTAGTTCCTCTTCGTTTTCGATAACGACCGAAAATTAGTCTTTTCTTTCTTCCGCTGCCAACACCAAAAAAGGGGAACGAAGCTCCTTTTCATCGAAGCCTCCAACCCTTGCTTGCGCCACCGACGTTGGTCGCTGACAACTCTTGCCAGCTAAGACGGATAGCAAGAGGAGGAGATCTCCAACCTACACCCCCCCCCCCTCTCTCTCTCTCTCTTACTTGTTTTAATTCTCTCATTCCTCCTCGTTTTCGATAACGACCGGAAATTAGTCTTTTCTTTCTTCCGCTGCCAACACCAAGAAAGGGGAACGAAGCTCCTTTTCATCGAAGCCACAAACCCTTGCTTGCGCCACCGACGTCGGTCGCTGACAACTCTTGCCAGCTAAGATGGATAGCAGGAGGAGGAGATCTCCAACCGCCCCCCCCCCCCCCCCCCAATGTCGTTGACATCGCTACTAGTTGCCTTGCAGGAACTTCAACACTGCAAAACCAGTCGAAGGATGGGAGGCCACTCACACCGGCAAACTTCCTGTTCCATCTTCTTCAACAACACCTTCCCATATATAATATCTTTGCAATGTCAAATAATCAACATCATTGTTGGGTTGCAAGGTTACAAATAAAGTCTCACATTAAACATATAAGAAAGATCATGGGTTTATAAGAGAAAGATATCTTCATTAGTATGAGGTCTTTTGGGTATAGTTCAAAAATAAAATCACGAGGACTTAGTCTCACAATATCATGCTATTATGGAGATATATAAATTTCTTTTGTTTATAACAATTAGTATCAAAGTTATGGTCCAATTGAGCCTTGTGCGTAGAATATTGATCTCTAATAAAGGAAGTGGAGGCTCCCGTGTCTGGATTAAGAGGATCAGACACTATGTAGGAAGTCCTAATAGGTCGGGTGGGCTAAAGGGCAGGAAGACCTATTGGATTGAGAATCAGACATGAGAAACCTATGGTCCTTCTTTTGAGAGCACAAAGTTCCACATTGAAAACACATAGGAAAGATCATGAGTTTATAAGAGAAAAATATCTCCATTGGTATGAGGCATTTTGGGTAGAGCCAAAAATAAAACAATGAAGGCTTATACCCAATGTGGACAATATCATGTCATTGTAGAGATATTAAATTCCTTTTGATATCTAAATTCATTTTGGTCCAAACAATTGGTATTAGAGTCCGGATTGCCAGAAGATATAACAGCCAACTGTGCACAAGAGGTATGATCTAATTGAACATGTGAGTAGAATATTGACCTCGAACAAAGAAAGTAAGGGCTCCCATGTCCGGATCAAGAGAACCAGACACTAAGCAAGAAGTCCTAGTAGGTCGGGTGGACTGAGGGGCGGAAAGACCTGGTGGGTCGAGGATCAGACGTGGGAAGCTTGTGATCCTTCGTTTGAGGGGAGATTGTTAGATTGCAAGGTTGCAAACAAAGCCCCACATTGAAAACACATGAGAAAAATTATGAGTTTATAAGGGAAAGATATCTCTTTTTGGCTAGAGCTCAAAAATAAAATCATGAGAGCTTAGGCCCAAAGTGGACAATATCATATCATTATGGAGATATCTAAATTCCTTTTGATATCTAAATTCCTTTTGGTCCTAACAATCATGCCCAAGACAAAGTTTAGAAAAATGCCAAATGTGTCACTATCACACGGTCTGATATTACCTTTGCAGTAAATCATGCTTGTCAATTTATACATCCTCCAATTGAGCAAAATTGGAATAATGTAAGAGGAATACTTCTGTTGGAACCCCAAGGTGTTTTGATGTGATCAAACAAGCTAAGTTAGGTCCTGCGTGTGTTTAACCCTTGTGTCTAAGTGTGCAGAAGCTTAGGAACACAGGAAGTCGAGCGGAAGACGCGGCTAGCGAGAAGGACGGCACGGGGAGAGAGCCGACGGGCTCGGTGCGTCCGAGGGACGAGGTGACCGCGGAATAGTACACCGGTGGACGAGAAGAACGTGTGCGGCGTTCGAGGGACGAGAAATCGGGAAGGAAGGCTGCTCGAGGAAAAGACCGGAACTTGGGTTCGGGTGAACCCTATTCCGGATGGCCGAGATCACCCAAGCTAGCGGAGCCGGAGCGAACAAGACCCGGACCGAGACGAGCTGAACCGAAGGCGAAAAAGTCAACGTTGTTGACTTTGGGCACCAGGGCGCTCAGAGCAGTCCGGGGCGCTCGGAGCCCTCCGGGGCGCCCGGAACCCTCCGGGGCGCCCGGAACCCTCCAGGGCGCCCTGAGCAGTAAAATTGACCAGATCAAGTTTTGACTCGATCTGAACGTTGGGGGATAAGTTTTATCCCCCCCCCAGGACGCCCGGAACCCTTCCAGGCGCCCCGACCAAGGGTATAAATATAGCCTTGGTCCAGAAGCTTAAAAATAACTCACTTGTAATCAATTCTTTCTGTGCTTTCAATTTTGTTCTTTTCATTTGTGCTGTCAACGTTGTAAAGATGCTACTCCGCCCAGAGGAGAATCAGATAGTGCGCTTACATTCCTTGGATTAGCAATCCCCTAATTGCAAACCAAGTAAAACTCTGGTGTCTGCTTTTCTTTACTTAGTCTCTTTTATTTATTTATTACAAGTGTTCATTATATAGTTGAAATCCGAGAAAGGTTCGAGTTTTATTTTGTAGGGCAATTCACCCCTCCCCTCTTGCCGGCCTCCAAAGGGACCAACAAGTAGTATCAGAGCCAAGGCGCTTCAGGAGGACTAACCGCCGATCAAAGCAACAAAGATGGTCAGACCAAGCATTGTTCCACCAAAATTCGAGGGGAACTTCGCAGACTGGAAGCGTCGTATGGAGGTATTCCTAAAAACAGATTTTGAAATTCGGTTTATTATGAAATATGGTTTTGTAGCTCCAATAGATAAAGATGGAAAAGAAAAAGAAGAGAACGATTGGACAAAGAAGGAGCAGAATGAGTCGGTAGCAAACAGCCGTGCGGAACATCACCTGCTGAGCGTGTTACCGCCTCAAGAGGTCAACCGCATCGGAAACTATTTATCTGCTAAAGAACTTTGGGAGAAGTTCTTGGAACTCCACAAAGGCACGTCCGAAGCAAAGCTCGCTAGAAGGGACATCCTCCGCAACAAACTGATGAACATCCGTCTGGAGAAAGGTGAGAAAGTAGCCAGTCTACATGCAAAGGTAAAAGAACTAGTTACTGGTCTCGAAAACCTTGGTGAAACGGTAACAAACCGAGACACTATACGCTACGCGCTCAACGCGTTTCCAAGAACTCCGGAGTGGACATCAATCGTCGATGCTTACTACATCTCAAAATACCTGGAGGTAAGTACTTTAGAGGAGTTGTTTTCTACCCTTGAATTACATGAAACTAGATATGCAGAGATATCAAAGGACACAACCCAGACTATGACGTTGAACGCAACCAACAAGGATGAACCCGAGTCAGACTCCGAAGACGATCAAGAAGCGTACATGGTAAGAAACTTTAAAAAAAATTTTAGATCTAATAAATTTAAAATGCAGAATAAAAAGAATCAAAAAGGTAGAAGAAAGGTACGGTGCTACCAGTGTCAGAAGGAGGGACACTTAAGGGAAGACTGCCCAGAACTCAAGAAGGTCAAAATGAAGGCACCTAAGAAACACAACCTAAAAGCAACTTGGGACGACACTTCTTCAACCGAATCAGAAGCTCAAGAATATGCCGGGATAGCACTGATGGCAAGCTACGAAGGACAAAGTACATCAGAACCCAGCATCGATGAAGAGGGAGCGACCTCAGATGGAAGTAGCGAAGCAGGGGGAGATTCAGGCTTCAAGTCTGATATGGTAAGTGAGGTATGCCTCTTACCCCCTGATGAACTTTACTTTGGTATCAAAGCTATGACTAAATCCATGTATAAATTAGAAAATAAAAATGCCAAATTAGAAAATGAAATTTTAGAAACAAAAAGAATTTTGGCAAAATCATGTCTTATAGAGGATTTTGAAAAATTGAAAATTGAAAATGAAAAACTAAAAGAAGAAATAGAAAGATTGAAAAAAATCTAATGGTTCAAATATTTCTACTTTTAGGAATTATAGAAGTTTAAATTGGTATTATAGATTTCATCAAAGTCAAATTAGAAATATATCAAAAATCTATATACCTAGGAAATACTTGGTTAATCCTGTAGGTAGGAACCTCTACTGGGTTCCAAAAACCTATTTAATTTAAAATTAAAATTAGACTTAGCATTTTCAGTAAGGAAATTAAACAACTAATTTCATTATGAGGCTTTGTCTAAGGAAGTGGTTGTTGCTCCAATAACCAAGAAGGCCTAGTGCCTCGCCACGACCTGGAAGCCAAGTATCGAAATGAAAAGTTTAATTGACTAACTGAAAAAACATTAATTTAAATTACTTAATGCTTTAAAAGAGTTATTCAATTTGTGTTAGAAAATATTTAAAATTTTTAACTTAACTTAGAAATTTTTTTTATTATCTTAGAAATTTTTATGAAAATTGACTTAGATTTTTTTTTATATAAAAGTTAACTTAGAGTTTTTTTGATAATATTACCTTATCATTTTTTTTTTAAAATTGACTTAGAATTGTTTCTTATGAATATTCACTTAGAATTCTTTTAATTAGAAAAAATTTTTTTGGGGAATGCTGAGATAAGTTTTAAACTTAAATTCTTTTTAAACACTTATGACTGTTCTTATCTGAAAAATATTTTTTTTTTAACGAAAAATTCTGAAGAGTGTCTTTATTTAGACATTATTAAATATTTTACACTTAAAAGTTCTTATTTTGAATTTATCTTAGACTTGTTTATAACCCCATTTTTTATGTGATCAAAGGGGGAGAAGTATGTTAAGTCTAGGGGGAGGTACTATAATTTTTCAATTGAAAAATATTTGGACTTATTTGAATATAAATTGTTTTTATTGCATATGGTCACCCTAACTTAACTTGGGTTGCTCACATCAAAAAGGGGGAGATTGTTGGAACCCCAAGGTGTTTTGATGTGATCAAACAAGCAAAGTTAGGTCCTGCGTGTGTTTAACCCTTGTGTCTAAGTGTGTAGGAGCTTAGGAACACAGGAAGTCGAGCGGAAGACGCGGCTAGTGAGAAGGACGGCACGGGGAGAGAGCCGACGGGCTCGGTGCGTCTGAGGGACGAGGTGACCGCGGAAGAGTACACCGGTGGATGAGAAGAACGTGCGCGGCGTTCGAGGGACGAGAAATCGGGAAGGAAGGCTGCTCGAGGAGAAGGCCGGAACTTGGGTTCGGGTGAACCCTATTCCGGATGGCCGAGATCACCCAAGCTAGCGGAGCCGGAGCGAACAAGACCCGGACCGAGACGAGCTGAACCGGAGGCGAAAAAGTCAACGTTGTTGACTTTGGGCTCCAGGGCGCCCGGAGCAGTCCGGGGCGCCCGGAGCAGTCCGGGGCGCCCGGAGCCCTCCGGGGCGCCCTGAGCAGTAAAAATGACCAGATCAAGTTTTGACTCGATCTGAACGTTGGGGGATAAGTTTTATCCCCCCAGGGCGCCCGGAACCCTTCCAGGCGCCCCGACCAAGGCTATAAATATAACCTTGGTCCAGAAGCTTAAAAATAACTCACTTGTAATCAATTCTTTCTGTGCTTTCAATTTTGTTCTTTTCATTTGTGCTGTCAACGTTGTAAAGAGGCTACTCCGCCCAGAGGAGAATCAGATAGTGCGCTTACATTCCTTGGATTAGCAATCCCCTGATTGCAAACCAAGTAAAACTATGGTGTCTGCTTTTCTTTACTTAGTCTCTTTTATTTATTTATTACAAGTGTTCATTATATAGTTGAAATTCGAGAAAGGCTCGAGTTTTATTTTGTAGGGCAATTCACCCCTCCCCTCTTGCCGGCCTCCAAAGGGACCAACAACTTCGTCATCTCAAAAGTACTATTTTATATGGTATTTAATGCAGTGATAAAGGGGGCCCACCCGGTACGAGTCAACTGCCTAGGTGGAGGTCAAAGTCAAGGTGGTCAACGTTAGGATGCCAAAGGGCTTACCTACGGAGGCCGAGCGGAGGTCGACTGCAAGGGTCGTTCTGGCAAATAATGTCCGATCGGCAACAGGCTTGGCCGAGCTGACCACTCGCCTAGCTCGGAACAGTATGGTAAGATCGCTAGACGCTCAGTATGTAGTGGCAAAACACTAGGAGACCGAAGTGCTTGTCTGATCGGAAGGAGACAAGCTACTATACCCTATCTCCACAAGGAAGAACAGTCGAGGCTGATCGAGCAGAAGAGTATCAGCCAAGCGGCTTCCTCGCTTGGCCGATCAAAGGGATCATTTATGTTCTCGGGATATCCTTTGCTGACACAGGGCATGATCAACAGGCGGATCGCACGATGATCAATAGCAGGACGTACCCACGACCAATTGGAGAACGTGTCCCTGACCATGTGTCCAGGACCAATTGAAGAACGTGTCCCTGTCCATGTGTCCAGGACAAATTGGAAAACTTGTCCACGACCAATTAGAGAATGTGTCTGCGAAACATGCTTATGCCTCGAAAAGCGTGCACGTCTCCCACCAGGGCATTATATAAGTGGGGTTCATACACTGACGGAGGTACGCATTATTTATTGTTTACACTTGTGCTATTGTTGTTCCGCCTTCTTCTTCTTCTTGTCAGTAATTGACTTGAGTGTCGGAGGACCAACGCTGGGTACCCCTTCCCTGGCCCGACATTGACGTTTCTTGTGTTGCTGAACGAATCAGGGTTCACATCCTGTCAACGTAGCAACCATATCCCCAACTTTCCATCTCCATGATTTTCAAACAGGATCAATATTATTTATATCGTCAATCATCTTGAGATTTACATGCATATAGCGATGCGGATAGGACAAACTTTCTTAAAGACAAACGATCTACAAGTGGATATACAATATTTCTTGGACAAAATCTTATCTCAAAAAATTTGAAAAAGTAACCTACGGTATCTCATTCAAGCACTGAGGCTGAATATAAAGCTATACTCGATGCAACATTTGAAATTATTTGGCTTCAATCACTTCTCTTTGAACTTCTTCTTGCATCAAATATTGCATAAAAAATTTGGTTCGACAATATTGGAGTAGCATATCTCACTGCAAATCCAATCTTTCATGCTCATATACAACATGTGGAAATTGCTTTTCATTTTGTTCGTGAACATGTGACAACTCAACAATTAACGGTCTCTTATATTTTTATTGAAGATCAAATTGCTGATATCTTTACTAAGCTATTATCTAGACAACGTTTCAACAGGTTAGCAAGCAAATTTAATGTCAAAAATCTTCCGTTAAGTTTATCGGGGGTAAAAGAGATAAAAGAGAATCATCAGAATTGACCAGATCAAATCATCAAATCAAATCAAATCAAATTAGTATTAGGATTGATCCTTTCTGAAAATCGAGAAGATGATAAGTTAGGAATGTAGTTGTTGCGTTGACTGGATGTAGACTTCGCTCTGCTCTACAATACAAAAAACGTTAATGTCGAGCTAGGAAAGGGGTCCCCGGCGTTGGCCCTCCAACTCTCAAATCTGTCATCGGAAAGAGGGAAGAAAACTGAGCAACAACAAACACAGGCTTGAATAGTGAATAATGAGTATCTCCACCGATACATGGACCCCCTTATATAGCACCCCAACGGGCGACATGCACGCTTCTTGAGGCGTGGGTATGTTTTTCAATTTTTCCTACGAAGAAAGGACCTCTTAGGAAAGTACCTCTGACACTATACCTTAACAGGGTATGCATATCCCTAACAAGATAGTAGAAGTTTCCATCGTACGATCCGCTTGTTGATCATGTATTATGTCAGCGGCACTATCTCCTAGAAGGATATTAAGAGATACATCAATAATCCCTCTACTCGATCGAGTGAGATAGCCGCTCGGCTGGAAACTTCTTCGCTCGGACGAATTTGGCTGTTCTTCCCTGCGACGATTGTCGATCGGGCGGTTCATGCTTGATTGACCACATCAGGAGAGCTTCGCTCGACTTCCTTTGGCGAACCCATTGATTTTCTAGCATTGACCTCCACATCAATTGTGATCTCCGTCCTTTGACCCACATATAATAGATCTCTCATTATCATCGCATCAATAATTATTCTATTAATTCTGTTATAATTTTTAAAATAATTTTTAAAATAATTTTATTATTTATTAATTAATTAATTGATGAGTATTTTTTTAAATATTATATATTATTTTATTTTAAAAATAAATATCAATAAATAATAGAATAAGTATACATTTTATTATTGCTCTGAAATTATTTATTGCTCGCTCCTTATTTCCTTCTTACATCAATCACATCGATCGACGACATCCGATGCGCCGGTGGCTAGGACGAGATGGTCCCCGTCTCTTATCAGCTTCACGTCATCCACCTCCGCCCCGTCCGTGGTCATCACTCTCACCGCCCCAGGCAGCTCGAACTTCTTCGCCGCGATGTCCAGCAGCTCCTGCATCGACTCGGGCAGAAGCACCAGCTTGCCCGCTGCGTTGCCTCTCTCCGGGCAGCTCAGCGTCACGCGCGCATAGCTTACGCTCTCCTGAAGCGTCTGGCTCCTGCCCCCGCCGAATACCAGCTTCGGAGGACGACCGACACCGACCGCCGACAGCAGACCGCTGTGCCCCCGTCTTCCGCCACCGCCGCCGCTGTTAGCCGCCGATACGACCCCGAACAGAGAGTTTGAATAGTTGGTCGCCCGCCGCTCATGCACGCTCATCCCCTCTCCCGGAGACATTAACGGCCAGACCTCCTCGACCCCCGCCGCCGCGTTCGGATTCGGAATCGCCGGCTCGCTGCTGAACCGCCGCACCGGGGCAGCCGCAGTTCGCGCCGAGGGGTCGGCCCCGCTGGCGGCTTGCTTTACGCTGTCAAACAGGGCTTTGATCTCCTCGTGGCCCTGTTGCTCCGCCAGGCTCCGCGGGCTCCACCCGTGCGAGTCGGGCTTGTTCGCGTCAGCTCCGTGCCGAACGAGGAACTCCGCCACGGCGAGGTTCCCGTCGCAGACGGCTTGGTGGAGCGCCGTGGTTCCGTCTCCCTTGGCCGCCGTGACGTCGCCCCCGTAATGGACGATCTCCTCCAGCATCTGGACGCTGTCATGCTCCGCAGCCGTGCAGGCGAAGTGGGCTATGTCGCCGACGGATAGCTGCGCGCCGTTGTCCACGAGAAGCTTTGCCACCCCCTCGTGCTTCCCTACAATAGCTTCCCACAACGGCACACTTCCTCCAGAATCTGCACAACCAAATTCCTCAACAAAATTAAAGAAAGAATACTTAAACATAAACCGTAATTTTGCAGCATACCTCTACTGTTCGGATCCGCACCATAATCCAGTAACTGGCGAACACAATGCTCATTCCCCTTCGACGCCGCCAAATGCTATTTGGTTAGATTGAAAAAAAAAGTCAAACTCCAATCAATTCAGGTAGGCTAACAAATTAGCTTTGACTTATTGAGACTCAGACCAATGCAGTGCGCCCTTCGTCGTCCGACTCATTCGGGTCCAGCCCTCGTCGCAGAAGCTGCTGCAGCAACACGTCGTCACCTCGAACGATGGCGAAACCCAGAGTCAACGGAAGGTCAACTCTGCCTCGAGTCAACATGTTCTCTGTTTCCCTCAGCAGTGCTTCCATCACCGGGTCGTCCCGTCGCTCCTTAAAATACTGCGTATAATGAAATTATTGTTTAGTTGCTCTCTGAAAAGTAAGCTCGGGATGTATAAACCTGAAGCAGGTTGTTGATGAGTATGGTTCCGTCGCTGACACTGGACTGAACGATGTTGAGGAAGGCAGTGCGGTTCAAGCGAAGCAGCTGGCACAGTGATCGAGTCCGAACTGTGAACAGTTGAGGTCGATAACAAACAACTCCCAGCTCGCCCACAAGATCTCCTTTCTTCACCACCCGAACAATCTGTAATACAATCCGTCTCTTATATAGTAATCTGTAATACTATATATCCATCGCAATAACTTGCCTCTTCTGCTCCACTCCGGTGATCAATGAGCTCCGCGGTGCCAGTCACCAGGATGTAGAAGTCGGTGGGCGCTTCATTCTGCAAGATCACATCTTCCCTTGGAGGAAAGTACTCGCCTTTCATCTCAGACACCTTCAAATTACGACGTCAGTGGCTAATTGTTAATTTACAGAGTGTGTTTAATTAATTACCATTTGAAATAGCATGTCTTGAGAGATTCCTCGGAACAAGTAGACACGCTGAACGAGAGAGTAAAACAAGAAGTGAGAGATGCTGGATTGGATGGCTTTGGGAAGAGCATCCATGATCTCTTGCTGCTGCAGCCCTTCTGAGTCAGTCCTGAACTTTAAGCTGAGATGAGAGGTCATCTGCTCCTGTAGCCTCTCTGGAATCTGGTTTCTTTGTGCAAAACTAGTCGCTGCTTGAATCGTATCCCTCTGCATGCATTTGTCGATAAAAATTAATTAATCGAGAATAATATATTATACATAGAATATTATTATATTCATAATTACTTACATATGTTCTGGTCCTGCTAGTGCCATGAACAACCAAATTGGTCATGTTTCCAATCAAATATGCCGACAATCCAATGTTGAACAGCATGTAGAAAATGTCGAAGATCATCTCCGAAGAGCTCACGGGGTGCAAGTCGCCATAGCCGACGGTGGCCAGGGTGGTGATGGACCAGTACATGGACGACACATAACGAATCCACAAGCTCTCCTCATGGAAATCTGCCATCGAAGAACCAATCCATGTGCGGGTGGCGTCAGGGTATCTCGCAGCGAGAAGATAAAAGATGCAACCGGCAAGGTGCGCGATGAAGAGTGTCACCTACGCAATTTAATTCCACTAGCAATTTGAAGGAGATCATCCGTTTTCCGATCATTAAAATAAATATGGGTACTTACACAGATGAGCTTCGTGCAACGAATCCAAAAGTAACTGAAGCTTCTGTCCTTTTCCAATCTGCAGAAATTAATTGATTCATCATTCAAAGCTGTTGCATGCGGACGAAATGATTGGCAGAATGTGTACCCGGCAAACATGGCGCTGACTCGTCGGAGACGCCAGAGGCGGAGCATGTTGAAGAATCCGAAAGAGCGGAGTTTGTGAGGGAGCAGCAGGAGCATGATTTCTGAAGGAATGGTGGAAAGGAGGTCGAGCACGAACCAGCTGGTCAAGTACTTCTTGGCGATCAGCTTTGGGTCGTCGACGAGGAGATATGTGGTTCGGTCGAGGTAGGCGACGAAGAAAGTCAAAACGATGTCGACGGCGAAGAAGCCATTGACGACGTTGTCCACCAGCGCGAGAAACCCCTTGGAGTAGTCCAGGAATCCAAATTCAAACGGCGACACCCACGCCGTGTAGAGCACTAGAACGATCAAGAACGTCTCCCAAGTTCTGCATCATCCGTATTGCCTCTTAATTTAATTTAATTTAATTTCATTTCATTTCATTTAATATAGTTCGATGTACGTACGGACGTACTTGTGCCTTCGATCGTAAGGAGAGATGATGAAGCTGCGGAGCTTGACCCGGCGGTTGCTGTGGGCGCCGAGGGAGGGGAGGATGCCGTTGGAGAGGCTGTATTGGCTGCCGTCCCTTGAGATCTCCATATCCGGCGGCTGTTCGCCGCACATGATGAACATTCCGATCTTCTTCCTTTTCTGCACCATTTTTCTTGCCTTCGCAGCTTTCTCTTGGTGTCGTCCTGACGCCTTCTCGCCGTTGATTCTCTCGTCTTTCTGATATTAATTTGTCCGTTTCACCAGCAGGAAAGAAGGAAAGGAAGGAAGAGGGAGGAGCCTTCGGTTTTCTTCTCGCACGATTATCGGAGGAACGAGCTATTCCTAGAGAGAGAGAGGGAGGGGGGAGAGAGACGACGCAGTTTTGGACGTGTGTGATGTGGTTGCCTCTCAAGTCAAAGCGCGTATTTTCGTTCCGATTAGTCGCTGCAAGTAAACAAAAAGGATATTTAAGGATAAAAATTAATTTAATAAATATTTTTAAATAAATTAAATACTTTTTATACTTAAAATAATTCAGTAATTTAGAGGTAGATTTAGAAAATCCTTAAATCACGCATTATACATTGAGAAACAGACATGATTTGGATGATATTTTCCGTTCTACCCTTCTACTAATAGTAGATTTTAATTTTTATTTTCAAAGCATTCGAGTCATTTTTAAAAAAAAATAAATATAAAAATTATTTCTATGATTTAGATGTACACATAGCAATGTATCTCGTTCCCTCTCTTTACGGTAAATCTTTCTCTATTTTTTTTCTCACTTATTGATTTATACAATTTATTTTTTTTATTTAACTACTAAAATCGGAATTATGATTTGACATCAAATTTATCTTCTTTAAATTTTACTATAAATTCATAAAAATCTAAATAATCTAAGTTCATAATGGAATTCGATCAAAATTCCTTGAAAGAACTCCGATTACATTCTTTTTAAGCCCGTGAATTTTTAAAGTGCCAAGGAATCAAAATGTGTCCTCATTTACTAATTTTAAACTTCCCTAATAGTGTTAGGGATAAAAAAATCTTTAGCTAAAATACTTGGACTAGGTCTCTTAAAGACCAAGTCTAAACATTCTAACTGAAAGTTAGTATATTATTGGAGCATCTCTAGAAAGTTTGAAATAAGTAATAGAGAACACGTTTGGATTTCTTACAACCTCAAAAATTCATAGAATAATACAAGCTGAGTTCTCTAAATCAATCAATAAATTTTGATTGAAACACACTAATGAATTTATACTATTTGGATTTCTATATACTTGCATTCATCTGATAAAATTGAGTAAGAAGAAGATAGATATAATGTCAAACCTTAGTTTTAATCAATGAACATTATAGGTCTGGTCTCCCCACCAAGCCCAACTTGATCTTGGTTTACTTTCATATTAGGTCAAATGTGATCTTGGTTCCAAGAGATCAGGTCCGAGCGTTATAGCTGAAGATTTTTTTTTCTCTTTAACATTACTAGAGAAGCCAACAAATAATAAAAGAGGATATATTTAAACTTCTTCACAATTTAGAAAGGTATAAATTGATAAATAAAAAAGAGGGATAGAGATTTACATGTAGAGAAATGTATTAAAATTATAAAAATAAATTTTATATTTAATCTTTTTAATGTGACCGGAATATTTTAGAAATAAAAATTGAAATTTATAGTTGAGGGATAGAATAAGAAAGTCATCCAAATTAGTACATCTTTCATCATTCTAAAATAAGGTGCCTGATTTGAGATTTTTTTTTAAATTTGTGCGTGTCTTTTCGTAAATTTCCAAAAATAATCTGTCTGTTTTATCTTGTGTTGAAATTAGATTCTTCGAATTTTTTTTTTTTAAAAAAAAAAACTAACACTTCGGCGTGGTTTGCACGCGGTGATGGAATCGAACGACTGTAAGCGTCGCGTTTAAACGAAGCAGAGGGTAGACATAAAAGGAAGGGAAACGTTCTAGACTTTAGGGTTCGCCGCGCCATCGGAATATATACGCCCCCTCGCCCTGTCAACTGCGCTTCGTCCTCGATCCTCGTCTCGTTGCGTCCTCTCACAGCGATCTGATGGTGGGGCTCTGCATCCGCTTGCTGATGTTTTGGGAGGCTGTTTTGGGGGCTTTCCAGTATATGGCTCGTTTGCGTTGTCTTGTCTCTTACTCGGTGCTTTCTGGCTTTCATTGCAGGCGTTGCCGAATCAGCAGACCGTCGATTACCCGAGCTTTAAACTCGTTCTCGTGGGTGATGGAGGAACTGGTGCGTTCCGCTTCGTTCTCTCTTTTTTTTTTCCCACGCTTTCTTTTCTCCATTTTAATCTTGGTAGTCCCGATCTTATTGCTTCTATTGGTGGTTGTACTGTACATGTGGGAATTATTCTGTTTTTGCCGTTCCTTGTTGATTGATTGCTTTATTGTCTGTTACAATGCTCCTGATTTTGTTTTTTTTGACGTTTTGCTGAGATGGTGGACATGTAACTAACAAAAGATCATTGTTTGTTTTCTAGGTTTCTTCGCATGTGTGTGTTTATATCTCAATCTTTTATCCTAAATAATGCTTTTGTTGTCGAGTGTCAATTCAGTTCATATTCTTGACTTATAAATCGCTCAGAAGAGATGAACTTGGATTCTTTAAGCAAAAATACAATTTCTTAATGCCTTTGAGTCCCTACTTTTGTAATTTAATAGTGGAACCTAAAATTTGCTCTCTTGTCATTCGGACAAAGTTGCGCCATTTTCCCCTAACAATCCTCCATCTCTTATGCTATGGTGCAGGGAAAACTACCTTTGTGAAGAGGCACCTTACTGGTGAATTTGAGAAGAAATATGAACGTAAGTGTTTTGAAAAACTGATACTTTAGAACTTAGTTTCTCCCTATTGCCGAATGTAAAATAGCGGCATTTGGATAATTGCAGCCACTATTGGAGTTGAGGTTCATCCATTGGATTTCTTCACAAACTGTGGGAAGATACGGTTTTATTGCTGGGATACAGCTGGGCAAGAGAAGTTTGGTGGTCTTAGGGATGGATATTAGTAAGCTATTGTTTGTTCTTTTTTTTTAGTTTCAGCATTTAGTTCCATTTTATTCAATGGAATTCATATGAAAGTACTTGCCTTCCTTGTTTGCCTGCTAATAGAAACTGTCATATTACTTTATTGTCAGTAAACTTTTGGGGTGATAGTAAATAGTGAACTAACTCAACTATGCCTAATGTTGGTTGACAGCATCCATGGCCAGTGTGCCATCCTCATGTTTGATGTCACTGCCAGGTTAACATACAAAAATGTTCCAACTTGGCATCGTGATCTGTGCAGGTAATCTGGCAAGATTTTCCCACCAACTGTGCTATTTTTCCCTTTTCAATTTCAGACCTTCAATTGCCCCATCTGTTTTGTTTCCAGGGTCTGTGAAAACATTCCAATTGTTCTCTGCGGAAACAAGGTTGATGTGAAGAGCAGGCAGGTCAAGGCAAAGCAAGTTACGTTCCACAGAAAGAAGAACCTGCAATACTATGAGATTTCTGCAAAGAGCAATTACAACTTTGAGAAGCCCTTCCTTTATCTTGCTCGGAAACTGGCAGGGTAAGATGAACACAAATTGTAGATTTAAAAATATTATTGCTTTTTGTCTTTACAAGGTAAATTTATTAACTGCGATCTCAGGGATCCCAATCTTCACTTTGTTGAATCACCTGCTCTGGCACCTCCTGAAGTCCATATTGATCTGATTTCACAGCAACAGTAAGCTAATCTTAACACTCTAGCTCACCTGCCTTGAGTGCCATCTACAATCACATGACTTGGCAATTTTCACTTTTCAGGCACGAAGCAGAGTTGGCTCAAGCTGCTGCTCAACCCCTTCCAGATGACGATGATGATGTTTTTGACTAAACTGTCGTTCGTTCAAGTCTAAATTCTGCAAGATGTTGAAAAGTGTCACGTTTCATTTTGCATCTCTGCCTTGTGTCTTTGAACAACTTCAGTTGTTTGATATGTCTTCTAGATGAGATTATGATATCTTTCCAGAAATTAATTTCGTTTGCCCAGTTTATGTATTTTGTCTGTGTATCAAATATGTTTGTTTCTGTCTAAGATTGTGGTCTGGTGAATTTAGCAAAAAAAAAAAAAAAAAAATTTGTCGTGGGGAAGATGGCAGGGTAAGCGGTGGCGAGGAGGAGCCACAAGCTTGGCGCAGTCTAGTGGCTGAGTTGTTGAAATTGGATGATCGAGCTGTTGGAGTCGAATAATCGAGCTGTTGGAGTTGAATGATTAAGCTGTTGGAGTTCAGTGTTGGCTATGTTTCTACCTTACACCTGGCTTGACTTCTATCCACCTACTTGACTCTTGACTTGATCTTGCTCGTGTATCTTTCACATCACGTTTCTGTGTTTCTCGTATCACAAATCTCCCCTCGAGTGTGGTTGAAGAAGTTCTGAGTCCAATTGACTGGACTGTAGACTTTGTGGCCAGACTCTCGCATAGCATTTGGGACTACAGTCGCTCCCAAGTTTTACTGCCTTACCCTCTATACGCCTCGGTAACATGCAATTTGTGCAAATGTGGGAGATAAATGTCACGGCGTATTAGAGTCGTGATTGGCTAGTCCCATCCATCATTAATACGAGTCAGTCTAAGGTTGACATGTGGCATGTCATGCCGAAGAATCAACTTGAGGTAACTGTTAAGATTCTGTGAATTTGAGTGTCTGATGATCCGACATAGTAGCCCGTCACTTTCCCTTCAACATCCAATGGCTAAGATTTTCATGCTTAGGCTTTATTAGGTTTTAGTGAGGGGCAGGGGGGGACGTAGTCAAAATTTTTAATTAGGAGGAATAATTTTTAAAAATTCATAAAATGAAGAAGGAATAATTTATAATTTTTAGAAGATCATTGTTTTTAAGAAAAATAAATAAGATAAAATAGAGAGGAAGAAGTAAAAAAAAGAGAATTTTACTTTCTTCATTAGCAATCTTGACTAGAAGAGGGCAAGGTAAGACAAGATATGACTATTTTGATGTGCCAATAAAATCTTAAAAAATACCAGAAGAGGAAGAAGATAGGAGGGTTGATGGCTGCTTGATCTTGTTGCTAGAAGAGGGTAGAAACTGGTGTTGCATTTCTTACTTGCTGGAGAAGGGAAAGGAGAAGAAAAAAGCTCTTGTGCTTTAGGAGAGGAGAGTAAAAAATTGTAGGTTTACTAATGTTGGAGAAGAGAAGGAGAAGAAGCAAATAAGGAAGAAGAGGAAAAAAATAAAAGAGAGGAATGGGCGAAGGGGTGGCATATGGTACGGTCGGAATGTAACATGCATAGGGAGAAGAGGGAGAAGATCGGGAGAGAAAAAAAAATGAAAGTATCGTCAAAAAATATCTTAATTCTTTTTAATCGTTCGAACTCATTTAAACATTAAATTTGGTTTGGTCATAACTCAACTTCAAATCAATTCCAATTTAAACCAACATAATACTTATCTCCATATCTACCAATTGAATTTAGTTCAAACTCGATTCAATTTTAATTTAGCTTCTTTACTTTGTGCCCTACGATTTAGTTCATTCATTTATTATTATATATTTTATTTTTAAAATTCAATACTTAATATTCCAAATCGTGATATTTCCTCATAGAAGTGGTACCAATGGATAACTTAGGTCATGAACTTTTCAAATATATGATCAATTTCAGTTTTCAACATTAAATGGTATATATATATATATATATATATATATATATATATATATATATAATTTTTTAATAAAATGTGAGAGGGAGCAGCCGCACCCACTCTCCTTAAGGTGGCTACACTCCTGGTGAGGGGAGAATGACATCACTTGTGTCATCGTCTTCTCCGAGTTCCGGCAGTGACGATTTTCTGTGGCCCCATGAATTTCCTTTTTCCTGTAAGCTCCTTCACCTTTCCTATGCCCCGACTCTTGCTATCTCTTTTGTCTTCATCCTCCTTAGTCTTCCATTGCACCTTTGGCAACCGAAAAGATTTTTACACTCTGGTACACCTCAATGACGTCCGATTTTAATAGAGGAGACTTGAACCAACCGCATTTGCAATACTAAATTTCTACTGACCATCGAATAATAATTCCAAATGCTCTTAACTGACCTCATCTTCCCTTACTGGTTTCGTCATCCTTTTTAAGGGTCAACTGTTAAATGATCTCCGATTTTCCATTCCAAGTTTCTTTGTCGAGGTATCTCAATTCAACAATTGGCCTCCAACTTTTTCCAAGTACTTCTACATTCCCCTTCAACAATTGACCTCCAACTTTTGCCAATTACTATGTGGAGTAGTCATCATTTTTTGCTTGTATCGAATCCCGCTCACACCCTGAGTCTTCGATCACTTTTTCTATCCAAAAAAGATGGATATCGGAGTCTTTTATTTTGTGAAGAGACCTTCCAACAACTTCTTAGACGAGATGTCGACTTCACACAAGGGATGGAAGTCTCATTACTTATTTATCCGACCTCCCACTCCATTCTCCCGACCGATCGGCTGACAAATGGAATTTTGCCCAAGCCGTAAAGTCTAGATCAACACAAGTCGGAGCCCACCTATCTCACAGCCGCAGACATTCTCTCCGGCCTTCAGTTTGACGTCAAACTTTTGCTCAAGGAGGGCCTTCTCTATTGCTTTACACTGAGCCTGACTGACACCGAGCTCCATGCTTCCTTTGGTAAGAATTTTCCACTTTTTGTCATATGTGATTGTTAACTAAAGATTTGCTTCTTTGTGCAGCTTGAACAACGTAGAGAGCTTCCCTCAATGAGTCTCTCAAATTGGCTAAGGCTAAGCTGGAGGAGGGTGGCGCTATGCTCCTTGGTTCCTCGGGTGAGGAGACTGTACCTACGAGAAGTTGTCACCACCCCACCTCACGAAGCCAACTACATCTGTCCCCTTCGAAGAGTCGAAGGAGCCTATATCTGGCCAAGGTGGTTTGGTAGGATCCCCTCCTTGAAAAAGGAAACAAATAAAGTTCTCCAGTTGGTTAATGCTCTAGCAAAGATACTTAGTTTATCTGCAAGACTAACTGAACTTGGGTGACTGGGTCGACCAATGGCCATGTAGCCAAGGCACTTGTCATTTTGATGAGCTCATTGACCTTCTGATTTTTGGCTTGAGGTATTTTCTGGATGATGATGTCATGGAATTAGGTTCTTAATTTTTCGAAAGCCGTGGCATAATCTCGGAGTCACTCATTCTTGGTCTCGAATGCTCCTTCGAGTTGTTGTGTTGCCAATTGAGAGCCAGAGTGAATGATAAATCGAGATACATCCATCTGTTTGGTGGCAAGGAACCTGGCTAATAATGTCTCATATTCGACTTCATTATTATAGTTTTGGAAGTTTAGCTGTATGATTATTTGCAAAATCACTTCTCGGGGTGAACTCAGTGACACCCCTACTCTGCTGTCTAGCTTCTTGGATGATCCATCTACAAAAATCTTCCAAGTCTCATTAAAATCTTGACCTAAGTCTCAATTAAGAAACCCTGATGGATGTTCTGAGCTGGTATTGGATATTGTATTTGCTGAGCTCTATTGTCCATTTGACAAGTCATCCCGAGACCTAGATATTAGTTAGTATACGCCCCAAAGTGTTGTTGGTTAACACACGGTCATAGTTTTCGAGTCATCGTCACTAGAGCCAAAGCCAACTTCTCCAAGGTAGTATATCTAGTCTCAACGTCTTTTAGAACATGAGCGGCGAAATAGATGGGGTACTAGGTGCCCCCTCCTATCGAAGTAAAACCGAGCTAGTCGCTCCTTCGGCTGCTACCAAATACAGTCAAAGCATTTCTCTTGTGACAGGCTTGGAAAGTAGAGGAAGCCTAGTTAAGCATGCCTTGAGCTCAATGACAACTTGTGCACACTTATCGTCCCATTCAAACCGAGCCGACTTCCGGAGAACCTTGGAAAAAGGCATATGCTTGATGACTGATCGAGATATGAATCAGAAGAATACAATGATTCATCCGACTAACCTCTAAGTCCCTCGAGATTTTTCAGAGAGGGCATATCCCACTGCCAAACCGAGATGGAACATGCTTACTAGACTGGATGCAATCTCTTCAAACTAATGCCTTTTATTTAGATAAATCGCTAGGATTTCTCTGGGTAGACTTCTTTTAGATAAACACAGTCTCTATCATTCAATTTTTAAAATTTGAATGAAATATTTAATAATATCATTATCTAACCTATGAAGCATAATTCAAAGGCCTTTATTGATTTATGTAAAGGTTTGATCTCTTTTTTCTTCTACATTGAAAAAAAGACAACGACAAAATATACAAGGAACAGAACTTCAACTCTAATGAAGGATTATTATCACGTTTAGAACATCAATTACTGCACTGAAACAACTGCAAGGAAACTACCTTTCAGTCATTCCTCTAAAGGCACAGCAAAAAATAGAAAGACTCAATTTTAAAGCGACAATTGCCGAATCCATCTCTCACACTCAAAGAACATAATCTAAACACATTAATCCTTCAAGCGATCGCCTAAAGGTGGACATCCAGCAGCCAAAGGCAAAGCCAGGTTTTCAACAGTCCTGAATGTTCTTGGGACCATCTTGTCAACGTAAAGAGTACCATCTAAATGATTGCACTCATGTTGTAGAATGCGTGCCTGCCAACCTCTAGCATCGATCTTTATGGGCTGCCCTTGGCGATCAAGACCCGTAACTTCAACCTCAAGGTAGCGCTCAACCAATGCTCTGAATCCATCAATGCTGAAATAGAAGGGAATGATGATATTTTGATACATGCAGCAGAGAATTCTAAGTGATTAAAAACTAAAAGTACCGCTAGTGAAGAAGTTTTTGGTCTTGTATTAATCTGCAATTTTCTATTTCAAGTTAAACAAACTATTGTTTAAGGATCAATTTGATGACCAACCACCTTTTAACTAAAGACAGAGCTACTCATACCACACAAGATTTAAATGGATGTTTAACTCTACTCCTTGTTTATGCTTTTTTTTCTATTCAGATATATGTGCTCAGATGCATTTCAAAACCATAAGGTCCCAGACTACCTATTGGAAACCAAATGAACTTAACAAGCATCATAAATTGCCAAAAGATTATCTGAATTTGTTAGATAAACAAGAATATAAACCATGAAATTTCAGTGTCATCATTGAAGTGGATCAAAGAAAGATGAGCATCACCTTTTTCAGAAAGATGAGGGTGTGGCAGATTGGACAGTTAAGAGTTTGGCTGATTGGAGAGTTAAGAGAGATCCACAAGAATATATGTGCATTCTATATTCATATAGAAACAGATGTTGATATGGTCATACTATAGTGATAACAACTACAAAGTAATCATCTTTTGGTCAAAACCCAGCTTATATTGGTGATCTCTGTCATTAATGGAATGTTTCATGTAAAGAATCATTTTTAATTAAAATAATAAAAATATTAGTCACAAGGAACAATACTAAAAAGGCATTTGTTAGCTAATCATTAGATTTTCAGTAGACAAAAGAAAGGGAAAAGATCAACAGAAAGACACCCATATACAGGCTGAATCTAAGCCTAAACAAATGAATTAAATCAATAAATAAAAGTAGTTGAGCATCATCTTGATGTGTTTGTTTGGTTGTCCATATGATTGAATCAGATAGATCAAAAACATGATTAATCTATCAGTAAGTTGTGTTGGTTGCTACTCGGAAAGCCTAGAGGTTCCACTGTACAAAAATTTTGTACAAAGGTCTGAACCTTTTCCTAGCTACCATGTGTTCTTTTAAATTAAATTTTGGATCGCCTGCGGAACTTAACACGTTTGATCCAAAACTTAATCTATTTGTTCTTTTAGGTTTTGACTTGGATCTCCTGCGGAACTTAACACGTTCGACCCAAATCACCTTAAGTTATTAATTCCATTAAATATTAATTTCCATAATCGGTTCCCAGTACTGACGTGGCGAGGCACACGGCCTTCTTGGATATGGGAGCAACCACCACCGACTAGACAAAACCTTTTATAGAAATCTAATATTTAATTTCCTAAAATAACTTTAGGTTAACCGAAAAGAACAATCAAATCACAAGGAAAAGAAAAACAAAAGAACACAACATCGAAAAACATATTCGAAATTCTAGAATCGTAAGCCTCTTGTATTTGGTATTATTTCTAAAAATAACTAGTATGATGCAGAAACAAAAATTACTAGTTATACCTTTTAGAAAGACCTCTTGATCTTCTACCGTATTCCTCTTCTAACCTCGGACGTTGTGTGGGCAACGATCTTCCGAGATGAGAAACCACCAAGCACCTTCTTCTCCTCCTAGCTAGGTTCGGCCAACACAAAGAAGCTTCACCAAGGACGAAGAACAAAACACCAACCAAGCTCCAAGGGATACAAGCTTTCTCTCCTTCTTCTTCTTCTTCTCCAAGTAGTATCCGGCCACCACAAGAGCTCCAAGCCAATAGAGAAGGTTCGGCCACCACCAAGAGGAAGAGAGGAAGAGAGGTTGGCCAGCCACAACACCAAGGAAAAGAGGGAGAGAAATAATAGAGGTTGTTTTTCATGAAGCCTTCTCTACCCCCTCTTTTATAATCCTTGGTCTTGGCAAATAAGGAAATTTAATTAAAAACTTCCTTAATTCTTTTGCCATGAAAAGGAAAAATTTATTTAATTAAAACAATTTTCCTTTTCTCAATTTACATGACCGGCCACACCAAAACTACAAACAAGGAGAGTTTTAATTAATTAAAACTTCCTAATTTGTCTCCAGAAATTTATAAAATTTCTTCAATAATTTAATCCCTTCATGATTGGTTTATAAAAAGGAAATTTAATAAATTAAAATCTTTCTTTTAAACATGTGGATAAAAAGAAAGTTATCTCTAAAAATTAAAATCTCTTTTAATCTACAAATAAGGAAAGATATCAAATCTTTTCTCAATCTTTTGTAGAAACTAATAAAAGAGAATTATTAATTTTTAAACTTTCTTTTAAATCATGAACATGGTTAAAAAGGAAAGTTTTCTTAAAATTTAAAATCCTCTTTTAATCAACAAATAAGGAAAGATTTCAAATTTTAAACTCTCTTTTAAACATGTAGATGATTTACAAATAAGGAAAGTTTTTACCAAAAATTAAAATCATCCTTTTAATCTACAAATAAGGAAAGAGCCCATGCTTTGGCCGGCCACCTACATGTCTCATCCACTTGGACTTGGCCGGCCCTAGCTTGGCCAGCCCCATTGGATGGGTAAGAAGGTGGGTATGCGGTGGGTATAAATCTCTATATACTAGAGGCTACGATAGGGACCGAGAGGAGGAATTGGTTTTGGTCTCCCGATGAAATTAAGCATCCCGTGTTCGCCCCGAACACACAACTTAATTTCATCAATAATAATTCATTCCACTAAAGAACTATTATTGAACTACCGCACCAATCCCAAATTACATTTTGGGCTCCTTCTTATTATGAGTGTGTTAGTCTCCCTGTGTTTAAGATAACAAATGTCCACTAATTAAGTAAGTTACTGACAACTCACTTAATTAATATCTAGCTCCAAGAGTAGTACCACTCAACTTCATCGTCATGTCGGACTAAGTCCACCTGCAGGGTTTAACATGACAATCCTTTTGAGCTCCTCTTGGGGACATTCTCAACCTAGTATCTCTAGAACACAGTTTCCTTCTATAATCAACAACACACACTATAAGTGATATCATTTCCCAACTTATCGGGCTTATTGATTCATCGAACTAAATCTCACCCATTGACAAATTAAAGAAATAAATATCAAATATATGTGCTTGTTATTATATTAGGATTAAGAGCACACACTTCCATAATAACTGAGGTCTTTGTTTCTTTATAAAGTCAGTATAAAAGAAACGACCTCTAATGGTCCTACTCAATACACTCTAAGTGTACTAGTGTAATTATATAGTTAAGATAAACTAATACCTAATTACACTACGACCTTCAAATGGTTTGTTCCTTTCCATCTTGGTCGTGAGCTACTGTTTATAATTTATAAGGTACTGATAACATGATCCTCTGTGTGTGACACCACACACCATGTTATCTACAATATAAATTAATTGAACAACTACATTTATCACAAATGTAGACATTTGACCAATGTGATTCTTATTTCTAGATAAATGTTTATTCCAAAAGCTAGGCTTTTAGTATACACTCTAACAAGTTGCTTGTTGGAGATCACCATCAGTCCAACTACAAAGATCTTAAAAGCTGTTAAGGGTGACAATTGAGATAATGAAGAAGTATCCATGCAGATGAAAGAAAGTATATCAAAATTTTAACAGAATAGAAAAGGATGTCTTACTGTATTATTAGTTGAGTAATGAACAATTTACCTCAAACATCCTTCAAAAAACAATGCGGTTTTGTCGCTCTTGTTTTTAAGCTTTGGGTTGATAATAACCTGTCTGATGATAACTGATGAGTCATGGACACTTGATAACAAAGTCAAAAAAAACATAAGAGGATCAAATTTTTGTTAATACCAAAAGATCAAAGGGGCGACGGTCTTGAGCTTTAATTTCATTCTTAGGAGCATAACTAATGTACTCTTTCGTATCTTCAAGAACAATAATCTGCTATCAAGAATGTATGTATCATTCAGTTTCTGATGTCAACACAAATAAAGTATTAAGGAATCGAGCTACAAATAAGAGTAAGGTAGAAGTCTCTCCTACTGTCCCTCTTTTTTTTCAGAAGAATATATATATATGTCTGCAGTTGTCAATAAAGATAGGCAATACACATTGCACCTTCTGAGGGTTTTATCTTTTAGGAAGATCATGGAAAGGCACTACAAAGGTAGACGCTAAAGTTGGGAGTTTCAATTTATTTATGAGGAAAAGTTTCCGAATAAGCAAATATCAAGTAGCTACTTTGAGGGCAAGCGCTCCGCAATTTCACATTGGCTACAATTTGACCGAGAAAGGGAAAAATGATTTGACCACAGAGAAGGGAGGCTTCTCTTCGTCGAAAAGGGAAGTGAAGTAACAAAGATCCGACCTTTAAAGGTACGCCAATCTGAGGAGCCGCGAGGCCAACGCCAGGAACCTTTCTCATGCAAGCGATCATGTCGTCTATGATTTTCTGGATCTTCTCCGACCCAATCTCCTGGACCGAGACCTCACCCGCCGGCTCGTGGAGGACTGGGTCGCCGGCCTTTACGATCTCCGGGAGGGGAGCCTTCTCCTTCTTTGTTCCAAAGCCCGGTAACCAACTGGCAGCGGATACTCTGTTGAACGTGCGCTTCTTAAGCTCCGGAAGAGGAGATTGCGTTCCCACCTCCCCGAATCCACCGTGTCTCCTCAGCGGGTAGCATCCAGCGGCACAGGACGAGAAGCGCAGGGCATCGACCACGGTCCGAGCGCTTGAGCACCGGAGGAAGACGAAGGACCCAATGAAGGCGGAGGGAGCCGGGAAGGAGACGAGGCAGTGAGATAGGTGGAGGGTTTTCCTCATCACCATGGTCCGATGCGGCATGCGCGACGCGAGAGAGCGGCGGCGGCGCCGATGTTTCATTTCATCAACCTCATCGGCTCATCCAACGAGTGCGGGTCACGTGCCCATTACCAACGGGCCATACCTCGTTCCAGAAAGGCCCACGTATTATCGAAAGCTTCGTTCCCGCCAGGTATATACTATAAAAAGCCCACGTAAAGTCCAGAATGCATGACGTTAAAAAGAGGATGAGTAAAAGATTAATTAAATCGAATTAACCAATTCCAATAGAATTTGAAAGTTTCATTCGATTTATTCAGAAACTTATTTATTTTAGAAAATATCTTGATTATTTAACTTTATTAATAGATTTTTAAATTTAAAATCCATTAAACTGATTAAAGCAACCCACGCTAATCGATTGATGCTATTAGATTGGTGTTTTTAAAAAAATCTTAAAATTTTGATTCCAATTCGATTATCCAACAACAATCGATTGCCAACGATCATCATCCCGAATTAAATTGATTTTTTTATGATTCAATTTATTTGGTTTTTTTAACCAATTTGATCAGTTATATCATTTAAAGATGGGTCACATTGATCGATTGGATTATTAAAAGATTGCTCACTCTAAATACAGGAAATCAACCGCCGAACTTTCAGCTCAAATGGAATCGCTTCGCTATCCATTTTAGTGCGTGAACAATTGATTCGTCGACCATAAGCCAGCAAAAAAAACAAAAGGAAAAAAAAAAAAAAAAAGCGGTGGTTCCATAGCGCAAAAAGCAAGCAAACGAGAAGGCTGTTGTAGGGTCCTCTCATGTGGGCCATTGGGGTGGTTTCTGTGTTATTTTCTATCCTAATAATTAATCAGTTTGGTGAGAGGCAGACCGAGTATAGCCCGCCGACAGCAGTCCACCGACACCTCTTTTCTTTACATTTATTTCATTACCCTTTGCATTCATTCACGCATCATTAGAACAATGATTGAGTTAATCCAATTCGGTGGAATAGCATAAGAGAGGCAGATTAAATAAGTTATCTTTCTTACAGCTCTTTGCAAGCTGGAGGATACTGCAAACATGTGGGAATTAAGTAGAAGTTAAATTTATTTCTGCACATTGTTTTCATATTGATACGCCCCACCGACCTGCTCCGTACGGTCAAAAGACATACTGCCGGTTAAAATTAAGGTGAAATAAATTTAACCAGACAGACAAACAGATTCAGCCAGTTAGGCTCAAATCTTAACACCACCATCATCCAAGTCTAAACTTAGACAATCGACACCTCCCCTATTAGTCTTATATTCCGGCACCATCATCTAAGTCTCGGCCTAGACGGCTGACACCTTCATTGTCAAGCTCATATCCCAAAAACTATCAACCCATATTGTCCAACACCTCTTTTATCAATCTCAGATCCCGACACCCATCATTCAGGTTTCGACTCAAGCCGTGCTATACCTCCCTTGTCAGTCTTCGATCTCAACACCATCATCCATGTCTCGGCCCAAACCGCCGACACCTCTCGTGTCAATTTCATATCCTAGCATCATCATTCAAATCTCGCTCCAAGTCGTCGACACCTTCCTTGTTAGTCAAATTTCAACATCGCCATTTAGGTTTTGATCCAGGTCACCGACACTTCCCTTGTCAGGGGAGGATCCACAGGGGGGGCATCGACGGTCGCCCCCCCTTTTGCCGGTGGTGCAACTCGTAGTATTATGGAGTTTTACTGGTGAAGATTGATAATACCGCTCCTTGTTCCGTGTAAAAATTAACTGCGCTCAGCTCGAATCGTGATCACCCCTCTATGCTTAAATTTCTGGATCTGCCACTGTCCCTTGTCAATCTTAGATCCTCGCACCATCCTCCAAGTCTTGACCTAGGCCATCGTCACCTCCTCTATCATCTCAAATACCGACACCATCATCCAGGTCTCAGTCCAAGCCACTAACACCTCCCCTGCCAGTCTCAGATCTCAGTATCATCATCCAAGTCTTAGCTTTAATCACCGACATCCCCTCCATCTCGGCCTAGGTAGTCGACACCATCTACTCACATGGCCACTCAACATCAATGTTATTTCATCATCCTTCCTGATATCAGACCTCCTCTCTACGAGCCACAGATAAGTTCGTTTCTCTCAAAAAAAACAGACAACGATTACAAATATTCCATGACACGTGACACTAGATGAATGGAAAGGTAGTTACGAGGTGGTCAAATATGGTCCTTTAGATGCTTTCCTATAAATATGTGGCACCCGATGAATAGAGAGATAAATAAATACTACCGAATCTAGTCCCCTCATGCGCGCATAACATCATGATGGAAGGCGTGCTCCATCGGATGGGTCTAGTAGCTAGCGCATGAGGTATTGCCACAATGAGGTCTGAGGTTCAAATCTCGGTAAAGTCGAGGTAAATACTTCCCTTATGTGTTAATCACTATTTCAAAAGTTAATAGCCACAGCAACGTCTGTAACCTCTAATGTAAAGATATTCTTTTGACAGTTATATAACTCCTAAAGAGATATGAAGGATTCGAGCTCTCAACAACTCTACTATCACTATGTTCTCTCCTTCTCCATTTCATTCTTCCCGTAATATACCTTAATTAAACCCTAATTTGAGCGTCGAAATACCTTTCAATTTGACCCACTTTTAAGTAAATTTCAGAACCCTTCATCTCTTTCCCTGATGATCTCCCAGGGGCACACGTCAGCACGTTTGTTGATTGATAACTTGACCCTCCACAACATTTCACCGGAACACATAGCTCTCAATCACGACACTTCACTTGCTGATGAAGCAACGTGTGAAGGCGAGTGAGAATCAGTGGTGAAAGAAAGCGGATTGATGGCACAATCTAACCTTTTACAAATTTCCACATGTCCATGTTGGTGAGGCCTCAAAGTAGGAAGAAAGTAACAAGCCACCGACTGCAAAGCGCCAAAACGATCGCCATTATCAACCAGTATTCTTCCTTCCTCATACCTTCTCATATTCCTGCTCCTCCTCCTCTGCCTCCTCCTCAAGAAGAGAGAGATAGAGAGAGAGAGGGGGAATTGGAGGAAAGCAGAGGAGAGGAAGATGTTCGGGAGGGACCCGTGGGGCGGTTCGTTGGAGATCTCCAATGCGGACTCAGCGACGGATGATGACCGGAGCCGGAACCTGCAGGAGTACGACCGGGCGGCGCTGTCGCGGCAGCTGGACGAGACGCAGCAGAGCTGGCTGCTGGCGGCCCCCGGCGATCCTGCCGGCAAGAAGAAGCGCTACGTCGACCTCGGATGCGTCGTCCTCAGCCGCAAGCTCTTCCTCTGGATCGTCGGCTCCGTCCTCGGCGTCGGACTCCTCATCGGCCTCATCATGCTTATCATCAAAACCGTGCCCCACCGCCACCGTCCCCCGCCTCCGCCTGACGACTACACCCAAGCCCTCCACAAGGCCCTCATGTTCTTCAACGCCCAGCGCTGTAAGCCTCATCACTCCTCTTCGCGTACCGTATAATCTCGTGTAACTCGATCGATCGGGCTCGATGAATCGAATCGATTCTTAATTCCTCAGCCGGCCCTCTGCCGAAACACAACAACGTGAGCTGGAGGGGGAATTCCGGTATGAAGGACGGCCTCTCCGACAGCTCGGTGAAGAAGAATCTGGTCGGAGGATACTATGACGCCGGAGACGCCATCAAGTTCAACTTCCCCATGTCCTTCGCAATGACCATGCTCAGCTGGAGCGTGATCGAGTACAGCGCCAAGTACGAGGCCGCCGGCGAGCTCGAACACGTCAAGGGCATCATCAAGTGGGGCACCGACTACCTCCTCAAGACCTTCAACTCCTCTGCCGACACCATCGACAGCATCGTCGCACAGGTAATTAATCATTTCCGTCGCTAAATTCAGATCTAGATTTGATGCTCGAGTAAAAAATTAACAGGTCGGCGAAGGAGACACGTCGAAGGGGCCAGATGCTAACGACCACTACTGCTGGATGAGGCCGGAGGACATCGACTACACTCGGCCGGTGTACGAGTGCCACAGCTGCTCCGACCTCGCCAGCGAAATGGCGGCGTCGTTGGCTGCTGCTTCGATCGTGTTTAAGGACAGCAAGACCTACTCCGACAAGCTCGTCCATGGCGCCAAGACTCTGTTCCAGTACGGAAGGCTACAGAGGGGCAGATACAGCCCTGGAGGCACTGATCCCGCCATCTTCTACAACTCCACCGGTTACTGGGATGAGTTTCTGTGGGGCGGCTCATGGCTCTACTTTGCAACTGGAAATTCCTCCTACCTCCAGCTCGCCACTGCTCCAGCCCTGGCCAAGCACGCCGGTGCCTTCTGGGGAGGACCGGATTATGGAGTCTTCAGCTGGGACAACAAGCTCACTGGATCTCAGGTTCTTCTCAGCAGACTCAGACTGTTCTTGAGTCCTGGTTATCCCTACGAAGAAATTCTGAGCACATTCCACAACCAGACGGGCAACATTATGTGCTCATACTTGCCATTTTTCAAGTCATTTAATCGAACCAAAGGTTTGATGGCCCTAAATCTAAGCGTCGCGCTAGATCTTGTTGTTCAAAATCTGATCATATATATCTGAAACTGAAACCATGCAGGTGGCTTGATCCAACTAAACCATGGACGACCTCAACCCCTGCAATACGTTGCCAATGCCGCTTTCCTTGCTTCACTGTTCAGCGATTACCTTGAATCTGCAGATACTCCAGGATGGTACTGTGGACCGAATTTCTACTCGACGGATGTTCTACGTGGTTTCGCCAAGACCCAGGTATGAAGATGAAAATTCAGATTAAAGTCGAGCTTTTGGATGAAATCGCTCTCACTGTGCATGCAGATCGATTACATTCTGGGCAACAATCCTCAGAAGATGAGCTACCTCGTCGGATACGGCAAACGGTACCCGAAGCGCGTTCATCATCGCGGCGCGTCGATTCCGAAGAACGGGATCAAGTACAGTTGCAAAGGAGGGTACAAGTGGAGGGATTCCAAGAAGCCCAATCCGAACACAATCGTCGGCGCCATGGTCGCCGGTCCGGACAGGCACGACGGATTCAAGGACGTCCGGACAAACTACAATTACACGGAACCGACGCTCGCCGGGAACGCCGGCCTGGTGGCTGCATTGGTGTCCCTGTCCGGAGTGAAGACTGGCATTGATAAGAACACCATCTTCTCCGCGGTCCCTCCGATGTTTCCGACTCCGCCACCTCCGCCTTCAGCCTGGAAGCCTTAGTCGGTTCGAGTTTATGGAGCTGCTTTAGGAGTGAATTCCGAGGAAAGTGCAAAGCTCGAACAGCTAGATCGTCGTCTGATTCATTGATCATGGTTTTTCAGTATTTGTTTTTCCTTAAATTTTCCATGTTTGCTTCTTTCGTGGTCAGAAGATTGTTTGTGTATAGTGCAGAACGAACGAACAAAAAAAAAAACAGAGATGTGAAATTAAGGACAATTTTATATAATTGATTAAATATGATTAAACTATTTATAAAAATCCACAATTAAGTAGATAGATTTTGCCTTCTATTTATTGAATATCGCGGAACCGAAGCTACTAGACGGCGACGGCGAGGAGCGGCGTTGCGATGAGCGCTGGTCCAAAGTCACCGCCTTCTCTCTTGTGTTGGGGATGGAAGTGGCCATGGGATCCCAATCCCTCAAACCCCTCTCCTTGCGGGAACTTAGAAGCTCCGTGGCTCTTCAAATCTCTCCAAACCCTCGCCTCGCTCGGCCAAGACCTCCTGCTCCGAACCCAAACGCCCTCGCCCTCCTCGATCCCTCCTCGGCCGGCGAGGCCTGCCGCTTCTCGCACCTGGAATGAGCAAGGGGAGGCCGAGCATCGCGCCCTGGCGCTGGCGCTGGCGAGTGGGAAGGAAGCGACCGTGATCGAGTTCTACTCCCCAAAGTGCCGCTTTTGCAACTCCCTGCTCGATCTCGTATTCCGGATTGGGGAGAAGAACTCGGACTGGGTCGGGGTCGTCCTAGCCGATGCGGAGAACGAGATGTGGCTCCCTGAGGTTTCACAATTTCTTCCCTTTTCTCCCTCATGGTTAAAGCGCCTGTCTTGTTTTATTTTTTCCTCGGACAGTACTCGTAATTAAACGCTGTATTTTCACAAAAGTTTTTAAAATACTAGTAAGCATCATAATTGATCTACAGTGTTGAAGTTCCTGAATTGACCACTATTCTGGTTGGAAAGTGGAGGACTCTCAAATAGCTTTATAGGAAGAGAAAAGGAATTGTATCATAAAGACTTATAACTTATATTGTAAAAATGATTTGCCTTGCAATTTTACGTTACATTGTTATTTATACTTCTCAATAGAAATCTCTAGACACATCATTAATTAGATATATGTATTTTTTCTATCCAGGTATATGAATTCAAGATTCATGTATCATCTTGGTTCATGTACATCATTCATTTACTATGCTTCATATATTCAAGTTTAATTCAACTTCTAACACTCCCCTTTAAACTTGAATCTTCCTTACTCCATACATAAACCTCAATCTTTGAAAATTATCAAATATGAGTAGCTTTGTAAAAATATCATCAACTTGATCCATAGCCTTTACATACTCAAGTTTAACATCTTTCTTTGCACTATATTCTTGAATAAAATGATATCTTGTGTCAATATGTCAATATGCTTGCTACATTCATGAAACACCGGATTCTTTTCCAAACTTTGAGCTGATTTATTATCAATCATGATCTTTGTAGTATCTTCTTGTTCGAAATGAAGTTCCTTTAACCATCGTCTCAACCATATAGTATGACAAGTGCAAGAAGTAGTTGCAATATACTCAGCTTCACAACTGGAAAGTGTTACAATAGCTTACTTTTTTAACTCCATGAAATTGTATTATTTCCCAAAAAGAATATAAAACTTGTTATATTTTTTCGATCATCAATGTCTCCTGTAAAATTGCTATCACAATAGCCTGATAACTTGTAGATGATAGAGGATGAATACAGAATACCATAAGCAAGTATCCTCTTAGCTGCCAACATGTGAGACTCAGTTGAATTCTCAATAAATCGACTTACAACTCCAACTGCAAATGAAACGTTAGATCTTATACAAGTCAAGTATCTCAAGCTCCCAATAAGACTTCTGAAAGCAGTTGGATCAATCTTCTCTTTGCCTTTCTTCACTTTTGATAATTATGTTCTAAAATTGCATAGGAGTATTAACTAATTTGCAATTGAACATATTTAACTTCTTAAAAACCTCTTTCGCATAACTTTTTTGTGAAATAGAAGTTCCATCTTCTATTTGCTTTACTTGGATTCCCAAGAAATAAGTCATGAGTCCCATGTTAGTCATCTTAAATTCATGACTCATGGCTATCTTGAATTCTTCAATCATTTTTTGATTATTTCCTATAAATATGAGATCATCCACATAAATGCAAAAAAGAAGAAACCCTGACCTTCTTCTTTCATATAGAATGCATACTCGTGAGTGCATATCAAGAAATCATGTTCATGCAAACACTTGTCAAGTCGATTGTTCCAAGCTCTTGGCGCCTGTGTAAGATCATAAAGTGTCTTCTTTAGTTTCAAGACTATATCTCCATGCCCCTTAACCATATATCTAATAGGTTGCTCAATGTAAACATCTTCAGTAGAATAACCATCAAGAAAGGCAGATTTAACATCTAACTATAAATCTTCTAATGATTTTGAATGACAACAGATATTAAAAAGTGAATTGTCTCCAATTGAGCTACTGGAGAAAATATCTTATCATAATCAATACCTTGTTTTGCTTGTAGCCTTTAGCAACAAGTAGTGCTTTACACCTTTTACTTCTTCGTTGGGAATGATGTTTATCTTGTACACCCATTTGACGCCAATAGTCTCATGGTCTTTTGAAAGAGAGAAGTATCATTCTTCACAATGTCTTGAATTTCTTCCTCCATAGATCCTCTCCATTTCTCATCCTCTTTTGCTTCTTCAAAGCTTAAAGGTTCAATATATGCAAGTAAAGAAAACAAACTCATTTCATCAATTGCATGAATCTCATTATAGATATCATCAAGGCTTCAATATTTTGGAGTCTTTTCTCTTGAAGATGATCCTAGCGTGATTGATAAACTAGGTGCATGTGGAGTTGCTGGTGGAGTAGATTCCTCTTGGACTTCTTGTTCTACATCAAAGTAAACCTTGTCTACTTTGATGTCGCACCTTCTTTACCTTGTCTACTTCCATAATAGAGTTACAAAGCGTCTCCCACGCTTGGCTATTTTCGCGAACATGTCTTTATGTAAACCTTGATGGATGAAGGTAAGAACGCACTGATCTTTCTTTCTTTCTCCAAAGCATCCTTTTGATTTTGAGGTAGAGTTGCCACATCTAAGGGCTCTTCAAAACCATTTTCAACAATATCCCACGCTCTTTGAGATCCAAGAATAACTTTCATTCTAAGTGACCAATTCTTAGTTGAGTTTGGTAAGTTGGGGGTATTGGAAAGAAAAGGATTTTGATGTCATTGGCTCTGATGCCACTTTATTGGAAGGTAGTGGACTCTCAAATAGCTTTTTAGGAAGAGAAGAGGAGTTATAGTATAAAGATTTGTATTATAAAAATGATTTATATTGCAACTTTACATTACATGACTATTTATACTACTCAATAGAAATCTCTAAACCACACATCATTAATTAGATACATGCATTTATTCTATCTAGGTACATGAATTCAAGGTTCATGTACATCAAGCATTTACTATGCTTCATATTTTCAAGTTTAATTCAACTTCTAACAATTCTATTGAGCATTTATCCAATGGAATTAGATTGGAAAACCCCGTTGGATAGTATTTCCGTAGAGTGTGATTGTAATCTTGGTGAATTGCTTTCAATCTTTATGTTCTTATGGTATAATGATTCCAAGTCGTGCTTGCATCTTTACATCTTGAATGCATTAGAATTCAACAACAAACAAAAGTATGCGTAGTAAGATATTGAAATCTTACAAATGCATTATTGATTAGGCATGCCACCAAGAAGGCATGAACTTGTAGGATAAATTCTAACACAACATATTCATGTCATTCTCTTGAAATTAGTTTCCTGAGGCACAATTTGGTGATGGGAATTCTATGGTTTCTTTACCGTAATTGATATTAGAAGAATATGATTGGGCTCATATGACTATATGAACATGGATAAAATCATATTGGCATATTTTGTTAATAGATTGTCACGCCCTGGGGGTCTAGTTCTCGGTACCCCACTCGGCGACGATAGAATAAAAAGAAACCCTAGGAACTATCAAAACAGAATAACCAAGAAATATATATATATATATATATATATATATATATATATATATATATATATATATATATATATATATATATAGTTTTCATAGATTACAATTACTATACAGATAAACGACATCTGAAATAAAATTTCAGATTGTAAATACAACGAAACAAAAGTAAAACAAATCAGAAAATCAGCACGTCGTGATCTTTGAGCAACTCTATGGAAGTCCAAAATCAACTACAATATCAAAAGGATCCCTGCACCTGCAAAACTGAAGGCCAAGGAATGTAGAAAGTTAGCCAAATGGCTAAGTGGGTAATCAGGAAAGATGTGCATGAATTTAATCTTGTTTAAGAAATCATAGAGGTACCATTTATTATTTCAACTTTTATTTCTTCTTTGAGTTCTCAGATACTATACATAATTGTATATTTATGATCATCTAACATTTATTTGTTAGAATTAAAATTCATCTTCATATATTATTATCAATTAAGATCAATTCTCAAATCTTATTTATTTAATCAACAGTTGCACATGTCATCTATGGTATAATATCAATATGGGTAAATCGGACAGATCAACTAAAAAGTGAATCACTGAGCCCATATCATTAGAGTGTAATGTCATATGTATAGGCTAAAAGCCTCCTAAAAGTATAAAACTATCGCATACGTCATCTGACGTACGGGCTATTAGCCCTCACCGGTGGAAGACATAATAAACACTGACCGAGGGCTACATCACGCCACCACATCTCGGGTGTACGGTTAGGTACTCTGGACCGCGGTCGCCGCGCTACCACAATAACATGTGGGCGGTCCAATACTCTAATATAAAGCTCTGGTATAAAGCTAAGCTCATAGTCTTCACTTTTTAATTCTTCATTACTATCTTTATTATTTCACTTTAAGGATTCCATTTTATCCATTTATCATAATTATTTTCTTTTCATAACAAATGGTCCGTCAAGTTAACATTTTTGTATCAAGTATGTTAATTTATCATCCTAGGGTTCACAGATAAAAACTACAAGTATCAATAGGTAGATCATTAAAAGCATAAAGTATGAAAGGTCAAGCAAGTTAAAAAAAAATAGGTATCAACAGAAGAGGAATTCAGAATATTCATTTAATTTTTAAAATAACCCTTCCCATATTAATCCCAGTATGAACCCATATGTGAACAAGAAATAATATCAATTATTTGCCCTTCATGATTTTTATTATTTTAACTCATTTCGCTAATTGTAATGCCATTTTAATTCCCTTTTGAAAACAATTATACAAATATATGTAATTTCATTAGTACTTTATTCATACACAAGGATAAATATAGGAGTCAAAGAGAGATGTACCCACTTTATATACAGTAAAATCTTCGAGTGTCGGCAGGTCACCGCGCTCCACTCGAGCTCGTGTCTACAAACATAATACGAAACATATCTCAAATAATCAAAATACTATCCAATAAAAATCATGACATAAAAATTTGAACATGATCTACGACTTGAAGCCACTAGATCATTATTTTTGATCTCACTATCTTGTACCACTGCGCATTCCTAAATGAAACCTCTATTCCAATCTAGATAGCCCTCCTAACTACACATCGATTAACACAAAGCATCAAAATATACCTTTTACGTGTTACTTTGATTGCTGAAAAAAAGATGACAACAACTAGGGTTGTTTTCCCTTCGTCGCTGGCCGTTTCAGCTAGCTCCAGCGAGCTATGGCGAACTCCGGCGGTGCTGCCAAGAAAAGGACAGCAGCTAGGGCTGCTGTTGGAGAAAACGAAAGGTAACTATGACAGTTAAGGAAGGTTGAAAACAAAGAAGGCTGCTGGGATAGTGAAGGGGCAAGGAAAAACCTTTTCCCTTTTTCACCGGTTGTCTTGGCGAGCTCCGGCGAAGGCCACAGCTAGCTCCAGTGGCTGCTGTGCTTGGCTAGAAAAGAGGGCAGCTACTAGGGCTTTGTTTTCCCCTCTTTTCTGGTGGTCCGGCGAGCTCCGGCACACTCCGAGGAGCTTCGACGGTGTTGTCGAGAAGCAAGACAACAAGGAAGGGGAAGCTTGTTGCTTGTTGCCGTTGGAGAAGAGAAAAGAAGAAGAGAAGGGGGTTGCAAGCTTGGAGAAGAAGAGCATGGATGGATCTGCCGTTCGTCGCCGCTGGAGAAGAGAAAAAGGAGAAGAAAAAGAAGAATAGGGAGAAGAAGAAAGGGGGAAAAGAAAAGGAATGGATGCACGTGGATGGGTATGGTGGTGGCAGTGAGACCATTTTTTTTTTTTTTAATACTTAACATAGACAATGACACATGTAGTATAGAAAGATGACATTTTGTTCACTAGAGTAGATAATATACACTATTGATCTACTCATCGAAGGATCATGTTGGTGAATTTTACTATACAACTTTGAGAAAAGAGTTTTGGGAAGAGAATAAGGGTTGAGACAAATATTTTTAAAATTCACCTTGGTCTAATGCTTTGAAGATAGATGTCATCTACTTAATATGAAAACTGTTTTAAGAAATATTAAAAAAATGTTTGGATATGATTTTGTTGACCTAGATTTTTTTAATTAAGTTCTCAGACATGGGATAAGATAGTATCATAGTATTAAGTTGTGGAAGTTAAATGATGGGAAACAAAACATATTTAAGGAGAAGATTGTAGCACCAACATTAGTGAAATATATAGTGACTCTAAAATGATATGAGATAAGATGATATCAAAGTTGAAAATAGTAGCCAATAGTGTATATGAGTCAAAGGGACATGCACCACCAAGTATGAAATCTTGGTAGTGGAATGAGAAAGTACAAGAGAAAGTGAAGGAAAAAACTAATAGCCTATAAAGAATTATATATTTGTAAGAATCATGAAAATTTTAAAAAATATACAATAACCAAGAATGGAGCTAAGAAAGCATTAAATAAAGCAAATAATGAAATTTTTGAATGATTATATCGAAAATTTGATACAAAAGAAGTAGAAAGAGATATTTATAAAATAACTAAAGTGAGAGAGAGGAAGACAAGAGATCTTATCTAAATAAGATGTATTAAAGATGAATGCAATATGGTACTAGTAAATGATGGAAAAATAAAAGAGTGGTGGAATTTTTTAATGAATGTTTAGGTGACCAACTTAATTTGGGTAATTTAAGTTGGTCAAATGAGTATAAAAAATTAAATTTTTATGTAGAATACTTCTGTTGGAATTCTATTTGTTATTGAATCAGATGATAACTTCTGTTGGACCAGATGATATTTCGATAGAGGTATAAAAGTGCCTAGGGAACAAGGTATTGAATGACTTATAAAATTATTTAACATGATATTAAAAATGAAAAAAATATTTGATAGGGTAAGTACTCGAGTTCCTTTATATAAGAACAAAGGAGACGTACAAAATTGTGTAAACTTTAGGGGTATTAACTAATGAGTTATACCATGAAACTTTGGGAAAGAGTAATAGAAAAAAGATTAAGGAAGGAGACTAAGATGATCGAAAATCAATTTGGGTTCATGCCTGAAAGGTCGACAATAAAAGCTATACATTTTCTCAGGCAATTAATTGAAAAGTATCAGGAGCAAAAGTAAGATCTACCCATGATATTCATTGATAGAGTCTTAAGAGAAATTATATGAAGAATTTAAAAAAAAAGAAATGTTAGCGTAATATATATTGAACTAATTAAAGAGATGTATGAGGATGTAATAACCATAGTGAAGGCTTTAGGCAGATGAACTGAAGCATTTCTAATAAAGATAGGGTTATATCAAGGATCAACTTTAAGTCCCTATTTTTTTACTCATAGATAAACTCACTAGACACAGTATCGTGGTGTATGTTATTTGTAGATGATATTGTTTTGGTAGATAAGACACGTGAAGGAATAAATGCTAAACTAGAATCTTAGTGGGACATACTTGAAAGATTTTATACTTAGTAGAGTAAAAGACAAAATATATAGAATTTAAGTTTAGCAATATTAGACGTAATGAACAATTGTTAAAATAGGAGATAATGAGTAGTCTGGAACTAAGAGTTTTAAGTATTTAGGATCATTTTTATAAAATCATTAAGGGATTGAGAGAGATGTCTTACATAGAATACAAGCAAGATGGTTGAAATGTATGAGAGTGTCGGGTGTTTTATGTAATTATAAAATACCTCTAAAACTTAAAGGAAAGTCTTACAAAACGACCTTTAGACCTGCTATGTTATATAACGTGAATGTTAGGTTATGACTCAAGTACATGAGTAGATGATGAAAGTTACAGAGATGAGGATGTTAAGGTGGATGTGTGGATGTACGAAGATGGGACATAATAAGATGAGAATATTAAAGAGAAAGTCGGAGTTGTATTTATTGAGGGAAAACTTCTAGAGACACGTTTAAGATGGTACAGACATGTATTTAGACGATTAATAAATGCTATAGTTAGGTGATATGAAGTTATGACAAATACGCACATCAAAGGAGTAAAAGAAAGACCAATAAAGACTTGGTTAGCAATAATAAAACAAGATTAAATTTATTTAAGTATAGATGATAATATAGTAGAGGATAGAGCCCAATGCCATAGAAAGATTCATATAGCTGACCCTACCTAGTGGGATATGACTTGGTTATTGTTGTTGTTGTAAGTTCTTAGACAACTAGTATCGGTGGGTTTTAGAGAAGCAATGATATCTAGTAATATGCTGATGTGACAAAGAAGATATATTATAATATAGCCTCTAGTATTAGCCATGATAATTGTTTTATATAGTTAACATCAAGAGTTAGTTTTAAATTCTTAGTCCTTCTATGTTAGTACTAGATGAACTCACTAACCATATTTGAGATAAACTCCTTAAATATCCTTTTTAATCTTTGTTTCTACATTATATTGTGTTGAAAGCTGTACTTGTAGAGAGTTGTTTCCGAAATTAAAGATTTTGAGTTAACTAGAACTAAAAGTGAAGATAGTTTCAATTAAAAACACACGCGCGCACACACAAAAGGATATAGTTACAGTAGATAAACATAAAACTCTATAAGTAAAAGCTTGAGATAATATGCAGATGCTCAAAGTTGCTCAATAGATTATATAGTTATATGAGTTGGCTCAATTAAGTTTGAGTGTAGGAGGTAGAAGAAGACCAAACTAAATTCTAGCTAATGTCATAAAAAGTGATTTAATTGATTTGAATATTACTAGTGATATATCATCTTTTGGATTATGATGGCATATGAGTTCAGACAGATTCTCATTAAGATTACTCAAGCTATTTAAAATAGGAGCAAAAATTGTAACATTCAAGTTGTATAGGTGAAAATAGGATTGTTATTGTACTTTTTTTCTTATCATGTTAAGAAATTCTTTGGATGTCAGATTCAGTTATATACGTATTCTAAACTATCATCAAAGTGGAATAAAACTCTTGAACATTAGAGAGAATCTTGAGATATAACACTGTTCGAGTTGGTAGTCATACTTTGTTACTTTTCCTTTAGATATGCCCCAAATAATCCCACATTTCTTTAACCATGGCCAATACTCAGAGCTCAGGTTTATGTTGATTGAAGTTTGCCTGGATGATCTGAGGATTTTGTCATGCTGTCACAGTATAACCTCCAAAAACTGGTCTTTCAAAAGATATTCCTATTGCAAGATGCTCATAGATTTCTTTTTTCCAACCTACCTTCATCTCAAGTCAATGAGTTAATTTCAGTAAAATACACTATTAATAGCTTGGTAATACCCAATATTGTCTGGCTATATTGAATGGATTATTATCTAATCATGGACTATGCCAAGATTACATTCATGTTTACCCATTACACAATCTCTGCACTTTGCTGGTTGTAATTTTAAGTCAAATGTTATTGTTTAATTTATTTATGCAGGTCCTGTAACTTTCTGCATTGCCTTCATTTAAACTGAAAATTATCAGGAGGATGAATTATATTTATTCTTTTGACCAAAATACTAAATCAACATACCCCTCCTGTGAATTGCTTCTGATCTAATTGGCCTATATCCATTTTTCTTCTAACAAATAAAAGTAAATAAAGGCATTTCTCTCTCTACAATATAGGATTAGGATGTTGATGCTAAAATTTGGTTCATTACTTGAATGAGTCTCTTTGTGCAGCTCCTACATTATGACATCAAATATGTTCCTTGCTTTGTGCTTCTGGATAAGCACGGAAGGGCATTAGCTAAAACAGGAGTTCCTGCCAGCCGATTACATGTCATTGCAGGTCTTTCACACCTCTTAAAGATGAAGCAGCAAAACACGAAGAACGGAAAGAAGATGCCTTTATGATCCCTATCAATTTCTCTTAATACAGTACGCTACAATCCATCATTTTTGTTCTTTTTTTTTTTGAGAAATTATTTACTCTGTTTGTAGTGTTGGTTGATCCGTCAGCTTTGTTATGATTGTGGATATCCATAACTTTAACGATACTAGATTACACCAAATGAATTTATATTATGCTACACCAATGGTTGTTGGGTATGGTTTATTCAGATCAATCCTAGTAATGTTTTTGCAGTTGATATGTTAATTTCCATTTTCGAGAGTGTAACAAAGGAGTTTAGATCCTCTGGTATGTAATTCCGTAATTTCTAGTCTTTTTTTGGTCTCTTTCGCAATTTACATGTTGGATCGTAGTTGGAATTCAGTCAAAATTTACTATGTTTTTTTTTTGAATTTACCTTTTCATATAGGTTATAGTTTTGGATAGTCAGAAAGTCGGAGGCCGTTGGCGGTAGGCAGACTGTCCCTGCTTGGCATTCTACAGTATGCCTACTACCAGTGGCCTCCGACCGTCTGGCTCAATCTAAAATTATAACGTAAAATTATAACGTAGGTGGAGAAAGGTGAATCTAAAAAAGATTACAGTTAATTTTGATTAGATTTCGATCGCGATTTAACGTACAAATTACGAAAGGGATCCAGAAAGAATCAGAAGTTATGGATCAGGGGATCTGTACTCGTTGTAGCAGGCGAATACGGTCGCCCTCAGAATTTCCATTAACCCGTCTCAAGATTAACACGGAGGAGATAAATTACGGGGATATGTACTCGTAACAAAGAACCACGTTGAGCAATCTTTTATTCGTATTTTTCCTTATATATTTGTTAATTAGAAATGATTCTTAAAAAATCCAATGCTTTCCCAAAGATCCTGCTTTCTGGAACGAGGATTCACTCGTCGGCGTCAACTCCGCATTCCTACTCCTCGCGTCGCCGCCGGCCGTCGGCGTCTTAACGATGTCGACCCCGAAGATCCTGACGACATCAAGCGCCGGCCGCGACCTCCACCCGATGAAGAGCTGCTTGTCCGGGCCTATCGATCGCTGCTGGAAGGAGACGACGTCGCCGGCGCACAGGCCCTTCTCCTTCACGAACCGGCTCCATCCCTTGGTCAGCACGTAGCTCTGGCTGCTGCTCCAGTAGGAGTAGCGGAACCGCCACACCTTGCCGCCGGCGTCCTCGAAGTTGAGCAGCACGCCCCTGGTGGCGCTCGCCCTTGGGAAGTGCTTCTCGGCGTGCTGCTTCGGGATCACCAGCCGGTTCAGCTTCCCCACGTCGCTCGGCGTCACCGCCTTCTCGAAGAGGTGCTCACGCGGCGACGCGTCCTCGCACCTCTGCCCCGCGGCGCGCCATGCCCTCGCGCTCTGCCGCACCTCGTCGCGGTAGGTGTGCTTGCGGAGCATGTCGACGATCTCCTCCTTGGAGTGCGAGACTAGGAACGACTCCTCCGCCGCCGTGGCCCCCTCGCGCGGGTGGAAGTTGGAGACGGCGTCGCAGCCGCGGAATCGCCGCGCGGCCACGTCGTACGCGCGCGCCGCCTCGGCCTCGTCGTCGTAGGTGCCGAGCCAGACGCGGCGGTGCTTCTCGTAGATCTGCGCCCCCCACCGCCCGTTCGGCTGCGGCACCACGCCCTTGTACTGCGACGAGGGGAGCTTCCGCGACTCCGCCTCCGCGCCCACCTCCGGATCCAGCACGACGCTTGAGCCGCTCCCGAATCTTTCTAAGTCCACCATACGAGGCGGCGGCGGCTTCTAGACACTGCACCGACTCTTAGATGTCGAGTGGAGAGGTGGGTTGTTATATAGAAATGCAGAGTATCTCACAATAAATGTTAAGTCTTTATTTTTATAAAATCTATATATTTAAAGTTCTTCATCTAATTTACCTATTATTAAATTAAGCAATCATTTTAACTTAACACATTGGTATAATTAACTTTATTTATTTTTATTATTTTCTTCCTTCTTTTCTATTTTGTTAATTATTTTCTCTATATATATATAATATTCACTTTTCATTATCTAATCCATTCCTTTTATTTATTTCCTTTTTCAAATTAAATAGTATTTTAATATTTAATAATTAAATTTTATTTTTTAAATTTAATTTAGAAAAATACTATTCATCAAATCAAAATTTAAGGAAGGTATAGAATACTTAGATTTTTTATATAAAATTTAAGATAAATGAAGTATTTAGGCAAGTTGACATGGATGCTCTTAATGTTCTGGATTAATCAATGCATTTACAAATAAATGTAATAATAATTCATATGATCTTCACTCAAATAAAACAGAGAAATGAAAGCTGGCATTTGATAGAAGGAGCACTGGTTAATTAGCCACAGTTAAAGCATGTTGGATTTAATTTGAGTCACCTACCTCAACATGACTGTACTACTGGCCACTGGGTCCATAAATTAATCATCATTTAATCTCTTCATATATGACAGTATGCAAATTAGGCCTTTAATCATTTAGCTAGAGGAAGAAACATATAGCCTCACTCACTAGTTTCCTATATAATTAATTACCTCCTCATCGAGGCTCTTATTTTATTGGGCATGCACCAGCCTTTGAAAAGATCTTCGTCACAAGCCTATCCAAGTTGTGATTTATCCACGTTGGAAAGATCTAATCTTATCATAATCATTTTATGGATATTAAAATTTCAGCACTAGGTTCATGCATGCGTTTCATATCCTCGAACGCAAGATTAAAAAAGCATTCATGATGAACAATGAGCGTTGCAAGTTGCGGTTTATTTAAAACGGATGGAATTTCAGTGTTTTGTACGCTTAATGATCGTTGATAAGGTATGTGCCGAGCGGCCAGTCCGCTCAGACTCACATCGACAAAACAGTGACGACCGAGCAGACTACATCCAGACACAACTTCTCCGTTCTGCATAGAAGCGGAGCTCGGACAGTTAGATGTTGGCTGAGCGACCATTCTGTTCAGCCCGAGGACAAGATCGTCCGGACAGTCGATAGCTGGCCGAGCGACTCTTCCCCTCGGCCTGTAACAGACAAAAGGAAGATCAGAGGATATCATTCTGGGAACCGGTGCCGCCGACAGATGGCTTGTTTGGCGGCATGGTCAGGTAAAAGATCGTATGACGAAAACTTTCGTTGTCTTGTCAGAGATATGTTCGGGTTGTTAAGGTATGGTATCAGAGATACTTTTCTGACACGTCTCTTCAGAGTATGTTTTGAGGAGCGTGCGCGTCTCGAGAAGTGTGTACGTGCTCCCCGAGAGTCCTATATAAAGGGCTCCAAGTTTCGACGGAGATATGCATAATCTCTACTGTAGCTATAGTTACTTTGCCATTTTACTTTCTCGTTTCTTTTATATCGCCGGTGGTTGACTTGAACGATGGAGGGTCATCGCCAGGGAACCCCTCCCTGACTCGGTACTGATATTATTATGGTTGCAGGTTTCACTGATGAGAAATCTACCAACGATCAACCAAAGTACCACATCTCAAGTATCCATTGACTCTCGGATAGGATCAATCGTTTTCAAAGAAGGAAAAGAAAAAATGAAAATTCCTATCGGATGAGGTCACGTATCCTTTGGAAGAATTTTTTTTTATCAAAAAGAATGGAATAATTCAGGAATGAGAGTTATAAAAAATGCACTACGAGTGTGGATTTCATTTTCGGCTGTGGATGGATGCCTACCAGCACAAAAAAAAGGCATTTGGTAGAGATTAAACTGATACTTCATCTAGAGAAGTGAAGAAGGGGAGTAGGAGAGTTGTAGAGTGGTGTCGTCATAAATATAACTGATGACTATCTGCCAGAGCTGCTAGCTATTGACTCTGTCGCAAAGGAGAGCTTAATTTCGGTGTAGAGATTGTTGCAGAAGCTTGTCACGGGAAAGCTCTTATATATATATATATATTCTATTCTTGACAATCTTATTTGACAAAGTCTTGTCCAAACTGTGACGGCTGGTTAATTTGAGTGATTCCTTGGCCGAATTAACGACATTGACAAACACCAGCAAGCAAGCATTCCAGAGAACAAAGTGATGCTTTCCAACAGCAAGAAGATGGTGCCGTCTGACAATTCCAAGATTCTAAATCCAGAGGTAGAATTTGGAGACGTATGACAGTACTGTGAGGCCAATCAACGTTACGTTATTTGTCTTCCTCCGCAGGCAAAGCAAAGCGAAGACTAAAAACATGGTGAGCAGTGTTTAGACAGCCATGGCTCACGAGCTTTCTGCGCGCCGCTCCACGTCCTGTGAGATGCTAGCCGCAACTTAAGATCGAGGACTACGTACCCTTCACTTTCAAGGACCACACTGGAAAGCTGAAACCAGACACTGTGCATCGCCCACAATTTTAATTGGGTTTCTTAACCAACCCTGCTGTTAATTAGCTAGCTCCCAACTTCCACTTGCTTGACGAGTCCCAATCTTCTTGTCACAGCAGCAACATTTCCTTGAACAGGTCCGTAGGCTTTCGTTCCCATCATTTTTCTGGACTTTGATGCTCCAGTTTGCAATTCCTCATTATGACAAAGACGAATACGCTCACCCTCAGCGTCCCCGTTAATTCGTCTCAGGACCAACACGGAGGAAGTAAATAACGGACGGCTACTAACCTTTGGAATAGTGACTAGCACATAAGGCAGTTTACAATTACCTCAAGCACTATATCTAGAGGTGTAATCGAGTCGAACTGAGTTGAGTTGAACTGAGTTGAACTCTTGAATGTTTGATTTTGGCTAGTTTATAATTGAGTCGAACTCGAGTTTTATTTAACAAATGTATTTATGACGCACGAACTTATTTGAGTTTTTATCGAGTCATTTACGAGCTTAATAAATGTAAATTATAAATTTTAAAATATTCATTAAAAATTAAATTATATATTTAGAGAAAATTATAATATTCTTATTAAAATTTATAATTTTATTCTAATAAAAAAATTTAATATATTTGTCTATATGTTTCATAAGTAGAGTGTAAAATCTATAAATTCAATGTTAAAACTATTATTTTTTTATTTAAAAGTTGAATTATGAGCTTAACAAATATATTCATGAGCTAACGAATATTGTAAAGCTTGAGCTTGCTTTGTTTCTCTTAACGAGTCTCATTAAACGAATTCAAACGAATTTTTATCGAATCGAGTTTCGAATAACTCATGAATGATTTGGTTCATTTACACCCCTAACTATATCTGAGTTTTAACCGTATGAATAATCAAAATAATATTAGGATTTTTTTTTCAATTCTATTATTTTTTTTGTTACATTCGTTGTTACTTCGTAATTGTTTAGTGTGATCTATTTTTATTGTAGAAAGGCCCAAATTTTCTATGATCAGCCCAAATTAAAGTATTGACCCATGTGAAAATTTTCCACAATATTGAAAAGAAAAAAAATGTATGTATTCAAAGTTATATTAAAAAAATATTATCTTTTATGTTGAAGGTTAGGGTGGTAATTGAACTAAATATTCACGAACATAATTGGTGTTTGACTTAGTAAGAATTTATTTATGTTTATTTAATATAAATAAAGTCATGAACAAACTTAAATAACTCATTAAACTAAATGAATAAGTTTGAAGATATATATGTTTAGGTCATTAATGTTCATCAATCAGGATTGTGAATTGTGAATTGTTAATGAACAATATTAAAAAACAAATATTGTGAATCATATTTATCAATAAAAGTCTGATCAATATGGTAAACAAATAAAGAAAGTTTTAAAATGAATAAACAAACTTATATTATCAAACTTAATACCAATAAAACAAGCCTAAAACTATAAAATTTTTAAACAATCAAATAAGTTTGAATTGAGAACTCGATAATTTCTAAACGAATCAAACTCAAGATAAGTTTGAACTAAGTTCAGGCTCATAATTCAGTAACTTGATTCATTTTAAACTCAGCTTGGATCATTTACAATCCTATTGATGGTACCTTAGTATGTCCTATGCATATTATTTTTGTTCTCTCACAATTTAAAATTGGAACTATTAATTTTATATAATAAATAAATAAATATTAATTGATAATTAATAAGGAAATAAATTTATACAATTTTATGAAAATTTAAGGAATTTTTTTCTAGATTTTATAGGAGTTTTTTTATATTTTATGAGGATAAATGAAATAATAAAAAGCATGTTTAAAAATACTCTATATAAAGTGGGTAGTTCTTGCTTGTCATCTTTATATATTTGATCTTAGTGCATGCGTTATGACTTGATTGCTAATTTTATTATCTTGACTCTGTTCATATTGTTTCTTGAGCTTGATACTTATGTTACTTGATCTTAAAAATGATCCATTTTATATCTATGTAGTCTCATTATTCTTCATGCTTTATTTTGTTATATATGTACGATATTACCATACCATAGTGTAGGATGTTGGATATCCTGCTAGACCCTTGGTAGATGTTTTGAGTTTGTGCTTATTGTTAGGATGATCATACCGTAGTATAAGATATCGAGTATTTTACTAGACTTTTGTTTGTTATTTCATCTGTAATGTAGGATATCGAGTATCCTACTAGATTAATTCTTGTTGTTATTTAGGCCCATTTCTATACGTTAGTGCGGTTAGACTTGTTGGATCGAGATGAATGTAAGAGGAGGGGGAGGGGGGTGAATCACGTGGTTTTGAAAAACTTATTCTTTTTCGTTTTATAAAGACAAGTGCGCAATGGAAAATTAAGTACTAAAGCAAAATAAAAGAACAAGCAACGAAACACGCGGTTGATTTTACTTGGTTTGGAGCTTTTGGTGACTCTTACTCCAAGAGTCAGGTCCCGCGGACCTAACGATGAGTAATCTGCTAAATAATTCTTTTGGAACCGCCAGAAGAATAATCGAGTACAGGGAAAGTCCGAGATGTGTAATACGCCAAACTCCCCATTTGCAGAAAGTAAGTGCAGTAATTAACTTGTTACCAAACACTTGTTTATAGTTAGTCGGCTTCATCTCAATGTTTAGGCAGCTTCTCGGTGGTAGTCGAGCTTAGCAGAGTCGTAGCAGAGTAATAGCAGCAGGCTGGAGCAGTCGGAAAGCCATTCGAACATTTTCATTTTCTATTTGTTTGTAAAAATTACTAATATTTTAAAAGCTTCATTTTTATGAGTTAAGAATTTTAGCTAAGTTTATTTGTAATAATCATCTATTATAACTAAACAGTAAAAACCTCCATTTAATGATTTAATCCCATGGAAGTCTAATAAGTCTAAGTATAATAATTCAAGTATTTTATTTATTCTATTTTGGTTAGTTAGTTTATGAGTTAATTTAATTTGTTTTCACAAGAATTACATATTTTATTTTCCAGTAATTCCTAATTTAGGTAGACTTCTAACTAAACTATTTTTATTTAATTTTATTAAATTTCTATCATGGGTGCGAGCTAGTCTCATATGTCATAACCATGTTTTTTCATATTGTGTCAAAAGACACTTGAGTGAGGTTTTTGGTAGATTTATTGAGTAAATATTTTTATCTCTAAATTCTTTTAATAATATGTTTGTTGATTTAGTGTAACTTATTAGACATTCAGAGAATAAAAATTTTACTTTAAATCCAGAATCGCATAATTAACTTATACTAAGTAAGTTATAATAAAAATGTTCAACAAGCAACACCTTCTGAATTGATATATTCAATATTTAAAATTTCGACTGTGTCGAGGTTTCCGTCCTAGATCGGAATGATACGATTTCGGTACTGTATCGTGTCGTGCCGATATAGTTTCGATATTTTTTAAATATAAAATATATTAATTAAAAACTAAAATATTTAACATAAATACTTAAAAAATAAACAAGATAAAAAATAATCTTTTTAAAAAGGAAAATATATGAAAATAGATAAATAAATAAAAAAAATTTATTATAATTTTTAAATTAAAATAAATGAAATATAAAATTAATTAGATAATTTTATTAGGGTTTAATAAAGTCTCTTTAGATTATCTCCACCATGAGTTGATTAAAAAAAAATTAACTTAAGTTTAATTTTTTTAAAAAATTTGAAATCCGACACCACTCGTGAGCCCACACGACTTCGGTGTTGTCGTAGGGTTGTGCGACCAACCATGGCCGCGGGGATTGCATGACTCCTTCGGCGCGACCACGTTGGTCGTGCGACCCCTCTGTAGTGACCGTAGAGTCGCACGATGCCTCCACGGCAGTAGCGAAAGGGTTACACGACCTCTCCACTACTGTTGTAGGGTCGAGTGACCCCTCTGCTGTGACCACGAGATCGCGCAACATGTCGCACCTGTCATGGGTCTAGTGCCGGGGTCGTGCTGGTATTGGTCGTCAAGCGGAACGAGACATTTCGTCCGTTTCGACCATTTCAACATGGCACTTTAAACCATGGATATATTCGACTATAATTGAATTTCTCCTATATCAATTACCTTTAGTTTTCCATTATTTCCAAAGGTGATTGATTCTAAGCCTTTGAATTTGATACTAGTGAATTTGTATTAATCCCCAGTCATATGTCTGGAGCAGCCGCTGTCCAAGATTCATTTGTCCAAAACTTTGGATTCCTACACATAATGTAGGAGTTAGACCAAAGTTTGGTTAATGGAATTCTTAAGTTTTAATGTTTATTTTTAAAAAAAAAAAGTTAAGAGGTATTATGTATTTAAAATAAACAATGAGGTTAAAAGAAGTATTTTTTTTTTAAAGTTAAGTATTTTTCAAGGGGGAGAGATAAGTATTTTTAAGACCTTAATTTAAGGGGTAGAGTTATAATTAAGGGGGAGCTAAGTTGAAAAATACTTAAATCCTTACTCTAAATCCTAAATTTAAAATTTTAAAAAATTTTAACACTTGAACTTATGTTTAAGAGTTTTCTTTAGTGTTAAATTTCTTTTAAGTGCTATGTTTTTACTTAACTTTGAACCAAGTTGTCATAAATCCAAAAAGGAAGAATGTTAGTATTGGAAGTACTAGCTAATTGAACTTAGTTTTGATAATGGAAAAGGGTTCAAATTTAAGCTTATTTGTGATCTTACGATATTAACTAAGTGTGCAGGAAAGACCTAGTTAATATCTTACGAGATTAACTCATAGAGAGGAGCGAGTGATGCAAGACATAGACTCAGCTCCCCCATTTGTAGATGGGCCAAGCCAGCTGCCCCAAGAGAAACTGGTCTATTTCCATAATTATCACCAGTCGTATGTGTAGGTCCCTTGCGTCTGACAAGAGGAGGGTAAATTGCCCTGCACAATGAAACAACGAATACCTTTCTCAAACTATCAGGCTTTCAAATAATTACACATTTAAAGAAATAATTGTTGGATCGTGATGTTTCGATGGAGGGGGGGGGGGGTGAATATCGATTACTAAAATTCTTTCGAAAAGAGTTAAGCGCAGCGGAAAAAGTAAGCAATGCTAACACAGACCAATTTTATTTGGTTCGGAGCCTGTGTCGACTCCTACTCCAAGGCCCGCACTCGTTGAGTGCTTTCGGTGGGCAATCACTAGCAGTTCAAAAATTATTATAAACTAGGTACAGAAAATGCTAATGAAAATAAAAGCAATACCGACAAAGGAATAAATTGAAAAGGAAAAAGTGCGTTGTCGGAGCTTCGTTAGCGTCGCAGGAGCGCAGAGCAGCAGAGCAAGCAGTAGAAGATCTTCTTGTCAGTTGTTGTCTTGAGCTCCACCCCTGACCCTTCTTTTATATGAGGCTCGGGGTGCCCCGGATCCCTTCTGGATGCCCTGGTGAGACGTGGAAGGTCCAACCAGCGAGCTCCACGTGGCGATGACGCGATCAGGATAAAATTGCCTCCTGAGCGCCCGGACCTCCGGGTGCTCGGACCACCTTTCTCCATAGATTCCTTCTCCTGTAAGACAAGGTTAGTCCGAGGCAAATATATAATATGTTTCCTGCAAAACAAAGTGTTAGCACAGTTTTATAAATTCACTATCAAGAGTATGACTTAGATTCCGTCTTTCCGAGATCGGAATCTAGTCACGATCTCGACTTAGATATCTGAAATGGATCTAAGCCGGATCGACGCCTAATGTTCCCTTCCCAGGAATGCGTCCTCACAGTCACTCCCTTCCAGTGACTTATCTTTACTCACCTGCCAGACGTCCGGTCAACCCTTCGACCCGTCTGGACTTCTCGCCAGCTATCTGGTCAGCCCGTCGACCTAGCTGGACTTCCTGCCAAATGTCCGGTCAGCCCTTCGACCCATTTGGACTTCGTGCCAAGCGTCCGGTCAGCCCGTCGACCCGCTTGGACTTCTCGCCAAGCGTCCGGTCAGCCCGTCGACCCACTTGGACTTCGTGCCAGACATCCGGTCAGCCCGTCGACCTGTCTGGACTTAGCCTGTACACTCGATCAGAGTGTTAGATAATGACAAACCTAACTTAACCTGATTTGGCATTCATCAAAACCTGAGTTAGATCGTTAGTGCTAACCACACTAACAATAATAATAGAATTAAAGAGTACGAGATAATCAATTGACTTGGTTGATAATTAGAGGATCGCTACTCCAAGGAAGATAAACTTACTATGAAGATCTCCTTTTCGAACAAAATGTCTAATTCGTCCCCCTACACTTAATCTCTAATTCTTCCCCTTTGATCACATTAAAAATAGAGGAAATCTTTGAAAAGAATTTTGAAATAAATCTAAAATAATCTCTAAAGGAAAAAAATGACTAACAATTAGAAAAATAATGAAGTTTAAATTTCAAAAATCTGAACTTTTACATTGTTAAAGCCGTATTGGAATAATAATTTAAGTAGTAATAATATTTTTTTTTACAGATAAGAAATGAAAATATCTTTCTCGAAAAAATTAATATCTAATTAATCTTGAATAAAAATTATACGAAACAATTTATTTGAAAAATGTTAGACAATTTATAAAAATTATTAAATCAAATTAAAAATAAGACATATATAAAAATTTAATCTAGGCATGATTTTAGCTAGAACCTATACCTTTCTACCGGATTAATTAAAAACTTTATAGGAATATATTTTCATGATAATTTTCTAATTTGACCCTTATGATATCTAAAAAACCAATTTAGTCCTTATTAATTTCTAAAATTTGAAGTAGTAATATTCGAACACGCAGAATTCTTCAAAATTTCTATTTTTATTTTATCAAAATCTTCTAGTCGACAAGATTTTACTAAAGCTCCTTTTAGCTCTTTTTCCCCTTAAATAATCTTTTATTATCATTTTCTAGTTGACAAGAATTTTTAGATAATATTTTAACAAATTTGTATAATTGGTCAAGAGGTAGAGACCGTATCTGACTTATCTTATCGATTTCGTTATCTGAAACTCCCCCTGTAATGCTTCTTTCCTCTGACGTTGCTCCCCCTTCATCGATATTTTCGATGCTTATTTCGGATGAGCTTATTTCATCTTCTTCTTGGTGACTTGCCATCGGCGCAAGTCCGACGTGGGCTTCAATTTCTGACTCTGACGCGTTTCGTCCCACGTCGCCTTTAAGTTTTTGTGCTTTGCCTGGGTTGACTTTTTGTCCTTCTCCTTGGTCTTCAATTTTGGTTAATTGTCTTTAACGTACCCTTCTTTATTACAGTGATAGCATTTCACTCTCCTTTTTCTTTTTTTGGCCTGCACTTGATTGAATTTATTAGCTTTAAAGAATTTGTTAAACTTTCTTACCATAAATATTGTTTCATCATCATTGAGAGATATTTCAGAATCTAGTTCGTCCATTTTTGCCTTTAAGGCAATATTCTACTTCGTCTCATTCTTTAGATCTATACATCTAGACTTATGAATTTCGAAGGCAGAAAATAATTCTTCTAAATTACTTACCTTTAAGTTTCTAGAGATGTAATATGCATCTACTAGAGTTGACCATTCAGGTGTTTTAGGAAAAGCGTTAAGTGTATACTGTAGGACCATTGGACTGGCTAGAAGGGGGGGTTGAATAGCCCTGTAAAAAAAACAAAAGCAACCCTTCTCGAACTCTTAAACTAACACTTGTATAAAATTAGCTAAGCAGAAATACAAGAAAGAAACGAGGCACCGTGTTTGACTTGGTTACAACCGGGGAGGTTGTTAATCCAAGAAAAGTGATCGCACTAAAAACTCCTTCGGGCGGAGAAGCCTCTTACACCGGTGAAAGCACAAAAACAGAAGCTAAACTAGAACAATGAGCGCACAAGTGTTTGGAATGCTAATTACTGAGTTGATTTGAAGCTTCTGGGCCAAGGCTATATTTATAGCCTTGGTCGGGGCGCCTGGAAGGGTTCCGGGCGCCCTGGGGGGGATAAAACTTTATCCCCCAACGTCCAGAATGCGAAAGATGCGTTCTGGTCAAACTTCACGTTCCGGGCGCCCCGGAGCAAAAAGTCAACTCTAGTTGACTTTTGCGTCCGGGACCTCTGCTCCGTTTCAGTCCCGCCTCAGTCCGGGTCTTCTCCTCCGGATCCGCTCGCTTGGGTGATCTCTGCCATCCGGAATAGGGCTCACCCGAACCCAACTTCCGGTCTTCTCGAGCGTGCTTCCCTCCGGCTTCTCGTCCCTTGGAATTGCCGCATGTTTCCTTCTCGTCCGCCAGCGTACTCATCCGTAGTCTTCGTCCCTCGGTCGTCGACCTTCTCGCTAGCTGCGTCTCTTGCTCCCCGAGCAATCTTCCGCTCCGGCTTTCGTCCCTCGGAACCACCGCGCGCTTCCTTCTCGTCCGCCGGTGTACTCTTCCGCAACGCCTCGTCCCTCGGACGCACAGCGTGCCGTCCTTCTCGCTAGCTGCGTCTTCCGCTCGAGTACCTGTGCTCCTAAGCTCCTGCATACTTAGACACAAGGTTAAATACACACAGGACCTAACTTAACTTGTTGATCACACCAAAACAACCTTGGGGTTCCAACAATCTCCCCCTTTTTGGTGTGATCAACCTAAGTTAAGCTAGGGTGAAATAGACTTTAAATAAAATTCAGTAACTTTAACTTAATTTGTAATTTAAGTTCAAAAGATAGAAAAATTAAATCTATCTACCTACCTCCCCCTAGACTTATACTTTCCCTTCTCCCCCTTTGATCACAAAAAAATGGAGTTCCAAGAAACATAATCTAAGGGTTAAAGACTTAGAGAAAAAAATTTTAAAAAAATTTCTAAGTTTTAAAGAAATTTAGAGAATTTTTCTAAGTAATTTAAGCTGAGATTTCTTGTTTAAAAAGATTCTTAACCAAAAAAAATGATTTTTGAGAATATTAAAAAAAATCCTAAGTAAGTAAATTACTAATTTGAAATAAAATGTTTTGAATAACCTTTTTCAAGCACTAATTAATTCTTGTATTAATGCTTCATTAGTAAGTTAATTAAACATTTATTTCAATATTTTGGCTTCCAGGTCGTGGCGAGACACTAGGCCTTCTTGGTTATTGGAGCAACAACCACTTCCTTAGACAAAGCCTTATAAAGAAATTATTTGTTTAATTTTCTCACTTAAAACGCTAATTTTAATTTTAAAATTAATTTAAGCATGATTTAGGAACCCAATATAGGTTCCAACCTACTGGATTAACTAAAAGGTTTTAGGGACATATTTTCTTGAGATGTTCCTAATTTGTCCCGAGTGATATTTAAAGTACCAATTTAAATTATTAAATCTTCTAAAATTAGTTTTAGATGAACATGCATAGTTTTTTAAGTTATCTATCTGAATTTTCAAATTTTGATTTTCTAATTCCAATTTTTCATTTTTCAATTTTAATTTATCTAATTCTTCTAAAGGACAAGACTTAGTTAAAATTACTTTAAAATTTTTATTTTCACTTTCTAATTTGCAGCAGTCTTTTGTTAAAAGTTTAACGAACTTAAACATTTTATCGGGAGGAAGAGATCGTACCTGACTTACCTTGTCGATCTCGTTGTCCGTTTCTCCCCCTGAGCTGCTGCTTTCTTCCGACGTGTCTCCCCCTTCATCGATGCTCTCGATGCTCATTTCGGAAGAGCTTGAATCACAGTCGTCGTCTTGATGGCTCGCCATTAGTGCGAGTCCGGAGAATGCTTCGACTTCCGATTCGGACGACGTATCGTCCCACGTCGCTTTCAGGGCCTTTCGTTTCTGGAAAGGCTTCTTTCCCTTCTCCTTGTCTTTGTTCTTCATCTTGGGGCAGTTGTCCTTGACGTGCCCTTCTTCGTCGCAGTGGTAGCAGCGGATTGTCCTTTTCTTCTTCCCCTGCGAATGGTTAGTAGATCTAGATTTACAAAGTTTCTTGAATCTTCTTACCATCATTACCATTTCCTCGTCGTCGAGAGAGGATTCCGACTCAGGTTCGTCTCTCGAAGCTTTGAGGGCGACGTTGTTCTTGGGCTCCTTCATTCCTGCACATCTTGACTCATGGACTTCAAATGTTGAAAAAAATTCTTCTAATGAAATTTTTTCTAAGTCCTTAGAAATGTAAAAAGCATCTACTAGTGATGCCCATTTTGAATTTCTCGGAAATGAATTTAACGCGTACCTGAGCGAATCTCGGTTACTTACCTTTTCTCCGAGATTCGTGAGTCCGGTGATGATTTCTTTTATTCTGGAGTGCAGATGTGCGACTGTCTCGTCTTCCCCAAGTCGCAGGCTAGTGAGCTGATTGCAAAGCAGATCTCGTCTAGCGAGCTTAGCTTCGGACGTCCCTTCGTGCAGCTCAAGGAACTTCTCCCAAAGTTCCTTTGCGGAGTTGTATTTACCGATCCTGTTGACTTCTTGAGGCGGAAGAACGCTTAGCAGATGGTACTCTGCTTTGCCATTCGCCACGAAGTCGGCCTGCTCCTTTTTTGTCCATTTATCTATTTCCTTGTCCTCTGGAGCTTCAAAGCCAAATTTCATTGTTAAAAATAATTCAATATCTGTTGTAAGAAATACCTGCATCAGTTTTTTCCAGGTAGCGAAGTCCCCTTCGTATTTCGGCGGGTGGATGATTGGTCCGGCCATCTCGTTGCTTCGTTCGGCGGTTAGTTCTCCTGAAGCGCCTTGGCTCTGATACCACTTGTAGGACCGTTGGGCCGGCTAGAAGGGGGGGCGGGGGGAGGTTGAATAGCCTTGTAAAAAAAACAAAAGCAACCCTTCTCGAACTCTTAAACTAACACTTGTATAAAATTAGCTAAGCAGAAATACAAGAAAGAAACGAGGCACCGTGTTTGACTTGGTTACAACCGAGGAGGTTGTTAATCCAAGAAAAGTGATCGCACTAAAAACTCCTTCGGGCGGAGAAGCCTCTTACACCGGTGAAAGCACAAAAACAGAAGCTAAACTAGAACAATGAGCGCACAAGTGTTTGGAATGCTAATTACTGAGTTGATTTGAAGCTTCTGGGCCAAGGCTATATTTATAGCCTTGGTCGGGGCGCCTGGAAGGGTTCCGGGCGCCCTGGGGGGATAAAACTTTATCCCCCAACGTCCAGAATGCGAAAGATGCGTTCTGGTCAAACTTCACATTCCGGGCGCCCCAGGCTGCTCCGGGCGCCCTGGAGCAAAAAGTCAACTCTGGTTGACTTTTGCGTCCGGGACCTCTGCTCCGTTTCAGTCCCGCCTCGGTCCGGGTCTTCTCCTCCGGATACGCTCGCTTGGGTGATCTCTGCCATCCGGAATAGGGCTCACCCGAACCCAACTTCCGGTCTTCTCGAGCGTGCTTCCCTCCGGCTTCTCGTCCCTCGGAATTGCCGCATGTTTCCTTCTCGTCCGCCAGCGTACTCATCCGTAGTCTTCGTCCCTCGGTCGACCTTCTCGCTAGCTGCGTCTCTTGCTCCCGAGCAATCTTCCGCTCCGGCTTGTCCCTCGGAACCACCGCGCTTCCTTCTCTTCCGTCCGCAGCGCCTCATCCCTCGGACGCACAGCGTGCCGTCCTTCAGCGTCTTCCGCTCGAGTACCTGTGCTCCTAAGCTCCTGCATACTTAGACACAAGGTTAAATACACACAGGACCTAACTTAACTTGTTGATCACACCAAAACAACCTTGGGGTTCCAACAATCTCCCCCTTTTTGGTGTGATCAACCTAAGTTAAGCTAGGGTGAAATAGACTTTAAATAAAATTCAGTAACTTTAACTTAATTTGTAATTTAAGTTCAAAAGATAGAAAAATTAAATCTATCTACCTACCTCCCCCTAGACTTATACTTTCCCTTCTCCCCCTTTGATCACAAAAAAATGGGGTTCCAAGAAACATAATCTAAGGGTTAAAGACTTAGAGAAAAAATTTTTAAAAAAATTTCTAAGTTTTAAAGAAATTTAGAGAATTTTTCTAAGTAATTTAAGCTGAGATTTCTTGTTTAAAAAGATTCTTAACCAAAAAAAATGATTTTTGAGAATATTAAAAAAAATCCTAAGTAAGTAAATTACTAATTTGAAATAAAATGTTTTGAATAACCTTTTTCAAGCACTAATTAATTCTTGTATTAATGCTTCATTAGTAAGTTAATTAAACATTTATTTCAATATTTTGGCTTCCAGGTCGTGGCGAGACACTAGGCCTTCTTGGTTATTGGAGCAACAACCACTTCCTTAGACAAAGCCTTATAAAGAAATTATTTGTTTAATTTTCTCACTTAAAACGCTAATTTTAATTTTAAAATTAATTTAAGCATGATTTAGGAACCCAATATAGGTTCCAACCTACTGGATTAACTAAAAGGTTTTAGGGACATATTTTCTTGAGATGTTCCTAATTTGTCCCGAGTGATATTTAAAGTACCAATTTAAATTATTAAATCTTCTAAAATTAGTTTTAGATGAACATGCATAGTTTTTTAAGTTATCTATCTGAATTTTCAAATTTTGATTTTCTAATTCCAATTTTTCATTTTTCAATTTTAATTTATCTAATTCTTCTAAAGGACAAGACTTAGTTAAAATTACTTTAAAATTTTTATTTTCACTTTCTAATTTGCAGCAGTCTTTTGTTAAAAGTTTAACGAACTTAAACATTTTATCGGGAGGAAGAGATCGTACCTGACTTACCTTGTCGATCTCGTTGTCCGTTTCTCCCCCTGAGCTGCTGCTTTCTTCCGACGTGTCTCCCCCTTCATCGATGCTCTCGATGCTCATTTCGGAAGAGCTTGAATCACAGTCGTCGTCTTGATGGCTCGCCATTAGTGCGAGTCCGAAGAATGCTTCGACTTCCGATTCGGACGACGTATCGTCCCACGTCGCTTTCAGGGCCTTTCGTTTCTGGAAAGGCTTCTTTCCCTTCTCCTTGTCTTTGTTCTTCAGCTTGGGGCAGTTGTCCTTGACGTGCCCTTCTTCGTCGCAGTGGTAGCAGCGGATCATCCTTTTCTTCTTCCCCTGCGGATGGTTAGTAGATCTAGATTTACAAAGTTTCTTGAATCTTCTTACCATCATTACCATTTCCTCGTCGTCGAGAGAGGATTCCGACTCAGGTTCGTCTCTCGAAGCTTTGAGGGCGACGTTGTTCTTGGGCTCCTTCATTCCTGCACATCTTGACTCATGGACTTCAAATGTTGAAAAAAATTCTTCTAATGAAATTTTTTCTAAGTCCTTAGAAATGTAAAAAGCATCTACTAGTGATGCCCATTTTGAATTTCTCGGAAATGAATTTAATGCGTACCTGAGCGAATCTCGGTTACTTACCTTTTCTCCGAGATTCGTGAGTCCAGTGATGATTTCTTTTATTCTTGAGTGCAGATGTGCGACTGTCTCGTCTTCCCCAAGTCGCAGGCTGGTGAGCTGATTGCGAAGCAGATCTCGTCTAGCGAGCTTAGCTTCGGACGTCCCTTCGTGCAGCTCAAGGAACTTCTCCCAAAGTTCCTTTGCGGAGTTGTATTTACCGATCCTGTTGACTTCTTGAGGCGGAAGAACGCTTAGCAGATGGTACTCTGCTTTGCCATTCGCCACGAAGTCGGCCTGCTCCTTTTTTGTCCATTTATCTATTTCCTTGTCCTCTGGAGCTTCAAAGCCAAATTTCATTGTTAAAAATAATTCAATATCTGTTGTAAGAAATACCTGCATCAGTTTTTTCCAGGTAGCGAAGTCCCCTTCAGATTTCGGTGGGTGGATGATTGGTCCTCCTCCTGAAGCGCCTTGGCTCTGATACCACTTGTAGGACCGTTGGGCCGGCTAGAAGGGGGGGGGGAGGTTGAATAGCCTTGTAAAAAAAACAAAAGCAACCCTTCTCGAACTCTTAAACTAACACTTGTATAAAATTAGCTACGCAGAAATACAAGAAAGAAACGAGGCACTGTGTTTGACTTGGTTACAACCGGGGAGGTTGTTAATCCAAGAAAAGTGATCGCACTAAAAACTCCTTCGGGCGGAGAAGCCTCTTACACCGGTGAAAGCACAAAAACAGAAGCTAAACTAGAACAATGAGCGCACAAGTGTTTGTAATGCTAATTACTGAGTTGATTTGAAGCTTCTGGGCCAAGGCTATATTTATAGCCTTGGTCGGGCGCCTGGAAGGGTTCCGGCCGACTGGGGATAAACTTTATCCTCAACGCCCGTAACGCGAAGATGCGCTGGTCAAACCACGCCTGGGCGCCCGGACTATTCCGGCGCCTGGCCGCCCGGCGCCTGACGGCGCCGGACAGCCCGGCGCCGAGCAAAAGTCAACTCTGGTTGACTTCCGGGACCTCTGCTCCGTTTCAGTCCCGCCTCGGTCCGGGTCTTCTCCTCCGGATCCGCTCGCTTGGGTGATCTCTGCCATCCGGAATAGGGCTCACCCGAACCCAACTTCCGGTCTTCTCGAGCGTGCTTCCCTTCGGCTTCTCGTCCCTCGGAATTGCCGCATGTTTCCTTCTCGTCCGCCAGCGTACTCATCCGCAGTCTTCGTCCCTCGGTCGTCGACCTTCTCGCTAGTTGCGTCTCTTGCTCCCCGAGCAATCTTCCGCTCCGGCTTTCGTCCCTCGGAACCACCGCGCGCTTCCTTCTCGTCCGCCGGTGTACTCTTCCGCAGCGCCTCGTCCCTCGGACGCACAGCGTGCCATCCTTCTCGCTAGCTGCATCTTCCGCTCGAGTACCTGTGCTCCTAAGCTCCTGCATACTTAGACACAAGGTTAAATACACACAGGACCTAACTTAACTTGTTGATCGCACCAAAACAACCTTGGGGTTCCAACATATACCTTAGTGAATCTTGGTTGATTACCTTTTCTCTGAAATTCATGAGTTCAGTGATCAGTTCCTTTAGCTTGGTATGCATTTGAGGGGTCGTTTCACCTTCCTTCAATTAAAGATTCGTTGGTTGGTTTCGAAGAAGATCTCTTCTTACAAGCTTGGCCTTGGAGGATCTTTCGTGAAGCTCCAGGAATTTTTCCCAAAGATCTTTTGCAGATTCATAGACTCCAATTTTGTTTACCTCTTGTGGTGGCAATATGCTTAGTAGATGGAATTTTGCTTTTTCGTTGGCCATGAACTCAACTTGTTCTTTCTTTATCCAACTTTCTTCTTTCTTTAACTCGCCATTGTTATCGGTAGGTACTGCAAAAATGTTTTTTCAAAATTAAAAATATATCGAAATAGATTTTAAAATATACCTCCATTTTCTTCTTCTAGTGGATGAAGTTTCCTCGAACTTTAGCTTATTCCGATCATCATCTTTGCTTCAATTGACAGTTAGTCCTTCTGAGCTGACTTTACTCTAATACCAATTGTAGGTCTCTTGCGGCCAGCAAGAGGGGGGGGGGTGAATTTCCCTGCATAATAAAATAATAAATACCTTTCTTAAATGATCGGGCTTTCAAACAATTACACATTTAAAGAAATAATAATAGAATTAAAAAGGAGTACGAGATAATCCATTTATTTGGTTGGCAATCAGAGAATTGCTACTCTAAGAAAGATAAGCTCACTATAAAGATCTCCTTCTCGCACAAAACATCGGAGACGGAGAAGTCTTATACATGAAAATAAAGTTTGGAAGTGAAAAACAGAAAGAAATTTGAAGTACAAAGTGTATTGTTCAAAATAGAGAAGACCAAGACTCTATTTATAACTCACTGGTCGAAACTGACCGTTTGCTGACGTGGTACGACTCATGCACCCCCAGCATGACGAATCTCATCTTCTCACAAATGACTATGCAATGGACATGGGATAAAATTTTATCCACTTTTGAGCGCCCAGACTCGCTCCGGACACCCGAATCGTTGCTTAGTGATGATACACTAAGCGAGGTGCAAGGTGCCCTAGACCAAAGTGGTTTGGGTGCCCAGAGTAACTCTGGGTGCCCAAAATAGATCCGGGGGCCTTGACACTAGTCAACTCAGAGTTGACTTTTTTGTCTGAGTATTCCGCTCCATCTTCACTCGTTTGGGTGATCTCAGCTATTCGAAATAGGGTTCACCCGAACTCATTTTCTGACCTCCTCGAGCAAGGTTTCGCTCTGACATCTCGTAGCTCAGAAAATGTCATGCGTTTTCTTCTTGTCAGCCAGCATACTCTTCCGCAGCACCTCATCCCTTGGACGCACTGAGCCTGTTGACTCTCTCCCATGCCATCCTTCTCTCTAGCCATGTCTTTCGCTCGACTTCTTGTGCTCCTCAGTTCTTGCAAACTTAGACACAAGAATCAAATCACAACAAGATCTAACTTGACTTGGTTGATCACATCAAAAGTATCATGGGGTACTTACAGTATACTCATGACACCAAGGTGTCGGCAACTTGCTCAAAAATTCAACTGAGTGATTAAGAAATAATACCAAGGTGAGAGAACTTTGTCTATTGCTTTCAGACATACACCCGTTAGGTACACTCAGTGTGATGACTTGGGAGATCAATCAAACTGACACAAAGTTGATTTTGTTCCTAGATGAGAACTTGAACTGCCTCGGTACTGCTCTCCCGATCACCATAATGACCATCAAGACTATTGCTGAGATCATTGCAGAGATCAGGTATAGGATTGATCATGTATATTATGTTATGTAAGCTCTGAGTTTCATGAGCCGATATCAATCAGATTCAAGAATGGATCACTATATGGCTATCAAGGAACTCCTTAAGTACTTAAGAAAAACTAAGGACTTGTTCTTGGTATATAGAGAAGGTGATATGGTTATACGTGTGTACACTAATGTTAGCTTCTAGACGGACAAAAATGATTCAAAATTGCAGTCTGGATACATATTCCATATTCAAGTTAAATAGAAGTGTAATAAGTTGAAAAAGTTTCAAGCATGAAATCATTGCTGATTCTACTACTGAGGCTGAATATATTGCGACTTCAGAGGCAGCAAAAGAAGAGGTTTGGATCAAGAAGTTCATCATTGAACTTGATGTGGTTTTGAGCATTGTCTAATTGTTACCAGTTTACTGCGACAAGAATGGGATCATCGTACAGGCCAAGGAAATTCATATTAACTCTCAACATCCAGCACCAACTATATTTGACTTTCAAGTTGTACAATTTAACAATGGCTGATAACTTTATAAATTTTGTACATCTTGGATATAAAGATTTCTCAATATCGTGGAGTAAGTTATTGAATGTAGTTGGATTCTCATCATATTCATATGTCGCATTTGTTGGTGCGGTTAGCACTAACGGTCTAACTCAGGTTTTGATGAATGACAAATCAGGTTAAGTTAGGTTCGTCGTTATCTAACACTCTGATCGAGTGTGCAGGATAAGTCCAGCTAGGTCGATGGGCTGACCGGATAGCTGGCGAGAAGTCCAAGCGGGTCGACGGGCTGACCGGACGCTTGGCGAGAAGTCTAGCTAGGTCGACGGGCTGACCGGATAGCTAGCGAGAAGTCTAGCTAGATCGACGGGCTGACCGGATAGCTAGCAAGAAGTCCAGCTAGGTCGACGGACTGACCGGATAGTTGGCAAGAAGTCCAGACGGGTCGAAGGGCTGACCGGACGTCTGGCAGGTAAGTGAGGTAAGTCACTGGAGGGGAGTGACTGCGAGGACGCGTTCCCGGGAAGGGAACATTAGGCGTCGATCCGGCTTAGATCCATTTCGGATGTCTAAGTCGAGATCGTGACTAGATTCCGGTCTCGGAAAGACGGAATCTAAGTCATACTAACTTATGTTAATTCATACTATTATAAATGTGCTAATAATCTGTTTTGCAGGATATATATTGCCTCGGACTAACTTTGTTTTGTAGGAAAAAGGAGATTTCTGGAACAAGGTGGTCCGGGCGCCTGGAAGGCAAATTATATCCAGCCGAGTCGTCGTAACTGGAAAACAGTTTAACACCTCACGAACTGCTACACAGTATGAATAGTTTCCCAAAGCCCGGTGAGCTTCATCAATCACCAAACAAACAAGTTGTTTCACCGGACATTTGCCTAACAAACATAAAAGATAAAAGCTCAGAGATCACTTAATGTTGCCTGTGATTCAAGTAATCATATTGGTTGCAAAGATCTAGTAACAATTGCTAAAAGTCTATGCAAACCACTAGTAAAACAGCAATGGACACCTGAACTACAGTGCAAACAATTAATCTAGCACTTTTCAGTTAGCGTTTAAGTTTTCGAATCGATATTCACCCCTCTATCGAATCTAACGGTCCTACAAGTGGTATCGAGTCAGTCGCCTCGATTTGGTGCAACCACCAATCAGACTGGGGGTGAAATTCTTTCTTTTTCCGATCTTCAGTTTTACACTCAAAACTCCAAACCGGTTTATAATTTTCTATAATTTTTTTTTTTGCTAAATTGGTGCAACACCAATCTAGATTTTTTTTCTCATCCCGCACTACTAATCCAAGACCAAGTCTTGGGATTTTTTTTGGTTATTTATCTGTGTACAGGATGTCCCAACAAGAAGGCTTCAGCACAGTACGACCTCCACTTTTCAACGGGGACGATTTTCCGTACTGGAAGAAGCGCATGGAGGTCTACCTCAAAACAGACTTCGACCAGTGGATGAGCGTTACGAGGCCCTACAAAATTCCAGCAGACACTTCCGGGAATATATTGGACCCTGAAGACTGGACAACTGATTTGAAGAAGAAAGCATCAACAGAAAATAAAGCAATCAACACTCTACAGTGCGGATTAACAAGAGAAGAACTAAACAAAGTCGGTCCACACAAAAACGCTAAAGAGCTGTGGGACAAATTGATCGAGCTGCACGAGGGAACGAGCGACGCCAAGGTAACCAAACGAGACTTGCTCTTGAATAAAATTTTTAATATAAAAATGCAGGAAGGTGAAACGGCGAATCAGCTCCACGCGAGGATCAAGGATATCCTCAACGGGCTTCATGCGATAGGCCACTAGATGGATAATAGAGACTTAATAAGGTACGCATTAAACACATTTCCACGTAATAGTTTGTGGGCATCAATAGTGGATGCCTACAAAATTTCTAAGAATCTTTCTAAATTAAAATTAGATGAGATTTTCTGTGAATTAGAATTACACGAACAAACTAATGCTGGAGCCGAGAAAGGTGTAGCTTTATTAGCAGGTTCCTCCAAAGAAAAGAAAAGCAAGCCTGAATTTGAAGAAGACTCCGACCAAGACTCCGAAGACGAAGAACACCTGGTGAACTTGGTAAGAAAAATGTTCACCAGGAGAAAGAGGAGCTTCAGCAAAAAGGATCTTCAAAAGATCAGTTCTCCTTCAGAACAAAAGAACGTGACTTGCTACGGCTGCAATAAAAAGGGACACTACAAGAACGAATGCCCAAAACTGAAGTTCGACAAACCAAGGCCAACCAGAAAGAAGGCACTCAAAGCAACGTGGGACGACTCCTCGGACGAATCAGAGGAAGAAGAGCAGAAACATCAGAGCCACCTCGCACTGATGGTCCGCGAAGACGAAACAGAAGACGAGTCGGAAGATGAAGACGGGTCTGAACCCGAAACAAGCCACGAGTCCATACTCGTTTCCGAAGGCCCGAATGAGGTATATTTTAATTTAAACAAAAAATTTTTTAGAATTATTTCCTGTTTAAATAGTAAATTAACCAAAATAGAAAATGAAAACAAATCACTTTTTGAGGAAAATCAAAACCTCAAGGAACAAATCAAAAATTCAAATCCAACTCAAGATCTAACACTTGAGGAGGAGAATTTATCACTAAAAAATGAGATCAACAGTTTAAAAGGAATGTTAGAAAAATTCACAACAAGATCAAAAAATTTTGACTTAATCTTGAACAATCAAAAAGCATGTTATAATAAAACCGGACTCGGATACAAGTCAAACTCAAATAAAACTTTTAAGTCGTTAATAACTCAATACAAATCAACTAATCAAGCGTGGGTTCCGAAAGCGTGCTTAACCACGCAAGTAGGACTCAATCAATATTATATACCTAAAGAAAAAATACATTATATAAAATCAAATAAACCAAACCAAAATCCAAAATACAAACCTAAATCAAATTCAAAATCTAAACAATTTAAAAATCAACAAAATTATCACCAAATTAACCATGACTATAAAAAGAATCGACACAAGCCTAAAATCAAAATTTATTAAAGGCCAATAATTCAGGGGGAGGCTCCAGAATAGCTGGCACCTCCAAAACTAACTTACCCGACAGGGTAACCCAAAATTTACCAACCCGGCAGGGTAATTAGGATTAGTTAAAAAGAGACCAAGTTTAACTTGAATCATGATCCTGTCCGAACCAGGGGTCAACGAACGCTGGGGATGTGGCGCTCCCTGCTAGATCCTCGAGTGCTCCGGCGAACCTGCAACAAAACCGAGCCGGGAGGGGTGTCCCGGCGACGGCCCTCCGACGCTCAAGTCAGGCGAGGAATAACAAAGAGGTGGCTTAGAAACAGAAGACTCGTGTACCTCCGGTGAAGAAATAGAGACCTTATATAGACCTCTCGAAGGAGCCTGGGCACGCCAATCAAAGCAATCACCTGCTTTCGACCATGCCCAGGTATGGGTCTGTCAGAAGGGCATCCATAAGGCCATACCGCTACTGTATCAACCTCTCCATGATGTGACGGCTAGATCCTCTATCGTGAAATCTTGTGTACGGCATAATCATTAGGCATGCCTTTGCTGACATCCCATATCCCGAGCCGAACGAATAGGCCGTTCGGCTAACCTTTGTATCCTCGACCTTATCCTGGCCGAACGGACCACCCGCTCGCCCCCGGCAGACACCCGCCCTTCGGTTCAATGGCGGACACCCGCCTTGGTGTCAAACCCAAGCCTATGGTGAGTTATATCGGCCCGCTTGACTCGCTTAATCGCCGACGCGCCCTTACCCGCTTAGTCGCCCTCCATCATCCTCGGTGGGACCCTTCTGAAGTGGGTCCCCATTCTCACCGCCGATCACTTGCTCTCCTTCAAGTCTAGTCAAGGAGGCGGAGTCCGATCGACTCGACTATGTGTCCGAGCGGGCGGCCGCCGCCGTCACTTATAATATCCCTTGAGTCGTTCAGCCAACCGCTCGGCTCTTCGTTTTGAATGTCTTGGCGCTCCACATAGATGTTTGCTTGTCTAAATCTTCTCGAAAATCACGCAAATCCTTTTCATTAAGTCGAAGCATGCGCGGTATGGGCGCATTAATTGCGCCTGGTGACAGAGCGCCACGTGGCTCTTCTCGTGTGGCGGTGATGATCCGTACGATGGGACGCCGATTGTTTTGAAATGGACGACCCGATGACGTCCTTGTTTCTCGTGACCTGGATCGGACGATGGAGGCCAATCGACTTCGGCCGTATAAAGCCTTAGTCCTCCTCCTCTGCCGCATCTTTGCTCGTGCTTTGTCCTTCTGACTCCTCTGTTGCTGCGGCCTCCGGCGATCCAGTTCCCATTTTTCGGCGGCTATCATCTCACCGGCGATCTTCTCCGCCCATCTCCTTCTTAGTGAGCCTTCTTTCCTCGCTTACCAGGTCTTTCCTAATCGTTTCACCTCTCTTTCGTTGCTATCCTTTTGTCTCTTCGAGATGGCGAGCTCTTCCGAACCCGCTACCCATGTTCACGGTCCATGGTATATGAGTATGGAAAGTAAATTTGACGAGGAGGGCGCTCGGCGTCTTGTTCGGACGTACGGGATCCCGGACGACCATGAAATAGTTATAGCCGACCCGACCGATCGGCCCCATAACCCGCCGATCGGTACCTGGACCAATTCCAGGGTGGCCTTAGATTTCCTACCCATCCATTTATTTTGGAAGTTTGTAATTATTTCCGCATCCCGCTCGGCCAACTTGTGCCGAATTCCTTTAGGCTGCTGAGTGGGGTGGTCGTCCTCTTTAGGCTGCATAGTATTCCACTTGACCCCAAAATATTCCACTTCTTCTTCTACCCCAAACAATCCGAGTTGGGCACCTTTATTTTCCAAAGTAGAATAGGCTTCAAATTTTTTGATAATATGCCGACCTCCAACAAGCACTGGAAGGAGTTTTTCTTCTATATACGACTTCCCGAGCGGCCAGCATTCCGAACTAAATGGCAGACCGCTGTGCCGACCCAGCCGGAGCTCGGCAAATTCAAGCAATCCAACCTACCTTCATGCAAACTGTTGTCCGGCCGTACAAAATCGACCATTGCTTCTCAAGGGTGTTGTACATTTTGATTATCTCCTGCTCGGGCCAATCTTCCCTACCGCATGAGTAAGGACTCTTTACTCACTTAGCCTTTTTGTCTAACTGATTTTAATTTTTTCTACTGCACTGAAGTCATGTGGCGCCAACCGATCATCTGAAATTGAAAGCCGTGGAAATTGAGGCGGCTACCAAAAGAACTCGCCGAGCGGGTCTAATCCCTACCGCCCGGCAGAGAGGGACCTGAAACAGAAGTTACTCCATCCGCTTCAACAGAGGTTGAGGCGGATCCTCCGCCTCACCGAGCTGGAGTCCCCAGCCGGATTCACCACGGAAGTTCATGAAACGTCGAAGAGACCCCACCTTCCGACCCCGAACCACAGCGCCGATCGAGGTCGCCCGCCGATCGCACGCCATCGCAGATCGGGACCTCGGTGGCCTCGCCCACCGCACACCCTCGGCTCTCCTCCACCGACTCGTCGTCGCTTACGACGGGAGACTTCAACCATTGGGAGTCCTCGGGCCAGGCGACTGAGGAAGTGCCGGTCGGCCACCCGACCGTCAAGACTACCCTTCGATTCCCATCGAGGAATATTTATTGTCCGCCGATCGGCCTTCAAGCCCCGTTCATGAGATAACCTTGAGGGGTCCGCCCGCCAAGCTTTTGAGGACGCCAGATTAGGGTGACCCTCATGGGCCCAAGCAGCTTAGTGATAACCACATGCAGCAGCCACCTGTAGGTTCATTTTCTTCTTGTGTCCTGCCATCGCTTGGTTTCGATTTTATTGTTTCCTTACAGATTGGGCCGAGCAAATCGCCACTAGCCATCGGTGGCCGAGCTGGAGGATCTCATGGAAAAACTCCAAGTCTCGGGGGGTCCATCGGCCGAGCGGGAGAAACAAGCCCGTGAGGCCGAACAGAAGAAGGCCGCCGACCTGGCTACAGAGGTGGCTCGACTTGAAGGCCTGGTGAAGAAACGCGACACAGACGTGAAGCGCGCCAGTAGCCGGAAGAAGCGGGCGATTGCTGATCTGGACAAGATGAAAGTTGAAGTCCGAGCCCTATATCAGCAATCTAAGAATCTGGAAGCCCAGCTAGCTGCCGAACGGGATGGGCGCTCCGCTGAACGCACTAAAGCGGAGCTGGACCAGAAAGTTCTCCAGGACTCGCTAATTGCCTCCCGAGCGACTTTCAGAAAGTACAAGGAAGGGGAGCCGAGTCGCCTAGCAGCAGCGCGCCAAGAATACCTCCGCTCGGAGCGGTTCGGCGAAAAGTTCGGTGGCAACGTCTCCTCAACTTTCGCCGAGGCGGTCAAGGTCACCATGGCGTATTTGAAGAAGGGGGGGCACCTTCCTGCTGACCTGAGCATTCCCTCTTCAGATCTGGCGGCTATGATTGACGATATCCCGGACGCCTTTTTTAATTTTGAGGACCCGGAGTGAAGCGAGTTCTTCCCAGTACTTTCTGTATTTCATCTGCTGATGTAAAATTTTTGCATGTGCCGATCGGCGTAATTGTCTTCTTTTGTCTCTATTTTTGCTTGCCCTTCATTGCCGTTTTTTGTCTGTTTGGTGCTTATTCGTAGAATCAGTTAAGCTCCACGTGTTCCATACTAGACGACCGATCGGGTTAATCAGTTGACTTGTTTTCCTCGAAATCGTTTAGCGCTTGGCTATGCTGTTTGCATTCAGTGAATGCGAAGTATTGGCAAACTGATGGCCGATCGGACTTAATCAATTTAGTACTTGCGAACGCTCGTTATTTGGCGTCCTTAGTTTCGTCCAGTAAGCTCACAGTCGCGGGTTTGACTCAGGATCTTTAACGTCGGATCTCGACGGCGCGGTTATTTATAGCCGGCCGGCGCGACTCTCGATTTTTAACGACGGGGCTCGTCGGTCTTCTGCTCAGAGGCGCGGCCCTCGATCTTTAACGCCGGTGCTCGACGGCCGGTTATTTATAGCTGATCGCGGCTCGATTTTAACGACGGGCTCGGTCTTCCGCCGGACGCTTATAGACGCCGCCTCTCGATCTTTAACGCCGGTGCTCGACGGCGCGGTTATTTATAGCGTGCGGCTCTCGATTTTAACGACGGGCTCGTCGGTCTTCCGCTCGGGCGTTTATAGACGCCGGCTCTCTTCGAACGTCGGTGCTCGTCGACGCGGTTATTTATAGCCGATCGGCTCTCGATTTTTAACGGCCGTCGGTCTTCCTCCCGGACGTTTATAGACGCCGGCTCGTCTCTCGATCTTTAACGTCGGTGCTCGCGCGGTTATTTATAGCCGATCGGCGGCTCGATTTTTAACGACGGGCTCGTCGGTCTTCCGCCCGGACGTTTATAGACGCCGGCTCGCCTCGATCTTTAACGCCGGTGCTCGACGACGCGGTTTTTTGCCGATCGGCGCGGCTCTCGATTTTAACGACGGGCTCCGGGGACGCTTATAGACGCCGCTGCCTCGATCTTTAAGACGTTTATACGGCTCTCTCGATCTTTAACGTCGGTGCTCGACGGCGCGGTTATTTATAGCCGGCGGCTCTCGATTTTTAACGACGGGCTCGTCGGTCTTCCGCTTGGACGTTTATAGACGCCTGCTCGTCGCTCGCTCGTCGGCGCGGTTATTTATAGCCGATCGGCGACTCGATTTTTAACGACGGGGCTCGTCGGTCTTCCGCCGACGTTTATAGACGCCTCTCTCGATCTTTAACGTCGGTGCTCGGATGTTTATAGCCGATCGGCACGGCTCTCGATTTTAACGACGGCTCGTCGGCCTTCCGCTCGGACGCTTATAGCGCCGGCTCGTCTCTCGATCTTTAACGCCGGTGCTCGACGGCGCGGTTATTTATAGCCGGTCGCGGCTCGATTTTTAACGACGGGCTCGTCGGCCTTCCGCTTGGACGTTTATAGGCGCCGCTCTCGATCTTTAACGTCGGTGCTCGACGGCGTTATTTATAGCCGGCGCGACTCGATTTTTAACGACGAGGCTCGTCGGTCTTCCGCTCGGACGTTTATAGACGCCGCCTCTCTCGATCTTTAACGCGTCGGTCCGCGCGGTTATTTATAGCCGATCGCGGCCTCGATTTTAACGACGGGCTCGTCGGTCTTCCGCCGGACGTTTATAGCCGCTCGCCTCGATCTTTAACGCGTCGGTGCTCGACGGTTATTTATAGCCCGGCGCGGCTCGATTTTAACGACGGGGCTCGTCGGCCTTCCGCTCGGACGTTTATAGACGCCGGCTCGTCTCTCGATCTTTAACGTCGGTGCTCGACGGTGCGGTTATTTATAGCCGGTCGGCGCGGCTCTCGATTTTTAACGACGGGGCTCGTCGGCCTTCAAGGCTAACTCCTTACCAGGTCGAGCGACCTTGGCCTTCATAACTTATCTCGCGCTTGAACAGTCTTTGTGCCCGGCCGAACAACACGGGTCATTTGCTTGCAAATCCAATCGGCTGGGAGGCCTTCGCTATTCGGGCACTTGGCTCGGATAATCCATATGCCCCTTTCACCCAGCTTGGAGAACGTACTCCTGGCCGAACGGCTCAGGGTCTGCTTCGTCGAGCATTTTGGCTCGGATAATTTACCTACGTCCGGAAGGTGCTGCGTCTTTGACAATGCCTTATATTTGTTCTCTTGATTCTTCATTTCTGCATTTCCAGTATTCAGTCGAAAAAAGTACACTGGATGATTTACAGTGGTACACCTTTCATCCCGCCCGGTAAGGCTGGAGGTGGTTCGCGCTCCACGGCCTATCTAACTGCCGACCGTCCTCATCCTCCAAATAATACGCACCCGAGCGGAGCTTTTCGATGATTTTGAAGGGACCTGCCCACGGAGCTTCAAGCTTGCCGACGTCGCCGACCGGTTTGACTTTCTTCCAGACAAGGTCGCCGACCTGGAATGATCGGGGAATGACGCGGCGGTTGTAGTTTTGCTTCATTCGTTGACGGTATGCCATCAGTCGAACGGATGCCTTGGCCTGCTCATCATCAACCAAATCTAGCTCCATGTTCCTCCGCTCGGCGTTGCTTCCATCGTAACATTGGACCCGGACGGACTCGACGCCGACTTCAACCGGAATGACTGCTTCGCCGCCGTACACCAGATGAAAAGGTGTGACGCCCGTTGCTTCCTTAGGAGTCGTCCGGATGGCCCATAAAACGCCCGGCACTTCATCTGGCCAACTTCCTCCCAAGTGGTCGAGCCGAGCGCGCAGAATACGGAGAATTTCCCGATTGGCTACTTCAGCTTGACCGTTGCTTTGGGGGTAAGCCACGGATGTAAAGTGTTGCTCGATGCCGTAGCTTTTGCACCAATCTTCTAGCACTTTCCCTGTGAATTGCCGCCCATTGTCGGAAACCAATCGGCGAGGGATACCGAACCTACAGATGATGTGTTGCCAGATGAATTTTTTGACCATCTGTTCGGTGATCCTGGCTAGTGGCTCGGCCTCCACCCACTTGGAAAAATAATCGACCGCCACCAGCAAAAATTTCCTCTGCCCGGTCACCATCGGAAATGGACCCACAATATCCATTCCCTATTGATCGAAAGGACATGAAACGGCTGATGTCTTCATCTCCTCTGCCGGTCGGTGCGAGAAGTTGTGATACTTCTGGCATGAAAGGCACGCAGATACTGTCCGAGCGGCGTCCATTTGTAAGGTCGGCCAAAAGTATCCAGCTAGCAAAATCTTCTTGGCTAGTGATCGTCCGCCCGGATGTCCTCCGCACGATCCTTGATGTACCTCTTGGAGGATGTAAGCCGAGTCTTCCGAGCTCACACACTTCAACAGCGGGCGAGAGAAAGCCTTCTTGTAGAGCTGATCGCCGATGAGTGTGAACCGACCGACCCTCCTCCTGAGCAGCTGGGCTTCATCCCGATCGGCAGGAGTGGTGCCCGAGCGCAAAAACTCCATGATGGGTGTCCTCCAGTCGTCCGGAAACATGAGGCCTTCCATCCGGTCAACATGTGCCACCAAAGATACTTGTTCAATTGGCTTCGGGATAATGACCGGCGTTATAGAACTTGCTAGTTTGGCCAACTCATCGGCTGCCTGGTTCTCCGTTCGGGGAATCTTCTGAATAAGAACCTCGCGGAAATTAGCTTTGAGTTTTTCAAAGGCCTCAGCGTAGAGTTTAAGCCGAGCGCTGTTGATTTCAAAGGTGCCAGATAGTTGCTGAGCGGCCAACTGTGAATCTGAATAAAGTGTCACCCGACCGGCTCCCACATGTCGTGCTGCCTGCAATCCGGCTATGAGGGCCTCATACTCTGCTTCATTGTTGGTAGCTTTGTAATCCAGCCGGACGGATAAGTGCATCTTTTCTTCTTGAGGCGAGAGCAGCAATATTCCAATCCGACTTCCGAGCCGAGTGGAAGACCCATCCACATATATTCTCCACAGAGCTTCCGGCTCTAGCTTTTGCACTTCGGTCACAAAATCAGCCAAGGATTGCGCTTTGATCGCCGAGCGGGGCTGGTATTGGATGTCAAATTCACTTAGTTCTGTCGTCCATTTGATGAGCCGTCCGGACGCTTCTGGATTCAACAGCACTCTTCCTAGTGGGCTGTTCGTCCGGACAATGATGGTGTGAGCCAAGAAATATGGTCGAAGGCGCCGAGCGGCTAGAACCAAAGCAAAGGCCAACTTCTCGAGCCCGGTGTAACGAGACTCAGCATCTTTTAAAATGTGGCTCAGAAAATACATCGGCTGCTCTTCGCCGCTCGCCCTCACAAGTGCTGAGCCTATAGATGCTCGATTGATGACAGATAAATATAAAGTGACTCACCCCCGATCGGCTTGGCAAGTACAGGCAGAGAATTGAGATATGTTTTCAATTCTTCGAACGCTCGGTCACATTCTTCATCCCACTGGAACTTAGTAGCCTTGCGCAGGATCTTGAAGAATGGTAGGCTCCGGTCGATGGTTTTGGAGATGAATCTGGACAAAGCAGTTATCCGACCGGTCAACCGCTGCACTTCCCTTGTATTTCTTGGAGGCGGCATGTCTTGTAGAGCTTTCACCTTGCTGGGATTTGCTTCGATTCCCCGCTCGGTCACTATGTACCCCAAGAAACGCCCTCCTTTTGCTCCGAACAGGCACTTCTGGGGATTTAGCTTGACTCCATATTTGCGTAGCGTTCGGAAGGTTTCTTCCATGTCCTTGAAGAGATCGGCCGCTCGGACTGATTTGATAAGAATGTCGTCCACATAGACTTCCAGATTCCGCCCGATCTGCTCCCTGAACACTTTGTTCATCAAGCGTTGATAGGTGGCCCCGACATTCTTCAATCCGAACGGCATCACATTGTAGCAATATGTGCCGTCGGCAGTCACGAAGCTAACTTTTTCTTGATCTTCACGGGCGAGCGGCACTTGATGATAGCCTTGGTAGGCGTCGAGCATACATATTAACTCGCAGCCGGCCGTAGAGTCCACCAGCTGATCTATCCGGGGCATGGGATAAAAATCCTTGGGGCATGCTTTGTTTAAGTCCCGAAAGTCGATGCAGACTCTCCACTTGCCGCCCGGCTTGGAGACTAATACTACGTTAGCCAGCCAGCTCGGGAACTGCACCTCGCGTATGTGGCCGGTCTCCAGAAGTTTCTCTACTTCCGCCCGGATGATGGCATTCTGCTCGGCACTGAAATCCCTTTTTCTCTGCTTCACTGGCCGAGCGTCCGGTCGGACATGCAACTCATGCTGCGCTATGCTCGGCGAAATTCCGGGCAACTCATGTGTCGACCAGACGAAGACATCATGATTTCGTTGGAGGCATTGGATCAGCTCCTCCTTCTGCTCCTCCTCCAGATCAGAGGCGATAAAAGTCGTGGCCTCCGATCGGGTCGGATGGATCTGAACCTCCTCCTTTTCATCATAAATTAAAGCAGGAGGTTTCTCGGTTATGGCGTGTACCTCGATCCGGGGCGCCTTCCGAGCGGAACAGGCTTCTGCTCGGATCATCTCTATATAGCACCGCCGAGATGCTAGCTGATCTCCACGTACTTCTCCTACTTTGTCCTCCACGAGGAACTTGATCTTCTGATGGAAGGTTGAGACGACTGCTCGGAATTCGCTGAGCGCCGGTCGTCCCAAAATGACGTTGTAGGACGAAGGAGAGTCGACCACCACGAAGTTTATTGTCCTGGTCCTCCTGAGAGGCTCTTCTCCCAGTGAGGTAGCCAACCGGATCTGTCCGACTGGCTGTACTTCGTTACTCGTGAACCCGTAGAGCGGCGTTGTCATGGGTAGCAGCTCGGCTCGATCAATTTACAGCTGATCGAACGCCTTCTTGAATATAATGTTGACCGAGCTCCCTGTGTCAACAAATATGCGGTGAATAGTATAATTTGCTATTACCGCTTTAATGAGCAGAGCGTCGTCGTGGGGCACTTCTACTCCTTCTAAGTCTCCAGGCCCGAAAGTGATTTCCGGTCCTCTTGCCCGCTCTTGGCTACAACCGACTGCGTGGATCTGTAGCTGCCGGACGCCCGCCTTTCTGGCTCGGTTGGAGTCTCCTCCAGTCGGCCCACCAGCAATAACGTTGATCTCGCCTCGGGAGTATTTCCCTCTTCCCGAGCGGACGGCCGGGATCGTTCTCTTGACGCTCGGCGATTCTCCTGCCTTGGAGATCGATGCCGATCGGGCGTCTGTTGATGTCGCCTCTCGGTGCGGGTCCGGTCGGCTTCATGGGTCCTTTGCCTCCTGTCGATGGAAGGAGACCGTCGTTCGGCCTTCCTGGGAACGGGATTAGCCACGAAAGGAAGACTTCTACAATCCCTTGTGTTGTGCGTATCCGTCCGGTGGAAGGAGCAGAACATAGGGGTCCATTTCTTCTTTGGCTTGCTTCGAGCGGCAGCTACTTCTTGTACTTGGGACCTTACACGAGGGGAGCGGATTGCTTCGGCCCTTGGTCCCCTCGGCGGTTGATGAGCGGCGTGCTGTTTCCGTTCGGCCTGAATAGGTGCCCGCTCGGTTGGAGTTTCCTTTTTCCGGGCGGCTTGCGCTTCTTCCACGTTAATGTACTCGTTGGCCCGATGTAGCATGTGATCATAATCCCGGGGCGGCTTTCGGATGAGCGATCGGAAGAAATCTCCATCCACTAGGCCTTGTGTGAAGGCATTCATCATGGTTTCCGAAGTGGCCGTTGGAATGTCCATCGCCACTTGGTTGAATCGCTGGATGTAAGCTCGAAGCGATTCCCGGGCCTCTTGCTTGATGGCGAACAGACTTACGCTTGTTTTTTGATAACGCCGACTGCTGGCGAAGTGGTGGAGGAAGGCCGTTCGGAAGTCCTTGAAGCTTGTGATGGATCCGTTCGGCAGCCTCCGAAACCACCGTTGAGCCGATCCTGAGAGAGTGGTAAGAAAGACTCGGCACTTTACTCCATCGGTGTATTGATGGAGCGTGGCTGTGTTATCAAACTTACCCAGATGATCATCCGGGTCTGTTGTTCCATTGTACTCGCCGATCGTCGGAGGCACGTAGTGCTTGGGCAGAGGGTCTCGTAGAATAGCCTCCGAAAATTGGCGATTGATCCGCTCGGGAGATGAGTCCGCTCGGGGAGCTTTCCCCTTTCTGTCGTCTCGCCTAGGCATTTCGTCGGAAGAAGATTCTCTATCTCTCCGAGCTGGTACGGCTTCAGGGGTGCGGAATAAGGCCCGATGGAATGCGACGGTGGCTTGAGGTGCTTCCGCTCGGCCACTCGATGCAGATGTTGCTTGTTGCTCCGGCCGCTCGGCTGATGCTTTTTGTTTTTGCTCCACAAGTTTGGCGGCCCTCATCTCGACCAGAGCGTCGAGTTCTTCTGTTGAAAGCGCCACCGTGTGTTGTCGTCCAACCTCGTCCATCGTTCCCGTTCGGATGCAGGAGCGTTCCCACAGACGGTGCCAAATTGATCCTGTCCGAACCAGGGGTCAACGAACGCTGGGGATGTGGCGCTCCCTGCTAGATCCTCGAGTGCTCCGGCGAACCTGCAACAAAACCGAGCCGGGAGGGGTGTCCCGGCGACGGCCCTCCGACGCTCAAGTCAGGCGAGGAATAACAAAGAGGTGGCTTAGAAACAGAAGACTCGTGTACCTCCGGTGAAGAAATGGAGACCTTATATAGACCTCTCGAAGGAGCCTGGGCACGCCAATCAAAGCAATCACCTGCTTTCGACCATGCCCAGGTATGGGTCTGTCAGAAGGGCATCCATAAGGCCATACCGCTACTGTATCAACCTCTCCATGATGTGACGGCTAGATCCTCTATCGTGAAATCTTGTGTACGGCATAATCATTAGGCATGCCTTTGCTGACATCCCATATCCCGAGCCGAACGAATAGGCCGTTCGGCTAACCTTTGTATCCTCGCCCTTATCCTGGCCGAACGGACCACCCGCTCGGCCCTTCGGTTCCAGCCGGGCAGACACCCGCTCGGCCCTTCGATTCCAGCCGGGCAGACACCCGCCTTGGCGTCGGAAACCCAAGCCTATGGCTGAGTTATATCTGGCTCCGCTTGGACCTGCTCAATTGCTCGACGCGGCCCTTACCCGCTTAGTCAGCCCTCCATCTGTCCTCAGGCTGGGACCCTTCAGAAAGTGGGTCCCCCATTCTCACCGCCGGATCAAGCATGTTATAATAAAACCGGACTCGGATACAAGTCAAACTCAAATAAAACTTTTAAGTCGTTAATAACTCAATACAAATCAACTAATCAAGCGTGGGTTCCGAAAGCGTGCTTAACCACGCAAGTAGGACTCAATCAATATTATATACCTAAAGAAAAAATACATTATATAAAATCAAATAAACCAAACCAAAATCCAAAATACAAACCTAAATCAAATTCAAAATCTAAACAGTTTAAAAATCAACAAAATTATCACCAAATTAACCATGACTATAAAAAGAATCGACACAAGCCTAAAATCAAAATTCATTAAAGGCCAATAATTCAGGGGGAGGCTCCAGAATAGCTGGCACCTCCAAAACTAACTTACCCGACAGGGTAACCCAAAATTTACCAACCCGGCAGGGTAATTATGATTAGTTAAAAAGAGACCAAGTTTAACTTGAATCATGGTACTGGTGAAATTTTTGGATGATAGTACGTTAGGGAAGCTTCAGCATCGCATGTCTAGAAAGATATGGCTTCGATCTGGTGCATTTGGCCAAGTGGAACTGACCGAAGCTATTCTTAAATGAATCCTAACCAGTTAGACCAAGATTTAGTACTAAGTTCCGTGGATAGGACTATTCGAAAAACCTCGAAAGGTTGGTTACTTCTAATGATGTCCATGTGACTCACCAAGCTTAGAAGTTTATCCGAAGAATGCCTATTTGTGGAAACCAAAACTAAATCTGAATCTAACACACGTTAAACCAAAACTCCATAATTAAAAATCCAATTTCATCTCACGAAATCATAGGATTCTCTGATTGATAATATAGATCGGGTGAGATGAATAAGGCTAAAATTTTAATTTTAAACTTAAAAATTAATTTCAAAATTAATTTTAAACTTAAAAATTAATTTCAAAATTTTAATTTTAAACTTAAAAAATTAATTTCAAAATTCTAATTTTAAACTTAAAAAATTAATTTCAAAATTTTAATTTTAAACTTAAAAAATTAATTTCAAAATTCTAATTTTAAACTTAAAAAATTAATTTCAAAATTCTAAACTTAAAAAAAAAAAAAAACCAGGGGCGGGCGCCCCTGGTATTACCCTCCGGGGCGCCCGGAAAGGGATCCGGGCGCCCCGCCCTAAATCAACCCCGGGCGCCCGGAAGGGATCCGGGCGCCCGGAGTCCCCTATAAATAAGGGGCAGCAAGCGCCCCCAACCTTTGCCCCACCAATTTTCACTTTTGCCAAGGTTCACTCCGAACCTCAAATTCCACCTAATTTTCAAACCTGATTTAAAAAGTTGACTATTAAACTTTACAAATTTAGCTTTTATCAAATTAGCCTTAAAAAAAAAATTTTTTGGCAAAATTTAATCTCACTTAATTTTTGCTTTGTTTTGAAAAAGTGAAAAGTAAAAGTAAATGTTACTTAAACCAAAATTTTTTTTGAAAAGTTGAAAAACCTGATTTAAAAATTTTTTTTACTTGGATTTTTTCTTGAATTTTTGAACCAAACTCAGATATTTTTCAAGATCAGCTGTTTTACAATAACTCTACACTATGTGTATCCTTGTTCTTTTTGATGAATGCCAAAGGGGGAGGGTTAGGTGGTTAAGTTAGAGCAACTAAATGCAAACTTGAAAAACTAACTTAAAAACCTCGAAAATCATGCTTGATTTTTGCATATATTTATCACTAACTTAACCAGGTTGTCATTCCATCAAAAAGGGGGAGATTGTTGGTGCGGTTAGCACTAACGGTCTAACTCAGGGTTTGATGAATGACAAATCAGGTTAAGTTAGGTTCGTCGTTATCTAACACTCTGATCGAGTGTGCAGGATAAGTCCAGCTAGGTCGACGGGCTGACCGGATAGCTGGCGAGAAGTCCAAGCGGGTCGACGGGCTGACCGGACGCTTGGCGAGAAGTCTAGCTAGGTCGACGGGCTGACCAGATAGCTAGCGAGAAGTCTAGCTAGGTCGACGGGCTGACCGGATAGCTAGCAAGAAGTCCAGCTAGGTCGACGGGCTGACCGGATAGCTGGCAAGAAGTCCAGATGGGTCGAAGGGCTGACCGGACGTCTGGCAGGTAAGTGAGGTAAGTCACTGGAGGGGAGTGACTGCGAGGACGCGTTCCCGGGAAGGGAACATTAGGCGTCGATCCGGCTTAGATCCATTTCGGATGTCTAAGTCGAGATCGTGACTAGATTCCGGTCTCGGAAAGACGGAATCTAAGTCATACTAACTTATGTTAATTCATACTATTATAAATGTGCTAATAATCTGTTTTGCAGGATATATATTGCCTCGGACTAACTTTGTTTTGCAGGAAAAAGGAGATTTCTGGAACAAGGTGGTCCGGGTGCCCGGAGGTCCGGGCGCCCGGAAGGCAAATTATATCCAGCCGAGTCGTCGCCACGTGGAGCATCACGGTTTGTGCAGCTACGTCGCATTCCAGGCGCCCGGAAGGGATCCAGGCGCCCGGAACAGCATATAAAAGAAGCCCCAGGCAGGAGCTTCATCAACAATTCATCTGAGAACTCTTCTACTGCTGGTCTTGCTGCTCGACGTTCAGTGCGACGCCAACAACGCTCCGACAAAGTGCTCCTTCAGTTTTTATTTAATTTCCTTGTCGGTCTTGCTTTATTTTCACTAGTATTTCCTGTATTCATTCTGTAATCATATTTCGATTTGTTAGTGATTGCCCAACGAAAGTGGTCAAGGACCACGGGCCTTCGAGTAGGAGTCGTCACAGGCTCCGAACGAAGTAAAAAACATTTGTGTCTATTTTACTTTTCCGCTACGTTTATACTCTAAGTTTCCGAATCGATATTCACCCCCCCCCTCTATCGAATCTAACAGTCCTACAGCATTTACCATATCTACAAGCTTTTCATCTAAGAAATTATGTTCGTCTTGTTGGCCTTGTTCAGTATCATTCATTGAGTTGGCAAATGATGATTTTTCTCCATACCATATCCACATTATGTATGTTAAATCCATACTATTACTTCTTAAATGAGCCCTTATGACGTTAATAATGTTCCTTCGTAGATTACCACACTTGACACATGGACAAGATATTGCATTAGAATCACCAGAATTTTGCATTGGAAATTCCAAGGACTCTACTCCAACAACATATTCACGTAATAATCTATCCTTAAACATCCACTTTTTATCCATTTTAGTAGATAAAAAATTCAATTAACAACAAAATAAACCTTCGTAATACTTAGCACCAATATAATAGATAATACTATTGTAGCATTGTAGCTAACACCAATACATATATCATATCAATCACTAACATCAAAACTTTCAAAAAAAATATAGGAGATATAACTACTTCATAAACTATTTTAATATTTAGTAACATCTTAAGATATATTTATATGGGAAACGATAAATCTTATATTTGTGTTTGACCATAATATAACAAATGAACTAGTTTATGGGTCTCCTTCTATACAATTTTCTCATTTTCATTAAAAAGTTGGTTCACTCATCAGCTTAGTTCATCACTATATTGTGGCATGTGACAACACCAACTATATAGATTTTAGGCAAACTGATTCATTTGTGATACAGCCGAATAATGAAAAAATGAGACTAACACTTTGTACCAAATTAGAGAATAACATTACAAGAGGAAAAAAGTCATGCAACGATTATTACCTTGATGGAGATGTCACTCTTGTGCTTTTTCAATAAGTCCAGAAGAACTCAAGTCCAGGACCCTCTATAACTTAACATGCTAAGATCAAACAATATAATGGTCTCTTTGGCTGTAATAAAAAGAAAGTACAATGAGATCAGATCAGATGTTATCGTAGATAAACATCTCCTTCATCACATAACTAACCTCAAACACACAAAATTGAAACGACAAGGTGAATGAGAAATCCAAATCATTCGAAGCAACATATAAGGAAGGACAGTTAGAAATTAAACAAGGTGTTTACCATCCCTTCAATAATTCGGCGCAACAAGTTCCCCTACTCCAAACCCTAGGTTTGCTTCGATGGAGAGACGGTAGGGAAAGAAGAAGAGGGAAGTACTCGCGGGAGGTGACCACAACTGTGTATTAGTCTAAATCAGAAGAGGAGTGTATGCTTCTTGAGGTTAACTCCTCCCAACCTTCTTAGTGTTTACGATCGCTTCAATAACTCAGTTTAACAAGTTTCCCTACTCCAAACCCTAGGTTTTCTTTGGTGAAGAGATAACCAGAAGGAATGGTTTCGGCGTTGGGTGAAGAGGACGATAACCTTCATATATAATTTTGTTTGTGATTACTTTTTTTTTTCTCACAAGTGTCATAATTTTTATCACGAGTTTTAAGGCGGGAAAAAATACAGTGGTTATAAATTCATTGACAACGGGTTATAATTGTTGTTTTATTATCACAATTACAATGGTTTATGCACCATTGTTACAAGAATTGTGAAAATATTCTCTTTTACAATGATTCATTTAACTGTTGTCCCAATTGTTGTTACAATGATTATTTTAGGGTAACTGTTACACCAAAAATAATGATTTTATCAAAAATCATTGTCTTTTGTCAAATTTACAACTGTTTTTTCTAAAACTGTTATCTTTGTAGTGTTGTCTTTAAGCAGATTTGTTGTAGTGTGAGAATCATGATATACTAGTAAGTTCCACTCATGATTGATCCGTGATTAATGGTTAATTATGGACGACCACTTATGTGACATTGGTTTGCTTATGAATCAAATTGGTTTGGTTTTGAACCAAGCCTATTGCAAGTGGATATGGTTGGCTTATTAGGTATGAGTTTGAACTTGTTTATAAAACCTGGATGGAGATATATAAATACTTCTCCATGAGAGAAAAAGAAAGAGAATTAATTTTTGTTTAGGTTTTTCTCTCCTCTCCCTCTATTATATTGCCACCACTGAGACCAAAGGGGTCGTTGTCTCTTGTGCTGCCGCAACCGTACACTATAAAAATAATTAAGTTTACCGACGGAATATACCGACGGAATCTGATTCCGTCGGTATATTCTGATATTACCGACCGAATTTAAATTCCGTCGGTAATATTAATTTCCGTTGGTATTATTTTTCGACGGAATTAAATTTTCGTCGATAAAATGATGGAAATTATTTATTATTGGGAAAATAATAAAATTACCGACGGAAATAAAATTCTGTTGGCAATCTTATTATTTTTTTCCGATAATATTTTTCAGAATTACTGACAGAATCTAGATTCTGTCGGAGATTATTGACGGAAAATAGATTCCGTTGGTAATTCTAAAAAATATAAATAATAAGATTGCCGATGGAATCTAATTTCCGTCGGTAACTTCCGACAGAATCTATATTCCGTCGTGTCAACACCACCGCCACTCCGGCCTCCCGGCTATTACTGTCGCCAGCCACCTGGCTACCACCCATCTCCCGTCAGCCTCACTGCCGATGCTTACTAAGAGATACTCTCCATATTCTATTCTCTACCAAACAATTATAATATTTTGGATCTAGATATTAACAATGTAAATCGGCTAGATGATCATGAGTCAGGAATACTGGACAAAATCAAACTATTTCGTTCATTTCTTTTTGGATAAATATTCATTTTCTCTTTGGATTCCACAAAGGAATTAAACAGCATACCAAATCAAAGAAGGATTCGGCATATATCGTCGATTTCTTCTCTCTGATTTATTTAAAAAGAAGCTATCCATTAATTCTTGATCATGAGATCCAGCAGCAACAGTGGCCATTTGTGCATCTACTAGGAGCCTTCAAACCAACATCAGCGCACGCAGTGCAATCATTGACTGAGTTGCAAAAACTTTCGCGGAAGCAAAGATCGCGGCCTACAAATTTCACGTACACGCAAACTCAACATGAATTGATTAAACAATATCCACCTTGTTTAGAAATTAATTTGAATGATCAATGTGTGCGCTACGTACCGGCAATATCAGATTTGGCGACCGCGGGGGAGGAGAGAAGAAGGGCGACGATGAGGAGGAGGAAACAGTGCTTCGAACCCATTCCCTTTTGTGTGCCTTGAGAACTTGTTCGTTAGAATATTTAAGAGATTGAGATGACTGATTATATTTATAGTGTGGACCAGCGCTGTGGCCAAGCAACCTTAAATAGAATTTTCCATTTTTTTTTTTTTGTCTTTAAGAATCTTCCAATTTGGATTTTCATTTTTTATAAATAAAATTTAATAGAAAAGAGCATTGAACCGGGTTATATTATTTTTTTCTTATATATATATATATATATTATGGATTTTAATTTTTTATATAAAAAATTTAATATAAAAGAGCATTGTACCTAGTTATATTTTTTGTTTCATATATATATATATATATATATATATATATATATATATACCTCTTATTAAAAGATCTGAATAGGAAATTCTAGACCCAGGATTAAATTTGAAGATTTCATTAATTATATATATATATATATATGAAATCTTCCAATTTAGATTTTCATTTTTTTATAAATAAAATTTAATATAAAAGAGCGTTGAACCTGGTTATATTATTTTTTTCACATATATATATATATATATATATATATATATATATATAAGTGCAAAGAACCTGGTTATTATTTTTTCATCTACTTTCTATATATATATATATATATATATATATATATATATATATATATATTAATAAGAGGTAAGTGAGTAAAAATAAACCATAAATGATAAATGCTATGATATCTACTGTAATTATATATATATATATTTTTTTAATAAGAGGTAAGTGAGTAAAAATAAATCATAAATGCTATGATATCTACTGTATATAATTATATATATATATATATTAATAAGAGGTAAGTGAGTAAAAATAAACCATAAATGCTATGATATCTACTGTAATTATATATATATATATTTTTTAATAAGAGGTAAGTGAGTAAAAATAAATCATAAATGCTATGATATCTACTGTAATTAATTATATATATATATATAATTAATTGTAGTAGATATCATGGCCGTATTTATGGTTCATTTTTACTCACTTACCTCTTATTAAAAGATCTAAATAGGAAATTCTAGACCCAGGGTTAAATTTGAAGATTTCATTAATTTTATATATATATATATATATATATATATATATATATATATATATATATGAAATCTTCCCATTTAGATTTTTTTTTTAAAATAAAATTTAATATAAAAGAGCGTTGAACCTGGTTATATTATTTTTTTCATATATATATATATATATATATATATATATATATATATATATATTAATGAAATCTTCAAATTTAGATTTTCAGTTTTTATGAATAAAATTTAATATAAAAGTGCAACGGCAATTTACCAAATCACGCACTTAAATATCTTAATTGACCAAAAGACGTATGTTACTTTAGTTTTTACCAAAGGGCGCATTTTTTTAAGTGCACTTCCCTTTTTATCCTTCTGACAAATTAAACCCTTTTTTTTGTCATTTTCCTTTTCTCTCTCTTCTCTATCCTATTACCTCTTTCATCAACGAAATGTAAGATTTAGTTATTTTTTTGATAACATTTTAATATATTTAGAGAAGCTAAAATAAACAATGGATAGCATAGTTAAACTCCTTACAACATCAGGAATCCACAGGAACTGAAATGGGTGTAATCTGAGGTCTCTAGGTCCATCAGTGGGTTTTAACCGAAACCCACTGATGGACCTAGAGACCTTAGATTACACCCATTTCAGTTCCTGTGGATTCCTGATGTTGCAAGGAGTTTAACTATGCTATCCATTGTTTATTTTGACTTTTAAAAGGTGTTAAAATAGCAGAAGAAAAAATCAGCAAAAAGGCTCCAAATCAGGCCCGCGTTGGGCCTGATATGAAATCATATCAGGCCCAACGTGGATCTGATATGATTCCATATCAGCCTAACGTGGAGCCTTTTTGCTGATTTTTTCTTCTCCTATTTTAACACCTTATAAAAGTCAAAATAAACAATGGATAGCATATTTGAACTCCTTCCAACATCAGGAATCCACAGGAACTGAAATGGGTGTAATCTGAGGTCTCTAGGTCCATCAGTGGGTTTCGGTCAAAATCCACTGATGGACCTAGAGAGCTCCGATTGCACCCATTTTAGTTTCTATGGATTCCTGGTGTTGCAAGGAGTTCAAATATTCTATCCATTGCTTATTTTGACTTTTAAAATATGTTAAAATAGCAGAAGAAAAAATCAACAAAAAGGCTCCACGTTAGGCCTGATATGGAATCATATCAGGCCCACGTTGGGCCTGATATGATTTTTCCTTGAGCTTCATACAATATAGAGAAATTAATTTGATGATAGAAAACCAAGAGTTCTGTTAGTCCTATGATTTAATTGTCTTTTTCTCAAGCATGTTGTGCAAATTGATTCTCTGTTCCTCTGAACTTTGTTTTATCAGTATATTGCAATATCTGCTAATACCTTTGCCTTAATACTGCATCATATCTTCTGTATTCTCAACATTACCCTCATGATTCACATTACAGATCATCCTTGGCTGCAGAATGCCAATAAGGCACCCAATGTAAATCTTGGTGAAACTGTTCGAGCAAGACTCCAACAATTTTCAGTGATGAATAAATTTAAAAAGAAAGCTCTTAGGGTGAGAATATTTTCTTTCATGATTTCTTTCTGTGTGAATGCTTGACATTTGTCCAGCTGATTATTCCAAGACACACCTAGTATTATTATGTTCATTCTAAAACTGTGTTAATGTAAGTGATAGCTGAACACTTGTCTGTGGAGGAGATTGCCGACATAAAGGAAATGTTTGAGAATATGGATATCAACAAAAAAGGGCAGATAAATTTTGATGAGTTAAAGTATGGTTTGCGCAAGCTCGGACACCAGGTTGTTGATTCAGATGTCAAAGCATTATTGGAAGCAGTAAGTTATTGCTGAAGATGCAATCTTTTTTTTTAAAGTAAAAAAAATTGACTGTGGGTTATGGCAATCACACCATTTCCATTGGCATTACACAATTATGGGGTGACAAGGGAAAACAAACACAAAGAATTAGGCACAAATTCAAGCCACAACCCTACTAGATCCATCAAGAAATTCATCAAGAGTTGCTGACCAAACAAGATCCAAAGATGGACCTATCAGCAATATACTGATAAAACAATGTTCAGAGGAACAGAGAATCAATTTGCACAACATGCTTGAGAAAAAGACAATTAAATCATAGGACTAACAGAACTCTTGGTTTTCTATCATCAAATTAATTTCTCTACATTGTATGAAGCTCAAGGAAAAATCATATCAGGTCCACATTGGGCCTGATATGATTCCATATCAGGCCTAACGTGGAGCCTTTTTGCTGATTTTTTCTTCTGTTATTTTAACATCTTTTAAAAGTCAAAATAAATAATGGATAGCATATTTGAACTCCTTGCAACACCAGGAATCCATAGAAACTGAAATGGGTGCAATCGGAGCTCTCTAGGTCCATCAGTGGGTTTTGACCGAAACCCACTAATGGACCTAGAGACCTCAGATTACACTCATTTCGGTTCCTGTGGATTCCTGATGTTGCAAGGAGTTTAACTATGCTATTCATTGTTTATTTTGACTTTTATAAGGTGTTAGAGGAGAAATGCTCCAGTAGATTATAATGTGCCCAAATAGGAGAATAAAAAATCAGCAAAAGGCCCCACGTAGGCCCGATTTGGAGCTTTTGCTGATTTTTCTTCTGCTATTTTAACACCTTTAAAGTCAAAATAAACAATGGATAGCATATTTGAACTGGAATTGGTGTAATCTGAGGTCTCTAGGTCCATCAGTGGGTTTCATTCAGTCGAAACCCACTGATGGACCTAGAGACCTCAGATTACACCCATTCTAGTTTCTATGGATTCCTGATGTTGCAAGGAGTTTAACTATGCTATCCATTGTTTATTTTAGCTTCTCTAAATGTATTAAAATGTTATAAAAAAATAACTAAATCTTACATGTCGTTGATGAAAGAGGTAATAGGAAAGAGAAGAGAGAGAAAAGGAAAACGACAAAAAAAAGGTTTAATTTGCCAGAAGGATAAAAATGGAAGTGCACTTGAAAAAATGTGCCCTTTGGTAAAAACCAAAGTAACATACGTCTTTTGATCAATTAAGATATTTAAGTACGTGATTTGGTAAATTGCCGAAAGTGCAAAGAACCTGGTTATATGTTTTTTCATCTACTTTCTATATATATATATATATATAATTGCAGTAAATGTCATGGGATTTATTGTTCATTTACTCACTTACCTCTTATTAAAAGATCTGAATAGGAAATTCTAGACCCAGGATTATGGTGGACATTCATGTCGTACAATTTGATCCCAGCCATAATAAGAGGATAGTTTCTCTGGACACTTTATGTGATTTAGGAAATGGTCCTTTGACATGTATTAGTGAAATAGATGATCCTTATTTATAAAATAGGTGGAAATTATTCATCCCCATCAATACACATCAAGAAACTATCTCCTAGATCGCAAAAAATGGTCCACATGATCTGGGCTGATTGGAGGGTAGATTCTCTAGACCATTTTTTACGGTCCAGGGGATGGTCCCTTGACATGCATTGGTGGAATAGATGACCCCCACTTTTAAAATAGGTGGGGACTATTTATCCCCACCAATACATATCAAGGGACCATCTCTTGGATCGCAAAAAGCGGTCCACAGGATCCGGGCTGATTGGAGGGCAAATTCTCTAGACTACTTTTTGCAATCCAAGGGATGGTCTCTTCACATGCATTGGTGGAATAGATGGTCCCCACTTATAAAATAGGTGGGGATCATTCATCCCCACCAATACATATCAAGGGATCATCTCCTGTATCGTAAAAAGCGGTCTAAAGGATCCGGGCTATAGATATTCGGCTTCTAAATCGGAGGCAGGATCTCCTGGACCACAAAAAGTGGTCCAGGGGATGTGCCACTCGTATTTGTGGTCGGATTATGGTCGTGATCCGGCCGCAAATGGTTGCGATCCTTTCCTGAGTTCACTGTCCCCATCAGGTTATAATTTTTGTTCAGAGCGGGCGGTCGGAGGCTGCTTGGAGGACATCCTCGCTCAGCGCCTAATAACCTGGCCACTTATCCACCATTGGAGGCCTCCGGCCGCTCGCTCCGAACAAAAACTATAATCTGGTGGGGACGGTGAACTCAAGAAGCGATCGCAACCATTTGCAGCTGGATCGCGGTTACGATCCGACCACAAATATGAGTGGCACATCCCTGGAAAAAAAAAAGTGGATTTATTATTATTATTTATTTATTTATTTTTGAAAAGGAACATCTAAGAGTGAACATTCTACTAAAATTGAATCTGACCCAATGAAACTAAAAAATAAAAATCTTCTAATAAAAACATAATCGATTTAATAAAAAAATTTAAAACAATCTTTTTTTTATTTAATAAAAAATAATTTAACATCTTTAATTCAATTTTTAATTTCATAACGAAAATTTAATTTATTTAATAAAATTAATAACTATTTTAACCATCCTTAGAATATTCATCACTGATCCATTGTTTGAGTATAGTTTCTTTTGTGTGTGATTGAATTGTTGACAGAATGTTGGTTTAATTTCTTATCCATTTGATCTTTGTAGTTTAATTGGTAGTTTTTGTTGGAATTCTAATATTATTTTGATGTGATCAATAAGTTAAGTTAGGTCATGTGATGTTTTAACCTTATTTCTAAGTGTGCAGGAGCTTAGGAGCACAGAGAGTCGAGCAAAAGACGCAGCTAGCGAGAAGGACGGCACAGGAGAGAACCGACGGGCTCGGTGCGTCCGAGGGACAAGGTGTTGTGGAAGAATACGTGGGCGGACGAGAAGGAAACGAGCGGTGTTTCCGATGGACGAAAAGCCAGAGCAGAAGATTGCTCGAGAAGGCCGAAATTGAGTTCAAGTGAGCCTTATTTCGGTTGGTTGAAATCACCAAAGCAAGCGGAGCCGGAGTGGAAAACCCGGACAGAGGCAAGTTGCACTGAAACAGAGGGCCCAGACCAAAAGTCAACTAAGTTGACTTTAGTAGTCCGGGCGCTCGGACCGATTCCGGGTGCCCGGAACCTGATTTTGACCGGATCACGATTAACCGCGATTCGTTGCGAAGGGGTTAAAATTTTATCCCCCTTTTAAGCACTTGGAACCCTCCAGGCACCCTGACCAAGGCTATAAATATAGCCTTGGTCCAGAAGTTTTTAAAAACAGAACAAGAATTAACAACACAACACTTGTGAGCTTCCATTTCTAGTTTAGCTTCTCTTTTTGTGCTTTCATTGCTGTAAGAGGCTTCTCCGCCTGAAGGAGATCTTTTATGCAAGTGTTTAAGTTATAAATTCGAGAAGGGTATTTTGTGTTTGTTTTTATTAAGATTATTCAACCCCCCTTCTAGCCGGTCGACGCGTTCCAACAAATGGTATCAGAGCAAGGACGCTTTAAGAGGACTAACCACCGATCGAAGCACCGAACAAATGGTCAGAGTGAGCATATACCTACCGAAGTTCAAGGGGGAGTTCGCTAGCTGGAAAAAGTGAATGCAAATATTTTTCAAAACTGACTTTGATTTACTTTTAATAATGGAATTCAATTTTGTAGTATCAGAGGGAAAAGAAAAATACCAGTGGACGAAAAAGGAGCAGGCCGACTATGTGACAAACGGCAAAGCAGAATTCTATCTGTTGAGCGTCCTTCCGCCACAAGAAGTCAACCGGATCGGCAACTACGACTCAGCAAAGGAACTGTGGAAAAAGTTCCTTGAGTTGCACGAAGGGACGTCCGAAGCTTGCAAGACGGGATTTACTTCGCAACCAGCTCACCAGCCTGAGACTTGAAGAAGACGAAACAGTTGCGCATCTACACTCTAGAACTAAGGAGCTTATCAAAGGACTTTTAAATCTCAGAGAAAAGGTAAGTAACCAAGATTCGCTAAGTTATACACTCAATTCATTTCCTAGAAAAATTAAATGGGCATCACTAGTAGATACTTTTTATATATCTAAGGACTTAGAAACCATTTCCTTAGAAGAATTATTTTCCACATTTGAAGTGCATGAATCGAGATGTGTAGGAACGAAGGAGACGAAGCACAACGTCACCCTCAAAGCATCGAAAGACGAACTGTAACGACCCAAAATTTTCTTGTTTTAAGTTTTAAAAGTCCTTATTAATACTTAGAAATGCTATAGAAATATTCTAGGGATTTTTAGAAATTTTTAGAGTATTTTTATGTAATTTTTGGAGGTCATTTGGTATTTTTACTAAACGAAAGAAGTTTCGGAAAAAAAAATGTCCAAGCCGTGATTCAAACCCACGAACTCCAGCCGACCCAAACCTTATGCGAATCTGGCTAGCCAAATGCCCAAGCAGGCTTTGCTAATTAAGGAAGGAATGAATTGTATATAAGTAGTAGTTGGTTTATAGAAAAACCTAGGTTATAAAGAGTGAAATTAGGTTTTCTCTCCCGAAACCTTTTCCCTTCTCCTTCCTCTCCCGACGGCGTTCTTCCTCTCGGGCGAAACCACAGCAAGGAGCTAGGGTTTTTTCGGCGGCCGGCCAAGGGGGATTCTGCGAGCTCGTCTCCGATTAGAGGCCTCCCATCGAAGAGAACACGCGGACACAGAGGAATCGCTGAGATTTGGAGCTCACCGAAAACCCTAGAACCTTCCTTCCTCGGTTGTAAGTTCAGGAATAGTCGGTAAGTTGCTACTCACCTGCAGTAGGATAGCTCCGAATTTCTTTGGTTCCTCACTTTGCTTCCGAAGCACACATGAACCCTAGAATTGTGTCTTCACTGCACAACAAGCTTTTCTTTCACCGTGAACCCTAGTTTTCAGTTGGTATGCACATTAAGGTGCTTTAGTGCTTAAAACTTAGTATTATGAAGTGGTGGTGATGAATGCAGTTTTATTGGTTGCTGTAAAATAAATATATTGCATAGATAAGGCACGTGGTTTAGATTCTTTAGCCTTATGGTTAGCAATTTTAGATTTTATGCTGCCATGAATCTTAGTTTTAGATTTGTTCATGTTTTTCCTTGCTGAAATGAAAAGGAGCAGCCCCTTTTAGTTAGTATTTCAATTTAGACATTCCTTGTTACCTTGATGGGTATGATCGGATTTCATTTAGCCTTGTAGTTTTAAGTTTTGTTACTAGACAGTGAGTATGAAATGGTGTAGACTTTTGGAGCTTACGGTTTAGCATTGCAGATTTTGGTTCTTTTGCAATTAATCAGACAGGAACAGCCATATGGTTAAGTATTTCAGTTTATTTTCTAGCATTTCAGATTTGCTTTCCTTTATTTTAATTCTGTGGTAGCATGCTTAAAGAAGTCAGATTTGCTTTCCTTTTATTTATTCTGTTGATACATGTTTAAAGAATCTTGTTGCTCTATAAAAGAAACTCTAGGATCTGCTTGTAGGTGGAAAAAATAAGAGTTCTATTAAATTCTTTAGAGGTTTATAAGTAGCCATAAGAAAGAGAGGCCAAGCTCTTGATAGGATCCCTAAATTTTAAGAATTGGGATCAGCAGCACACCAAGTGCTCAAAGAAATGCCAAGGCATTTTATTATAAGAATATTAAAAGATAACAAGTATTTTATTTTAAAAAGGCTAGTACCCGACTTCCAAGGTTGTCGTTAAATAAATCCAGGTGATCAATTCCAAGGTCTTGGCCCTGGTAAGACCAAGGTCTTTACCCTCGTAGGACTGGTGACTAGCTGCCACAGTCTCTATTAGGGAGCGCGTATTGGTACTAAGCATGGGCCCAAGAGAAGCTTTATTATTATTTTGAAGTATAAGAGTATAAGTTTTGGAACAAACAAAATAAACGTTATATCAGTTTTAATTTCAGCAAGTTAGCTATTTTAGTTTAAATCAGCAAGTTAGCTTCTTTATTTTCAAGTTCAGCAAGTTAGAACTGATTGTTCTTTTTAGCACTACAAACCTTAGTTTAACTGCTACTTTCAGTTGAGCATGAGCAACTTTCCTTGGCTGCTTAGACTTTCCTTTGCTATAGATGTACATGTGCAGTTTTCATTTATTGTTATTTGAGCATGTGCAATTTTCATTTTTGCTATTAGTAGAGCACGAGCAGATTTTCTAAATTCTTTGCTATTGAATATGCGTGAGCAGATTTCCTAGTTTTGTTTGCTATGTGTTGAGCATGATCAGTTTCCTTTGCCACGAGATATGCATGGGTATACTTTCTAGTTTTCCTATGCTATTAGATTAACATGAGCAGCTATGTATATGTTTTCTTTTGTTGCATTCAGTTTAGCATCTTCTTTTCTATTTACATGCACTTTCAAGTTTTGTGAGTTAGATAACGCTTACTAAGCAATTCGCTTATAGTTTGCATTTCCTCCTACTGCAGATAAAAGTAAAGGAAAGCTATAGCCAGAAGGAAGGCGACAAGGGGATGTGTGGTGGATGTGCGATGCCTGGACTATGGAAGTCTTGGGGCTAGAAAGGAGTTCTTTTAGTTTTCTTTCCTTATTGCTATGTTAGAGGTATTTGGGATTGTGTATGTTGTCTTGCTGTTATTAGAACATGGTAGATGGATTGTGATCTCGTGTGATGTCACTAGTATAGTTCTCTTCTGTTTTGGGGTTTTTTTTTATGTGAGTGGTGTTTGACACTTATTTAACTGCGTGGGTGTTTGATATATGTTCCAGCCTCCTGTGGCTGATGTATACTATATATGTATCTCAGTTTATGGTCACTGGTACAGGGGAGGTGCTGCCGAAATTTTTCGGTAGGGACTCCTCGTGGTTTCGATCATACAAGTTAAGTAGAGTTAGTAGTTAAGTAGCGTCCACCTCTAGAGAGTAGTAGGGAGGTTGGGTCGCTACACGAACCTGAGTCAGAGTCTTCTCTCGACGATGAGGAATTGGTAATGATGGTAAGGCGCTTTAAGAAATTATGTAGATCTAGAAAAACTAACCATCCACATGATAGAAAGAAAAGGACAATCCGATGCTACCACTGCAACAAAGAAGGGCACCTCAAGGACAACTGCCCCAAGCTAAAGAACAAGGACAAATGAGAGAAAACTTGTCCAACCGAACAAATATAAGACACTAAAAGCGATGTGGGACGATACGTCGTCCGAATCGGAAGTCAAGGCTTTTTTCGGACTTACATTAATGGCAAGTCATCAAGATGAGGACTACGATTCAAACTCATCCGAAATGAGCATCGAGAGCATCGATGAAGGGGGAGCTACGTCGGAAGAAAGCAGTAGTTCAGGGGGAGACACGGATAACGAGATTAACAAGGTAAGTCAGGTACGATCTCTTCCTCCCGATAAATTATTTAAGTTTATTAAAGTATTAACTAAGGATTTCTATAAGTCAGAAAAAGAGATTAAAAATTTAAAAGTAATTCTAGCTAAATCTTGCCCATTAGAAGAATTAGACAAATTAAAATTAGAAAATAATGATTTAAAAATTCAAGTAGATAACTTAAAAAATTATGCATGTTCACATGATACAAATTTTAGAAAATACAACAATCTAAATTAGTATTTTAGATATCACTGTTAGTATTAAACCTAGTACCAATTATGAGATGAGTATAAAGGGCTCATTTTGTATCATATATCATTATTAATAAAAGGTAAAAGTTGGTTATTATATTTATTGCAGTTCAATGCCAATTGAATAAATATAATAATGTCTTTGGATAGTAGGTTATTATCTACAGTATATCAATTGGTTGAATTGATAGTGAGATATTATAGAGAACACTACTCTTAACTATTCCTAGTCGAGCATTAATATACAAGGACAGTATTAATGCATTAAGACTAGCATGTAGGTCAACGGATGACTTGATCTCATAAGTCATGGATATGAGATATCAAGTTGACACATGGGTATATATTAGAGAATATATGCTGAATGACCCGCCATGAGAATATTTCATGGATCGTCGTATGAGTGTCATAAACATTCTCATGTGACTATTGGTATGAATAGTCCTTAGACCTGAAGTCACTACAGTTCCCTACATAAGGAGTTGTATACTTTGGTATCGTCAAACGTCACCCGTAACAGGGTGGACTATAAAGTCGATCACTGGGTATGCAATGAATTATGCGGAGGGATGTGAGTAATGTAGATGGGATCTATCCCTTCCATATGACGGAAGCGATATCTATGGGTCCCTTGATTAGTAGGACACAAGAAAGCATGGTCATGTATAAATGAGTCAATATGAGATATTGAGCTTATTTGATAAGTGTGTCTACTTGGAGATCAAGAAACACAAAGATTGATAAGAGGATGACACGGTCTATGCCTCATTGATCAATCTAGATATCAAGGATAGAGGGACCAAGTCATACATATGATAGCTACGCACAGGTTAGGTCGGATCTCAACTTTCTCGTCACTTGGGTAGCAATGATGCCTTGCTAGATGTCACTCATTGTTTACGTATCGCAAATGTTGATTTGGATACATTGCCAACGTTACGAGAGCCTATAGGGTCACACACAAAGAACAAGTTGATATGGAGATGGGTTCATGTGATGAATCAATGGATTAAGTGTAATCCGAATTTGACTCATTGAGTTAGACTCAAAGGGATCTAATTGTTGGATTGAGTCGAGTTGCTTGAGAATCAATGGGTTAGACTCATTGGGTGAACTTGAGTTCACCAAGGAAGTTGAATGGTCAAAATTGAACCATTGGATTGAATGGTTGATTTTGAGCCATTAAATTAGAAGATGAAAGGGTGATTAGAAGATGAAAGGGTGGAGACTCTTGGTATACCATGGGATCGTTATAAATATCATTTGGATGATATTTTTCATAAGTTTTCATTGCTTGAGAAGGTGAAAAGTCCCCTTGATCTTCTTCTTCCTCCTTCCCTTTTCTTGGCTGAGACACACATATAGGTTGCTAGCACAACCTTGTGTGTTTTCCCTCTCCATCTTGCTTTGTTTGTGAGACAATCAAAGACAAGGCTTGTTCGTGTGGATACCGTAGAGGCACGGACGCTTGAACGCGCTGAGATCTGCATCTAAACAAGAAGAGGTTGCTGTCAGGATTGCGAAGGGCACGCATAAAAGGTATAATCCTATCATGTAGCTTAGTATAGATTATGAATAGAAAATGTTTCTTCCCTTCGCATGGATCTGCTGGATAAGAGGATCTAGTAATTTTTTCGCTGCGTTTTCGCGTCTTTGGCGCGCTTGATCCCAACAATCACAAGGGGCAAATTAGGAATATTTCAAAGAAGTATGCCCCTAAGAAATTCTTAGTTAATCTAGTTGGTTGGAACCTATATTGGGTTGCAAAGTCTTGTTTAACCTAAACTCTAAATTAGACTTAGCGCTTTCAGCGAGAAAATTAAACGTTAAATTTTTTTTATGAGGCTTTGTCTAAGAAAGTGGTTGTTGCTCCAATAACCAAGAAGGCCTAGTGCCTTGCCACTGTCTGGAAGCCAAAATATTGAAATAAAATGTTTAATTAACTTACTGATAAAGCATTAAAATTGAAATTAAAATAATGCTTTAAAAAAATTTTATTAACATTTTTCCGAAAATTACTTAAAATTCCTTTTAACCGTAGAATTTTTAACTTAGAAAATTTTCTTGCTTTAAATTTTTTTGCTTAGAAAAGTTCTCAAAAAAATAGTTTTTTCAAAGTTATAGTAAATTTTTGATGATATCAATAATTTTCAAAATTTTCAAAGATTTCAAAATTATTACCCTTAAATTATCTTTTAGTACCCCATTTTTTTATGTGATCAAAGGGGGCGAAGGAAAAGGTTAAGTCTAGGGGGAGGTAGCAATTTCTTAATTTATGCACTTTATTGCAATATTATTTGTTTTACTTTTATATCTATTTACCCTATCTTAACTTAGGTTGCTCACATCAAAAAGGGAGAGATTGTTGGAACCCAAAGGTTGTTTTGATGTGATCAACAAGTTAAGTTAGGTCCTGTGGTATTTTAACATTGTGTCTTAGTGAGCAGGAGCTTAGGAGCACAGGGAGTTGAGCAAAAGGCGCAGCTAGCGAGAAGGACGGTACGGGAGAGAGTCGACGGGTTCGGTGCGTCCGAGGGATGAAGTGTTATGAAAGAGTACGTGGGCGGACGAGAAGGAAGCGCACAGCGTTTCCGAGGGATGAGAAGTCAGAGCGGAAGGTTGCTCGAGAAGACCGAAATTGGATTCAAGTGAGCCTTATTTCGGTTGGCTGAAATCACCCAAGCAAGTAGAGCTAAAGCAGAAGACCCGGACCAAGGCGAGCTGCACCGGAGCAGAGGATCCAAACCAAAAGTCAACTAAGTTGACTTTAGTGGTCTGGGCGCCTGGACCCATTCTGGGCGCTCGGACCAGTCCGAGCGCCCAGAACGATTCCGGGCACCAAGAACCTAATTTTAACCGGATCCCGTTTGACCACAATCCATTGCTAAGGGGATAAAATTTTATCCCCCTTCCAGGCGCCTGGAACCCTCTAGGTGCCCCGACCAAGGCTATAAATACAGCCTTGGTCCAGAAGCTTTTAAAAATAGAACAAGAATTAGCAATACAACACTTGTGAGCTTCCATTTCTAGTTTAGCTTCTCTTTTTGCGCTTTCATTGCTGTAAGAGGCTTCTCCACCTAAAGGAGATCTTTTTAGTGTGTGATTCATTCCTTGGACTAACAACCTCCCCAATTGTAACCAAGTCAAGTCTATGAGCCTCTTCTTTTGGTTTATTGCTTTCAATTTTATGCAAGTGTTTAAGTTATAAGTTCGAGAAGGGTATTTTGTGTTTGTTTTTATTAGGACTATTCAACCCCCCTTCTAGTCGGCCAACGCGTTCTAACAGTTTTGTTGATTTGCACCTAAGTGTTCTAAGTGTTACTGTTCATGCTTGATTTCTTTTTCAATAGATTAGGTTTGTTTAGATTACTTACTTTTGTGATTTCAAGAATTGGTTTGCATTCTTGCAATGGCTTGTTTTGATCTTCTATCAATTGAATGTTCTTTAGTTTCCATTCTTTATTAGTGCAATGTTCTTCCATAAATTGTTCCATAATTATAGTTGGGCATCTTGATGTGTGTTTTTCTTACGTAATTTTTAGAATTTTTTTACTTACATTTTGTAATATTTCATGAGCATATTTCACATTCTCGCATCTTTCTTTTTATTATTTTACTCTTTTAGTTCAAAGAATTTATCTTTGCATGTTTTGTTGATAAGACTCAAATTTGAAGATAAAACATAGCCAAGAAGCTTTAAAAAATGTATTTCCAACATAATGTTGGGTCACTTCGGAGCTAGAAAGGGGGGTGAATAGCTCGTCGTACTTATTTGCTTGCTTCGAAGATGATAATGATGATGCAACGAAAAATCTCACAGCAAGGTCACAATGCTAACACAATGATTTACTTTGTATCCACCTCAAGAAGAGGTAATTAATCCAATGATCCACACACACGAGCACTCTCCACTATGAAAATAAATCCTTCTCGAAACAACCGGAGGCAGAAAAGCCTCGTACAATACAAGAACAAGAAAACAACTCTAAACAAGAAGTAAATGTAAAAATACACAAAACCTCTTCTTGCTTGATCTCTTGTTACTTGTGGATGTCTCTTAACTCTTGGAAGTGCAGCAACACTTGTCCCCAAGATGCTTCAAGAACTGGCGGAAGAGATGTGTGTAAGTGGTGTCGACCATATTACATGTCACGTGGCACATCAAATTAATAAAAATTAGGAACTCGACTGAACTAAATAAAAGCGTTGTAATATGGAGTCCCAAGTCGTATTTTTCCAAGGTTAACTAGTGAGTTGTATGAATACTCTAGATTCTATTCAAATTAAATTCTTACATTGAATTATACCTCTAATGCATCATTGATCCAAATGATTTAATCCCTATCTCTACAATTCACAATACAATAACCATTACATTCAAAATCTCATCACAATTTCAATAATCGAGCCTAACATTTTATCACCATCACAATCAAGTTCCAACCTAAACTCAATCACCTCATCTTCTATTCTCCATTACATTCAACAATCAATCTCAAAAGCTTAAACACAATAATATTGAACAGATGAAGCATCCAATTCATAATTGTATCAACTTGAACAATCAATCTAAATCAACAAATCTTTAATCTCAGCCTCATTCATCAATGCTTAATAGAGGTATACAAGGAAAATCTCTAATGAAACATTCTCATTTAAACTTCATCACAGTCACAACAAATCTGATGCATAGAACAAAGATCTGAATTAAAGACTTAAATCTAAAGGAATTACAGAAAACATGACTGTAATTGTAAACTAGGTTAGTAGCTAAACATGATTTAAATTGCAAACAATCAAAGAAAACAAGTATCAAAACTGAAACAAAATCTGAATTGCAAAACTAGGTAATCAGATCATCATATCTGAGCAAGTTCAAGCATAATTCAAAGACAAAATGTAACAACCACCCTTCTCACTACTACTATTCTCTAAGAGTGACCGTTACTTAACTACTAACTCTACTTAACCAGTATGATTAAAAAACCACATGGAACCCCTACCGAAAAATTTCGGCAAAGTCTCCCCTGTACCGGTGACCATAATCATTAATACATAACATACTATACACAGCCACAGGCGGCTGGAACATTTAGCAAACAACCACGCAGTAATAACATTCCAAAACAAAGATAAACTCACATGACATGAACTATAAAGTACAATCTCAAATGTTTACAGTCCACTAAAACATGGAAAACTTAGTAATAAAGAAAGAAAACTAAAAGAACTCTTTCCTAGTCCCAAGACTTCCATAGTCCTGGCATCACACACCATCCGCACCACCTTGTCGTCTTCCTTGCTAGATCTTTTCCTTTCCTTTATCTGCAGTAAGAGGAAATGCAGTCTATAAGCAAAATTTGCTTAGTAAGCGCTATCTAACTAACAAAAATACGAATATGCATGTATACAGAAAGAACTAGAAACTATATGCTATAAAAGAAAGTAAAGCATAAATATATCTGCTCATGTCAAACTAATAGCAAAGAAAAGCTAAGGAATCTACTCATGTAATTCTAATAGCTAATCATGTTATACAAGGATAAAACTGCATGCTAAGAATAAAGCTAAACATGTGAAAGCTGCTCATCCAATAGGTAAACATGAAAAACTACTCATCTACTAAATAAACATGGTAGAATAAAGAACTAAACTTGTTGATTTTAGAACTATATGAAACTTATTTCATTTGTTCAAGACTTATACTTATATACTTCAAAATAATAATCAACTTCTCTTGGGCCCGGCATTGTACCAATTTGCGCGCATCCTTAATATGAGTCGAGGTAGCTAATCCCGAAACTACTAAGGTACTTCTAGGTGATCTTGTGCCTAGGGGCGATCTAGGAGCCCACCCAATGGACCTTGTGTCAGGTACATGCCATTTAAAAGTAAAATACTTAATTACTTCTTCTTTAATTGCCTTGACATTTTAATAGACACCTTGTGTGCCAAAATCCCTAAAGTCTTGACTTTGGAATTTACTTAAGGTCTTGGTCTTTTCTTTCTTTTCTTTTTCTTTCTTTTACTTGTTAATACTTCTAAAAGTATTTAATAGGATTCTTATTTTTTCACTAGAATACATGGCTGTTCATGCTTGTTAAAATAGCAAATGAAAACTAAAGGAAACTGCTCATGTGTATCTATTAGTAAAGGACTAAAAATAGGAATCAATACTACTCATGTTATTCTAATAGCAAATGAGAAATACTGCTCGTGCTCTACTAATAGCATAAATGAAAGCTGCATTTGCTAAAGAACTAAACTAAATCTGCACTTAATATTCTGCAGAGGAAACTGCTTATGTCCAGCTAATAACACAATGAAATCTGCACTTTAAATTCTGCAAACAATACTTATACAAATCTGCTTATTAAAATCTGCATACTATACTTATAAAAATCTGCATGCTATACTTATAAAAATCTACTTATTAAAAATCTGCACAGCTCTTCCTAATAAAAATCTGCACTCTAAAGACTTAATCAAACTTCATTATAATCTTTTAAAACTGCACTATGAGGAGATCTAAACTACATTAAAACTTCCCAATTGATTTCAATTATCTCAGTTTCCCCACTCATCTAATATCAACCACTGCTTTCTAAACTTTCTGTTTCATCATCAACATGATCTATTTATGATTAAAAGGATATTTACTCCAATTTTCCTTTTTTTTTTAAATCCGTTCCTACTTCAACCAATATGAAGAAGTGATCTAATTGGAATTGTAAACTATGAGTATTCAATCCAAATAACTTAAGTGCATATTGAAAGAACATTTACTTAAGCATCATAAGTTCAGATTCTATTAAATCCATTCAATAGTCTAGGTGATCCTCTACAATAATCCTGCTCCTCTCTACTTGGTCTATCACTGCACAAGCTAAAGTCATTCAACATCTCTCACTTTACACTAGAGAGATGACACCACCTACTTCATCTAAAAATAAACCAAAATCACTGCCATATCAACCTCCAATTAGCCTAATAAACCAATACTTAATCCAAGTCATTCTATGTTCATTGCCTAATAGCAAAACAAAGGGAAACTAAAAACCTAAAGAAAAATCTAACTATATACTTGGAATAAAAGAGTCTGAAATGTTTTCATGAAATCTGAAACTAACATGCTAAACTTAAAACTATAACTGCAGGTTAAAGGATCACTAACAAAGAATCTAATAGCATGTTAAACAATTGATAACAAAAGGGTCTAACTAGTTAGAACTTAAAACTCTATAAAACTTATACTTCTTATACTTTAAAATATTTATCTTTTTCTTCTTCAGACCTTGGCCTTTACTTTACTTATAACTTCTCATGAATCCCTAAAAGGATTAAGTAGAATACTATATGTACATATAGACTCTAGAGTTGCATAGAACGAGTTCAATTCGTTAAGACTTGCTGTGAACATAAGGAATTGCATCTAACTATATATGCTGTCCAATAACAAGGAAATCTAAGATTTGCATACATTAAAATAGACCATTCAAGCTCACTGATTTGCAAAGGAAATAAAACTGCAAAGCTAAAAGAGAAGGCCGGTTGTTCATGCTTAATAACCTTTGCAAAAGAACTAAACTAAATGCTGACCTAAAGCTATTCATACTCATTAATTTACCAAAGAACCCTCATTTGTCACGCTAACTATAAGGTTGTTCTTGCTTATGGAATTAATCTTCATGCTTCTACAAACACTTATAATGTACAAGCAATGCACAAATGCTACAACACTAGAACTGAATGCAAGGAATTAATCTTGCTGAATTGAACCTCAAGAAGTCAACTTGCTGAATTGAAACTTAAAGAATCAAACTTGAATAACTTTAAATCAGTAATTAAACCCAACTATATGCCAAATCCATTAAAACCCCTTCTTATCTTCCTTCAAAAACTCACAGCATCAAACCCTTTAAACTAAGCTAACCTCAAAAATCGGTACAGGAATTATCTTCCTAATTATAGAACCAAAGCTTATATCAAACCAATTCCTTTTCTTTGAGTCTGCCAAGGAAGGAATATTAACAATAAAACCACCAATCAGTGATGTAAGGAAGACTTCAAATCAAAAGCTACAATACTAATTCCAAAGCTTGAAGGAATCCAGAAAATTTCTACTAGAAACCAGAAATCTTAATTGTTCTTCACGCTAGGTACCACAGAAATCAAAAGAGAACAGAAATGTTGCTACTGGAAATCTAAAATCATAATTGTTCTTTATGCTCCTTGCCTAGGACATCAAAATCCGAATTCTAGCTACAAAGCTTGAGGTAAAACAGCCCGCATGCTCAAACCTTTTAAATTTGCCCACAAGATCATATCTAAATCAAATCCAAGGTTGTTCATGTTTGGCACGGCGGCAAGCACACAAAAGAAAAGAAAACCACTGCTGCCTATCTTATGCTAAACAAACAACAAACAAACAAATCCTAACTAAACAAAGTGTTTTCTTCTCCCTTTCCCTCATGAAGACCACGGCAGAAAGCACCCAAGCCCCCAAATTCTGTCATCTTCAGGCCATAATTCAAAAATATGCAGTAACAAAAGGAAACAAGGTCCAAAGTAATTAAGCACAAGTTAAACAACAAAACCCTATTCCCTTTCTTTGAAGCACACGACAACAAGCACAAAATAGATCCGAACACTGGAAACGCAAGAAAATTCATGCAAAGCTTCGGAAACAAGGAGAGGATCAAGATTTAAACCTCGGAGCTATCCTACTGCAGGTGAGTAAGCACTTACTTTGCTGTTCTTAGACTTACAACCGAAGGGAAGAAGATCTAGGGTTCGGAGGAGATGAAAATCTCGGTTTCTCCTTCATGCTCACGGTACTCTTTGCTGAGGTGATCCCGAATTCGTGAAGCTATTTTGGGAAAAGCCTCTGGTCGACCGCCGGAGTGAAGACCTAGCGCCATCGCCGCTTTTCACCCGAGAAGGATCGCTCGAAGAAGAGAAACAGTGCCATCGCGAGGAAGGGGAAAGAAGAATCGGGTTTTCGGCGAGAAAGGGAAAAACTTAATCCCTTTATAACTAGGTTTTCTATTACAAACTTTACCTTAAATACAATCCGTTCTTCCCTTAATTAACAAAACTCGCTGGCACAGCTGGTTAACCACGATTTGGCCCAGTTAAAGGTCGTGGTTTCGAATCCCCAACCCAGTGTTTTATTCCCCTTTTATTTAAAATGCTCCTAACTACTGCTTAAATATAATATTTCTCCTTCATTAATAAGAAACGCCCGCTGGAAGAGTTGGTTAGCTGTGTTTGACCGAAACCTCTGGTCGCGGTTTCGAAACCTCAGCCGAGCGTTTAATTCCTCTTTTATTTTAACTGTTCTTAACTACTGCTTAAATGTATTTCGTCCCATATATGTTCACAAAAAGGTCGTAGACCAGTTGGTTGGCTGAGCTCGATAAAAACTTGGTTCAGGTCTGAAGTTCTGGGTTCAAAATCCGGCTTCAACATATATATTTATTATTATTTTTTTTTATGTTTTTTTGAACTTCTTCCTCTTGGTAAAAATACCAAACAAACTCCAAAAATAGCATAAAAATACTCTAAAAATCTCTAGAATTTTTCTATAGCATTTCTAAATATTTTTGAATTATTTTTGGGGCTCAAAATAAGGAAATTTGGGTCGTTACACAAAAACAAGGAAAAACAAAACCTAATGACATTCCACAACCAAACCCGAGCTTCAATTCCTCCTCTCTGTCGAAACACAGATCTACCTCTGAGAACGCCCTTCCGGCAATCACCCGCTCACCACTGAGTCCCCAGCACATTCAAGAGAAGTCCCAAGCTAATGGGAACCCTATCTAGCTCGGAATCACCTGAAATCACCAGCCGACGAAGAACAGAGCACATCTTGCTGAATACGGAGACGCGAGGTGGAAATGAAGATGGATGGCGCTCTAAAGAACCAGGGAACACCCTCAAATCCTCTAGTGAGCATGACAGTAGCTCAGATCAGGGAACGCCCACAAATCTTAGGCGGAATGAAGCTCGCGGACAACAAAACTGCGATCGGGGAATGCCCACTACATCGTGCTCTGCCCCTGGAATTGCTGGTGGCCGGATCGTAGATAGCTCGCTGGCGACGAAGGAGATTGAATTCCGGCTCTGGATATGGAATGGAAGCATTGGCGTCGCAGAAGAAGAAGACGCTGGAACAGTATAAAAATTGCGAACGCCGAGCTCAGCTTCACTGTAGCTTCTCTCGGGTTTAAATACTCCTCAAAACTGATCGGACGGTCCAGATTAACTCAGGGCATGATCAACGGCTGGATGAACTCAGATCTGGATAAAAACCTCTGAATCTTCATCTACGGACGAGATCTGCTCTTCATTAGGTTGGATGGACCAGATTCTCAACGGATGGCTCAGATCTCTCCGATCTTCAATGAACGGTCCAAATCGATCCAAAGCTTGATCGCCTCGTTTAGCTCTAGATTTGAGCCCAAATGTGGCCTGATCTGATCGGGTCCATGACCCTTTTGATGCCTACAAAATAATAAACAAATTAAATATTAGCATCAAATACCATGAAAATAGGCTAATTTGCAATTAAGTTTAAAATCAAATGTAATTTATGAAATGTAGAGTAAACATGAGTTTAAGCTATGAATAGACCAATAAAAACATGCATTATGAATTAAAATAATGTAGCAAAATCATGGTTATCAGTAAGCGTTGTAAGTTCTGTTGAGTTTGAACCTCACTATGTCACCTTTATACTTCACGATCTAGGGCTTCCAATCAATTCGGCATACTCTCAATCGATTGCTATGTCAGATCTCAGCGATCCCATTATGGTAAACATTTCTTATTGTTTAGAATAGTTGTGTTCATTCTTGCTTCACATTATGGTAATTTAGTAGGTTCGCATAATTACGGAAATTTAGTTTGGTATGTTTGTGTTATTCTTGCTTCACATCATGGTAGTTTAGTAGCCGAATTATATGGTTTCAAGAATTTTAGTTTAGTATGCTTGTAACCTTATGAGCTCTAGGATACTTACGGATTTCTAGTTTAGGTAAGCTTATGTTTTCTTCTTGCTTGTCATCATGGTAACTTTACATGCTACATGTATTTTCGGATTTCTAGTTTAGGTAAGCTTATGTTTCTTCTTCCTTGTCATCATGGTAACTTTACATGCTACATGTATTTTCGAATTTCTAATTTAGGTAGGCTTATGCTTCCTTCTTGCTACTCATCATGATGACATCACGAAGTCTATGTAGATTTTGGATTCTAGATGATGTAAGTTTCAGATTGGGCTTAGTGGTGCTCATGTTCTTATGTTTTTCAGCATGATAACCACATAGATTAAATGTGAGATTTTGGAATTTGTTTAGTTCCTCATGTTCAAGTATGTTTAGGCACCCTAAATGAGTTTTAGTTTTGGTTTGTATGTATGCGTTGAGGAAATGATACCATGTTAGCTTTTTTAGATTTGTAAGGTTAGGATTTTATAGATTCCTATGCTCTTTTGTTATTTGGAAGTCAATACCATACTAGCCCCTAGAATTTGTAACCTTCAGAATTTAGTATGAATGTTTGAGTTACTGTTGCTCCTCACATCATGGCAATTTAGTGAACTTTAATAGCTACATCTAGATTTTGGATCTCTAGGTTAGGTAAGTTCATGTTGTTATTTTTTGCTTCTCATTTTGATAACCTTGAATGCTTATGAAATGAACCCGCGTATAGTGATGCACCTGTTAATCATTGCATTTCATACTTATATAGTTATCATGCTTATATATATATATATATATATATATTTGAGTGCATGCCTATGCAAGGGTTATATTTAGGTTTATGTGCATGCTTATATTCATGCCTATGTAGTGATCATGATTATGATTGTGTTTATGCTTATGTCTATGGTTATGGAATGAAGTGGTTGATTGTAACCGGGGACCTAAGCCCGGGAAGTGTACCAAATCTTATTATGGGTTAAGTTATGAACCGGGGACTTAAGCCTGGGGAGCTTGCTAAATCTTATTATTGGCTAAGTTATGAACCGGAGACCTAAGCCTGGGGAGCTTGCCAAATCTTATTATTAGCTAAGTTATGAACCGGGGACCTAAGCCTGAGGAGCCTGCCAAATCTTATTATGGGCTAAGTTATGAATTGGAGACCTAAACCCGGGAAGCTTGCCAAAGAACCCTCATGAATTGGGACGATGGGATGAACCGCGGACATAAGCCCAGGGAGCACGCCAAAATCATGTATGGGTAGGGGACTCATTCCAAGGAGAGGTCTCCGCCAACCTAGTTAGGATAGTTGTCTGATCAACAACTTACATTACGATACTGCTATGTGCAACCAAGCCACCACCACGATACATTTATAAGTATGCATACAAATATATTCAAGCTATGTTTATGTTTACACCAATGTTTATGTTTATGTTTATGTTTATGCTTATGCTTACATCTATGCATATGTACATGCTCATGATCAAAGTCTATCATTATGCCTAGATCCATTTCCATGCTTATATTTATGCTCTCATGCTTAAGAGTTAAGTCAATGCCTATGCTCACATATTCTCTAGCAGTATGTTAGTAGGAGAGTCCCAAGTTATCTAGAAGGGGGTTTCCCTTAGTGCACTAGATTATAGGCGCTAACTATCGCATAACAGGATTTTGAATATGCTGAGTCTCTCGACTCACAGACTTTAACCTTTTTTTCAGACAATGGGGCAATCGAGACAAGAGGCATTGACCAGTGAGCCAGCTCGGGACCACGACAACACAATCCGAAGACCTTCCAATTTAGTTTCCGCATTAAGTTATGTTTTAAGAACCATCTATGTAATTTTATTGAATTGAGAACTCACTATGGAAGTATGAACAAGCGACATCCGCAGTTACATTTATATGTTTTGTAAAAAATAAAACTAGGGGCGTTATAGGTCGGATCATCGTGATTTCTCGATTCATCTCCCGGTCGGTCGATCGAAGCCTACCTTTCTTCAAGATACTTCGCCAAGCGACTAAATTTCAATGGGACGCCGACTGCGATAAAGCTTTCAAGGAGCTGAAGAATTATCTGTCCACCCTGCCTATACTTACCAAGTCCATAGCAAGCGAGACATTGTGGGTGTATTTGTCAGCTAATGATTATACAGTGGGATTAGTATTAGTAAGACAAGAGGGAAAGGAATAGCAACTTGTATTTAAGTCATTTAATGAAAGGAGTTGAGTGTCGTTATATTGCACTCGAGAAGTTAGCTAAAGGATTGGTCCAGCTGCTCGCAGGTCTTATTTCCTTTCTCATCCAATTATAGTACTTACTAATAGCACTTTGAACCGAGTACTTGTCAACCCCGATTCCTCTGGCGGTTTATCAAGTGGACCACTGAGCTCAGCGAATATGGCATACAGTATCAGCCTCAAGCAGCCATCAAAGCCCAAGCTTTAGCCAACTTCTTAATAGTGGTTCTAAATCCTGAGCTAGAGGAGACCTATAAAATATATGTGAATGAATTTTCCACTCCGCAGGGCAGTGGGATGGGTATTCTTATGATATCTCCTCGAGAAGATAGAATGCAACTATCCATTTGGTTAAATTATCAGGCCACCAACAATGAGGCCAAATATGAAACATTGATAGCTGACTTGTAAGCTGCATGGCATGTGGGGGCCGCTCAAGTTTTAATTTATTCTAACTCTCAACTAATTGCCGAGCAATTGTCAAGAAACTTTGATATCAATAATGAATGACTTAAACTCTATGCAAAAGCTTTTGAGAAACTCAAGACTGAATTCCAGGAGGTAGTTATTCAGAAGGTTCCCTGATTATAAAATTAAATAACAGATGAGTTAGCCAAGTTGGCTTCTTCCATTATTCCCTGGAGCATAGGCAGGACAGTGGACCAAACCTTATTAGTAGCTTGTGTTGATAGATAGGCCGACCTGGAGCTACAAAGTGATTAGAGAACTCCCATAATTTTATTTCTACAACAGGGCATTTTGTCAGTAGATGGATTCACCCACAATAGAGGGGTGGGGTGGTAACAGTTCATATGATGCCTCGATTGCATCGTTCAAGGCCCACATTATAGGATCAAGATGTGCTAAAGGGGATGAATAGTGCTCGTGGCTTTTTCACTTTTTTCGCAAACACAGAATAGCCAGCAGAAAGTAAGAAACAAAGAACAAGGACACCAAGGATTTACTTAGATCGGAGCCTGTGACGACTCATACTCCAAGGCCCAAGATCATTAATCACTTTTGTTGGGCAACCACTATAGTATCGAATGTTGGTGCAGTAAGCATCCGACGATCGAACCTCAGTTTTGATAATGGCAAATGGATTCAAAGTTAAGGTTCCTTGTTATCTAACGTGGTTAAATAAGGTTTCAGGAAAGTCCTAACTGCGGTTAGGCAAGGGAAAATCCTAAGGGGGGGGTAACCTTAGGTCCTAGGGGGTGGTAATCCTAGGTGAAGGAAAATCCTAAGGGGGGGGTAACCTTAGGTCCTAGGGAGCGGTAACCCTAGGTGAAGGAAAATCCTAAGGGGGGGCAACCTTAGGTCATAGGGGGTGGTAACCCTAGGTGGAGGAAAACCCTAAGGGGCGGCAACCTTAGGTCCTAGGGGGCGGTAACCCTAGGTGGAGGAAAACCCTAAGGGGCGGTAACCTTAGGTCCTAGGGGGTGGTAACCCTAGGTGGAGAAAAACCCTAGGGGGCGGTAACCCTAGGTCCTAGGGGGTGGTAACCCTAGGCGGAAAGTCCAGTCGGTCTGGAGGACCGGACTGGCAGCAAGTAAATCTCCTAAGTGGAGTAGGTGAGGACGCGTTCCCCGTAGAGGGAACAGTAGGCGTCGGGTTGACCTAGGGTTTCCGGTTGGAAATCCGAAGTCAGACTCGAAACATTCTTTTATTATTCATACTGTTATATTGTGCTAATTTTGTGTTGCAGGATATTGTTTGGGACTAACAAGTCTTGCAGGTACAAAATAAGGTAGTTTTCCCTCGGATGAACAGTGTCCGAGGCGCCTCCATGGAGCTTGGAGGCGCCTCGGGTGCAAAGGATGAGCTGGCTGCGAAGCACCATTGGAGGCGCCTTGAAGAAGGCAGAAGGCGCCTTGGAAGGTGCCTTGAGTGAGGTTTAAGGCGCCTTGAATGGATGAAGTTCGACCAGATCAGATTTGATCCACGCGGAAGACCAGGCAGCATGGAGGCGCCTTGAACAGCCTTCAAGGCGCCTTGAACACCCTTTATAAAGGGGTTTCGACCAGCACTTCAAAACAACGAATATCAAGTGATCTCTCATCAACGTGCTGCTCCAAAAGACACTCCGAAGTGCTGCTGCAAGTGCCCGACGACCCGAAGCTTCAGATTTAGCATTTCTTGTTGTCGGTATAATACTTATAGCTTTTAATTGTACTCATAATTGTAATCTTTTAACGAGCTTATAGTTGTTGCCCACCGAAAGCGATCAAGGATCGCAGGCCTTCGAGTAGGAGTCATCACAGGCTCCGAACGAAGTAAATCTCTGTGTCCTTCTGTTTGTGTTTGTTTGTTTTTAATTCCGCTGCTTTAATTACTCTAACGCTGGTTTCGATTCCGATACGTACAAAATAGCCACGAGCGCTATTCACCCCCCCCCTCTAGCGCGGTCTCGATCCAACAATTGGTATTAGAGCGGGGTCGCTTTGAACTGGTGCAACCACCATTCAAGCATTTTTCGTGGCTTTGTCGTTTGTATAGGTTGAAAATATAACCTTACGTCTTTCGTTTTTTTCCCTCCAAAATTGTTTTCAAAAAATCCATTTTCATCTTTTCACCATTGATTGGAATTAGTGAAATATCGTGTTTTCAAAAATTTGTAGTAATATTTTTTTTATAATATTTTAATAATATTTTATTATTTTCTCTCAAAATTCCTGAATTACTATTTTTATTTCTCTCCCGCACTACTAATCCAAGACCAAGTCTTGGAACAAGTTTTATTGTGTTTATTTTGCGAGATTCCTTCTAATGGCCTACGAAGATGGGTACAACTCCACATGCCTACCACTGCTGTCTAACGAGAACCTCAGATACTGGAAAGATCAGGTGGAGCATCGATTAAAGACCGATGCAGAAATATGGACCATAGTCCATATTGGATTCACTCTTCCCACCAAAGAAGGTGTACCCATCACCTGTGACAAGTGGGATGCACAAACAATAAGGACATTCGAGGCAAATGCAAAAGCAACTTACATTCTCCTATGCGGACTAACAAATTCAGATCTTGATCGAGTTAGAAAGTTCAACAATGCTAAGGAGCTTTGGGAGAAAGTGCTCAAGCTTTATGAGATCCCTTCAGAGTTAGAAGATCGAATAGAACCTGAGTCCGAAGTTGAAATTGAATCCTCAGAGTCAACCTCCGAACCAGACTCAGAAAAATCAGATCAAACCGATATCATAGCACTGATGGCCAAAGACGAGATATCTGAATCTGAGTCAGAATTTGAATTGGCAACAGTCAAGGGGGAGGATCCTATCACGAATCTAAAAGGTAAAATTGTAAGTTCAAATTGTAAATCTCTCATAATCTGTTTTAAGTGTAGGGAGAGAGGGCACTATAGAAATGAATGCCCCACTCGTAAGACTCAACCGGCACAATCGGAGGAGAAGGAGAAAATGATCAGGAGAGGGAAGAAATACATCAAATGCTCCAAATGTAAACTAATGGGTCACTACAAAAGACAATGCCCAGAAAGAAGACCCAAGATTCCAGAGGGAGAAATCAAGGTTAGCACATTTACAATATATGAAAATCCAGTTTTTGCAACACATGATCGCACTAGCTTAACTAATGCTGCTTGCTCTAGTATAGATTTCTCTTCAAAATTAGATATGCATGCTAATAATGTAATGAACAAAATTAATTCAAATAAAAATAAGAAATTAACTCTTAGAAAAGTAGAAATACAAAATAATATTTTAAAAGATAAAATTGATAAATTAGAGAAGATTGTTAATAATTTAGTCAAATCACGAAATCTAGACTTGGGTTATAAATCTAAAGTAAAACTTAAACAGTACAAACCAAGTTATAATCAAGTACCTTTTATTTACTTAACTTAATAAAACGTAAATCAATAACATAGGAGGAGGCTCCAGAATAGCTGGCACCTCCGAAATTAATCCACCCGATAAGGGGTAAACAAGAGTAGATTACCCGGCAGGGTAATTAAGGTTAGATTAAAATAGGTAAGGTTTAACTTAACCAACGGTACTGGTGAAGTTTTTGGATGATAGTACGTTAGGGAAGCTTGGGCATCGCATGTCTAGGAAGATATGGCTTCGACCTGGTGCATTTGGCCAAGTGGAACTGACCGAAGCTACCCTTAAATGGATCCTAACTAGTTAGACCAAAGTTTAGTATTAAGTTCAATGGGTAGGACTATTTGGAAAACCTCGAAGGCATGGTTACTTTAATAAGCTCCTTGTGACTCACCATAGCCCAGAAGTTTATCCAAAGAATGCTTACTTGTTGAACCCAAAGCTAAACCTGAATCTAACACAAAGTTAAACCAAAACCTTAAATTGAACATCAATTCATCTCACTAAAATTATAGGATTCCCTGATTGAAAATTTAGATCGGGTGAGATGTCTAAGTAATTAAAATCAACCTGATAATTAATTCAAATTAATTTCAAAGTTATTTCAAAACTTAATTTCAAAATTATTTCAAAACTTAATTTCAAAATTCTTTTAAAATTTATTTGAAAAATCTTTTCAAAATCTTTAAAACTTAATTTCAAAATTCTTTTAAAATTTCTTTGAAAAATCTTTTCAAAACTTAATTTCAAAATTATTTCAAAACTTAATTTCAAAATTATTTCAAAACTTAATTTCAAAATTCTTTTAAAATTTCTTTGAAAAATCTTTTCAAAACTTAATTTCAAAATTATTTCAAAACTTAATTTCAAAATTCTTTTAAAGTTTGAATTTTTTTTTCAAAATCTTTAAAACTTAATTTCAAAATTCTTTTAAAGTTTATTTGAAAAATCTTTTCAAAATTATTTCAAAACTACTTAAAAAATTATTTGAAAAATCATTTGTAATATCCTCTGAAAAATTAATTTCAAAACCCTTTTCAAAAGTTATTAAATTCTTTGAAATTCCAAACTCAATTAATTTTTAATCTTCAAAATAATGGTCACTTATTTGGAATTCTAACTGATATTTTCGATGTTGTAAATTAAAGTGAGGAAAATAATTTTTTAACCTCTCATGCTTGAACTCCTGAACTCAAAAATTTATTAAGGCATTAATTAAGGGGGAGTGATTTTGAGTCGGTTTTAAAATTAGTTTTTCTTTAAAAATTTTGACTTGACCTTAAAATTAAAAACTATTTTTGGCATATCTTCGAAAATTCAAGCTATTTTTAACTTAACTTTAAACTTAAAATTATTTATGACCTGACTTTTAAATTATAACTCCTCTATAAGCTAAATATTTTCAAAGCTAAGTACTTAATTAAGTTTTTTCTAACTAAACTTAGTTAAATTATTTTCTAAACTTAGCTACTTGGCAAGATATTTTCTCAACGCGATCATTTTTAAGCTGAAAACATAGCTAAGTATGTTCAAATTTAGCTAAATATATTTTTTTTCTAAGTTACTGTTTAAACGCAATCACAAAAATATATTTCTCAACGCAATCACAAAAATTTGCTAAATTACTGTTTAAAGACAAAATACTTTATCTCAGCTAAAAGTATCTCTCAACTAAAGGAAGAATTTTGCTTTCAAAATTATGATTTCACCTAGCTAAGTGTTACAAGAAAAACTAAGTGTTTATCAAAAGTATGCTTAACCCTCTATTTTTCTCTTTGAAAGATAAGATTGAAAATTATCTTTGAAAGTTAAGCTAAGGCCTAGATTTTATTCACTCTCTTGGGTATTTTTGATATATGGCAAAGGGGGAGAGTAGGAAGAAATTCAAAGAAAATTAAAACGAAAGAAAATTAAAACGAAAATTTTATTGTGAATGGGCCTATGCTTTATTTATGCCTGTGCTTATCTATGCGTATATTTATTGCATTTTTACTTAACTTTGAATTTTGGTTGCCATAATAAAAAAGGGGGAGATTGTTGGTGCAGTAAGCATCCGACGATCGAACCTCAGTTTTGATAATGGCAAATGGATTCAAAGTTAAGGTTCCTTGTTATCTAACGTGGTTAAATAAGGTTTCAGGAAAGTCCTAACTGCGGTTAGGCAAGGGAAAATCCTAAGGGGGGGTAATCTTAAGTCCTAGGGGGTGGTAATCCTAGGTGAAGGAAAATCCTAAGGGGGGGTAACCTTAGGTCCTAGGGAGCGGTAACCCTAGGTGAAGGAAAATCCTAAGGGGGGGCAACCTTAGGTCCTAGGGGGCGGTAACTCTAGGTGGAGGAAAACCCTAAAGGGCGGCAACCTTAGGTTCTAGGGGGCGGTAACCCTAGGTGGAGGAAAACCCTAAGGGGCGGCAACCTTAGGTCCTAGGGGGTGGTAACCCTAGGTGGAGAAAAACCCTAGGGGGCGGTAACCCTAGGTCCTAGGGGGTGGTAACCCTAGGCGGAAAGTCCAGTCGGTCTGGAGGACCGGACTGGCAGCAGGTAAATCTCCTGAGTGGAGTAGGTGAGGACGCGTTCCCCATAGAGGGAACAGTAGGCGTCGGGTCGACCTAGGGTTTCCGGTTGGAAATCCGAAGTCAGACCCGGACAGTCCGGAGACTGTCATAAACATTCTTTTATTATTCATACTGTTATTTTGTGCTAATTTTGTGTTGCAGGATATTGTTTGGGACTAACAAGTCTTGCAGGTACAAAATAAGGTAGTTTTCCCTCGGATGAACAGTGTCCGATGCGCCTCCATGGAGCTTGGAGACGCCTCGGGTGCAAAGGATGAGCTGGCTGCGAAGCACCATTGGAGGCGCCTTGAAGAAGGCAGAAGGCGCCTTGGAAGGTGCCTTGAGTGAGGTTTAAGGCGCCTTGAATGGATGAAGTTCGACCAGATCAGATTTGATCCACGCGGACGACCAGGCAGCATGGAGGCGCCTTGAACACCCTTTATAAGGGGGTTTCGACCAGCACTTCAAAACAACGAATATCAAGTGATCTCTCATCAACGTGCTGCTCCAAAAGACACTCCGAAGTGCTGCTACAAGTGCCCGACGACCCGAAGCTTCAGATTTAGCATTTCTTGTTGTCGGTATAATACTTATAGCTTTTAATTGTACTCATAATTGTAATCTTTTAACGAGCTTATAGTTGTTGCCCACCGGAAGTGATCAAGGATCGCGGGCCTTCGAGTAGGAGTCGTCACAGGCTCCGAACGAAGTAAATCTCTGTGTCCTTCTGTTTGTGTTTGTTTGTTTTTAATTCCGCTGCTTTAATTACTCTAACGCTGTTTTCGATTCCGATACGTACAAAATAGCCACGAGCGCTATTCACCCCCCCTCTAGCGCGGTCTCGATCCAACATCGAAAAAATCTTTGCAAGTTTAGATTACAAAGTTGAAACACACAAGTATTGTATAACAAGAAATTTGTTACCGATGACTTGGATAACTTGATCTTCTAGCATGATCGTCGTCGAAATAAAGTTTGGGCATTGTTGAATTATTTCTGGAGCACGCACAGGAGCTGTAGTTGTTCTGAATGAATTCATTGTCAAAGTGCTTGGTTGAGGCCTCCTTTTATAGTCAAGTTGAGTCTGATCTAAATTCACTGATCTCAGGATCAGGTTTAACTCAACGTTGATCAGTCGACCGATCCCCCTAATCGGTTGACTGATCCTGCCTGAATCCACCCGGCTTCCCATTTAGATGCTATCGTTTCGGATAAAGTCTTTGTTCAGTCGACTGATCCCACCGTTCGATCGACTGAACCCTTGACGCTCCTCAGATTATCTGATCTGATCAACCCAGTCTAAAGTTTATCCACCATTTGGTCGACTAAACCTCCTTATTCGGTCGACCAATACCTCAGTCTACACTTCATCATGAGCTGGAATCTGATCTTCTAACTTAGGGGTTCGGTCAACCGATTTGTACATTCGGTTGACCGAACAAGGTAAAATCTGAACTTATAAAATTGTTAGTTTCCTGCAAAACAGAGTTAAAATAATAGGCATGCAATATAAAAAGTAACTTTGACAGCCTCTGGACTATCCGATCCTGACTTTGAATTTCGCTGAAACTCTAGGTCGGACTGACGTCTACTGTTTCCTTTTCGGGAAATGCATCCTCTCCTACTCCTCTCAGGAGAGTTTACATTTTGTCAGACCGGTCCTCCAGATCATCTGTACATTTGCTCGGCGCCCGAGACTTCAGGACTTCATACTAAACGTTCGCTTCTCGACCCGTCCAGTATTCCATCTGGTATTCGTGACCCCCAGGATTTTCACCTAAAATCCTCAACTCTAGGATTTTTCCAAAAATCCTCGACACGCCAAGACTTCGCCTAGTCCCCCAGACCAGGACTTCATTGCCTAACCGCATCTAGGACTTTATGTAGGACCGTTGCGGCCGGCTGGAAGGGGGTTGTTGAATAGTCCTGTAAAAAATAAAACGGAACAACCCTTTCTCAAACTCTTTAAGCTAACACTTGCATAAATAATAAGCAGAAAGTAAATAGAACATTAAAAAGACGAGGCACAAGTATTTACTTGGTTACAACCGTTGTGGTTGTTAATCCAAGGAAGATAAAGCCCACTATCAATCTCCTTCAGGCGGAGAAGCCTCTTACAACGTTGACGCGCAGAAACAGACGCATAACTACAACTCTAAAGCACACAAGCGTTGGAATTACAAGTAATGAGTTTGTTCAAAAGCTTATGGACCAAGGCTCTATTTATTGCCTTGGTCAGGGCGCCTGGAAGGGTTCCGGGCGCCCTGGGGGGGATAAATTTTATCCCCCAACGATCAGATCGAGTCAAATCTTGATCCTGGTCAAAAGTCAGGTCCGGGCGCCCGGAATGGTTCCGAGCGCCCCGGAGCAAAAAGTCAATAGTAGTTGACTTTTTGTCCGGGACCTCTTCTCTGGTTCAGTCCCACCTCGGTCAGGGTATTCTGCTTCGGATCCGCTCACTTGGGTGATCTCTGCCATCCGAAATAGGGCTCACCCGAACCCAACTTCCGGTCTTCTCGAGCAGGCTTCCGCTCCGGCTCCTCGTCCCTCGGAATCGTCGCATGATTCCTTCTCGTCCGCCAGCATACTCGTCCGCAGTCTTCGTCCCTCGGTCGCACCGAGCCCGTCGGCTCTCTCCCATGCCGACCTTCTCGCTAGCTGCGTCTCTTGCTCCCCAAGCAATCTTCCGCTCCGGCTTCTCGTCCCTCGGAACCAGCGCACGCTTCCTTCTCGTTCACCGGGGTACTCTTCCGCGACACCTCATCCCTCGGACGCACCGAGCCCGTCGGCTCTCTCCCCGTGCCGTCCTTCTCACTAGCCGTGTCTTCTGCTCGAGTACCTGGAAGGGGGTTGTTGAATAGTCCTGTAAAAAATAAAATGGAACAACCCTTTCTCAAACTCTTTAAGCTAATACTTGCATAAATAATAAGCAGAAAGTAAATAGAACATTAAAAAGATGAGGCACAAGTATTTACTTGGTTACAACCGATGTGGTTGTTAATCCAAGGAAGATAAAGCCCACTATCAATCTCCTTCAGGCGGAGAAGCCTCTTACAACGTTGATGCGCAGAAACAGAAGCATAACTACAACTCTAAAGCACACAAGCGTTGGAATTACAAGTAATGAGTTCGTTCAAAAGCTTATGGACCAAGGCTATATTTATAGCCTTGGTCGGGGCGCCTGGAAGGGTTCCGGGCGCCCTAGGGGGATAAACTTTATCCCCCAACGATCAGATCGAGTCAAATCTCGATCCTGGTCAAAAGTCAAGTCCGGGCGCCCGGAAGCATTCCGGGCTCCCTGGACAGCTCTGGCCGCCCGGAATGGTTCTGGGCGCCCAGGAACAAAAAGTCAACCGTAGTTGACTTTTTGTCCGGGACCTCTTCTCTGGTTCAGTCCCACCTCGGTCCGGGTCTTCTGCTCCGGATCCGCTCGCTTGGGTGATCTCTGCCATCCGGAATAGGGCTCACCCGAACCCAACTTCCAGACTTCTCGAGCAGGCTTCCGCTCCGGCTCCTCGTCCCTCGGAATTGTCACATGATTCCTTCTCGTCCGCCAGCGTACTCTTCCGCAGTCTTCGTCCCTCGGCCGCACCGAGCCCGTCGACTCTCTCCCGTGCCGACCTTCTCGCTAGCTGCGTCTCTTGCTCCCCAAGCAATCTTCCGCTCCAGCTTCTCGTCCCTCGGAACTAGCGCACACTTCCTTCTCGTTCACCGGGGTACTCTTCCGTGGCACCTCATCCCTCGTATGCACCTAGCCCGTCGGCTCTCTCCCCTTGCCGTCCTTCCCACTAGCCGCGTCTTCCGCTCAAGTACCTGTGCTCCTAAACTCCTGCACACTTAGACACAAGGTTAGAAACACACAAAACCTAACTTAACTTGTTGATCACACCAAAATAATCTTGGGGTTCGAACAATCTCCCCCGTTTTTGATGTGATCAACCCAAGTTAAGCTAGAGTCAAAATAGATATGAAAATTAAACAATTTTATATTGCAATACAGTGCAACAAGATAGAAACTGTTATAAAATTATATAAGCAATTGCATATGAAAAGGAAATATTATTAACCTTTTCTCTTTTTCCTCTCTTTTTCTTACTTTTTGAAATGAACATATACATATGTATTTATAGGTATACAATCATATTAAAACTCCTCATGAATTTATATAACTTAGGAGTTTAAAAGAAAATAGGTTATGTAGATGAGGGAGTTTATGAAGTCATTAGGGGTTATGGACATCCACATATTTTATTTTTCAACACTCCCCCTTGGATGTTCATAATTAAGGAATCCGCCTCATTAAAACCTCACTAGGAAAAACCCAATGGGAAAAAACCTAGTAAGGAAAAAGAGTACGTCATTCCGCAACTGTATCACTATAAATTTACCAGATAACATAATATGGTATAGTGAAAATTTACTCCCCCTATTTGAAATTTCATTTAAGATCTCTGTACCGTCACATTCCAATACCATGTACTAATTTCTTAAATGTTGTTGTAGGTAATGCTTTAGTAAATAAATCTGCCAAATTATTACTAGAGCGAATCTGTTGAACTTTAATATCACCATTCTTTTGTAGATCATAAGTGAAGAAGAACTTTGGTGAGATATGTTTAATTCTATCCCCTTTGATGTACCCTTCCTTTAATTGAACTATACATGCCGCATTGTCTTCATATAATATTGTTGGAATTTCCTTATTAGTAGCTAAACCACATTTTTCCTTGATATGTTGAATCATTAATCTCAACCAAACACATTCCCGACTGGCTTCATGTATTGCAAGTATTTCAGAATGATTCGATGATGTAGCGGCTATGGTTTGTTTGATAGATCTCCAAGATATGGCTGTTCCACCATATGTAAATAAATAACCAGTCTGAGATCGACCTTTATGTGGATCAGATATATATCCTGCATCTGCATAACCAATTAACTCTGAAATAGACATATTAGAATAAAATAAGCCCAAATCGATGGTACCTTGAAGATACCTAAATATATGTTTAATTCCATTCCAATGTCTACGTGTTGGAGAAGAACTATATCTTGCTAATAAATTTACAGCAAATGCTATATCTGGTCTTGTATTATTAGCAAGATACATTAATGCACCAATTGCACTTAAATATGGTACTTTAGGACCAAGCAGTTCTTCACCATTTTCACTAGGTCGAAAAGGATCTTTGTTCACATCAAGTGATCGAACAACCATTGGGGAACTTAATGGATGAGCTTTATCCATATAAAATCGTTTTAGAACCTTTAGTGTATAAGCTGATTGATGGGTAAAAATTCCATCAGCAAAATGTTCAATTTGTAATCCAATACAAAATTTTGTTTTTCCTAGATCTTTCATCTCAAATTCTCTTTTCAAGATATCAACTGTATGTATAACTTCTTCAGGACTTCCAATGATATTTAAATCATCAACGTATACAGAAATAATGATAAATTTTAGTCCATCCTTTTTTATAAAAACACGTGGACATATAGGATCATTTTGATATTTATGTTGCACCAAATAATCACTTAGACGTTTATACCACATACGTCCAGATTGCTTCAATCCATACAAAGATCTTTGTAACTTAATGGAATAAATATTTTTAAAATTTGAACTTGATGCTTCTGGCATTCTGAGCCCTTCAGGGATTTTCATATAAATATCATTATCAAGTTTTCCATACAAATAAGCTGCTACTACATCCATCAAATGCATTTCAAGCTTTTCTTGTGCTGTCATACAAAGAAGATATCGAAATGTGATTGCATCCACTACAGGGGAATATGTTTCTTCATAATCAATACCAGGTTTTTGAGAAAAACCTTGTGCTACTAAACGAGCTTTATATCTTATTATTTCATTTTTCTCATTTCGCTTTCGTACAAAAATCCATTTGTACCCTACAGGTTACACCTTTTGGTGTTTGGACTACAGGTCCCAAAACCTCACGTTTTGCAAGTGAGTTTAATTCCTCTTGAATTGCATCTTTCCATTTTGGCCAATCATGCATACTTCGACATTGTTCAATAGATTTAGGTTCTTGATCATCATTTTCATAAATAATTTCAAGCGCTACATTGTATGCAAATTTATTGTCAATAACTAATCTTGATCGATTCAATTTCTTCCCTGTCTTGACATAATTTATTGAGATTTCTTCATTATTTTCAAGTATCTGGACCTCTTCTGGAGTTTTATCAAAAGTTATGTCAGTTGTCTCTATAGGAGACTTAGGCGCTTCAAAATGAACATCTTGATTAGTTGTTCCTTTCCTTTTTCGAGGATTTTTATCTTTAGAACCGATTGGTCTACCACGCTTCAGGTGAGTTGTAATCTAATTAATTGATTGTCCAATTGGTACATCAATATGAGCCGGAGCATTAATAGCTGGTATATGCGACTTAGTCACTCTCTTCAAGTCAGTGAACGCATCAGGCAATTGATTTGCAATATTTTGCAAATGTATTATTCTTTGAACTTCAAGTTCACATTGATTTGTACGAGGATCAAATTGCGATAATGATGCATGCCAAGTGACTTCTTTGGGAAACTCTTTATTTTCTCCCCTAGCTTTGGAAAAATTGTTTCATTAAAGTGACAGTCAGTAAATCGCGCCGTAAAAACATCTCCTGTCATTGGTTCCAAATATCTTATAATTGAAGGAGAATCATATCCAATATATATTCCCAATTTCCTTTGGGGTCCCATTTTAGTGCATTGTAGTGGGTTAATTGGCACATATACTGCACATCCAAATATTCTCAAATGGGATATATTAGGCTCTTGACCAAAAGTCAATTGTAAAGGGGAGAATATATGATAACTGGTTCGCCTGATAAGTATAAGTGTTGCTGCATGCAAAATAGCATGCCCCCAAATAGATGTAGGAAGCTTAGTTCTCATAATCAATGGTCTAGCTATTAACTGGAGACGTTTAATAAATGATTCAGCTAAACCATTTTGTGTATGAACATAAGCAACAGGATGTTCAACAGTTATTCCAATAGACATACAATAGTCATTAAATATTTGGGATGTAAATTCACCGGCATTATCAAGACGTATTTTCTTGATAGAATATTCTGGAAATTGAGCTCTCAACCGAATTATTTGGGCGAGCAATCTCGCAAACGCCAGGTTGCGAGTTGATAATAAACATACATGTGACCATCTTGTAGAGGCGTCAATTAGCACCATAAAATATTTAAATGGTCCACATGGTGGGTGAATAGGCCCACATATATCACCTTGTATACGTTCCAGAAATGCAGGGGATTCAATTCCAACTTTAGATGGTGAAGGCCGCATAATAAGTTTTCCTTGAGAATAAGCAGAACATGAGAATTCATTAAATTGGAGAATCTTCTGGTTCTTTAATGGGTGTCCATGTGAATTCTTGATAATTTTTTGAAACATTGTAGAACCAGGATGTCCCAATCGGTCATGCCAAAGTATAAAATCATTTGAATCAGTAAACTTCAGATTTACTATTGCATTTGTTTCTACTGCATACATTATTGTGTAATACAAACCAGATAAGAAAGCGGGTAATCTTTCATATACATGTTTCTTACCCAACACCAATTTTGTAATGTAGAGATATTCAATATTCTCATCATATGTTTCAATGTGATATCCATTTCGACGAATATCTTTAAAACTTAGCAAATTTCTTTGAGACTTAGGAGAGAACAATGCATTGTCAATAACAAATTTTGTTCCTCCAAATAATGATATATTAGCTCTTCCGGAACCTTCAATAATATTTATAGTACCAGATATTGTATTAACATTACTTTCACCCATTTCTAAATAAGAAAAATATTTTTTCTTTCTAAATATAGAATGCGTCGTTGCACTATCAATAAGGCATAAATCTCCATTATTGAATCCAAAAGCCATGATATTCTTCATTAAAACAAAATAGATACATAATGAGAAACAACTAAAAGATTAGTAAAAGAAAACATAATTGCAAATGAACTAATTTATTTTAAAATATTTGATTAATTTAGACATTTCCATAAATATCTTCATTTCCAGTCAAATTGTCTATCCCTCCATCAGGATCTGTAAAGAAATCAGAAACATCCAAATGTGTTGTCATAGAAGGACCAACAATTGTATTATTGTCTTGAAAGACAACATTTGTCTCTATATCTTTTGTCTTGCCCTTTAAAGAGGCTTGGTAGAGATCAATAAAGTATTTTGGCGTACGACAAGTACGTGACCAATGTCCTTTCATGCCACATCTATAACATGAATTTTCTGATTTCTTTTCATCATTATCTTGTCCACTTTGAACCCTTTTACCATTGTCATTTGTCCACTTTTGATGGACATTATTGTTAACCCACTTCTGGTGAGTTGTTGTGTTTCTTTTATTATAACCATCATGATTTTCTTCAGATCGATCATTTCCATATCTACGACCATGACCACGGCCACGACCACGGCCACGACCACGACCATGATTAATTTTTTGTCTGTGCTGTCGTTTATCATTTTTACCAGTTATCTCATTCACTTCAGGGATTGGACTAGCACCAGTTGGACGAATCTCATGATTTTTCATCAAAAGCTCGTTATTTTGCTCAGCCACCAGAAGACATGTAATCAACTCAGAATATTTCTTAAAACCTTTCTCTCTATATTGCTGCTGTAGGAGCATGTTAGATGCATGAAAGGTAGAATATGTTTTTTCCAACATATCTTCATCAGTAATTTTTTCACCACATAATTTAAATTTTGAGCTAATTCTAAACATTGCTGAGTTATATTCACTTACAGATTTAAAATCTTGTAAACGTAAATGAATCCATTCATAACGAGCATTTGGAAGAATCACAGTTTTATAATGGCTATACCTTTCCTTCAAATTATTCCATAGCTCAAGTGGATTTTTAATTGTCAAATATTCAATTTTCAATGCTTCATGAAGATGGTGACGAATGAATATCATTGCTTTTGCACGATTTTGTAAAGATTCCTTATTTCCATCTTTTATGGTGTCTCCAAGACCCATAGCATCCAAATGAATCTCCGCATCCAAAATCCATGATAGATAATTTTTTCCCCGAAATGTCAAGAGCCACAAACTCTAACTTTGAAAGATTGGACATAGTAAGAATCTATTACAAAGAAAAACTAAATTATTAATAATAATTATCGTGCATCATATATATTTATTAATAAATGATAAAACATGATATAATCAAAAGATGATTTTGTAATACTTAACTGTAAAATATTGTAAAATTTTTAAAATGTTGCAAATCATACAAATAAGTAACTAACTAATAGTTAATTGGACAATAGCTAATAAATGATAAAGGAACTATAAATTTAATTTTTTGGCATGTGAATAATTTTGATTGAGAATATATATATATACATTTTTTTATATTACCTATAACTGATTTAAACGAAAAATAGAGCACTTCATGCTGATAACGTGTTATAAAATTATATAAGCAATTGCATATGAAAAGGAAATATTATTAACCTTTTCTCTTTTTCCTCTCTTTTTCTTACTTTTTGAAATGAACATATACATATGTATTTATAGGTCTACAATCATATTAAAACTCCTCATGAATTTATATAACTTAGGAGTTTAAAAGAAAATAGGGTATGTAGATGAGGGAGTTTATGAAGTCATTAGGGGTTATGGACATCCACATATTTTATTTTTCAACAGAAACATTCAATTTCAAAATTTTCCAATTTTCAATTTTCTACCTCTCCCTAGACTTATACTTTTTCTTCTCCCCCTTTGATCACATAAAAAATTGGGGTTGCAGGAAAAGTCTAAAGGTTGACACTTAGAAAATTATAAAAATCTATTTCAGTGATTTTCTGGAAAATAATTCTAAGTCAAGAAACATTTCTAAGTCAAAAATAATTTTCAAAGTATTCGTCATCAAAAATTAAAAACTTTCTAAGCTGAAAACTTTATGCAAGAAAAATTTAACACAATTTTTGAGAATATTAAAAAAATTTCTATGCATTTTTTTTAATTCTTATGATTTTATCAAAAAGTTTTAAATTTCTATTTTAATTTATCATAACTTTTTAAATCACAATTTTTCAAATTTAAGGTAACAAATATTAAACATACTAAAAAATTTATTCGATTTTTTAAAATGTCATTTTCTATTATTTTTTGATTTTGTACTTCACAAAAATATTTCAATAACATAAATTCTAACTTGATAAAAATTTTCGACAATATAATTTGTAAAAATTCTTTCGGCAATGTGTAAAATTCGTTTGAAGAATATTTTATAATTTGCAGGAATCTATTAATAGTAGATTTCTTAATCCGAAAAACTTTTTCGATGACTCAATTTCTAAATCGCAAAACTCTTTCAAGAAAGTAAATTGTAATTAAAAAAAATATTCGAAGAAAGTTTTTGACAATATTTCTAATTTGCATAATTCTTTCGAAAAAATGTTTTGTAATTCACAAATGTCTTTCGGCAAAATTTCTAACTTGCAAAATTCTTTTATCAAAATATTTTGTAATTTCCAAAATTCTTTCAAAATGATTGGTAAACCGAAACACTCTTTCGATAATTCAATTTTTAAATCGTAAAAATTTTCAAACAACTTTTCTATTGAATTAACCAGTTGTTCAGAGGGTAGAAGTCATACCTTACTTACCTCATCGGTCGTTGGTTCTCCCCCAGTTGAATTACTTTCTTCCGACGATTCTCCCCCTTCATCGATGCTCATTGAAGAAGGGCTTTCTGTGTCCTTGGGATGAACTTCGGTTGTTTCGCCAGTTTCTTCATTCTCGGACTATTCTGTCAGCGGCTTGGTGTCCATTGAGTTGTCGGCTTCCAAAGGTTCTTCGTAGAACTTCAAAAACTTCTCCTAAAGTTCTTTTGCGCTCACTACAAGAAAAAAGCCTTACAACAACGGTTTTTCACCGTTGTCGTAGCCCATTTCGGACTGTTGTTAAAGGCTGTGTTGTTAAAGGGGGTCCTCAAAGACAACGGTTTTTAACCGTTGTCTTTGAAGACAAAGACAACAGTTTTTACAACGGTGAAAAACTGTTGTCTTTTCCTTCAAAGACAACAGTTTTTCACCTTTGTCTTTGAGCGTCTACCTTTAATAACAGGGTCTTCAACAACAGTTTTAAACTATTTACGACAACAGTGAAAAATCGTTGTCTTTTTTTGATAAAAAATAAAAAAAAATATTAAAATTTATTATACAATTTTCTAGTATTATAAATCATTCAAAATACTAAATTTGTAAATAAAATTTAACATATAATTTTCTAACATTCGAAAATAATATTTACAACATTCCGAAGAAATTTCAAAAGCAGCCAACAAAATGACAACGACACTATTAAAACAAAGGTAGAATAACACAACATCCTAATCCTAGAAGAGTAACACAACATCCTAATCTTGATATCCAGTTTTGAAGAGTTGGATCTTTTGAACTACTTTTACCATGTACAACACTAGAAGAGTAACAAAACACTGCTTAATTCTCCTAATCCTTCATCTTCTTCATCCTTGCCATGTTTGCATCGTACTTGGATCGAAGTGGACCAAGTAGATAAAGAAAGAAGATAAACTAAATGCCTTCATCTTCTTCATCCTTGCTTCTTAATTCTCCTAATCCTTCATCTTCTTCATCCTTGCTTCTTAATTCTCCTAATCCTTCAAACTCCACCTGTAAGAAGAAGATAAAGAAATGTCACATGATCTAAACTAAATGCCTATGAATAATAAAAAAATCTGAAATCTCATAAAGTAGACTTAATTCATTAATAATGCATCATATTAAATGCCTCTCCATGACTAGCTTAATAGCATGTGCTATAGACATGTCTTCATTTGTTTCATACCTGAGTTTGTTAGCCTGTAAACGTTGAACAGTCATTTCACAAGAGAAATATTTCCAAGTTATCAACACTGCAGATATAAGGTTAATAAAGAACTTGCCTCTTCCAGAATGGTTTCAAACACCTTACCAACTTTTTCCACTAGATCTTGAGGCACTTGATGTCCATCACCATCAAAGAGTGCGTAGCTGAAAAATAGAAGTAAATTTGTCTCCATAAGATTATAGTCTCCATGATCAGTGCTATCTGTTAGTTATTCAGTTAACCATTACCTCTCCAAGTCATGATCATACAAGATAGAATTGTCACCAGAAGTTCGATAAATTGGTAGACCAAGTCTTCCAATCCAAGATGCCAATGGATTCTCGTTGCAGACACCATGCAACCTGAAGTGTCCAAATTAAAACTTCTAGTCACTGAAATTTTGAAGGCTGGCCACAATCCTCTTCAGAAGGAATGAAAACAAAAACACAAAAAAAAGAAGCATACCAGGCTGCTCCCATGTCAACAGGAAAACCAAATGAGTAGTTAGTGTGAACTCGACCACCAATTCTATCCCGAGATTCTAAAAGCACAACCTAAGGAATAAAAAATAAACTTCCATGTGATACAAATTTACCCAGCCACTTCACACACTGCATTCATATCAGAACTTAGAATCTAATATGTAAAGGCAACTGAAAAAACTGTTAATTTATATCGACATAACACCTGAAAAGCTGCATTTTTCAGTGCATGAGCAGCTGCAATCCCTGCAAATCCACCACCAATGACAATGGCAGAAGGAGAGTGAGATTGTCTTGCTTCAGTCTTCTGATAGAATGATGCTGCAAGAAAATTTAAGTCAATATATATATAGATATATATGTTGATGTGAAGCAGTAAAATTCAAACTAGAATATATTTTAACACCATGAAAAAAAAACATAATTAATAATAAATCCAACACAAGAACAAGCAACATATTCTGTCGTGTTGTATATATATTTACCAAATGCAGTTTCCTTCCACATGGTTGAACTCTAAAAATAATTCAGAAAGTACCCCAATAATAAGACTGACAACAGAAAACACCCCAAACATAAAAATTTAGTTTTATTTGCAATTATGACAGATAATCATGTAACTAGCTTCAGTATTCCCACAAAAAAAAGATATGTAACATAACAATATACTGATACAAAGAAAACTAAAGGGATGACCATTAAAGGAAAGAATACCTTAAATAAAATGAATTCAGAAAGCTCCCATAGGCTATGGATTAATCCTTTAAGTTTACTTTGATCATGAGCTAAAACATTGCAGTGAATAGATTTAAATCGAAGTAGGTAAAATTCCCATTTTGGCAGTCTGTATACCTCACGAAACCCATCTGCAATTTCACACTAGAGGTTGAAATCGAGCTCTTAAAAATCTTTAAACTTGATATACCGAAAGATGGAATAGAGCAGGAGGCTATACTCACCAGAAAAATCCAAATTGATGCTAGAAATCATTGAAAAAGGGATGAGTAGATTCAAAACTCTACTAAGCTTGAACACCAACATCTCACGACTGGAAGCCCTAAGAATCGACCTGAAATTAGTCAAAAAATTGAAGATTTTGTGACTAAAAATTTACGCAGAAATAGGTCACAAAAAGGACTCTATTTGGGCAGAAACAAGCATAAAAAATATGAAAGGAACAAAACCCCTCAAATGATTTGAAAATGAGGGAGGCGGGGAGGCGAAGGGTGTCAGTGACAGTGGCGAGTACGCGGAGAAGAAGTTTGTCCAAGAGCAGCAGAGATCTCTTCCTCCATCGCAGGTTCGTTTTCATTAGGGTTTATGTTTGATCACTGAGTCGCATGTTGAAGAGTGCATGATAGAGAGGCCTTTTAGTTGAGGCGGCAGCGATGCATATGGCAGAAGCGAACCTGAGGCCCATCTAGGATGGAAGGCAGTGGAGCATCTAGGGTTTTCGACGAGAAGATGCAGGAGGAAGAAGTAGAGGACACTTACTGTTAGTGGATTTCATGTCGGAGGTCTTGCCGGTGAGGACGTCCTTAATGGACTCGTGGACTGCTGCTGCTCCTGCGCGACTCCGGTGAGCGAGAGATTGTGAGAAAAGATAAAAGAGGGACGGATTGAGAAGATAAAAGGGTGGAATGCGGCGGCAAAAAACTTTCGGGGAGAGGGAAAGAAAAAAAGCGGGGCAAAAATTGGCGAAGGGGAAAAACGGTGAAGGAAAAAAAACACTAGTATTCAACATCACTTAATAGACAATGGCTTTTAAAAACTGTTGTCGTAATCCAAAAAAAAGCGCACATAGACAACAGTTTTCAAAAATTATTGTTGTAGCATTTAAAAACCGTTGTTGTAGTCTTAAAAAACACAAATAGACAACGGTTTTTAAAAACCGTTGTCGTAGGCCAAAAAAATTGCTAAAAGACAACGGTTTTGGTTAAAACCGTTGTTAAAAGGCAAAAAGACAACGGTTTGGTATAAAACCGTTGTCGTTTGAGTGTTGTTGAATGACGTTTTTCTTGTAGTGGCTTTTGTATTCTCCGACTTTGTTGATATCTTCATTTGGTATTACGGTTAGAATGTGAAATTCTGCCCGACCGTTTGCCATTGACTTGTCACGTTGCTTCTTGTTCCAGAGGCGTATGTCGAGTTCTTCTCCATTCGCGTTCTTCGGTTCTTCATAACCAAATTTTATTATTGAAAAAATACCAGAATTAGAGTTTAGATATACCTCTATTTGTTGCTTCCATAAAGAAAACTCCCCCTTGAATGCTAGTGGGTAGTCACTAGCTCCGGCCATTGTTTTGTTGCTTCAGACGGCGGTTAGTCCTTCTGAGGCGTCTCAGCTCTGATACCACTTGTAGGACCGTTGCGGCCGACCAGAAGGGGGTTGTTAAATAGTCCTGTAAAAAATAAAACGGAACAACCCTTTCTCAAACTCTTTAAGCTAACACTTGCATAAATAATAAGCAGAAAGTAAATAAAACATTAAAAAGACGAGACACAAGTATTTACTTGGTTACAACCTATGTGGTTGTTAATCCAAGGAAGATAAAGCCCACTATCAATCTCCTTCAGGCGGAGAAGCCGCTTACAACGTTAACGCGCAGAAACAAAAGCTTAACTACAACTCTAAACCACACATGCGTTGGAATTACAAGTAATGAGTTCGTTCAAAAGCTTATGGACCAAGGCTATATTTATAGCCTTGGTCGGGGCGCCTGGAAGGGTTCTGGGTGCCCTGGGGGGGATAAACATTATCCCCCAACGATCAGATTGAGTCAAATCTCGATTCTGGTCAAAAGTAGGGTCCGGACGCCCGGAAGCATTCCGGGCGCCCCGGACAGCTTCGGGCGCCCTGGACAGCTTCGGGCACCCCAGACAGCTTCGGGCGCCCGGAATGGTTCCGGGCGCCCCGGAGAAAAAAGTCAACAGTAGTTTACTTTTTGTTCGGAACCTCTTCTCTGGTTCAGTCCCGCCTCGGTCAGGTCTTCTGCTCCGGATCCACTCGCTTGGGTGATCTCTGCCATCCGGAATAGGGCTCACCGGAACCCAACTTCCGGTCTTCTCGAGCAGGCTTCCGCTCCGGCTCCTCGTCCCTCGAAATCATCGCATGATTCCTTCTAGTCCGCCAGCGTACTAGTCCGCAGTCTTCGTCCCTCGGTCGCACCGAGTCCGTCGGCTCTCTCCCGTGCCGACCTTCTCGCTAGTTGCGTCTCTTGCTCCCCGAGCAATCTTCCGCTCCGGCTTCTCGTCCCTCGGAACCAGCGCTCTTCCTTCTCGTCCACCGGGGTACTCTTCCGCGGCACCTCGTTCCTCAGACGCACCGAGCCCATCGGCTCTCTTCCCGTTCCGTCATTCTCGCTAGCCGCGTCTTCCGCTCGAGTACATATGCTCCTAAGCTCCTACACACTTAGACACAAGGTTAGAAACACACAAGACCTAACTTAACTTATTGATCACACCAAAACAACCTTGGGGTTCCAACACTTTCCACTTGTCTAACCGCAGCTAGGACTTTCCACCTTCCTAGTATCAAATAGGGCTTTCCTTTGCCTAAGATCGTATCACTTAGAACTTTCTTGCAAACTCAGTCATACTTGTTAGATCACAAGATAGCTTAACTTTGAATCCCTTTGTCATAATCAAAATGCAGGTTCGATCATTTGGTGCTCCCTACACCAACACACATACCTTCCATGGATGTTAGCTCCTACTTCAACTTTTTATTCTTTAAAGTGTTCAACATAATTTGATCTACAAGGACAAGAAGAGTTAGTAAGTGACATGGAAATATAGAGTGGGATGATATTCGGACCTAGCCAAGCTAGTAGAGTAGCACCTCATTCTCCACTTGTTGATTAATATCGAACTTCAAGTCGCACAGGGACTCAGTCGTCTCTAAGTACACCCCTTGCAATTTGTACACTCTTAGTTGTGGTTAAGCTGACAAATTGTCTCACTAAGCATTTGACAACATATATGGATTAGGGGGTTTGACAAAAAGAAGCGACCCTTCCACCCCTTGTGTAAGGTGGGGTATTCACCGAGGAAGTTACATCCTAACAGGACTATGAAGTAGAAGACCTCGAGTTCTCTATGTTGAGGGTAAAAAAATAATGAAAAATTACAGGGCCGCGAGTAACTTATTACAACTGGCAAACAATGATGACACTACAGATTGGGCAATAAGAATTAGGGGCAAACTAGGACAAATAAATTTGGAAGTAGGTGGCCAAGTCTTGCAGAAAAGATAGAATGGAAAACCTAAAGTCCCTCATTAATTAGCTGCAAAAGATAGTGATATAACTGGGAGTTGGCTCGTGTGGTCGATGCTCCGACACCGAGATGTGGATCCTATGATCAGTTGGGATGCTAAAATGTAGCCGGAGTTGTGGTTCTACACCTCTCATATAAATGATCCGCTAGGCCGCATACTAGAAATATGATGGGTCGTCAGCGGCCATGGACTCAAAGAAGAGAAGACACAAGTACAAAAAGAGAAGACGCAAGGACAAGAACATAAGATGCAAGGATGATAAACTTATTGAATTAATCACCGAAAGTAGAGACAAAGAGGGAAACGAAGATGCTTGAATAGACAAAAGTGAATGAAGGTGGAGAGTTTTCTGAAAGCCTAATATACTTTGGTGGCTACACAGTAGAGCTATCGCATTGGCCCATCAAGTCATTGGATGGCAAGAAAAGTATGACAAGATCTCATCATAAGCCTTCAAATGTTTTGCTCGAACAGTCGCGATCATGACATAATATCTCACTATTAAAAGCACAGTAGTGACAAGTTACAAAGCGACGCATAAATTTCCTTGATAATTCAAACACAATCGTCAGATGTGAAGACCAAATAGCCGATAACTCATCACCACCGTCGGATCTAAGGTTGCGTCAGCAGCAACATCGTCGCATGCTTTCACAATTAATAAGGTAAGGTGCTCTTGCGGCTTGGGGCGAATACCGCATGTCATCCATTATTGCGATGGAATAGTGCACCAATCATATGGGTGATACATGATCTTGTGTATCACGTGTATTAAATTTGAAGCATTTCTCCACAACTACCAAGACTCGTCTAGTTATCCCATTGAAAGACTGACACCTCAGCTCAACATTTTGTAAAGGAAAGCTTAGTAGGTTGATGACAACTCAGCACAATACAATTAATTGAAATATGCCTCCTTCGACTAGACTTGAAGGGGAGGCTTGTAATAAGTAAAATGCTGCAACTCTCACGTGTCCCAAGGGTCAAAAGTCATGCTTAGCTGCCAGTCAAAGTCTAGTTGAGTTAAACATGAAAGGGCATTTCAAGACAGAGTGTCTAAAACTGAAAATCGCCAAGAAGCAAAAGAGGAAAAAGGCACTGCAAGCAACATGCGGTGAATCCTCGACGGAAGAGTCGGATGAAGAAGAACAAGCCTAAGAGAGCCTTCTTGCACTACTAGTATGGTAACATGTAATCAACTTCGAGTCCAAGACCGAAACCGTAGATGAGTCTGAGTTTAAAGCCGAGTTCGAAAGAATCCACGAATCCATTTCCGTTTCCGAAGAGCCAAACACCACCGTAAGTCCAGTTTTAGTTAAGAAAATATATAGTTTAAATTCATATTTAACTCGTAAGTTAGCCAAATCCAATATCTGGGTCAAGCCACTCCTAAAGGAAGTAAAAGTCCTAAAGAAAGAAACTAACCCAAGTACTTTGGCTAAGCAAGTTCAAAGTGGAACTTCAACTCAAGTCCAACAACTTGAGGAAGAAAGTCCATCTTGAAAACTCAAATCAAAGAACTTAAGGATTCATTGGAACAATTCACTATGGGTTCCAAGAATCTTGGCATGATTCTCGAAAAAAAAGAGCCGTAAACAATCAATTCGGAATAGGATACAAAGTTAATGTACGATTTAAATCTTGTCAATTGTAAACTTAAATAGAAACTAGGTCCAAGTATGAGTACCTAAAATAAGCTTGATTAATCAAGATGTACCAAACTAATATTGTATCCCCAAAGATTAAATTCACTACCTAGATAGACTATATCGAGGTTATGATCTAGTGGGAACCAATTGAAAGACTATTTTTAAATTTAGATAAACTTGATTAATTGCTTGATTGATTGCTTGTATGCACGATTAATTTAATTTCTTCTTAATTTAGAATGATTAGATAAGGACTTGAGCTTGATTGAGACTTGCTCAATCTAGTACCAGTGTGGGGTAAGATGATAATACATTAGGGAAGTTTGGTCTAGGAGTCAAGTAGAGTAAGGCGTACCATATTTGGTTTACTTAGCTAATTGGAACTAAGCGAAGCTACCTCCCCACATCCTCGACTAGTTAGACTAAGGTTTTTAATAGGAAAATTGAATATACAATTTTTTAAAGAGGCTTTATCTAGAAGTGGATATTGTTCTGATACTCAAGAAGGCGCCTACGCCTCGCCACAACCTAGAAGTAAATTTTTGAAATGTGTATTTAATTGACCGAAGTTTGGACTCAACCAATATTGAATTTTCAAAGATCAAATTCACTAACTAGGTAGACCATATCGAGGTTATGATCTAGGGGGAGCTAATAGAAAGTCTATTTTTAAATTTAGATAAATTTAATTGATTGATTACTATTTTGGCTAGTACTAAAACAGAAACTAAACTTGTTGCTTTGTGATGTCATTTTGAAGGAAACTCGGCATGAATACGAATAGAGGCAAGTTTTGTGAGGCTTGCAATTTGATGTCATTTCCATTAAACGGCAAGTATAATTCTTAAATGAATTTTTAATCCACGGTTATGTCTAACACATGTGTGTCCTTGTGGTTGCGTGTGATATTTGTTGTAATAATTTAGAAATTTATTTCTCTTCTGCTATATGTTTTCGGAAAGCATGCATGTTTTACATGTGAAGAGATTCACACGATCAACCACCACATTAGCTGCAATTTTAGAGAGAAGGAAAAGAAAAAGATTTTTGGGAGCAATTTCTAGAGGAAAAAAAGGAGAAAAATCAAGAGGTTGGATTTAAGACCTTCCGGATTTATATGTTGAGGTGTGATATGAATACATTGTTGAGTTCTGTGTTTTTTTTTAATTCAAAATATTTTTTTTTTTTTTTTGTTGTTGTTTTGGTAATGCATATGTGTATGCATTTAGTCCCACATTACTAAGCTAAGAAGATTGGAAAACCTTATATATGGAGTCCGTCCATCCTTGCTTAGTAAATTTAAGGAGACCTACACGCATGCGCGGGCCGAGCCCAAATCAGGTGGTTTCGGGGGTTCGAGCCGTAAATCCATAAACCTGGCGCGATAATCGCGTGGAGGGGGGTGCAAATCCCCAGCTCGTGGGCCTCACGCTTTGGTTAGCTGGTGAAGCAGTGCTTCAGAGTGAATAAATGTTGCGCCTCTATTCGTGGTTCGCGCACTCTCAAGCAGTCTGCTTTCTCCTCCTGTGCTCTCAGTGTGTGTGTGCGCTGCCTTCTTTTCCGAAAGTTTTCCTTGTCCTGAGGCTTGGTGTTCCGCGATCTGATCAGGTTGGGTCCGGAGTGCACCTACGGATGACGCGAGTGGTTGTCAGATCTTGGGAGAATTTTACCGGAGAGCACAGTCGGCACCCGACGCTTCAACCGGAGGATAACAATTTCTAGATCTTTTATTTACCTGTTTATTACATGCTTGCTAATTTAATGCAAAAATATTACTGTGTTAGTGCTCTCAAGCAACAACAAACATAACAGTTAAGGTTAACAAATAGATAACTTGAATATGAAATAAATCAAGTTTAAAACACTAGGAATTGTTGCACTGAGAGATTAAACTGATAACCTTTGTCTTAGCAAATATATTAAAGCACCAAGCCTTGTAATTAGTTCAAATATGCCAAAACAAAGTACGTAGAAGATTGACTAGGACTCAGACATGCTTGTGATGCACTAAGTTGGGATGGTTGTTTTAATATGCAACCTTTTTTCCGTGGGTGAAGAGGTTTGGACAGTTCCTCCAAGACAACTATAGGTGAGGATGGCTGAGTACTGACTCTAAACTTAAGTTCTGAATTCACTTCTTCTAACACATTTCTGTTAGTAGCATGCCGATGCTTACTAAGAGATACTCTCCATATTCTATTCTCTACCAAACAATTATAATATTTTGAATCTAGATATTAACAATGTAAATCAGCTAGATGATCATGAGTCAGGAATACTGGACAAAATCAAACTATTTCGGTCATTTCTTTTTGGATTAATATTCATTTTCTCTTTGGATTCCACAAAGGAATTAAACAACATCCCAAATCAAAGAAGGATTCGGCATATATCGTCGATTCCTTCTCTCTGATTTATTTAAAAAGAAGCTATCCATTAATTCTTGATCATGAGATCCAGCAGCAACAGTGGCCATTTGTGCATCTACTAGGAGCCTTCAAACCAACATCAGCGCACGCAACGATGCAATCATTGACTGAGTTGCAAAAACTTTCGTCGAAGCAAACATCGGGGCCTACAAATTTCACGTACATGCAAACTCAACATGAATTGATTAAACAATATCCACCTTGTTTAGAAACTAATTTGAATGTGTGCGCTACGTACCGGCAATATCAGATTTGGCGACCGCGGGGGAGGAGAGAAGAAGGGCGACGATGAGGAGGAGGAAACAGTGCTTGGAACCCATTCCCTTTTGTGTGCCTTGAGAACTTGTTCGTTAGAATATTTAGGAGACCTGTGGGTAAGCAATCTTAAACAGAATTTTCCATTTTTTTTTTTTGTCTTTAAGAATCTTCCAATTTGGATTTTCATTTTTTATAAATAAAATTTAATAGAAAAGAGCATTGAACCGGGTTATATTATTTTTTTTCTTATATATATATATATATAATATGGATTTTAATTTTTTATATATATAATTTAATATAAAAGAGCATTGTACCTAGTTATATTTTTTTGTTTCATATATATATAAATCTTCCAGTTTGGATTTTTTTTTTATATAAATAAAATTTAATATAAAAAAGCATTGTACCTGATTATTATTATTTTCATATATATATATATATATATATATATATATAAAATCTTCCAATTTAGATTTTTATTTTTGATAAATAAAATTTATAATTAATTACAGTAGATATCATGGCATTTATGGTTCATTTTTACTCACTTACCTCTTATTAAAAGATTATATATATATAACCAGGTTCTTTGCACTTTTATATTAAATTTATTTATAAAAACTGAAAATCTAAATTTAAAGATTTTATTAATATATATATATAATCTTCCAATTTAGATTTTTATTTTTTATAAATAAAATTCAATATAAAAGAGCATTGAACCTGATTATATTTTTTTCATGTACTTTCTATATATATATATATATATATAATCTTTTAATATATAAGACGTAAGTGAGTAAAAATGAACCATAAATACCATAATATCTACTACAATTAATTTTATATATATATATATATAAATAAAATTAATTGTAGTAGATATCATGACATTTATTGTTCATTTTTACTTGCTTACCTTTTATTAAAAGATCTAAATAGGAAATTCTAGATCCAGGGTTAAATTTGAAATTTTCATTAATTATATATATATATATATATATATATATATATATATATATATATATGAAAAAAATAATATAACCAGGTTCAACGTTCTTTTATATTAAATTTTATTTATAAAAAATGAAAATCTAAATTGGAATCTTCAAATTTTGATTTTCAGTTTTTATGAATAAAATTTAATATAAAAGTGCAAAGAACCTGGTTATAATATATATATAGGAAATTCTAGACGCAGGATTATGGTGGACATTCATGTCGTACAATTATATAGAAATTTTTCTTCTAAATAACATACATAATCAATAAATGGTCAAGAGATGATCCTTTAATATACATTAGTAGAATAGATGATCTCCATTTATAAAATAGATAGGGATATTCATTCTCACCAATACATATCAAGAGACTATCTCTTAGATAGAAAAAGTGGTCCAAAGGATCTAGGCTGATTTGAGGGCAGATTCTCTGGATCACTTTTTACGTTCCAGATGATGGTCCCTTGACATGCATTAGTGGAATAGATGGTCCATACTTATAAATAGGTGGGGACCATTCATCCCCACCGATGCAAATCAAGAGACCATCTCCTGGATCGCAAAAAACGGTCCAGAGGATCCAGGCTGATTGGAGGGCAGAGTCTCTGAACCACTTTTTGCGATCCAGGGGATGGTCCCTTGACATGCATTGGTGGAATAGATGACCCTCACTTTTAAAATAGGTGGGGATCATTCATCCCCATCAATACATATCAAGGGGTCATCTCTTGGATCACAAAAAATGGTCTAGAGGATACGTGCTGATTGGAGGGCAGATTCTCTGGACTACTTTTTGCGGTCCAGGAGATGGTCCCTTGACATGTATTCGTAGAATAGATGGTCCCCCCTTATAAAATAGACAGGGATCATTCATCCCCACCAATACATATCAAGGGACCATCTCTTGGATCGTAAAAAGTGGTCCAGAGGATCCGGACTATAGATATTGAATTTCTAAATCGTTGGTCGCACCGAGGTTAACTGAATTTATTATTATTATTTATATATTTATTTTTGAAAAGGGACATCTAAGAGTGAACATTCTACTTAAAAATTGAATCTGACCTAGTGAAACCAAAAAATAAAAATCTTCTAATAAAAAAATAATCGATTTAATAAAAAAAATTAAAACAATCTTTTTTTATTTAATAAAAAATCATTTAACATTTTTAATTCAATTTTTAATTTCATAACGAAAATTTAATTTATTTAATAAAATTAATAACTATTTTAACCATCTTCAGATTCACCAGTGATCCATTGTTTGAGTGTAGTTTCTTTTTTATGTGATTGAATTGTTGACAAAATGTTGGTTTAATTCTTCATCCATTTGATCTTTGTAGTTTAATTAGTAGTTTTTGTTGGAACTCTAAGGTTATTTTGATGTAATCAACAAGTTAAGTTAGGTCTTGTGATGTTTTAACTTTATGTCTAAGTGTGCAAGAGCTTAGGAGCATAGGGACTCGAGCAAAAGACGCAGCTAGCGAGAAGGACGGCACGGGAGAAAGCCAACGGGCTCAGTGCGTCCGAGGGACGAGGTACTGTGGAAGAGTACGCGGGCAGACGAGAAGGAAGCGAGCGGCGTTTCCGATGGACGAAAAGTCAGAGCAGAAGATTGCTCGAGAAGGCCGAAATTGGATTCGAATGAGGCTTATTTCGGTTAGTTGAAATCACCTAAGCAAGCGGAGTCGGAGTGGAAGACCCGGACCGAGGCGAGTTGCACCGGAGCAGAGGGCCCAGACCAAAAGTCAACTAAGTTGACTTTAGTGGTTCGGGCGCTCGGACCCATTCCAGGTGCTCGGAACCTGATTTTGACCGGATCGCGTTTGACCGCGATTTGTTGCGAAGGGGATAAAATTTTATCCCCCTTCCAGCCACCAGGAACCCTCCAGGCGCCCCGACCAAGGCTATAAATACATCCTTGGTCCAGAAGCTTTTAAAAACAGAACAAGAATTAGCAACACAACACTTGTGAGCTTCCATTTCTAGTTTAGCTTCTCTTTTTGCGCTTTCACTGCTATAAGAGGCTTCTCCGCCTGAAGGAGATTTTTTTAGTGTGTGATTCATTCCTTGGATTAACAACCTCCCCGGTTGTAACCAAGTCAAGTCTGTGAGCCTCTTCTTTTGGTTTATTACTTTCAATTTTATGCAAGAGTTTAAGTTATAAATTCGAGAAGGGTATTTTGTGTTTGTTTTCATTAGGGCTATTCAACCCCCCTTCTAGTCGATCGACGTGTTCCAACAAATGGTATCAAAGCAAGGGCGCTTCAAGAGGACTAACCCCTGATCGAAGCACCGAACAAATGGTCGGACCGAGAATATACTTACCGAAGTTCGAGGGGGAGTTCGTTAGCTGGAAAAAGTGAATGAAAATATTTTTCAAAACTGACTTTGATTTACTTTTAATAATCGAATTCAATTTTGCAGTACCGGAGGGCAAAGAAAAATACTAGTGGACGAAAAAGGAGCAGGTCGACTTTGTGGCAAGCGGCAAAACAGAATTCTATCTGCTGAGCATCCTTCCGCCACAAGATGTCAACCGGATCGACAACTATGACTCAGCAAAAGAACTGTGGGAAAAGTTCTTTGAGCTGCACGAAGGGACGTCCGAAGCCAAGCTTGCAAGATGGGATTTACTTCGCAATCAGCTCGCCAGCCTGAGACTTGAAAAAGATGAAATAGTTGCGCATCTGCACTCTAGAATTAAGGATCTTATCACCGGACTTTTGAATCTCGGAGAAAAGGTAAGTAACCGAGATTCGCTAAGGTATGCACTCAATTCATTTCCTAGAAATACTAAATGGGCATCACTAGTAGATGCTTTTTATATATCTAAGGACTTAGAAACCATTTCCTTAGAAGAATTATTTTCCACATTTGAAGTGCATGAATCGAGATGTGCAGGAACGAATGAGACAAAACACAACGTCGCCCTTAAAGTATCGAGAGACGAACCTGAGTCAGAGTCTTCTCTCGACGATGAGGAACTGGTAATGATGGTAAGGCGCTTTAAGAAATTATGTAGATCTAGAAAAACTAACCATCCGCATGGTAGAAAGAAAAGGACAATTCGATGCTACCACTGCAACAAAGAAGGGCACCTCAAGGACAACTGCCCCAAGCTAAAGAACAAGGACAAAGGAGAGAAGCATGTCCAACCGAACAAATTTAAGGCACTAAAAGCGACGTGGGAGGATACGTTGTCTGAATCGGAAGTCGAGGATTTTTTCGGACTTACATTAATGGCAAGTTATCAAGATGAGGACTACGATTCAAGCTCGTCCGAAATGAGCATCGTGAACATCGATGAAGGGGGAGCTACGTCAGAAGAAAGCAATAGTTCAGGGGGAGACACGGATAACGAGATTGATAAAGTAAGTCAGGTATGATCTCTTCCTTCTGATAAATTATTTAAGTTTATTAAATTATTAACTAAGGATTTCTATAAGTTAGAAAAAGAGATTAAAAATTTAAAAGTAATTCTAGCTAAATCTTGCCCATTAGAAAAAATAGACAAATTAAAATTAGAAAATAATGATTTAAAAATGCAAGTAGATAACTTAAAAAATTATGCATGTTCACATAATACAAATTTTAGAAAATACAACAATCTAAATTAGTATTTTAGATATCATAAGGGGCAAATTAGGAATATTTCAAAGAAGTATGCCCCTAAGAAATTCTTAATTAATCTAGTTGGTTGGAACATATATTGGGTTGCAAAGTCTTGTTTAACCTAAACTCTAAATTAGACTTAACGCTTTCGGCGAGAAGATTAAACGTTAAATCTTTTATGAGACTTTGTCTAAAAAAAGTGGTTGTTGCTCTAATCACCAAGAAGGTTTAGTGTCTCGCCATTGCCTGGAAGCAAAAATATTGAAATAAAATATTTAATTAACTTACTGATAAAGCATTAAAATTGGAATTAAAATAATACTTTAAAAAGTTTTTTTTAACATTTTTCCAAAAATTACTTAAAATTCTTTTTAACCATAGAATTTTTAACATAGAAAATTTTCTTGCTTTAAATTTTTTTTGCTTAGAAAAGTTCTCAAAAAATAGTTTGTTCAAAGTTATTGTAAATTTTTGATGATATCAATAATTTTTAAAAATTTCAGAGTTTTAACTCGTAAGTTAGCTAAATCTAATATCTGGGGCAAGTCACTCCTAAAGGAAGTAAAAGTCCTAAAGGAAGAGACTAACCCAAGTACTTTAGCTAAGCAAGTTCAAAGCGGAACTTCAACTCAGGTCCAACAACTTGAGGAAAAATGTCCATCTTGAAAACTCAAATCAAAGAACTTAGAGATTCATTGGAACAGTTCACTATGGGTTCCAAGAATCTTGACATGATTCTCAGAAAACAAAGAATCGTAAACAATCAATTCGGAATAGGATACAAAGCTAATGTACGATTTAAATTTTGTCAATTGTAAACCTAAATAGAAACTAAGTCCAAGCATGAGTACCTAAAATAAGCTTGATTAATCAAGATGTACCAAACTAATATTGTATCCCTAAAGATTAAATTCACTACCTAAATAGACTATATCGAGGTTATGATCTAGTGGAAACCAATTGAAAGACTATTTTTAAATTTAGATAAACTTGATTAATTGCTTGATTGATTGCTTTTATGCACGATTAATTTAATTTCTTCTTAATTTAGAATGATTAGATAAGGACTTGAGTTTGATTGAGATTTGCTCAATCTAGTACCAGTGTGGGGTAAGATGATAGTGCATTAGGGAAACTTGATTTAGGAGTCAAGTAGAGTAAGGCGTACCCTATTTGGTCTACTTAGTTAATTGGAACTAAGCAAAGCTACCTCCCCACATCCTAGACTAGTTAGACTAAGAGTTTTAATAGGAAAATTGAATATACAATTTCTTAAAAAAGTTTTATCTAGAAGTGGTTATTGTTCTGATACTCAAGAAGGCTCCTACGCCTCGCTACAACTTGAAAGTAAATTTTTGAAATGTGTATTTAATTGACCGAAAGTTTGGACTAAACCAATATTGGATTTTCAAAGATCAAATTCACTAACTAGGTAGACCATATCGAGGTTATGATCCAGGGGGAGCTAATAGAAAGTCTATTTTTAAATTTAGATAAATTTGATTGATTGATTACTATTTTGGCTAGTACTAAAACAGAAACTAAACTTGTTGCTTTGTGATGTCATTTTGAAGGAAACTCGGCAAGAATACGAATATAGGCAAGTTTTGTGAGGCTTGCAATTTGATGTCATTTCCGTTAAATGTCATCAGACAAGTACAATTCCTAAACGAATTTTTAATCCACGGTTATGTCTAACACGTGTGTTCTTGTGGTTGTGTGTGATATTTGTTGTAATAATTTAGAAATTTATTTCTCTTCCGCAATATGTTTTCCGAAAACATGTTTTACATGTGCAGAGATTCACACGATCAACCACCATATTGCTGCAATTTTAGAGAGAAGGAAATGAAAAAGATCTCTAGGAGCAATTTCTGGAGAAAAAAAGAGAAAAATCAGGAGGTTGAATTTAAGACCTTCCGGATTTATACGTTGAGGTGTGATATGAATACATAACAGTTAAGGTTAACAAATAGATAACTTGAATATGAAATAAATCAAGTTTAAAACACTAGGAATTGTTGCACTGAGAGATTAAACTGATAACCTTTGTCTTAGCAAATATATTATAGCACCAAACCTTGTAATTAGTTCAAATATGAAAAAACAAAAGTAGAAATGCAAATCGCAAAGTTGATGAGTTGGGATATCTTCAAGCTATGAGTCAGGATTTAAAGAATATGTTGGGGCACCTTCAGGAGGATAGTTAGCTTTCCTAACTGTTCGACTGCCCGGGTAGCCTTTCTATAATTCTGTACATCCCGGGTAGCCTTCAACCTTGATAAAGAGATTTACCGTAGATTTCTTGTGGGAGAAACAAAAATAACAGGAGAGGAAAGGTAAATAGCCCGAGGGACGGCATTGTCGTTGACGCTTGTAGCCCACCACCCATGATCAGCCCGGGTAGATCACCCGGGCTGGCTCCACCATTGTCTCCCAGCACTTGTTTTTCACCAGCCTTGAATTTTTCTCGAGGCATTCCACTTCCGTCAATAGCTCATGGTTTTTCTTTTTCTCTGCGGTGGCCTCAACCTCAACAGTCTATGGATCTATTTTAGTTACCTCCAGCTTAGGGTTAAGCATGTTATTTCAAAAATATAGATCTGTCACATTAACGGTCCTCTTAATGTCGGCTCTACGGATATGGAAAAAGGTTCAGGCACATGATGAGGTAAATTTCAGATCGTCAGTTACTTAGTTGGGACGGTTGTTTTAATATGCAACCTCTTTTCCGTGGGTGAAGAGGTTTGGACAGTTCCTCCAAGACAACTATAGGTGAGGATGGCTGAGTACTGACTCTAAACTTAAGTTCTGAATTCACTTCTTCTGACACATTTCTGTTAGTAGCATGCCTATGCTTACTAAGAGATACTCTCCATATATTCTATTCTCTACCAAACAAATTATAATATTTTGAATCTAGATATTAACAATGTAAATCAGCTAGATGATCATGAGTTAGGAATACTGGACAAAATCAAAGTATTTCGTTCATTCCTTTTTGGATTAATATTCATTTCCCCTTTGGATTCCACAAAGGAATTAAACAACGTAACATCGCAAATTAAAGAAGGATTCGGCATATATCGTCGATTCTTCCTTTTCTCTAATTTATTTAAAAAGAAGCTACCCATTAATTCTTAATCATGAGATCCAGCAGCAACAGTGGTCATTTTTGCATCCACTAGGAGCCTTGAAACCAACATCAGCGCACGCACCGATGCAATCATCGGCTGAGTTGCAAAAACTGTCGTCGAAGCAATAATCGCCACCTACAAATTTCACGTACATGCAAACTCAACATGAATTAATTAAACAGTATCCACCTTGTTTAGAAATTAGTTTGAATGATCAATGTGTGCGCTACGTACGGGCAATATCATATTTGGCGATAGCGGGGGAGGAGAGAAGAAGGGCGACGATGAGAAGGAGGAAACAGTGCTTGGAACCCATTCCCTTTTGTGTGCCTTGAGAACTTGTTCGTTAGAATATTTAAGAGATTGAGATGATTGATTATATTTATAGGGTGGGCCTGTGGGCAAGCAATCTTAAATAGAATTTTCCATTTTTTTTGTCTTTAAGAAGCTTCCAATTTGGATTTTCATTTTTTATAAATAAAATTTAATAGAAAAGAGCATTGAACCGGGTTATATTATTTTTTTCTTATATATATATATATATATATATATAATATGGATTTTAATTTTTTTATATATAAAATTTAATATAAAAGAGCATTGTACCTAGTTATATTTTTTTGTTTCATATATATATAAATCTTCCAATTTGGATTTTCTTGTTTATATAAATAAAATTTAATATAAAAAAGCATTGTACCTGATTATTATTGTTTTCATATATATATATATATATATATATATATATATATATATATATATATATATATATATATATATAACTGAAAATCTAATATAATCAGGTTCAATGCTCTTTTATATTAAATTTTATTTATAAAAAATAAAAATCTAAATTGGATTTTTTTTATAAATAAAATTTAATATAAAACAGCATTGAACCTGATTATATTATAATCTTTTCATAAGAGGTAAGTGAGTAAAAATGAACAATAAATGTCATAATATATATTGCAATTAATTATTTATATATATATATATAATTAATTGCAGTAGATATCATGGCATTTATGGTAAAAATATTTATGGCATCTATTCCAATTTGGATTTTCATTTTTTATAAATAAAATTTAATAGAAAAGAGCATTGAACCGGGTTTTATATATATATATATATATATATATATATATATATATATATATATATATATATATATGGATTTTAATTTTTTATATATAAAATTTAATATAAAAGAGCATTTAGTTATATATATATATAAAAAAAATCTTTTCATAAGAGCTAAGTGAGTAAAAATGAACCATAAATGGCATGATATTTAATGCAATTAATTAATTATATATATATATAATTAATTGCAATAGATATCATGGCATTTATTGTTCATTTTTACTCACTTACCTCTTATTAAAAAATCTAAATAGGATTTCATTAATTTTATATATATGAAATCTTCCAATTTAGATTTCCATTTTTTTAAATAAAATTTAATATAAAAGAGCGTTGAACCTGATTATATTATTTTTTTCATATATATATATATATATAATTGCAGTAGATATAATGGGATTTATTGTTCATTTACTCACTTACCTCTTATTAAAAGATCTGAATAGGAAATTCTAGACCCAGGATTATGGTCGACATTCATGTCGTACAATTTGATCCCAGCTATAATATATATAATATATATAGAAATTTTTCTTGGGTCTCTTGATATGCATAGGTGGAATAGATGATCTCCACTTATAAAATAGATGAAGACCATTCATCTCCACCAATATATATCAAAGGATCATCTCTTGGATCGTAAAAAGCGGTTCAGAGGATCCGAGCTGATTGGAGGGCAGATTCTCTGGACTACTTTTTGCATTCTAGAGGATGGTCCCTTGACATACATTGGTGGAATGGATGGCCCCCACTTATAAATAGGTGGGGACGATTCATCCCCACCAATACATATCAAGGAACCATCTCCTGGATCGCAAAAAACGGTCCAGAGGATCTTGGCTGATTTGAGGGCATATTCTCTGGACCACTTTTTACGGTCCAGGGGATGATCCCTTACATGCATTGGTGGAATAGATGACCCCCACTTTTAAAATAGGTGGGGACCATTCATCCCCACCAATACGTATCAAGGGACCATCTCCTGGATCGCAAAAAGCGGTCCAGAGGATCCGGACTGATTGGAAGGCAAATTTACTGGACTACTTTTTACGGTTCAGGGGATGGTCCCTTGACATACATTGGTGGAATAGATGGTCCCCACTTATAAAATAAATGGGGACTATTCATCCCCACCAATACATATCAAGGGACAATCTTCTGAGTGATCCAGAGGAACCGGACTATAGATATTTGGCTTCTAAATCGTTCGTCGCACCGAGATTAACTGGATTTATTATTATTATTTATTTATTTATTTTTGAAAAGGATCATCTAAGAGTGAACATTCTACTAAAATTGAATCTGACCAATGAAACTAAAAAAATAAAAATCTTCTAAGAAAAACATAATCGATTTAATAAAAAATTTTAAAACAATCTTTTTTTTATTTAATAAAAAATAATTTAACATTTTTAATTCAATTTTTAATTCCATAACGAAAATTTAATTGATTTAATAAAATTAATAACTATTTTAATCATCCTTAGATTCATCAGTGATCCATTGTTTGAGTGTAGTTTCTTTTTTGTGTGATTGAATTGTTGACAGAATGTTGGTTTAATTTCTTATCCATTTGATTTTTGTAGTTTAATTGGTAATTTCCGTTAGAACTCTAAGGTTATTTTGATATGATCAACAAGTTAAGTTAGGTCCTGTGATGTTTTAACCTTATGTCTAAGTGTGCAGGAGCTTAGGAGCACAGGGAGTCAGGCCCTCTGACTTCCAGCTATGTGTTGTGCGGCTCCCGCGAAGCGAATGAAGGAAAAGACGCAGCTAGCGAGAAGTGTTGGTGCAATATCCCTAGGTCAAAGTTGACCTGGTTGACTGAGCTTGGATTAAGTCAAGCTCGAGTCTTGATGTTTAGCTTTCGATGTTTGACAATACATGTAGACAACACATGAAGATTACAGGTGCAATTGTTCATGTGGTGAGATTGTGAAGGAGAGTCAAGTAGGTCAAGGTTGACTGGATACTTGACTGAGAAAGTCCTGGTGAGTGAAGTCAGGTGAAAGTCCTAGTGAGTGAAGCTAGGCAGAAGAGAAATCCTGGTGAGTGAAGCCAGGTGAAAGTCCTAGTGAGTGAAGATAGGCAGAAGGAAATCCTGGTGAGTAAAGTCAGGTGAAAGACCTAGTGAGTGAAACTAGACAGATGAAAGACCTAGTGAGTGAAGCTAGGCAGATGAAAGTCCTGTGAGTGAAGCCAGGCAGATGGAAATCCTGGTGAGTGAAGCTAGGTGAAAAACCTAGTGAGTGAAGCTAGGCAGATGGAAATCCTAGTGAGTAAAGCCAGGTGAAAGACCTAGTGAGTGAAGCTAGGCGGAAGGAAGTCCTGGTGAGTGAAGTCAGGCAATTGGGAAACTCCTGGTGAGTGAAACCAGGCACGAGGAAATCCAAATGGATCAAAGCTGATCGGACATCTAGTGTTGGAAAGTCCAAGTAGGTCAAAGGGATTGACCGGATACTTGGCACGAGGTGGAAAGTCCAAATAAGTCAAAGGGATTGACCAGATACTTGGCATGAGGTGGAAAGTCCAAGTAGGTCAAGGGATTGACTGGATACTTGGCACGAGGAGAAAAGTCCAAGTGGGTCAAAGGGATTGACGAGACACTTGGTGAGCGAGTCCTAGCAGGTCAAGTAGGGGTGTCAATTCGGGTGGGTCGGGTCGGGTTGGGTCGGGTTGAGTTTTTTTTTTTTTTTAACCCAACCCGAACCCGACCCGAACCCGAGTTCAACCCAAAACACCTAAACCCGAACCCGAACCCGACCAACCCGATCAACCTGAACCCGACCCATATAACCCGAAAATCCGATTCAAAACAACTTTTTTGGATTATTTTCCCTATAATTCTTCACTTTTATCTCAATATTTCATCATTATCATACAAATATTCATAAAAACATCTAAATTTTTAAAATAAAATTTGATTTAACCTCAAAAAAAACCCACAAAACCCTATATTTAAGTCAACCCGGGTCAACCCGGGTCAACCCGAACCCGACCCGACCCAACCCAAAATTTTTTTACTCTCCAACCCTCCAACCCGAACCCGAAAATGTCCAACCCGAACCTGATTTTTTTCGGGTCAACTCGGGTTGGGTCGTCGGGTCGGGTTCATTTTTGACACCCCTAAGGTCAAGGGTGACCGGATGCTAGGCACGATAAACCAACATGTCATGGTTGACCAGATGTTAGTTTAGGAGGCTTTAGACTTGATTTTAGGGAGAAATCATCAGCTGGATCGATCAGCCGATCGATTGGCTCATGCCCAATCGATCGGCCGATCGATTGGGCGAGTCTTCACGACAAACCTCCTCCCAATCAATCAGTGGATCGATTGGGACAAGTGTGTGATCGCACAGAATAGCGCTGGATCGATCGGTCGATCGATACAGATCCCCCAATCGATCAGTGGATCGATTGGGAGCTGCGATCTCGCGCGATAAGCCCTGGATCGATCAGCCGATCGATCCAGGCAATTCCCAGCGAGCACAGAGGCGCTCTGGATCGATCAGCCGATCGATCCAAAGCCTCCCCGATCGATTGGGAGCAATCCAATCGATCGGGATCCGACCGTTGGCATCATATTTAGCTGCAGGCGTTCGATTCCTTCCGCAGAACTTACACTGTTCATCTCAGATCTTCACAGCAACTCTACAGCTTCTCCACAAAGTTCAGATCGCCAGTTCTTGAAGGTTCTTGGAGGTTTTTCCAAGTCAAGAGGCGGATCTACAGCTGAAGAAGAAAGTTAGGGTTAGGGTTTCCTTGTGCAAACTTGTAAGCTCTTGCTTGTATTTTGTACCCCTTTCTTTCTTCTTGTAGTGTGAACTTGTAGGGCTTCTCCGCCTTTGGTAGTTACCATAAAGGAGTGTTTTTCATAGTGGAGGGTGCGTGAGTGTGTGGATCTTTGGATTAGTCACCTCTTCTTAAGGTGGATACCAAGTAAATCCTTAGTGTTAGTGTTGTGTTTGTTTTCTTTATATTTCCGCTGCATATCATTGAAGAAACAAGCAACGAAGAGCACGACGAGCGCACCGAGCTATTCACCCCCCCCCCTCTAGCTACATAATCGGTCCCAACAAGAAGGACGGCACGGGAGAGAGCCGACGGGCTCGGTGCGTCCGAGGGACAAGGTGCTGTGGAAGAGTACGCGGGTGGACGAGAAGGAAGCGAGCGGCATTTCCGATGGACGAAAAGCCAGAGCAGAAGATTACTCAAGAAGGCTGAAATTGGGTTCGAGTGAGCCTTATTTCGATTGGTTGAAATCACCCAAGCAAGCGGAGCCAGAGCGGAAGACCCGGACTGAGGCGAGTTGCACCGGAGCAGAGGGCCTAGACCAAAAGTCAACTAAGTTGACTTTAGTGGTCCGGGTGCCCGGAACCTGATTTTGACCAGATCACATTTGACCGCGATTTGTTGCGAAGGGGATAAAATTTTATCCCCCTTTCAGGCACCTGGAACCCTCCAGACGCCCCGACCAAGGCTATAAATACAGTTTTGGTCCAAAAGCTTTTAAAAATAGAACAAGAATTAGCAACACAACACTTGTGAGCTTCCATTTCTAGTTTAGCTTCTCTTTTTACGCTTTCACTGCTGTAAGAGGTTTCTCCGCCTGAAGGAGATCTTTTTAGTGTGCGATTCATTCCTTGGATTAACAACCTCCCGGTTGTAACCAAGTCAAGTCTGTGAGCCTCTTCTTTTGGTTTATGACTTTCAATTTTATGCAAGTGTTTAAGTTTTAAATTCGAGAAGGATATTTTGTGTTTAGTTTTATTAGGGTTATTCAACCCCCCTTTTAGCCGGCCGACGCGTTCCAACAAGTGGTATCAGAGCAAGGACGCTTCAAGAGGACTAACCGCCGATCAAAGCACCGAACAAATGGTCGAACCGAGCATATACCTACCGAAGTTCGAGGAGAAGTTCGCTAGCTGGAAAAAAGTGAATGCAAATATTTTTCAAAACTGACTTTGATTTACTTTTAATAATGGAATTCTATTTTGTAGTACCGGAGGACAAAGAAAAATACCAGCGGACAAAAAAGGAGCAGGCCGACTATGTGGCAAATGGCAAAGCAGAATTCTATCTGCTAAGCGTCCTTCCACCACAAGAAGTCAACTGGATCGGCAACTACGACTCAGCAAAGGAACTATGGGAAAAGTTCCTTGAGCTGCACGATGGAACGTCCGAAGCCAAGCTTGCAAGACGAGATTTACTTCGCAACCAGCTCACCAGCCTGAGACTTGAAGAAGACGAAATAGTTGTGCATCTGCACTCTAGAATTAAGGAGCTTATCACAGGACTTTTGAATCTCAGAGAAAAGGTAAGTAACCGAGATTCGTTAAGGTATGCACTCAATTCATTTCCTGGAAATACTAAATGAGCATCACTAGTAGATGCTTTTTATATATCTAAGGACATAGAAACCATTTCCTTAGAAGAATTATTTTCCACATTTGAAGTGCATGAATCGAGATGTGCAGGAACGAAGGAGACGAAGCACAACGTCGCCCTTAATGCATCGAGAGATGAACCTGAGTCAGCGTCTTCTCTCGACGATGAGGAACTGGTAATGATGGTAAGGCGGTTTAAGAAATTATGTAGATCTAGAAAAACTAACTATCCGTATGGTAGAAAGAAAAGGACAATCTGATGCTACCAATACAACAAAGAAGGGCACCTCAAGAACAACTGCCCCAAGCTAAAGAACAAGGACAAAGGAGAGAAGCTTGTCCAACCAAACAAATTTAAGACACTAAAAGCGACGTGGGACGATACGTCGTTTGAATTGGAAGTCGAGATTTTTTTCGGACTTACATTAATGACAAGTCATCAAGACGAGGACTACGATTCAAGCTCGTCCGAAATGAGCATCGAGAGCATCAATGAAGGGGGAGCTATGTCGGAAGAAAGTAGTAGTTCAGGGGGAGACACGGATAACGAGATTGACAAGGTAAGTCAGGTACGATCTCTTCCTCCCGATAAATTATTTAAGTTTATTAAATTATTAACTAAGGATTTCTATAAGTTAGAAAAAGAGATTAAAAATTTAAAAGTAATTCTAGCTAAATCTTGCTCATTAGAAGAATTAGACAAATTAAAATTCGAAAATAATGATTTAAAATTATAAGTAGATAACTTAAAAATTATGCATGTTCACATAATACAAATTTTAGAAAATACAACAATTTAAATTGGTATTTTAGATATCACTGTTAGTATTAACCCTAATACCAATTATGAGATAATTGTAAAGGGCTTATTTTGTATCATATATCATTATTAATAAAAGGTAAAAGTTTGTTATTATATTTATTGCAGTTCAGTGTCGATTGAATAAATATAATAATGTCCTTGGGTAATAGGTTCTTATCTATAGTATATCAATTGGTTGAATTGATAGTGAGATATTGTAGAGAACACTACTCTTAACTATTTCTAGTCGAGTATTAATATACAAGGACAGTATTAATGCATTAAGACTATTATGTAGGTCAACGGATGACTTGATCCCACAAGTCATGGATATGAGATATCAGGTTGACACATGGGTATATATTAGAGAATATATGCTGAATGACCTGCCATGAGAATGTTTCATGGATCATCGTATGAGTGTCATAAACATTCTCATGTGACTATTGGTATAAATAGTCCTTAGACCTGAAGTCACTACGGTTCCCTACATAAAGAGTTGTATACTTTGGTATCGTCAAACGTCACCCGTAACAGGGTGGACTATAAAGTCGATCACTGGGTATGCAATGAATTATGTGGAGGGATGTGAGTAATGTAGATGAGATCTATCCCTTCCATATGACGAAAGCGATATCTGTGGGCCCCATGATTAGTAGGACACAAGAAAGCATGGTCATGCATAAATGAGTCAATATGAGATATTGAACTTATTTGATAAGTGTGTCTACTTGGAGATCAAGAAACACAAAGATTGATAAGAGGATGACACTGTCTATGCCTCATTGATCAATCTAGATATCAAGGATAGAGGGACCAAGTCATACATGATGATAGCCATGGACATGTTAGGTCGGATCTCGACTTTCTCGTCACTTGGGTAGCAATGATGCCTTGCTAGATGTCACTCATTGTTTATGTATCGCAAATGTTGATTTGGGTACATTGTCAACGTTACGAGAGCCTATAGGGTCACACATAAAGAACAAGTTGATATAGAGATGGGTTCATGTGATGAATCAATGGATTAAGTATAATCCGAATTTGACTCATTGAGTTAGACTCAAAGGGATCCCAATTGTTGGATTGAGTCGAGTTGCTTGAGAATCAATGGGTTGGACTCATTGGGTGAACTTAAGTTCACCAAGGAAGTTGAATGGTCAAAATTGAACCATTGGATTGAATGGTTGATTTTAAGCCATTAGATTAGAAGATGAAAGGGTGATTAGAAGATGAAAGGGTGGAGACTCTTGGTATACCATGGGATGATTATAAATATCATTTGGATGATATTTTTCATAAGTTTTTCATTGCTTGAGAAGGTGAAAAGTCGCCTTGATCTTCTTCTTCCTCCTTCCCTTTTCTTGGCCGAGACACACATATAGGTTGCTAGCACAACCTTGTGTGTTTTCCCTCTCCATCTTACTTTGTTTGTGAGACAATTAAAGAAAAGGCTTGTTCGTGTGGATACCGTAGAGGCGCGGACGTTTGAACACGCTGAGATCTGCATCTAAACAAGAAGAGGTTGTTGTCGGGATTGCGAAGGGCACGCATCAAAGGTATAATCCTATCATGTAGCTTAGTATAGATTATGAATAGAAAATGTTTCTTCCCTTCGCATGGATCTGCCGGATAAGATGATCTAGTAATTTTTCCGCTGCGTTTCTGCGTCTTTGGCGCACTAGATCCCAACAATCACAAGGGGCAAATTAGGAATATTTCAAATAAGTATGCCCCTAAGAAATTCTTAGTTAATCTAGTTGGTTGGAACCTATATTGGGTTGCAAAGTCTTGTTTAACCTAAACTCTAAATTAGACTTAGCGTACATGGGTGGAAGTGTTACGGAAGAGTACATGGGTGGACGAGAAGGAAGCGCACGGCGTTTCCGAGGGACGAGAAGTCAGAGCGGAAAGTTGCTCGAGAAGGCCGAAATTGGATTCGGGTGAGCCTTATTTCGGTTGGTTGAAATCACTCAAGCAAGTAGAGCCAGAGCGGAAGACCCGGACCGAGGCAAGCTGCACCGGAGTAGAGGGCCCAGACCAAAAGTCAACTAAATTGACTTTAGTGGTCTGGGCGCTCGAACCCATTCTGGGCGCTCGAACCAGTCCGGGCGCCCAGAGCGATTCCGGGCACCAAGAACCTGATTTTAACCGGATCCCGTTTGACCGTAATCCGTTGTGAAGGGAATAAAATTTTATCCCCCTTCCAAGCACCAGGAACCCTCCAGGCGCCCCGACCAAGGCTATAAATACAGCCTTGGTCTAGAAGCTTTTAAAAATAGAACAAGAATTAGCAATACAACACTTGTGAGCTTCCATTTCTAGTTTATCTTGTCTTTTTGCGCTTTCATTGCTATAAGAGGCTTCTCCGCCTGAAGGAGATCTTTTTAGTGTGCGATTCATTCCTTGGATTAACAACCTCCCCAGTTGTAACCAAGTCAAGTCTATGAGCCTCTTCTTTTGGTTTATTGCTTTCAATTTTATGCAAGTGTTTAAGTTATAAGTTCGAGAAGTATTTTGTGTTTGTTTTTATTAGGACTATTCAGCCCACCTTCTAATCGGCCAACGCGTTCCACCAGTTTTGTTGATTTGCACCTAAGTGTTCTAAGTGTCACTGTTCATGCTTGATTTCTTTTTCAATAGATTAGGTTTGTTTAGATTACTTACTTTTGTGATTTCAAGAATTGGTTTGCATTCTTACAATGGCTTGTTTTGATCTTCTATCAATTGAATGTTCTTTAGTTTCCATTCTATATTAGTGCAATGTTCTTCCATAAATTGTTCCATAGTTGTAGTTGAGCATCTTGATGTGTGTTTTTCTTACGTAATTTTTAGAATTTTTTTACTTACATTTTGTAATATTTCATGAGCATATTTCACATTCTCGCATCTTTCTTTTTTGTTATTTTACTCTTTTAGTTCAATGAATTTCTCTTGGCATGTTTTGTTGATAAGACTCAAATTCGAAGAGAAAACATAGCCAAGAAGCTTTAGAAAATGTATTTCCAACATAATGTTGGGTCACTTCGGAGCTAGAAAGGGGGGGTGAATACCTCGTCGTGCTTATTTGCTTGCTTCAAAGATGATAATGATGATGCAGCGGAAAACCTCACAGCAAACTCACAATGCTAACACCAGGATTTACTTTGTATCCACCTCAAGAACAGGTAATTAATCCAATGATCCACACACACGAGCACTCTTCACTATGAAAATAAATCCTTCTCGGAACAACCGGAGGCGGAAAAGCCTCGTACAACACAAGAACAAGAAAACAACTCTAAACAAGAAGTAAATGTAAAAATACACAAAACCTCTTCTTACTTGATCTCTTGTTACTTGTGGATGTCTCTTGACTCTTGGAAGTGCAGCAACACTTGTCCCCAAGATGCTTCAAGAACTGGCGGAAGAGATGTGTGTAAGCATTGTAAGTTATGTTGAGTTCGAACCTCACTGTGTCACCTTTATACTTGACGATCTAGGGCTTCCGATCAATTAGGCATACTCTCAATTGATTTCTATGTCAGATCTCAGCGATCCCATTATGGTAACAATTTCTTGTTGTTTAGAATGGTTGTGTTCATTCTTGCTTCACATTATGGTAATTTAGTAGGTTATTCGCATAATTACGGAAATTTAGTTTGGTATGTTTGTGTTATTCTTGCTTCACATCATGGTAGTTTAGTAGCCGAATTATATGGTTTCAAGAATTTTAGTTTAGTATGCTTGTAACCTTATGAGCTCTAGGATACTTACGGATTTCTAGTTTAGGTAAGCTTATGTTTTCTTCTTGCTTGTCATCATGGTAACTTTACATGCTACATGTATTTTCGGATTTCTAGTTTAGGTAAGCTTATGTTTTCTTCTTTCTTGTCATTATGGTAACTTTACATGCTACATGTATTTTCGAATTTGTAATTTAGGTAGGCTTATGTTTCCTTCTTGCTACTCATCATGATAACATCATGAAGTCTATGTAGATTTTGGATTCTAGTTAGGGTAAGTTTCAGATTGGGCTTAGTGGTGCTCATGTTCTTATGTTTCTTAGCATGACAACCACATAGGTAAATGTGAGATTTTGGAATTTGTTTAGTTCCTCATGTTCAAGTATGTTTAGGCACCCTAAATGAGTTTTAGTTTTGGTTTGTATGTATGTGTTGAGGAAATGATACCATGTTAGCTTCTTTAGATTTGTAAGGTTAGGATTTTATAGATTCCTATGCTCTTTTGTTATTTGGAAGTCAATACCATACTGGCCCCTAGAACTTGTAATCTTCGGAATTTAGTATGAATGTTTGAGTTACTCTTGCTCCTCACATCATGGCAATTTAGTGAACTTTAATGGCTACATCTAGATTTCGGATCTCTAGGTTATGTTAGTTCATGTTGTTATTTTTTGCTTCTCATTTTGATAACCTTGAATGCTCATGAAATGAACCCGCTTATAGTGATGCACCTGTTAATCATTGCATTTCATACTTATATAGTTATCATGCTTATATATATATGTTTGAGTGCATGCCTATGCAAGGGTTATATTTAGGTTTATGTACATGCTTATATTCATGCCTATGTAGTGATCATGATTATGATTGTGTTTATGCTTATGTCTATGGTTATGGAATGAAGTGATTAATTGTAACCGGGGACCTAAGCCCGGGAAGTGTACCAAATCTTATTATGGGTTAAGTTATGAACCGGGGACTTAAGCCTGGAGAGCTTGCTAAATCTTATTATTGGCTAAGTTATGAACCGGAGACCTAAACCTGGGGAGCTTGCCAAATCTTATTATTAGCTAAGTTATGAACCGGGACCTAAGCCTGAGGAGTTTGCCAAATCTTATTATGGGCTAAGTTATGAACTGGAGACCTAAACTCGGAGAGCTTGCCAAAGAACCCTCATGAATTGGGACGGGGGGATGAACCGCGGACCTAAGCCCAGGGAGCGCGCCAAAATCATGTATGGGTAGGGGATTCATTCCAAGGAGAGGTCTCCCACAACCTAGCTAGAATAGTTGCTTGTGACGCCCGGTTTATGGATTTCCGGCTCGAACCCCCCAAATCCACTCGATTTGGGTTTGGCCCGCGCATGTGTGTAGGTCCTCTTATCATTGCTAAGCAAGGATGGAAGGGCTTCCTATATAAGCCCTTTCAAACTTCTCCACTTAGCAATGTAGAACTAAAAACACTATAAAAAATATTTTAAATTTAAAAACAAAATTCAACACCTTGAACATTGATATACAAGTGGAAACGAGCTGTTCCACGGATTATTTAACTAGTAATTTAGAAAACAATGAAAAGTTCTTTTGCTTTCCAGTATATATCCTTTGATTGAATTTCATTGTCTTAATTGCTGTCCACTGCCATCGCTGTCAACGTTGGAAATGCATCATTTCTAATAGTATAGCAATTCTGTTAAATACAGTGCTCATTGTTCAGACTAAACTACTATTAGCAAAAAGCAAGAAAACGAATGATAGAACAAAATATTCCACAAGCAAGCATGATTGACGGCTAAGAACAAGCTACCTAATCTTCAGACTTCAAAATCCATTCTACATCCAGATTCAGGGTCCATTTCTCCTCCCAGCTTCCATGGAGTCGAGAATTGTGCTTGTGTTTCTCGCATATCTCCCATCCTGATGTCCAGATGCAACAGCTACACTTTCAACCTCCGAAGGCCTCGTGCGCAAGGAGCTTGCAGCAAATGGCTGCAATGGCACATTGTCCCTGGCATCAGACACTGCCTGCAAGTACGCATGGGGCAACCAACCTGCACAGCCACATTAAGCCTGAATCATCACTCCACCTGAACGAACTAGGAAAGAAACTGACCAGCAGTACCTTGTAGGTCGTACGGGGGAGGGAAAAATTGCAGGTAACAAAATGAAGCCACCACCAATCCTGCACAAAAGTGTAAACAGTTAAAAGAAAGTCACACAGAACTTTGGCAATTGAGGCTCTCAGCGACCAATTTGGTTCTGAAACAAACCTAGGAAACCTCCTGTAAATACGTCTTGCCAATGATGCCAATAGTCATCCACTCTGGAAATCGCCACGAGTGCTGCGGCGAGCAGAGGAAGAAAAACAATGCACAGCTTCGCAACATGGCCTCTGCCATCAAAAGCCTTAAGCTTTCCCGCTAGGTACCATGATAGGAAACCGAGACCCGCGAAAGACCCTGCAAGAAGAAGATGCTACACTGATAAAAGATCTTATTTTTTTGATAATTCGAGTGTTCGGGCATAGCTTACACGAGGAGTGCCCGCTCGGAAAACTCTTGTGCCCTTCTCTGATGACACTTTTCTCGCCATGGCATATTGCCCGAGTGGTGTTGGGTTCATAGTTCTGCAGGAGAAGATCGATTTGTTATGGTGATTCATCGGTCTCGAATATATTGACTAGGACTCACAGGAACCCCATCGGGAAAGCAACGCCAGTAGAAGTCTGGCCTCGGTCGACCAACAGCGTCCTTGATCGCATCAGTTATAACTCCGGTTATGAGCACCGAGAAAAGCAATCCTGATCGTGTCGTGCGTCAGCGCAGAGTGAAAGAGGTAAATGAACCTTGAAGCAGAGGAGAAGAAACGCACCTAATATGGCATTGTGCAGATCAAAAGCATTCCTCCTTCTGAAGTAGATTGCTAGAATAATTGAGAAAGGTAACAGAACTGCGAGTATCTGCCAGGAAGAAGAAGAAGAAGAAGAAGATAGTGTTACGCAATGAACAAAGCCGACAGACACTTTTAACCAGTTGAAAGAAACTAGACGCGTCGCACAGGAACGGCCCAAAACGGCACTGTGTTCTTCTTCAATGGGTACATAAAATCTGTCATCATGTCTTGTGCCACAAACCGATGGAAAGGTTCGATGAGATTTAGACATCCATCTACTATCGCGAGGAGGATGAGGATGACCCAGTCATGCATGTGGAACCTTGCAAGTTTAGCCCCATGGGATCTCAATGATTGACCTCCTAACTGAATATCTGGCATTTTAACCTGATTGTGGTGGAGAAAAAGAACTTTTCAATATCGACAAACTGTAAAGAAACATGCACAAACAAGATTCTGAAATGAGAAAACATACAATCGATTCTGTAAAATAAACCTTTCTCTTGTGAAAGAAAGGATTCCCTGGATCAAATTTGAAAGGATAAAACCTTTATTTGTAAGATGAGAAATTACTGAAGAACTCGACAGCTGAAGTAGGATCGAGAAATTAAAATTACAAGAAAACAAACACGAAAGAGGAACAAAACAAAGAGAAGCCTAAGAAGGTATATGATTGTTTTCCTTTGAAACTAAACGAGACGACACAACACTTGAACTACAATTCTAAGAAGGATCAGAAAAACATCAGAGGGGATTCTAAGAAAGCCAATAGAAGTAAAAAATTTAACAAAAAGAAAGCTTCTCACTGCTCTTCTCGGGTGTCAAAGAGAACTTGTTCGCCTCTGCAACCAACTTAATTATCACAGAACCAAGAAAGTCTCAAGGAGGAGAAGTTTCTACTCCTTGAGGAGGAGTTTCCGAGTTGGTGAGCAGACACGGTGCGAGATTATTTATGTTGCTTCCAAGATTTGAGCTAAGGAACAGATCGAAGAGGAAGACGCGTTGTCTTCTTCTATTTCAGCGCCTCTTTTTTTACTGGTACAAAATGAAGCTGAAATCAGATGCGCTGAACCGGGAAGGCAACTACATGGGGAGGTGATGGCCTTGGTCAACCATTAGATCCTAAGGCACACGTGTCTAAGTGGTATTCATCCAATTCGACGGCGTAAATTTGATTGATCTTAATTTCGTATTTAGAAATGAGAACTTACTTAACTTTCTGATAAATAGGATAACCTTTCGCAAATTACCTTAAAATTTTAAATTCATCCAAAGAATCTCCTAAGTTATAAAAGTATATATTTGTATTTGTATCCATGGTTTTTTTTATTATATTAAATATTGAAATTTTCAAAATATTTTTTAAAAACAATTTTTATGAAGTAAACAAGGCCTCAATCAATATGAGCTAACATATGGACCAGGTTTTCAAATAAATAAATAAATAGTTCATAGTTGGCGACTTGGCGTCCTAATCTTGGCATCTAACTTTGATTTTATTATTTATCAGTCAATAACTGGCCAAAACATGACCTGTCTGCGACAATAATTTGAGACTTGAGCAGGACGTATAAATTTAAAATTAAAAAATATATATATCTTTATATGTTTTTTATTTTTTTTTATTAAAAAATAAGTCCTACAGACTTGGCACAGGATGATCCAGTCCAGCCCTGAAATTAGCTGATCAAGCTCGAACACTGTTTTTGACTTCGAACATCAATTCATCTCCTTCGCGCCACAGCCGCCTCGCCTGTCTTTAAGCAACGTAATCAGCTTAGGCATCGCCTTCTTCCTCTTCTTCTTGATCACAACCAGCGGAGAACGAACATGCCAAGCTGCAGGTGACGACGGAATCCTCCTCAATTTGGTGCATGATCTTGATTTATTTAGCTTTAATTTTTTAGGGATTTCCGGCTCATCGCTATCTTCTTTGATTTCGTCCTCCTCTTCCGAACCATGTAGTTCTTGTTCTTGTTCAGTTACCGCGTTCATTTCCTTGTGAATCTTTCGTGCTTCCGCGTCTTTGAGCTCCATGTTCTTCCTCTCCACCAGCTCAGCCTCAGCTGCTGCCGCCCTCCCCCTTTCCACGACCGCCGCAACCCACGCCACCGCGGCCGCCACCTTCTTCTCCGCCACCACTCGAGCTGCCCTGCCCCTCCGCACCAGGTACTCGTGCTCGCTCCTCGAAATGCTTATCGTCAATCCGAATTGGAGCAAGAAAGCTCTAGTCTTGACGGCTCTCTCGACCACATTCTTCAGCTTCTTGAGCGCCGTGGCCTCCGACGCTTTAGCCGTGCATAGCGTTCGCACCGAAGCCAGCGACTTTTCCTCGATTTCTGACTCGATCTTATGCATTTGTCCTCTGATTCCATTGTTTTCTTTGCGGATTCCTTCTCGTTCTTTCTCCGCGGCCTCTGTTTCAGCTCGAAGTCTCTGTATCTCAGCTGACAAACTGGAAGAGGATGTGTTCATCCTCTCATGACCCGCCATCAAAACTTCAAACTTTGTCTTGGCTTTCAGAAGCTCAGAGTTGAGTCGCACGACCTTGGATTCAGCTCTCTGCTCTAGTTCCTTGAGCAGATTAGTTTCTGCGTTGATCTGAACCATCTCCTTTCGAGTCAAATCCATCGCGTTCATGAAGTGAAAGCTCTCTTCCTTGATCAACGCCAACTCTTGTTTTGCCGCCGAGAGCTCTGTTTCTTCCTGCAATTTGGGCGTCCGAATCGAACCTAACTCTGTTTGCAGAGCAGAGATTGTCAAATTAGTGACGGCGAGTTCAGATTCGAGTTCCTGCTGCTGCCGTACCTCTCGATTAAGATCTTTGATTGTCGATTTAACAGTCGCAATTCTCTGGGCAAACTTATCGGCCACAGCAGCTCTTTGCGACTCGATTTCATCATGCTCCCGCTCAGCCTCAATCCTGGCAAGCACAACTAGCATGTGCTCTTCATCCGAGGCCTCAATCTGCCTCCTTAGCTGCTCTACGGACTCCAAAAGCTGCACGGCTCTTGAACTCAAGGCTTCGGCTTCCTTCTCAGCATTGGCTTTAGCTTTCTTGGCGGAGGACATCTCGAGCTTTAGCCTGCTCAATTCATGTTTCGTCATGACGAGTTCCTGTGTTGTGAATTTGCTTCCTGAGCACAGATTAATCAAAATGGATCGACGTGAATAAAGTTTGATGAGTGTACCTCTTGAGGAGGAAGAAGCTGGCTCTTGTGTTGCTTCTCTGCTTTTTCACCAACTTGAAGTTTGTCACTATACTCCACCAATCGAATACCTTGTGAGCTCTGGGATTGCCTTGCAGCCATTCAAAACCCAAAGTCTGCAGGATTAAGATAAAAAAATGGTAACTTAACCTATGCATGGAACGGAAAGTTAGGGAAACCATTCAAATTTTGTCCGACTTGTGTGTGTAGTGCAAAGGTTTTGTTTGGCTGACAATGTCCGAAACGCTATCTTCTCTGTGCGGTGCTCACAAGCTTCATTCTGATTAATCCTTAAATCAGAAGAAGACAAAATTATATCACACATCTGGTCCTCATCTCTGCAAAAATATAAGACAAAATAAATGAGTATTAGATTAACCCCTAAAAGGTTAAAAATAATGCAGTCAGAAGTAATTCTGATGTATTAACTTACATGTTTGCCAAAATGAAACGGCACCTGATACTCGTGTAAAATAGTGTCCCCGGAATATGTTGTATGGTTGATTTAGTACACAAATAATCAGCAAATGACGGATTTATGAGGGACAAGTAGTTGCCAATCACAACATCTTCAAGATAAAAGCAGCAATATAAAATAAAAATGACGCTACTTAATATACATTTTCAGATAAGTTTCTACACGTCTGGGAATGAGAAAAACATACAACAAACTTTGAATATAAATCCTTCAATATGGATGATGTCGCATGCTGCGGTCCTTGTGTGATCTCATGACAAGAGATTTTGAAATCCATGAACTGTTGGATCCCGATGGCTCGTCTGATAACCAACAACACAAGCGACCATCTTCACCTCCAGTCCAACAGAAAATGTTATTTTTCGAAATGGAGCGTTGAGTTCCTGAAGCAGGCAAGACAGTTCTGACAACTCCAGCATGTCCACCCTCAAGAATAGCTTCTGCAACCCCAATTGTTCCAACATGATCATTGTGGATGGGGAAGTACCCAAGAGTCCCTGAGCCCGTGCCACCAATCACCCATAGCCGATCATCAATTTCAGAGTAATGGCAATCAACGAAATAATCTATCTGCCAAAAGGAAATGATAGATTATAGTATCTCCAAAGAAATATTCTTACAAATGATCAAAAAGATGCAAGTGATGTGAACACGGGAAAAAAAAAAAGAACAGTTATTTTTCAGGGCTACATACGTTATACAGGAACAGCTGCCTCAAATATATATGATATATCCCTCTTGAAACACTTTTATCATATACCCTCATGAAGTCCCCACATCCTAACCCATTAATCCAATTCTTTTGGCAATATTATTGCATACCAATAGGGCGGTGATGAACTGAACATTTGTTCATATAGGGTGGTGATGAACTGAACGTTCGTGAACAAGCTAGGTGTTCAGCTTAATAAGAGCTTGTTTATATTCGCTCACACAAAATTAATTAAATAAACCAGCTTGAACAACTCATTAAACTAAACAAACAAGTTTGAATGCATGTGTTCAGCTTGTTAATGTTCGTGAACAACGTTCATAAATAATATTCGTGAACCATATTCATTAAGAAAACCCTTATCAATATGCTAAATAAACAAAAAACCCATCTAAAATGAACAAATAAATTTGAATTATCAATAATCAATCAAACAAACAAAAGTTTCAAATAATCAAACAAATTTGAATTAAGAGTACGATAACATCTAAATAAACCAAATTCAAGCCAAACTTGGTGGCAAAAGGCTAATACGCTCGCCCCAACGCCCCAGCCAACCCGTCCCAGGGCCAACACGGAGGAGGTAAATCACGGGCGGCTACTAGCCTTTGGAATAGTGACTAGCACATAAGGGAGGCATTTACCTCGGTTTTGCCAAGATTCGAACCCCAGACCTCATGGTGGCAACACCTCATGCGTTAGCCACTAGACTCATCCGAGAGGACAAGTTCAAGCCAAACTTGAATTGAGAGATCGATAACAATTAAATGAATAAATCTCAAGCCAGGCTTGAACCAAGCTCAAGCTTATAAAAAATAAACCAAGTCAAGCTTGAACAATCATTTCAAAGGCTTGGTTCATTAGGCTCGGCTCGATTACCTTATCATAAGGGTATCAAAAATGAACCCGACCCGACAACCTAACCCGAATCGACCCGAAAAAAATCAGGTTCGGGTTGGGCATTTTCGGGTTCGAGTCAGGTTCGGGTTGGAGGGTTTTCGGATTAAAAATTTTTGGGTTGGGTTGCGTTGGGTTGGGTCGGGTTCAAGTTGACCCAGGTTGACCCAAATATAGGGTTTAGTGGGAGTTTTTTGGGGTTAAATCGAATTTTATTTTGAAAATTAAAATATTTTTATGTATATTAATATCAATGTTAGTATGATAATGATGAAATATTGAGATAAAAGTGAAGAATTATAGGGAAAATAGCCCCAAAAAGTCATTTTGAATCGGATTTTCGGATTATCCGAGTCGGGTTCGGGTTTAGGGGTTTCGGGTTGAATTCGAGTTCGGGTCGGGTTCGGGTTGGGTTAAAAAAAATTCAACCCGACCCAATCCGACCCAACCCACCCGAATTGACACCCTTACCTTATCAAAACAAACTTGAACACCTCAAAGCTTGGCTTGGCTTGTTTACAGCCCTAAATGATACCAAACAATTTCTTCAAACAGTTCTCTGGCCCTGAACACATGGAAAGTCAGAGAACTGCCTGAAGTTCATGGAAAATCTCAGTGATTTTCTGACTAAAACAAGGTGGAAATCAACTAAAGCAATATTCCAATAAGGTGGTCTATGGTATAATTTTGTTCCCTCATAATTTTGCAATTGAAAATATTCATTACCCTATATACTAAGAAGAATTAAATGCATATACCCAGTTTTTTTATCATAAAAAAATAGTATTGCAAAACTCATTAATTTTAAATGTCATAGCACATGCCAAACATGACAATGCATGGTTACCAATGTTACTGTGATAATCCATCTATACCATAATACAAATTATGTTGCAGCATTATTTGTCAATGCACAAAATGCCACCAAAAATGGTATAAAGTATTGCATAAAGCAGATGGCTTTATGCACAGACGAAGATGCAAGCGCAAAGAGTGATGGTAATTATAGTCCAAGACTAAAGCTTACAGTACTATAGTTGTTGATCAAAAGAAACAGTCAAAAAACATACATCATCGAGATTCCACTTATTGGAAGCGAGCGAACGAGCATCTTCAAAATTCACTTCTCTTCTTGCATTTCTCCAATCCCAAATGCTGCAGGCATAGAATAACAAACTACTTGAGACATAAATATAAAACAACACAATTATAATAAGATTAGGAAGATAGATCATCTTTGAGTGAAAAGGAAAATATTGTAGAAGAAAAATATTAAATTAATATATAAATTTAAATAGGAAAATGACAACAAAAAATTAAAATTAAATCAATATAGCATCATCAAATTACAAAAAAATTGAAGCTACGTAATATGATATCTACAGAAATTACTCAGACAAGGAGCATTCGACTAATATAAAAGAAATCAATGTCACTAACAAAAATTACCTCAATGTCTCTAGATGTGTCATACACCAAAGCTTCTGATTCATGGTTCCAAAGAATCCTATTTTTGCAATTGAAGTTTCCACATTCATCACCTACAGCAATAAAGATAAAACTATTTTTAAAAAAATAACCTACATGTGCAAATTGTCATCTTTTGAGGCTTAATACATTGCAAGCTCATGCCTCTGACACCATGAGATAGGAGCTCATGGTCATCTGCATCTTGCAAATTATCAGCTCTCTGACTTATCCCGCGGAGAGATTCTCTCCAGATTCATCAACATGCTAACAGAATTTGTAATAAAATCTAATAATGTGAAGTAAAGAAGCTGCTGTAAGATCTATTCTGACAAAATTGAGCTTAATAGAGACTTCAAATTTGAGAGGCTAAACCAAACAACAGTCTAAGATAAGAATTTAATGAATATTAACAGTGAGAACTTGAGAATCAGGAAAGCATTTTACTAGTCGTTCTATGAAAATGCTGTGGAGAAATAAAAGCAAATTCAGTAGGGGCTATGGGAACTGGAGGCAATAGTAATTATTCTCATTTACTCTACTCTCTATAATGCTGAGCTCAATGTCCAATTCATTTTGCAGTAACAATGTGCATAACAATTCAATGTTTCACATAAACTCAAACTGATAATGCACTGACCAAATCCAACTTGACCTCCACAACACAATAGAAAATACAAATCAAAATAATAAAGTAACACAATAAGCATTCCGTATAAAAAGTTTAAGTTGATAGTACATTAGCACAGAGAAACTAAAACCCGCATAATCACTAAGCACAATGACACATCTTACTTGATCCAGATGGTCATCGTCATTAATAGGTCCACTCGCGTCAAAGAGACACATCAACCCATCAACTGAAGAAGAGATTAGCTGATTTTGCAGATGGGGAACAAACCTTACCTAGTTCAAAAGGAAAATGCACAGAAATACAATATCTCAGTTGCAAATTCAGCAAGAAGTGCATACACGAATAACAGTAGCAATGGCAATGACAACTAAACTATAGCAAAAGAGGCCATCATTCTTGGCAGCATGATTAATAATAATCAGGCCAAGCCACATTTGGACACGTTTAGCCAATCATCTAAAGGATGTTAATGAGTAGGACTATGTCACAAGGCTAGAATGTCCAAAGACTGTTGAAAGTTATAGATGACCAATGCATAGGTAAGGCACCAAAACATATACTCCAACAATGAAAATGTTAAGAATAAAAAAAACTAAAAATCCCAACTTTCCAACTTTATGTAATGCCATGTCTTGGGTAAAATTGAGGTAATTCAAATTTTGTTTATTATTGAGTAATGATTTCAATGATTTATACTATCCAAAAGTTGTCTATAATCTCTTCTAACCTAGTCCTAACTCCTAACCATGGAAGCCATAGAAAAAGTTGCCTATATTTCACTAAAAGGTTAGCAAATTAAAAATATACTAAAAGCTCAACTTATCTAAAAGTCCATTTAAAACTTTAATTTACATACAAATAAATTCCTAAACTTGTTTAAATTTTAATTTTTATTGTAATTCACCTGACATGATGGAGAAAATAATTTACAAAAAAAAATATTCATTATTCTCAATGATACCATCTTATTTAGGGTGGAAAATGATTTTTAACAGATAAAATTTTATAGGATTGTTTCACAAATAGAAAGTGAAGATGCCTTGCTGAAATAGTTTAGGTATAATTGCAAGCAAATTATTGTTTTGGGAGCCTTAGCACAATGGTAAAGTTGCTACCGTGTGACCTACAGGTTCGAATCTCGGATACAACCTCTTGCAAAGCAAAGCAAGGTTGCATGCAATAGACCCTTTCCCGAGATTCCGCATTGGTGCACCAAGCTGCCCTTTTTATAATCACACGCAAATGAAGCATTGGGATACATATGAAGAAAAAGAAACTTATAGTTTATAATACGTTGAATTAATTAACCTTTAACTAAAGAAACTAGAATTTCAACATTTTGAATGTCAAGACTATTCTTGCAAATTTATTAACTGAATAAGATATTTATAGATAGAGAGATGCACAAGCTCTAGCAAATTATGGATGCCATTTTATCTCTTTATGGTAAAAAGAAAATCAGAAAATGCATACCTGTGTGACATCATCCATATGGGACTCCTCCAAACATGCCATTTGATTACCATTTCTCCAGTCCCAAAAGTATATCTATAAAAATATTTCATAAAAATTATGCAATGCAAAATAATGTTTACCCAAATACAACTACAAACAGTAGAGGAAGAGAAAATGATAAGAAAATCAGACAGAAAATAAGTAAGTAAACTGATTCCTTTTATCATCAGAACAAACTGTAATGAATCCAGAGTATCACAACCAATATAGAAGAGAGAATTGATCATTAACTTGTTAGGCAAAATCAGCAATCCAGAATGCTTAAACCCAAGTCAATGATAGATCGCTCAGCTAAGCTCTTAACTTGCTTATTATTACACAACTCTTCATATAGGACTAAAATAGGATGTTACGAGCACCTTCACTTAAGGGCTCCAAGTCCTCATTATGACTAAAATCCAACTTATAGCCAAGGGTCATCCCTAATTGATGGCATGTGATGCTCAATGATAGCTTCAACATTCCATAACAATACTTTACAGTCACTTCACCATGTCTAGGATTACATCCACTTTGTTAAAATTGCAGTATTGCACTAAGCATGATAGATAGAGAATCGATCAATTAACTTATCAAAGCCAGATAGTAGCCAAGAATTCTTAGTCTCGCGTTACTAGTAAGAATCCTCCTAAGTTTAAAACTCTCTCTATTAGTCCATAACTTTCTGTGTAGGATTAAACTATGATGTGTTCCAGGCTTCCAGCATGTCACTTGCATGGGAAAAATAGAAGTATAACAAGTTAACAAATCTTTTATCAAATTTTTAGTTTCAAATATCTAAGTTGTGAAAAAATGACATCAGCCTTCTCTTGCAACTTGTCAACTACATCTGGCCCTTTTTAAAAAAAAAAATCCCACAATGGAATCAGTTTGTCAATAATAATAAACACCATAGGCATTGCACACCGCAATCCATAAATACAAACAAGAAGGTTGATGCTCTTTCAGACATCAAGAACCATAAAGCAATTGCACATGCTATCAAAAGCTGCAAAACTAATTCAGAGGATACAAGATTTCCTTTTACACATTAAAGTCTCGAGATAGGAACATAGGCTGAATATTAGTACCTGAGCATTGCTTCCACCAGCAAGTAGGTTGCCGCTTGATCCTCCAAAGCAAAAGCTAAATAATTCTTGAGAGGAACTAGTACTTAGTGAAGAAACCTATGTCACGAGTGTTTATTAGAGAAGCAGATGATCTATGGAAGAAAATTGTTACTAAATTTGTCAGAAATATTATCAAGTTCTCAGCAACATGAGCAACAAATCAAAACATGTATAAGGATTTAGTATCTAATAGCAATGTTGAAGATGGAGAATTACATGGCATGTTAAACCTTGATATTGGCAAAAAAAACTACATCACAAGCAAAGGTAACAGGTTAAACTTTAGACACAAATGAAATAGAATCTAAAGCTAGTGATTACTGGAGCTCATGGTACCTGCTTGAATGTCCTGACATCCCATGCTCTGACAGTGCCATCAGATGAACAAGAACAGATTGTTTGTGGTGAGGATGGAACGGAAAAGGAAATTTCATGAATTGTTCCATTGTGCCCTCTACACTCGCCGACATATTGGCCAGTTACTGCTGAGTAAAATTTGATTGCATTTGACGACAAGGACAAGGCCAAATTTGAGATCTCCTGGCTTGCAATAGAATCAAGATCAATTCCAGAAAGACATCCATAAATAAACAATCAAAAGAGTATGCAAATAAATAGCAACAAGTCCTAACTAAATAAAAATCTATGAAATGAATTGCAAAAACTGATGTAGTTGAGAGAAAACTCCCATTTACTTAATCACATAGAGTTTACTTAACTATTCATAAAGTCAACGCAACAGCAAAGTATTGGTCTTCCAAGTTGATAGAAGGAAAAAAAGGGAATAAACCTATTATTAGACCTGTAATCTTCTCTCCTCTATCTTTAAAAAAGAACCATTATCCATGAATTACATAATCAAAATCAGTAAGTAACATGGTAAAATCTGTAAACAACCAACCTAACTTAACAGGCAAGAGGTGTGATTACAAAAGAATACGGACTTGATACACCAAATCGCATTGATGGAAAATGTATCTCGACATTATAATGTACTCCATCCTCTAAACTAGATCGAGGAGTGCACAGGTCCTGATTATTTTGTCATTCACCATCCATTGGGTTTCCTTCTCTTCAATTTTCAGGGACAGAACCGAGCTAAGAGACCGAAATACTAATTCGATTGTCTGACAGTAGACATCAGTATCACCATATAGTCGTTCCAAATGACAATGTAAAACTGCACAAAGAAAGCCAGACTGATAGGACGCAAAGCCCCTTAAAGGCTCAGCCACTAATGAATCTTGCTGAATGTAGCAAACTCTATGATAATCTAACTAGGAAAAAATGACAAATTTCCTACGTCTTACTGGCAGCCTACATTTTGTAGAGGAAATCGCCTACTCGATGCGGCTAAGTATACTTAATCCTGCTGAAAACTTCCCCAGAAGAGGGAGGGAGGAAGAGGTGTGCGTGTGTGAGCGCGCGCGAATACAATTTCCTGCCGGCCAAAAAAAAGGGAAAAGGGTAGGGGAATGGAGAAAGGAGGTACTTGACAGCTATCTGAAAGATGTAATCATCGCCGAAATTAGTTTGGATAGTGTTTCTGATAGAGAGGCGTTTGGAGGAAGGCGAGGGTGCCGCAGCCTCCGCATCCAACTCCATGGCGGTATCCACCTCCATCGCCGCCCGCTACTCGATAGGGTTTAGATGCTTTTCCCCCCTGTATGCATAACAATTCTACATTAAAAAACAAAAGGAAATGACATATCTTATTTTATCATTTATTTACTAAAATAAAATAAAATAAGGAAAACCCTAACATCTTAACTATTCACATATAAAATTATTTAAACTAGTTCAAATCTTTAATTTTTATAAAAGAATCTTTTTAAAATATATTTAAATCAATTGATGCGGTGATACGGAGGCCCCACCCGGTAGAGGTCGGTTGCCATGATGGAGGTGAGAGTCAAGATGGTCAACGTTCAGGTATCATATGGCCAAGCGGAGGATGATCGCATTGGTCGGTCGGGCGATTTGGCCCTCGACCGGGAGGAGGAGGAGGTTTCGGTCCGACCCCACCTTTGACTCAGGGAGGTGTCAAATGACCAACGCTCAATGGAGTGTTGGACTCCAGGAGGAGAAGATATGTAAAATTCGGGTCGATCGGCTACCTCGCTCGGCTAGTCAACAGGACTCAACACAAGTCAGCGAAGTTTCGGCCGAGCGGACGCGGTACAAGCATAGCGGACCTCCGGCCGAGTGGACGCAGCACAGACGTAGCGAAGTCCCGGCTGAACGGCTAACCCGCTCGGCCCAGCAACAAACCACTGTTAATCTCTCAACATCCTTTTGGGAGTAAGTACCGCTGACACCAGGCATGGTCTTCACCAACAGTCGAGCGGCGACTTTAAACTCTTGTTTTCATCAACAGTTGAACGGAGATTATAAACCCTAGTCTACACCAACAGTCGAGCGATGACTTTAAATCCTTGTCTTCACCAACAGTCGAGCAGCAATTTTAAACTCCGGTCTTCGTCAATAGTCGAGCGGCGACTATAAACCCTAGTCTTCATCAACAATCGAGCGGCAACTTTAATCCTTGTCTTCACCAATAGTAGAGCAGCGACTTTAAACCCTTGTCTTCACCAACCGTCAAGTGACGACGTTAAATCCTTTATCTACACAAATTAACAATCGAGCGACGACTATAAACCCTAATCTTCGTCAACAGTCGAGCGGTAACTTTAAACCCTTGTATTCACCAACAATTAAGCGGTGACTTTAAACCCTTGTCTTCACCAACCATCGAGCGGCGACGTTAAACCCTTGTCTATGCAAATCAACTGTCGAGCGACGATGTTAAACCCTGGTCTTTGTCAACCGTCGAGCGGCGACGTTAAACACTTGTCTACACAAATCAACAGTTGAGTGACAACTATAAACTCTTGTCTTCACCAATAGTCGAGTGGCGACTATAACTATGCCTTCAAAAGTCAAGCGACAACTTTAAACCCGAGTCTCCGACAACAACAGTCGAGCGGCGGCTATAAATCCCAATCTATAGTAACCACAGCTAAACGGAGGCTATAAACCCGAGTCTACAGTAACGAAAGTTGAGTGGTGGATATAAACCCGAGTCGGCGATGAATAAAGCCGAGCCACCTCAATCGAGTTCGAAAATACATATAATAGATCGACAAACAACCAAGTTGAGGACGCTTCATTAAAATAAGGTTGTTTGGCTTATGCCAAACGTGCTTACGGAGTCCCAGATATTGGTAAAACTGTTGATCGAAGAGTTGAGGAATCATACTTAGTGAATTTTCACAAGGACGCCACAAAGCAGATGGCCCTCATGGGGTCGAATGGCGACGCATGAGTCCGCAAAGTCTAGTAAAATAAAGATTCGCCGGACGGTGGTGCGTGAAGGAATACTCAAGAAATTTCCATAAAAGCAAAACAAGCCGAACGAGCGACGATGCATTCATACTTAGAAAAAATTTATATAGTTTTTACAAGCTATGGGAAGGAGGTACAAGAAGTGACCGGCAGGCGACTACTCCAAATAATTGAGCATGTTGTCGAGGAGCGATTTGGTCAGCTTCTCCCGGTTGATAACCTTGTTGGCCAGCGCGATTGGGAGATAGTCGTCATTCTTCAATTGCTTGATCGTGTCGTCGATGCCAAGATTGAAGAGGTGGAGTGCTCGGTCGGTGAGCTGATCGTTGAAGGTGTTTGATCGGAGGTAATCGCATTTGAAGACCTCGAATCATCCTATCTCCCCCTCTTGATAAACTTTGAGCATTGATCAGGAGGCCTCCAACTTAGTCCTGAATGCGAACAACTCATTATCCTTGGCGGCGAGCTGGTTCTGCGCGGCGGCCTGTTCCGTTGAGTGGCTCTCCCGCTCGGCACTCAGAGCATACTCAACCCCCTTCAAGCTCTTGGCTAGGTCGCGCGCCTCCTACTGTTCAGCTCTAAATCTTCGATTGCGCAGAGCTTCTTGCTGTTGGCCGAGTCGATCTTGGACTCGAAGGTACGGGCCAGTTTTCCCATTTGTGCGAGAAGCACCCCTTGCTTGACACTCTTATCCCACTCCACCTGAAGCAAGTCAGAACTCTTTTGCGGGTCGGCACGTAGTTGAGCCAACTCGATAGTTAGTTGTTCCAAACGAGCTCGATCGGCCTTTGACTGGCCGCTCGGACCACATAATTGTTGGACTTCATGATCCAAGATGGTAAGCCTTTAGCACGCAGCCAGGCTTTCGACCCAGAACTACAATGACAATAAGAAAGTTAAAGTCGAGAGGCAGTAACAAAATCAAAGTTTGATAAAAATGCATACCCCCATGGTTAGCCGAGTGTGGCTGTCTGTGAGCTCACCGAGGGAGATGATAGCCGCTTGGGCCGTTGCATCGGCTCAGACCTGGGACAGCGGCCCTTGAATATGCATCTGGTGCTTGGGCGAGAACGGTGCGGCGTCCTCCGATCGGCTCCAGTCTTCGGTGGGCAGGTGGAGGATCGTCGTAATGTGTCAGCGGGCGCTCAAGCCGGAAGGGTCCAAAGTCACTTTGCCAGGGGGTCGGATCGTTGATAGCGGCCAGATGGTAGACACTTGGGCAGCCGACAAGATGGCTCGAGGAGAAATAAAGGCGACTGGTGGTGTACAGATCGTACTGGACGTCAACTAGGATAAGGAAGGTGTCCAGTGGGAAGACACGGATGTGGGGAGTGGTGTAGATGTCGACTCAGGGAGAGCAGGTGACGACGTCTCACCTTGTTCGAATGTGGGACGCGAGCCGATGTGAGCGGGAGTCTGTAGGGCAGAGGTCGCAGATCAGGAGGACCCTTCACCACGATGCCTCTTACGCTGTATCAGTGACACGCCAGAGGTTGCTGACTCTGAAGCAACCACGATCAGTTGCATGGTGGGCTGCTCGGGCGATAGATCAGCAGTCGTGGCCGCTACGTTGTTGGTCGCCATCCTGCTCACATTGTCATAGCTAGTTGGTGCATATGTCCCTCCCGTCTCGCTGGACGAGTCGTCAGAATGCATGACTAACTACAAGCCCCTACTCTCCAACTCGGCCACGCCCGCGGCATTGATCTCCTTGTCGACAAGTCTGCTTTTGCCGGCCAGACATGCTCGAAACATGACTCTGGCTGCAAAAAAAAAAAAAAAAAAGCAGTTAGATTTAACTATGAGGAGAAGAAAGAGCGTACCTAGGCTGAACGACAGTCGTGTACGGATCGGACTTAGGCCGAAGATGTACAAAAAGCTCTCTAGTAGCAGCCGGTGGATATGGTTCTTCTGACCGGCAAGAACAGTCGCTGCTTGGAGGTAGTCCGACCGATTTTCGGTATCTGCTCAACAATGGGGGCATCATCACCTCCATCTACCAGCTGGTCAGGAATTCCGATCGAGTGGGGAAGCGCACAAAAAAGTAGTGCTCTCGCTAGTATTTATTGGAAGTAGACATCTTGTCAAAAAAGACAAAGCTCACTCGGGCTTGAAACATAAACGTCTCTGGCTTAGACAACTTGGAGTAATATAAATACTGGAAGATCCGGGGCGTCAAGGGGATGTCGTTTAGGCAAAACAATATGACTACTCCGTACAGAAGGCAGAAGGAGTTCGACACCAGTTGGTGCAAGGAAATGCTAAAGTATTTGCAAACTGCAGAAAAAAGGGATGAATAGGGAAGCGAAGGTCGGCGACAAATTGGTCTTTAAAAAAACATACAAAGCCAGTGGAAGGTTCGTGCGGCCAGTCATAAGTAGAGGGGATAGCAAGTTGATAGTTGGAAGGAAAATGATAGGTGGAGCGCATTTGTTCGATCTCATTGAACTTGGACTCGGTGGAAGTGTACCAGAGTTCGGGGATGGGTATCGGAGGTTGTGGAGAAGTACAAGCCATGGGAAATGAAGAAATCAAAAGGAAAAGATGCATGAAATCAACGAGGGAGAAAGAAAAGAAAGAAGCTTACGGAGAGGCTTGCTGGCGAGAAGTGGAGAAAAGGCGTTGCAGAAGCTAATTGAAGACGAAAACGCAAGGTGAGAAGAAGACGATGGCAAAGGCGAGCTTATAAATCGCGTGGTCGTTCGTCCACGATCGTCTGATCAAGGGTTGTGAAAAACTAGGAGGATATCTGACTGTCCAATTTGAAAAGGCGCACATTATATCAGTAGCGAATATCCGCTGACACGTCAAGCGTACGGTTGCAGAAGAGGGGGCATGTGGCAGTCGACTACGGGAGAGCATTAATGAACTTTAATTAAAAGGCATGGTCGCTTGCTCGGTCATGATTATCAAAGATTTGTGCAATCTTCCATGAATCCAGGTGAGTCGATGTGAAAGGACACTCACCCACGGAGACTGCAGGGAGATCACAAAATTTGCTAAGAGTTGGCATCAGCCACCTCGAGCGGCACAAACAGCTGGCCATGACACAGTCGAGCGGCCGACCCACTACCTAGCTTAAAATGTACTATCTGAGCAGCATCTATAGACACAGAACGACCACTAAGGCAGATCGGCGAAGGTTATGCAATCTGTTCAAGAGCGCGGGAAGAGATAAATGAAAAGTCGGTCAGTGAATTCGATCTCTTGGCTAGCGAGGAAATTTTCTCTTATAACAATATTTTATAAGAGCATCAACAACCTATTTCCATTATAATCACCCATCACCTCATCAAAAAACATGAAGTCCATTGTCACATACTCATTATAACAATAAATCTTTTTCACTCATATTTCTTTTTTAATATTATTATTATTTTTAATAATAGTTGTTAACTAGTTGTTACAAATTTTTTGAATTTTTTAATTCAATTCCAATGAAATAAAAAAAATTGTAAATAAATAAAATAATTCAAAATACAAGCTCAAACCTTAGAAAATAGTATGCATAAAAATCAAATTATTATCATTTTTTTAAAATAATAATAATATTATTATTAACAAATACTCTTATTTATTATTTATCCATTTTATTCAATTTTTAATTTTAAAAATTATAATATTTTTAATAAATAATTTTTTAAAAAAAATACACTCGTGGGTTGACCAAGTGGCAAAGGCGATTCGTTCGCCCCAGCACCTCCGTCAGCTCGTCCCAGGACCAACACGAAGAAGGTAAATCATGATAACTGGAAAAGCTAGTGCGCAATAGGAAGAGATACATAAGAATCAAAAAATTATATCCTGACTACCCCAAAATTTGAACTCATGCTCTCAACTGAGAAATTTTTACGTACTAACCATTCCAACTAAATCTGTAAAGGCACTCATAGGTGGACCAAGATCATGAACATGGTGGCATGTGAATGGGTGTTACAAGTTACAATACCTCTTCACATTAATTTTAATACGAATGAAAGTATTATAACATTTCATTAATGGATCAATGTGAATGCCCTGAGGGGAGTTCGAAATTTCTAGAGAAATAAAGTATTCAGTAGTTATCTGAAAGATATTATCATCACTAAAGTTAGATCTGGATAGTATTTCTGACATGGAGGCGCATGGAAAAGGGCGAGGGTGGTGGTGTCCACCTCCATCGTCGCCATTCAATCCAGTCTGCCTCGCTTTCACCCTATAATTTTTGTATAAAACCCTACTTTTTATATAAAAAAGCCAAATAATATCTACCTTGCAAAAAAGAAAAGGCATTCAAATATTTATAAAATATTTAGCGTCAATATCTTAGAAATAAGTGAAATCTATTTTTTTTTTAAAAAACAATCAGTCTAAATTGATAATTTACCAGCAGATCATCTAGTTACATGTATTAACTTGTCCCTTTTTTTTTTTTTTCCCTCTCGGAACGGTGCGATGGTTAAGACATCGAGTGTTATCACATAAGGTCTTGGGGTCGAAACTCGACGTGACTGAGCATAATCTTTCCCATATCTTGGTCATTTGCATTAATAGCTAGTAACTACCCGTGATTTACCTCCTCCGTGTTGACGTATGAATGGATTGACAGGAACACTAGGAGCGAGCAAATCGTCTTTTATCACATGTATCGATCATTTTTTTAATCGATTAAATTTAGAAGAACCAATCCAACCATGTAAAAAAGAATTTATAGATTATCATAATAAATTAAAAAATACTCGTATTTTATAACAGAAATTCAAACTTTATATCTGATTAATTAACTACTTAAAATATAATCCCAACTATAATAAATTTATGATAAAATTTTCTTTCAATAAAGATATTGGACTTCTTAGCACCTACTACGAAACACTTTTCACTTTATTTTAATAACCGATAAATAAATTATATATGATCAAATCGATCTTTTTAAAAATAATCAATGACACTAATTATATTTATCAATAAAATAATAAAATGATCTTCTCCCTAACGGTCAAATAAATAACATCTATTTTGTAAACAAGAAAAACATATCTTATTTTATTATTTATGTTCTAAAATAAAAAAAATTAAATTAACCCCTTACATCGACTTAACTGATTCAATATAAAATTATTTAATCTTGTTCAAATCTTTAATTTTTTAAACGATAAAAGTTATTTTTTTGAAAAAATATTTAGCATCATTTATTTAGAAATAAGTGAAATCCATTATTTAAAAATTTGTTGGGAAAAATAATAAGTTGGCGGAGATTTTTAAATACTTAGCAAAATTTAAAACTACACCGAATTTAAATTCAATCCAATTTATAATAGAGATAACCTAAATAGATAATCTCAGTCTGTCAATAGAGGATAATTTCTACTACATATCGAAGAATGATAATTCGGACTCAGTCATCGAGCAGGTAGATCTGCTGAGCAGTAGGTATGTGTTATCGAACCGAGCAATTGAGAGCATAGAGTTCGATCGGACAAAGCAGCCGTCTAACTAGAGAGATTGACCGGGCAATACGGTCGAGCAGATAGGCCGATCGAGCAAAGTGACAGGCTGGACGTACGGGCAAAGCGACAGGCTGAGTGGTCAGAAAAATCGGGTGGGCAGACGAAGAGACCGACCGGGCAAGTGGAGAGGTCGGTCAAGCGAAGGGATCGACCGGGCTAACGAAAAGACCGGGTGAGCTGTCCGAGGCCTGCAAGAGTCGCAATTTCCTTGAAACATATTCACTTCACCTCCGACTATGCTTCGAGGCTTACTAGGGTTGTCTGTTTCCCAGGATACAACACCTGACTATGAATCACACAAACCACTGGTGGTCACGGCGAACTGAGAGGCACCCGATTACTATCACGGGCACTCTACCGAGCAAGAGTTACATGACAAAGGAGGAAGGAACATAGGTGGAAAACTTTTGTTGCTTTTCTGTATGTCGTCTACCTGTGATCGCATCTTCCTTCTTATATAGGAGCTCAGATCAACGACAACATTAATGGTCGATTAAATACAATTACTCGCTGAACAATAAAACACCGACTGTTTCATTCATTATCATTCGACCATTTCGATTCTGCATTAATCTCGAATTTAATGCATAGCAAAAGATTGGTTGTTCCATTTGGATAAATTTTGCTCCGTCCGATCGGACATTCAACATGCGTAAATCGTGCTCGCACAAGAGTCAACATGGTTCAGTACAATCTAGACCCTAAATTTGCATCTCCTATACACCCATACGTGAAAGAAAATCTCTTCCCATATATTAATTCACGTCTTTAATACTTGTGAATCAATATAAGTTAACCAATATATCTTTAAACTATAGACTAAAATCCGTAATAGAGCTTCTATTCACACATATTAAAAAATATATATATACAGGAAATAAATTGTTAATTTATTCTACAGATCACCAAAGTCTCATTTTTTTAATCGATTAAACCTAGAGGGACCAATCCAACTTATAATTTTTTTTTTATATATATTATCAAAATAAATTAAAAATATTATGATTGTCCATTCAGAATGGTAACGTTTTAAAATTTATCATTCCATAAAAAAAAAAAAAAAAATCCAAGTTACTTATCATGCGCCTTATCTTTCCCTCTAAAATTTATATATAAACTCCCTATACTAAAAAAAAAAACCGCCAAATAGCACCGATTTTGCTAAAAAGAAAAGGTATATCTTATTTTATCATTTATTTTCTAAAATAAAATAAAATAAATTAACCCCAACATCTCATATAAAATTATTTAAACTTAACTTTAATTTTTATAAACATAAGAATCTTTAAAAAAATCTTTAATATCAATATTTTAGAAATAAGTGAAATCTATTTTTTTTTTTTAAAAAATCAGTATAATTGTTAATTTACAATGATAATTATTTTTTTTTACTCTCCATTTATCTAAGTCATATCTATTACTCATTTTTGATGCACTCACGATTGTCCGTCCAAAATGATTAAATTTTTTAAATTTATCCCTCCATTAAGGGGAAAAAAAGTCTTACAGCGATCATGCTGAGATTTAAACTTTAATGACAGATTAATCATTGAAATACCAACCACTTCCTTATTGTTCCGAGGATGAATCTTCTTCTGATCTACTACGTCAAAAATTTTTTCGACCCCTAGTCACCTATCCTGCCCATTATTAATCATGATTTACTCCCTCTGGAATCTTGTGGGGCCGGGGCCGGGGGGTCGCTAGGGTGACGGTTCCACCTTTTTTTGCCAATGAGGATGAATCTTCTTGTCCCCTCGGGGCGGTGCGATGATTAAGACATGGAGTGTTGTCACATGAGGTCTTGGGGTTGAAACTCGACGTGACCGAGCATAACCTCCCCCATGTCTTGGTCATTTGCACTAATGGCTAGTAGTCACTCGTGATTTACCTCCTCCGTGTTGGCCTAGGGTCGGATTGGCGGAGGCGCTGGGGGCGAGCGAATCACATTTTGCCACATGAGGATGAATCTTCTTGTCCCCTCGGATGGGTCTAATGGCTAGCACATGAGGTGTTGTCACAATGAAGTCTGGATTTCAAATCTCAGCAAAGCCGAGTAAATACCTTCCTTATGTGTTAGTCACTATTCCAAAGGCTAGTAGCCGCCCGTGATTTACCTCCTCCATGTTGACCCTGGGACGGGTTGGAGGGGCACTGGGGGCGAGCGTATTCGCCATTTGCCACAATGAGGATGAATCTTCTTGTCCCCTCGGATGGATCTAGTGGCTAGCGCATGAGATGTTACCACAATGAGGTCTGGGGTTCGAATCACGATAAAATCGAGGTAAATACCTCCCTTATATGCTAGTTATTATTCTAAAAATTAGTAGTCGTCCGTGATTTACCTCCTTCATGTTGGTCATAGGACGGATTGACGGGGGCACTGAGGGCGAGCGTATTAACTTTTTGTCACAATGAGGATGAATCTTCTCTTTAGTTGTCCTGCAACAAGGGGAATAGACAAATGAGGTACTTGACAGCTATCTGAAAAATGCATATAGTGTTTCTGACAAAGAGCCACTTAGATGGTGCCTACTTGTATCGCCTCTTTATGGGTAGATTTAAATATCATAAAATACGAGATTAGATTCTCTGTCTCATTTTTTTTCTATTCTCATGTCCCACTCTTCGCTCCTAGTCAGTCGCCGACTACTTTCGATTGTCGGATCGAGCAAAACTATATCATAAGGGAAAGATGAATTCAAAGGGATCACCGTCGACACGATCAACATCGGAATCCAAATGAATTTGAATTTGACTTTCCTCCATCATCAATTTGAACTCCTGCTCAGATCCAGTCGGATTTCAACACCGATCGGTAGCTCAGATCCACTCGAATTTCAACACCGATCGGTAGCTCAGATCCAGTCGGATTTCAACAACAATCATACCGATGACAATTCTTCTGAATTCACCTTCCTCTCATGATGTAATTTTAGTTGATTCGACGACCGTTGATGACAGACTGGAGGTAAAGAATTGGACATGGGGACAGGAAAAAAAAGTGACAGATGATTTAAACAGTGCTTCCTTCCACACGAATTCTATAATTCAATTTATCATGGCTCCATCACTTTCCACCCTATATAAACCCCTACATTTGTTTTAAAAGATCTCAATAATACCTACTTTGCAAAAAAAAAAAAAATGACATTAACGCCTAACATCATAACTTATTCTTACATAAAATTATTTACACTGGTTCAAAACTTTAATTTTTATAAAGGATAAGAATCTTTTAAAAAATATTTAACATCAATATTTTAGAAATAACTGAAATCTATTATTTGAAAAAAACCAGTCAATATAATTGTTATAAAAAAATTACACCATAAAAAAAATAAAAAAATATTCCCTCATCGAAAATAACATCCCGCTAAAGAAAAAGGTCTTACATGACACCATAACTGAAATTCCTATTAACCACTGAAAAAGGGAGAGTTGACATTTATAATCTAGGAACTAAAGAGGAACTATCTTAGAAAGCAAGCAATTGATTAAGTTACAAGAACCCTGTCAACAGCTAGACAAAAGTAACTTGAAATAACAAGGACGGACAGAAGGGAACATAAAACGGACTCAGTATCTTGAGAAGCTAGGAATGCATCGATAACATTTAGTCATACAAAAATGAAATTACGGCTAGTGAAATCTTCAACTCCAAAATGGATAAGTTCTTTCGATGTCTCTAGTATCGTATCTCCCACACTCTGATGGTACCGTCAGTGTAACCAGTGAAAAGAGTACTACCATCGGCGCTCCATGTCAAACTTGTGCAGTACAGCATCTGCGTATACAGTCAAACATTAACAATTAAACCAATCAAACTAACATAATCGGAAAGATAGGAGAGCTTATTTTACATTTACTAATGAACTGTCAAATTAAATTCCAAACATATACAAACATGAGAAACAAAATTAAATCAATGATATCGTGTTTGAAGATGGAAAAACTTTGTTAGGAGACAAAAAATCACTTTAACAATCTTTTTCAACTACATGAAAGGATTGATGAAATAATTCGGCAACCACAATTTAAAGTTTTGACATGAAAATTTAATTATGAACTGAAATATAATAAATAGAAAATTTTATAACCGATTCAAAGTTAGTAAATTCTCAAATATTTGTTGATCTATAAGCATTACTGAAACAGGGAAATTGATCAAAGGGTAGCATATATATATATATATATATATATATATATATATATATATATATATATATATATATATATATATATATATATATATATATACTTACTGAAAATCCTCAACTCTTACATACAAAATCTTGAAAATCAGAATCCAATAAGTATTCAACCTCAAATAACAAAAGGACAACAAATTGAACATCTATCATGAGATCAACATAACTTCAATATTTGCAAATATCAGTCTGTCGTGCGCCCATTTTTGCTAATTGTTTTTTAAGCTATAGCACGGGATGCCTTTCAGCGACCTACTGGCTCAACCATTGGAAACACTAGCCTCAATCAAAAAGCAATCTTAATAACACTACTTATTATGTGGCTCGAGGAGGAAAGGCATTATTTGAATACTTAACGATCAGATTAGAAGACTGAAAAAACATCTATGAATCCATGCCCTTAGTTCAAAGCAAGTTAATTGGGATTTTAGAGAGTAAATGTTTTCAGCTTAAAACCCTTGCTGGTAAGAGAAACTATTGAGTCGCAGGTGGAGGGAGAAAAAAAGAGCTTCAGGCCTAAATATGCCTTATTAAGCTTATAAATAAGCATTTTATTTGTTGGCTTAAATATTTTATTTCTTATCTGCCATCTTCTGATATGATTTTTTTTAAAAATGCATCTTTCTTCCAATCTTTACCAACCATTACCTAGATCCTTTAACTTTGAAAGCTTAGTACTCATTCATGTGCTTACGCTGCACTATCCATATTTGAAAATCATAAATGATCTGAATAAACATAAAAAATCACAAACAAAAAAGACTTCCGAATGTATCTAAGGTCCTACCACTTTGAATAGTTAATACTTAGTTTCATATACTTTTGTCACACTATCCACATCAACATCGACAAAGCAAGTTAAACCCAGCTACTTACCTATTCCCCTATTGAATAGTATGCTAACAAATAATGTTAATATTCATGCTTACAAGATTTATAAATTTTCTAAGTTTGCTAGGGTTTAAAGCAATCAGCTTTAATGCTTCAACCTTTTTCAGCCAGGCTTGAGACAGCCAATGGAAATTTTTGTGCTCTAGATTTGAAACCATAAAAGCTCAAAAGAAACAAAAGAAATATAACACGTAATAATATTCAAAACTATGAATATTAATACAGAAATGACAATAAAGAGTAATATTGCAGATTCCAAGGTATAGAAAGAAAATAAAAGTATATAAAACATGGGATTAACAACTAATAAAATAAGCACATTGGCATCATAGGAATAAGAAAGAAAATCAATGCCTCCATTTTCATTTTTATTTTGTGAAACCATAGTCAATGATCACAAAGCTCAATAAGGATTCGAGATTAACCAAACTTAAGGTCCAACGCTCAATGCAGGGCGGAAGGATTTGTGGATTCCAAAGTTAGTCAGAACAACAAAACTGAGTGTTTCAAGATTTGACTCGGTAAAATTGAAAAAAACAACCACTAGCAGGCTTCTAGTTCATCCACAAGTCCAGTTTCCACACATGTTTCAATCACACCTTGCCTATAATTAATAAAATAATGAACTAGAAAGTGTCTAACTGAGTGTATTGTTACCAAAGCAAGTAAGCAACCTAAACAAATAAAAATGATTATACTAGAACAAAGAAACAGAACAAAATTTAAGCTCGCAGTGAATTACAATGAAAAAACAATTACCTGGTTCTTGGTGGAAGTGGTCTCAGGCTTAAGATCCTGCACAACGGACTTGCTCTCGAGATCCCAAATCTTGACGCTCTCCTGAGTGGCGGCACAAAGCCAATAACGGTTGGGGCTGAAGCAAAGCGAGTGAATGATGGCCCCTGCATCAAGGGAATAAAGGCGTTTCCCCTCAGCTAAATCCCAGAGAAGCGTGACTCCATCTTTGCCACCACTAGCACAGAGGGAACCATCGGGGCTAACGGCAACTGTGTTGACGTAGCCACCATGGCCAGCAAGAGTGCATCGCAGTTTGCAGTTCGTCAAGTTCCAGACTTTCACAGTGCGGTCCCATGAGCCAGAGACGATGGTGGGCTGTGAAGCATTGGGACTGAAGCGGACGCAGCTGACCCAGTTAGTGTGTGCATCGGCATCCTGAATGGTGTACTTACACTCCCCAAGAGTATTCCAAAGCTTGATGGTGCGGTCACGGGAGGCCGACACGATCTGGCGATTGTCGACGGAGAAGGCGACGGAGAGGACGTCCTTGGTGTGACCACAGAAGCGGCGGGTGGTGAGGCCAGTTGCGAGGTCCCAGAGGCGAAGGTCTCCATCCCAGGAGCCAGACAGGGCAAACTGGCCATCGGAAGAGAGGACCACATCCTGAACAAAGTGGGAGTGGCCGGTGAGGCGACGCCGGGGCACACCATAGGAAGAACCCCCTCCGGCACCCTCAAGGCTGGCGGCGGGGGCGTCCTTGGTGAGGTGCCAGACGAGGATGGAGTTGTCCCGGGAAGAGGAGACGATCATGTCGGAGTTGTCAATGGGAGCGGCGATTGCTGTGACCACGTCTGAGTGGCCACGCATCGTGCCGCGAAGGACCAGGGTGTCGGCCATCTTGCTACCGGCGGAGGATAACGGCGGCGGCGGCGGCGGCGGTCACAGAGAGGCGTAAACTCCATTCAGGTGTGCGATGACTATTTATAGGGTGTATCGGCTAGGGTTGTGAAACGGTGAGATCAAAATATTAGAACTTTATCGGGCCTATTAAGCCCGGCCCATTCTATATAGATATGGGATGGAATTAGGGGTGTCAATTCGGGTGGATCGGGTCGGGTTGGGTCGGGTTGAGTTTTTTTTTTTTTTTAACCCAACCCGAACCCGACTCGAACCCGAGTTCAACCCAAAAGACCTAAACCCGAACCCGAACCCGACCAACCCGATCAACCCGAACCCAACCCATATAACCCGAAAATTCGATTCAAAACGACTTTTTTGGGCTATTTTCCCTATAATTCTTCACTTTTATCTCAATACTCCATCATTATCATACAAATATACATAAAAATATCTAAATTTTTAAAATAAAATTTGATTTAACCCCCAAAAAACCCACAAAACCCTATATTTAAGTCAACCCGGGTCAACCCGGGTCAACCCGAACCCGACCCGACCCAACCCGAAAATTTTTTACTCTCCAACCCTCCAACCCGAACCCGACCCGAACCCGAAAATACCCAACCCGAACCTGATTTTTTTTGGGTCGATTTAGGTTGGGTCGTCGGGTCGGGTTCATTTTTAACACCCCTAGATGGAATCTAACACAAACTGGACCCATTGACATAATAAACAAAATGAAATCGTCATTTTAGGGATTCTTTCAAAATGATCTAGACATTTTTAGAAGAGGTCCTTTTTAGAGCGGTCCTAAAATATATTGAAACAATTATTTATATAAATATTAATTATGGTTATATGTGGGAAGTCCAAATTCCTTTGTCCATTAAAAAAAATAGACTAAGAAATAAATCACTTATAATTATAATTATGGTAAGATAGTAACTGTGATCTAATTATAATTAGTTGTAATTCTTCCTTGTGTTCATCATCTTCAAATTATAATTTGGATTCGGATAAATGACCATAGGCTACTCAGAGACCGTCCCCGCTTAGCACCAGATTGTCTGGTCATTTGCCCAATGTCAGTTATATCTGAGTATTTTTCGATCATTTCTCTTGATCTAAATCATAATACGAAGGTGAATAAAAAAAAAATCATAACTAATTATAATCAAATTATGATCACGATTCCATCTAAGTGATAGATTCTCTAATTTATTTTAATTTTTTATTTTTTACTATAGATCTACCCTTTAAGTAGACGTTCTAGACCGGGGGATACGAAACCATGTATATCGTTATGGCAAATCCGGTCCGAATATTAACTTAGTACACCCACGCAGCGGACCGTATTTCCAGCGATAAATAGAATTACCCGAATCGCAATGCGAATCTCCTGATCTTCGTACGCCGCCACTCCCCGCACAAGCTACTCGCTCCTCCTCAACGCCACCGCCACCATGGCCGCCGCCGCCGCCGCGGCCGATGTGTCCTCGCCTTTGTTCTCGTCTTCCAGTTGCCACCGTCATCTCTCTAGCAAGGCCAGAGCTCGAGGAGCGGAGACATTAACTACATCCCCCCTTTTCCGGAACCCTAATGTCCCCTTTCTCGCCCTCCGCCACCGCCATCCAGGGGTTGTGATCTCGTGCTCCACGACGGCTGGTGGAAGCGGGGAAAACCACCAGCAGCTCAAGATCCGGCGACCGGCGGACGAGAACATCCGCGAGGAGGCTCATCGTCGCGGTGAGGCGAGCGGCTCGCAGGGCTTCTCCGCTTGCTACGTGCCCTTCAACGCCCCTGCTGACTCTACCGAAACCTACTCCCTCGACGACGTGGTGTACCGCAGTCGCTCCGGCGGCCTCCTAGACGTTCGACATGATCTCTCGGCTCTAAAGCGCTTCCCGGGCTCCTACTGGCGTGACCTCTTCGATTCTCGCGTCGGCCGCACCACCTGGCCGTATGGGTCCGGGGTCTGGTCCAAGAAGGAATTCGTCCTCCCCGAGATCGATCCGGACCACATTGTCTCCCTCTTCGAGGGAAACTCCAACCTCTTCTGGGCAGAGCGCCTCGGCTGCGATCACCTCGGCGGCATGCCAGATCTCTGGGTCAAACATTGTGGCATATCCCACACGGGCTCCTTCAAGGACCTCGGCATGACTGTCCTTGTCAGCCAGGTTAATCGCCTTCGCCGCGATCCCCTCAACCGCCCGATTGCCGGCGTCGGGTGCGCTTCCACTGGAGACACGTCTGCTGCCCTGTCAGCCTACTGCGCTGCCGCTAGGATCCCCTCCATTGTCTTCCTCCCCGCGGATCGTATATCTCTCGCCCAGCTGGTCCAGCCGATTGCCAATGGCGCCACAGTGCTCTCCATCGACACTGATTTTGATGGTTGCATGCGCCTTATCCGCGAGGTCACGGCCGAGCTTCCCATCTACCTCGCTAACTCTCTCAACTCCCTCCGCCTCGAGGGCCAGAAAACCGCTGCCATTGAGATCCTGCAACAGTTCGACTGGGAGGTGCCTGACTGGGTCATCGTCCCAGGAGGCAATCTGGGCAACATCTACGCCTTTTACAAAGGTTTCGAGATGTGTCGGGAGCTTGAATTGGTCGACCGTGTGCCACGCCTTGTCTGCGCTCAGGCAGCCAACGCCAACCCTCTCTACCTGCATTATAAATCAGGGTGGGCTGACTTCAAGCCGGTAATCGCCGAAGACACATTTGCATCCGCCATCCAAATTGGCGACCCAGTCTCAATTGACCGTGCAGTTTTTGCCCTTGAGGCAACGGATGGTATTGTTGAGGAGGCAACTGAGGAGGAGCTTATGGACGCCATGTCTCTAGCTGACCGCACTGGCATGTTTGCCTGCCCTCACACCGGGGTCGCTCTCGCTGCATTGTTCAAGCTGAGGGAGAGGGGAGTGATTGGGACCAATGACCGCACCATAGTAGTTAGCACTGCTCACGGCCTCAAATTCGCACAATCTAAAGTTGAATACCACTCCAAGGAGATATCAGATATGGCTTGCCGGTATGCGAATCCTCCTGTAAACGTGAAGGCTAATTTTGGTTCCGTCATGGATGTCTTGAAGAAGAAGCTCGATGTTAAGGTTGGGCTTTGAACAATGTGAGTTGTCTCAAATCTCAGATCCTTGTCTTATTTTTCAGTAAGAAATTTGATCTAGGACACCAATTCATCGGAATCTCCCATTATTTCTTAACTTTTTAATTAAACTTTAGGATGCTATCTAGGAGAATTTCTTTGGAACTATGCCAAAAACATTAGCTTTGGCTGAGCATTAAGATTGCTTTTGAGTTTGAGATTGCTGAAACACTTTTTCACCTTCTCTTTTTACCTGAATTGTGCTTCTAATTTGTGTGTTAATTATAATTGGAGTGATTACCATGAGATAGAGAAGTCATGCAGTAGCCAAACTCCATTGTTCAGTGAAGTCTTGCCCTACTAATTGTGATATCTGTTTACTGCTTAAGATCCTTACCTGAGGTGAAAGTATGAGCTTCAATTCGAAGTTTATCTCTATTTCAATCAACTATGTAATCGACACCAATCAAGGGTCTCTGAATTTACATGTTCTTGAACTCAGAAGCATCTAGAGGCATATTAGGGATGTCTAAGTGCATCCGCATCAGATACCCTATTCAAAAATTTTACCTTAAATTTTAGATAGGGTAGCTAAAAAATCTTTGCATCAGCTACCCTATCAATTTCCTAAATTATGCATTTATGAACAGTACTTCTCTAAATTTAGGGAATGAATTTCATTCCCTAAACATTATAGAGGAGAGAGAAGAAATAGGGAAGCTGTTATATGATGTTTTCAAAAGTGGATATCCAAATTTAATAAAGTAACTTTTTTACCCTAAATTATGCATTTGGGATAAGGAAGCTGGTGTGGATGCTCCAACTCTGATAGGCTTAGAAGATGCCTTGATTATTACACACTATAACTAGACCAAATTTATTCTTGTTTTCATGGTTTTAAAAATGTGTATGCCTTTGTGATACCAAAGATATTCTATGCAGTCTTATGCTAAATAAACATAAATCTGTTGCTAGTTTGATTCTTAATTCACTTGCTGATCCGGATGATTTCTGATTAGGTTTCCTCAGATAAAAGGTGTTGGAGATGGACTGCCTGAGTAGTGATCTGATGACCTTTTCTCCCTAAGTTATGCTTGCTTAGATGAAATGTGGGTTTTTGTTTCTTCAACTATGAAATAAGGTAATATTAATTTCGAGCAGGAAATTAACTGAGACAATGGCATCAGCAGGCAAAACACTTCATCAGCAGTGCATTGAGATTTCTCTCCAACCTATTTATGTAAACTGTTTTTTTTCTCCTTATAAAATAGTTCATACATGTGGTGTGCTCTAAATAAAAAAAATTGATGAATACAAAATGTTATAAATAATTTTCTTAGTAAAAGGAAAGGCCAAAGGCTAGGAATCTATAATATATAAAATACACATATGGGAGTGTGCTCCTATTTGATGAAGACAAATTTGAACTTGGGTTTTTGTCAATAATTTCGAGTATCTTTATCATCTTGCTAGATTGGTAGAGATTTTCCCCTGTTACTCTAGCATGAATCTAAAAGTAAAAAGTAGGAGAGAAAAATGATCGAATGGTCACCTTTTAGTATTATAAAATTTAAAAATATAAGTGGATTAACACCCAACACTTAACTTGTCAGCTTTTTCAGCGCGCCTAGTTGAGATTTGAATCCATGTAGGTGATTGAGGGTTTGTTGAATGTTCCATTCATTTCTTTTTATAATTTAGAAAATATTATGTGTTTTGGAAGTGTTCATTCGTTCTATGAAATTTTTTTTAATCAACGATCAGAATAAATCACATTTAGGTCTAATTTTTCAAACTTTTCATATGCATTGAGTGAAATTTGAACCATCATTATTTAAGGAGTCTATTTCATCTTTTATAGTTGCACTATACTTTTAAGGGCTCATTTCAACCCAATTTATTTTTGTTAACCTAGATATCCAAGTCTTACTCACTTCATCTCCACCTTTTTTTTATTATTATATATCAGATATCGAGATCGATCTTATACTCGATTAATTATAAAATAAACGATTTGACTTCATATTTCGTTTACTAATAAAATAGCTCTTATTATATTGTAGTTGTTATCATTTTTATCTAATTTCAAGTTTCTAGTTTTTGGAATTGGTTTATAGAAATTTTTCGTCAGCCACGAAGTAAATTTGAGAAATGCCAAGTTGCTCTACAATTGCAACTGAATTTTTTGAAATTAATTATTCTGAACAAATATCTTTGGTGGAAATTAACCCTAGATGTTTTTACAATGCCACTATTATCTTGTCACTTATATTGTGATTGAGATTTCTACGCCCTAGTGTGCTCAGAATTACGGAGCAGATCTCTTGGTCCACAAATAAGTGGATTAGGGGATGGACTACTTCTAATTGCGGTCGAATTATAACTGTGATCCGGTCACAATTGATTGCGATTTCTCCCTAGGTTTACCGTCCCCGTCAGGTTATAGTTTGGGTCGAAGCGGATGGCCAGAGGCCGCCCTCTGCTCAGTGCCCGGCAACTTGGACACTTGCCCACTTCCAGCGACCTTCGAGTGACATTCGGCCGCCTGTTATGATCTAAACTATAACCTAGTGGGGATAGTTGATCCTGTCTGGAATCTGAGTCAGACAAAGGTCGGCTGAGATGGTGCTGATGTTGACAGAGAGGCGACTTTGACACACCTATCGTATGTGCACCGGAATAACGGATCCCCATATGGAACATAGGGACAATGGTGACGAAATCGGCGGTACTCAGGCTCTGCGCACACTCAGACAAGCATATGGAGTGTTAGATACTAGAAACCAGAGAAAAAGTCCCCGGCGTAGGCCCTCCGACGCTCAAGCCAGGTACTTTTCCCCCAGAAGAAAGTGTGAAGAAAAAAAAGAACTATAGAAGATGAGTGCGAATGTGTGCATACCTGGTTAAGGAAAAGGACCTTACTTTTTATATGACGCTGAGTACCTTCAGAGTCTGCATGTTGTTAGAGAATGTCGGGTGTCAAGACCTGTCGGATGAGAGAGGGTGTACGGTGACCTCCTATTGGTAGAAGGAGGTTACATTCATAAGTGATAGTAGACCATTGGAATATTCTCTAACGTATGACAGTTATTTCCTGACATTGTTGTTCTTAGTGCTTTCTGCCCCGTCTGGGTGTAGCTACAGACAGCTCGGGCTGACCGCTCAGATGTGTCACCCGACTTGTGTCTTGATGAGGAGGATGAGTTGTGGCGAGGAACCTATTTTTCACGACTTGATCAACAAAGGGTCGACGGGGGAGTTATCTTAGTGAAAGTACTAGGTTTGGTTATACGACTCGAGTTGGGGAGGTCCGAAAAATCGAGGATAGGTCAGGAATAGCACGAGTTCCATCTTATGTCTCAGATCTGGGAGACTTGCCCTACTTGTACCCGACTAGGAATTATATCTCTGATGATGTGAGGCGGTACAACTTTCTCTTCCTCCTGACTGTTGACTGTCACTTTCCCTTAACTTTTGACTACCACGTCCCCTTGACTATTGACTGCCCTTGCTTGCCACGCCCCCTTACTTTTGACTACCTAGCCTTATCGAGCCCCACATTAATATATTTCATGTGGGAATATATTAATCCATGAAACGAACCCTAATGTTTCAGATTCTCATACTAAATTGAGTTATCTTTTGTAATTAGATGATGATTTCATGCTCATATGAAGACCTTATACACTTGCTACTTTGCTAGTCTGTTACATAGTGTGTTTTTTTTTTTTCAAATGCAACAATGATCCATTGTCTGAGTAAAATTATAGTAGCCAGTTAAGCTGAAATTTGAGAGCTTATTTCCTCTTTCCTTCTGTTCTTTCGTCTCAGTGCCGTGGGGGATGCTTGTGCTGCAACGGATGAATGGGTCCACAATTCTCAAGCAGAGACTTCGCTTAGCAGCATTCTTCCTTGCATTGATGAGCAAACCACAAATCTGACATTGTACCAGAGTAAAGAAGTCATCGTCCAGCTCGTTAATGTGGTTAACACTGTGATATATTCTCAAGCTAGATCCACATCTTTCTAATGCCATCTCTCTGCTCTCCTTATGATTCTAGCCTTCATGACTGACACTGCAATCTTGAAGAGGTTTCATTGGTGAATGCCTCAATGGTATGTGTGCCAGGCCGCCAATTATTCCCTTTCTCATTTAGCAAGTGTTTGAAAATTCAGTAGCAATCATATCAATATTAATTTAGTTTCAAGATGATTTCCATGACTGACGATCATACAAATTGTCTGTTATTACCTTGCTCATATCCAATCCATTTGTGGGCGATTTTAGGTTTGGCAAAACTACACTTGCATCGTCTCTGATTCAGGACTCTATGCCACTCCTAGTAGGGTGACTCCCGACATTTACCAGCAGCTGGCTGTAACTGTAACCGTGAGTTGCGCGCTCGATCACTACATGACATTCCTGATCAGCCTTCAGAATTGCCAATCCGTGAAAGAAACTTTTGACTTGATCACAACTTTCTTCTGCCCCCAGCTGGAGCTTGATCTCCGCGTGGTGAACGCTAGACTAGGCCTCATCTCCACTGGCGTCATGCTTTGTCTCATCTTCTGGGTTTTGTATGCAAACCGCCCCCAAAGGGAGGAGGTGTTTGTGAAGCCTTATGAAACAAAGCCCCAGCAGTGAATCAAACTCCCTCCCCATCTTAGTGAACCATCTATGTAGTCTAGTTACAATTTTCCAGCATCTAAAACTTTTGTGGATGAAATGCACGTTTCAAGTAAATCTTCCACATTTTCGATGAGTTTCTATCACAAGATAGATTCAGCCTATAATTGCACCACCGATGTGCTAGAGAATGCACTAGACAAGTACCAGTAAAAACAAGTCAATGTACAGGAAAAAACGCTCAACTTTTTGTATTAACACTAAAGAATTACAAGTGGACTCTTTTGATAGATTGCTCATACATTTCTCTCATGTCCCTTTGCCATTGCCCGACCATGCCTATTTATAATTCATAAGCAGAAGTTGTCATGACGGTTACAAGCGATTGCATGGTAGTTTCCTCAACTACCATGCCATATGTTCCAAACTGTCATCCACATCATTTGTTGCTTTGACACCATGTCAAAGGCCAGCATGCACTCTTGTGCTTAGCCCATGGTTCTGCTTCATGAATTTGGGCTGAATAACCACTTTGCTATATCATCCTTCATGCTGCATTGCATGCACCGTTGCATGCCATGACTCACGTTTTCCGCAAGCCATGCTTGGCCAAATATTCATATTTCGCGCGTCCAACCTTTGCATTTGATCATCATTGTCAAGTCGACTTCCCGTTCGACTTGTGCTTGGACAGCCCCCGCGTGCTGCCACAAGTCCACTTGTTGCTTGGCATGCTTTGCACACATGTCCACTATACTGGATCCAAGGAGCAACGAGTTAATCTTGGTGCCTAATCATGTCATCGAGTTAAGGGGCTAACAGTTTCACATGGTAGCTTGGTTTGCACTTGTTTCTGATATGTGCAGCACCGTTGCATGCCATGACTCACGTTTTCCGCAAGCCATGCTTGGCCAAATATTCAGATTTCGCACGTCCAACCTTTGCATTTGATCGTCATTGTCAAGTCGACCTCCCGTTCGACTTGTGCTTGGACAGCCCCCGCGCACTGCCACAAATCCACCCGCTGCTTGGCATGCTTTGTGCACATGTCTACTATACTGGATCCAAGGAGCAACAAGTTAATCCTTGTGCCCAGTCATGTCATCGAGTTAAGGAGCTAACAGTTTCCCATGGTAACTTGGTTTGCACTTGTGTTTCTGATATGTGATATGTGTTCGATTGATGATACAAACTGAAAGTTGATAAACTCTTTTATAATCAAAGTTGGGTTCATGAGACGACTAAGCTACGAATGAAAATATTTTTCCCGGGTTAGGTCCTCTAGATAATTAATAATATATTTAAGGATTAAATTTTAATTGTAGCATATTATATATATTTTTCTTAATTCTAAAAATATTGATTGCTTGAATAGATTTTTATGAGTACTTTTCAATTTATCCAAATGATGGTCGATGAAAAATTTTTATAGGGATAGATCGTTCTATTTTTAAAATAGTTGAAGAGTTGGATATCTGGATTATCAAAAATAGGAATGAAAATATTGTGTAGAAAATATTTTCTATTTTCTTAATTAAAATCTCATGATTTATTGGTTAAGGTCACTAATGCACTCAAGATTCTGACATAGTATTTTGAAACACCATCTTTGTCATGAGTTTATTAATAAAAAGGTTATTAAAGCAAAGTGGTTACTGATATTTTAGTTCATATTTTAAAAAAATTCTAAAAAGAAAGGAAAATAATATTTATAATTCACTTTGTTCATCCCTCACTTCTAATAAGTTTAAATGACATTTTTCAAAAAAAAAAAAAAGGAAATAAATCTGCTTAACGCCGAGCAAGATACATGGGCTGGGACGTAATATTAGATTAGCACTAAATGGGCCGTAGAGGCTTGTCGTGTCCTGGTTGACACGCCCAGTAACCAGTTGGGCGATCGGGAATGACGGTGACGAGGGCGGAGTCGTTCAGATCCAACGCACTACTTCTCAGGTCGACGAAACCTGTACGCTGTCTCTGAACCTGGGCTGGGGAAGGAGAACTCAGAACCTCCATCAAGGGCTCCGAAGATGATTTGCCCATCTTGAACGCCGAGAATCTCCAGAGCAACATCAAGTCAGTCTATTACAGGTGATTCCCTCAGGCTACTTTGTGATTGCGACTAAGATCTGCCAAGAGCGTTAAAATTTGATTTGTTTTTTTTTATTGTTGATTATTTTACATATTTGTGATAGGCTGACGTTTTCATTTTCTTTCTTTTCAGCAAATTCATGCATGTGATTGCAGCTTTCAGTCCTTTTGTGGATGTAGGAAGAAGACCGGGATGAGAACTTATACATGCATAGTTTTTTTTTTTAATATAATTTTTAATCTGAAGTTTCCGTTGATCGATGGAGGCCTAGACGTTGAATGCATTCTTCTCAATCAATTTATTAGAAACATTGGAAGTTTGTTTACTCTGTTTCAGTTTGGTGGAATTCTCCGGCCACTGGATTTTAAAATAATCATCGCCTTTTATCTCCTTGCATTGATAGTTCTATGCTATTTTCTCTATGCCTTGATAAATAGTGGGAAACCAGCAAGGATTTGATCAGGTGATATTTATTCCTTTTATAATGGGATATTTTTCTCGGGCTGTTAATATATCATTGCGAGTTTATATAAGGTTTGTTTTCTACATAGGATTGTTCACTATGTCATCAGATGTTTGATAGATTCATTTGTTTTGCAGTCGAACCTTCTTGTCTATCATAGGTGGTGTGGTTGCGGGGATATGGGGATTTACTGGCTTGGCAGGATTTATCTTCTATTTCTTGGTCATGGCAGCTGCTTCTTTGTGTCTGTCAGCCAAAGCAAAATTTTCTGTCAACAAATACTTTGATTCTTGGAACAGGATATTGCTTGATGGAGCTTTTGGTGGACTAATGGTATGCTTCCAGTAGTATTTTTTTTGTATGTAGTAGAATGTATGCTGATATTCTTGCTGATTTTTTCCTATGGTTTTGCACTGAATTTATGTTGGAACAAGCAAAGTATTCTGTTAGCATATGCATCTATTTAACTGCTTTAGTCTATGAAATTGGGAGAGCTTGAACTGCCAGGGGTAGAGGATGGTTCACACTTTGTACACTTGACTTTCAACAAAGTTTTTCTTGAGTTGTAGAATGACAATGAGAATTCTTGCCTCATTAGTGGTTCTCTGAAGTTTGCTGTACTGACACTCTACTCCTATCTACCTTCAAGTTATCTCCCAACTATGCCATTGCAAATTTTTGCTCAATTTGACAATCTTCTTTACTAGGGTTTGTAGGTTGATATTTTTAGCACTACCATACACGTCAGAAAAATTTATCTTTTACCAAGTTATTTGATCATTGAATACAACTTTCTTTCTATTAATGATGTTTTGGAGAATACAACTTTGTCAAAAGATGTGCAATCAGGAAACAAGCATTCTACTGCTTACTTTAGAGTATGGAAGACAAACACTCTACTAGTTGCTTTAGTTATGAATAATGAATACAACTATTCTATTAGCTGCATCTTTGCATGTAAAAGACAAAACGTAATGGCAACTGATTAGAAAAATTAACATGATATTTGACTATAGTGCTTGATACTGAGGTGGGAAGGATTAGGTTTATTTATGTACTTTCATAAGTTTGCTTAGGATATGCTTGGTTTGGTTTTCTCATCCCATGTTTTTTTAGGTTCATACATTGGTTGGTTTTCTCTTCCCGGTAGCAATTGAACTTGTAACTAGTCAAGTTTTATTTTTGACAAAATTTTGGTGAAAGTATAAAAGAATAAGATAATAGTTTTTTTTGTTGAAGTGATTATCATGTGTATTTTATTTCATGTTAATATTTGATCTGTAATATTGGATCTAAAGTTAAAGTAATTAAGATACATACGATTAGATTAACAATGTCCCGGAAGGATTCTAAATGAAGGCAAAACCTTTGTTGTAGATGTTGTGGGAGATGGTTGGACATATGATTTTCTGAAGTTGTAGTGGAGAAAATTGTTTTTTTAATTACTGAAATTTCTTACAGGGAACTTATTTTGGTCTGCATCTTCTATGTAGATTGTGATAACAAGGTCACTTTCAGTAATGTGTATCGTAGTAAAAGGTAATTACGTTCACCCTTCACAGCCCACGAGGTTTTTCCCGCAGGGATCCCGCTCGCACTTGATGGTGGGTGAGCCACCTACCACCTTTGCCCTCCGGTGAGCTTTCTGCACAAAGGAATGGGTGACACTGAGCCGGCACCGCCCTCGTCACTCACACTCAATCACTTACCACCTCCGGCCCTTGGTGAGTGTTCCACACGAGGGAATGACGACAATGTTGAGCTGGCACCGCTCTTGTTGCTCGACGATGGCGGTTTGATTCCCGTTAATTCCGGAATCAAGGAAAACTTTACTTTTTCAAGGAAATTGCATTCTGGATTGCATGTTCCTTTTGTTAATATTTTTGGCATGAATTGTTACTCGTGAATCGTTCATTACCTAAATCAAATAAGATTTTTATTGATAACTTTAGATAGATAATCAAAATTATTAACAATAATTTTAAATTAAACTCATCCTAAGAGTGTGTTTGGTTCAAGTTATCATATATAGCCTTGATTATATAATTATCAGGTAATTACACAACCAAAATTATAAGGAATAAAACATAATCAAATATTTTTTAGTTCACCTAGGTAATGCAATAAAAATTTATTTGTTTAAAGATTTTAATGGATAACATAGTTTAATATTTTACTGTATTACCCTCCGTTATAAAATTAATCATACTTATTATTATTATCTTTTTTTATTTTTTTTTCACATTTTTTTGTGTTCTTTACGTTTTTTTAATTTTTTTTCGTTTTTTATGGTTTTTATTTTTTTCTATTTGTTTACTTTTTAAAATTTTTTAACATTTTCCTATTTTTTTTATGTTTTTAGTTTTTTAAATTTTTACTATTTTTTTTATTTTTAACGTTTTTTATTTTTTTTACATGTTTTTCCTTTTTTTTAAGTTTATTTTATTTTAGTTTTTATATTTTTTGTTTTTTTTTCATATTTTTCTCTTATCAGAGGATATTTTTGGTAAAAAAAAAGTTAATCTCGGAATCAAGAAAAACTTTCGTTTCATGGTTGTATGTCTCTTTTGCTGACGTGTCGAGCATGTTATCTAAATCAAACATAATTTTCATTGATAATCTTAGATAGATAATTAAGATTATCAAGAATAATCCCCAACAAAACATACAGTGAAAGTTTTTTCCTTTATCTTTAACTATTTGTTTATCTGTTGAACTCAAATGATTAACCAGACTGGTAACATCGAGTCTGGGGTGACCGGTCCGGTCCCACGGAAGTTTCCCACCGGTGGTAAATCGGGAAGCGCTCGTAGCAGGCAGTCCAGGAATCCAACATCCTTTAGTTGTGTGCCCCATTTGGAGGAAATTTTTTTGTAAATTCATCATAGTTGGAGCCTAAACCGCGAGTATCTGGGTGATAATCTGAATATCCTACCGTTGCACCATAGTCCCGGGGACATTATCCACTGAACTCAAGGATCTTGGCACAGTGGCACCTATCAATTTTCACTCTCTCATCCTTGTGCCAGTTCATGAATTCTGTAAGAAACTGACCCCATAGGTCATCCGAGTTGGTATGTGGTGGGATGCTTGCCACATGAGGTCGCAGGGTCGAAACTCGGGGTAGTCGGGGCGTAAATCCCCGGTCCCTGTGCAACTCACCCCACCTGCCACATGCTCGCTCAGGATGTTATGATTTACCTCCCTCGTGATGGCCTTGGGTCGGGTGTGGCGGGGGCGCTGGGGGCGAACGATTTCGCCTTTTGCCACATGAATTCTGTAAGAAACTGAAAGAATGAAATGGAGATCGACTTACAAGAAGAATCCCCACTAACCTGCTGGAAATTAAGTAACTAACTGGCACATTAAATCGACTAACACACCTACTTTGAAGTATCACTAATTCCATTATATCCTTCAAAATTTACATCTGCTCCTGAAGGTGTGTATACACTTCTAGCAAATCCACCTCAATCCAAAGAAGGGAGTAAAAAGGATAAAAACTAGAAAGCTAAGTGAATTCACCAAAATCTATCTAGCTAGATGTAAAACGACCTTAATTGATTTGGTTGCATCCATCACAAGATCAAACAATAAATCACATAAGTAAAAATCAAAAACAAAAACAAAAAAGAAAGAAGACTTGGGGTTGCATGTGTATATATTAATAATGCTTATGAATATAATTGTCTTAATTCAAGAGCAGCTGTCGTCGTCGTTGTCGTCTCTCCCGGGTCCGCCGTAGTAAAAGTAGTTGCCCCACAGGGCGTTGATGCCGCCCTGGATGTCGTAGCAGCTCGGGTGGTCGGCCAGCACCCGGAGGTTCGGCGCCGGCACCAGGCTGTTGTCCCAGTCCACCACCTGCAGGTTCCGGAAGTAGGACGCCCGGCCGAACCCCTCGCCGGCGAACTCCCCGCTGCCCATCTGCGTCGACGTGTGCTCCCCCATCGGCTGCGTGTTCACCACCTCGCCGCCGAACTGCACCATGCTCGCGTGCTCCGACAGGTGGCTGAACAGGAACGACGGCCAGTAACCCACCAGCGTCCCCGACCCCAGCTCCAACCACCAGTTCCCGTGGTTCGGATCCTGTTAACCACATATTTATACGCTAATTAACCTCTAATATAATTACAATTCATGTCACATCAAGTTAACCTTTATTTTCAGAGAATTATTAAGCCGCATTCAATTCATTTTGTCCTGGGTTGTTCTGTGCGAATTATGAAAACTTGCACAGTGAAAGAGTTAGTACGTGCTTCCTCACCTGCCTAAAGGATAAAACTTAAAATCTGCAAAGAATTTACCTAGAAATCTAACATTTGAATTATTATTAGCATAAAGGTGGATGATAAATCATTACTGACCAGTGACCATGCCTTTCTTTCTAGTTTCCGTTTCAGACAACTTCAATTCACTTACCAAAGGCATTTAAGGCCATGCAAGTCTGGACAAGAGGCCATTAAGTTAAGGTAGCTGGAAGTAGGTAGTAGCTGGTGGATATGTATTCAATCACACTCCCAGATTTAATTTCTATTTTTTTTTCCTTTTACTGAAGAACTAGAATTAGTTTAGCAAATTACCTTCCACACTAAGAGACTGATATCGAACTGTCCACCACTGGGTGTTGAAACAGGGGAAATGGCAGCTCCAATGGCTATCAGGTTGTTGGTTTGTATGAAGCCTGAACACAGAAGGTTGTAGCATCCTGTTGCTTGATATGCATCAGTCTGAAAATTTTCATTTAGTGATTGAATGTATAAAATATCTAGTTAATTGAGATCAAATTGATCGAGATATGCAGGAACCTACAGTCCAGTAAGTGAAGAACCTTGGAGAACTATCACCATAGAGCTGCGGACTCACCTGAAGCAGGAAGAAGAGCACAGAGATGTCTTTCTCAGTATTATTCAAGTTCATAGTTCTTTTTAAGCCAAATTTAGTACCTGCCACCCAGCTTCAATGGTGTTGAGGTCGGTGCCAAAAGATCCAGAGATGATCCAAATTTGTGACAAGCTGAATTCAGAGGAGCTCGTCACTTTGGGTGCCCACACATTTATGCTTGCTTTTGCACCGTAGTATTGATCTCCCACAACATAACCAACCGCGTGCTGCGATCGGGTGAAGGATGAGTTGTTCATGCACAAATCCAATGCTTTCAGAGGAAGAAAGTGAGGAATCAAGAACACAAAACTGACCTCATGGTCGTTGCTTTCGGAATCATGGCTCATTGTCACGGCAGGCTTCCGGCCGAACCTCTTCACGGAGCTGGCTCGCAAAATGTCTTCTTCCGTGGTCCTCCTGATCGGAACAGACCCCTCAGGGCACGACTCGCCGGACGTCCTCCACAACTGGAACTCGTCTCCGGCGGCCGCGGTGTCATCAGGGGCGTGGCCTTTTGGTCTCTCCGGCGGATCCTGCAAATTCAGGAAACCCATTTGAGTTCTTCAGATGAAGGATGGCAAGAACCATGCTAATGAAAACTTACCATAGGCTTCAGCCCTTTGAGCCTGGGATGATCAAATGCAGGCTGAAGATGAGAGAGCACGCAGTCAATGAGATCCCCGTCGGGACTCTGTCAACAAGCCAAAAAGGTGAGATCTTGCGGCAAGAACAATAAAGTAAAGTAAAGAAAAAACAGAACAACCTCAATTGTTTTCAAAGGAGGCTTGTTCAGCCTCTTAAGATGGGCTCTTATCCTCCTATACTTCCTCATCTCCTCCCCCGGCCGGAAAACCGTGTTGTTCGACTCCGAGAAGACGGGGCGGACGGCGGCGAGGAGGAGGAGGAGAGCGAGAATGGGGACAAATACAGGTGGGAGGGAGTTGTGGTGGCTAGCAGCCATTTTTGTGGAATTTTGGAGCTTTGGACCTTCTTCTTGTTGCTGTTCTATATCTGTCTTTATCTTGGTACATGGGTGCCCCTTGTCTTCTACGCCCTGTGCCACTAAACTAGTTGTCCCCCATTGGTGCCACTACGAAACCTCCCAAGTTTCCTCAATTAACTATAATGCACTAACTCCCAGCACCATCACTCCCTCCTCCCTCCCTCCCTCCCTTCATGCTGAGCTCTGCCGCTTGCATGATCGATGGATGTTGCAGCCATGGGAGGTGTAATCAAGACGCCATGCTTAAAGTGTCTCGAGCACGCTCTTTTCCTCTCCTCTTTTCGTGTCTAAATGATGTATTTTATTGATAGGTGTAGTAAAAGCAGGAGGCCAAGGCATTATAATACAACTAACGATGCCCAGAATCTTTGGCTTTTTTATGTGTATATATATATATCTTTTATTTCCATCTTTCTCTTCTCTTCTTTTCGTTAATTAGGGTTCCTTTCTTTTGGATTTTAAAGGAGGCAACTCCACACTTGAGGTCTGAATGCGCCCTATGGTCATTTCTCCATGTTTCTTTTCTCATTTTCCTAGATGTTCTGTGTCAGTTACTGTTTCCTTGGAGGTCCATGTGTCAGATATTGTTAAGATCTTTTAGAGGCTGGTAAAATCATCTAAAAGAATTTAGAGTCAGATGAATATTTAAAAAATTAATTTTTGAATATATATATAAAAGTGATCCGGGAAGATCGTTTAGATAAAATTTAAATAACTGAATTGTTGAAAAGAATGCCAAATGCCTCCTGTACAATTTAGCTTAGATTTGATGGAACATTCCTAATTCTGCTTTTAGTTCCCCATTGCTGGGGGACGCAGTGGAGTTGGCTGCATCAGTGTACAGTGCATTTGTGGAGTTGGACTGTTTGAAAAAAAGGAAATTTTATGTTTTAATAGGTGAATAATTATTCAAATTTCCCTTTGTTTAGAAGATTAAAACAACAACAAAAACAATAATTTTTTAGTAGAATAAAAATGCTTCCTCAGTTTGCAGGTTTGAATAGCAGACAAAATCAAGAATCATGGTTCAGATCCTTCCATCTGGGAAGAACTTGAAATTGAAAATTCAGTATTTTTTTTAATAGTGTAGGTGTTTAAATTTTGCCTACTAATCAGAAGATAGCTTGTGTAGGTGTTTAAATTTTGCCTACTAATTAGAAGATAGCTTGACTGTTGTCTCTCTGATTCATCTATCTATCAAATGTTGGAATTGTAAAATTACAAACATAATCTCGCATTAAAAATATATAGGTAAGATTATGAGTTTATAAAAAAAAAAGATATCTCCATTGGCACGAAAACTTTTGGATATAACTCAAGAGCAAAACAATGAAAGTTTAGGTTCAAAGTGGACAATATCATATCACTATAGAGATATCTAAATTTTTTTCGATGTTACAATTGGTATCAAAGCCCGGACTGTTAGAATGTTTAACCATCGACTGCGCACAAGAACTATGGTCTGATTGAGTCATGTGAGTACAATATTGACTTCAAACAAAGAACGTGGGGACTCCTATACTCGGATCAAGAGGATCAGATATTAGACAGGAAGTCCTAGTCAAGAAAGTCCTAGTAAGTCTGGTGGACTATGGGATAAAAAGATCTGATGGATCGAAAATTGGATGTGAGATATTTAAATTTTTTTCGATGCTACACCGAATAAATTTAGAACAATTTATGGATACTCAAAAATTATCCTCTAAACCTGGGAATTTTGTATATGCGCTGATCGATAAACCTGGGAACTAGGACAACTGCGTTGCTTATGGGCAAAGCGTAGCTCTGTCCAAGAATTTTATTAATGAAGCTTCTTTGTAATTAAACCTTCTCTCTGTTCGCTGAAAGTCTCTTAATTATAATTATAATTAAGAGAGAGTTGCAATTAGAAGAAAAGCAAGCAACAGAGAGCTAAAGCTCGAGTTCGTCGTCACATGCCTGCTTATTGTCTCTTTCTCTGCTGAGCGAAGAGATGATGAACGTGAACTTTTGACCAACCCTCTCGTTTTAATTAGACCACTGATCAGTGTCGTATGGCAGCACAAAGTAGCTTTTTATGTTGGGAAATCTTCAAGAGAGATCTTATCTTTCAGAGATTTTATTCAGAAAGATTTGCCATAGATTGACCACTGCCCAGTTCGAGATTTAAGATAGTAGAACACAAAAATCCATTTGCATAATTTTGTTGGCTCAAAAGTAGGTGTTTTCCATTAATTTTAAAGTAAAATCTAACACATTTATATTATCCCATCAGGATACTCTAATAGCTAATGCATGCATGAAATATTATCATCATGAAATTTAAGATTCGAATCTCGATATAAACAATATCTTATTTTATAGATAGACGCATTTTATTTGTGTTTTAAACAAAATTTTTGATTTTTTTTGTTCTTTCTTCAAAAAAAATAAAAATTAAAATTAAATGTCCAATTTAATTTGGATATGCAATCTATACATTTTAGCAAAGGTTTAAAGATCAGTGACATAAACGCACTAACAATCTTATAATAAATAGACAGGAGCCCAAATGAACTGAAACATTGGCATAATTTAATGCACGCCAAAAGATTGCGCATGGCCGACCACGCCACTTTTGCTCCAGTAACTTTATAATGGTTCCATGTTGCATCAACACTATGAGTATCTCCATCATCATGCTCCTTCGTCCAGGTAGAAAGCATGCACAATCCATTATAGAATTCTAAGATTCAGAGTGCCTGTATATATATATAGACTATTACCTGGAGCAGGATCATGCAGAAGATGTCTGTGTCTTGCGACGACTTCCCTATCGGACTTCATGACCAACGAGTCATCTTGTGCCATACCAATGCTGGTCGATGGAGGCAACGGTGGACGAGGGGAAGAGGCGGCGGCAGTTCTATGAAAATGAGGTTCTGGAAAGCTCAGCCTTGTTCAAAATTTTTGAGACATTGTTGAAAAGAAGTTTCAACATTTTCCGACAATTCACTTCGTCCGAGTCTACTAGTGTTTTTATTCAAAAGCATATTGAAAAGGCCAAATCTCAAGTATCCAAGGAGATTTATTCGGAAACAGGAAGGTTTGTATGACTAGAGAAATACCAACTCACAGGAAACCGCTGTCCGTAGGCTGTAAGCATTGAGGTGGTTCAGCTCCTCGCGGTGCTCACTAACAACAGCTCGAACCACATCACCAATGGAGACCATTCCAATCAGTCCTTTGTCATCAACCACGGGAATGTGCCTAATTCGTTTCTCTACAAATAGAAGAGGTTGCAATTCACTGTTTCAGTCAGTCGAGCTAAATAAACTCAGCTAGAAGACATTGCAAACCTGCAATCAGCTGCATTGCTAGCAGAACTTTAGTATCTGGAGTCAAGTGATAGGTTTATTCTGAATACAAGTAAAAGAATTTGCATGAGATTGGAAGGTGAAGCAATGCAGAAATTTACGGTGTCCATAAACTAAGATCCACGTTTTGAGGGCGTAAGAATTGTGCGGATGAACCAAGAATGAGCTAGGTTGTCAAGTATACAATGCTTTTGTATGTATATAGTCAGCAAGAGAATGCAAAGCAACTTCTCCAATTATACCTCCTCAGTCATGATGTCGCCGACTTTAGTTTCCTTGAAAGATCTTCCCTGTACAATGATTTTATGTAGATAATCTGAAGAACAAAGCAATCAAATATTAGAATCACAATTACATTGCAATGCATAAATGAAAAAAGAATCATTAAAATTGGTTACTGATTCTGAATAAGGGCAGAATAAATCTGTCTGTGAATCAATTGTTCTTATTGGATGTTCAAAAGACTCGAGCTCAGTTGTCCATACTCTGTTATATATATATATGAGTCTATCCTCGATAGTAGTCCCTAATTATACCCATTTGTAACAACACTTGGTTATGCCAATTTCCACAAATATTTTTGCTCTTAATCCCTTTCCTCAGTGGAAGAAAGCAGTTCTTCAATTAACAATTAACGAAATGTGGAGAAGCATGGAATTGGAAAATACTCATTAAGCATCGGACAGTTGATTTGCAACAATTCACAAAGATAAAAGTATAAAACAAACACAAAGTAACTATTCGATATATAATTTTCAAATTTGATACAGATAAAATTTGAAAACTATAATATCTATGTTAAGTTGAATAATGAAAGCACGAAACAAAAAAAAATCACCATCTTTATTGCTAGACACATCGAAGCTTATCATAATTTGAAGTAGAATGAATTTGATTTGCAGTAGATAGCATTATAATAGTTCCACATAATTGCAGTAACTGTTGGAGAACATATTTTGAAATAGGAACTGAAACAACTAAGGAACTCCTGAAAATCTACTGAATTGAATGTACAGAAAGAAGCCAACTGTCAGGGTTTCTTATTCCCTTCAGATATTGATTTCGCTGGTGCCATTGAGTGGAAACATGGTAATACGGTTTATGAATTCTCTTATGTTGGCACATAAATATTTAGGTCTGTGCATGTAAAGGTAGGTTCGAGCAAATGCAAATCAATCTTGTGCAAGCAACATTTTTATTCAAGTACCATTTTACAATAAACAAAATAAAACACTGACTAACAATTACCTCTCTCAGTAACAATCCCTGCAATCGATTTCTCTACCCCAGATTTCACCACCACCAAAGCTCCAACATTGTGTTGTGACATCTAGAAGAACATCAAACTATTAATTTGCGTAAAGCTACTCAAAGAAAGATGGCATTCCCCGAGTGATTGAAATGGCCTCTGCATGATTCCTGTTGTCGAGAATGTAAGCCTTAGACGAAATAATTGTCTAGCCACAGATCAAATTAAACAAAAAAAATTCACTCTAGCCTATCAGTCAATTACTTCAACCCCAAGACACAAATTCCTCAGCTATCTGATTCAAATCTAAAAAGGATAATCCTTCAAAAGTTTTTTTTTTCTTTTTAAAATCCTTTGGGATAACAAAGAAAAGAATTGTGACACAGAAATATTGCTTAGAACACCACACTTAAAAAGTAGCATTTTTCATTGCTACGAACACATTGATTACCAAAATCATAACTGAACATAAAAAAAAAAAGAACACGAAAGTTAAATCAACGCCAAGGAAACACAGGACAAGAAGATTCCCAATCTCAAAGCCCTATTGCCGAGATCAGCAGGCTGTCTCCAGCCGTAAAAGGAGCCCTTAGCGCAAGATCTATCACGGACAGCTCAATAACAACCGAACAGAGAGATCATGAGAACTTGGCTGTATTAGGGTAAAGCGAACTTACCTTCACCTACTATGGAGCGAGTAGATGGGAAACCAAAGAAATTGGAGCAAAAGGACAGAATGAGATAAGATTAAAAAAAAAAAAAAAAAAAGGTTTGGTTGGGTTCAAGGAAAACCAGTGCAGGACCACCACAAGCTCCCACCTGTCTTATCCACATTGCGGCAGCTAATATATCATTAGAGGATATTGAGCAAATAATTAATTAGCACCTCAAATTAACAATAATATCTTTTGTTTATTTATTTTCCTATACTCTATCCTAGTCTCTTTTCTATATTTTCCACTTAAATTGAGACATTTTCTAATCGTCATACGTCCTCAGATGTTACACAATTATAACTGTTATAGTTTCATAATTATTATAACTAAATTATTATATAGTTGTAATAGTTACGATTTCATATCTGTTACATCATGAAAAAAAGATAATTTAAGACTAAAATTATTTAGAGTTTTCAAAAAAACTTTAAACCATATTTTTTTAGTCTAAAACTAGGTTATTATGGGTTCCACCTCGTAACCAGTTGTAGATCTATGAATGAATTTCAATTTAATATATTGCATGTCCCGTGGTTCAACTTAAGTAAAAAAAATTATAATTTCTTAAAGTTTAGGGTTTAGCATTCATGTTATACAAATACTAAACCGTAGTTACTATAACTATATGATAACTCATTTGTAACAGCTACGAAACCATAACTACTATAATTATGTGACAGCTTATTTGTAGATACAAAACCATAGTTGCTATAATGTGACTGTTAAATTCTAAATTTTGAGAGATCATAACTTTTGACTTGGGTTAAATTATAAGACGTAATATATCAGATCGAAACTCATTCAAAGATCTATAATTGATTACAAAATATTCCCTCGGATGGGTCTAGTGGCTAGCGCATGAGGTATTGCCACAATGAGGTCTGGGGTTCGAATTTCGGTAAAGTCGAGGTAAATACCTCCCTTATGTGCTAGTTACTATTCCAAATGCTAGTAGTCGTCCGTGATTTACCTCCTCCGTGTTGACCTTGGGACGGGTTGGCGGGGGCGCTGGGGACGAGCGTAATCGCCTTTTGCCACAATAATTGATTACAAATTGAAATCCGTAATAGCTTAGTTTCAGCTAAAAAAAATACCATTTAAAGTCTTTTAGAATACTCTAAATAATTTTAATCTTAAATTTTTTTTCCCATGGTATAATAGCTATGAAACTGTAGCTATTATAATTACAGCTATGTAATTATAGCTATTATAATACATCTCAGGTTAAGGATTTACGTAGAAAAGGTTAAGGATTTACGTAGAAAATATAAAAGAGATAATAATATGAACAGTCTAATAAAAGACAGTTGTGTCATTTTATATGACATAAAAAATCCTTTTCACAAAGAAAAAAAATCAAAGTGGGAGAATAAGCGCACTCTTTTAACGAGGCCAGATCTTCTGATTACAAAAATTTTGATCAGAAGAGGTCCTGTCCATTCATTAGTTGAATGAACTGGACCCCACCTGTTAAACAGGTGGGGTCCAGTTCATCTAACCAATGAATGAACAGATAACAGGTGGGGTCCAGTTCATTCAACTAATGAATGAACAGAGGATCAGGGATGGTCCAAGGATCTTGGACCAGAGGATCCTACCCCTCTTTTGAGGTCTGTCCAAAACCTCTTTTATTATTTTTTTAACAGAAGAACCATGAAAATCACTAGTAAAACTCTCTTCTTCCCCATTACTAACATACTAAAGCTCAATATAAATTCTAACACAATCATCTGGCAAAAACAAAGGTTAAAATTTTCGCAGCAATTCCATCTGATACAACAGAAAAACTCATAATCAATATTCAGCCACGGGAAATGCTGATCCAATCTCGTCTCTTCCCAGTCGATAGCACTTTATGTTGACAAAATATGGGCCTAGCTGAACATGGTTGTCTTCTTCACCACCGAAGAAACAGAGAGTGTACAGCGCAATCTCAAACTCCGGGCTGACACCAACAAGGACAGTGGAGACAGATTTCAGAGTGCCGTTCCACTCAAACTGAATTGACAGGACTTGAATCTCTGAGTCTGGCTGCGGATCACACAGTGGAGATCAGTTTGAAGTAATTCAGAGAAATCAGTTCTTTGAATGCAACTTGCTCACAAACTTGGCAGTCCTGCTAATTTCCTCCATAAATGCAGCTTCCTCATGCTTCTCTTCTGAGGTGACCACTTCTCTGTATCCTTCATCTGGATTGTAGTTATCAAGAAGAGAGCAAAACGTAGAATAAGTAGGTCGTCTGAGGACAGAATTACTCAACCAGGTGAATAGGTTCCCTGCTGCCATGTCTTCCTCTCGGTAGACCTTGGTTCCTCTGCCGCATTCGATCTCGAAGTCTTTGCCGGGGACCAGTCGATTTATATCGAGTTCCCACAATCTGCTGCATGCTTTCGAGAGGTCATGGAGCTCCTCTCTTGTTGGGTCTACATTTGCAGCATGCTCTGTATCGGCCATGTACTCTTGCTCATCAGGGTGCTTTTTGTATGTGTTCCAGGTTTCTGTCCGTGCCAGCCAATTCTGATGGATCACAAAGGGGACGGATCCTCTGGTCCGTAAAAGCTGAATCAATTCATGGTCAAATTTTTACATTGATGGAGGACAATGGGCCCCCACCTATTAATAGGTGGGGGACATTACCTCCCACTAATCCCCTTGTCCCGGTCCAGGAGCGGACCAGGACAAGGGGACCAGAGGATCCGATCCCAATCACAGAGGAGACGAATTGTGTCGAATGACATACAAAATTGAGAAATTTCTTTACAATTTGTATCATTTTTAGAGAAAATTTAGAAATTGAGCATCATTGTTCGACAGTCCTGATCAATGTTCCTAGCTACTGAATTAACCACTCGTATCAAAAAAAGTCGATACCTTTTTATAGCACCTGAGGATAAAGAAGAATGCTAATGGATGAAGAAGGAGCATGCTAACTTCGTGGTAAATGACAAAGTAGAGTTCCATCTGCTAAGCGTCTTACCGTCACAAGAAGTCAACCGGATCGGAGCTTACAAGTCAGTAAAGGAACTCTGGGAGAAATTCCTAGAACTACATGAAGAGACCTCGGAAGCGAAACTCACGAGACGGGATCTGTTTAGGAACCAGATTAGCAACATCAAATTAGAAGGAGGAGAAACTATTGGACATCTTCACTCAAGAACAAAGAAGCTCATTACCGGACTCATGAATCTCGAAGAAAAGATAAGCAACTGAGATTCGCTAAAGTACGCGCTTAATACATTTTCTAAGACTACTAAATGAGCATTATTAGTATATGCTTATTATATATCTAAGGATTTAGATTTAGAATCAAGTACTTTAGAAAAATTATTTTCAACATTTGAAGTCCATAAAACAAGATGTGCATATCTGAAAAAGGAGCCAAAACACAACATTGCTTTAAAGGCAAAAACAGATAACTGAGATTCTGAATCTTCTCTCGATGATGACAAAACGACACTAATGGTGAGAAAAGTTAAAAAGTTATTTAAAACTAAGAAATTTAATTAAGTGCAGGGTACAAGAAGAAAAAGAAAAGTAAGATGCTACCACTACAATAAAGAAGGACACGTGAAAGACAACTACTCTAAATTGAAGAACAAGGAGAAGAACAAGGCCTACCCACAGCAAGTATAATCTAAAAGCGATGTGGGACGAAACGATGTCCAAATCGGAGATAGAAGCCCTCGTTGGAATTGCGCTAGTGGCAAGTCACCAAGAAAATAAAAACGAAGCCAGCTTGTCCGAAATGAGCATCGATGAAGGGGGAGAGACATCGGAAGAAAGCAGCACTTCATGGGGAGCTTCAGATTACAAGATCGACAAGGCAAGTCAGGTACAATATCTTCCTCTTGACAAATTATTTTAGTTTGTAAAAATATTATTAAAAAATTGTTGTAAGTTAGAAAAAGAAAATAAGAAATTAAAATCAACCTTAGCTGGTTCTTGTCAATTAGAAGACTTCGACAAAGTAAAAATAGAAAATGACAAGTTGAAAATAGAAATATAATATTTAAAAATTTGTGCATGCTCAATTAATCAAAATATCAGGAGATATAATAGTTTAAACTGTTATTTTAAATATCATAAGGGTCAAATTAGGAAAATATCACAAAAATACATTTCTAAGAAGTTTATGATTAATCCTGTAGGAAGGAACCTATTTTGGGTTCCAAAATCATATTTAGATTAATTTTTTTTTTTGAATTCCAGACAGAAAGTTAAATATTTAATTTTTTTAAAAGACTTTGTCTAGAAAGTGATTGTTTCTCCAATATCCAAGAAGGCTTAGTGCATCGTCACAGCTTGGAAGCCAATTATTGAAATAAGTATTTAATTGACTAACTGTTAAGTAATTAGTTGTTATAAAAATACTTTCAAATGTTTGTCAAAAATTTTGTTAGAAATTATTTAAAAGTTAATTTTTCTGAGAACTTTATCATTTAATTGTAAAAAAAAAATTTCAAATGTTAAATTTTTTTATAATTTTTTTAACAATCATTTCAACTTTATATGATTTTTTTCTGCTTTAAATATGCTAAAAAAAATTGAAGCTTAAACTTTAATATTTTTTTATTGTCTCTTAGAATTTTTATTGTTGTTAAGTAGAATTTTTGAATGTACCCCATTTTTAATGTGATAAAAAAGTGGAGTAGTAAAGATTAAGTCTAGGGGAGAGTGGTAAAATTTTTAATTTTTAATTTTTTTACTTGCAAAAATCTTATTTTATAACTATTATTTTTTTGTGGTTTTACCCTAACTTAACTTGGGGGTTGTTCACATCAAAAAGGGAGAGATTATAAGTACCCCGTGGTAATATTGATATGATCAACCAAGTAAAGTTAGGTTTTGTTGGTATTTAATCTAGGTGTCTAAGTGTGCAGGAACTTAGGAGCACAGGAAGTCGAGCAAAAAATGCAACTAGCGAGAAGGATGACATAGGAGAGAGTCAATGGGCTCGGTGCGTCCGAGATACAAGGTGCTGTGGAAGAGTACGCAGGCGGATGAGAAGGAGGCGAACGACGTTTTCGAGTGACGAGAAGCCGAAGCGAAAGTTTGCTCGAAGGCTGGAAAATGGGTTCGGGTGAGCCATATTCCTGATGGCCGAAATCACCGAAGTGAGCGGAACTGGAGCAGAAGACTCGGACCAATGCGAGTAGAATCGGAGTGGAAGGTCGGGATGAAAAGTCAATATAATGTTTACTTCCGAATCCGGGCGCCCAGACATGGTCCGGGCCCCTGGACTTCAAGCGCTCAGAAACCTTCCGAGCACATGGAGCAAACTTTTATTTGGAATGCGACATGACGCGTTCCGTTGGGACGGGGATAAAAGTTTATCCCCTCCCCCAGATGTTTGAAGCCCTTCCAGGCACCCCGACCAGGACTATAAATACAACCCTAGTCCCAGAAGTTTAAATAGAACACTTGTAATCATTTATCTTTCATTTTTCTTTATGATCTAATGCGTTAATTGCTATAAAGAGGATTCTCCGTCTGAAAGAGAGTTTAGTATACTTTCAACTTCCTTGGATTAACAACCTTCCCGGTTATAACCAAGTAATCTCGTTGTGCCTCTTCCTTTTTTAATTAGTCTCTTATTTTTTATGCAAGTGTTAGATTTATTAAAGCTGTAAAAGTTCGAGGAAGGTATTTTTGTGTTTTTGTTGTGCAGGCTATTCACCCCTTTTAGCCGGTCGCCAAAGGGACCAACAGAAAATGTATGAGATATTCATATGATGTGATATACACCCATAACCAAATTCTAGAAGAGTTAATATTTGTGAGTTGTTTTGGTCATATGACCTTGTGTACCTACTGGATCATATAATGTGGATTAGGGTCAATGACATTATTGCTCCACTTTATTAGGTATAAATTTTCTAAAATTAAGTATAATTGTATGTTAATTTAGTATAATTAAATGTCCAAATTTATATGTCATTGATCATATAAACACAATTTAATTAGATGCAAAAAGTCTAGAAGGAGGTATAATTCCACCTTAATTCGACATAATTTAAACTAAATCAAGTATATTTTCTATTCAATTGAGCACTATTTATAATATATTGATCAATTATCAATATATACAAATTAGGTACAAATTATCCTAAATAAAATATAAATATAGTTTAATTGAGTATAATTATACAAGATTTGAGTATACAGGTATAAAGCCCCCTCATTTGAAATATTTCCCTACCATGCCGTTAAAATAAAATACTTAACAGTTGTTGTGCACGTGATCTTCACGTGCATGGGTAATAAATCTTAAAAGCCGAAGCAGAGATGGTAAAACCCAACCAAACCCTAATCTCTCATCTCCCAGCCAACTCCCTAAAATTGATTCTCTCTCTCCAAACTCTCTCTCTCGCAAACTTCGATCAGTATCCTAAAATCTACAACGAGGACAACAGAGGCAGCGACAACAAGATAGACAACGACGATAAAAGAGATTTGAGTGCTAAAATGGTGAGCCCTAAAATTTTATTTCAACATACTATTTTAAAAGGGATTTATGGTTGAAATGTTTGTTTATTGTAAATATAGGGGAAAACGTATGTTGTTTTTGTTGGAAGGAATCCCAGTGTTTATAACAGTTGAGAAGAAAGTTATGCTCAAGTTAAGAAATATAGCAGCGCATTGCACAAATCGTATCTCAGTAAAGAGGAAGGATTGATAGCTTTTAATTCATACAAGGAGAGAAAATGTGCTTCCTGTTAGGGTTGCAAGATTGTAAATATGCTTCCTGTTAGGGTTGCAAGATTGTAAATATAGTCTCATATTGAAAATACATGGGAAAGATCATAGGTTTATAAGAGAAAAAATATCTCCATTGGAAGGATGCCTTTTGGGTAGAGCCCAAGAGCAAAACCATGAGAGCTTAGGCCCAAAGTGGACAATATCATACCATTGTGGAGATATCTAAATTCTTTTTGATCCTATAATTGGTATCAGAGCCAGGACTGCCAGAAGGTTTAACCGCCGATTGTGCACAAGAGTTATGGTTTGATTGAGTCATGTGTGTACAATATTGACTTCGAACAAAGAAAGTGGGGGCTCCTATGTTCTGATCAAGAGGACCCTACACCAAGCAGGAAGTCCTAGTAGGTCGAGTGGACCGAGGGGCAGGAAAACCTGGTGGGTCTAGGATCGGACGTGGGAAGCCTATGGTCCTTTGTTTGAGGGAGGATTGTTGGGGTTGCAAGGTTGAAAACATAGTCCCATATTAAAAACACATGAGAAAGTTCATGAGTTTATAAGAGAAAAGATATTTTCATTGGAATGAGGTTTTTTAGGTAGAACCCAAAAGCAAAATCATGAGGACTTAGGCTCAAAGTGGACAATATCATACCAGTGTGGAGATATCTAAATTCTTTTCGATCCTACACTTCCTTCACCCCTACTTCCAAAAGAGGTTCAAGCTCAACTTCGGCGTACCATATTTTAGTTAACTGGTCATTATCATCATATAAATAATTTCTCAATATTTGTACTCATCCTCCCACATCATATACCCAATTTATCAATATTTGTAGTCAAATTTCTGTCAAAATTAGACATGGTCATTCATAATTCCACCACTTGAACCAAAGCATATAAAATAACACATATTAAATATCAAAACACAAACACCTATTATTCATGTTTCTAACATCATCCACAAATACAACAGTAATTATTACATGATACAAAATCAATATAAACCACAAACACAACTCATACATGTTTACATATAAAAACATAATAGATCATAGTATACTAGATAAACAGACAAACCAAGTCTTGCACAAGGTTTTCAAAAATAGAACCATCATACAATGTGTATGATCCGGCAGTAAGAATGGGGGACCCACTTTCTGAAGGGTCTTAGCTTGAGAACCGATGAAGGGCTGACTAAGCGGTCAATGGCCGAGCCGATCAGCCGGGTTGGTCCGAGCGGAGTTAGAGATAACCCATCCATGAGGTTGGGTGTCCGACGCCAAGGCAGGAGGATCGAAGGGCCGACCGGGAGACCGAACGGCAGGGGCCAAAGAGCCGAGCGGGCAACCCGCCCGGACAAAATAAGGGCGAGGGGACAAAAAGGTGGCCGAGCGGCCTATGCGCTCGGCTCGGGATATGGGATATCGGTAGAAGCATGTCTGATGATTAGGCCGTACACAAGATCGCACGATGGAGGATCTTGCCGTCACATCATGGAGAGGTTGATACAGTAGCAGTATGGCCTCAGGGACGCCTTTTCTGACGGATCCATATCTAGGCATGGCCCTTCTGACAGACCCATGTCTGGGCATGGTCAAATGCAGGTGATTGCTTTGATTGGCGCGCCCAGGCTTCTTCGAGGGGTCTATATAAGGCCTCAATTTCTTCACCGGAGGTATGCACGTCTTCATCTTGAGGCTACCTTCTTGTCATTCCTCGCCCGACTTGAGCGTCGGAGGACCGTCGCCGGGACACCCCTCCCGGCTCGGTTTTGTTGCAGGTTCGCCGGAGCACTCGAGGATCCAGCAGAGAGCGCCACGTGCCTAGCGTCCGCTGACTCTTGGTTCGAACAGGATCAAATTGGCGCCGTCTGTGGGAACGCTCCTGCATCCGATCGGAGACAATGGACGAGGCTGGACGACAACACACGGTGACGCTTTCAACAGAAGAACTCAACGCCCTGGTCGAGATAAGGGCCGCCAAACTCATGGAGCAAAAACAAAAAGCATCCGCCGAGCGGGCGGCAACAAGCAACATCTGCGTCTCATGGCCGAGCGGGCGCCTCAACCACCGCCGCATTCCATCGGGCCTTGTTTCGCACTCCTGAAGCCATACCCGAAGAGATAGAGGATCTTCCTCGGATGAAATGCCAAGGCGGGATGACAGGAAAAGCTCGGCGGACTCTCCCGAGCGGATCAATCGCCAATTTTCGGAGGTTATCCTACGAGACCCTTTGCCCAAGACGTGCCGCCGACGATCGGCGAATACAATGGAACAACGGACCCGGATGATCATCCGGGTAAGTTCGATATCTGACCACGCTCCATCAGTATACGGATGGAGTAAAGTGTAGAGTTTTCCTTACCACCCTCCTGGATCGGCTCAACGGTGGTTTCGAAGGTTGCCGGACGGATCCATCACGAGCTTCAAGGAATTCCGAACGGCCTTCCTCCACCACTTCGCCAGTAGTCGGCGCTATCAAAAGACAAGTGTCAGCTTATTCGCCATCAAGCAAGAGCCGAAAGAATCGCTTCGAGGCTATATTCAGCGATTCAACCAAGTGGCGATGGATATCCCAACGGCCACATCGGAGACGATGATGAATGCCTTCACGCAAGGCCTTGTGGATGGGGACTTCTTCCGATCGCTCATCCGAAAGCCGCCCCTAGATTATGATCACATGCTACATCGGGCCAACGAATATATAAATGTGGAAGAAGCGCAAGCCGCTCGGAAAAAGGAAACTCCAGCCGAGCGCGCACCTGTTCATGCCGAGCGGAAACAGCACACTGCTCAGCAGCCACCCAGAGGACCGAGGGCCGAAGCAATTCGATCCCCTCACGTCAGATCGCACGTACAAGAAGTGGCTGCCGCTCGGCCCAAGCCAAAGAAGAGGTGGACCCCTATGTTCTGCAAATTCCACCAAACGGATACGCACAACACGAGGGATTGCCGAAGCCTTCCCTTTGTGTCCAATCCTGTTCCCAGGAAAGCCGAACGACGGTCGCCTCCCATCGACAGGAGACGTAGGACTCATGAAGCTGACCGGACCCGCACCGAGGGACGACACCAGCAGACACCCGATCGGCACCGATCCCCGAGGCAGGAGAATCGCCGGGCGTCTAGAGAACGGTCACGACCGTCCGCTCGGGAGGAGGAAAATAGGAGCAATACTTCCCGGGGCGAGATCAACGTTATTGCTGGTGGCCGACCGGAGGAGATTCCAACCGAGCCAGAAAGGCGGGCGTCCGTCAGCTGCAGATCCACGTGGTCGGCTGCAGCCAAGAGCGGGCAAGTGGGCCGGAAATCACTTTCGGACCCGGGGACTTAGAAGGAGTTGAAGTACCCCACGACGACGCGCTGCTCATTAAAGCGGTAATAGCAAATTACACCATTCACCGCATATTTGTTGACACAGGGAGCTCGGTCAACATCATATTCAAGAAGGCATTCGATCAACTGCAAATTGATCGAGCCGAGCTGCTGCCCATGACAACCCCGCTCTACGGGTTTACGGGTAACGAGGTTCAGCCGGTCGGACAAATCCGGCTGGCCACCTCGCTGGGAGAAGAGCCGCTCAGGAGGACCAGGACAGTTAACTTCGTGGTGGTCGACTCTCCCTCATCCTACAACGTCATTTTGGGACGACCGGCGCTCGGCGAATTCCGAGCAGTTGTCTCAACCGTGGAGGACAAAGTAGGAGAAGTGCGGGGAGATCAGCTAGCAGCTCGGCGGTGCTATATAGAGATGATCCGAGCAGAGGCTTGTTCCGCTCGGAAGGCTCCCCGAATTGAGGTACACGCCATAACCGAGAAACCTCCTGCTTTAATTTATGATGAAAAGGAGGAAGTCCAGATCCATCCGACCCGATCGGAGGCCACGACTTTTATCGCCTCTGATCTGGGGAAAGAACAGAAGGAGAAGCTGATTCAATGCCTCCAACGAAATCATGATGTCTTCGTTTGGTCGACACATGAGTTACCTGGAATTTCGTCGAGCCTGGCGCAGGAAAAAGGGACTTCAGCGCCGAGCAGAATGCCATTATCCGGGCGGAGGTGGAAAAACTTCTGAAGGCCGGCCACATACGCGAGGTGCAGTACCCGAGCTGGCTGGCCAACGTAGTCTTGGTCTTCAAGCCGGGCGGCAAGTGGAGGGTCTGCATCGACTTTCGAGATCTAAACAAGGCATGCCCCAAGGATTTTTATCCTCTGCCCCGGATAGATCAGTTGGTGGACTTCACGGCCGGCTGCGAACTAATTTGCATGCTTGATGCTTACCAAGGATATCATCAAGTACCGCTCGCCCGAGAAGACCAAGAAAAAGTAAGCTTCGTAACGGCTGACGACACATATTGTTACAATGTGATGCCGTTCGGATTGAAGAATGCCGGAGCCACCTATCAACGCTTGATGAACAAGGTTTTCAAGGAGCAGATCGGGCGGAATCTGGAAGTTTATGTGGACGACATTCTTATCAAATCCGTCCGAGCGGCCGATCTTTTCAAGGATATGGAAGAAACCTTCCGAACGCAAATATGGAGTCAAACTAAACCCCCAAAAGTGCCTGTTCGGAGCCAAAGGTTTTGGGATATATAGTGACCGAGCGGGAATTGAAGCAAATCCCAGCAAGATTAAAGCAATCGCAAGACATGCCGCCCCAAGAAATACAAGAGAAGTGCAAGGTTGACTGTCGGATAACCGCTCTATCGAGATTCATCTCCGAACCGCCGACCGAGCCTCGCCATTCTTCAAGATCTGCAAGGCTACTAAATTCCAGGGATGAAGAATGTGACCGAGCATTTGAAGAGTTGAAGACATATCTTAATTCTCTACCAGTGTTAGCCAAGCCGGTCGGGGTGAGTCACTTTATATGTATCTGTCGTCAATTGAGCATGCTGTAGGCTCAGCACTTGTGAGGGCGACGGCGAAGAACAGCAGGTGTATTTTCTAAGCCACATTTTAAAGATGCTGAATCTCGTTACATCGGGCTCGAGAAGTTGGCCTTTGCTTTAGTTCTAGCCGCTCGGCGCCTATTTCTTGGCCCATACCATTATTGTCCGGACGAACAGTCCACTTGGAAGAGTGCTGTTGAATCCGAAGCGTCCAGACGGCTTATCAAGTGGACGACAGAATTAAGTGAATTTGACATCCAATATCAGCCCCGCTCGGCGATTAAAGCCCAATCCTTGGCTGATTTTGTGACCGAAGCCAGAGCCTGAAGCTATGTGGAGAATATATGTGGATGGATCCTCCACTCGGCTTGGAAGTGGGATCGGAATATTACTACTCTCACCTCAGGAAGAAAAGATGCATCTATCCGTCCGGCTAGATTACAAAGCTACTAACAATGAAGCAGAGTATGAGGCCCTCATAGCCGGATTGCAGGCAGCACGGCATGTGGGAGCAGCTCGGGTGACACTCTATTCTGATTCACAGTTGGCCGCTCAGCAACTTTGAAATCAACTGTGTTCGGCTCAAACTCTACGCTGAGGCCTTTGAAAAACTCAAAGCTACTTTCCAAGAGGTGCTTATTCAGAAGATCCCCCGAACGGAGAACCAGGCAGCCGATGAGTTAGCCAAACTAGCGAGCTCAATAACGCCGGTCGCCGTTCAGCAACCAATTGAAAAAACGCTACTGGTGGCGCATGTCGACCGGATGCAAGACCTCGCGTTTCCAAGTGACTGGAGGACACCTATTATAGAATTCCTCCGTTCGGGCACCACACCATCCGATGAATATGCAGCCCGGCTCCTCAGAAGAAGAGCCGGTCGGTTCACACTCATCGGAGATCAGCTTTACAAGAAAGCTTTCTCGCGCCCTTTGCTGAAATGTGTAAGCTCGGAAGACTCAGCTTACATCCTCCAGGAAGTACATCAAGGATCATGCGGGGGTCATCCGGGCGGACGCTCATTGGCCAAGAAGATCCTCTTGGCCGGATACTTTTGGCCAACCTTACAAACAGATGCCGCGAGGACGTTATCCATGCCTTTCATGCCGAGTATCACAACTTCTCCCACCGACCGCAGAGGAGATGAAGGCATCAACCATCTCATGTCCGTTCGATCAATGGGGAATGGATATTGTGGGTCCATTTCCGATGGCGACCGGGTAGAGGAAATTTTACTAGTGGCGGTAGACTATTTCTCCAAGTGGGTGGAGGCCGAGTCGCAAAAATCACTGAACAAATGGTTAAAAATTCATCCGCAACACATCATTTGTCGGTTCGGCATCATCCTCGCCGACTAGTGTCCGACAACGGGCAGTTCACGAGGAAGATGTTAGAGGATTGGTGCGGCTACGGCATTGAGCAACATTTCACGTCCGTAGCCTATCCTCAGAGCAACGGCTGAAGTCGCCAACGGGAGATTCTTCGCTCGGCTCGACCATTTGGGAGGGAGTTGGCCGGATGAAGTGCCGGCGTCTTGTGGGCTATCCGAACGACGCCAAAAGAAGGGACGGGAGTCACACCGTTCCATTTGGTATATGGCGGTGAGGCTGTCATACCGGTCGAAGTCGGCGTTGAGTCAGCCCGGATTCAGAGCTATGATGATGACAACGCCGAACGGAGAAACATGGAGCTGGACTTGGTAGAAGAGGAGAGGGCAAAGGCGTCCGTTCGGCTGATGGCATACCGTCGCGGATGAAGCAAAACTACAACCGGCGCGTAATTCCGATCGTTCCAAGTCGGCGATCTTGTCCGGAAGAAAGTCAACGACGACGTCGGCAAGCTTGAAGCTCCATGGGCAGGCCCTTTCAAAAGCTCCGCTCGGGCGCGTATTATCTGGAGGATGAGGACGGACGGCTAGATAGGCCGTGGAGCGCGAACCACCTCCAGCCTTACCGGGCGGGGTGAAAGGTGTATCACTGTAAATCACCCTGTGTATTTCATTTTTCGACTAAATACTTGAAATGCAGAGATGAAAAGTCAAAAGAGCGAATATAAGGCATTATCATCGTACACCGAAGACCCCAGGCCGTTCGGCCGGGCTGCGTATAGAATATAAGCAGCATTCGAAATCGAGGACCCCGAGCAGTTCGGCCGGGCTGCATACCAGTGTGGCAGGAAGGAAACCAAAGCCCTGCGCTGCTCAGGATGATAGAGGGAGGTTATTGCCTGGAGGGAAGGCCTGAGCCGGTCGGCCAGGTATATGGTTTTCCGAGCCAAGTGCTCGACAACGAAGGCCCCGAACCGCTCGGCCGGAGGTATACGGATCAAATTGGCGCCAAACGCTCTAGCAACGGAAGCCCCGTACCATTCGGACGGATATAAATTATCCGAGCCAAAATGCTCGGAGCAGACCCTGAGCCGTTCGGCCAGGAGTACGTTCTTGGGTAAAAGGGGCATAGGGATTATCCGAGCCAAGCACTCGAATAGGGAAGGCCTCCCTGCCGATCAGGTTCGCAAGCGAATGACCCGTGCTGTTCGGCCGGGCATAAATATTGTTCAAGCGCGAGATATGAAGGCCAAGGTCGCTTGACCTGGTAAGGAGTCAACCTCGAAGGCTGACGAGCACCGTCGTTAAAAATCGAGAGACGTGCCGGCGTCTATAAACCCTCGGAGCGGAAGACCGACGAGCACCGTCGTTAAAGATCGAGAGCCGCGCCGATCGGCTATAAACATCCGCGCCGACGAGCACCGTCGTTAAAAATCGAGAGACGTGCCGGCGTCTATAAACCCTCCGAGCGGAAGACCGACGAGCACCGTCGTTAAAGATCGAGAGCCGCGCCGATGGAACACCGTCTAGCCCAGACGTTAAACCGTAGAGACGTGCCGGCGTCTATAAACCCTCCGAGCGGAAGACCGACGAGCACCGTCGTTAAAAATCGAGAGACGTGCCGGCGGCCATAAACCCTCCGAGCGGAAGACCGACGAGCACCGTCGTTAAAGATCGAGAGCCGCGCCGATCGGCTATAAACATCCGCGCCGACGAGCACCGTCGTTAAAAATCGAGAGACGTGCCGGCGTCTATAAACCCTCCGAGCGGAAGACCGACGAGCACCGTCGTTAAAGATCGAGAGCCGCGCCGATCGGCTATAAACATCCGCGCCGACGAGCACCGTCGTTAAAAATCGAGAGACGTGCCGGCGTCTATAAACCCTCCGAGCGGAAGACCGACGAGCACCGTCGTTAAAAATCGAGAGCCGCGGCGTCTATAAACCCTCCGAGCGGAAGACCGACGAGCACCGTCGTTAAAAATCGAGACGGCCGGCGCCTATAAACCCTCCGAGCGGAAGACCGACGAGCACCGCCGTTAAAGATCGAGAGCCGCGCCGATCGGCTATAAACATCCGCGCCGACGAGCACCGTCATTAAAATCGAGAGCGCGCCGCGGCTATAAACCTCCGCTCCGACGAGCACCGCCGTTAAAAAACGAGAGCCGCGCCGATCGGCTATAAACATCCGCGCCGACGAGCACCGTCGTTAAAAATCGAGAGACGTGCCGGCGTCTATAAACCCTCCGAGCGGAAGACCGACGAGCACCGTCGTTAAAGATCGAGAGCCGCGCCGATCGGCTATAAACATCCGCGCCGACGAGCACCGTCGTTAAAAATTGAGAGACGTGCCGGCGTCTATAAACCCTCCGAAGGAAGACCGACGAGCACCGTCGTTAAAGCGCGCCTGTGACTATAAACCCTCCGGCGGAAGACCGACGAGCACCGTCGTTAAAGATCGAGCCGCGCCGATCGGCTATAAACATCCGCGCCGACGAGCACCGTCGTTAAAGATCGCGGCGTCTATAAACCCTCCGAGCGGAAGACCGACGAGCACCGTCGTTAAAGATCGAGAGCCGCGCCGATCGGCTATAAACATCCGCGCGGAAAAACGAATATCAAAGTAAGACCGTGGAAACTACAAATATTAAAAAATTCAGGCCCGATTGGGAGTTGGCCCTTCGATACTCGGCTTTGTGGACTTCACGCAGGCAAGATACGTGCAAAGTGAGTAGGCTACCTAGCTCGGACCCTATGCAATGTGCCAAGCCGATCGGATGCGTGAAGGAGAACCCTTAAGAGCAGGACTAACTCTAAGTATCAACGTTAAGCAAACAGAAGAATATTATGGACAATGAGTAGGAAAACAAACAAAGGAGCAGCGTTTCTTTAAAAGAAGAATTATGCTGAACGGCACGCACAAAAATTTTACATCCGCCGAGCGGATGAAATACAGAAGGTACTCGAAATAACCCGCCTCACTCAGGGTCTTCAAAGCTGAAGAAGGCGTCAGGAATATCATCAATCATGGCCGCCAGGTCGGAAGCGGGAATATGCATTCCCTCGGGAAGGTGGCCCCCTTTCTTCAAGTATGTCACGGTGACCTTGACCGCTTCGGCGAAAGTGGAAGAGACGTTGCCACCGAATTTTAGGCCGAACCTCTCCGAGTGGAGGTATTCCTGGCGCACGGCTGCTAAGCGGCTCGGCTCACCCTCTTTATATTTTCTGAATGCCGCGCGGGAAGTGGTTAAGGTGTCTTGAACAGCCTTCAAGTCCACCTCGGCCTTTGTGCGCTCCGCCGAACGAATCTCTCGCTCGGCATTCAGCTCGGCCTCTAGCTTCTTAGACTGCTGATCTAGGGCCCGGACTTCGACTTTCATTTTATCCAGATCAGCAATCGCTCGCCTCTTCCGGCCACTGGCGCGCTTCACGTCCCCGTCCTGCTTCTTCACCAAGTCTTCGAGTCGGGCCACCTCCGCAGCCAGATCGGCAGCCTTCTTCTGTTCGGCCTCGAGGGTTTGTTTCTCCCGCTCGGCCGACGGACCCCCCGACAATTGAAGTTTTTCCAGGAGACCCTCCAGCTCGGCTAGCCGACGGCTAGTGGCGATTTGCTCAGCCCAGCGCTGTAAAGGAAATAATGAAATCAGGAATCAAATAGTGGCATGGAACAGGAAGAAAAATGAATACCTGAGTGGCCTGCTGCATGTTGTTGTCGCCGAGCTGCTTAGGCGTCATGAGGGCCGCTTGAATCTGCGCGTCCTCAAAAAGCTTGGCAAGCGGACCCGTCAAGGTTATTTCGTGAACGGGGCTTGAGGGCCGATCGGCGGACAGTAAATATTCCTCCGATGGGAATCGGAGGGTGGTCTTGATGGTTGGGTGGCCGGCCGGCGCTTCTTCAGCTGCAGTCGCCTGGCCAGAGGACTCCCCTATGGTGGAAGTTTCGCCCAACCGATGTAAGCGGCGACGAGTCCGGGGAGGAGAGTCGGTGGGCTGCGCAGGAGGCGATGTCACAGGAGTCCCGATCTGCGACGGCGTGCGATCGGACGAAGTAACGCCGATCGGCTCGTGTGGTTCCCCCTCTTGGGGTGGCGGAGGACCGGAGTCTCTTCGACGTTTTCGCCGAAGTTCTAGCGGTGGATCCCCGGACGGGGGAATTCCCAGCTCGGCGGGAGCCGAGGAAACAGGATCCGCCTCAACCTCCGTTGAAGCGGATGGGGCAGCATCTGTTTCAGGGGCGGACTGCGCCCCCCCTCTCCCGCATCTGCCGGGCGGCTGGGGATGAGACCCCGCTCGGCGAGCTCCTTTTTGGTGGCCGCCTCGATCTCCACGGCCTTCAGTTTCAGATGAGCGGTAGCTTTGGAGCGCCACATGACTTCAGCTGCAATAGGAGAAATTAAAATCAGTTAGATAAAAAAGGTAAAGGGAGTAAAGAGTCTCTTACCCATACGGTAGGGAAGATTGGCCCGAACGGGAGATAACCCAAAAATATATAACACCCCCTTGAGCAGCAACTGGTCGATCTTGTATCGCTGACCAGACAACCAGTTCGCTGCATGAAGATAGGCTGGATTGCTTCTGAACTTGCCGAGCTCCGGCTGAGTCGGCACAGCGGTCTGCCACCTAGTTCGGAATGTAGAAGAAAAATTCCTTCCAGTGCTTGTTGGAGGTCGGCATATTATCAAAAAATTTAAAGCCTATTCTACTCTGGAAAATGAAAGTGCCCAACTCGGATTGTTTGGGGTAGAAGAAGAAGTGGAATATTTTGGGGTCAAGTGGGATACTATGCAGCTTAAAGAGGACAACCACCCCGCTCAGCAACCTAAAGGAGTTCGGCACAAGCTGGCCGAGCGGGATGCGGAAATAATTACAAACCTCCAAAATGAATGGATGGGTAGGAAATCTAAGGCCGCCCTGGAATTGGTCTAGAAAAAAGCAAATGGTGCCGATCGGCGGGTTATGGGGCCGATCGGACGGGCTGGCTATAATTATTTCGTGGTCATCAGGGATCCCATACGTCCGAACAAGACGTCGAGCGCCCTTTTCATCAAACCGACTCTCCATGGTCATATACCAAGGGCCATAAACACCAACAGCGGGCTCAGAGGAGCTTGCCATCTCGGAGGAGCAATAAGAGGGCAAGAAAACAGAGGAACGGGAGCGAAAGAGGCGAAATGAGCAGGGAAAACCTAGTAAGTGAAGGAAGAAGACTCACTGAGAAGGAAATCAGCTGGAAATTGGGACCGGATCGTCGCAGGCGATAGCGGCAGGGGAGGCAGACGGAGGAAGCACGAGCAAGCACACGGCGAAGGGAGAAGACGGAAGCTTTATATTGCCAGGGTTGGTTGGCCTCCGCCGTCGGATGCAGGTCACGAAAGACGAGGCCTTCATCCGACCGTCTATTTCGAAGCAATCGCGTCCCATCGTACTAAGCATCGCCGCCACGTGAGAAGAGCCACGTGTCGCCTTGCCACTAGGCGCAATTAATGCGCGTCATACCGCGCATGCTGCGACTTAATGGGAAGGATTTGCGCGATTTTCGAGAAGATTTAAGCAAGCAAACGTCCACGTTGAACAACAAGGCATCCGAAACGAAGAGCCGAGCGGCTGAATCCGGCATAAGGGCCGAACGGCTAAAAGGAAGATTATGGAAGCGGCTACCGCCCGCTCGGACACATATAGTCCAGTCAGTCGGACTCACTGCCTCCTTCGACTAGACTTGAAGGGAAGGCAAGTGATCCGGCAGTAAGAATGGGGGACCCACTTTCTGAAGGGTCTTAGCTTGAGAACCGATGAAGGGCTGACTAAGCGGTCAATGGCCGAGCCGATCAGCCGGGTTGGTCCGAGCGGAGTTAGAGATAACCCATCCATGAGGTTGGGTGTCCGACGCCAAGGCAGGAGGATCGAAGGGCCGACCGGGAGACCGAACGGCAGGGGCCAAAGAGCCGAGCGGGCAACCCGCCCGGACAAAATAAGGGCGAGGGGACAAAAAGGTGGCCGAGCGGCCTATGCGCTCGGCTCGGGATATGGGATATCGGTAGAAGCATGTCTGATGATTAGGCCGTACACAAGATCGCACGATGGAGGATCTTGCCGTCACATCATGGAGAGGTTGATACAGCAGCAGTATGGCCTCAGGGACGCCTTTTCTGACGGATCCATATCTAGGCATGGCCCTTCTGACAGACCCATGTCTGGGCATGGTCAAATGCAGGTGATTGCTTTGATTGGCGCGCCCAGGCTTCTTCGAGGGGTCTATATAAGGCCTCAATTTCTTCACCGGAGGTATGCACGTCTTCATCTTGAGGCTACCTTCTTGTCATTCCTCGCCTGACTTGAGCGTCGGAGGACCGTCGCCGGGACACCCCTCCCGGCTCGGTTTTGTTGCAGGTTCGCCGGAGCACTCGAGGATCCAGCAGAGAGCACCACGTGCCCAGCGTCCACTGACTCTTGGTTCGGACAGGATCAGCGTAAATCACCAATGCTACGACTTGGTGTAGCCCTTGTAATATGTAAAACCATGCTTGATTCCCCTTCTAGCAATCTTTTTTTCCTGCGGAAGTATAAAAAATGTATTAGTCAGACTATGCACAAATAAACTAAGTATTATATATTACTAATAAATGGAAAATTAAACACTTAAACATCATTTTAATGAAACAATAACTAGTTTATAACTTCTTTGTAGTTGCGTCTATTGTGGTTTTTCTGATGATAACGATTACACTTTGACACACGTCTTTCAACTTGAGATGATATCCTCTTAGTCCTCCTACGACCTGGCTGACTGCGCATATTAGGAGCGTTGATTACATTTCCTTCATCAAGATTTGACTCGTTAATGTCAAAAGTTAGGATTAGATTAATAATTCATTTGTATGCATGCCGATACATTCCAATCTTGAAATACTTGTCACAAAAATCATACAACGACAATGACCTCAAGTCAATAGCTGCACAAGCGTGCTTGCATGGAAGCTTATTGATCTTCCAAGCCCTGCATGAATAATTCTTATCCATTAAATCAACAACAAAGGATTTTTCACCATCAACTACCTTAAACCTTCAATTACATAAACAATGCACTCTCAAATTTCAGGATTCAAGATACACTCTAGCAATAGCCTTCTCCTTTCTCGGACTTATTTCCTTAACCATCGCCAATGTTGATTCACATCATCGGTGCATTATCTTCATGATCTATATGCGTATGTGGTCTATCATAGATACAATAGGGAGATAACGAGCTGGTTTAACCCAATTATTCCAACACTTGGCTATGTTATTATTCATAACACTCCACGTATCACCAAGAAATAAAGTATTTGCCCAACTTTAAAGATGAAATTGTACAATAAACTCTCTCGCAAGTGGCATATGTTGGATTGTAAAGTTCGCTAGAGGGGGGGTGCGAATAGCGATTGCCGAAAATTCGTTAGCAATTTGAGTACGCAGTGGAAAATAATAAGCACAACACTAACAAAATCAATTTTATTTGGTTCGGAGCTTTCGTCGACTCCTACTTCAAGGTCCGCACTCGTCGAGTACTTTCATTGGGCAATCACTAATAATTCATAAAATATTACAAACTTTAGTACAAGAATTATTAAAAGAATACTAACAACAAGAAAAGGAAATTGAGTTGCAGGTTGTCGGTTAAGCCTCGCATCGTCGCAAGAGCAATGCACAACATAGCAGTCGTAGAAGTTGTTATCCAAAGCTCTGGTGGAAGGCTTCTTTTATAGGAGTGCTCCGGGCGCCCGGATCCTTTCCGGGCGCCTGGACTGTAACGTAGGCCCAACCAACCAACGCGCTTCACGTTTGCGTCGAGATAGAATTTTACATTCCGAATGCCCGGATCCCTTCCGGGTGTCCGGATCCCTTCCGGTTGCCCAGACCAGCTCCAGACACCCGGACCACCATTTTCCAGCAAATCCTTTTCCTGTAAGAGAATGTTAGTCTGAGGCAAATATAAATTATACTACCCTGCAAAATAAAGTGTTAACACAATTATAGTCAAATAGAGTAGTAATTAAATTCCGTCTCCTCAAAACCAGAATCTAGTCAAGATCTCAACTTAGATTTTCGAAATGGATCTAAGTTAGATCGACGCCTATTGTTCCCTCGAACAGAGAACGCGTCCTCACCAAGTCACTCCCCTCTAGTGACTTACCTTTTGCCAGACATCCGGTCAGCCCGTCGACCAGTCTGGACTTCGTGTCAACTATCAGATTGGCCCGTCGACCAGTCTAGACTTCGTGTCAACTATCCGATTGACCCGTCGACCTAGCTGAACTTCCCTACAACACTGAGTTAGCATAATAGATAAAATGGTAAGGTAAAATAGTGTTAACATAATTCAAGATTAGATGGTCTGGTCGACCGCCTGACTTCACTTACCAGAACTTTCACTTTGTCTATCCTCCAGTTAAGACTTCTCCTTGCTAGTCATCTTGTCTTGACTAGATTACTCTCTTCCAAATATCAAGTTCTGTTTGGATTAACCCTTGGTCAAATTGACCAGACTTGGGTGCATTGTCAAATATCAAAACCCTACTGGTCAATTGCACCAACAACATAGAGTCGATGATATTATTTATATGTTGTTCATGCTCTTGTAAAGATGGAGTATATGCAACTTTCTTAAATACTGAAGACCAGTGTATTTTGTTATGTTTTGGATAACTTCGCAACACATAGAATGAGACAAATAAATCATTTCAGATTCAAAACATGTATCTGGACAAAAGTTAGTAAATAATTATTTACCCGTTTCACAAAATTATCCACTAAATGCCTCAAGCAATAGGAATGATGATTACCCACAAATAATTGCTCAGCTGCCTTCATAATCCCTGGATGTTCGTCGGAGAAAGAAGTAAACTTGTTGAACGAAATGCTTTGACATGAAATTAGGACACTTCTCAAATGATAATAAAATCATTCTCAATTAGTGTCAGTCTCCGCATCCACTACAGAATAACCAATTATGAAAAGATCATCATTGACATCCTTTGACACAACAACTAGGATACAACCTCTATACTTATTCTTTATATGAGTCCCATCTAAAAAAATCAATGACCTACAACCAGTAAGAAAACCAACTGCATATGCATGAAAACAAATGAATAACCATTTGAATTTAGATGTGATGAAATCAATCTCGTACTCAATAATACTACCAAGATTTGTTTCTCGAATATCACAATAATATCATCTTAGCATATCGTAGCATCCCTTTTCTGTGCCATGAATATCATGCATCGCTAACTCTTTGCCTTTCCACACTTTGTGGTAGCCTAACTCTATCCCATAATCTCTTTACAAGTCTTTCTGAATTGTACAAGGGTGATAAGAGGTCTCTCCTCTCAATTTATCTTTCACCACATTAGCAATCCAAGTTACATCGTCTTTAGGATTCCCTCTACTTCGCAGATTATTCTCACCACATGTATGCCGCAGGTTGCATTTTCGAATACCAAATATACTATCAGCTTTATATTTTAAAGCATAAATTCTCCATCCACAACTTCTTTCACTATAAATAACGATTACCTTCTCGTGGTCATTTTTTTCTATAAATAAATGAATGTCTTGTAGCAACAGCATAATTTTTAACACATCTTCTAAAATCAGCAACATCCTTGAAATTTTGTCCTTCGCTATGGATGTAATTAATCAAAACATCTATAGTATTCGGCAACGGGGCTTGTTCGATTTCCTCATCACTCTTTGATTATGTATGTTCCTTCTCAACCCTTATCAGTTTGATACAATTAATAGTGTCAACTTAACTATATCATATGCACTTGTGTTAGATGTAACATATATAATATTATCAAAACCACAATATGAAGAGGGATATAATATATGTTACCTCCCTAAATTTAGGTTGTCATCGACATGTTCGTTTCTGCTCTCTACCCTCAAATTGATCATGCTCAGCTTCATACATATATGAAAATATATCATATTGAGCACATCATCATTATTGTTCAAAGGCATATACATCTTATGTTGCGGAGCTAGGTATTGCAGAATTATAGATTTGAGAGTAATCTTAGCACATTTTTTTTTACCAAAATTTGCATATATATCCATCAAACTAAATCCACTGAAAATTGAAATCACAAACAACTGATTCTTGCACTTACAACTATCCAAAAATGCAAGGTTGCAAGGTTCACTTCTAGAATCCATTTTAACCTAATCCATAAAAATATAACATTCGATTCAATCATATATAAACTAAAGATCAAAGCTTCATTCATATACAATTCAGGATTTTTTTTCCCACAGATTTCCTAATGATTTAAGAATTTATCTATTCAAGAACTAAACAATAAAAATTTGTTATCAATTCATCTCTAAATAACACAAACCCAATTAGAAAACTAAACTCCAAATCTTATCTAGTTCACACACTCAGTTTTATTCAACCTCACAAATTTTGAGCATCATACTGCTTAAATCGGGTATAATACTCTATTTATTTATAATCATTATAAAATATTTACATATCTCATTCTTTCCTTAAATTGAAGAAGATGTAATACAAACTCATTCATAAATTTACAATTCCAAAACATAAATAAAATTTTATTCAATCTCAAATTCACAAAATTGAAAACACCCATGAATTAAAACACCCATGAATTAAAACACCCATGAGTATCTTTACAAGTCTTTCTGAATTGTACAAGGATGATAAGAGGGCTCTCCTCTCAATGTATCTTTCACCACATTAGCAATCCAAGTTGCATCGGCTTTAGGATGCCCTCTACTTCGCAGATTATTCTCACCACATGTATGCCACAGGTTGCATTTTTGAATCCCAAATATACTATCAACTTTATATTTTGAAGCATAAATTCTCCATCCACAACTTCTTTCACTACAAATAACAATTATCTTCTCATGGTCATTTTTTCTATAAATAAATGAATGTCTTGTAGCAAGAACATAATTTTTAACACATCTTCAAAAATCAGCAGCATCCTTGAAATTTTGTCCTTTGCCATGGATGTAATTAATCCAAACATCTATAGTATTCAACAACGGGGTATGTTCTATTTCCTCATTACTCTATGATTGTGTCTGTTCCTCCTCAACCCTTATCAGTTTGATACAATTAATAGTGTCAACTTAACTATATCATATGCACTTGTGTTAGATGTAACATATAATATTATTAAAATCACAAATATGAAGAGGGATATAATATATGTTACCTCCCTAAATTTAGGTTGTCGTTGACATGTTCGTTTCTGCTCTCTACCCTCAAATTGATCATGTTCAACTTCATACATATATGAAAATGTATCATATTGAGCACATCATCATTATTGTTCAAAGACATATACATCTTATATTGCGGAGCTAGGTATTGTATTTGGGAGTAATCTTAGCACATTTTTTTTTACCAAAATTTGCATATATATCCATCAAACTAAAACCACTGAAAATTGAAATCACAAACAACTGATTCTTACACTTATAACTATCCAAAAATGCAAGGTTGCAAGGTTCACTTCTAGAATCCATTTTAACATAATCCATAAAAATATAACATTCGATTCAATCATATATAAACTAAAGATCAAAGCTTCATTCATATACAATTCAAGATTTTTTTTTCCACAGATTTCCTAATGATTTAAGAATTTTTCTATTCAATAACTAAACAATAAAAATTTGTTATCAATTCATCTCTAAATAACACAACCCCAATTAGAAAACTAAACTCCAAATCTTATCTAGTTCACACACTCAGTTTTATTCAATCTCACAAATTTTGAGCATCATACTGCTTAAATTAAGTATAATACTCTATTTATTTATAATCATTATAAAATATTTACATATCTCATTCTTTCCTTAAATTGAAGAAGATACAATACAAGCTCATTCATAAATTTACAATTCCAAAACATAAATCAAATTTTATTCAATCTCAAATTCACAAAATTGAAAACACCCATGAATTAAAACACCCATGATCTAAATTAAAGCTTCGATTTTTGCACAAGAATAATAAATTAGTCGAAATCTAGGGCAGAAAGTTATAACTTATCGATGCTTCTTGGGTTTAAGGTGAAAGTAGAGTTCTGTCGGTTCTCCAATTTCTGCCTTCAACGTCGATGGAGATGTTTTAGGGTCAAAGTAAGAGGAGGTCAGGTTGTCGCCGATGATTTAGAGGAGAAGTCAAGGACTGCGTCGTCGATGACTCAGAATCACGGAGGCACGAAGTAAGGAGAGGGAGTGCGTCGACAATTGAAAAAGAAATAAACACTATTTGAGGGTTTTAATTTAGTACGAGTGCAAGTTGATAATTTCACATCAATTAAAGAGTTGAAACAAACAAATTAATTTGGTCAGGTATACGAAAGAAAGCAAGTCTCACCCAAAGACTAAATGTAAATATTTAGATTTGTATGGGGATTTTAGAGCAATTTCCCATTAAAAATTTCCTTTTGAAATTTTCATAGGCTTATGTTATAATTTTGAATAAATAAGTATATATTAAATTTATAAAAATGAGATCTATTTTAAAAATAAAATTTTAAATTGTTTTGGATCATTTTGATGGTTGTCTCTGTCATGTATAAATATTTTTATCAGAGAGGAAGTAAGTAAAATGCGGCTTAGTACGTAAACGGCAAAGTGGTTGTCGAACGAGTGAAGAAGCAGAAGCATCCTATATATGCGTATTTAATGCCCGAAGCCTCCGCCTTCCCCTCCGCCTCCGCCTACGCCATGGATGATTTCCTTCCGCCGCCTCCGCCACCGATCGTTCTCATTGATCCCCTGCCGCTGGCGGTCGATCCTAACAACTTTCCGCCGCCCGCCGACTCCTTCTCCTCTTCGATATCTTTGGGCTCGACGCTTCTCATCATCACCGCCGTCGCCAGCTTCAGCTTTGTCGCTTGCCTCTTCATCCGCCTCGGCCGCCGCCTCCGCCGCTCCTCCTCATCCGTCGCCTCGGCTTCCGTCCTCACTCGCCACGATTTATCCACCCCCACCCCCGGCGAGCTAACCAATAAGAAGAAAAACAAAAACGCGGCGCCCATCGACTCACAGCTACCACTCTTCGAGCTCAGCTCCTCCCTCTCCGACGATTCCAAATCCTCCCCAGACTGCGTTGTCTGCCTCCTCCCCTTCCTCCCCGACGAAGACATCCGCCGCCTCCCCGCTTGCGGCCACGCCTTCCACGCCGAATGCGTCGACACCTGGATCCAGAACTCCCCGTCCTGCCCTCTTTGCCGCGCCACCGTCCTCCTGCCGCCGACGCCGCCTTCGAGGGCGGCACTTCCCGTCAAGATGTCGACCACCGCCAGCCAAGGAGGAAGCTCGCTACGAGACGAATCGTGGAGCATATCCCTCCCCCCTCTTCTAGCTTCGCCGCCCCGCCGCCTCTTGTTCTCGATCGGGTCGTCAATCGATGACCCAATGGAAGACGATGTGGAGACGGCAGTGGCGCGAATCTGGACGCAGGTGGACTACGAAGCATCCGCCTCCGTCTCCAGGGCGCCATCTCCGCTGAGGGATGAGATCCCGGCGGCCACGGGCAGCGGAGGATGGAGGGGGAATCTGATGGGTTCCATGGACCGAGGACTCTCAACCCGGTCCTCTTCGTTCCGATCTGCCGCCTCGTCGTTCCGTCAGTCCGGTCTGTCGATAGACCACCAGGAAGACTCCGGCGGAGAAGGCGGACGACTTTTCTTCTGGAACAGGGAGGAGGAGGAGGAGGACCGCCTCTCCGCCGTCTACCGGTGGATCGTAGGGGCATGATAGTCAATCCCTTATGATCTCCGCGCAGAAGATTCCTTAGACGTGCATTTGGAAGGGATCTGGGATTTGCCCCGAAACGAAGACGCCCATTTCTTTCAAGAAAATTACGACGATGCCCTCGGTAACCAAATTGGACGGCTACGATCCAGGCAATCAATCAATCCGGGTCATCTTCACCTTTACCGCTATCCGGATCCGCTTTGTTTTTTAAAATGGAAAAATGAACTAGTATCGTTCCACTTTATCGTATAATTATAGAAAATTGGGTGATTATGCGGACCATCAGACGGGAGTTAGTGGCAGTGCACCAACTGCCCAACTATGTGCTTCTATGCGATAAAATATCCTGCTAAATAACATTCAATAATTCACCCAACTTATTCCTGAAAATGGAAAAGAAATAGTTATTAAGGATAGTTAAAATCTAGCATTCAACCATAAATTAGTCAAATAGATTATATGCTCAAGTGTCAATGGAAGAGGTTAAAGTTCAGATGACCAAACTCATAAGGGACTACTTTGCAGGTGACTTTTAGACAGACTACTTTACTGACTTTTGAAGAAAAAAAAGACTAATTAAAAACAGAGTAAAACTTACCTAATCCAATCTATGCAATGAATGAGTAGTTCATCTAATCACTAGTCAATGATGATCTAACTAATGCCTGAATCTCTGGAATCATAAAGATTGACAGCACAGCCCCTCCACATAAGTAAACAATAAAACAACACCAAAACCAACAAACTTCAAGCATCAATGATTACAAGTAGGCCTTCAGAGAGATCACTGTAGTTCTATTTGAGATATCATTAACACTAGTTTCAAGAAGCATTGTTGCATTATCTTGAGATGACAGTAGAGATGGTAATTTCATCTGAATTCGATGGATAATTTGACATCCAACTCGAATGGAGAAGGATATAGAAGGAATTTTTATACCCGATTATAATAAATGAGTATTCGGATATGAGTATTTCGGGTATGGGTATGAAGACGGATGTGGTAAAATCTTACCCATACCCTACCCGATATATTTATTTATTTATTTATTTATAAGCCTCATATTTTATTGGGAAAGAAAAAACTTAAGCCCGTTTTTCGTCTTAGAAAAAAAAACTTAGTTTATCTCTTTATCCTATTATCAACACGCATCTCATCTTCTTTTCCACGAAAAATGTTCATCTGATCGAAGGAGCGCGAGACGAGGAAGAGCTGACAAGTACATTGAAATATTTTTTAAAATGAGAATGGTAGGGAATAATAGGATGATGGATAGAATATGGGTACCCGAAACTCCAACGAGTATGGAAATGTGTATGAAAGTTAAATACCTGATTGGTATGGGGATAAGTATGAATATAGATATAATAAATGAGGATAAGTACGGAGAATATGAAATCCTATCAATCTTACTCATTATCATCCTGGATGAGAGGAAGCTATTGGTACCTTAGCACTATATTCAGAGATTGCACATACCTTAACTCATAGCTCAAGGATAAATGATACATTGATGAGGAAGAGCTACGTGAGTCCTAATAAAAAAATGATCATTGGTAAACTTATTAAAAGACAAAATATTTTCAAAACCAATCAAGTTTGTCTTTTCTTGATTTCTTTTTTATTTAAAGAAAAAGAATCCAATTAAAACATCAGGCTTTCAGTAAGTTCAAAAAGGAATATAATACTGGCAAATGCAGTTTTTCCAACAAAGATAACTGGTGCTACATAAGTTAGATATTTGTCATATTGCTAATGCTCATCTGTAGAACCCTAGAGATACCACAGAAGTATGTTATTTCTTATGCATCTACATGTCTTATCCACACCATCTAAGAGATGTAGTATAACAACATCACAGAATTGAGATTCATAAACATAAAACCATGCTATTACACGCCTAAACCTAAGATGTCCTTTCAAGATGACTAGTACTAGCATCAGCAAATTTAGAGACCAAAAACTGCTAATTTTTTGGCTAAGAATCTGTATAAAATGTTTACAAATACCATTTTAAGTGCTAGCTTGTAGGCTTTTCAATTCAGTTTAACTTGTATGATTAGCACGAGAGACTGTGTCCTTTAATTAGAACAAAAGCAGAGATGGAAGGAAAATGCTTCCACTTGTACTGAATATATGGTCCATAAAAGAAAGGAACATGATTACCAAGAAACAAGAAGAAAACTCAGCAATGTATTTCACTGTTAAAACCAGATTGCTGAGCTAAATTGATTTTGTCAAGTAACATCTTTCCCTACACTAAACCATCCAGAAACAACTCCTACAGCACATTGGTAGTAAAACTTAATAAAGAAGCATGAGTTCGGGATAAGACTATATTAAATGAAAATCTATTGAAATTTTTTGAAACATTTTACTTTTGGATAAACTGCTTCAAATTCTCCAACCACAGTAAATACTCATGACTGTCTTTATTTATCATGTACTCATGCAGGAAATTGGTTGTCAAAGGAGAAATTCCTCTTATCTCTAGATACTTGTGAAAGGATTTCTGCAGATTCTCATCCAGATCACTGCACAAAAAAAATATTGTATTGTTGTTCCTAAATATAATCATACAAAATAACAAAATGAAGGAAAAGAATACAAATTTGAAATCAGGTCCTTCATAGACAAGCATCTCATCATCAGATTCTTTGTTTTCTCTGACAGACATGCTATCAATGGTAACTTCATTAGGATAGGCAGCACATGAGAACTCCAAACTTAGCCCCTTTCCTTAATTCCTTTAGATACGACAACGGTGAGTGGGATGTTAGATTGACTAGGTCTCTCCGATTGATCACCGTCTTCATCATTGTTGTCAGGTTCATTATCTAGTTCCTCACCAGCGACAAGGCTAGGCATGGAAACTATGACCTCGATACTCTCTCTCGATGATAGTTTCTCTTCAGAGTAAAGGAAAGCCAAAGCCACCTGGTATCTCCTCCACCCGCTAAACCCATGCACATATCAAGAACAACATGAATTAATTGGCTAGAAAAGTGTTTTTGTTTTTTTTTTTTAAGAGAGAGAATAAATTAGCGACATTTTGATTGAGACTGGATTGAATTCCTAAAGAAGACATATTCCTGGCTTGACACACCCTGTCATAACCGTCAGATTCCAGTGCGCACTTGATCTCAGAGTCGACGCCTTGAAGGAGGTTGGAGTCGGAGGCTGGCTTCGTTGTAACAGAAGAGAAATATGCAGTACAAGGAAGGGACCACGCAGTTCTCTCTGAGATGACATTCCTTAAACAGGGGGGATGGATAACGGCCGAGAGGCGAGGGTGCAGACTCCTGGAAAGGGAGCGGGCAGCTGAGAGGCAATGGAAGCGCCACGGTAGAAGGCAGCAGAGAAGGCCATTGTCGCGGCAGCTAAAAGCTGAGCATGGAATTAACTGTAAGCTTTGCACTTCACTCAATCCGATCAACTAAAATCTCACGCCATGAATAGATTCAATGTGCAGTCTTAAAAGCGCCCTCTTTTAGTGGGCGTACCACAGCAATAAGTTGATGCAAAAAAAAAAAACAATCAAAACAAAAAATCATACTAAACTCATCACAAAAGAATCGTCGATAACGATCATTGTAGCAAAAAACAAAAAAAACATTCGGTATTAGCCAAGTGCCATGAAGTGACTGCATACCCATAAATTATTCGATTTTAACCGGAAAATATCTCATGAGAAAACTGATCGGACAATAACGAAGGAGGAATCGATATACCAGAAAGGAGCTTCCTTCTCTATCGGAGACGGCGCGCTAGGGATGATTCGAGGATGCGGCAGTCTTCCAAGGTCGTCGAGGTCGCCGTTGGTACGATCCGTGGCTGCAGATCAGAGGTACGCGATGAGGTTTAGGATGCCCTAAACCGGCATTTGTTTTTTCTAAAAAATTAAGGTGCGTGTTTGGTTTTGTGTGTGTTTTTTTATTTTTTTTAAATACTTATTTTTGAAAAATAATGTTTGATTTGTATTTTTTATGTTTATTTTTTAAAATAATATATAATATTTTTTTGAAAAATAAAAATGTCAAAAGTTATTTTTAAAAAAAAATACATATTTTTCAAAAAAAAAATGCACCAACTAAACACAAAATGGACTTATCTTTTTATTAAAATATTTTTTTTTCTTTCTAAACAATCATTTGAATTGGAGCAAAAATTAAAACGGTCAGAAATATCAACTAAGCCTCCTTTGTTTTTCTTTAAAAAAAAATAGACATGAATTTACTTCAAAATTATCCTTTAACAAGTGTTGTTATAGAAATTATGGAATACCTTCTAATAATAACAATTGGCTAATTTCTATAACATATAAAAGTTGTTAGATAACTATTTAGGGTGTGTTTGGTTCAAGTTATCATGTATAACCTTGGTTATGGGGAATAAAACATAACCAAATGTTGTTTGGTTCAACCTAGATAATGTAACAAAAACTTGTTTGTTTGAAGGTTTTAATGAATACCTTAGTTTAATATTTTACCGTATTACCCTTAGTTACAAAATCAACTATACATATTATTATTATTATTATTATTATTATTATTATTATTATTTATTTATTTATGTTTTTTTTACTTTTCTTTTTCTTGTATATTTTTTTACTTTTTAATGTGTTTTTTTTATTTTTTAATGTTTTTATATTTTTTATATTATTTATATTTATATATTTTTTATTTTTTTACATTTTAAAATTTTAATTTTAATTTATTTATTTTATTTTTTAATTTTTAAAATTTTTTAATTTTTTAAAATTTAAATTTTTTCTTTTTTATTTTTAAAATTTGTATTTTTTTTGGAATTTTTTATTTTTTAAAATTATTTATTTTAAAAAAAAATAAAAATTTTTAAAACATTTTTTTATTTTTTTAACATTTTTTTTCGCATTTTTCCATGTTTTTTCTTATCAGAGGATATTTTTGGTAAAAAAAATTCGTTAACCCCGGAATCAAGAAAAACCTTAGTTTTCTGAGGTTTTCCGATTCCAGGCTGCATGACCCTTTTGCTGACGTGTCGGGCATGGAACATTATGTAATACCCACTAAGCTTGTAAGATAAATATATGAATGTGAGATTTTTCCTTAGAAAAAATAATAGGAAGTGAGTTGAAGCAAAAAGAAATAAAATGAAATAAAAATAAGGAGAGGTCAAGGATTGAACCTTGAACCTCTTATATTATATTTCATAGAATTAATGGGTAATAACCAGTTGGGATAGGAATAATATGTTGATAATAAAGGAGGGAAACTCATGATAAAGATAAGAGTAAAAGTTAGCCAAAAGAAAACAAGAAAGGAGCAAGAGAAAGGCAATTTGTCTTCCTCCCTTTCTCTCCTTCTTCCTCTTTGGTTTTGCCGAAATGTTTAAAGAGGAATTAAGGGGATTCAATCCCCCTTATTTCACCATGAATGATGAGGATAAATAAACAAATAAAAATAAAAATAAAATAGAAAAAAAGGGCTAAGGGAGAAGGAAAGCAAAAACTAAGTTTGCTACCTCTTCCCCCTTAACATAAAAGGGAGCAAGAAAAGAGAAAACTATTTTTCTCTCATTCATCCTCTCCCTCACCGAGAACACCACAGTCCCCTCTCCTCCATCTTCAGGCCCAAAGCCAAATTTTTCCCTAAGAAAGCCTAAGATACAAGGAGGACTTAGCAAAGGAATCAAGGGAAAGGAACTAGAAGAAGAGGCTACTTCTTCTTCTTCATACCTTAGATCCACAAGCGAAAAAGAATGTAAGCTTCCCCTCACCTGTGGTACAAGGCTTTTATGTGCTTTTCGGATTTTATGAAGATTTTAAAACCTAGAAACAAGTTTGAGAAAATTCGGCCAAGAAGAGCTTTCAAAATCTAATGGTGTTTAAACTAGTCTTCACTACATGATAGATTTTTCTATGCTATGTAAAGGGGTTCTTCTTCATGCTTTTATACCTATATGATGCTTGATCAGAGGAGTACTGAACCCTAGAATTTCGGCCAAAAATATTCTTAAGAGGCTAGGGAAATTTATTGTTTTACCCAACTGGTACAAGGTTCTCCCTATGAAATATTAAGGATCATGTATTAGTTTTTCTTCCTTAGAAGATATTTGAAACTAAAAGAAAATCCACTCATATGATTCGGTCAAGAAAGGGTTTAGGGTTAGGAAGACCTTTAAATTTAAATAACCATGCTCATGTGATAGAATACAAAGATCTTAAAGGATTTGTATGCTTGAATATTGCTAGAATTTCATGAACTCCTTCTTAGGGTTTTTCGGCCATGATGAGATGGATAGCTTAGAAAAGCTTAAACAAAATTTTAATATGCTCAAGACCTCTGTGCTATTTAGATATGAAAGTTGTTTAATGCCCTCATGCTTAATTAAGGTGTAGAAAAATTAGTTGCATGACATTTAATATGTATGACCACAAGGGGTCCTAGCTTATTCATGAACCAATTTGTATATATGTTTCTTAGTAACTTTTGCCATGAAACTTACATAGGTTTTTCATGCTTTAGGCCACTTAAAAACCTAGCTAAGGAATGGTAGGTTTCGGCCATGAGAAAAAAATAAAAGAAAAAGAGAAAAAGAAACCTAGAAAGCCTAAGACACAATTCATATGTATACTCATTATGCTTGTCCTTATACATGCTATGAAACTTGTATAAATTCTCATGCTTTTAGGCTATTTGAAGCAAGTTTATATTCTGTGAGTTTCGGCCAAGTAGGGTTTAAAAGACCTAGAGGCCTTAGAAATGAAACCAAATGTGTTAAAAGTACTTCTTATGAAAATAGGATAATGTGTTGATTGTTTCACATGCTTGTATAATTTTTCCATGACCTAAATGAACCCTTGAATGTTTCGGTCATGAAGGAATAGATGCCCTAGAAACCCTAGGACTTAAATTAAATATGCTCATGCCACTCTACATGAAATATGATAAGTAGAAAGCCAAGGTTCAATTGCTATATGTTGTTTTATGACCTAAAATGATGCTAGGGTATGTTTCGGCCATAACTATTGTATGATGCCTTGTATGAATTTATACATAAGGTTAGTCCAAGTTCACATGCTTGTATGCTTGTTTGTAGCCCTAATGAGAACTTGTTAAATTTCGGCCATGACATATGTTAAGGGCTTAAAGAACTTAGGAACTAATTCAAATGTGTTTACCTTGTTCCTTGGTAAAAATGTTATAAATATGATTTAAAGTTGTCCATGCTTTTATATCATATGGAACCTTGTTTCACATCTTAAGGTTTCGGCCATATGAAATTAGGGACTTGAGGAACTTAGAAACTAAGTTAATCATGTTTATAATGCTTCCTATGAAAATGTTATGATGATAATTTAGGTGCCACATGCTTGGATGTTGTGTTTAACCTAAATTGAGCTCTAAAGGGTTTCGGCCACAAGGGTTTAGGAAGCTTAAAACCAAGATAAATATGATACCATGTTTCCTATGATAGGATAATCACAAGATACACCCTTATGCTTAAAATGTATGCTTGTGATTTATGACTTATGATATGATATGCATGCTTTTATGATATGATATGCTTTGTGCTTAAAATATGCATGCTTATGTTATGATATGTGGTTGAATTATGCATGCTTTGATGCCATGTTTAGTGCTTAAAATATGCATGCTTTCATGATATGCTATGTAGTTAAATCATGCATGCTTGATGATATGCTTTATGCTTAAGATATGCATGTTTTTATGATCTATGCCTAAGTGATGCATATTGTTATGACATGATGTATGCCTAAGTGATGCATGCCTTTATGATGAGATGATGCATACCTTTATGACATGATGTATGCCTAAGTGATGCATACCTTTATGATATGATGTATGCCTAAGTGATGCATACTTTTATGACATGATGTATGCCTAAGTGATGTATACTTTTACGATATGATGTGTGCCTAAGTGATGCATGCTTTTATGATACATGATATGTATGACATGTACTTTACTTTATATGTGAGTGGCTTGTACCAAGGGTGGGCTCCATAAGCGCCCCGGGGACTAAGGACCTCGTTAGGGATGGGCTCCTAAGTGCTCCTAGGACTAAGGGCCTAGTATGTTTGCCTCGTAAGGTTCAAGACTTGCTACCTTGGACCTACAAGGTTGCGCACAATATGTAAGTGGTACATAGCCGGGATCCCCCTTATGTTGAGATTACTTTCAAGTATATATGTAAAAGAAAATGGTTTTAAAGATCATGAGACATACACATGTTTTTCGGATACATGTTTTCCAAAATCATATTGCATACACCTTATGATTATGCTATGTTTCATGTTATGCTCTTGATTATGATATGCCATGATAAGGTATGATTATGTTATGTTCATGCTATACCTTATAGACATGTTTCGGCCATGGATTTGTTGATGCTTGATATATAGATTTCGGCCATAGATATGATGATGCCTTGATGTACATGTTTCGGCCATAGTATGATGCTTTGATATACATGTTTCGGCCATGCTTTGATATACCATAATACTTGTTAGTTATGCCATGTCTAGCTATGTTTTATGCAATGCACTATGTATATGTTTCGGCCATGGTGATGCTTGATATGCTATGACTAGTTGTGATTATATTATGATGCATGATATGCTTGAATAGAATGCTATGTTATGCCATGATTAGTTGAGATTATGATTTGTTAATGCATTCTTGATTATGTGCTAATTGTTGGTTTTAGTGAGTAGGAAAGGAACTTACTGAGCCATGAGTGCTCATAGCTTACTTTCCTTGTACCACAGATAAAGGAAAAAGCTGGATGAGTTAGAGGAGCAGCAGGAGGGGCAACGAAGATGTGTGTGGCAGTGGCTAGGCAACCAAATAAATAAGAACCTGCTTAAAGTTTCTTTAAAGAACTATGCATTGGTATTTTATGACTTGTGATACCTAAACATGTGTGGCTTGACATTATGGATCCACTGGATTTGATGTTATGATTTTGATGCCATGTGATAGTATAGTTCAAAAGAAATTTAAAAGAAAAGTTTTATTAAAACTATGAAAATTATTTTAAGTCTTCCGCTGTTTTAAAAAGAAAAATTTATACGTAAAGTATCGTAGCCCCGTCTCTTAGGGTAGCAGAGAGGGCGGGCGTTACACATTACTCGGGAATCATCGAATACCTAAACCAAACAAGGTTTTTGTTGATAACATTGGATGGATAATCAAGATTATCAAGAATAACCCCGAACCAATCGCACCCTTATAGCATGTAGCTATAATGTGTTTAAGGTGAACTTAATATTTATAATTTACAATGTGTGGAAGTTATTTAGTAGTTATTATAATGTAGGGATGTAATTTCATAAAAAAATGTATATTCGTTATTTTACCGGTCTTTTAGTATTGACCCCATAGATATAGAGAAAGATAAATATAGATACACAGATCATGGGCGTATGATGAGGTAAGAGGATTCTACTTCATAAAAAAGATAGATCCGCTATCTTAGCGACCCCTAGTGTCGGTCCCACGGATATGGAAGGAGGTTCATACAGATACACATGCCATAGGTGCATGACGGGATAAACCCCAAGTCGTCAGTTCCTGAGAATCGACCCCTGACTATTACGCCAGAGATATCATGCACCCACCGTCTGTGCTACACCCGGGGGTGAGGATGCTACTTCATAGTTATTACAATGTGTAGAGGAACTCTATAATTACTACAACATATTTAGGATTAAAATTTATACCTTATATAAATTATTTGATAACCACTATAACTTGTAAAAACTACTCCTGTTATAATATGTTTAGTGTAAGTTTAAGCCCCACAAGTTTTTTTTAATAACATATTTTTATAGAGATTTTTTTTTGAATTTTATTAGTATATATATTATTTTATCCCAACTTGAAAAATATGTATAGTTAGTCTAATGGTAAGTTTAATTTTTATTTTAACACACTTCTAAAGTTCGAATCTTTAGATTGAATTTTAAATTTTTTTCTTCTTTATTTTTCACATTTTAATTAAATATACATTATGTATTTTAAAAATTTAGAGATGTCATTATTATATAATGTGTTTAATAATTATTTTGATCACTTAGTATATGACCTTCCCAAATCTAAAATCCTAAATCGTCCCTAAATTTATCACATAAAATATATGAATACTATTATATCTAAATACTATTTTATTAATTTAATTAAAATTATTTAAAATTTATCAAAAATAATTTTAAAATAGTTATAGAAGCTATTTTAATAAAATAATATTAGATATCTTAAATCCAAAATTCTAAATTCAAATCTTACACACGTAGCTATTGAGTAGCTTTGTAACAACTTTCTAAGGGGGTGTTTGGCTAAACTTATTAAAAACATCTTATAAGATCTAATAGCTTATAAGTTGTTTTAGGAGCTTATAAGCTGTTAGATCTTATTTCAAAAATAAATTGTTAAAGTGTTTGGACGAACTTATTATAATCAACTTAAAGATATTGATGTATTTGGTATTATAAGATCTTTTTATTAACAAAATTACCAAAAAGGGCATATATCCATTTTAATTATTGCATGTAATAAAGTTACAATAACTTAAATTAAACATACGTTAAGGCTCTATTTTTTTTTTTTAATAAAGTTAACATAAATTTCAAGCAATTAAAAAGTTAAATAACAACTAATTAGCAATAATTAAAAGAAAATTTACACCACAAAAACAGACATTATTGTGGATCAGTCAGCAGACCGATCCATATCCTTTTTCACCGATCAGGCCATAGCCTGATCGGTCTGTAAATGCTCTGATCGGTCTGTGGACCGATCAGGCTATAGGTGGATCGGTCCACAGACCGATCCCCCTATCCTTTCTCCCGAACTCCGTTGCCTCCTGATCGGTCTACAGACCGATCAGTAATTTCACAGAGGATTACTGATTGGTTACTGATCGGTCTGGTGACCGATCAGTATCACTGGATTGGTCAACAGACCGATCAGTAATTCTCGGTGAGTTCACTGATCGGTTTGGTGACCGATCAGATAACCATAGTATCACTGGATCAATCTGTTGACCGATCCAATGCAAGTTTAGAACTTCCCAGCCCTAAACCTTAAAGTCTTCCTGGTCTAGAGAACGAGCTACCGACCCCTCTCTGACCTAGTCCGGAGAATGAGCTATCGAACCCTCTCCAACTTCATCCGATTCAGAGAACGAGCTACCGAACCCTCTCTGATCTAATCCGGAGAACGAGCTACCGAGCCTAAATATATTATAGTAATTACTTGTTATGGTATTCAGTAACTTTGAGCTACCCGATAAATTCTATAATAGGCTGGATCACATGGTAATTTCGAGATAAAGGAATGCCCGTTTATTTTTTGTTTGTTTTTGGAAAACAGCCGTTGAATTGTAAAATGCCCTTTTATTTTTGTGCTTTAAATTATTTATAAAAAATGTTTTAATAATAATAATAATAATAATAATAATAATAATAATGAAAATAACTTAATTATTATTTTTTAATTTTAATCTAACCATATTTCGTTTTTTTATAAAATTTTCTTATTAATGATAAATCTGATCCGATTTTTTTATAAATGCGAATCTTCTACAAATAATCGACCTCGTTCGTTGCCCCACATTAACTGTTTTAATAACTCTTCCAACTACCCGCTGGCCCCGCTCTCGGGCAGCATTCAGTCGTCTCGGCGATTCGGCTGTGAGATCCCTTTCTTGCTCATGCTCACAATTAATTTCGCGTTCCCCACGATCTCAAGGACGACATCATTAATGAGAGGCCTCTACTTAGTTGCTTCACCGTCATCGGCATGCTGACGAAACCCTAGCAAAGAGAGGAAAGTGGGATCACAGGAGGAGGAGGAGGAGGAGGAGGAGGAGGAGAGAGATGGATGTGAAGAGCCAAGGATGCTTAGCTTCTTCCTCCAAAGCCTCCCCTGCTACTTCTGGTACTCATCACAGGCGCTCCAAGAGGTATGCTTAGCATTCTGAAGTCTCTCTTGTAAAGGGTTCTTTGGTCAGTCTACATGAGATATGTGACCTTTTTTTTTTTTTTTGAAAAATTGAAATAATTACTTGTCGCTTAAATACTAAATTTGCTTTAGTATTTTAGAACTTAGCGATGATGTGGAGTTCACGATCACAAGAAACAAAGTTTTTAGTTCTGTGCTCTTTTAGTGGCTTTAGATCTGAGTCTGCTTTTAAATTTGTGTCTTGAAACAATTACTTTGAACTGTCTTGCGAACAAGTCTTTAGCTTCCTGTTGATAGCACTCAAATCAGTAAGCGCGTAGTTTGGTAGTGTGGGGTTTCCATGCTATTATTTCTGTTTGACTTCTGAATAAGGTCTTTAATGTGAACCTTGTTTGACATTAAATGGAACCTTAACAATAATGTGAGACTTTCTTTTTTTTTTCTTCTTTGCATAGCATCTTAAATGCTGGTTGAGTAAGTTTGCATGTTTGAGATGTACCACAATGAAACTTTGATACAGAGGTTCTAATTGGAAGTCGTTATTGTTGGAGAGAATTTAGAGTATGTAGTCTATGGATCAGGGACCAAATAGTTGGATGACTCAATTTCAAATGACTTGAAAGTTCGATATGACCATATGCTCGAGATTAATGCATTTAGGAGCATATATTGACCTCCATATTTTTTTTCAGTTATGGTTTAAGGAATCGCGACAGAGAAAAATAACAAAAATAATTATTTTTCAAGTATTGTCTATGTTTCATTTGTCCTTAGCAAAATTCAGATGCCAACATATAAAATGGTATAAATGAACAAAAAGAGAGAGGGGAACAACAGAAGAGAAACCCTAGAATCCAACATTTACCAGCTAAATATAACATACAAGCATTTGCATATGCTCTTCTTTCAAGAATCATTCCTACAATTAATCATGTCCATTGGAAATTTATTTTCTGTAACGATGAATTTTCTTCTAGTGCCTCTGATAGAAACCTGGATTTCAACAAACATGTAAATTCACACAGCATGCCGAAAGAGCGTGCTGACATTCAGGTACTTATCATTTTGAATTATATTTAAAATCTTTAAGATTTATTGATCAACTATGATTATCAAATAAAAATTTTCCTTTCCATCTTTCTTTCCTCTCAGGACCCAAATAATGTTATGAATATAATGAACTCTCATCGAAATTTTCAGAATTCAAGTGAAAGCGCTACAAATACTACGAGGAACAGTAGAGTCTCCTTGGAAGATGATGTAAGGATTATATTCAATCGTGCTTGACTACTAGTTTTGAAATAAATTTCTGTGTGCAAATATCTTAACAAAACTGAGAAAAGTACGTTCTAACTTCTAACTAGGAAAAATAGCCCATGTTTTACTTTATTTATTTTTTTCCTCAATGTATCTGGCTAACCGATTTTACTTGATTTTCAAAAGGATTTATAATTTCATGACAATCTTTGTATGTTGAACCTCAGTAAGTCATTGTTTATTGTGTATTAAAAAAAATCCAAGGCATGCATGGTGCTAGAGATCATGCTTAGTTTGTTAGCTTCAGTAATCCAATAAGAAAAGCAGTTTTGTTTGTGCAGCAACCAATTGCATTAATCTTTTCTTGTAGAATTTGATGCCATGAACTACCTTCTATTAATATAATTAATATGCTAGTGGTTTCCGAGTTAAGAGAGATGTGAGGCTTCATGGATTTTCATATAATTATAACATTTTTAACCTTTAAAGACAAACATTAAGTTCAAGTTATTGCTCCAGATGTCCTGAAGTCTTTTGCATTTTGACAGATCAAACAACTCCAGATGCATTTGCATCAAGAAAAATCTACTCGCTTTCTATTGGAGAAGGCGATTGGTCGAGCTTCTAGCACTTTATCTCCAGGACATAGACATTTCTCAGCTCAGGTGATGAACTTAAGTTTCACTTGTTTAGACAATTTATATTTGATGGTAGCAAAGTTTCATTAGGGCAAATGCTTTTATGTAATTTTCATGCAATTGCTCTCTGGAAATGTAAATAAGTTACCTTTGACATCCCAAATGTCTTCACTCGACCGATCAGCAATAATGCTGATCATAGACATGATATGTTGGTTCCTCCATACATTAGTTTGTTTAGAAACCAAATCATAGGACAGATTTAATTCATTTTCTTTGGGGAAAGCTTGAAAGTTGCTAACCTTTATTTACAATGAAATTCATACTTGTTTCTAAATGTCTTAAAACAACTTTTATGTTGTTGTATTTCGATTCCTGATTTCCCTCTGTAAAAGTTTGTCATATAAAATTTAACTTCCATCTTATCTGAGTGATCATAAGTGGAATAGCCAGTAACTGTATGTTATCCATGTTAATACTTGATATATAAAACTATAATCTAAGATGTGTATGATTTAGTTTGTCCTCTGGTTATGATTCTGATATCCATCTTCTTTTTTTATTGTTAATTATGGCATGCATTTGGGAAGCATTGGGACATAAAATTGGCTCTTGATTGTGTTGGTCCCATACGACCGGCTAGAGAGGGTGAATAGCCTGAAAAAAAATACAAACACCTTTCTCGACTTATAGCTTTATCAACATACACACTTGTACAAAAAAGGAAATAACAAGCAAATTAACAAGAGAAAGAGACATAGAGATTTTACTTGGTCTGCAATTAGAAGATTGCCAATCCAAGACGTTTGAAAGCCTAACTCTGATCGAGGTGCCTGGAAGGGTTTCAGGCGTCTGGACGTGGATAAAACTTTATCCACATCACAGCGGATCGCGTCACAACGGATCTGGATAAAATCTCCGGTTCGGGCGCTTGGAAGGATTCTGGGCGCCTAGACTGCTTTCACACATGGGCGCGCTGCCAAAGCGCCCCGGCTGGACCAAGCTGGTTCGGGCGCCCGGAGTAGCTCCAGGCGCTCGGACTCTGGCCCAGAATGGCTCCAGACGCCCGGACTCTAGACCTAAAGTTGACTTGTCGTACGGTCTTCCGCTCCGGCTCCGCTCGCTTGGGTGATTTGGGCCATCCAGAATAGGGTTCACCCGAACCTATTTTTCGGTCTTCTAGAGCAACCTTCTGCTCCAGCTTTTCGTCTTTCGGAAATGTCGCGTGCCTCCTTTGTTGGTGCAACGGGGACCGGCAAGAGGGGGGTGAATTGCCTGCAAGTAAAAACTAAACCCTCTTCAACCAATTTAAACTCAAATAGATGCAATAGCTACAAGATTAAACAGAACTAAAGTATGAACAGAAAAAGGAAGACTCAGCTATTTTAACCTGGTTACAACCAAGAGGGTTGTTAATCCAGCGATGAAAGGCGCAGTAAGAAACTCCTTCTCTGAAGGCGGAGAAGTCTTTTACACTTTGAAGAGCACAAGACTATTGCTTAACTAGAGAGTACAAGAGTTGAATTTCGTTCACTTTTTCGTTATGCTCTAAAGCTGCCCGAGACCCTCTTTATATAGGGGTTATCGAGTTTATCAGATCACCTGATCCTTCGGGATCAGGTTTGACTCGAGAGGGATCGGTCGACCGATCCCCAGGTTCGGTCAACCAAACCTGCTGTATCTGCCCATTCTTCCATCCAGGTACAGCCTCTGTGGATCGAGCTTAGGTTCGGTCGACCGATCCTTTCATTCGGTCGACCGATCGGCCAATGGTCTCCAACTGAGTTGGTCTGATCAAACTGCTTGACTTGGTCTCTAGATAAACTTGGGTTCGGTTGACCGATCAGCATGTTCGGTCGACCGATAAGCTCCACCAACGTTCAGCCTCTGACGTGGCATCTGACGTGTCTGCTGAGGTTGGTTTCTGATAAATAGGGGTTCGGTCGACTGATCAAGGGGTTCGGTCGATCGAACCGTTGACAAGTCAACTTCCTGTTGACTTGCTTCGGTTCGGCTCCTTGGGTGATTGCGGCCTACCGGAATAGGGCTCACCCGAACCCAATTCCCGGCCTTCTCCTCGAGCAGACTTCCGTCCCGGCTTTACGCCCCTCGAACACCGCGCATGTTCTTCACGGCCACCAGGTGTACTCTTCCGCAGCTCTCTCGTCCTTCGGACGCACCGAGCCCGTCGGCTCCCTTCCCGTGCCGTCCTTCTCGCTAGCTGCGTCTTCCGCTCGACTTCCTGCGCTCCTAAGCTCCTGCACACTTAGACACAGGGATCAAACACAAAGCAGGACCTAACCTAAGCTTGGTTGATCACATCAAAACTACCACGGGGTTCAACAATCTCCCCCTTTTTGATGTGCATCAACCCAAGTTCAGGTTAGGGTTAAAACAAACAGATAGTAATTTAAAGAAATTACTAAACTAACAATTCAGGCATAAATTTGCAACTTTAAAATAAATTACAACATGAAGATTTATACTTAAAATTTTTTTTAACTAACTCCCCCTAACTGAACTTATCTTTATTCTCCCCCTTTGATCACAGCAAAAACGGGATGCAAACGGGGGGGTGTAAACAATTTCTAAGTAAAGATTAAAAAAAACTGAGTTAGGTTTAGTTTCAAAAATTTCTAAGTTTTGAAAAATTTTCCAAGTTAAAATAAATTTTCAGAATTTTTCAAAAGAAATTTCTAAGTAAAAATTTCAAGAGACATTTTTTCTAGAGAATTAAAAAATTTTCTAAGTAAAAATTTCAAGAAACATTTTTTCTAGAGATTTAAAAAATTTCTAAGTAAAAATTTCTAAGCATTATTTAATTCTAATTTTAATGTTTCTATTAGAAAGTTAATTAAACATTTTTATTTCGATATTTCGGCTTCCAGGTCGTGGCGAGGCACTAGGCCTTCTTGGTTATTGGAGCAACAACCACTTCTTTAGACAAAGTTTCCATAAAGAACCTCAATGTTTAATTTTCTCATGTAAGAAAAAAAATTTTTAAACTAGTAAAGATTTTGGAACCCAATAAAGGTTCCTACCTACAGGGTTGGTCAAAAACTTAGGGGGTACATAGTTTCTTGGTATTTTCCTAAGTTGACCCTGATGCTTTCTTATGTACCAATTTAATTTTCCATATAACTTTAATTTTGAATGTGGAAAAACATTTTTAAAATATGCATCAATTTTCAATTTTTTAATTTCTAATTTTAAAACTTCATTTTCTGATTTCAAATATTCATTTTCCTTTTCTACTTTATCTAATTCTTTAGATAGAGCTTTAATAAAACGAAAGGACTGTTTAGGGTTTAGGGCACGTACCTTACTTACCTCGTCTTGCGATGCTCTCCCTTCATCACAGCTTTCTTCTTCTTCTGTTGTTCCTCCCCCTTCATCTATGCTCATTTCTGAGCTAGACGTTTCTTCTAGCTGATGGTTGACCATCAGTGCTAGTCCCGAGAATTTTTCGACTTCGGATTCGGAGGACAATGAATCATCCCACGTGGCTTTTAGGTTGTATTTGGGTCGAGCTGGCTTCTTACCCTTTTATTTACTTTTGCTTTTCAGTTTTGGGCAGTCATTTTTGATATGTCCTTCTTCGTTGCAATTGTAGCAACGAACCACTCTTTTCTTTTGCTAGAACTTTTTCGACTGCGATCTAAGTTTATTAGATTTAAAAAATTTATTAAAGCGTTTTACCAGTAGTGCCGCTTCCGATCCGTCGATCCAGGCTCCGGAGTCAGAACAGTTTGTTCTTGCCTTCAAAGCGATGTTCTGACTAACCTTTTCTACTCCATTGGGCTCTACAACTCGAGATTCATGAAGTTCAAAAGTAGAAAACAAATGTTCTAGAGTACTTACCTCGAAGTCCTTAGAGATGTAGTACGCATCTACTAAGGAGGCCTACTCGGGAGTTCTCGGGAAGGCGTTGAGCGCGTAGCGGATCGAGTCCCGGTTCGTTACTTCTTCTCCAATTTTGGTTAGTTGCGTGATCAGCTCTTTGATCCTTGCTTGGAGTTGCGCTACCTTTTCGCCTTGGTTCATCTGGAGGTTCGTTAACTGGGTCCGAAGGATGTCGCGCTTTGCTTGCTTCACCTCGAAAGTACCTTCGTGAAGCTCCAGGAATTTTTCCCAGAGATCTTTCGCGGAGTCGTAGCTTTCGATCCGATTTACCTTCTGAGGTGGCAAAACGCTGAGCAGGTGGAACTCAGCCTTTCTGTTGGCGACAAAATCGGTTTGCTCCTTCTTGCTCCACGTGTTTTCTTCTTTATCTTTCGGCGTTGCAAAATCATATTTCATTGTTATAAGAATATCAAAATCCGTTTTAAAGAATACCTCTATTTTTCGCTTCCATGTAGCGAAATCTCCGTCGAACTTCGGGGGATGAATGTTCGCGCCGGCCATTGTTCTGATCTTTGTGCTTCAGATGGCGGTTAGTCCCTCTGAGGCTGTTGGGCTCTGATACCACTTGTTGGTGCAGCGGGGAACGACAAGAGGGGGGTGAATTGCCTGCAAGTAAAAACTAAACCCTCCTCAACCAATTTAAACTCAAATAGATGCAATAGCTACAAGATTAAACAGAACTAAAGTATGAACAGAAAAAGGAAGACTCAGCTATTTTAACCTGGTTACAACCAAGAGGGTTGTTAATCCAGGGCGATGAAAGGCGCAGTAAGAAACTCCTTCTCTGAAGGCGGAGAAGCCTTTTACACTTTGAAGAGCACAAAACTATTGCTTAACTAGAGAGTACAAGAGTTGAATTTCGTTCACTTTTTCGTTATGCTCTAAAGCTGCCCGAGACCCTCTTTATAAAGGGGTTCTCGAGTTTATCAGATCACCTGATCCTTCGGGATCAGGTTTGACTCGAGAGGGATTGGTCGACCGATCCCCAGGTTCGGTTAACCGAACTTGCTGTATCTGCTTATTCTTCCGTCTAGATACATCCTCTGTGGATCGAGCTTAGGTTCGGTCGACCGATCCTTTTGTTCGGTCGACCGATCGGCCAACGGTCTCCAGCTGAGTTGGCCCGATCAAACTGCTCGACTTGGTCTCTGGATAAACTTGGGTTCGGTCGACCGATCAACATGTTCGGTCGACCGATAAGCTCCACCAACGTTCAGCCTCTGACGTGTCTGCTGAGGTTGGTGTCTGATAAAGAGGGGTTCAGTCGACCGAACCGTTGACAAGTCAACTTCCTGTTGACTTGCTTCGGTTCGGCTCCTTGGGTGATTGCGGCCTACCGGAATAGGGCTCACCCGAATCTAATTCCCGGCCTTCTACTCGAGCAGTCTTCCGTCCTGGCTTTACATCCCTCGAACACCGCGCATGTTCTTCACGCCCACCGGGTGTACTATTTCGCAGCTCTCTCGTCCTTCGAACGCACCGAGCCCGTCGGCTCCCTTCCCGTGCCGTCCTTCTTGCTAGCTGCGTCTTCCGCTCGACTTCCTGCGCTCCTAAGCTCCTGCACACTTAGACACAGAGATCAAATACAAAGCAGGACCTAACCTAAGCTTGGTTGATCACATCAAAACTACCACGGGATTCGACAACTTTTTCGTCCGCCCGTACTCTTCCACAGCGTCTCATCCCTCGGACGCATGAAGCCCGTTGACTCTCTCCCGTGCTGTCCTTCTTGCTAGCTGTGTCTTTCGCTCGACCTCCTCTTTCTGCACACTCGGACACAGGGCATCAAAACATAACAGGACCTAACTTGACTTGGTTGATTATATTAAACTACCATGGGATACTTACAGATTGGTCTCAATACTTGAAAGAGCTTGTTGAAAAAGAAACTGAACTTTACAAATGTGTGGTTGTGTATCTTGTCCTTGTTACTTGCTCTCTCACCGTACACTATGCCTTTTTATATTGAATTAATTTTTGTAGGTTTTCTGCCTTTCATTCAAAATATTATTATTATTTGCAGAACCACCTTTGTCAATGCTCTATGAGATGTTAACATACGAGTCTACAACTAATTCCATACTCAAAAGCACGACATTATATTATCAGAAAGTGATTCAGTTTATTTGATATTGTTGGTTACTTGTAGCATCTGAATCAACCAAAAGATGATTTTCTAATATGCTGATATTAACTTGGTTATGGCGAAAATTCATAACTGCAGTAGCAGATTACTAGCTTAGGATTGTTTCTGACTTTTCATTGTTTGTGCATTTGTTAATTGTACAAAATAAATGACTCGTTGTTTCATTTAGACTAGGGAATTAATTGCAGAGATTGAGCTGCTTGAAGAAGAAATAGTAAATCGTGAGCAACACGTGTTGTCTCTCTACAGGAGCATCTTTGATCAATGTATTAGTCAACCTTCATCAGCTCATAGTTCTGGCATGACTTCTCCCGCACACTCAAACCCTAAGACTGGATCCAGGAAGCATCCTAGTATAATATCAAGTTCTTTTTGCTCCTCAAAGAAATTCAGATTGCAACCTTTTCAAGTTCTGACTTCAATAAGAGAGTCTGGACGAAGTAATGTTTTACTTAAGCCACCAAAGTTTGTTCATGATCCATTTTTGAGAGAAAACATGAATCTCTATGATGGAATAAGCTTTGCTGACACTCTAAAGGTACGATTAATCGTCTAATTAGATCGATTCCATTTCTATAATTCTTAAGAAACTTTGTTGCTTACAATGTGTATATTTTAGTTCCTTTATATATTCCATCAAGTCACGAAGAAGTTTTAAGTATCAAAACCAAGGTCAATCCTAGTTATGCTCTGTTAGGGACCCAATTGTAAATAACATATACTCTAGAGTGTGAAGTGTAAGGATACAACAAAGAATATAAATAAGTTGGTGCATCAACTTATTTTTATTGTATCATTTTACTGTGTTCATGTTGATCAAGTACCCATAGAGAATGCAAGAGCTTGGATAAAGCTTAGAAAGATTCTAACTTCTCAAGCCCTTGGTAATTTATCCTCTTCCCTTGTTCTTGCATTTTTTTTTCTTTACGTATAATCGAGAATCATTATTTGTAAGAGAAATCTCGGTGAGGATTAAGTTTGTGGTGAGCTTGTGAAATCTCATTGGTGCAGGTCAAGGTGTTTACATGGGTGGTGTTATCCTTATTTCTAGAAGCTTATCTTTTTGTTTTCTGTGAAAGAGTGGTTTAGTGGATTGTTGCGAGGAGTGACGCACCGTACACATTATAGGTTGTAAAGTAGAAGTATGAACCACGCTAAGTAATTGTGTTAGCATTATTTGTAATGATTTCACTTTTCAGCTCACATTATATTTTCACTTTGGCTATCATGATTATTCTTGTTACACACGTACATTGAAGTAATCTTTTCATTTGAGTATGCTTTGCACCCTTTCTCTAGCTAGCCATTATGAACCTACAATATTGCTTTTAAATATACAAATACTTCATGATTGTGCATTGACAACATACTGTTCCCTGTTCCCCGTGTAAATTCCATCTGACCTATGATAAGCCGGATTATATAATGACGCATTGGACAACTACTGAATCTGTTGATTCGTGCACGAATATCCGGAAGTGATCTTCTACAACCTATTGATTTGGAAGGGAATACCAAGAAATAGGGAAACACCATGTTCCAAGAAAGAGATGACGGGTAGAAATAGCAGTAATAAAAAATTATCTTAAAACATTAAACATGACACTTATATAGACAAATCCTAACCTATAAATACCAAAAATATTAAAAATATCTTAAATATCATAAAATAGAAATGATTAAAAATAGTAAAGAATATGTTCGGAGGCTTCGAAAAGGACTAAATGGTACTATTTGGGTCCAAAACTTGGCAGTTGCGGTTCCCCTTTAACAAACGTAGATTTCTCAATTCTATATGCGTGAGCACAGACAAAGTCTAGATTGCTTTGTCGAACCCACATCATTCTCCCTAAGATGAGAAAAATCACCCTTAAATTGTCGACCACTTCATCGTCAGAAGAATAACCATGGAAGAGAATTAAATACTTCACATTAAAAACATCGGCAGTGCGAATATTCTCAATAATCTCTATCAAACCAATTTTTTTGGCTGATAATTTGTTGTAATCTCTAGTGGAAAAACGATCCTTCATTAAAACCACCCACACGTGATCATAAATTTCAAACTCCAAGTATCGCCTCTTTTGGTTTGCTTTGTCTTTATTCTTGGAATTAGAGATGGACAAATGATCGTGTACCATTTTATGGATCTCCTGCAAGCAATCCACGAAGTTTGCCCTTCTATGTACTGGACCCGTACTAGGCAATGTCAACAAATCTAGTGGACCATGAGGCTGAGTTGAATAAATCAGAATGGATTGAAACCAGTACTACGTTTCACGGCATGGTTGTGAGCAAATTCCACCTAACATAGCTTCTGGTCCTAAGTTTTCACATGGTCTCCACACTAAGCAATGTAGTAAATTTCTAAGAGACCTATTCACAACCTCGGTCTGCCCGTCTGTCTGAGGATGATAAGCACTACTAAAATTCAACTGTGTATTAACCATCTTTCACAAGCTATGCCAAAAATGACTAAGAAAACGAGTGTCCTTATTTGAAACAATGGATGTCGGCAATTCATGAAGACAATAGATATCCTGAAAGAACAGCTGTGCTACCATAACATCTGTAGTCTTCTTGAAAGGAATAAAATGAACCATCTTAGAAAATCTATCAACAACAACAAAGATTGGATCACTACCTCGCTGGGTACGTGTAGGCCTAGCACAAAATCCATGCTAATATCAACCCAAGGTCGAGAAGGGATCGACAAAGGCATGTACAAACTTACATTAGTGGCTACCCCCTTAGAGACTTGACAAATTTTATACCTCTGCACATATTTCTCGACTTCACGCTGTAGTGAAAGCCAGTAGTAGGAAGTCTGAACAATTGCAATGTCTCAGCCAACATACCCCTCATTGTGCAACTCCTTAATTATTTGCAAGTGGAGACTACAATTTGGAATGCATAATTGATTACCTTTAAACAAGAACCCATAATGTAGTAAAAATTTTGTTTTCTTACCGATCTTAACGCGGCGTCCGAGCCCTGCAACGCATCCGGACGCGTTACGCAAGGTTGGACCTATTGCCCGAGCTCGACAACGAAACTAGCAATAGGCCTCGAGTGACGCATCCGAACTCATCGCGCGGTCCCCGTGATGTGTCAAACTCGTCACCCGACTGAAACAGAGTACGCGGGTAAGTTGTAAGTTAAGATTTAATTAAATTACTTTATGTTAATAATTTTAATCAACTCCTAACTATGATTGGGATAATTTAAATAGAATTAATTAAAACTTAATAAAATTATCCTATTAATTTAATATATATATAAAATTATTTTTTATTTTTAAATATTTAGATTAAATATTTAATTTTTAATTAATATATTTGACTAAAAGTAAATATTATAAAGAATAATGATTATTTATAATATTATGTATAAAAAAAAGTAAAAAATATTCAATCGCCTAGGGACCGCCTAGGCAGCCGATGGGGTAGGCGGTCACTGACCGCCCCTCCACCGCTTATCGCTATTTACAACATTGATCTGAATATCATCAAAGTACACTACAACAAACCTCCCAATAAATGACCACAACAATTGATTCATCACCTGTATGAAAGTGCTAGGGGCATTCAATAACCCAAAAGGCATCACTAGCTATTCATACAATCCTTCCCTAGTCTTAAAAGTCGTTTTCATTCATCTCCATGCCTGATACGAATATGATAGTACCTACTCTTCAAATTCAATTTCATATACGCAACAAATCCAATAATCTTGTCAAGCAAATCATCTAATCGAGAAATGGGAACACGGTACCGTCACAGTGATCTTATTGATGACCATGCTGTCTACACATACACCAAGAGCCGTATTTCTTTGGTATTAACATGGCAGGTATAACACAAGGGCTCATACTTTTTTTTGATATGACTCCTAACTAGCAATTCTTTGACCCCTTAGCTCCTCATGCTTGGGCTAATCTTGTAATGTGCTTTGTTCGACAGTGTCGCTCCGGGCTCCAAATCAATATGATGCTGCGCAAAGGAGACACTTCATTTGGTAACTCTTTGGGAAAAAGCTCAGTAAATTTGATAATGAATGGAGCTACATATTCTAGAATAGTGTTGGATTCGACCTCCTTCAAATTGAGTCCGACACAATAAAACAACAACTTCACCAATAGGTTCGGGTTGTTCCACCGACTGTCTATAAGGTAGGAGCACAATTTTGATTCCCTCGTACATAAAACTGTAAGTATTGGCTTGATGCATGCTTCTATCATACAACAAGTGGCATGCATTCATCGCTACTACATCACACCAAACATCCTTATATTTCAGACCAATAGAAAATGGATAAGAGCCCTCATAGATACCGATTCTTCACCACCTTTTAGGGTTTAGGATGACTCTCAATCTGGATATTCAGTTTCTGCATAGCCTCTATCGACACTATTTTCACAGTCTCCTGCATCGATCACAAAGCGACATGCTTTGCCATGATGGTACTGTTGAGGCAATCCTAATGGTCCATGCGACCACGTGTTTTGGTGTTTGAGCAAAGGGTTTAAGTTAGATTTACCCTTGTATTTGATATGTGTATTTGAGCTGTGCAGGTTTGTAGGATACACATATGACTCAGGTTGATGACTTTGGGTCCGGTGAAGGATGAGCCATCCGAGGGACTGTGGACAAGGCAGCAAGAACAAGGGCCGAGGGAAGCGACTTCGAGGCATACACGAAGGATAACATTGAGACGCGCCGTGGGCTTGGGTGCATCCGAGGGACGAGAGCCAAAGAAAGTAGGCTTGAAGGCAAGAGGTCAAGGCTGCAACGAAAAGTCAAGTGAGTCGTAAGGGTGAGGGTTCGAGTGTTGAGAGACTGTATTCGGGGTACCAGTCGACTGATGGAAATGACAGTCGACTAGGAGCGAATAGAATGCTTCTGTTCGCTCGGCTAGTGTGGAGTCGACTGGGACTTTTACCAGTCGATTGGTATCGAGCCGTTGGGTTGTAACGATCGAATCTCCACATAGGACAATCGACTGACACTTTCACTAGTCGACTGGTAGGCAGAGTTTTCCAACCCGTGGCCTATATAATCAAAGATTGGAAGCTTGGTTAAGGTTGACGAAATAGAGGTGGTTAACCCCTATTAGTAGTTTACTTGTGCCCTAGCGTCTCAAGTGTTATTGTGAGAGTTGTGGTGAGGTTTCTCCATCCACAAGGAGCTATGTGAGCTAGCCAGAGTTTGCCGGGGAGTCATCCACCGAAGGATCGGGATCGTCCACCTTACGGACAGCCGTGGAGTAGGAGCCTTATCTCCGAACCACGTTAAACAACGAGTAGTGGTTTGCTTGTTCTTTCCTTAGTCTTTAGCTTGTTTATTTTGTATTATTCCGCTGCGCAAATTAACAAGTGTAGGAAGCTATCGACTTGGGGGCATCTACTATTCAACCCCCCTTCTAGCCGGCCATACACTTGATTTCCTACAAGTGGTATCAGAGCGAGGACACTCTCTATTGGACTAACCGCCAAGGAAGCAAGAAGATGACCGACTTGATAACACCTCCAAAGTTTGAAGGAGGAGGCTTATGGGATATCACGTATTGGATGATGAAGATGGAGGTCTTCTTCAATACAGATTGGGACACCATGATGGTGGTCAAGGAGCCATTCGAAGTCCCAAGAGACAAGAAAGGGAAGAGACTCCAACAACGTCATTGGACGGAGGAGAAAATCTCACGATCAGAGGCAAATGATAAGGTAATATTTACTTTGATTGATATTTTACCTAATGATGTGATGAGCCGTGTGGGTGAATAAGAGAACGTCGACGATTTGTGGAGCAAGATAAAGAAGATTCCTTGGGAAGAGCCTATGCCTACACAAGAACAAGAGGAAGAAAAATCTGAAGAAGGGGATGAGGTGGTTCAAATGGAGGAGGAGCAACCGGAAGATGACGCGTGTTCAACTTCCGAGGAGGAGAAGGATGAAGAAATGTCATCCGCAAGTGTGGATGAGGAAACATCCTCAAAGGTTGAAGAAGCCAAGACAGATGAAGAAGAGGTGTTGGAAGTAGTCAACCTAGTGAGCATCTCCACCGAAGACAAGTCAAAGGATCACATTGTGTGCTTCGGGTGCAATGAGAAGGGACACTACAAGAGTAGGTGTCAATTGAGTAAGAAGAAGGTATCTCCTAAATTCAATTCAATTTCTTTAGAATTTAACTTGAGTTGTAGCATATCAAACGAGAAAGAGGACGACCAAAAAAGACTTGGTTAGCAACAATAAAACAAGATAAAATTTATTTAAATATAGATGATGATATAATAAGAGATAGGGCTCAATGGCGTAAAAGGATTCATACAGCCGCCTCCACCTAGTGGGAAAAGGCTTGATTGTTGTTGTTGTTGTTAACTTGAGTTGTAGGAAGAAGAAAGAAAAGAAGCACATTAGATGCTTCACGTGTGGTGAAATGGGACACTACCACACAAAATGCCTAAAGAAGAAAGAGCTAAAGAAGTTGGAGTAATTGAAGAAATGGGAGAAGAAGAAAAAAAGCTCAAGTCAAGGGAGAGCTTCAAGGGTAAGGGAGGTATACCCCAAGTTAAAGTGTAATTCAAATTTAAATTCTTCCATGCATGTTAGAAATAATTTTCATTTGCCCATGCATAACTTTGGCTTTAGATATCATGATAAAAATAGAGTCAATGTAGATCATAATCCTAGGAGACCCATTTATGATAACTCTAGAAATAGTAGACCTAAGGAAAACCTAGGCATTAATCCCAAGAAGGGAAGACATGCCTACGAAGAGTAGGTCTAGGAATGTCCAATGTGGACATGTTGATTATAGGTTTAGGAACCTAGAATGGAAAAATCAAGCTTTAAAGGCAAAGCTTGATCAATTGGAGAAAACCCTAGCCAGATTCACGGTTGGATCTAGAAGATTGAGTATGGTGTTGGATAGTTAAAGACCCAACAATGATAGATCGGGTTTGGGATACCGATCTAGTGTCTCCAAGGCTAAGGGAAAGTCTTATGCTAGGGTTGCATATGACTATAGCAAAGAGAAGTCAATAAATGACAAGGGAAATTCATTTAATGGTAAGAAGAAATTAACCAAGGACAAGGTATCCAAGGTTAAAAAGGTTAGGTTTATAGGCCAAGTGTCATCGGAAGTGCATCGACGTGGCCTAGCAATTGTGGATGAGTCATCTAAGGAGGTGACTAAGAGCTCTAGGGGGAGCTCAAAAAGTCAATTTGGGACCCATGGTAAATGGATTTCAAGTGGATTTTACTTGAGAGTCTAAATTGGGTCATGAAATGTGCCAAAAGGTTTGGAGACGGATTTGAGTCTCAACCTTAGGGAATTGACACAATTGGGTTATGTTTCATGCAATGAAATATGATATTGGGGTCATATTATATGATAATTGGTTTTGGATGTATAGATGCCATATAAACCAATGCTAGGGATGCATTGTGGTTTAGTATGAGCAAATACATCAAGAGGAAGCTAAAATTAAGACTTTAGGTCAAGCCTCAATTGATCCATTTAGCTAGTTTTGGGTTTTGTATCAATCTTGCGATTGGTGATAGATACATTTTTTAATGTATTTTTTCTAAGTAGACATGGGCAAAATCCATAAAATTTGGGGATTTTTGGATGTCTATGGAATTTCTGGTGCATTTTTTAAATTGGGTCAGAAATGCTGAAATGGGTTGAAATCAAGGTGCTAGTCTACTGGTACAGTTACCAGTCGGCTGGGTTTGTTTCGATAAGGGTAGTCGACTGGTGCTTCTGATAGTCGACTAATACCAGCCTGAAACCGTTTTCAGCATTGGGTTGACCGGAACAACTCGTATAGGTGTATGAGATCCATGGGGGATAAATACATGAATTTAGGGTCAGTTCGGTGATCAAGTTTTCGATAATTGGGATATTGTTGGAGCTTTTTGATATTAGGCAAAGGGGGAAAAGTAAGGTTTAATTGGGAAAACCTGAAAATACTTTTGCGGTGGTGAAAATCCTAGCTCGGGAGCTTAGGTGTAGGGGGAGACTTGTGATAGATTCTTAAATAGCCCTATGGTAAAATTCCTAGCTCAATGGGGAGCATAGGTCTAGGGGGAGCCTTGTGATATGTTCTTAAATAGCCATGTGGTAAAATTCCTAGCTCAATGGGGAGCATAGGTCTAGGGGGAGCATTGTGATATGTTCTTAAATAGCCATGTGGTAAAATTCCTAGCTCAATGGGGAGGATAAGTCTAGGGGGAGCCTTGTGATATGTTCTTAAATAGCCATGTGGTAAAATTCCTAGCTCAATGGAGAGCATAGGTCTAGGGGGAGCCTTGTGATATGTTCTTAAATAGCCTGTGGTAAAATTCCTAGTTCAATGGAGAGCACAGGTGTAGGGGAGCCTTGTGATAGGTTCCAATGCATGGTTGCATTTTTGATTCAGCGAATGTGTAGCCTTGGCAACGTAAGTCCATTTGGCGGTGTAAGCCCAAGTGTGTATCCGACGGTGTAAGTCCAAGTGTGTAGCCTTGACAGCGTAAGTCTATTCGGCGGTGTAAGTCCAAATGTGTATTCTTGGCAACGTAAGTCCATTGTTTGTAGCATGTTTATTTGCTATTATGTTTTCTCTAACTTAAACGTATTGTCAAACATCAAAAAGGGAGAGATTGTTGGAGCAATCCCAATGGTCCATGCGATCATATGTTTTGGTGTTTGGGCAAAGAGTTTAAGTTATGTTCACCCCTGTATTTGATATGTGTATTTGAGCTGTGCAGGTTTGCAGGATACACATATGGCTCAGGTTGATGGGTTTGAGTCCGGTGAAGGATGGAGCATCCGAGGGACCATGGACAAGACAGCAAGGATAAGGGCCGAGGAAAGCGACTTCGAGGTATACGCGAAGGATGACCGCGGGCTTGGGTGCATCCGAAGGACGAGAGCCAAAGGAAGTAGGCTTGAAAGCAAGAGGTCAAGGTTGCAACGAAGAGTCAAGTGAGTCGTAAGGGTGAAGGACCGAGTGCTGAGAGACTATACTCGAGGTACCAGTTCACTGATGGAAATGACAGTTGACTGGTATAGTCGATTGGTATAGTTGACTTGGAGCTAACAGAAGCAAGTTGACTGATGGAAATGACAGTTGACTGGTATAGTCGACTGGTATAGTTGACTTGGAGCTAACAGAATGCTTCTGTTCGCTCGGCTCGTGTGGAACAGTCGACTGGTACTTTCACCAGTCGACTAGTATTGAGCCGTTGGGTTGTAACGATCGAATCTCTATAGAGGGCAGTCGATTGGTAGGTGGAGTTTTTCAACCCGTGGCCTATATAACCAAAGCTTGGAAGCTTGGTTAAGGTTGACGAAATAGAGGTGGTTAATCCCTATTAGTAGTTTACTTGTGCCCTAGCGTCTCAAGTGTTCTTGTGAGAGTTGTGGTGAGGTTTCTCCATCCACAAGGAGCTATGTGAGCTAGCCAGAGTTTGCCGGGGAGTCATCCACCGAAGGATCGGGATTGTCCACCTTACGGATAGTCGTGGAGTAGGAGCCTTATCTCCGAACCACGTTAAACAACGAGTAGTGGTTTGCTTGTTCTTTCCTTAGTCTTTAGCTTGTTTATTTTGTATTATTCCGCTGCGCAAACTAACAAGTGTAGGAAGCTATCGACTTGGGGGCGCCAACTATTCAACCCCTCTTCTAGCCAGCCCTACACTAGATCCCCTATAGGTACAAGTTGACTGAAAGATATTATTCCGTAGCGAATCATCGTCCGGTGTCACCTTCGGTGTCAACAGGAGCGTCGAACCACCAATGCAGTCCTAACATCTCCTCCCACTAGTATTTCGTTTACGGCCTTGTCATTATATACTGGGTCTCCTGAGATCTCTACTTTTTCCTCTTCACAATCTTCATTGTTAATAAACAATGCTTTCTTTGCTAGAGCCTAACTGTCTATCTGATCTCTCCACAATTGAAACACTTTAGATCGCCGCTTCTACCATTTCCTCTATTAAATTGCCCTTGCCCAATATCTTTGTTTACTCCCACACCACTATGACAACCAATATTTTACTCGGACCCTCGCTAGCAGCGTTCATAGGGAAAATTCCACTATTCTGACATGCATGTTTTTTCACAACCATGTCCTCTGGTGTGCAGCAGATACAGAAATAGGGTCACACATATTGACAATGCTTTGGATTTGGTATTTCAAATCCCCGATATACCATGCCACCAACTGATCTTCTGTTTTATGAATTTCATTCCTTGCAATTAGTTGAAAAAAATAAGAGATATAATCTTCTACTGAGCAGGTGACTTGCTTCAGATTTTGCAATCATTGATACAGCAATCGCTGTAAGTTGTATGACAAAAAGGTTTCCCGCGTGAGTTTCTTCCTCTTCTCTTAGTTGGTAATTTTTGTCTTACCCATATGTCTCGGGTCAGTTTTAGTTGTTGCCATCATGCAATTGCTCTTCTGTGCAATCTAATTGCGACCAAGGGCACACACTTATCTTCAGGCACCTCATTAAACTCCAGGATTTCCTCCACAAAGGCCATCCAATCGAGGAATTTCTCAAGTTGTAGGCTGCCATGAAACTTAGGGATTTCTGTTCTCATCCCCATCTAGCGCCTGTGATCGTCCTCCCATATTGCTCTGTGTTGTCTGTGGGGCATCTCCTCTTCAGAATCATCCTTCTCTCCGTCACCTGTTTCTAGATCCGAGTTTGCCCGATGATGGCGTCGGATTGGCTTTCTTCTATTTTAATTTTCAAACATCGCAGCCATCCTTTCCAGAGCCAATTTCATCCATTCCATCTGTTCGCCAATAGCAGGTTCCTGCTCCGTATCACATTCGTACACATTGTTGATGTCATCAACACATTGTTGTCTCCTTGGCAGCATGACTTCACAAGATCAGTTTCGACTTTGATACCAAATTGACAAAGTGGATAACTATCGAATCCGTTGATTCACTCACGAATATAGGGAAGCGATCTTCTACGACCTGTTAATTTGGAAGGGAATACCAGGAAATAAGAGAACACCATATTCCAAGCAGGAGATGGTGGTAGAAATAGTAATAATAAAAAATTATTTCAAAATATTAAACATGACACTTATATAGATAAATCCTAACCTATAAATACCAAAACTATTCCAAATACCATAAAAACGTAAATTATTAAAAATAGTAAAGAATATGTTCGGAGGCTTCGAAAAGGGCCTAAACGGTGCTTTTTGGGCCTGAAATTTGGCGTTACAGGTTCCCCTCTAACAAATGTAGATTTCTCAATTCTGTACGCGTGAGCACAAACAAAGTTTGATTCCGAGTCCCGAGTCAAAAGTTATAACCTCCAGAAGATTGTTATGTCGAACCGGCATCATATATCTAATTATGGACTTTTGAAATTCTTCAGGATGGTTTTAATATTATAGCAGAAGCTGAGTACACATTTTTTTATTAAAAAAAGGGGAAAAACCTCCTCTAACACTATAATTGTTTCCAGGAGAAGTTATCAACTTCTGGAAGGAGTAATTTAGCACGTACGTTGAAAGATCATCTCTACCAGTGTCCATGCAGAATATCTGAAGAAATGGTCAGGTGCATGGCTTCAGTATATTGTTTGATGTGCAGTGGCTCATGTGAGAAGACAAGTAAATCTCGTGCTCCTTTCTTGCAAAGATCATCTACCAGCAGCGTTCTTGGTCCAAAAACCATTAGAGAGGAGCATGAATGGCCTAGCAGATCCATCATCGAAGTGCTATCAATAAAATTAGACAAACGTTGCCCCCGTGCATCTTACACAATAAGCAACTACAGGTAATTTTGTTGTAAGATTTCTTGAATCTGCATGATTTGCCATTATTCAATTGTTCAAGAATCTAATTCCTGGTTTAAGTTTAGATTTCTGGTGGAACAGTTGGAAAGAGTTGACTTGAGTGTTATGGAAAATAGTGCTAAATTGGCATTTTGGATCAATGTCTATAATTCCCTTATAATGCACGTAAGTATTGCCTAGCACTCCTGCTTCTCTCAACACAAAAGAATTGCATTCCATCTTTGTTCTTTTGCAGGCATATCTGGTGTATGGGGTTCCAAGTAGTTCTCTGAGAAGAGTTGCTTTGTTTAATAAGGTACTGAAAGACGCACTTCTTCATAGAACCATACTCAACTTTCTTTCCTATTTTGATATTCCTTGAGCTTAATTGCTAACGCTTAGATTGTAAGCATTAGATCACAAGCAAGATAGCATTCCGTTTCATTCTTTGCTTTAAAATATAACTTGAGCATTAATATGTGCTTTCTGCATTGCAATATACATTGTTTCTGTATATGGTTTGTTTTCAACTCTCAGTGCAATTTTCAAGCAGAAGTTACTTTTCCTAGATTAGATTTCCTCAAAATAGTGATGCAATTCTTAGAATATGCCCATTAAAATGAGTTTCTCTTTCTAAAAATACAGAATTGAATGCCTACTTTAGAATTCGAAGCACATATCCATATTTCATCTATTCAAAATATCGTGTGAACCATTCATGGAATCACCAAAAAGTGCAAACACCATTTTTATGTCTTCTTTTTTTTTTTGCACCCAACTCATTTCTGTGCATTTTCAGGCTGCGTATAATATCGGAGGGCAAGTCATTACTGCCAACTGCATTGAGTACTCCATTTTGGGTTGCCGGACATCTCGGATGGGTCGTGTATGATCTTAATTTGTATGATTAGAAATTCAATATTCTTCATCATCAACTTCATCGTGCCAATAACTTCTAACTGTCGTTATTGATCTACTCTGAAATTGTATGTTTGGTATGATCACTCATTAGCCACATCACTGTCTTCTCTCTTCACCAGTGGCTTGAAACAATACTCTCAAATGCTACGAGGAAGAAATCTGGGGAAGACAAGCAGCTTATCTGGTCCAAAATGGGTCTCCCTAGTTGCCATCCCCTTGTTTTCTTTGCAATCTGCACCGGAGCTTCCTCGGACCCCATCGTAATCATCTTTTTCACTTCGCTCGCTTGCTCATGTCATTCAAGATATAAATTCACACACTCATTCAATCTTGCTGCAGCTAAGAGTCTACAGTGCCAAGAATGTGACAGAGGAGCTGGAGAAAGCCAAGAAGGAATTCCTTCGATCCCACGTCGTGGTCAAGAAATCTAACAAAGTTTTTCTGCCAAAAGTTCTCGATAGATACGCAAAAGAGATATGCACCAACTGTGACTCTCTTCTCATGTGGGTGTGCGAGAGCATGGACAAGAAGCAGCAGGATGCAATCCACAGGTGTGTAGATTCCAACTGCAGGAGGAAGGCCTCGCAAGTCATCGAATGGCTGCCCTATGACACGAGATTCCGTTATGCTCTCACGAGCGAATCCGTAGAAACCCCCTGTAAATTGTGACGACGGTGTAGGTAACGTAGTATTTCGTATCTAAATAATCAATATGTCTACGAACTGGCGACCTCAATTAGTTCAATCATATTAGTGAATTTAGTTGCCCTCAGTCCCATTTACTTTAAGTCTATTGCAGAAGTATTTTTGATTGGTGCAACAATGCATACTGTGAATCTGATTCGATGTTGTTTAAGACAGTTAACCAGGTCAGGAAGGAACACATGATTGAGGAGTCAACGACAAAACTAAGAAGTCAGCATCGACGAACACAATTCCAACCATATTAACCATCAAGTGTGTCTCTAGATTCTTCCTCCGTCGATCAGAATCCAAAACCCAAATCTTTCTCTCCTCTTATCTTTCTATTCTCATGCCTCCTCGTCTTCCCCTTCTCCTGCCTCTCTTATTATTCTACTTTCCCTTCTCGGCAGCGCTTCGACCCCTCCACGATCAGCTCCAACACGACGGGCAAAGAGCCGTCTTCAAATCCGTCACCACAAACGACGCGTGGGGTTCCTTCGTCCACCTCCTGGACCTGCAACGAGGCAGCCACGTCAGCGGACTCTCCGGCCTCAAGCGGTACCTGGTCCGGTTCGGTTATCTGACCCTACCTGATCGGGCCGAGCTGGATTCCGACGCCTTCGACGCCCGGCTCGAGTCCGCCGTCTTTCTGTACCAGACTAATCACGGCCTCCCCGTCACCGGCAAGCTCGACGCCGCCACGCTCTCCCAACTGATGACCCCGCGCTGCGGCGTCCCTGACGCGGTCGCCGCGACGGCGCCGAACCGAACCGGTTTGACCGAGAGGTTCACCTTCTTCCCCGGCAAGCCGCGTTGGGCCGGCCAGAGGCCGCTGACGCTGACCTACGCCCTGTCGACGGCGCACACCATTACCTACATAAGCCGCGCTGACGTGGCGGCGGCGTTACGGCGCGCGTTCGCGCGGTGGGAGCAGGTGATTCCGGTGCGCTTCGTGGAGACGGCGGACTACAGGGCGGCGGACGTGAGGGTGGCGTTCTACCGCGGCGACCACGGCGACGGGGAGCCTTTCGATGGGCAGCTGGGGGTGCTGGCGCACGCGTTCTCGCCGGAGAGCGGGAGGCTGCACCTGGACGCGGCGGAGTGGTGGGCTGTGGACCTGAGGCAGGTGGAGGCGGCGGAGGCAGTGGACCTGGAATCGGTGGCGACGCACGAGATCGGGCACGTGCTGGGGCTAGGCCACACGTCAGCGAGGGAAGCAGTGATGTTCCCGAGCCTGCACCCGAGGACGAGGAAGGTGGAGCTGAAGGTGGATGACATAAAGGGGGCACAGGCCCTCTACGGCTCCAACCCCGATTTCCAGCTAAGCCAGCTCGCGGAGGCGGAGATGTCGTCGGCGCCACACCCAAAGATCACCGGCGGCGACAAAGGCAAGAGTTGGATAAGAATTGCCGTGCCGTTGACGTTGACGTTGATGGTGTAGATAAGAATTTGAAGTATACTTGGTGGATATTGTTAATCACAGTGGAAGAGACGCAAGGGTTTCTTCCTGAATAGATATACATCAGTGTCAACTAACTGTACATAAAGATATTTGAATTGGACTGGTGTTGATAGAACAGAGGAAATTGTGTGTTCTAAGTCATCGATCGATGCTTGGGAGTACAAGAAGAACACGCTAAGAAGGAAGGTGCAGGCGGTAGCTTCAAGCTAGCGTCAGAGCTGATGTCCATGGCGGCTGAGATAATCATTTTTAAAATTCTCAACATACAACAAGTCAGGAAATCACTTCACGGATGGCCTATGCTCCTCGTCATCTTCACGGTCTATCGATTGTGATGTAGCTAGAGGCGAGTTCAATTCCGGAAATCAAACCTGTCAACGTTGAGTCAGAGTCGATGATCTCCTTAACTTCTAGTTTGGATCTTATCGTATGGCTGTGTGCTTTACAAGTCTGGTCTTTTGGGTATCTTCCTAGATACGACCTTTCTTCTGGTCTGGTCACCACAACTTTTCCATGACAAATATCTCATTCTCTCTACTTGTCTAGGTGAAGGCACACGGAGCATAGAGAGCGACATCCATAAGACCACCATTTGAGCGAAAGGGAAGGGACTCACAGATGCATCCTTTAATCTTCCTTCGCATTTTTCTTTATCTCGGTAATGAAAACAGAGCGAAGTGATCAAATCCCAGCTAGTGATTGACTTTGGAGGGAATGCCACTAGCTATCAGCAAAAGTGCAATGATTGATTTAGATTTTCTATATCCAACTCCATAATCTTCTCACAGTTGCTCAAATCCCTCAGCCATCTATCTCCACTTTCGTAATCATCTTTGTTTAGGTTAAATACCATGGATAGTCAAACAATCAGTCAACGAATGGACTGACTCACACGTTCCCTAGAGATCTTCTGTGAGGAAGATGAGAGAATATGAAAGACACTCCAAAAGAGGATTAGACTGGCGCCGAAGAGTCTCGGTAGTCCATTCCGATGCTCAAATTAGTCTTTTCTACTTACTTTCTCGGGAGTTTATATAGAGCATCTCCACTTTGGATGTCGCACCATCCTTATATGGGTTGATGGAGGACCAGATCTAATAGTCGTTGGTTGCCCTTCCTTTCATCAAGCGTCGCATGTTGGAAGGAGAGCATCTAAAAGATCAGATTTGACAACCATATAATCATGTTTCCATTCACATGGTGACATGTGTTCTGGAATATTCTTCATCGTTGTCTGCAATGAGGCAATTATGCCGCTTCCACGTACGCACTATCATAGGGTGTAGGCCTAACCCAATGATGACGGAATGAGGTCGAGGTTGAGTGGCCTTGAGGATAGACAAAATCAACGATTGATACTGAAACATGGAAGATGCAAGGATCTAACACCGAGGCGTGGAAGGTGTCGATAGTTGAGATCGAGACCTGGATGATGTTGGGATTTGAGACTGAGACAAAGGATGTCGGTAGCTGAGACTGAGACTGATGCTTGGATGATGTCGAGATTTGAAATTGAGGCTTAGCTTAGGCCCAAGTGATGCCAGGATCTAAGACTGATAGTTGACTTATCCTTGATTCAACTCAAATCCTTCATATGAGTGTTTTGAACCGTTCAGATCAGACCCAAGTCTTATCTGGGCTGGATCTGATTCTCTTTGGGCCATGTTTAATCTATTAGCATGACTTTGGACAACACGGGACACACGGGAGCTGTAGGAATTCATCCCATCACAAGTCTCCTCTTTAAGTCTAGCCAAAAGAAACATAGTTCAACTAACTAAACTATGTTGAGTTGTCATCTTCTTACCTTTTCGAAAAATTAAGCTAAGGTGTTGGAATCTCAATGTGATAATTGACCAAGTTTTGGTCATCGAGGAGATAAGACGTCACATTTAATGAATGCAATATGCGACATAACATATCATCCTATGATTGACACGTTGTTCTGTCACATTAAATGGGAAACAAGAGTCACGAGCGCACTTTACCTTATTAATTGTGAAAGTGTATGTGGTGTTGCTGCTGACACATCCCTAGATTCGATGGTGGCGGTACATTGCCACCCATTTGGGCTCGACATCTAACGATTATTTTTTAACTATCACATGGATCAATGCGTTGTTTTGTAACTCATCATTGTTGTGTTTTAATGGGGAGAGATAATGTCGTGATCACGACCGTTCGACAGAGCGACTGCCGACTAAGATAAGATCTCGCCATTGTTTTATTGTCATCTAATGGCTCAACGGGCCGATGCGATAGCTCTACTTTGTCACCGCCAAGTTATATTAGGCTATCAGAAAGTGACGCCGCCTTCATGTACTTTCATTTACTTCTATGTCTTCTTCTCTCCTCTCATTGCTCCAGTAGTTTGCCCTCCTAAGTTGCTAGCGACGTGACCTAGATCTCCCTAGCCTTGGTTGTTGTAGTTTGGGAGCAACTTCATAGGGTACATCTCTAGAAAGACCCATGCCTCCCCAGCTTTGGATGTTGCAACTTGGGAACAACCTCATAGGGTATATCTCCGACAAGACCCTATTGGATCGAAAGTGCTAGAGGAGGAGGGGATGAATAGTACTCGTGGCTTTCACTTTCGTTTTGGAAAACTTTCGAGTAAATGCAACGGAAGAGTAAACAATGCAAACGTAAACACCAAGGATTTTTTACTTGGTTCGGAGCCTGGGGCGACTCCTACTCCAAGGCTCACACTCGTTGAGCGTTTACTTTGGACAATCACTATCAATCCGAAAATATTACAATTTCAAGTACAATGTTAAAGCAGTAATAAAATTTTATACCGACAACTAAAATAGTAAACTTGAAGCCTCTGATCGTCGGAGTCTTGTTACAGCTTTGCCAGATTATCTTTTGAGTAGCACACGGAAGAAGGGTTGTCAAATTGCGTTGTTCCTTTGCTGCTGCTCGAGACAAGCTTATATAGCCTGTTGAGGGCACCTCCAACACCATGGAGGGCACCCTCATCCGTACCGAATCCGCAACGTGGATGAGCTCTGACCACTTCACAGCTTATCCACCTGAGGGCGCCTTCAACCACATGGAGGGCGCCCTCCACCTGCGTCCAAGGCGCCCTCAGCTCCATTGAATGCACCCTTTGCTCAGGGCGCCCTCTGCCTTGCTGTGTGGAGGTCATCAACTAATGACCCGAGGCGCCTCCAAGCTCTATGGAGGGCGCCTCGGGACTGTTCATTCGAGGCTTTTGCTCCTTTTTCACCCTCTGCAAGATGGGTTAGTCCAAAATACAAAACACATTCTGCAAGACAGAGTTTAGCACAACAAAATAAGTTAAACATAAGAATTTGATAGTCACTGGACTGTCCAATTCTGACTTCAGATTTTCAACCGGAAACCCTAGGTCGAACCGACGCCTACTGTTCCCGCACCGGAGAACGCATCCTCACCTACTCCACTCAGGAGGGTTTACTTGTTGCCAGTTGATCCTCCAGACCAACTGAACTTTTGTTCAGCGCGCGAGGCTCCAGGACTTTCTGTTGGACGTCCACTCCACGACCTGCCCAGTCTTTTACCTGGTTCACGACACCAGGACTTTCCACCTAGAGTCCTCGACTCTAGGACTTTTTGCCCGAAGCCCTCGACCCGCCAAGACTTTCCGCCTAGGGTTACCACCCCCTACGACCTAGGGTTACCATCCCTAGGGGTTTTCCCTTTGCCTAACCACAGGTAGGACTTTTCCTCACCTAGGGTTACCACCCCCTAGGATCTAGGGTTACCACCCCCTAGGATTTTTTACTTGCCTAACCGCAGCTAGGACTTTTGCCTAAGTACACTTAGGGCTTTTCTGCAATCTCAATAAAACTCGTTAGATAACAAAATAACTTAACTTTGGACCCTTTGATATAATCAAAAAGCAGGTTCGATCGTCGGATGCTTCCTGCACTAATATACCCAGGCCTCCCAACCTCAGATGTTGCAGTTTAGGAATAATCCCATAGGTTATATCTCCGGAAAGACCCAGGTCTCCCCAACGTCGAATGTTGCAGCTTGGGAACAACCTCATAGGGTACATCCCTGGAAAGACCTAGGCTTTCCCAATTTTGGATGTCGCTACTTGGGAACAATACCTATGAGTACATATCCGTCAACTAACGTAGCATAGAAACACCCTGATTAGGGAATGCCTTAACTTTCTGTCCTAGGCTACGAGAGCCTCCTTTCTTGTGAAGATTTCCCCTGTACTTGTCTTTCTTAGGCTGCGAGAGCCTCCCTACTTGCAGAGATCTCCCTTAGACCTGACTATCCTAGGCTGTGAAGTTTCCTTGCTTGTGGAAATCTCCCCTAGATCCATCTATCCTAGGCTATGAGAGCCTCCCTACTTATGGAGATCTCTCCTAGACTCGACTGTCTTAGGTCGCCGACAAATGTGTCCTCTAACTTATAACCCCTCTGATCATTCTATCTTATTACTCTCATTAACAATTATCATTTGCATTCACATCTCTTTAGTTAGCAACCCCCCCAGGTGGTGTTGATGCCTAGGCCGTGACTACGGCACAGGCTGAGGAATTCATGTCAAAATTTGGGTTCTTTCTATCAATAGATTCAATCGTTCTTATTAGTTGTAATTAGGATCTGTTTACTATGAGGTGCGGATTGAGAAAGGAAAGGATTCCTTATGGAAAAAAATCCTTTCATGTGAAGGAAGAAAAAATAAAGGAAAGAAGACAGGAGAGAAGAGAATCCTCATGGAAAAGAAAAAAGAAAAACTCGCGAAAGGGGAAAAGAATAACTTGAGCATGGCAAAGGCAGAGGCAAAGACAGAGGCAGATGCAGAGGCAGAGGTGGAGGTGGATGTGCATGATCTCGCCTCCATAATGAAGAGCCTTGAACAAGAAATCACCCTCCTCTCTCCGTCGCCCGTGCATGTGCCTGTGGACCTCCTCAACCTAGAGTTAGAGAGCGAATGCCCATTGACTGTATGGAGGCATTCCATCTCGTTCATTATTCCACAAAGCGAGTTTTTGGAACATGAGATGCTTCAGGTCTTTGGATCTCTCTCCCAGTCTCATAGTGCTCCTCTTTGTTGTTGCCTCTGTGGTTGATGGCCACCGAGAGGCAAGACAACAATGTCTACGACAAGGTGGAGTTCAATGACATCTCTCCGGATTCAGGTTAATACCAAATCAATTACCATCCTTGGTTTTACTTGATTCCCTTCTGCTTTGATTTCCCTCAATGCTCTCTCAACAACGTTGCTCAAGTATTTGGTTTCCAAAAATGCCATCGCCTTCATCTACATAGCCACCTATGTTCTCAAGGCTTGCCTTGGACGCTTCGATGTTCACAGTCTCTTCTTCGTGCTGGACCAGGTCATACTTTAAATCCGCCTTAGGAGGAGACATGCACGAGGGAGCAAGGTTGCTCGACGCCAGAGAATTAGAGGAACCTGAGTTGGGACTTGAGAGAGGCTTGGGACAAAAATGGCATTCTAGGCTTCGAGTGTAGGATGCCAACGGTGACGAGGAGGTGGACATGACACCAATGGCTCGTGCGATTGAGGGTGAGAGAGAAATGACTTTGTTTCTTCCGATTTGGGCCGATAAAAAAAGTCTAAAAATCAATCCGTGGACGAATTCATAAATCCGTCCATCTATTATTTCATACCAATTAAACAACAGAGAGATAAATAATCCATCATCTCTTACTAAATAAACAATGAAACATTTTCATTGCGAAAAACTTTCCTCAATTTTCTAAATTTGTCATTCCAAGTAAATAGAGGATTAATGTCAGATACTAATAGAAAGAAGTGATGTGTGCCAGTGACAGGTAATGTTTTGTCTAAATCCAAAGTTATCCCAACCACAAGTTTCCTACTCTAGTCCATTCACTAACATGGCAGCGGAAGAAGATTCATCCCCTAACACGTACATAGCATGTCTGACCCACTCCTCCCTCTCACCTTATGGACAACACACAAGGGATGGGTGACAACTGATATGACGGTGGCAATAGGTCTTTCCCCTAACACATGACAAGGCATGTCCAACCCACTCCTCCTTCTCACCTGATGGACGATGCCCAAGGGGATGGATGATAATTGGACTGACAACTTATGTGGCAACTTCATTAGGAACTATATAACCAAGTACATGTTGGCCAAATAAGCTGTTTTCTCTTTTCAACTCCACCTCGGACTCTATGAAATTTTCCCAGTCAACGTGGTGGTTGACTCCCCTGAATATTGTTCTTCTTTTTCCCTTTACTCTACCAAAATCCCTTCCCCAACATAAGGTTATTGTTCCGGTGGCTTGTAATTAACAACTCTTTCTCCGTGGAAGACTCTTTCTGTCCCAACTCAAGCCCTTCTCTTAGAGAAGATAAACCATGTTTTCTGCATTCTGCTGACTTAAGCATCAAAGGGGTAAAATCAGTACTACCAACCCCACCAACCCCCATTGATGTGTATTAATTTCTCATATGGGAGGTATTGCTAAGTCTCGCTGAATTGCTATTGAAGAGTAGCCTAAGGTGAAGTAGAAGAAACTTTGCTAGCAAGAATCCCCAACTTGGTGGCAAGCCTGGTAGTTCAGAGCCTCAAAGAAGGAAAATCTATCCGCATCAGATTGATTTAGATTTTCAATATCAAATTCTATAATCTTCTCATAGTTGCTCATATGATTCTTTCGGGCCCCAGAGGCTACGGTATAATGGAAGGGTACCAAGTTATCACTCAGGTATCCACGGTTTGATTCCAGCTATGACACATTTGTAGGAATTTTTTCTTTAAATAGGACACGTAACCACGGAATACGGGCTTCTGGGCCCCCACCATGAGTGCTTCCTTATTTATCCTGGTGACAATGGAAAATTTTCATAGAACCGAATTAGTCACCCAAGTTTGGTTATCTGCTTTATAATTTTTTTATATGAATTTTTCAGACTCGCTACTGGCTCTAACATGGTTACAAAAGTGGAGCAATTGCTGTATATAATTCTCTTAAGGCTTCTACATTGGTGGAATTTGTTGGGTGTTATAACATTCAATTGATGTTAAAACCAATATCAGTGGGTGTTATAACACTCACAGAACATCATATAACTGAACATTATAAAAAAAATTCTCACTTTGGTGTGTAAATGCACACACTAGAGAGAGAAACCCACCATGTGCTTTCCATTCTTGATGGGAGGGTGTGAGGGTGGTCGCAAAGTTGGCCCACTGGATATGGGTTCAAAGCATGAGATGGGAGGCCCTCCCATGCTTGTTTATTAAAAATAATTATAAATTATAAATTTTAAAATTAAAAACCAACCAAATAAAATTGAATTGATGGTATTTTATTGCCAAAGTATTTTTTGATGAGGTTAAAATAAAAAAAATTAAATGACTAGTTAATAGTTATTTTAATAAAAAAATAAAATTTCATCTATAAATATTCATTACCTTACACAACTTATTTCAATCATTCAAATATCTAAATCCCTCTAAAAATCTTCTCTCAACTATTTACATGGTCTCAATTTTATTTTGAATATTTATTTCTATAATGCTATTTTCCTTCAAAATAAATGAAAATAATCGAGGATTTTTTAGAAATTTCATAAATTACCAAAAATTGTTGGAAGAAAATATTTCTTCCCAAAATTTATAATTTCACCAAATTATCTATATTTTTTATATCCACTAAATTATCCACATAGTCCATACCCACCAAATAATCTATATGATCCATATCCATCAAATTATCCAAATAATTTGTATCTACAAAATTATTTATCTAATCCATATGCAACCGATATGTTTTTTCCTTCTCTGATGGAAAATGAACCGTTTACTTCGATTTTTGTTCCAGAGACTTAACTGTTTGATCATGAATCCCTAATTGAACTCACAAATTTGGTGAAGATAGATTCTGACACTGCGGGTAGAAGAAAGCGATCAATATGGAGTGAGGTTGAAGATGGGGTTTTAGCGAGATTGTTTGTCATTATCAGTAATGATCCAATCATCGACAATAATAAGAAGGTTGATGCTTTCTGGGGACGTGTTGAAAGCTATTACAATGAGAATTGTCCTTCAGGTACACCTAGTAAAATTGCAAGTGTCATACGATCACACTAGCACAATGCTATATGATCCTATCTGAAGCCTGTGAGGTGGTGCGCTGACCTCGATGAACAGTGATTTCTTATGAAGACGAACTTCTGAAGATCCAGAATAGCTCCTCAAGGATCCTATGTACAATGAGATGAGTCAACAAAGCGTTAGTGACCTAGCACTAGAGTGGGGATCCCTGGTTAGACCCTCCGACGCTCAAGTCAGTTCCTCTCTTGAAGGTAGAAGAAGAAGAAGAAGAAGAAGAAGAAGAAGAAATAAAGTAACTCAAGTACTTGGAAATAAAGTTTTGGATGCTAGAATTTGGTTACCTTGCCAACGGAGAGAATCCTCCTTTTTATACTACCTCATATAACCTTCGTAGTCATGAGGTGACCCCCGGTTTGTTAGAGTTTGTTAGAAGATGAAGTCATCCTCTAGACTTCATGTAATAATCCTTTAAGGAATATTTTTTGTACCTCATATGTACCTTTTTTGTTGTTTGTGACTCATATTCATGATAAAGTATGCATAAGAACACGTCACTACAACTAAAGAAGCTTCTAGAAGATATTTTTGACCAAATTCGCTAGGCCGTCATACTTATGTACTTCTGTTAAGCATGTCTCGATCGGTCGTTCAAGCCGGTCGTGTGTGTGTATATATATATATATATATATATATATATATATATATATATATTGAGAATACCTTCTGTTAAGCATGTCTCAGCCGGTCATTCAAGCCGACTACATATATATTGAGAATACCTTTTATTAAGCATGTTTCGGCCGACCATTCAAGTCAGTCGTATATATATTGAGAATACCTTCTGTTAAGCATGTTTCAGCCAGGAATGTATTATAGGCTTTATAAGGTTAAATACCTTTATGCTCGGTCGGGCTTTGTCTGCTCGAGCTCATGTAATCACATTGGTGCTCATTCGACCTTCACTCAATCGGTAATATATTAAAAGCTATATAAGACTAAATACCTCTACGCTCGGCCGAGCTTTGTCCGGTCGAGCTCGTGTAAGCACATTGGTGCTCGCTCGACCTTCACTCAACCGGTAATATACTAAAAGCTTCTATAAGACTAAATACCTTTACGCTCGGCCGAGCTTTGTTAGGCCGAGCCCATGTAAGCACATTAGTGCTCGCTCGGCTTTCACTCGACCGGTAATATACTAAAAGTTGTATATGGCTAAATACATTTACGCTTGCTCGGGCTTCGCCTGACCGAGCGCATGTAAGCACATTAGTGTTCACTCGGCCTTCACTCGATCGGTAATATACTAAAAACTGTATAAGGATAAATACCTTTATGCTCGGTCGGGCTTTGTTTAGCCGAGCGCATGTAAGCACATTGGTGCTCGTTCGGCCTTCACTCGGCTGGTAATATACTAAAAGCTATATAAGACTAAATACCTTTATGCTCAGCTGGACTTTGTCCGGTCGAGCGCGTGTAAGCACATTGGTGCTCGCTTGATCTTTACTCGGTTGGTAATATACTAAAAGCTGTATAAGGCCAAATACCTTTATGCTCGGCTGGGCTTTGTCCGATCGAGCACGTGTAAGTACATTGGTGCTCGCTCGACCTTCACTCGGTCGGTAATATACTAAAAGCTTCTATAAGGTTAAATACCTTTACATTAGGTCGGGCTTTATCAGGCCAAGCGTGTGTAAAAACATTGGTACTCGCTCGACCTTCACTCGACTGGTAATATACTAAAAGCTTCTATAAGGCTAAATACTTTTATGCTCGGTCAGACTTTACCTAACCGAGTGCCTGAAAAGCCTTTTAATTGGTCGTTTATTATCCTATTAATCATACATTCACTCAGCTATATACCCCTCTTATCTTTCTCGACCATGACCTCTACTTCATTTTCTAGGCCGATCCATCATAACCCATATCACTATACATACAAAAAATGTATATTGCTTTAAAGTAAATTACAATAGTATTTATAGTGCGTAATATAGCGGTCATAGTGTTAAGGATATTTTACGGCTTGTGTATGGAAAATATCGTGAGGAAAATAACGATATTGCATTTAATCTCGAACATGCATGGAGTGTTACTACCCTGTGGTAAATTTGATATGGTCAACCAAGTTAAGTTAGGTTATGTGTATTTGATCCTTGTGTCTAAGTGTGAAGGAGCTTAGGAACACAAGAAGTCGAGCGGAAGACACAGCTAGGGAGAAGAATGGCGCGGGAAGGGAGCCGATGAGCTCAGTGCATCCGAGGGACGAGGTGCTGCAAAAGAGTAAACCAGCGGATGAGAAGGACGTATGCAACAGTCTGAGAGATGAGAAGCTGGGGAGGAAGGCTGCTCGAGGAGAAGTCCTGAAAATGGGTTCGGGTGAGCGCTATTTCGGTTGGCCGAAATCACCCAAGCGAACGGAGCATCGGAAGAGCAAAATGGAGCTTCTAGAGGTGCCTCTAATGCTGCTGGAGGTGCCCTCGTGCCTTTCTGGTGGAAGGCGCCTTCAAGCCTTCAATCACTTGAAGACACCTTAGATTGGGCAAAAATTGACCGTTGGCGAGGATAAAGTTTTATCCTCGCCTGTCGCGTTGGAGGCGCCTTCTAGTTTGTTGGATGTGCCTTCCGGCCCCGGATAGAATCTTCCAGAGACTATAAAAAGACCCTTGGAGTTAGGAAATATATATCAACTCTTGTATTCATTTCCTAGCACTGTCTGAGCGTTCAACGAGTGTAAGAGGCTTCTCCGCCTTTATCGAAGGAAACTTTTAGTGCTTTTCATTTGTTTTGGATTAACAACCAACTATGTTGTAACCAAGTAAAATTCCTTGTCTCTTCTTTCATTTTGTAGTTGTTTAATTTACTTGTTATAATTATACAGTTGCTATTAATCTTAGTTGAAAGTCGGGAAAGGTTTATTTTTTTAACAGGCAATTCACTCCCCTCTTGTTGGTCCACCGAGACCAATGAGTGGTATCAAAGCAAGGTCGCTTTAGAAAGGACTAGCTGCCACTAAAGCAACGAAACGATGGCCGGTTCAAGCATTCATCCACCAAAGTTCGAGGGAGACTTCGTGCAATGGAAATGCCGGATGGAAGTATTTTTTAAAACAGACTTTGAGATCCTGTTAATTATGAAATATAGTTTTGTAATCCCCAAGGACCAATATAGAGCTAGAAAAGAAGAGTGTTTATGGATGAAGAAAGAACAAGCTGACTTCGTGGTGAATGGTAAAACATAGTTCCATCTGCTGAGCGTCCTTCTGCCCTAGGAGGTCAATCGAATCGACAGCTACGAATCCACTAAAGAGCTCTAGGAAAAATTCTTAGAATTTTAGGAAGGTACTTCAGAAGTAAAGTTAGCAAGATGAGACATCCTCTAAACCTAGCTAACAAACCTACAGATAAACCATGGAGAAAAGGTAGCGCAACTCCAAGCACGGATCAAAGAATTCATCACTCAGCTCAATAATCTCGGAGAATCGGTAATGAACCGAGATTCAATCCGATACATGCTCAACACCTTCCTGAGAACTCCAAAATGGTCATCCTTAGTAGATGCATACTACATCTCTAAGGACTTCGACGTTAGTACACTAGAGAATTTATTTTCTTCTTTTGAACTTCATGAAACTCAATGTGCAGATTCTAAAGAAATCGAAAAGTCAAACACAATCTTACCTTGAAAGCTAAGAAGGAAGATCCAGACTTCGAAGCATCAATCGATGAAGACAAAGCAACCCTAATGGTAAGAAAATTCAATAAATTTATTAAATCTAATAAATTTAATAAGTTGCAGGCAAAGAAACAAACTTGGAGCAAAATGAAGGTCCGGTATTACAACTGCCAAGGAGAAGGGCATATTAAAGACGACTGCCCAGAACTAAAGAAAAAGGAGAAGGACAAGGGCAAAAGACTAATGAAATCTAAGCTCAAAACCTTGAAGCCGACGTGGGATGAAACGACGTCATCAAAATTTGAAGTTGAAGCCTATGCCAGACTAGCCCTAATAGCAGACCATCAAAAGGAAGATGAAAGCAGCTCAGAGATGAGCATTGATGAGGGGGAGGATTATCAGAGGAAAGCTGCGATGAAGGGGGAGCATCAGAATACGAGGTAAGTCAGGCACGTGCCTTATCTCCTGAAAAGTCATTTCAATTTATTAAGATTCTTTACAAGGATTTGGTAAAATTAGAAAAAGAAAATATAAACTTGAAAAAACAATTAGCCAATGCATGCCCCTTAGATTTATTTGATAATTTAAAGTTAGAAAACGATAAATTGAAAATACAAATTGAAAGTTTGAAAAATGAACATGCGTGTTTGAAACTGAATAACTTTCAAAAACTAAAATTTAGAAAGTATGGTAAGCTAAATTGGTACATTAGAAAATATCAGGGATAAATTAGAAAAATCCCCAAAAGTTACGTACCTCCCAAATTTTTAGTAAATCCAGTAGATAGGAACTTGTATTGGGTTCCAAGATCATACTTAGATTAAAATGTGATCATTCAATTTTTCTAAAATAAAAAAAAAATTTAGAAGTCTCAGAAAGAAAATTAAATATTTATTTTCTTTAAAAGACTTTGTCTAGAAGTGATTGTTATTCTAATACTCAAAAAGGCCTAGTGTCTCATCACAGTTGGAAGCCAATTATTAAAATTAATATTTAATTGTCTAACTGTTAAGATGGTTAATGATTATAATTTTTTTTAAGATACCTCTAAAAAAGTGTTTTATATTTTTTTTGATGTGATCAAAGAGAAAGATAAGTATAAGTTAAGGGGGAGTAAGAATGTTTTTACTATTTTTTCAACTTTTTGCAATTTTTGTTAACTTAGTTAATTCTCTATATTGCAAGATTTTTTTTTTTTGCAACCTGTTATTATTTTGTAAGACCCTAACTTTAACTTGGGTTGATGCACATCAAAAAGGGGGAGATTATTAGTATCCCGTGGCAGTTTTGATGTGGTCAACTAAGTTAAGTTAGGTCTTTGCATTTGATCCTTGTGTTTAAGTATGTAGGAGCTTAGGAACATAAGAAGTTAAGCAGAAGATGTAGCTAACGAGAAGGATGGCGCGGGAAGGGAGCTGACGGGCTTAGTGCATCCGAGGGACGAAGTACTATGGAAGAGTATGTCAATAGATGAGAAGGACGCGCATGGCAGTCCGAGGGATGAGAAGCCGGGGAGGAAAGTTGCTCACGGAGAAGGTCGAAAAATGAGTTCGGGTGAGCTCTATTCCGGTTGGTCGAAATCACCCAAGTGAACAGAGCAGCGGAAGAGCAAAATTGAGTTGTTGAAGCTGCTGGAGGTACCTCCAATGCTGCTGGAGGCACCCTCGCGCATTTTTGATGGAAGGTGCCTTCAAGACACCTTCAATCACTTGAAAGCGCCTTAGACTGGGCAAAAATTGGCCATTGGTGAAGATAAAGTTTTATCCTTGTCTGTCGCGCTGGAGGCGCCTTCTAGTTTGTTGGAGGCGCCTTCCAGCCCCGGATAGAATTTTCCAAGGACTATAAAAAGACCCCTGAAGATAGAAAATAGATATCAACTCTTGTATTCATTTCCTAGCAATTGTCTGAGCGTTCAATGAGTATAAAAGGCTTCTCCACCTTTATCGAAGGAGACTTTTAGTGCTTTTTATTTGTCTTGAATTAACAACCACCTAGGTTGTAACCAAGTAAAATTCCTTGTCTCTGTTGGGACCTTGACATCCACTAGAGGGAGGGGGGGGGGGTGAATAACGTCTCACCCAAATCGATTGCTTCCTATAAGGTTAGTTCATAGCAAAAATATAAAAATAAATACTAACAAGAGAAAGCAAATCTAACACGTTGATTTAACGTGGTTTGGAGATAAAGCTCCTACTCCACGGCTGTCCGTAAGGTGGACGATCCCGATCCGTTGGTGGATGACTCCCCGGATGTTGGAGTGTATACTAAAAGCCTAACTTTTGTAAACATTTATTTTTGAAATAAAAGAATCACATTGGTCAATATATGTATTTATTTGTTAAATGTAATTGTTTATTTAATTTATATAGTAGATAACATGGAGTGTGGTGTCACACTCAGAAGATCATGCTGTCGGTCTCTATAAATTATAAACAGTTACTCACGACTAAGATGGAAAGGAACAAACCATCAAAATAGTCGTAGTGTAATTAAGTATTAGTTTATCTTAACTAATAAATTACACTAATACACTTTAAGTGTATTGAGTATGACCATTTAGGTAAGTTCTTTTTGTACTGACTTAGTAAAAGAACTAGACCTTAGTTATTATGGAAGTGTGTGCTCTTAATCCTAATATAATAACAAACACATATATTTAATATTTATTTCTTTGACTTATCAAAGGGTGAGTTTTAGCTCGATAAATCAATATGCCCGATAAGTTGGGAAATGATATTACTTACAGTGCGTGTTGTTGATTATAGAAGGAATCTGTGTCCTAGTTATCTAGGTTGAGAATGTCCCCAAGAGAAGCTCATAAGGATTGTCATGTTAAACCCTGCAGGTGGACTTAGTTCGACATAATAATGAAGTTGAGTGGTACTACTCATGGAGCTAGATATTAATTAAGTGAGTTGTCAATAACTTAATTAGTGGACATTCATAATCTTAAACTCAGGGAGACTAACACACTCATGATAAGAAAGAGCCCATAATGTAATTTGAGATTGGTGCAGTAGTACGGTAATAACTCTCTAGTGGAATGAGTTATTATCGATGAACTTGAGTTGTGTGTTCGGGGCAAGCATGGGATACTCAAGCTCATCGGAAGGCCAAAACCAATTTCTCCTCTAGGTCCCTGTCGTAGCCTCATTATTACCTCAAGTCCATCCAAATGTAAGGCTCTTCTTGGTGTCTAAGAAGTGGGTCGGTCCAATGCTTGGTGACCAAGAAAGGGCCGGCCACATCCTCTTTATAGGGGTCGACCCTTTGCTTGGTGACCAAGCATGAAGGGACCGGCCACAATATTCAAATAAGGAGGGTTGTTTTTAAATTTTTAAAATCCTCTCTTTGTAGAAAACTATAAGTTTTAGAAGAGAGATTTTAATTTTAAAAACTTTCCTTATTTGAATTTGGCCACATGTTTTAATAGAGAGTTTTAAAAGTTTTAAAACTTTCTTTTTTTTAACCATCCTCATGGTTTAAGAAAAAAAGGGAGAAAAGTTTTAAAATTAAAATTTTCTATTATCATGTTAAAAAAGGAAATTTTGTAAGAGAAGTTTTAAATTTTAAAACATCGTTTTAATTTTTTTAAACTTTCCTTTTTTAACTCCTACTTTAGGAAAGAGAGCTTGTAAAATTTTATAAGAGTTTTCTTGTAAAATTTTATAAAAAATATATTTCCTTTTTCCCCTTGATGAGGTGGCCGGCCACCTTGCTTGGTGCCCAAGCAAGTGGCCGACCATATTAAATAAATAAAATCATCACAAAATTAAAATTGGTGATTGATTCAATCAAGAGGAAAGAAAAGGAAAAATAAAAAGGGAAAAGGAAAAAACTCTTGGATGATTTTATTTTTTGTAAAAAGTTTTTCCTTATTTGCCTTGGGCAAGTAATATAAAAGAAGGGGTGAGGGGGCTTCATGAGACACAACTCTTATTCTTTGGCTTGGAGACTCTCTTGGTGGCCGGCCCCCTCTCTCCCTCTCTTCTCCCTTTGCTCTCTTTTCTATTGTGGTGGTGATGGCCGAATATTACAAGGAGGAGAAGCTCTTTTGGGTGGTGTTCATCTTGGAGGATCGTCGCCCACACGACGTCCAAGGCGAGGCGAGGAATATGACAGAAGATCTCGAGGTCATTAACTTACAAAAAGAAGGTATAACTAGTAATTTTCTTCCGCATCATACTAGTTATTTTCTTTGTAAGAATTCTAAATACAAGAGGCAATTAGATCTAGTTTTTCGAATTTATTTTTCGAGTTTGTGTTTTCTTCTTTTTCGAATTTGTGATTCGATTGTTCTTTTTGGTTAACCTAGAGTTATTTAAGGAAATTAAATATTAGCTTTCCTTAAAAGGCTTTGTCTAGGCGATGGTGGTTGCTCCCATATCTAAGAAGGCCATGTGCCTCGCCATGCAGTCCTGGAAGCCAATTTTGGAAATTAATATTTAATGAAATTAATAACTTAGGTAGATTTGAATCAATAGTGTTAAGTTCCACTTGCGATTCAAATCTAAACCATTAAGAATAGATAAGTTAAATTTGGAATCAATGATGTTAAGTTTCGTCTGCGATTCCTAGTTTAACTTCTAAAGAACACAATAGGTTATTTAAGGAAAGGTTCGACACTTGTACAAAAATTTTTGTACAGTGAAACCGGTACGTTTTCCTAGGATTAACCAATAATTGGTATCAGAGCTAGGGTTTGCCTCTGTGTGTTTAGAATTCAAATAGGTTATGCACATGTCATACATAATTTAGGCAGGATAATAGTAGGATGTGCTAACTCTTTGGTTGTAGGCTCCAACTATTATGACATTTAGATATTGTGTGTGATTGGACCCTTGGATATGTTAAGGGCATTATTTTGTATGCACGATTGTATGTATCAAATACAGCAGGAGCTGTATTATTTTTAGAATTTTATTTTTTGTTCGATCTAGAATACATGTACATTCCCTCGTGGAATATAGGATCGATATATGTAAAATTCTATTTTTATCGCGGATCAGATTCTTGCGAGGCGTGGTACTATCAGAGCACCAGAGACGCAGCGAAATAAGAAGCAAGATGGATGCGACGACTCGACCCGATGACGGTGGCAATAGATGTCAGCAGCTAGGGTTGAAGCTGTTAGAGTGTATACTAAAAGCCTAGCTTTTGGTATAAACATTTATCTAGAAATAAGAATCACATTGGTCAAATGTCTACATTTGTGATAAATGTAGTTGTTCAATTAATTTATATTGTAGATAACATAGTGTGTGGTGTCACACACAGAGGATCATGTTATCAGTACCTTATAAATTATAAACAGTAGCTCACGACCAAAATGGAAAGGAACAAACCATTAGAAGGTCGTAGTGTAATTAGGTATCAGTTTATCTTGACTGTATAATTACACTAGTACACTTAGAGTGTATTGAGTAGGACCATTTGAGGTCGTTTCTTTTATACTGATTTTATAAAGAAACAAAGACCTCGGTTATTATGGAAGTGTGTGCTCTTAATCCTAATATAATAACAAGCACATATATTTGATATTTATTTCTTTAATTTATCAATGGGTGAGATTTAGTTCGATGAATCAATAAACCCGATAAGTTGGGAAATGGTATCACTTATAGTGTGTGTTGTTGATTATAGAAGGAAACTGTGTCCTAGAGATACTAGGTTGATAATGTCCCCAAGAGGAGCTCATAAGGATTGTCATGTTAAACCCTGCAGGTGGACTTAGTCCGACATGACGATAAGGTTGAGTGGTACTACTCTTGGACTTAGATATTAATTAAATGAGTTGTCAGTAACTCACTTAATTAGTGGACATTCGATATCTTAAACATAGGAGACTAACACACTCATAATAAGAAGGAGCCCAAAATGTAATTTGGGATTGGTGCGGTAGTTCAATGATAGTTCTCTAGTGGAATGAATTATCATTGATAAAATTAAGTTGTGTGTTCGGGGCGAACACGGGATGCTTAATTTTATCGGGAGACCAAAACCAATTCCTCCTCTCGGTCCCTATCGTAGCCTCTTATTTATAGAGTTCTATACCCACCTATACCCACCTTCTAAACCTACCCAATAGGGGCCGGCCAAGCTAGCTTGGGAACAAGCTAGGGCCGGCCTAGGTATAAAATTGGGTGGCCGGCCCAAGCTAGTAGGGCCGGCCAAAATAAATTAAAAAAGAAATTTAATTTTAATTTTTATTATTATGTGGAAGATATAATTTAAAGAGAATTAAAATTAAAATATCTCTCTTGTAATAGATCTACAAAAGATTAAAGAAAAAGATTAGATCTCTTTCCTTATTTGTAGATTGTAGAGATATTTTATTTTCTCTTTAAATATTATCCACATGTTGATAAAATTAAAATTATAGAAATTTCCTTTTTATCAACCATGAAGGGATTTTGAAGAGAAATTAAATTTACAAGAACAAATAAGGAAATTTTTGTTGATTGGAAATTTTCTTCTCTTTAAATTGTGGCCGGCCATATGAATTTAATGGGGAGTTTTTATTTTATTAATTCCTCATTAATTCATATTAAGGAAAGCTATTGATATTATTTTTAATAAGTTTCCTTAATTGTCAAGGCCAAGGATTATAAAAGAGGGAGTTAAGGTGCCTTGAAGAGAGACAATATTTTTATTTTTCTCTCCCTCTTTTCTTCTTCTTGTGGCCGGCCCTAGGCTTTCTTCTTTCTTCTCTTTTGGTGGCCGAACCATACATCTCTTGGAGCTCTTGTTGGTGGCCGGACCTAGGAAGGAGAAGAAGAAGAGGAGGAAGCCTCATCTTGAAGATCCTTTGGAGCATTGGTGGTGATCAAGTTCTTCTTCCTTGGAGGTGGTTCTTCTTGTGGCCGAACCTTGCTTGGAGAAGAAGAAGGTGCGTGGTGGTTCTCGTCTTGGAAGATCGTCGCCCACACGACGTCCGGGATAAGAAGAGGAATACAGTAGAAGATCAAGAGGTTTTTCTACAAGGTATAACTAGTAATTTCTATTTCCGCATCATGCTAGTTATTTATGGAAATAATACCAAATACAAGAGGCTTACGTTCTAGTGTTTCGAATATGGTTTTTCGAAGTTGTGTTCTTTTGTTTCTTTCTTTTCCTTGTGATTTGATTGTTCTTTTTGGTTAACCTAAAGTTATTTTAGGAAATTAAATATTAGCTTTCTATTAAAGGTTTTGTCTAGTCGGTGGTGGTTGCTCCCATATCCAAGAAGGCCATGTGCCTCGCCACGTCAGTACTGGGAACCTTTTATGGAAATTAATATTTAATGGAATTAATAACTTAAGGAGACTTGGGTCAAACGTGTTAAGTTCCGCAGGAGATCCAAGTCAAAACCTAAAAGAACAAATAGATTAAGTTTTGGATCAAACGTGTAAAGTTCCGCAGGCGATTCAAAAATTTAATTTAAAAGAACACATGGTAGCTAGGAAAAGGTTCAGACCTTTGTACAAAATTTTTGTACAGTGGAACCTATAGGTTTTCCGAGTAGCAACCAACAATTGGTATCAGAGCTAGGGTTTTGCCTCTGTGTATTTGGTATTAGTTTAATTATGCACATGTCATACATAATTTAGGCAGGATAATAGTAGGATGTGCTAACTTTGTGGATGCAGGATCCAACTATTATGGCTTATAGTTTTATGTGTGTGATTGGACCCTTGGACATGTCAAGGGCATTTATATGTGTGTGCATGATTGTATTAAAATACAGCAGGAGCTGTATTTAGATTTATTAGGATTTTATTTTTGATCTAGATACATGTACATTCCTTTTATGGAATATAGGATCAAAATGTAAAATTCTATTTATGTCGCGAATCGAATCTTGCAAAGCGTGGAACCTTCTAAGGACCAGAGGCGCAGCGGAACAAGGAGCAAGATGGATGCGACAGCTAGACCCGGTGGCGGTGGCCAAATATGGCAGCAGCTTGGGATGACAACACACGGAGGACAACTAGAGATAAAAGCCATAATAGTTGAAAATTAGATTTTCTATTTATTGCTTTTATATTGTGTTGTGTGTGCATGTTAGTTTAGAAGGCTAGCATAGTTAAAATTCCTCATTTATAAATAACTAAGTGGGAGAGGGATTTTTAAGTAAATCCCATGGTCTCCATTACTGGTTTGTAAGTGATGCAAACAAGCTTGCGCGTTGGCTCTGAGTGCCTTCCTCCATAACGGATGAGCTTGTTGGCAGATCACTAGAACAGACTTCCATTTTTGGATGACTATAGGAAGTTAATTAAGAGCGTGTGATCTTCCCCAACGGAAGGGGCATAATCTTATTAATGGACTTAGTGTCAAGTAATGGTATACACTTAGACACATCTAATAGTATCCTCCCCATCGGAGTCACTGCTATTATTTGTGTGACCAAATGAGACCAACTATTAATTTGTCATAAAATTAGGTTGACAAGATAATAAAATTAAAGGGTTAAAACCCCTCTTACAAATGATTGATTTTGTATACGTCCACACTAACGTGGCATACAAAATTAACGATGTTTGAGATAATTTTATTTGTCATAAAGTTTCGTTGACAAGATAGTTAATGGGTAAAACCCTCCTCTTACAAATGTTAATTTTGTATACGTCCACACTAACGTGGCATGCAAAATTCACGGTGTCTTGAGGTGTTGGTAAATTTAAATAGTATTGTTAGAAGAATCAATATTATTTTAAATTTAGAAGTCCTGACCAAATATTTGATTAAAGATAGACCAACTATTAATTTTATTCGTCATAAAGAAAGGTTGACGAGATAATAAAATTAAATGATAAAATTTCCTCTTTGAATTTGTATACGTCCACACTAACGTGGCATACAAAATTCATGGGGATTTTTAAGGAGTTGGTCTTAACCAAATATTTTTGTGATTCTTAGGATGATGGTCAATCCCTAGCTGATATACTTTAGGATAGACTTAGTGGTCCCAATTATAATTGATTGGAAATAGGATTTGGACATTAAGGTACACTGTCCTCTTAGAACTAAGAACAATTTAGGTGTATTTAATTCATTAGTTGAAACATGTCTAGTGGTGTTATCTACCAGAACCTGGAGTGTAGATACAAGATGCCATTAATCATGTCTGCAATTCATTGCAGGGTTCCAGGAAACCCGACAACTAAATGAAAGGTAAATCACCGTCCACATGGGCACTACTGTAAAAGTGGTAGCTATTGCAGTGGGAGATGTTTATCTTTTGATAAGAATAAAATATGGATTTTAAGTAATTGTCTTTACGTACCAAGTTTAGAAAGAACCTGATTTCAGTTTCTAAACTATTATAGATATTGTGTCTATTTTGATAACAAAGTTGTTATCAAGAAAAATAGGAAAGTTATCTATTCTGGTATGATGGTTGACAATTTATAATCCAATAACTCCCACGATGCAATAAATGGAAATTAGTAACACATCTTCTAATTTTAAGAGAAAGCAACCTTCGGAAATGAACCAATTATATCTTTGGCATCTAAAAGCTAGGTTATACTTGAGTAGGATTCACTGGTAGCTAATGAACTTTTGGGTTCATTGGTAGTGGAAATATTTCCAACCTGCGAGTCTTACTTGGAAGGAATATAACCAAGAAGCTTTTAAGTCCAAGGGGTATGGAGTCAAAGATATGTTGAAATCGGTTCATTCTGATTTGTGTGATCCTATTAATATCCAGACAAGAGGTAGTATTGAATATTTTGTCTATTTTATAGACAACTATTCAAGATACAAATAAATTTACTTAATGTACCGCAAGACTAAGTACTTTGATTAGTTCAAAGAGTACAAGGTTGATGCGGAGAAATATTAAAGTAAAAAGTCACTATGGAAGATCGTAGTGGCAAGCACCTCTTGAGAGATTTTAGGAGTCACTTATCAGTAGTTGGATTTCAATCCCAACTAACTGCATCTGGTACACCCCAACAGAATGGTGTAGTAGAAAGAAGGTAAAGGACTCTTATGGAATAATTAGATAGATTCAGAAAATTACCAAATTCATTTTAAGGATATACTCTGAAAACGGAAGTGAACATAGTACCTTCCAAAGTCATAACTCTCTACTCATATAGAGTTGCTGAATAGGCGTAAGCCTATTTTGAAGCATATTCGGATTCGGGTAATCCAGCACATATGAGAGATAATGATAAGTTGGATAGGAGTTCACTTGTTTGTAAGTTATCCTAGATAAACAAAAGTAGGTTTATAGTCTTAAAAATCAGAAGGTCATTGTTAGCATCAATGACTGTTTTTTAGAAAAGGACTATATAATGAACCACGTGCTCATAAGTAAATTTGTTCTTAAGGAAATAATAAAAGACATGTCTAATCTAGTACCAACTGTACAAGATGAGATACCACAAGGAAAACTGCAACACGTATCACAAATGATACACAATTTTAAAAAATGCCTTGTCGTAGTGGGAGGGTTGTTAAGCAACCTTAAAAGATTCATGTTTTGGGAGAGTTTTTGGACTCTATCCCTGAAGGACATGAACCTGATCTCCGGTCATATGATGAAGCACTCCAAGATAAAGATGCAGCATCTTGGCAAAGAGTAATGAATAAAAGAATTAGAATATATGTATTCTAATAAAATCTGGAAGCTTGTAGAATCACCAAATGGTGTAAAAGCCGTTGGGTGTAAAAAGGTCTATAATAGGAAAAGAGGGATAGACAGGAAGGTAATAACTTTCAAAGCAAGGCTTGATGAAAAAGGAAACTTTTTCACTGGTAGTCATGCTTAAGTCTATCCGGATTCTTTTATCTATTTGGCAAGTGGATGTCAAGACAGCATTCCTTAATGGAAGTCTTGAAGAAAACATCCATATAAAGCAACCAGAAGGGTTCATTACAAAAGGCTAAGAGCATCTTGTGTGTAAGCTCAATCAGTCTATGGACTGAGGCAAAGCTTCAAGGTCTTGGAATATCCGGTTTATCAAAGTAATCCAGATCTATGGATTTAGTAACCGGATAAGTCTTGTGTATACAAAAGATGTGATGGAAACGTGGTGGTATTTCTTGTACTATACTTAGATAACATTTTTGGTAGTTGGAAACAATATCAAAATGTTGTCAGAAGTAAGGGTATGGTTATCCAAACAATTCGATATAAAGGACTTGGGAGAATGTATATATTCTTGAGATCAAAGTAATAAGGGATCGCAAGAAAAGAATATTTTACTTATCCCAAGCTTCATACATCGGAAAAATCCTTGCTCGTTTTAAGCATACAAAACTCCAAGAAAGGTTTCTTACCTTTTCAGGATGGAGTAACTTTATCTAAAGATATGTCTCTGTAGACATCAAAGGAGATAAAAGAAATAAAGGCAGTTCTTTATGCTTCGGCTATCGGAAGCCTAATATATGCTATGCACGAGATCAGAAATCTGTTTTGCCAAGGGCATAGTTAGCAGATATCAAAGTAATCCTGGACAAGGACAGTGGACTGCAGTAAAGCATATATTGAAGTACCTTAGAGGCACTAGAGATTATATGCTAGCTTACAAGGCAGTTAATTTGGTCCTAGTGGGTTGCATGGATTTTGGCTTCCAATCGGATAGGGACAATAATAAGTCAACCTTGGGGTTTTGTGTTTACTTTAGGAGGTAAAGTCATAACTATGGAAGAGTGATAATCATAGGTGTTTTTCTGAACTCCACCATAGAAGCTTAGTATATGGCAAGCCTCTGAGGTAGCCATAAAAGCTGAATGACTTAATAACCTCAAGATAGACTTAGATATGATTTCTGGTTTGTCCAAAAATTATTACAATTTATTGTAATAATGTTGGTGCAGTAGCAAACTCGAAGAAACCATAAGTCTATAAGGCAAGTAAACACAATAGAGCGCAAGTACCACCCAATACGAGGAATCGTATAAACGAGGAGAAGTTGTTGCCGCCTAGATTGCATCAGGTGATGACCTATAGATCCTTTCACTAAGGTCCTTAAGGCAAGAGCTTTTGATGGGCATGTTGAAGGGATGGGAATCAGATGTATGGCAGCAGATATGACAGCTTAGTCTTTTAGTATAAGTGGGAGATTGTTAGAGTGTATACTAAAAGCCTAGCTTTTGGTATAAACATTTATCTAGAAATAAGAATCACATTGGTCAAATGTCTACATTTGTGATAAATGTAGTTGTTCAATTAATTTATATTGTAGATAACATAGTGTGTGGTGTCACACACAGAGGATCATGTTATCAGTACCTTATAAATTATAAACAGTAGCTCACGACCAAAATGGAAAGGAACAAACCATTAGAAGGTCGTAGTGTAATTAGGTATCAGTTTATCTTGACTGTATAATTACACTAGTACACTTAGAGTGTATTGAGTAGGACCATTTGAGGTCGTTTCTTTTATACTGATTTTATAAAGAAACAAAGACCTCGGTTATTATGGAAGTGTGTGCTCTTAACCCTGATATAATAACAAGCACATATATTTGATATTTATTTCTTTAATTTATCAATGGGTGAGATTTAGTTCGATGAATCAATAAACCCGATAAGTTGGGAAATGGTATCACTTATAGTGTGTGTTGTTGATTATAGAAGGAAACTGTGTCCTAGAGATACTAGGTTGATAATGTCCCCAAGAGGAGCTCATAAGGATTGTCATGTTAAACCCTGCAGGTGGACTTAGTCCGACATGACGATAAGGTTGAGTGATACTACTCTTGGACTTAGATATTAATTAAATGAGTTGTCAGTAACTCACTTAATTAGTGGACATTCGATATCTTAAACATAGGGAGACTAACACACTCATAATAAGAAGGAGCCCAAAAATATAATTTGGGATTGGTGCGGTAGTTCAATGATAGTTCTCTAGTGGAATGAATTATCATTGATAAAATTAAGTTGTGTGTTAGGGGCGAACACGGGATGCTTAATTTTATCGGGAGACCAAAACCAATTCCTCCTCTCGGTCCCTATCGTAGCCTCTTATTTATAGAGTTCTATACCCACCTATACCCACCTTCTAAACCTACCCAATAGGGGCCGGCCAAGCTAGCTTGGGAACAAGCTAGGGCCGGCCTAGGTATAAAATTGGGTGGCCGGCCCTAGCTTGAACCCAAGCTAGTAGGGCCGGCCAAAATAAATTAAAAAAGAAATTTAATTTTAATTTTTATTATTATGTGGAAGATATAATTTAAAGAGAATTAAAATTAAAATATCTCTCTTGTAATAGATCTACAAAAGATTAAAGAAAATGATTAGATCTCTTTCCTTATTTGTAGATTGTAGAGATATTTTATTTTCTCTTTAAATATTATCCACATGTTGATAAAATTAAAATTATAGAAATTTCCTTTTTATCAACCATGAAGGGATTTTGAAGAGAAATTAAATTTACAAGAACAAATAAGGAAATTTTTGTTGATTGGAAATTTTCTTCTCTTTAAATTGTGGCCGACCATATGAATTTAATGGGGAGTTTTTATTTTATTAATTCCTCATTAATTCATATTAAGGAAAACTATTGATATTATTTTTAATAAGTTTCCTTAATTGTCAAGGCCAAGGATTATAAAAGAGGGGGTTAAGGTGCCTTGAAGAGAGACAATATTTTTATTTTTCTCTCCCTCTTTTCTTCTTCTTGTGGCCGGCCCTAGGCTTTCTTCTTTCTTCTCTTTTGGTGGCCGAACCATACATCTCTTGGAGCTCTTGTTGGTGGCCGGACCTAGGAAGGAGAAGAAGAAGAGGAGGAAGCCTCATCTTGAAGATCCTTTGGAGCATTGGTGGTGATCAAGTTCTTCTTCCTTGGAGGTGGTTCTTCTTGTGGCCGAACCTTGCTTGGAGAAGAAGAAGGTGCGTGGTGGTTCTCATCTCGGAAGATCGTCGCCCACACGACGTCCGGGATAAGAAGAGGAATACGGTAGAAGATCAAGAGGTTTTTCTACAAGGTATAACTAATAATTTCTATTTCCGCATCATGCTAGTTATTTTTGGAAATAATACCAAATACAAGAGGCTTACGTTCTAGTATTTCGAATATGTTTTTCGAAGTTGTGTTCTTTTGTTTTCTTTCTTTTCCTTGTGATTTGATTGTTCTCTTCGGTTAACCTAAAGTTATTTTAGGAAATTAAATATTAGCTTTCTATTAAAGGTTTTGTCTAGTCGGTGGTGGTTGCTCCCATATCCAAGAAGGCCATGTGCCTCGCCACGTCAGTACTGGGAACCTTTTATGGAAATTAATATTTAATGGAATTAATAACTTAAGGAGACTTGGGTCAAACGTGTTAAGTTCCGCAGGAGATCCAAGTCAAAACCTAAAAGAACAAATAGATTAAGTTTTGGATCAAACGTGTAAAGTTCCGCAGGCGATTCAAAAATTTAATTTAAAAGAACACATGGTAGCTAGGAAAAGGTTCAGACCTTTGTACAAAATTTTTGTACAGTGGAACCTATAGGTTTTCCGAGTAGCAACCAACAGAAGCATACTGAAGATAGTGAAGGAAAAGGCCATAATAGTTGGAAAATTAATTTCCAAACTTATTGCTTTTATTTACTGTGATGTTTATGTGCATGTGATGTATGCTAGCATAGGTTAAAATCCTCATTTTTAAATAACTAAGTGAGAGAGGGATTTTAATAAATCCCATGGTCTCCATTACTGGTTTGTAAGTGATGCAACAAGCTTGCGTGTTGGCTCTGAGTGCCTCCCTCCACAATGGATGAGTTTGTTGCGGATCACTAGATCAAACTTCCTTTTATGGATGGTTATAGGAAATCATTTAGGAGCGTGTGATCTTCTCCAACTGAAGGGGCACAATCCTATTTAATGGACTTAGTATCAAGTAATGGTATACACTTAGACGCATTCAATAGTATTCTCCCTAACGGAGTCATTGCTATTGTTTTGTGTGACCAAAGTGAAACCAACTATTAATTTTATTTGTCATAAAATTAGGATGGCAAGATAATAAAATTAATGGGTCACACCCTCCTCTTACAAATGTTGAATTTGTATACGTCCACACTAATGTGGCATGCAATATTCACGGTGATTTGAGGTGTTGGTTAATTTAAAATAGTATTGTTTGAGGAATCAATATTATTCTAAATTTAGAGTCTTGACCAAAGTTTATTTTTGTGATTCTTAGGATTACTTTCAACCCACTGGCCATTATACTGAAAGAGAACAAACTTACTGGTCCAAACTATATAGATTGGAAAAGAAACTTGGACATTGTTCTTACTGCTAAGAGTTATAAGTTTGTACTGACTGAGGCTTGCCCTGATGCACCTAACGGTGACTCTACCCCAGAGGATATTGAGTATCATAAGAAATGGGTAAAAGCTGATGAGATGGAGCGGTGTTACATTTTGGCATCAATGTCAAATGTATTGCAACATCAACATCAAGATTTACCAACAGCTTATGATATAATGAACAATCTCAAAGAACCCTTTGGGCACCAGAGTCGGACTACTAGGTAAGAGGCAATGAGAAAGCTAATGACAACCACCATGTCTGGGGGGGCACCCATAAGGGATCATATCCTCAAAATGATGGCTTATCTGAATGAAATACAAGTCCTTGGAGGAGAAATCGATGGGAAACCCAGGTCGATATAATCCTCCTAGCGCTACCCAGAAGTTTTAAGCAGTTCCGCCTGAACTATAACATGAACAAAAGAGACTATACGTTGGCGGAACTTCTGACAGAACTACAAGCAACAGAAGGAATATTTCATCACAGATCTCAGATTCACTATGCTGAAAATGGTTCTACTTCTAAGTCGAAAGGCAAGAAGAAGAAGAAACAAGTCTTTTCAGCAAAGAAAGTGAATAAACCTCAGGGACAAAAGGCTGGAATCTGCAAGCAGTCAGGACATTGGAAGGCGGACTGTCCTCGTAGGAACCAGAACAATAAAGGTATATCTCATGCTCTAGTAGTTGAAACATGTTTAGCGGTGTTATTTACCAGCACCTGGTGTGTAGATATGGGAGCCACTAATCATGTCTGTAATTCTTTGCAGGGGTTCTAGGAAACCCGACGACTATTTGATGGAGAGATCTGTCTACATGGGCAATGCTACTAAGGTGACGGCTGTTGCAGTGGGAGATGTCTACTTATCATTTGATAGGAATAGGAATTTGATTTTAAGAAATTGTCTTTAAGTACCTAGTTTTAGAAAGAATTTAATTTCAATTTCTTAACTGTATTTGTTAGTTAGAGCCCTAGAGCCAATCATTTGATGATTGTATGGACTCATTGTATCATATTCTTGTATATTAATAAAGGCATTTGTTTGGTTATTATACTTATTTGTATTAGTTCCAAATAGACTAAGTATAATAGCGTCCTTGAGTAGAAGGTTCATACCTATATCAATCGATTAGTTGAATCGATAGTGAGATGATATAGGGAACACTACTCTAAATCATTCCTAGTCGAGTATTAACATTCAGGGACAATGTTAATGCAATAAGACTAGCATGTAGGTCAGCTCGATGACTTGATCTCACAAGTCATGGATATAGAGATATCAAGCTGACACATGGGTATACATTGGAGAATGTATATTGAATGACCCGCCATGAGAAAGTATCATGGATCGTTATATGAATGTCATATACTTTCTCATGTGGCTATTAGTATGACTATTAGTCCTTAGACCTGAAGTCACCATGGATCCCTACATAAGGAGTTTATGTACTTTGGTTTCGTCAAACGTCACCCGTAACTGGGTGGACTATAAAGGCGATTACTGGGTATATAACGAATTATGCAGAGGGATGTGAGTGATGTAGATGGGATCTATCCCTCCCATTGACGGGAGCGACATCGGTATTCTTGATAGAGTGAGACCACTAAGTGCATGGCCATGCCCAAATGAGTCAACATTAGATGTTGAGCTCATTTGATTGAGTGAGTCTACTTGGAGTTCAAGATTTAGATTGGTCAGAGGATGACACGGTCTATGCCTCACATTGACCAATCTAGATGTCTATGATAGAAGGACACTTGTCATATATTGTGAGGAGTCACAATTAGTAGTCACAAGGTGATGTTGGATCTCGACATTTCTTGTAACTTGGGTAGTAATGATGTGTTGCTAGATACCGCTCATTACTTATGCTCCTAAATGGGTTTAGGGCATTGCCAACGTTACAAGAACCTATAGGGTCACACACTTAGGACAATTAGATGGAGATTAGGTTCATATGATGAACCAAGAGGATTAGATTCATTTGATGAATCAAATTGGATTAAGAGTAATCCTAATTGGGCTAACTTGAGTTCGACTCAAGTTGATTCATGTATTCAATGAGTCTAATTTAGATTTTGACTCATTGAATCAATTTAATTAAATGAATTAGATTCATTATATTAAGTTGGCTTGAATCAAATGGTTGGATTCGATCAACCATGGAAGAGATTTGGTCAAGTTTGACTTGACTTGAGAGGAAGATTAAAAGTCAAGTTTGACTTGACTTTATGCCACCTCATGGGTGAGTTGGCATTGAAGTGGACCAATGATGTTACTCCACATCATCATGGGTGCCACCTCATGGAAGTTACAAAGCCATTTTCTTAATAACTTCACATTAATTGCATTTAATGGGGAGTTACACATGAAGATAGTGGCCGGCCACATTTTGAATGGGGATGAATTGATTTTTCATTCAAGTGTGCATTATTCTTCCTTCTTCCTCTCAAGTTCTCCCTCTCCCTCTCCTCCTTGTTTGGCCGAATCTTACCAAGGTGCTAGCACACCTTTGTGTGAGGTTTTCTCCATCTACGTGTCCGTGTGGATACTTCTAGAGGACTGACGCTTGACGGTCTAGAGATCCGGCAATTCCTTGGACGAGCGGGAACGCGAAAGGGCACGCTTCAAGGTATACTTCTCAACACATAGATCTAGGAGTAGATCTAAAGTTTTTGAAACTCATACTTGTATTTCATTCGGTTTTCCTTGCACGGATCTACGGCTTTGGGTGATTCGGGGTTTCTGCGACGCGAAAAGCGGTTTTCGCGGCCTGAAAAACCCAACAGTATTTGGATGGATATTCTGTTTCATTTAGTAACAATGTCGTTATAAAGAGAAATAAAGTGATTATCTGTTCTGGTGCATTAGTTGACAATTTAAACACTTTAAATCCAATTTCTCCCACAAAGTAAAATATAAAAATTAATAACACATCTTCTAACTCTAATAAGAGAAAAGAACCTTCGGAAATGAACCAAATGTATCTTTGGCATCTAAGGCTTGAACATATTAACTTAAGTAGGATTCAAAGGCTTGTAGCCGATGTGTTGGTGCAACCTTAGGTCAAGGTTGACCTGGTTGACCCGACTCGAGGTGACTTGACTCGAGTTGTATTTTGATGTTTGACTTGGGAAGATTGTCGGTGCAACCTTAGGTCAAGGTTGACCTAGTTGAGTTGCATGTTGATGTTTGACACTCGTGAGAGAGTTCTATTCTTGATGTGAGACAAGAATAGATGGTTGAGAGATTATTGGTGCAACCCTAGGTCAAGGTTGACCTGGTTGACCTGAAAAGTCCAAGTATGGAGACTTGGCACTGGAAAAGTCCAAGCAGGGAGCTTGGCACGCGAAAAGTCCAAGTATGGAGACTTGGCACTGGAGAAGTCCTGGTGAATGAAGCCAGGCTGCGGGAAAGTCCTAACTGGGATGTTAGGCAGGTGGAAAGTCCTGGTGAGTGAAGCCAGGCAGTGGGAAAGTCCTAACTGGGATGTTAGGCAGTGTGGAAAGTCCTAGTGAGTGAAGCCAGGCAGTGGGAAAGTCCTAACTGGGATGTTAGGCAGTTGGAAAGTCCTGGTGAGTGAAGCCAGGCAGTGAGAAAGTCCTAACTGGGATATGCAGGTGAAAACCCTAGTGAGTGAAGCTAGGTGAAAGTCCCGTGAGTGAAGCCGCAAGGAAAATCCAGATGGATCAAGGGTGATCGGACATCCGGTGATGGGAAGTCCAAGTAGGTCATAGGAGTGACCGGATACTTGAAGAGGAAAGTCCAAGTGGGTCAAGGATTGACCGGACACTTGGTGGGAGTCTTAGCAGTCAAGGGAGTGACCGGATGCTAAGCATGATGTACCAATAGGTCAAGGTTGACCGGATATTGGTTGGAAGGTTTGGGACTTGGTTTGGGCAAAATTGCTTCGGATCGATCAGCATCCGATCCGTGTGTATCGATCGATCCGGTGACCGATCGATAACAAATGTAAGGCAAGCGCAGCTTTGAAGCTATCGATCGGCTCCGGGACCGATCAAGATGAAGTCTGACGGCCCCACGACCGATCGAGACGCAAAGAGAGGTGGGATCGCGTGGACCGATCCATGGTGGCCTCGATCGGTCCACGATCGATCAGAAACCAACGTAAAGTTGGGCAACTTTCATGAATCGATCGGTCTAGGGACCGAGCCGGCCCCGATCGGTCCCGGATCGATCAGTAATCTGACCGATCAGGGTGGAGCCTGATCGGTCCACGATTCGACCGTTGAGTCACAACGGGTCGCTCCGTCTTCTCCGCTGGCTTCTGTCTTCGCTGTGCAGGTTCGCAGGTTATAAAAGGAGATCAAGGCTTTGGTGCTTTTTTTTCTTTCTTCTTTTCTTCTCTTCTGCTGAAGATTTGTGGGCTGCTATAAGAGCTCTGTTGAGTTCCTTCCAAAAGCTTCGCGTGAGCTTCCCCGACTGGAACAGCTGCTGCTGTTAGGGTTTTTGAAGCTGCTGCTTCATCCGGACTCCAGTCGACGAGAAAGCAAGTTTGGTAGAGTTCTTGTGTATTCTTATTGTATTTCTTGCTTATTCTTTGTACTTGTACTCCTGTTTGCTGTTGCAAACAAGTGTGGCGAGGTTTCTCCACCCAGAAGAAGTTTTTATTAGCCGGTTTTCCGGGGACTCATCCACCGACGGATTGATTGGGTTTGTCCACCTTACGGACACGCCGAGGAGTAGGAGCATCATCTCCGAACCTCGTACATCGCTGTGTTAAGGTTTGATATTCTTCCTTTCGTTTCTAGTTTATTTTTCCGCTGCGCTAACGAATTGTAGGAAGAAACGAGCGATTTGGGGCGGCTATTCACACCCCCCTCTCTAGCCGAGTACGAAGGATCCTAACACGATGGACTCTTGGGTTCATTAGAGTTGGAAAACTTTCAAACATGTGAATCTTGCTTGGAAGGTAAAATGAATAAGAGACCTTTTAAGGCCAAGGGGTATAGATCCAAAGATGCGTTAGAACTGGTTCATTCTGATTTGTGTGGTCCTATGTCTATCCAGGCAAGAGGTGGTTATGAATACTTTGTCTCCTTTATAGACGATTATTCAAGACACGGATATATTTACCTGATGCGCCGTAAGTCTGAATGCTTTGACAAGTTCAAGGAATATAGGGCTGATGTGAAGAAACGTCTTGGTAAAAGTATCAAGACACTACGATCTGACCGTGGTGGCAAATACCTCTTTGGAGAGTTTAGGAATTACTTATCAGAAGTCGGGATTCAATCCCAATTGTCTGCACTTAGTACACCCCAACAGAATGGTGCGGCAGAACAAAGGAATAGGACTCTTATGGAAATGGTTAGATTGATGATGAGTTTTTCAGAATTACCAAATTCATTTTGGGGATATGCTTTGGAAACAGCAGTGTACATTTTGAATATGGTACTTTCTAAAACAATTCCTTCTACTCCCATGGAATTATGAAATGGGCGAAAGCCTAGTTTGAATAATATTCGGATATAGGGTAGTCTAGCACATGTGCTGAAGGGAGATACTGACAAGTTGGAATCACGTACAGAAGTTTGTCTGTTTGTGGGATATCCTAAGGGAACGAAAGGTGGTTTGTTTTATAATCCTAAAAATCAGAAAATCATTGTTAGCACCAATGCTCGATTTTTAGAAGAAGATTATGTAATGAACCATAAGCCCATGAGTGAAATTGTTCTAGAAGAAATTAGAGAGGACACGTCTACTTTAGTACCAACAGTACAAGATGAAGTACCACAAGAAACTGCAACACGTGTCACACATGATACACAGCCAGAGACATTGCCTCGTCATAGTGGGAGGGTTGTAAGGCAACCTGAGAGATTCATGTTTTTGGGAGAATCTTTAGACTTGATCTCAGGTAAACATGAACCTGATCCCCGAACATATGACGAAGCACTCCAAGATATAGATGTAGTATCTTGGCAAAAGGCAATGAATTCTGAAATAGAATCTATGTATTCTAATAAGGTCTGGGAGCTTGTAGAACCACATGATGGTGTAAAAGCCATTGAATGCAAGTGGATCTACAAAAGGAAAAGAGGGATAGATGGGAAGGTAGAAACCTTCAAAGTAAGACTTGTTGCGAAAGAGTATACTCAAAAAGAGGGAATCGATTATGAGGAGACTTTTTCACCGGTAGCCATGCTTAAGTCTATCCGGATACTCTTATCCATTGCCGCTCATATGGATTATGAGATTTGGCAAATGGATGTCAAGACAGTTTTCCTTAATGGAAGTCTTGAAGAAAACATCCATATGAAGCAACCAGAAGGGTTCATTGAAAAGGGCAAAGAGCATCTAGTGTGTAAGCTTAATTGGTCCATTTATGGACTGAAGCAAGCTTCAAGATCTTGGAACATCCGGTTTAATGAAGTAATTCAGTCATATGGTTTTATTCAGTGTCCGAATGAGTCTTGTGTATACAAGAAGTGTAACGAAAATGCGGTGGTATTTCTTGTACTATACGTAGATGATATTTTGTTAATTGACAACAATGTCAAGATATTATCGGACGTAAGGGTATGGTTGTCCAAACAATTTGATATGAAGGACTTAGGAGAATGTGCACACATTCTTGGGATCAAAGTTATAAGGGATTGCAAGAAAAGAATGTTGTGTCTATCCCAAGCTTTATATATAGATACAATCCTTGCTCGTTTTAGCATGCAAAACTCCAAGAAAGGTTTCTTACCTTTTAGGTATGGAGTAGCTTTATCTAAAGAGATGTTTCCGAAGACATCAAAGGAGATAGAGGATATGAAGGCAGCTCCTTATGCCTCGGCTGTAGGAAACCTTATATATGCAATGCTATGTACGAGACCTGATATCTGTTTTACCGTGGGCATGGTTAGCAGATATCAGAGTAGCCCTGGACAAGGACATTGGACTGCGGTAAAACACATATTAAAGTACCTGAGAAGGACTAGAGACTATATGCTAGTTTACCAAGCAGATGATTTGCTCCCTGTGGGTTACACGGATTCGGACTTCCAATCAGATAGGGACAACAATAAGTCTACATTAGGCTATGTGTTTACTCTAGGAGGTGGAGTCATTGTATGGAGGAGTGTTAAGCAGAAATGCGTCTCGGACTCAACCATGGAAGCTGAGTATATGACAGCCTCTGAGGCAGCCAAAGAAGCTGTATGGCTCAGGAACTTTCTAATGGACTTAGATGTGATTCCTGGTTTGCCCAAGATCATCACAATTTATTGTGATAATAGCGGTGCAGTTGCAAACTCGAAGGAACCACGAGCCCATAAGGCAAGTAAACATATAGAGCGCAAGTACCACCTGATACGAGACATCGTCAAGCGAGGAGAAGTTGTCATCGCCAAGATTGCATCAACGGATAACCTGGCAGATCCTTTCACTAAGGCCCTTCTGGCGAAAGCTTTTTATCGGCATGTGGAGGGGATGAGAATCAGATGTATGGCAACAGATATGACAGGTTAGTCTTTTAGTATAAGTGGGAGATTGTTGGGGTGTATACTAAAAGTCTAGCTTTTGTAAACATTTATTTTTGAAATAAAAGAATCATATTAGTCAATATCTGCATTTATCTGTTAAATGTAATTGTTCAATTAATTTATATAGTAGATAATATGGAGTGTGGTGTCACACTCAGAAGGTCATGTTGTCGGTTCTCTATAAATTATAAACAGTTGTTCACGACTAAGATGGAAAGGAACAAACCATCAGAATAGTCGTAGTGTAATTAAGTATTAGTTTATCTTAACTAATAAATTACATTGATACACTTTAAGTGTATTGAGTATGACCATTTAGGTAAGTTCTTTTTGTACTGACTTAGTAAAAGAACTAGACCTTAGTTATTATGGAAGTGTGTGCTCTTAATCCTAATATAATAACAAGCACATATATTTAATATTTATTTCGTTGACTTATCAAATGGTGAGGTTTAGCTCGATAAATCAATATGTTCGATAAGTTGGGAAATGATATTACTTATAGTGTGTGTTGTTGATTATAGAAGGAATCTGTGTCCTAGTTATCTAGGTTGAGAATGTCCCCAAGAGGAGCTCATAAGGATTGTCATGTTAAACCCTGCAGGTGGACTTAGTTCGACATAACAATGAAGTTGAGTGGTACTACTCTTGGAGCTAGATATTAATTAAGTGAGTTGTCAGTAACTTACTTAATTAGTGGGCATTCGTAATCTTAAACTCAGGGAGACTAACACACTCATGATAAGAAAGAGCCCATAATGTAATTTGGGATTGGTGCGGTAGTACGGTAATAACTCTCTAGTGGAATGAGTTATTATCGATGAACTCGAGTTGTGTGTTCGGGGCGAGCACGGGATACTCAAGCTCATCGGAAGGCCAAAACCAATTTCTCCTCTAGGTCCCTGTCGTAGCCTCATTATTACCTCAAGTCCATCCAAATGTAAGGCTCTTCTTGGTGTCCAAGAAGTGGGCCGGTCCAATGCTTGGTGACCAAGCAAGGGCCAGCCACATCCTCTTTATAGGGGCCGACCCTTTGCTTGGTGACCAAGCATGAAGGGGTCGGCCACAATATTCAAACGAGGAGGGTTGTTTTTTAATTTTTAAAATCTTTTCTTTGTAGAAAACTATAAGTTTTAAAAGAGAGATTTTAATTTTAAAAACTTTCCTTATTTGAATTTGGCCACATGTTTTAATAGAGAGTTTTAAAAGTTTTAAAACTTTCCTTTTTAACCATCCTCATGGTTTAAGAAAAAAAGGGAGAAAAGTTTTAAAATTAAAATTTTCTATCATCATGTTAAAAAAGGAAATTTTGTAAAAGAAGTTTTAAATTTTAAAACATGGTTTTAATTTTTAGAACTTTCCTTTTTTAGCTCCTACTTTAGGAAAGAGAGCTTGTAAAATTTTATAAGAGTTTTCTTGTAAAATTTTATAAAAAATATATTTCCTTTTTCCCCTTGATGAGGTGGTCGGCCACCTTGCTTGGTGCCCAAGCAAGTGGCCGACCATATTAAATAAATAAAATCATCACAAAATTAAAATTGGTGATTGATTCAATCAAGAGGAAAGAAAAGGGAAAATAAAAAGGGAAAAGGAAAAAGTCTTGGATGATTTTATTTTTTGTAAAAAGTTTTTCCTTATTTGCCTTGGGCAAGTAATATAAAAGAAGGGGTGATGGGGCTTCATGAGACACAACTCTTATTCTTTGGCTTGGAGACTCTCTTGGTGGTCGGCCTCCTCTCTCCCTCTCTTCTCCCTTTACTCTCTTTTCTATTGTGGTGGTGGCGGCCGAATATTACAAGGAGGAGAAGCTCTTTTGGGTGGTGTTCATCTTGGAGGATCGTCACCCACACGACATCCAAGGCGAGGCGGGGAATATGATAGAAGATCTCGAGGTCATTAGCTTACAAAGAGAAGGTATAACTAGTAATTTTCTTCCGCATCATACTAGTTATTTTCTTTGTAAGAATTCTAAATACAAGAGACAATTAGATCTAGTTTTTCAAATTTATTTTTCGAGTTTGTGTTTTCTTCTTTTTCGAATTTGTTATTCGATTGTTTTTTTGGTTAACCTAGAGTTATTTAAGGAAATTAAATATTAGCTTTCCTTAAAAGGCTTTGTCTAGGCGGTGGTGGTTGCTCCCATATCCAAGAAGGTCATGTGCCTCGCCATGCAGTTCTGGAAGCCAATTTTAGAAATTAATATTTAATGAAATTAATAACTTAGGTAGATTTGAATTAATAGTGTTAAGTTCCGCTTGTGATTCAAATCTAAACCATTAAGAACAGATAAGTTAAATTTGGAATCAATGATGTTAAGTTCCGTCTACAATTCCTAGTTTAACTTCTAAAGAACACAATAGGTTATTTAAGGAAAGGTTCGACACTTGTACAAAAATTTTTGTACAGTGGAATCGGTACGTTTTCCTAGGATTAACCAACACCGAAAAATCTCCGGCTAGCTCAAGCTCCTTGTCGGTGGAGAAACCTCGCCACAAACACTTGAATACAAGCACACCAATCAAGCGAAGGCTTGGGAGACTCTAATAGGCTTTAACCAAATCTATTTTCGTCAACCATGCCCAAGCGCCCTGAGCTCTCTTAAATAGAGCTCGAGAGGAAAACACTAAGCTGTTTTCCCGCTACCAGTCGACTGGTGTATGCACCAGTCGATTGGTACTTTAAGTGAAGTTGATCGTTACCCAATGATCGACTACCAATCGACTGCTACAGTGTACCAGTTGACTACAACAGTAACCAGTCGATTGCTACAGTGCCACAACAGTGCTGCTATAGTGTTGCTACAGTGCTGCTACAGTAAAACCTAAAACCATAAGATTTTACCCCGAGTACAATCACTCAACACTCGTCCTCGGCCGACCAACCTAGACCTAGCCTTCTAGCCTCCTCCATCAGCCTCGCGCCCCTCGGATGTCTCCCCATCCATCACGTCTTGCCTTCTGGAGCTTCCTTCAACCTTGTCCTTATTATCAGGTCTTCCTTTGCCAAGAGGCTCCTCACCTCCGGGACTTCATCCATTGCCAAGTCACACTTGGACTTACGTTGACAAGACTACATACTTGGACTTACACCGCCAAGACTCATCCTTGGACTTTTCTCCTCTGCCAACAATGTTAGGACCAAAAGTAGCTAGAGGGGGGGGGGGGGGGGGGAATAGCTCGTCGCGTTCGCTCGGTGCTTGGCGTTGCTCGGCGTTGCTTGTTTCTTCAAGAATATGCAGCGGAAATACAAAGAAACAATCACACAACGCTAACACGGTTGGTTTACTTGGTATCCACCTCACAAGAGGTGACTAATCCAAGGATCCACACCAACACACACACCCTCCACTAAATAAAACTCTCCTTTATGGTAACTTGTTGGAGTGTATACTGAAAGCCTAAGCTTTGTAAACATTCATTATGAATAAAGAATCACATTTGGTCTAATTATCTATATTTGTTTGTAGTTGTTCATTTAATTTATATTGTAGATAACATAGTATGTGGTGTCACATACAGAAGATGATGTTATCAGTACCTTATAAATTATAAACAGTAGCTCACGACCAGAATGGAAAGGAACAAACCATTAGAAGGTCGTAGTGTAATTAGGTATTAGTTTATCTTGACTATATAATTACACTAGTACACTCAGAGTGTATTGAGTAGGACCATTCGAGGTCGTTCCTTTTATACTGACTTTATAAAGGAACAAAGACCTCAGTTATTATGGAAGTGTGTGCTCTTAATCCTAATATAATAACAAGTACATATATTTGATATTTATTTCTTTAATTTATCAATGGGTGAGATTTAGTTCGATGAATCAATAAACCGATAAGTTGGGAAATGCTATCACTTATAGTGTGTTGTTGATTATAGAAGAAACCGTGTCCTAGAGATACTAGGTTGATAATGTCCCAAGAGGAGCTCATAGGATTGTCATGTTAAACCTCGCAGTGGACTTAGTCCACATGACGATAAAGTTGAGTGGTACTACTCTTGGACTTAGATAATTAAATGAGTTGTCAGAACTCACTTAATTAGTGGACATTCGATATCTTAAACACGAGGAGACTAACACACTAAGAAGGAGTCCAAAAATTTGGGATTGGTGCGGTAGTTCAATGATAGTTCTCTAGTGGAATGAATTATCGTTGATAAAATTAAGTTGTGTGGGGCGAACACGGATGCTTAATTTTATCGAGACCAAAACCAATTCCTCCTCTCGGTCCCTATCGTAGCCTCTATTTATAGAGTACTATACCCACCTATACCCACCTTCTATACCCGAGGCCGGCCAAACTAGCTTGGGAATCAAGCTAGGGCCGGCCTATATATTGGGTGGCGGCCCTAGCTTGAACCCAAGCTAGTAGGGTGCCAAATAAAATTAAAAAGAAATTTAATTTTAATTTTATTATTATGTGGAAGATATATTTTAAAGAGAATTAAAATTAAATATCTCTTGTAAAGATCTACAAAAGATTAAAGAAAGAGATTAGATCTCTTTCCTTATTTGTAGATTGGAAGAGATGTTTTATTTTATCTTTAAAATTATTCACATGTTAATAAAATTAAAATTATAGATATTTCCTTTTATTAACCATGAAGAGATTTTAAAGAGAAATTTTATTTTCCGGAAACAAATTAGGAAGTTTTAATTGTTGATTAAAACTTGTCCTCTTTGATTCCAATGATGTGGCCCACAAATTAATTGGGGAAATTTTATTTTATTTCTCTCAATTAAATCATGTCAAGGAAATTAAGGAAAATTTATTGTAATTAAATTTCCTAATTTACCTGGGCCAAGGAATATAAAAGAAGGGGTGAGGGTGCCTTCACAAGACACAACATCTATTATTCCTCTCCCTCTTTTGTTCCTTGGTGTGGCCGGCCAACCTCTCCATCTCTTCCTCTTGTGGTGGCTGAACCCTACCCTTCTCTTGGAGCCCTTGTGGTGGCCGGATACTACTAAGAAGAAGAAGGAGAGAAAGCTAGCATCTCTTGGAGCTTGGTTAGTATTTTGGTTTTCTCCTTGGTGAAGCTTTTCTTTTGTGGCGAACCTTGCTTGGAGGAGAAGAAGGTGGTTGGTGGTTTCTCATCTTGGAAGATCGTTGCCCACACAACGTCCGAGGTTAGAAGAGGAATACGGTAGAAGATCAAGAGGTTTTTCTACAAGGTATAACTAGTAATTTCTATTTCCGCATCATGCTAGTTATTTATGGAAATAATACCAAATACAAGAGGCTTACGTTCTAGTATTTCGAATATGTTTTTTCGAAGTTGTGTGCTTTTGTTTCTTTCTTTTCCTTGTGGATTTCTTTGGTTAACCTAAAGTTATTTTAGGAAATTAAATATTAGCTTTCTATTAAAGGTTTTGTCTAGTCGGTGGTGGTTGCTCCCATATCCAAGAAGGCCATGTGCCTCGCCACGTCGATCTGGGAACCTTTATGGAAATTAATATTTAATGGAATTAATAACTTAAGGAGACTTGGGTCGAACGTGTTAAGTTCCGGAGAGATCCAAGTCAAAACCTAAAGAACAAATAGATTAAGTTTTGGATCAAACGTTTTAAGTTCAGGAGATCCAAAATTTAATTTAAAAGAACACATGGTAGCTAGAAAGGTTCGGACCTTTGTACAAAATTTTGCAATGGAACCTATAGGCTTTTCCCGAGTAGCAACCAACAATTTGGTATCGAGCTAGGGTTTTGCCTCTGTATTTGGTATTTAGTTTAATTATCACATGTCATACATAATTTTAGGTGGATAATAGTAGGATGTGCTAACTTTGTGACGCAGGATCCAACTATTATGGCTTTTAGTTATTATGTGTGATTGGACCCTTGGACATGTCAAGGGCATTTAATGTGTGCATGATTGTATTAAATACAGCAGGAGTCTGTATTTAGTTTTTATTAGGATTTTATTTTTCGATCTAGATACATGTACATTCCTTTTATGGAATATAGGATCAAAATGTAAAATTCTATTAATGTCACGGATCGAATCTTGCAAAGCGTGGAACCTTCTAAGGACCGCGGAACTAGGAGCAAGATGGATGCGACAACCTAGACCCAGTGGCGGTGGCCAAATATGGCAAAGCTTGGGATGACAACACACGGAGGACATTAGAGATAAAAGCCATAATAGTTGAAAATTAAATTTTCTATTTATTGCTTTTTATATTGTGTTGTATGTTAGTTTACAAGTTTAGTAGGCTAGCATAGTTAAAATTCCTCATTTATAAATAACTAAGTGGGAGAGGGATTTTAAATAAATCCCATGGTCTCCATTCGGTTTGTAAGTGATGCAAACAAGTCTGCGCGTTGGCTCGAAAGTGCCTTCCTCCATAACGGATGAGCTTGTTTATGGATCACTAGAACAAACTTCCATTTTTGGATGACTATAGGAAATTAATTAAGAGCGTGTGATCTTCCCCAACGAAGGGGCATAATCTTATTAATGGACTTAGTGTCAAGTAATGGTATACACTTAGACACATCTAATAGTATCCTCCCCAACGGAGTCATCGCTATTATATGTGTGACCAAATGATACCAACTATTATTTTTATTTGTCAAAAAGTTAGGTTGACAAGATAATAAAATTAATGGGTTAAAACCCTTCCTTTACAAATGTTGAATTTGTATACGTCCACACTAACGTGGCATACAAAATTCACTGTGTTATGAGGTGTTGGTTAATTTAAAATAGTATTGTTTGAGGAATCAATATTATTCTAAATTTAGAGTTCGACCAAAAGTTATTTGTGATTTCTAGGATGTCTTTCAACCCATCCATCATACTTCAAATGAATAGACTTCTTTCGGACCAAACTACATAGATTGGAAAAGAAACCTGACATTGTTCTTCATTGAAAAGCTATAAATATGTCTCGATTGAGCGGTGCTGATGCACCTATCGGTGAATCTACAAGAGGAGATTGAATATCATAGGAAATGGGTAAAAGCGATGAGATGGCGCGGTGTTACATTTTGGCTTCAATGTCAAATGTATTGCAACATCAAGATCAAGATTTACCAACGCCCTATGATATTATGAACAATCTCAAGGAACTCTTCGTCATCGGATAGGGCTTCTAGGCAAGAAGCCATGAGAAAGATAATGACAGCCACCATGCAAGAGGGTACTCCTGTAAGGGATCATATCCTAAAGATGATGGCTTATCCGAACGAGATACGGATCCTGGAGGAGAAATTGATGGGGAAACCCAGATCGATATGATCCTCCCAACGCTACCTAGAAGTTTTGAGCAGTTTCGCCGAACTATAATATGAATAAGAGGGTTTATTCATTAGCGGAACTCTCTGTAACTTCGCAGCGTGAAGGATTATTTCATCACAATGCCAATTCACTATGTAAATGGTTCTACTTCTAAACCGAGGAAAGAAGAAGAAGAAACAAGTTTGGTTCAGCAAAGAAAGTGAATAAATCTGAGTACGGATTTAAAGTCGAGTGAAGAAGTCAAGGGCAATGCTTCATCCGCAAAGAGCGGCGTGACATCGAAGGAATCGGGCTGTCTCGTAGGAACCAAAACAAAGGTATATCTCATGCTCTAGTTGTTGAAACATGTTTAGCGATGTTATCTACCAAAGACCGTGTGTGAGATCAGAATGATCATGTCTCGCATTCCTTGCGTGGGTTCCAGGAACCCGACTATCAAGGGAGATATCACTCTACATGGGCAATGCTACTAAGGTGGCATTTGCAGCTGGGAGATGTCTACTGTCTTTTAGTAGAAATAGAAATTTGGTTTTAAGAAATTGTCTTTATGTACCCGCTTTTAGAAAGAATTTAATTTCAGTTTCTAAACTGCTTAGATGGATATTCGGCTTTTCAAAGAATGTAGTTATTAAAAGAAATAAAGTGATTATCCGCTTGCATTAGTTGTCAATTTGTATACTTTAAATCCAATTTCTTCCACAAAGCAAAACATGGAAATTTATAACTCATCTTCTAATTCTAATAAGAGAAAAGAACCTTCAGAAATGAACCAAGCATATCTTTGGCATCTAAGACTTGGTCATATTAATTTAAGTAGGATTCAGAGGCTTATAGCCGATGGACTTTTGAGTTCATTAGAGTTGGAAAATTTTCCAACTTGTGAATCTTGCTTAGAAGGTAAAATGACCAAGAGGCCGCTCAAGGCCAAGGGAATAGAGCCAAAGAAGTGTTAGAGTTGGTTCACTCTGATTTATGTGGTCCTATGTCCGTCCGGGCAAGAGGAGGTTTTGAATATTTTGTCTCTTTCATAGACGATTATTCAAGATACGGATATATTTACCTAATGCGCCGCAAGTCCGAGTGCTTTGATAAGTTCAAAGAATACAAGGCGATGTGGAGAAACGATTAGGTAAAAGTATCAAGACATCACGATCTGGTGGCGAATACCTCTTAGGAGAGTTTAGGAATTACTTATCGGGTCGATTCAATCCCAATTGTCGCACTGGAACACCCCAACAGAATGGTGTGCAGAGCGAAGGAATAGGACTCTTATGGAGATGGTTAGATCAATGATGAGTTATTCAGATCTACAAATTCTTGGGGATATGCTCGAAACAAGAAGATATCGTTCGAACTTAGTACCTTTCAAATCAGTTTCTTCTACTCCCATAGAATTGTGGAATGGGCGAAACCCAGTCTAAGACATATTCGGATATGGGGTAGTCCAGACATATGTCTGAAACCGATGTCTTATAGTTAGAATCTCGCATGAAGTTCGCGATGTTTGTAGGATATCCCAAAGGCGAAAGGTGGTTTATTTTATAGTCCTAAGACCGGAAGGTCATTGTTAGCACCAATGCCCATTTTAGAAGAAGACTATATAATGGATCACAAGCCCAAGAGTAAAGTTGTTTTAGAAGAACTTAGAGGACATCTACTTCAGATTAACAAAGACAAGATGAAGTACCACAAGACCCAATACGTGTCACATGATACACAACACAGAATTGCCTGCCTCGTCAGAGTGGGAGGTTGTAAGGCAACTGAAGATTCATGTTTTGGGAGAGTCTCGACTTGGTCCTAAACATGAACCCGATCCTGAACATACTGACGAAGCACTCCAAGATATGATGCAAGATCTTGGCAAAGGCAATGAATTCAAATAGAGTCTATGTACTCTAATAAAGTCCTTGTAGAACCACCGATGGTGTAAAAGCCGTTGGATGCAAGTGGATCTACAAAGGAAGAGGGATGATCGGAAGGTAGAAACCTTCAAAGCTAGGCTTGTTAAGTAAAGGGCACTCGTAAAGAGGAATCGATTGAGGAGACTTTTTCACCGGTAGCCATGCTTAAGTCTATCCGGATACTCTTATCTATTGCCGCTCATACGGATTATGAGATTTGGCAAATGGATGTCAAGACAGCTTTCCTTAATGGAAGTCTTGAAGAGAACATCCATATGAAGCAACCAAAGGTTCATTGAAAAGGCAAAGAGCGTGTGTAAGCTTAATTGGTCCATTTATGGATCAAGCAAGCTTCAGGTCTTGGAACATCCGGTTTAATGAAGTAATCCAAATATATGGATTTATTCAAAGTCCGGATGAGTTATATAAGAAGTGTAACGGAAGCGTGGTGGTATTTCTTGTACTATCGTAGATGATATTTTGTTAATTGGCAATGTCAAAGTATTATCGACGTAAGGGTATGGTTGTCAAACAATTTGATATGAAGGACTTAGGAGAATGTGCACACATTCTTGGGATCAAAGTTATAGGGATCGTAAGAAAAGAATGTTGTATCCCAAGCTTCATATATAGATACAATCCTTGCTCGTTTTAGCATGGATTCCAAGAAAGGTTTCTTACCTTTAGACATGGAGTAGCTTTATCTAATGAGATGTCTCAAAGACATCAAAAGAGATAGAGGACATAAAGGCGGTTTCTGCGGTGGGAAGCCTAATGTATGCAATGCTATATACGAGACCGATATTTGTTTTCATAGTAGGCATAATGACATCGAGTAACCTCGACAAGGACATTGAATGTAAAGCATATATTAAAGTACGAAGGACTAGGGATTATATGCTAGTATACCAAGCGGATGATTTGCTCCCTGTGGGATATCCTGGCAGATAGGGATAACATGAAGTCTACATCGCCATGTGTTTACTTTAGAGGTGGAGCCATTTCATGGAGGAGTGTTAAGCGTAATGTGTATCGGACTCAACCATGGAAGCTGAGTATGTGGCACCTCCGAGGCGGCTAAAGAAGCAGATGGCTCAGAACTTTCTAATGGACTTAGATGTGATTCTGGTTTGCCCAAGATCATCACAATTTATTGTGATAATAAGCAGTCGATTCACAGCTGAAGGAACCACGAGCTCGTAAAGGCGAGTAAACATATAGAGCGCAAATACCACGATCGAGATATTGTGAAGCGAGGAAGTTATCGCCAAGATTGCATCAGCGGATAACTGGCGGATCCTTCTAAGGCCCTTCGTGACTTTACGATCGGCATGTGGAGGAATGGGAATCGATGTATGGTAGAAGATATGGCGACTTAGTCATTAGTATAAGTGGGAGATTGTTGGGTGTATCTTGAAGCCTAAGCTTTGTAAAATTAAAGTGAATAAAGAATCTTTGGTCTAATTATCTACATTTGTTTGTAGTTGTTCATTTAATTTATATTGTAGATAACATAGTATGTCACATGGGAAGATGATGTTATCGATTTATATAAATTATAAGCGATGGCTACGACCGAGAATGGAAAGGAACAAACCATTAGAAGGTCGTAGTGTAATTAGGTATTAGTTTATCTTGACTATATAATTACACTAGTACACTCGTGAGTGTATTGAGTGGGACCATTCGGTCGTTCTTTTATCTTGACTTTATAAAGGAACAAAGACCTCGGTTATTATGGAAGTGTCTCTTAATCTAAGTGATGCAAACAAGCTTGCGTTGGCTCAAGTGCCTTCCTCCATAACGGATGAGCTTGTTTATGGATCACTAGAACAAACTTCCATTTTGGACGACTATAGGAAATTAATTAAGAGTGTATCTCCCCAACGGAAGGGGCATAATCTTATTAATGGACTTAGTGTCAAATAATGGTATACACTTAGACACATCTAATAGTATCCTCCCCAACGGATCACCGCTATTATATGTGTGACCAACGATACTAACTATTATTTTTATTCACAAAAGTTAGGTTGACAAGATAATAAAATTAATGGGTTAAAACCTCCTTTTACAAATGTTGAATTTGTATACGTCCACACTAACGGTATACAAAATTCAGGTGTTATGAGGTGTTGGTTAATTTAAAATAGTATTGTTTGAGGAATCAATATTATTCTAAATTTGTAGTTCTGACCAAAAGTTATTTGTGATTCTTAGGATGTCTTTCAACCCACCGTCCATCATACTTCAAAGTATAGACTTATCGACCAAACCATGATTGAAAAGAAACCGGACATTGTTCTTCTGCTGAAACTATAAATATCTTGGTGACGAGCAGATGCACCCTCGGTGATCTACCAAGAGGAGATTGAATATCATAGGAAATGGGTAAAAGCGGATAGATGGCGGTGTTACATTTTGCTTCAATGTCAAATGTATTGCAACATCAAGATCAAGATTTACCACCTATGATATTATGAACAATCTCAAGGAACTCTTTGGTCATCGATAGGGGCTTCTAGGCAAGAAGCCATGAGAAAGATAATGTGCAAGAGGGTACTCCTGTAAGGGATCATATCCTAAAGATGATGGCTTATCTGACGAGATACTGAGATCCTTGGAGGAGAAATTGGGGAAACCCAGATCGATATGATCTCCAAGCGCTACCTAAGTTTTGAGCGCTTTCGCGAACTATAATATGAATAAGAGGGTTTATTCATTAGCGAACTCTTGGATAACTTCAAGCGTTGAAGGATTATTTCACAATGCTCAAATTACTATCTTGAAAATGGTTACTTCTAGAAAGGAAAGAAGAAGAAGAAACAATGTCGGTTCAAAGAAAGAAAGTGAATAAATCTCAGTCTGGGATTAAAAGCTTGAGGAAAATAGTCAAGGGCAATGCTTCATCTCATAGTGCGGACATCGGAAAGATTGTCCTCGTAGGAACCAAAACAAAGGTATATCTCATGCTCTAGTTGTTGAAACATGTTTAGCGATGTATCTACCAGCACCGTGTGAATACAGGAGCCAGATCATGTCTGCAATTCCTTAGGGGGTTCCAGGAAACCCGACGACTATCTGAAGAGATTATCGTCTACATGGGCAATGCTACTAAGGTGGCAGCTGTTGCGGTGGGAGATGTCTACTTGTCTTTTAGTAGAAATAGAAATTTGGTTTTAAGAAATTGTCTTTATGTACCCAGTTTTAGAAAGAATTTAATTTAGTTTCTAAACTGTTTTAGATGGATATTCGCCTTTCTTTGAGAACGATGTAGTTATTAAAAGAAATAAAGTGATTATCTGCTCGTGCATTAGTTGGCAATTTGTATACTTTAAATCAATTTCTTCCACAAAGCAAAACATGGAAATTTATAACTCATCTTCTAATTCTAATAAGAGAAAGAAATGAACCAAGCATATCTTTGGCATCTAAGACTTGGTCATATTAATTTAAGTAGGATTCGAGGCTTATATCATGGACTTTTGAGTTCATTAGAGTTGGAAATTTTCCAACTTGTGAATCTTCTAGAAGGTAAATGACCAAGAGGCCGCTCAGGCCAAGGGGAATAGAGCCAAAGAAGTGTTGAGTTATTCACTACCGATTTTATGGTCCTATGTCTGTAGCAAGAGGAGGTTTGAATATTTTGTCTCTTTCATAGACGATTATTCAAGATACGGATATATTTACCTAATGCGCATAAGTCGAGTGCTTTGATAAGTTCAAAGAATACAAGGCTGATGTGGAGAAACGATTAGGTAAAAGTATCAAGACACTACGATCTGATCGTGGTGGCGAATACCTCTTAGAGAGTTTAGGAATTACTTATCGAGGTTTGATTCAATCCCAATTATCCGCACCTGGAACACCCCAGCGAATGGTGTGGCGAGCGAAGGAATAGGACTCTTATGGAGATGGTTAGATCAATGATGAGTTATTAGAATTACCAAATTCGTTTTGGGATATGCTCTGGAAACAAGAGTATCGTTCTGAACTTAGTACCTTCTAAATCGGTTTCTTCTACTCCCATAGAATTGTGGAATGGGCGAAACCCAGTCTAAGACATATTCGGATATGGGGATCCAGACATGTGCTGAAACCAGATCTTGATAAGTTAGAATCTCGCAATGAAGTTCATGTTTGTAGGATATCCCAAAGGCGAAGGTGGTTTATTTTATAGTCCTAGAACCGAAGGTCATTGTTAGCACCAATGCCCAGTTTTTAGAAGAAGACTATATAATGGATCACAAGCCCCAGTATAAAGTTGTTTTAGAAGAACTTAGAGGACATGTCTACTTCAGTACCAATGATTACAAGATGAAGTACAAGAGGCAACACGTGTCACACATGATACACAACCACGACAATTGCCTCGTCAGAGGGAGGTTGTAAGGCAACAAAGATTCATGTTTTTGGAGAGTCTTGGACTTGGTCCCGGGTAAACATGAACCTGATCCTGAACATATGACTAAGCACTCCAAGATATAGATGCAAGATCTTGGCAAAGGGCAATGATGAATAGAGTCTATGTACTCTAATAAAGTCCGGGGTAGAACCACACGATGGTGTAAAAGCCGTTGGATGCAAGTGGATCTACAAAGGAAAAGAGGGAGGAAGGTAGAAACCTTCAAAGCTAGGCTTGTTGCGAAAGGGTACACTCGTAAAGAGGAATCGATTATGAGGAGACTTTTTCGCTATGCTTAAGTCTATCGGATACTCTTATCTATTCTGCTCATATGGATTATGAGATTTGGCAAATGGATGTCAAGCGACTTTCCTTAATGGAAGTCTTGAAGAGAACATCCATATGAAGCAAGATTCATTGAAAAGGCAAAGAGCATCTAGTGTGTAAGCTTAATTGGTCCATTTATGGACTGAAGCTTCAAGATCTTGGAACATCCGGTTTAATGAGGTAATCCAATCATATGGATTTATTCAAAGTCCGGATGAGTCTTGTGTATATAAGAAGTATGGAAACGTGGTGGTATTTCTTGTACTATCGTAGATGATATTTTGTTAATTGGCAACAATGTCAAAGTATTATCAGACGTAAGGGTATGGTTGTCCAAACAATTTGATATGAAGGACTTAGGAGAATGTGCACATTCTTGGGATCAAAGTTATGGATCAAGAAAGAATGTTGTGTCTATCTGAGCTTCATATATAGATACAATCCTTGCTCGTTTTAGCATGCAGGATTCCAAGAAGGTTTCTTACCTTTAGACATGGAGTAGCTTTATCTAATGAGATGTCTCCAAAGACATCAAAAGAGATAGAGGACATGAAAGCAGTTTCTTCTGCGTAGGAAGCCTAATGTATGCAATGCTATGTACGAGACATTATTTGTTTTCTCAGTAGGCATGGTGTGAATATCAGAGTAACCTCGGACAAGGACATTGGACGCGTAAAGCATATATTAAAGTACACGAGAAGGACTAGGGATTATATGCTAGTATACAAGGTATGATTTGCTCCACAGGTTACAGTTCGATTTCCAATCGATAGGGATGTGATAAGTCTACATCAGGCTATGTGTTTACTTTAGGAGGTGGAGCCATTTCATGGAGGAGTTAGCGAAATGTGTGTCGACTCAACCATGGAGCCGAGTATGTGACCTCTGAGGCGCTAAAGAAGCGATATGGCTCGGGAACTTAATGGACTTAGATGTGATTCTGGTTTGCCCAAGATCATCACAATTTATTGTGATAATAGCGTGCATTGCAAACTCGAAGGAACCACGAGCTCATAAGGCGAGTAAACATATAGAGCGAGTACCACCGATACGAGATATTGTGAAGCGGAGAAGTTGTCATCGCCAAGATTGCATCATTGGATAACCTGGCAGATCCTTTCACTAAGGCCCTTCTAGCGAAAGCTTTCGATCGGCATGTGGAGGGAATGGGAATCAGATGTATGGCTGAAGATATGGCGACTTAGTCATTAGTATAAGTGGGAGATTGTTGAGTGTATACTGAAAGCCTAAGCTTTTGTAAACATTTATTTTGAATAAAGAATCACATTTGGTCAAATTATCTACATTTGTTTGTAGTTGTTCAATTAATTTATATTGTAGATAACATAGTATGTGGTGTCACATGCAGAAGATGATGTTATCAGTACCTTATAAATTATAAACAGTAGCTCACGACCAAAATGGAAAGGAACAAACCATTAGAAGGTCATAGTGTAATTAGTATTAGTTTATCTTGACTATATAATTACACTAGTACACTTAGAGTGTATTGAGTAAGACCATGTGAGGTCGTTTCTTTTATACTAACTTTATAAAGGAACAAAGACCTCAGTTATTATGGAAGTGTGTGCTCTTAATCCTAATATAATAACAAGCACATATATTTGATATTTATTTCTTTAATTTATCAATGGGTGAGATTTAGTTCGATGAATCAATAAGCCCGATAAGTTGGGAAATGATATCACTTATAGTGTGTGTTGTTGATTATAGAAGGAAGCGTCCTAGAGATACTAGGTTGATAATGTCCCAAGAGGAGCTCATAGGATTGTCATGTTAAACCTGCAGTGGACTAGTCCGACATGACGATAAAGTTGAGTGGTACTACTTGGACTTAGACATTAATTAAATGAGTTGTCGGTAACTCACTTAATTAGTGGACATTCGATATCTTAAACAGGAGACTAACACACTCATAAGAAGGAGCCCAAAATTTGGGATTGGTGCGGTAGTTCAATGATAGTTCTCTAGTGGAATGACTATCGTTGATAAAATTAAGTTGTGTTCAGCCAAACGGGATGCTTAATTTTATCGAGACCAAAACCAATTCCTCCTCTCGGTCCCTATCGTAGCCTCTTGTACTATACCCACCTATACCCACCTTCTATACCCACAGTGGGCAAGCAGCTTGGGAATCGCTAGAAGTAAGCCTAGGTATATTTTGGTATTGTACGCTTGAACCCAAGCTAGTAGGGCGACAAATAAATTAAAAAATTTAATTTAATTTTTATTATTATGTGGAAGATATATTTTAAAGAGAATTAAAATTAAAATATCTCTCTTGTAAAAGATAAAAGATTAAAGAGATTAGATCTCTTTCCTTATTTATGAGATTGGAAGGATGTTTTATTTTATCTTTAAATTATTCACATGTTAATAAAATTAAAATTATAGATTTCTTTTATTAACCATGAAGAGATTTTAAAGAGAAATTTTATTTTTAAAATTTGGAAACAAATTAGGAAGTTTTAATTGTTGATTAAAACTTGTCTCTTTTATATTCAATGATGTGGCCAGCCATCACAAATTAATTGGGAAATTTTATTTTATTTCTCTCAATTAAATCATGTCAAGAAATTAAGGAAAATTTATTGTAATTAAATTTCCTAATTTACCTGGCCAAGGAATATAAAAGAAGGGGTGAGGTGCTTCACAAGACACAACATCTATTATTCCTCTCCTCTTTTCCTTGGTGTCGGCCAACCTCTCCATCTCTTCCTCTTGTGGTGGCTGAACCCCTCTATTGGAGCTCTTGTGGTGGCCGGATACTACTCGGAGAAGAAGAAGAAGAAGGAGAGAAAGCTAGCATCTCTTGGAGCTTGGTTAGTATTTGGTTTTTCTCCTTGGTGAAGCTTTTCTTTTGTGGCGAACCTTGCTTGGAGGAGAAGAAGGTGGTTGGTGGTTTCTCATCTTGGAAGATCGTTGCCCACACAACGTCCGAGGTTAGAAGAGGAATACTGGAGAAGATCAAGAGGTTTTCTACAAGGTATAACTAGTAATTTCTATTTCCGCATCATGCTAGTTATTTATGGAAATAATACCAAATACAAGAGGCTTACGTTCTAGTATTTCGAATATGTTTTTCAAGTTGTGTTCTTTTGTTTCTTTCTTTCCTTGTGATTTGATTGTTCTCTTTGGTTAACCTAAAGTTATTTTAGGAAATTAAATATTAGCTTTCATTAAAGGTTTTGTCTAGTCGGTGGTGGTTGCTCATATCCAAGAAGGCCATGTGCCTCGCCACGTCAATCTTGGGAACCTTTATGGAAATTAATATTTAATGGAATTAATAACTTAAGGAGACTTGGGTCAACGTGTTAAGTTCCGCAGGAGATCCAAGTCAAAACCTAAAGAACAATAGATTAAGTTTTGGATCAAACGTGTTAAGTTCAAGAGATCCAAAATTTAATTTAAAGAACACATGGTAGCTAGGAAAGGTTCGGACCTTTGTACAAAATTTTTGTACTGTGGAACCTATAGGCTTTCCGAGTAGCAACCAACAATTGGTATCGAGCTAGGGTTTGCCTCCGTGTATTTGGTATTTAGTTTAATTATGCACATGTCATACATAATTTAGGCAGGTAATAGTAGGATGTGCTAACTTTGTGGATGCAGGATCCAACTATTATGGCTTTTAGTTATTATGTGTGATTGGACCCTTGGACATGTCAAGGGCATTTAATGTGTGCATGATTGTATTAAAATACAGCAGAGCTGTATTTAGTTTTATTAGATTTTATTTTTGATCTAGATACATGTACATTCCTTTTATGGAATATAGGATCAAAAATGTAAATTGTAATAATCCAAAGTAAACCTTACAAAGACAGTAGAATGAGACTAGGAGCAAGATGGATGCGACTGCTAGACCCGTGGCGGTGGCCAAATATGGCGGCAGCTTGGGATGACAACACGGAGGACGATTAGAGATAAAAGCCATAATAGTTGAAAATTAAATTTTCTATTTATTGCTTTTATATTGTCTTGTGTGTATGTTAGTTTACAAGTTTAGTAGGCTAGCATAGTTAAAATTCCTCATTTATAAATAACTAAGTGGGAGGGATTTTAAATAAATCCCATGGTCTCCATTACTGTTGTAAGTGATGCAAACAAGCTTGCGCATTGGCTCGAGTGCCTTCCTCCATAACGATGAGCTTGTTTATGGATCACTAGAACAAACTTCCATTTTGGATGACTATAGGAAATTAATTAAGAGCGTGTGATCCCCAACCAAGGGGCATAATCTTATTAATGGACTTAGTGTCAAGTAATGGTATACACTTAGACACCTCTAATAGTCACCGCTATTATATGTGTGACCAAATGATACCAACTATTATTTTTATTTGTCAAAAGTTAGGTTGACAAGATAATAAAATTAATGGGTTAAAACCTCCTTTTACAAATGTTGAATATCGTCCACACTAACGTGGCATACAAAATTCACGGTGTTTTGAAGTGTTGGTTAATTTAAAATAGTATTGTTTGAGGAATCAATATTATTCTAAATTTAGAGTTCTGACCAAAAGTTATTTGTGATTCTTAGGATGACTTTTAACCTACTGTCCATCATACTTCAACAGAATAGACTTATTGGACCTAATTACATAGATTGGAAAAGGAACCTGGACATTGTTCTTACTGCTGAAAGCTATAAATTTGTACTGACTGAGCCTTGCCCTGAAGCACCTACTGGTGAATCTACCCAAGAGGAGATTGAATATCATAAGAAATGGGTAAAAGCAGATGAGATGGCACGGTGTTACATTTTGGCTTCAATGTCAAATGTATTGCAACATCAGCATCAAGATTTACCAACGACATGATATTATGAACAATCTCAAGGAATTTGGTCATCGGATAGGGCTTCTGGGCAAGAAGCCATGAGAAAGATAATGCAAGAGGGTACCCGTAAGGGATCATATCCTAAAGATGATGGCTTATCCGAACGAGATACGGATCCTTGGAGAAATTGATGGGAAACCCAGATCGATATGATCCTCCAACGCTACCTAGAAGTTTTGAGCGCTTCGGCAGACTATAATATGAATAAGAGGTTTATTCATTAGCGGAACTATTGATAGAAGCAGGAAGGATTATTTCACACAATGCTCAAATTCACTATGCCGAAAATGGTTCTACTTCTAAACCGAAGGAAGAGAAGAAGAAACAAGCTGGTTCAAGAAAGAAAGTGAATAAATCTCGAGTCCGGATTTAAAGTGGAGTGAAGAAGGAGCAATGCTTCATCTCGCAGGCAGACATTGGAAGGCTGGTCTCTCGTAGGAACCAAAACAAAGGTATATCTCATGCTCTAGTTGTTGAAACATGTTTAGCGATGTTATCTACCAAGACCTGTGTGTAGATACAGGAGCCGATCATGTCTGCAATTCCTTGCAGGGGTTCCAGGAAACCCGACTATCTGAAGGGAGATTACGCTCTCATGGGCAATGCTACTAAGGTGGCGGCAGTTGCGCAGTGGGAGATGTCTACTTGTCTTTTAGTAGAAATAGAAATTTGGTTTTAAGAAATTGTCTTTATGTACCCGCTTTTAGAAAGAATTTAATTTCAGTTTCTAAACTGCTTTTAGATGGATATTCAGTTTCTTTCAAGAACGATGTAGTTATTAAAAGAAATAAAGTGATTATCCGTTCGTGCATTAGTTGGCAATTTGTATACTTTAAATCCAATTTCTTCCACAAAGCAAAACATGGAAATTTATAACTCATCTTCTAATTCTAATAAGAGAAAAGAACCTTCGAATGAACCAAGCATATCTTTGGCATCTAAGACTTGGTCATATTAATTTAAGTAGGATTCAGAGGCTTATAGCCGATGGACTTTTGAGTTCATTAGAGTTGGAAAATTTTCCAACTTGTGAATCTTGCTTAGAAGGTAAAATGACCAAGAGGCTTAAGGCCAAGGGAATAGAGCCAAAGAAGTGTTAGAGTTGGTTCACTCTGATTTGTGTTCTATGTCTGTCCAGGCAAGAGGAGGTTTGAATATTTTGTCTCTTTCATAGCGATTATTCAAGATACGGATATTTACCTAATGCGCAGAAGTCCGAGTGCTTTGATAAGTTCAAAGAATACAAGGCTGATGTGGAGAAACGATTAGGTAAAAGTATCAAGACACTACGATCTGATCGTGGTGGCGAATACCTCTTAGGAGTTTAGGAATTACTTATCGAGGTGATTCAATCCCAATTGTGCACACCGAACACCCCAAGTAATGGTGTAGCGTAGAAGGAATAGGACTCTTATGGAGATGGTTAGATCAATGATGAGTTATTCGATTATATCCAATTTTGTGGGATAGAAACAGCAGTATACGTTCTCAACTTAGTACCTTCTAAATCAGTTTCTTCTACTCCCATAGAATTGTGGAATGGGCGAAAACCCATCTAAGACATATTCGGATATGGGGTAGTCCACATGTCTGAAACCAGATCTTGATAAGTTAGAATCTCGTGTAAGTTCGCATGTTTGTAGGATATCCCAAAGGAACGAAGGTGGTTTATTTATAGTCCTAAAGACCGTAAGGTCATTGTTAGCACCAATGCCCGTTTTTAGAAGAAGACTATATAATGGATCACAAGCCCGGTAGTAAAGTTGTTTTAGAAGAACTTAGAGAGGACATGTCTACTTGATCCAACGAAGACAAGATGAAGTACCAGAGACTGTCGTGTCACACATGATACACAAACACGATTGTCGTCGTAGTGGGAGGGTTGTAAGCCACTGAAGATTCATGTTTTGGGAGAGTCTTGAGACTTGGTCCGTGGCATGAACCCGATCCACGAACATCTGACTAAGCACTCCAAGATAGATCGAAGATCTTGGCAAAAGGCAATGAATTCGAAATAGAGTCTATGTACTCTAATAAAGTCTGGGAGCTTGTAGAACCACCTGATGGTGTAAAAGCCGTTGGATGCAAGTGGATCTACAAAAGGAAAAGAGGGATGACGGGAAGGTAGAAACCTTCAAAGCTAGGCTTGTTGCGAAAGGGTACACTCGGAAAGAGGGAATCGATTATGAGGAGACTTTTCACCCAGTAGCCATGCTTAAGTCTATCGGATACTCTTATCTATTCCTCATATGGATTATGAGATTTGGCAAATGGATGTCAAGACAATTTTCCTTAATGGAAGTCTTGAAGAGAACATCCATATGAAGCAACCCGAAGGGTTCATTGAAAAGGCAAAGAGCATCTAGTGTAAGCTTAATTGGTCCATTTATGGACTGAAGCAAGCTTCAAGGTCTTGGAACATCCGGTTTAATGAAGTAATCAACATATGGATTTATTCAAAGTCCGGATGAGTCTGTGTATATAAGAAGTGTACGGAAACGTGGTGGTATTTCTTGTACTATCGTAGATGATATTTTGTTAATTGCAACAATGTCAAAGTATTATCGACGTAAGGTATGGTTGTCCAAACAATTTGATATGAAGGACTTAGGAGAATGTACACATTCTTGGGATCAAAGTTATAGGGGATCGTAAGAAAAGAATGTTGTGTCTATCCCAAGCTTCATATATAGATACAATCCTTGCTCGTTTTAGCATGCAGGATTCCAAGAAAGGTTTCTTACCTTTTAGACATGGAGTAGCTTTATCTAATGAGATGTCTCCAAAGACATCAAAAGATAGAGGACATGAAAGCAGCTTCTTATCGCTGGAGGAAGCCTAATGTATGCAATGCTATGCGAGACAGACCGATATTTGTTTTGCCGTAGGCATGGTCAGAGATATCGAGTAACTGGACAAGGACATTGGACTGCGGAAAGCATATATTAAAGTACCGAGAAGGACTAGGGATTATATGCTAGTATACCAAGCAGATGATTTGCTCCTCGTGGGTTACACGGATTCGATTTCAATCGATAGGGATAACGGTAAGTCTACATCAAACTATGTGTTTACTTTAGGAGGTGGAGCCATTTCATGGAGGTGTTAAGCGAAATGTGTATCGACTCAACCATGGGCGGTATGTAGCGACCTGAGGCGCTAAAGAAGCAGTATGGCTCGTGAACTTAATGGACTTAGATGTGATTCGGTTTGCCCAAGATCATCACAATTTATTGTGATAATAGCGGTGCACTTGCAAACTCGAAGGAACCACGAGCTCATAAGGCGAGTAAACATATAGAGCGCAAGTACCACCCGATACGAGATATTGTGAAGCGAGGAGAAGTTGTCATCGCCAAGATTGATCAAGAGATCATCACTAGGAATGAAATGCACCTTAAGAGAAATTTCGATCGAAAGGAATCTAGTGGATCGTGTGGTGAAACCTCTACGTCAAAATTAGTTTTGGGAGTCATGTATGTTGGAGTGTATTCTGAAAGCCTAAGCTTTGTAAACATTCATTATGAATAAAGAATCACATTTGGTCTAATTATCTACATTTGTTTGTAGTTGTTCATTTAATTTATATTGTAGATAACATAGTATGTGGTGTCACATACGGAAGATGATGTTATCAGTACCTTATAAATTATAAACAGTAGCTCACGACCGGAATGGAAAGGAACAAACCATTAGAAGGTCGTAGTGTAATTAGGTATTAGTTTATCTTGACTATATAATTACACTAGTACACTCGAGTGTATTGAGTAGGACCATTTGAGGTCGTTTCTTTTATATTGACTTTATAAAGGAACAAAGACCTCGCTTATTATGGAAGTGTATGCTCTTAATCCTAATATAATAACAAGCACATATATTTGATATTTATTTCTTTAATTTATCAATGGGTGAGATTTAGTTCGATGAATCAATAAACCCATAAGTTGGGAAATGCTATCACTTATAGTGTGTGTTGTTGATTATAGAAGGAAGCGTGTCCTAGAGATACTAGGTTGATAATGTCCCAAGAGGAGCTCATAAGGATTGTCATGTTAAACCCTGCAGTGGACTTAGTCCGACATGACGATAAAGTTGAGTGGTACTACTCTTGGACTTAGACATTAATTAAATGAGTTGTCAGAACTCACTTAATTAGTGGACATTCGATATCTTAAACAGGGAGACTAACACTCATAATAAGAAGGAGCCCAAAATTTGGGATTGTGCCGTAGTTCAATGATAGTTCTCTAGTGGAATGAATTATCGCTGATAAAATTAAGTTGTGTGTTCGGGGCGAACATGCTTAATTTTATCGGAGACCAAACCAATTCCTCCTCTCGGTCCCTATCGTAGCCTCTTATTTATAGAGTACTATACCCACCTATACCCACCTTCTATACCCACCTAAAGGGGGCCGGCCAAGCTAGCTTGGAATCAAGCTAGGGCCAGCCTAAGTATGGTTCTAGCTTGAACCCAAGCTAGTAGGGCCGCCAAATAAAATTAAAAAGAAATTTAATTTTAATTTTATTATTATGTGGAAGATATATTTTAAAGAGAATTAAAATTAAAATATCTCTCTTGTAAAAGATCTACAAAGATTAAAGAAAGAGATTAGATCTCTTTCCTTATTTGTAGATTGGAGAGATGTTTTATTTTATCTTTAAAATTATTCACATGTTAATAAAATTAAAATTATAGATATTTCCTTTTATTAACCATGAAGAGATTTTAAAGAGAAATTTTATTTTTAAAATTTCGGAAACAAATTAGGAAGTTTTAATTGTTGATTAAAACTTGTCCTCTTTTGTATTCCAATGATGTGGCCGCCATCACAAATTAATTGGGAAAATTTTATTTTATTTCTCTCAATTAAATCATGTCAAGGAAATTAAGGAAAATTTATTGTAATTAAATTTCCTAATTTACTCGGCCAAGGAATATAAAAGAAGGGTGAGGTGCCACAAGACACAACATCTATTATTCCTCCTCTTTTGTTCCTTGGTGTGGCCGCCAACCTCTCCATCTCTTCCTCTTGTGGTGGCTGAACCCACCCTTCTATTGGAGCTCTTGTGGTGGCGGATACTACTCGGAGAAGAAGAAGAAGAAGGAGAGAAAGCTAGCATCTCTGGAGCTTGGTTAGTATTTTGGTTTTCTCCTTGGTGAAGCTTTTCTTTGTGGCGAACCTTGCTTGGAGGAGAAGAAGGTGGTTGGTGGTTTCTCATCTTGGAAGATCGCTGCCCACACAACGTCCGAGGTTAGAAGAGGAATACGGTAGAAGATCAAGAGGTTTTTCTACAAGGTATAACTAGTAATTTCTATTTCCGCATCATGCTAGTTATTTATGGAAATAATACCAAATACAAGAGGCTTACGTTCTAGTATTTCGAATATGTTTTTCGAAGTTGTGTTCTTTGTTTCTTTCTTTTCCTTGTGATTTGATTGTTCTCTTTGGTTAACCTAAAGTTATTTTAGGAAATTAAATATTAGCTTTCTATTAAAGGTTTTGTCTAGTCGGTGGTGGTTGCTCCCATATCCAAGAAGGCCATGTGCCTCGCCATCAGTATTGGGAACCTTTATGGAAATTAATATTTAATGGAATTAATAACTTAAGGAGACTTGGGTCGAACGTGTTAAGTTCCGCAGAGATCCAAGTCAAAACCTAAAGAACAATAGATTAAGTTTTGGATCAAACGTGTTAAGTTCCGCAGAGATCCAAAATTTAATTTAAAAGAACACATGGTAGCTAGGAAAAGGTTCGGACCTTTGTACAAAATTTTGTACATTGGAACCTATAGGCTTCCGAGTAGCAACCAACAATTGGTATCGAGCTAGGGTTTTGCCTCTGTGTATTTGGTATTTAGTTTAATTATGCACATGTACATAATTTAGGCGGGATAATAGTAGGATGTGCTAACTTTGTGATGCAGGATCCAACTATTATGGCTTTTAGTTATTATGTGTGTGATTGGACCTGGACATGTCAAGGGCATTTAATGTGTGTGCATGATTGTATTAAAATACAGCAGGATTTAGTTTTATTAGATTTTATTTTTGATCTAGATACATGTACATTCCTTTTATGGAATATAGGATCAAAATGTAAATTCTATTAATGTCATGGATCGAATCTTGCAAAGCGTGGAACCTTCTAAGGACCAGAGGCGCAGGGAACTAGGAGCAAGATGGATCGACAGCTAGACCCGATGGCGGTGGCCAAATAATTGGGATGACAACACGGAGGACGATTAGAGATAAAAGCCATAATAGTTGAAAATTAAATTTTCTATTTATTGCTTTTATATTGTGCTGTGTGTGTATGTTAGTTTACAAGTTTAGTAGGCTAGCATAGTTAAAATTCCTCATTTATAAATAACTAAGTGGGAGAGGGATTTTTAAATAAATCCCATGGTCTCCATTACTGGTTTGTAAGTGATGCAAACAAGCTTGCGCGTTGGCTCTGAGTGCCTTCCTCCATAACGGATGAGCTTGTTTATGGATCACTAGAACAAACTTCCATTTTTGGATGACTATAGGAAATTAATTAAGAGCGTGTGATCTTCCCCAACGGAAGGGGCATAATCTTATTAATGGACTTAGTGTCAAGTAATGGTATACACTTAGACACATCTAATAGTATCCTCCCCAACGGAGTCACTGCTATTATTTGTGTGACCAAATGATACCAACTATTATTTTTATTTGTCAAAAGTTAGGTTGACAAGATAATAAAATTAATGGGTTAAAACCCTCCTTTTACAAATGTTGAATTTGTATACGTCCACACTAACGTGGCATACAAAATTCACGGTGTTATGAGGTGTTGGTTAATTTAAAATAGTATTGTTTGAGGAATCAATATTATTCTAAATTTAGAGTTCTGACCAAAAGTTATTTGTGATTCTTAGGATGTCTTTCAACCCATTGTCCATCATACTTCAACTGAATAGACTTATTGGACCAAACTACATAGATTGGAAAAGAAACTGGACATTGTTCTTTCATTGAAAGCTATAAATATGTCTTGATGAAAGCAGGCTTGATGCACCTCTTGGTGAATCTACCAAGAGGAGATTGAATATCATAGGAAATGGGTAAAAGCATGAGACGCGGTGTTACATTTTGGCTTCAATGTCAAATGTATTGCAACATCAAGATTTTACCAACAACCTATGATATTATGAACAATCTCAAGGAACTCTTTCGTCATCGGGATAGGGCTTCTAGGCAAGAAGCCATGAGAAAGATAAATGACCACCATGCAAGAGGGTACTCCGTGAAGGGATCATATCCTAAAGATGATGGCTTATCCGAACGATACGGATCCTTGGAGGAGAAATTGATGGAAACCCAGATCGATATGATCCTCCAAACGCTACCTAGAAGTTTTGAGGCATCCCGAACTATAATATGAATAAGAGGGTTTATTCATTAGCGGAACTAATGACAGAACAGAAGGATTATTTCGTCACAATGCTCAAATTCACTATGTCGAAAATGGTTCTACTTCTAAACCGAAAGGAAAGAAGAAGAAGAAACAAGTTCAAGAAAGAAAGTGAATAAATCTCAGTACTGGATTTAAAGTCGGAGTGAAGAAGCCGAAGGGCAAATGTCTGCAAGCAGCAGGACATTGGAAGGCGGACTGTCCTCGTAGGAACCAAAACAAAGGTATATCTCATGCTCTAGTTGTTGAAACATGTTTAGCGTGTTATCTACCAAAGACCGTGTGTAGACACGGAGCCATCGATCATGTCTGCAATTCCTCAGGGTTCCAGAAACCCGACGACTATCTCAAGGGAGATTCACTGTCTACATGGGCAATGCTACTAAGGTGGCAATTGTTGGGAGATGTCTACTTGTCTTTTAGTAGAAATAGAAATTTGGTTTAAGAAATTGTCTTTATGTACCCCTTTTAGAAAGAATTTAATTTCGGTTCTAAACTGCTTTTAGATGGATATTCAGTTTTTTGATAACGATGTAGTTATTAAAAGAAATAAAGTGATTATCTGCTCGGTGCATTAGTTGGCAATTTGTATACTTTAAATCCAATTTCTTCCACAAAGCAAAACATGGAAATTTATAACTCATCTTCTAATTCTAATAAGAGAAAAGAACCTTGAAATGAACCAAGCATATCTTTGGCATCTAAGACTTGGTCATATTAATTTAAGTAGGATTCAGAGGCTTATAGCCGATGGACTTTGAGTTCATTAGAGTTGGAAAATTTTCCAACTTGTGAATCTTGCTTAGAAGGTAAAATGACCAAGAGGCCGTTCAAGGCCAAGGGAATAGAGCCAAAGAAGTGTTAGAGTTGGTTCACTCGATTTGTGTGGTCCTATGTCCGTCCGGTGCAAGAGGAGGTTTTGAATATTTTGTCTCTTTCATAGACGATTATTCAAGATACGGATATATTTACCTAATGCGCCGAAGTCCGGTGCTTTGATAAGTTCAAAGAATACAAGGCTGATGTGGAGAAACGATTAGGTAAAAGTATCAAGACACTACGATCCGATCGTGGTGGCGAATACCTCTAGGAGAGTTTAGGAATTACTTATCGGAGGTCGATTCAATCCCAATTGTTCGCACCTGGAACACCCCAACAGAATGGTGTAGCGAGCGAAGGAATAGGACTCTTATGGAGATGGTTAGATCAATGATGAGTTATTCAGTACCAATTCGTTTTGGGGATATGCTCGAAACACAGTATCGCTCTGAACTTAGTACCTTCTAAATCGGTTTTCTACTCCCATAGAATTGTGGAATGGGCGAAAACCCGTCTAAGACATATTCGGATATGGGGTAGTCCGACACATGTGAAACCAGATCTTGATAAGTTAGAATCTCGTACAGAAGTTCGCGTGTTTGTAGGATATCCCAAAGGAACGAAAGGTGGTTTATTTTATAGTCCTAAAGACCAGAAGGTCATTGTTAGCACCAATGCCCAGTTTTTAGAAGAAGACTATATAATGGATCACAAGCCCAGTAGTAAAGTTGTTTTAGAAGAACTTAGAGAGGACATGTCTACTTCAGTACCAACAGTACAAGATGAAGTACCACAAGAGACTGCAACACGTGTCACACATGATACACAGACAGTGCCTCGTCGTAGTGGGAGGGTTGTAAGGCAGCCTGAAAGATTCATGTTTTTGGGAGAGTCTTCAGACTTGGTCCCGGGTAAACATGAACCTGATCCACGAACATACGACGAAGCACTCCAAGATATAGATGCAGCATCTTGGCAAAAGGCAATGAATTCTGAAATAGAGTCTATGTACTCTAATAAAGTCTGGGAGCTTGTAGAACCACCTGATGGTGTAAAAGCCGTTGGATGCAAGTGGATCTACAAAAGGAAAAGAGGGACAGACGGGAAGGTAGAAACCTTCAAAGCTAGGCTTGTTGCGAAAGGGTACACTCAGAAAGAGGGAATCGATTATGAGGAGACTTTTTCACCGGTAGCCATGCTTAAGTCTATCCGGATACTCTTATCTATTGCTGCTCATATGGATTATGAGATTTGGCAAATGGATGTCAAGACAGCTTTCCTTAATGGAAGTCTTGAAGAGAACATCCATATGAAGCAACCAGAAGGGTTCATTGAAAAAGGCAAAGAGCATCTAGTGTGCAAGCTCAATCGGTCCATTTATGGACTGAAGCAAGCTTCAAGGTCTTGGAACATCCGGTTTAATGAAGTAATCCAGTCATATGGATTTATTCAAAGTCCGGATGAGTCTTGTGTATATAAGAAGTGTAACGGAAACGTGGTGGTATTTCTTGTACTATACGTAGATGATATTTTGTTAATTGGCAACAATGTCAAAGTATTATCAAACGTAAGGGTATGGTTGTCCAAACAATTTGATATGAAGGACTTAGGAGAATGTGCACACATTCTTGGGATCAAAGTTATAAGGGATCGTAAGAAAAGAATGTTGTCTATCCCAAGCTTCATATATAGATACAATCCTTGCTCGTTTTAGCATGCGAGATTCCAAGAAAGGTTTCTTACCTTTAGACATGGAGTAGCTTTATCTAATGAGATGTCTCCAAAGACATCAAAGAGATAGAGGACATGAAAGCGGTTTCTTATGCTTCGGCTGTAGGAAGCCTAATGTATGCAATGCTATATACGAGACCTGATATTTGTTTTGGCATGGTCAGAGATATCGAGTAACCTGGACAAGGACATTGGACCGGGAAGCATATATTAAAGTACCGAGAAGGACTAGGGATTATATGCTAGTATACCAAGCAGATGATTTGCTCACATGGATTTTGATTTCCAATCAGATAGGGATAAAGAAGTCTACATCGGGCTATGTGTTTACTTTAGAGGTGGAGCCATTTCATGGAGGAGTGTTAAGGAGTGTATCGGACTCAACCATGGAAGTGAGTATGTAGCAGCCTCGAGGCAGGCTAAAGAAGCAGTATGGCTCGGGAACTTTCTAATGGACTTAGATGTGATTCTGGTTTGCCCAAGATCATCACAATTTATTGTGATAATAGCGTGCGCAAACTCGAAGGAACCACGAGCTCATAGTAAACATATAGAGCGCAAGTACCACCGATACGAGATATTGTGAAGCGAGAAGTTGTCATCGCCAAGATTGCATCAGTGGATAACCCCTGGCGATCCTTTCACTAAGGCCTTCCTAAAGCTTTCGATCGGCATGTAGGAATGGAATCAGATGTATGGTAGAAGATATGGCATTAGTCATTAGTATAAGTGGGAGATTGTTGGAGTGTATATTGAAAGCCTAAGCTTTGTAAACATTCATTATGAATAAAGAATCACATTGTCTAATTATCTACATTTGTTTGTAGTTGTTCATTTAATTTATATTGTAGATAACATAGTATGTGGTGTCACATACGGAAGATGATGTTATCAGTACCTTATAAATTATAAACAGTAGCTCACGACCGGAATGGAAAGGAACAAACCATTAGAAGGTCGTAGTGTAATTAAGTATTAGTTTATCTTGACTATATAATTACACTAGTACACTCAGAGTGTATTGAGTAGGACCATTTGAGGTCGTTTCTTTTATACTGACTTTATAAAGGAACAAAGACCTCGGTTATTATGGAAGTGTATGCTCTTAATCCTAATATAATAACAAGCACATATATTTGATATTTATTTCTTTAATTTATCAATGGGTGAGATTTAGTTCGATGAATCAATAAACCCGATAAGTTGGGAAATGCTATCACTTATAGTGTGTGTTGTTGATTATAGAAGGAAACTGTGTCCTAGAGATACTAGGTTGATAATGTCCCCAAGAGGAGCTCATAAGGATTGTCATGTTAAACCCTGCAGGTGGACTTAGTCCGACATGACGATAAAGTTGAGTGGTACTACTCTTGGACTTAGACATTAATTAAATGAGTTGTCAGTAACTCACTTAATTAGTGGACATTCGATATCTTAAACACAGGGAGACTAACACACTCATAATAAGAAGGAGCCCAAAAATTTGGGATTGGTGCGGTAGTTCAATGATAGTTCTCTAGTGGAATGAATTATCGTTGATAAAATTAAGTTGTGTGTTCGGGGCGAACACGGGATGCTTAATTTTATCGGGAGACCAAAACCAATTCCTCCTCTCGGTCCCTATCGTAGCCTCTTATTTATAGAGTACTATACCCACCTATACCCACCTTCATACCCACAGTGGGGTCCGACCAAGCTAGCTTGGGAATCAAGCTAGGGTCGGCCAACCATTGGTTTATGGGTGGCCGACCCAAGCTAGTAGGGCCGGCCAAATAAAATTAAAAAAGAAATTTAATTTTAATTTTTATTATTATGTGGAAGATATATTTTAAAGAGAATTAAAATTAAAATATCTCTCTTGTAAAAGATCTACAAAAGATTAAAGAAAGAGATTAGATCTCTTTCCTTATTTGTAGATTGGAAGAGATGTTTTATTTTATCTTTAAAATTATTCACATGTTAATAAAATTAAAATTATAGATATTTCCTTTTATTAACCATGAAGAGATTTTAAAGAGAAATTTTATTTTTTAAAATTTCCGGAAACAAATTAGGAAGTTTTAATTGTTGATTAAAACTTGTCCTCTTTTGTGTTCCAATGATGTGGCCGACCATCACAAATTAATTGGGGAAATTTTATTTTATTTCTCTCAATTAAATCATGTCAAGGAAATTAAGGAAAATTTATTGTAATTAAATTTCCTAATTTACCTGGGCCAAGGAATATAAAAGAAGGGGTGAGGGTGCCTTCACAAGACACAACATCTATTATTCCTCTCCCTCTTTTGTTCCTTGGTGTGGCCGGCCAACCTCTCCATCTCTTCCTCTTGTGGTGGCTGAACCCTACCCTTCTATTGGAGCTCTTGTGGTGGCGGATACTACTCGGAGAAGAAGAAGAAGAAGGAGAAAGCTAGCATCTCTTGGAGCTTGGTTAGTATTTTGGTTTTCTCCTTGGTGAAGCTTTTCTTTTGTGGTCGAACCTTGCTTGGAGGAGAAGAAGGTGGTTGGTGGTTTCTCATCTTGGAAGATCGTTGCCCACAACGTCCGAGGTTAGAAGAGGAATACGGTAGAAGATCAAGAGGTTTTTCTACAAGGTATAACTAGTAATTTCTATTTCCGCATCATGCTAGTTATTTATGGAAATAATACCAAATACAAGAGGCTTACGTTCTAGTATTTCGAATATGTTTTTCGAAGTTGTGTTCTTTTGTTTCTTTCTTTTCCTTGTGATTTGATTGTTCTCTTTGGTTAACCTAAAGTTATTTTAGGAAATTAAATATTAGCTTTCTATTAAAGGTTTTGTCTAGTCGGTGGTGGTTGCTCCCATATCCAAGAAGGCCATGTGCCTCGCCACGTCAGTACTGGGAACCTTTTATGGAAATTAATATTTAATGGAATTAATAACTTAAGGAGACTTGGGTCGAACGTGTTAAGTTCCGCAGGAGATCCAAGTCAAAACCTAAAAGAACAAATAGATTAAGTTTTGGATCAAACGTGTTAAGTTCCGCAGGAGATCCAAAATTTAATTTAAAAGAACACATGGTAGCTAGGAAAAGGTTCAGACCTTTGTACAAAATTTTGTACAGTGGAACCTATAGGCTTTCCGAGTAGCAACCAACATAACTACCAAGGGCGGAGAAGCCCTACAAGACTCAATACAAGAAGAGAGGGAAAGGATACAAGAAATACAAGCTTACAAGCTTACAATGAGTATAAACCCTAACCCTAGCTTCTCTTCTTGGCTTTGATCCGCCTCTTGACTCGGAGAGCTTCCAAGAACCTTCAAGAACTGGCGATCACGAGCTTTGAGAGTGCTGTGGAGGAGCTGGCGAAGATCTGGAGTGAATCGGAGAAGAGATCGCTGCAGCCAACGCACGCCTGCAGCTCAAATACGACGCAACGGTCGGATCCCGATCGATTCGAATATTCCCAATCGATCGGGGAGGCTTTGGATCGATCCACGGATCGATCCAGGCGCGTTTGCAATGGAACGGCGGATCGATCCACGGATCGATCCGGCGCTATCGCATGGCAGCCGCGTCCCAATCGATCCACCGATCGATTGGAACATCGGATCGATCCACGGATCGATCCGAGCTCTGACTTAGGAGGAGCTCGGATCGATCCACCGATCGATCAGCTCTGATCGATCCAGCGATCGATCCAACACTTGGTTTTGCCCAAAACCAAGTTCCAAGCCTCTCAAACCAACATCCGGTCAACCTTGACCGTTGGTACATCATGCCTAGAATCGTCACTCCTTTGACCTGCTAGGACTTCCCACAAGTGTCCGGTCAATCCCTTTGACCCACTTAGACTTTTCTATTCATGCCAAGTATCTCACTCCCTTGACCTACTTGGATTTCCATCGATGTCCGGTCAATCCTTTGACCTATCTCAGATTTCCTCGTGCCAAGTATCCAGTCAATCCTTTGACCTACTTGGACTTCCCAACACCAGATGTCCGATCATCCTTGATCCATCTGGATTTTCCCTTGCCTGGCTTCACTCACTAGGACTTTCACCTAGCTTCACTCACTAGGGTTTTCCATCTGCCTGGCTTCACTCACTAGGGCTTTCACCTAGCTTCACTCACTAGGATTTTCACCTGGTTTCACTCACCAGGACTTTCACCTAGCTTCACTCACTAGGACTTTCCTTCTGCCTGGCTTCACTCACCAGGACTTCCCTGTCAAGTATCCGGTCAACCTTGACCTACTTGACTCTTCTTCAATCAATTTCTTATTGTCAAACATCTAAACTCAAACCAAGACTCAGCTTGGTCACCCAGGTCAACCTTGACCTGAGGGATGTTGCACCAACAAACAATACACTTGGACTTTCCTTGTTGTACCTGTATCCTGCACACTCACAATGCATATCAAATACAACAATAAACCTAACTTAAACCTTTGCCCAAACATCAAAACCTAGGGCACCTAGATTGCTCCAACAGTCTCTTCTTTCATTTTGTAGTTGTTTAATTTACTTGCTATAATTATATCGTTGCTACTAATCTGAGTTAAAAGACGAGAACGATTTATTTTTTTAACAGGAAATTTACCCCTCTCTTGTCGGCCCATCGGGACCAACATGGAGAATTATAAAAGACCATCCAATGTTTACTCCACAGTTTATTGATCACCTTATTGGCATGAAGAAGGTAAGGACCTCACACCTCATCTAACCTGTTGGTGCAACTTCTCCTGGGTCAAAGTTGACCAGGTTGACTAAGATTGAGTTGACTCAAGTTTGAGTTTTAATGTTTAAGTTTTGATACTTGACAATATATGGAGATTACTGGTGCAATTTGTTAGAGTGTATACTAAAAGCCTAGCTTTTGGTATAAACATTTATCTAGAAATAAGAATCACATTGGTCAAATGTCTACATTTGTGATAAATGTAGTTGTTCAATTAATTTATATTGTAGATAACATGGTGTGTGGTGTCACACACAGAGGATCATGTTATCAGTACCTTATAAATTATAAACAGTAGTTCACGACCAAAATGGAAAGGAACAAACCATTAGAAGGTCGTAGTGTAATTAGGTATCAGTTTATCTTGACTGTATAATTACACTAGTACACTTAGAGTGTATTGAGTAGGACCATTTGAGGTCGTTTCTTTTATACTGATTTTATAAAGAAACAAAGACCTCGGTTATTATGGAAGTGTGTGCTCTTAATCCTAATATAATAACAAGCACATATATTTGATATTTATTTCTTTAATTTATCAATGGGTGAGATTTAGTTCGATGAATCAATAAGCCCGATAAGTTGGGAAATGGTATCACTTATAGTGTGTGTTGTTGATTATAGAAGGAAAGCTGTCCTAGAGATACTAGGTTGATAATGTCCTCAAGAGGAGCTCATAAGGATTGTCATGTTAAACCTTGCAGTGGACCTAGTCCGACATGATGATAAGGTTGAGTGGTACTACTCTTGGACTAAGATATTAATTAAGTGAGTTGTCGATAACTTACTTAATTAGTGGACATTGTTATCTTAAACACAGGAGACTAACACACTCATAATAAGAAGGAGCCCAAAATGTAATTTGGGATTGGTGCGTAGTTCAATAATAGTTCTCTAGTGGAATGAATTATTATTGATAAAATTAAGTTGTGTTCAGCGAACACGGGATGCTAATTTTATCGGAGACCAAAACCAATTCCTTCTCGGTCCTATCGTAGCCTCTAGTATATAGAGATTTATACCCACCATACCACCTTCTTACCCATCCAATGGGGCGGCCAAGCTAGCTTGGAACCCAAGCTAGGGCCGCCAAGACCAAGTGGATGAGCCATGAAGGTGGCCAAAGCTTGGGTCCCAAGCTTGGGTGGCCGCCACTAGAATATTAAAAAGGATTTTTATTAAAATTATTTCTTATGTGGATATCATGTTTTTAAAGAGAGTTTAAAAATTAAAATTTCCTTTTATAACTTTCTACAAAGATTAAGAGAAGAGATTAATCTCTTTCCTTATTTGTAGTTTAAAGGATGATTTTAATTTTTGGTAAAAACTTTCCTTATTTGTAAATCATCTACATGATTAAAGAGAGTTTAAAATTTGAAATCTTTCCTTATTTGTTGATTAAAGGAGGTTTTAAATTTTAAGAAAACTTTCCTTTTAAACATGTTCATGATTTAAAGAGAGTTTAAAAATTAAATATTCTCTTTTATAAGTTTCTAAAAGATTAAGAAAAGATTTGATATCTTTTTGTAGATTGAAAGAGATTTTAATTTTTAGAGATAACTTTCTTTTATCCAAATGTTTAAAAGAAAGATTTTAATTTATTAAATTTCCTTTTATAAACCAATCATGAAGGATAAAATTATTGGAGAAATTTTATAAATTTCGGAAACAAATTAGGAAGTTTTAATTCTTGTTTAATTAAAACTCTCCTTGATTTGAGGAAATAAGTGGCGGCCATGTTTTAGTGAGAAGAAAAATTATTTTAATTAAAATAAAATTTTCCTTTTCATGGCAAAAGAATTAAGGAAGTTTTTATTAAAATTTCCTTATTTGCCAAGACCAAGGATTATAAAAGAGGAGGTAGAGGAGCCTTCAAGGGTGAACAACCTCTATTATTTTCTCCCTCTCTTCCTTGGTTGGTGGCCGCCTTCTTTTCTCTTCTCTCCATCTTGTGGCGGACCTCTCTTCCTCCTTAAGATCAAGTGGTGGCGGATTTTAGCTTGAGAAGAAGGAGAGAAAGCTTACATCCCTTGGAGCTTGATTGATGGAAAAAGATCTTCATCTCTTGGAAGCATAGTGCTTGGCCGAAACTTGAAGAAAGGAGAAGAAGGTGCTTTGGTGGTTTCTCATCTCGGAAGATCGTTGCCCACACAACGTCCGAGATTAGAAGAGGAATACGGTAGAAGATCAAGAGGTTTTTCTATAAGGTATAACTAGTAATTTTTCTTTCCGCATCATACTAGTTATTTATGGAAATAATACCAAATACAAGAGGCTTACGATTCTAGTATTTCGAATATGTTTTTCGAAGTTGTGTTCTTTTATTTTTCTTTTCCTTGTGATTTGATTGTTCCTTTTGGTTGACCTAAAGTTATTTTAGGAAATTAAATATTAGCTTTCCATAAAAGGTTTTGTCTAGTCGGTGGTGGTTGTTCCCATATCCAAGAAGGCCATGTGCCTCGCCACGTCAGTACTGGGAACCAATTATGGAAATTAATATTTAATGGAATTAATAACTTAGGTGATTTGGATCAAACGTGTTAAGTTCCGCAGGAGATCCAAGTCTAAACCTTAAAGAACAAATAGATTAAGTTTTGGATCAAACGTGTTAAGTTCCGCAGGCGATCCAAAATTTAATTTAAAAGAACACATGGTAGCTAGGAAAAGGTTCAGACCTTTGTACAAAATTTTATACAGTGGAACCTCTAGGTTTTCCGAGTAGCAACCAACAATTGGTATCAGAGCTAGGGTTTTGCCTCTGTGTATTTGGTATTAGTTTAATTATGCACATGTCATACATAATTTAGGCAGGATAATAGTAGGATGTGCTAACTTTGTGGATGCAGGATCCAACTATTATGGCTTATAGTTTTATGTGTGTGATTGGACCCTTGGACATGTCAAGGGCATTTATATGTGTGTGCATGATTGTATTATAAAATACAACAGGAGCTGTATTTAGTTTTATTAGGATTTTATTTTTGATCTAGATACATGTACATTCCTTTTATGGAATATAGGATCAAAATTGTAAAATTCTATTTATGTCGCGGATCGAATCTTGCAAAGCGTGGAACCTTCTAAGGACCAGAGGCGCAGCGGAACAAGGAGCAAGATGGATGCGACAGCTAGACCCGGTGGCGGTGGCCAAATATGGCAGCAGCTTGGGATGACAACACACGGAGGACAACTAGAGATAAAAGCCATAATAGTTGAAAATTAGATTTTCTATTTATTGCTTTTATATTGTGCTGTGTGTGCATGTTAGTTTACAAGTTTAGTAGGCTAGCATAGTTAAAATTCCTCATTAATAAATAACTAAGTGGGAGAGGGATTTTTAAGTAAATCCCATGGTCTCCATTACTGGTTTGTAAGTGATGCAAACAAGCTTGCGCGTTGGCTCTGAGTGCCTTCCTCCATAACAGATGAGCTTATTTGCGGATCACTAGAACAGACTTCCATTTTTGGATGACTATAGGAAGTTAATTAAGAGCGTGTGATCTTCCCCAACGGAAGGGGCATAATCTTATTAATGGACTTAGTGTCAAGTAATGGTATACACTTAGACACATCTAATAGTATCCTCCCCAACGGAGTCACTGCTATTATATGTGTGACCAAATGATACCAACTATTATTTTTATTTGTCAAAAAGTTAGGTTGACAAGATAATAAAATTAAAGGGTTAAAACCCCTATTACAAATGATTGATTTTGTATACGTTCACACTAACGTGGCATACAAAATTAACGGTGTTTGAGATAATTTTATTTGTCATAAAGTTACGTTGACAAGATAGTTAATGGGTAAAACCCTCCTCTTACAAATGTTGATTTTGTATACGTCCACACTAACGTGGCATGCAAAATTCACGGTGTTTTGAGGTGTTGGTAAATTTAAATAGTATTGTTAGAGGAATCAATATTATTTTAAATTTAGAGTCTTGACCAAATATTTGATTAAAGATAGACCAACTATTAATTTTATTCGTCATAAAGTAAGGTTGACGAGATAATAAAATTAAATGATAAAATTTCCTCTTTGAATTTGTATACGTCCACACTAACGTGACATACAAAATTCATGGGATTTTTTAAGGAGTTGGTCTTAACCAAATATTTTTGTGATTCTTAGGAAGATGGTCAAACCCTAGCTGATATACTTTAGGATAGACTTAGTGGTCCCAATTATAATTGATTGGAAATAGAATTTGGACATTAAGGTAGACTGTTCTCTTAGAACTAAGAACAATATAGGTGTATTTTATTCATTAGTTGATACATGTTTAGTGGAGTTATCTACCGGTACCTGGTGTGTAGATACAAGATGCCATTAATCATGTCTGCAATTCATTGCAGGGTTCCAGGAAACCCAACAACTAAATGAAAGGTAAATCACCGTCCACATGGGCACTACTGTAAAAGTGGTAGCTGTTGCAGTGGGAGATGTTTATCCTTTGATAAGAATAAAATATGGATTTTAAGTAATTGTCTTTACATACCAAGTTTAGAAAGAACCTGATTTCAGTTTCTAAACTATTATAGATATTGTGTCTATTTTGATAACAAAGTTGTTATCAAGAAAAATAGGAAAGTTATCTATTCTGGTATGATGGTTGACAATTTATAATCCAATAACTCCCACGATGCAACAAATGGAAATTAGTCACACATCTTCTAATTTTAAGAGAAAGCAACCTTCGGAAATGAACCAATTATATCTTTGGCATCTAAAGCTAGGTTATATTAACTTAAGTAGGATTCATTGGTAGCTGATGAACTTTTGTGTTCATTAGTAGTGGAAATCTTTCCAACCTACAAGTCTTACTTGAAAGGAAAAATAACCAAGAAGCTTTTAAGTCTAAGGGGAATGGAGTCAAAGATATATTGGAATTGGTTCATTCTGATTTGTGTGATCCTATGACAATCCAAACAAGAGGTAGTATCGAATATTTCGTCTATTTTATAGACAACTATTCAAGATACAAATACATTTACTTAATGTACCGCAAGACTAAGTGCTTTGATTAGTTCAAAGAGTACAAGGCTGATGCGGAGAAATGTTAAAGTAAAAAGTCACTATGGAAAATCGTAGTGGCAAGTACCTCTTGAGAGATTTTAGAAGTCACTTATCAGAAGTTGGATTTCAATCCCAACTAACTGCATCTGGAACACCCCAACAGAATGGTGTAGTAGAAAGAAGGTATAGGACTCTTATGGAATAATTAGATAGATGATGAGTTATTCAGAAAATTACCAAATTTGTTTTAAGGATATGCTCTGGAAACGGAAGTGAACTTTCCAAAGTCATAACTCTCTGCTCATATAGAATTGCTGAATAGGTGTAAGCCTATTTTGAAGCATATTCGGATTCGGGTAATCCAGCACATATGTTAAAGAGAGATAATGATAAGTTGGATAGGAGTTCACTTGTTTGTATGATATCCTAGATAAACAAAAGTAGGTTTATAGTCTTAAAATCAGAAGGTCATTGTTAGCATAAATGACTGATTTTTAGAAAAGGACTATATAATGAACCACGTGCTCATAAGTAAATTTGTTCTTAAGGAAATAATAAAGGACATGTCTAACCTAGTACCAACTGTACAAGATGAGATACCACAAGAAAACTGCAACTCGTATCACAAATTGATACACAATTACAGAAAGTGTCTTATTGTAGTGGGAGGGTTGTTATGCAACCTAAATAGGTTCATGTTTTGGGAGAGTTTTTGGACTCGATCCCTGGAGGGCATGAACCTGATCTCCGGTCATATGATGAAGCACTCCAAGATAAAGATGCAGCATCTTGGCAAAGAGTAATGAATAAAAGAATTAGAATATATGTATTCTAATAAAATCTGGAAGCTTGTAGAATCACCAAATGGTGTAAAAGCCGTTGGGTGTAAAAAGGTCTATAATAGGAAAAGAGGGATAGACAGGAAGGTAGTAACTTTCAAAGCAAGGCTTGATGAAAAAGGAAACTTTTTCACTGGTAGCCATGCTTAAGTCTATCCGGATTCTTTTATCTATTTGGCAAGTGGATGTCAAGACAGCATTCCTTAATGGAAGTCTTGAAGAAAACATCCATATAAAGCAACCAGAAGGGTTCATTGCAAAGGGCTAAGAGCATCTTGTGTGTAAGCTCAATCAGTCTATGGACTGAGGCAAAGCTTCAAGGTCTTGGAACATCCGGTTTATCAAAGTAATCCAGATCTATGGATTTAGTAACCGGATAAGTCTTGTGTATACAAAAGATGTGATGGAAACGTGGTGGTATTTCTTGTACTATACTTAGATAACATTTTTGGTAGTTGGAAACAATATCAAAATGTTGTCAGAAGTAAGGGTATGGTTGTCCAAACAATTCGATATAAAGGACTTGGGAGAATGTATATATTCTTGAGATCAAAGTAATAAGGGATCGCAAGAAAAGAATATTTTACTTATCCCAAGCTTCATACATCGGAAAAATCCTTGCTCGTTTTAAGCATACAAAACTCCAAGAAAGGTTTCTTACCTTTTCAGGATGGAGTAACTTTATCTAAAGATATGTCTCTATAGACATCAAAGGAGATAAAGGAAATAAAGGCAGTTCTTTATGCTACGGCTGTTGGAAGCCTAATGTATGCTATGCACGAGATCAGAAATCTGTTTGCCAAGGGCATAGTTAGCAGATATCAAAGTAACCCTGGACAAGGACAGTGGACTGCAGTAAAGCATATATTGTAGTACCTTAGAGGCACTAGAGATTATATGCTAGCTTACAAGGCAGTTAATTTAGTCCTTGTGGGTTGCAAGGATTTTGACTTCCAATCGGATAGGGACAATAATAAGTCAACCACGGGGTTTTGTATTTACTTTAGGAGGTAAAGTCATAACTATGGAAGAGTGATAAGCATAGGTGTTTTTCTGGACTCCACCATAGAAGCTTAGCATATGGCAAGCCTCTGAGGTAGCCATAAAAGCTGAATGACTCAATAACCTCAAGATAGACTTAGATATGATTTCTAGTTTGTCCAAAAATTATTACAATTTATTGTAATAATGTTGGTGCAATAACAAACTCGAAGAAACCATAAGTCTATAAGGCAAGTAAACACAATAGAGCGCAAGTACCACCCAATACGAGGAATCGTATAAATGAGGAGAAGTTGTTGCCGCCTAGATTGCATCAGGTGATGACCTATAGATCCTTTCACTAAGGTCCTTAAGGCAAGAGCTTTTGATGGGCATGTTGAAGGGATGGGAATCAGATGTATGGCAGAATAGCAACTTAGTCTTTTAGTATAAGTGGGAGATTGTTAGAGTGTATACTAAAAGCCTAGCTTTTGGTATAAACATTTATCTAGAAATAAGAATCACATTGGTCAAATGTCTACATTTGTGATAAATGTAGTTGTTCAATTAATTTATATTGTAGATAACATGGTGTGTGGTGTCACACAGAGGATCATGTTATCAGTATCTTATTATAAACGGTAGCTCACGACCAAAATGGAAAGGACCAAACCATTAGAAGGTCGTAGTGTAATTAGGTATACGTTTCTCTTGACTGTATAATTACACTAGTACACTTAGAGTGTATTGAGTAGGACCATTTGAGGTCGTTTCTTTTATACTGATTTTATAAAGAAACAAAGACCTCGGTTATTATGGAAGTGTGTGCTCTTAATCCTAATATAATAACAAGCACATATATTTGATATTTATTTCTTTAATTTATCAATGGGTGAGATTTAGTTCGATGAATCAATAAGCCCGATAAGTTGGGAAATGGTATCACTTATAGTGTGTGTTGTTGATTATAGAAGGAAACTGTGTCCTAGAGATACTAGGTTGATAATGTCCTCAAGAGGAGCTCATAAGGATTGTCATGTTAAAACCTGCAGGTGGACCTAGTCCGACATGATGATAAGGTTGAGTGGTACTACTCTTGGACTAAGATATTAATTAAGTGAGTTGTCAGTAACTTACTTAATTAGTGGACATTTGTTATCTTAAACACAGGGAGACTAACACACTCATAATAAGAAGGAGCCCAAAATGTAATTTGGGATTGGTGCGGTAGTTCAATAATAGTTCTCTAGTGGAATGAATTATTATTGATAAAATTAAGTTGTGTGTTCGGGGCGAACACGGGATGCTTAATTTTATCGGGAGACCAAAACCAATTCCTTCTCTCGGTCCCTATCGTAGCCTCTAGTATATAGAGATTTATACCCACCGATACCCACCTTCTTACCCATCAATGGGGCCGCCAAGCTAGCTTGGAACCCAAGCTAGGGCCGCCAAGACCAAGTGGATGAGCCATGAAGGTGGTCGCCAAAGCTTGGGTCCCAAGCTTAGGTGGCCGCCACTAGAATATTAAAAAGGATTTTATTAAAATTATTTCTTATGTGGATATCATGTTTTTAAAAGAGAGTTTAAAAATTAAAATTTCCTTTTATAACTTTCTACAAAAGATTAAGAGAAGAGATTAATCTCTTTCCTTATTTGTAGTTTAAAAGGATGATTTTAATTTTTGGTAAAAACTTTCCTTATTTGTAAATCATCTACATGATTAAAAGAGAGTTTAAAATTTGAAATCTTTCCTTATTTGTTGATTAAAGGAGGATTTTAAATTTTAAGAAAACTTTCCTTTTTAAACATGTTCATGATTTAAAAGAGAGTTTAAAAATTAAATATTCTCTTTTATAAGTTTCTACAAAAGATTAAGAAAAGATTTGATATCTTTTTTGTAGATTGAAAGAGATTTTAATTTTTAGAGATAACTTTCTTTTTATCCACATGTTTAAAAGAAAGATTTTAATTTATTAAATTTCCTTTTTATAAACCAATCATGAAGGGATAAAATTATTGGAGAAATTTTTATAAATTTCCGGAAACAAATTAGGAAGTTTTAATTCTTGTTTAATTAAAACTCTCCTTGATTTGAGGAAATAAGTGGCCGACCATGTTTTAGTGAGAAGAAAAATTATTTTAATTAAAATAAAATTTTCCTTTTCATGGCAAAAGAATTAAGGAAGTTTTTATTAAAATTTCCTTATTTGCCAAGACCAAGGATTATAAAAGAGGAGGTAGAGGAGCCTTCAAGGGTGAACAACCTCTATTATTTTCTCCCTCTTTTCTTCCTTGGTGTGGCCGGCCCTTCCTTTTTCTTCTCTCCATCTTGTGGCCGGACCTCTCTTCCTCCTTGAAGATCAAGTGGTGGCCGGATTTTAGCTTGGAGAAGAAGGAGAGAAAGCTTACATCCCTTGGAGCTTGATTGATGGAAAAGATCTTCATCTCTTGGAAGCATAGTGCTTGGCCGAAACTTGAAGAAAGGAGAAGAAGGTGCTTTGGTGGTTTCTCATCTCGGAAGATCGTTGCCCACACAACGTCCGAGATTAGAAGAGGAATACGGTAGAAGATCAAGAGGTTTTTCTATAAGGTATAACTAGTAATTTTCTTTCCGCATCATACTAGTTATTTATGGAAATAATACCAAATACAAGAGGCTTACGATTCTAGTATTTCAAATGTTTTCAAGTTGTGTTCTTTTATTTTTCTTTTCCTTGTGATTTGATTGTTCCTTTTGGTTGACCTAAAGTTATTTTAGGAAATTAAATATTAGCTTTCCATAAAAGGTTTTGTCTAGTCGGTGGTGGTTGTTCCCATATCCAAGAAGGCCATGTGCCTCGCCACGTCAGTACTGGGAACCAATTATGGAAATTAATATTTAATGGAATTAATAACTTAGGTGATTTGGATCAAACGTGTTAAGTTCCGCAGGAGATCCAAGTCTAAACCTTAAAGAACAAATAGATTAAGTTTTGGATCAAACGTGTTAAGTTCCGCAGGCGATCCAAAATTTAATTTAAAAGAACACATGGTAGCTAGGAAAAGGTTCAGACCTTTGTACAAAATTTTTGTACAGTGGAACCTCTAGGTTTTCCGAGTAGCAACCAACACAATTATCCATCTAAGAGATTGACGGTCAAAGGTTAACCAGAAGTCAAGTAGGTCAAGATTGACCAGATACTTGATTGGGAAAGTTCTAACTGGAGGTTAGACAAGGGCAAGGCCAACAGGATGGTTGATAGAAGAAGAAAAATCAAGTGGGTCATGGAGGACTGGACACTTGGTATGGAAAGTCCTGGTGAGTAAAGCCAGGCAGATGGAAAGTCCCGGTGAGTGAAGCCAGGCAGATGGAAAGTTCTAGTGAGTGAAGCCAGATAATTGAAAAATCTTGGTGAGTGAAGCCGGACAGTAAGCCCTGGTGAGTGAAGTCAAGTATATGGAAAGTCCTAGTGAGTGAAGCTAGACAGATGGAAAGTCTTGGTGAGTGAAGTCAAACAGTTGAAAAGTCCTAGTGAGCGAAGCCAGACTATTGAAAAATCCTAGTGAGTGAAGCTGGGCAGTGAGTAAGTCCTGGTGAGTGAAGCCAGACAGTGGAAAATCTAGGTGGGTGAAAGGATTGGCCGGATATCTGGTGGAAAGTCTAAGTGGGTCAAAGGTCGATCAGACACTTGGTATAAGGAGAAAAGTCCAAGTGCGTCAAAGGATTGATCGGATACTTAGTGAAAAAGTTCTAGCAGGTCAAGGGTGACTAGATGTTGGGTAAGGAACCCTAGGACTCAAGTTTAGGAGCTAGGGTTGCCAAATCGATTGGGACAATCAATTTAGCAGATCTTAAGCATTAAGCTTTAGCTTAATCACTTAAGGCTCAGAATTGTGAGAATAGAAGGGTGCTGAGCTTAGGGTAAGCGATTCAGCAGTCTTTAAGCGATTAGGATAATCACTTAAGATACTTTCTATTCAAAACAGAAGCTAGGGTAAGTGATTAAGCAGGGAAGTTTAGTTTCTTACGACGCCTCTGGCGATCAAGCAAAAGAGAGTGGAATCAATTAGGCTAATCGATTCCACACTTCTTAAGCTATTAGGGTAATCACTTAAGGTTATTATGTGAAGAAACAGAAATGTTGGTAAGCAATTAAGTAAGGTTGCTTAATCGCTTATGACATCGATTACGCCCTGCTTAAGCTATTTGGGTAAATACTTAAGGTTCAAAAATATAGTTGTTCTGCAGGTTCAGATCGAGCTGCTGACGTGGTAAGAGATTAGGAGAATACCTAATCAATTACGACGCTTGAAGAAGCCTTAGAAAAGGGTTTTTCGTGACCGTTGCACAAAGAGCTCTCACGTACATCTTCTCTGCCATTGTCGCCGGTTCTTGAATCTTCTTGGATATAAGTGTTGTTGCACTTCCAAGCTTCAAGAGATGATTACAAGCTACAAGATATCAAGTAAGAAGAGGTTTTCATTTGTATTTGTATATTTACTTCTTGTTTTGAGTTATACTCTTGTATGAGTTTGTACAAAGTTTCTCCAGTTCCAGATTATTCCAAGAAGGAGTATATTTCATAGTGGAGAGTATGCTCATGTATGGATCTATGGATTAGTCACCTCATTGATGTGGATATCAAGTAAATCTTTCATGTTATCATTGGGGAGCTTGCTTTGTGTTTTTCGATGCAAAAGAGCATTATCGATGAAGTGAGTGAGCTATTCACCCCTTCTCTAACTCCCTGAGTGTCCCAACATAACCAAAGATGTAAGTCTACATGTAGACCTAAACGAAGAAGAAACTCATCCAATGAGTCAAAAGGCAGCAAAAAGAAAGGGAAAAGACAAAAAAAAAAATCAGACATTGAAAGTATGACAATAAATTTGGACAATATGTTTGCAAAGTTTATTGAGTATACAAACATAAAAAATGACTGAAGTTGCCCCCAAGGCATAGTGTAGACGATGGACGCATAGTATCTCTGGTGTAATGGTCAGGAGTCGATTCTTAGGAACTGATGATCTAGGGTTTACCCCACCATGCGTCTAATGCTTATGTACTTGTATTTACCTCCCTCTATATCTGTGGGGCAGATACTAGGGGACCGTTAAGATAACAGATTTACCTTTTATTAAAATGGCTGAAGTTGAAATAAAACAAAAACAACTCGAAGTTGAGGAGATGAAAACAAAAGCTGCCTCTTAGCCAAAGTTCAGCTAAAGGAATACGTAATCCTTTCGAAGGATACTTCGCAAATGACACAGGAGTATCTTATCACCTACGAAGATCTTTGTCAAGATTAGGAGATGGAATTTGTAATTTTCATTTATTATAATTTTTAATTAATTTACTTTTCAATTAATGTAATTTTCTATTATTGTACCTTTTCAAATAATGTACAATTCTTAGTCAATTAATATCAGTGTTACAAAGTAGTCATTATAATATAGCCGTTGAAATATAGTCATTGAGAAGAAAAAAAAATATAGACACATTGTGCTCTACAGTTATATTCTTTATTCTAAGAACATACCATTTGGCAAACACATAGACTTGAATTAGTTTTCGCCAAAAGATCTTAATATTCAAGTAGCACTAGCTCTAACTCGACAAGTGAAAACAAAGCTCAAGTTGAAGTTGTTGGTGAAGGTTATGATCTAGGGAATGAGCTAATATCATTGATACTTTAACAAAGCTGGCAAATAGTTGAAGCATATCAAAGTAATAAGAAGATGCGGCAAAGAAGAAGGTTCATCCAAAGAAATCATGAAGCCGGGCATGCGAGGCTCTTTAATGATTATTTCTCCAAAAACTTGGTGTATCCAGATCAAATATTTCGAAGACGATTTCACATGCAAAGAGAATTATTTTGTCACATAGTGAAAGCACTTGAGAGTTGTTCATTGTATTTTCAGTAGAGGGACGATGTTGTGAGAAGAAAAGGCATGCCACCACTATAAAAATGCACGACTGTGATTTGACAATTAGCTTAGAGGCCCAGCCGACTATCTTGACAAGTATCTATGGATGAGTGAATCAACCACCAAGTGTCTTTTCAAGTGAATCAACCCCTTCCAGATCTGATACTTCATCAGACATGACGTAAGGGGTTTCAGGATCACTTTTGTATATTTGTGCATTTTGATGATATATATTTACCTTTTCATCAAAAAAAAAAAAGTTTCACGATTATGTGGTTGAACTATTTGGTCATTGATACTTGAGAAGGTCTAATACCGATGATGTTCAACATCTTCTTCAAATGTATGATGAGAGGCACAACTTCCTTGGAATGTTGGGAAACTTCCATTGCATGCATTGGGAATGGAAAAATTATCTAGTTGCTTGGAAAGGCCAATTTACAATAGGTTATAGATCACCAACAATCGTGCTTGAAGCGATCGTGTCTCAAAACTTATGGATATAACATGCATTCTTTGGTATCGTAGGTTCATGTAATGATATTAATGTGTTGTATAAATCTCCCATATTCAATAACGTTTTGCAAGGAAATACTTTGGAGATTAATTTCATAGTCAATGAGACTCAATATACGAAGGGGTATTATCTAACAGATGAAATATATCTGGAATGAGCTACTTTCATGAAGGTTTTTCCTTGCCCAGAGGATCCCAAGAGGAGGTTGTTTAAGGAAAGACAAGAGGTTGTAAGAAAAGATGCTGAATGAATATTTGGGGGTGCTTCAAGCTCGATGAATAATTGTCAGAATTCTAGCTCGTTATTGGTACAGAAAAAGGTTAAAATATATTATGTTAGCATGCATTATTTTACAAAACATGTTTGTTGAAGATAAGGAGGGGTCACTTGATAAATTGGTACAACAATGAAAGTGACAAATCGTCACAACCCATCCAAAGCTCAAATCGAGGATTTTATGATTATCTCCAGATAAATTCTGAACTACGTGACAGTAATGTGCATTACCAACTTCATACCAACTTAGTTGAACATATTTGATCATATTACAATAATAATCCTTGAATTAGTATTTTATAGTTTCTCTTTACATTTAATTTAAATATTATTTTTTAATTTTATATAAGTGTGATTTTTTTATAGGTTGTACTCTTTCATTTCAAATTTATAATAATATTTAAATTTTAAATAAATGATACTCATAAAACAAGAAAAAATTATTTTATGTAATAAATATATTTAAAATTATTATTAATATTTATTTTAAATAATAATCATTTAAATTTTCTAAATAAAATTAAAATTATATTTATTTAATATAAAATAAGAATAAAGATAAATGAGTGAAGATCATAAATAATGAATGTTAATATTAAAATAAATATATTAATATAATATATATATATATGGCAATATCCTTATTACTTTGGCATAAAGGACATATGATGTGGTGTTCCATAAGTTATTCATATTAGTATAAAGTAATATTTAATTTAATTTAATTATTTCTTTACTTGTTATTATGATGTGAATGTTTGTAAAGTTTTTGAAATATTTCAATATCCTAGTTTTAAAATTATTAAATCACGTACCTAATTTTATTTTTACCCCTATTATTATTTCCAGTCGACTGCTACAATAGCCAAATCAATTAATTTTATAGTTTTTAAAAAATGATTAATTCATATTAAAAAAATCACTACTTTCAATATAGTAGGTCAAATTGGTGTTTAAGGATATTTATATAATCAAGAAAATTAAACAAATATATAAGATCTGTCATTCTGAGTTTTCTAGGTCCATCAGTCGATTTTAACTGAAACTCTTTAGGTTTATCTGACCAAAATCTATTAATGAACCCAGAGGACTCGGAATGACGTGAAATTAAGTCCTATGAGTTCGTCTAGTTTTTCTGATTATATTCATGCTCTCAAACATTAATTTGACCTAATATATTTAGAATAGTAATTTTTTGAACACGAATATGTCTAAAAAAAAATCTAATTCATATAAAAAAAATATTATTCTCAATATATTGAGTCAAATTGATATTGGAGAGAATGAATATAATCATAAAAACTAGATGACCTCATAGGACCTAGGTTCACCAACCGATGTTGGTCGAATGAACCTAAAGAGTTCCTGTCAAAATTGGTTAATAGACCTATATAGCTCAGAATGATATGAAACTAGGTCCTATAAATTCTTCTAGTTGTTCTAATTATATTTATATTCTCAAATATCAATTTGACTTAATATATTCAGAACAGTGACTTTTTGAAGACAAATTAATTTTCAGATATATTCGTATTTAAAAAATTATTGCTCTCATTGTAAGCTAGTCGAAATTATATTTGATAATATTTATATAATAAAAAAATTTAAAGAAATACATACAATCTAATTTTATATCCGAGATCTTTAATTCTATCTGTCATAACCGAGATAAAAATAGAATTAGATATATAATTTAATAATTTGAAAACTAAATACTAAAACAGTGTAGGTTCTGGGTAGCCCGGAATAATCTAAAATATCAGTTGGGGGCAGTCGAACCACAAAGCGGGTTAAAAAGTCGGCTAGCGCGTCTGGTTCCTCACCTATTTCGTTGGACGGCCCGAGCGAGAACAGAGAGGAAGAGCCACAAATCTGGGGCACGGGACCGAAATCGATATAACGCGACGGGAGACAGATCGGCCAACGCTATGGCAGCCGCAGCGTCGCCCGTCGCCGACTGGGACGAGCTGCGGAGAGAAGCACGGCGGATCGAAGGCGACCTCGACGTCCGCCTCTCCTCTTACGCGAAGCTCGGAGGTGGGGTTGAACCCCGTCCTTTCCCCCCTCCCCCCTCCCCCCTCCCCCCTCCCCCTTCTCGTTTCTTGGTTTTGATTGCACTTGCTTCCGTTAATGGTTGTAGGTTACTCGGATCCGAGAAGCCCTGCGAGCGATTCCCACTGGAAGTCGATGGAGATGGAGATCGAGATGCTGCTGGCGAGGCTGATGCAAGTGAACGAGGCGATGAGCAGGTGTGCCTCAGCGGCCGCGCCAACGACCTCTGTGGCCCAGAAACTCACCAGGCATAGGGATATCCTTCACGAGTTCACCCAGGTTGAATTCCATGTCATTTTCGTTATTGCGTTTTTTTTTCTTTCGGTTCCTTCTAATTAATCGAAGTCTATTCCTTTGAAAAGAAGTGAATCATTGGCCTATCCCTTTTTTGTGATTAGGGTTATTGATGAAGTAAGCAAAAGGATCCATAATTTTTTTTTTTTCAAGGAAGCGAATAGGAGAGTTTGACACTCACTTGTTTAGAAAAAAAATATTTTTTGATTCGAAGTGAACCATCGCATGAACACATTATTGGAGGTTGGAAAGGGAAGTTTTGTATGCCTAACATCCCTTGTTAACAGAAGAAGAAGAAGAATGGAATGTGCCTTTACAATTTACATCACACTCATGGTTTGGCGTATTGTGCTTCATCCAATATTGCTATGCCATTAAATTTGTAAAAATAAAAAAGCACTGCTGATCAAGTTTAAGAGTTTAACCATATTGCATTAACAATGTTAGTTGAGCCCTTTTCCTTTTAGGGATTCATTGTTTCATTATGTTTTCAAACAAGGTGCTAAGAGATATATACTACCTTGCTAGGACACCAAAAATGCCCTCGTTGTAGGACTAAGGTTTGAGGAAAATAAGATTGCTGGAATAAGGTGCATGTTGTTTACATTTGACAGCAAGTTATATTTCTTTGGTGAAGCAGCAAATTTTCAATTGGAGTCAAATATGGACTGATATTTCCTTCTGAAATCTTGTGCAATTTGATTTTATTTTAATTTTTTGCGGTGATCATGACACATTTGGTTCGGCATACTATTGCATATGTTTTCATTGTTTTGTACGTTCACTCAATTTTTGATTAAACAGATTGATTTTGTGCAAGATATCAGTGCATAGTAGGAACTGTTTATTCTCATTTCTTTCACTGGCTAAAGAATTAAATATTCTTGCTGATGCTTGTGAATTCAGCATGAAAACTATCAGTAAATAACTTTAAGTTTCTTCTATTGATAGTTCTTGGATATTCAATCTGCTGCCCTATGGAAAATCCATGCTTTGAGTACATTGGCTAGTTTTTTCGGTATCTTGTCAACTTTATGAAATTAGATGCTCAAAATATGAATTATGTATGGTTATAAAATTGTGATGCTGACAAGAATGAAAACTTCACCTGTAGTCAGTCCTCTTACCTTGTTAGGACTATAATTTTCACCAACTTCACATTCGTTGCATTAATCAGGAGTTCAAGCGAACAAGGGGTAACATAATGTCGATGAGGGAGCATGCCGAGCTACTTATTTCAGTGCGCAATGATATAAATGAACACAAGGTTTCCTTCTAGTTTAAACTAGAGAAAATTCAGATTCCAATTCTTATGTTGGCTAACTATTAATGAGCAGGCATCAGGCAGCACACAATCAGCACCAAATTTACTGAGAGAGCGTGCTGCTATACATGGAAGTATTTCTCAGGTAAGTGGATTTATATAATATTCAAAGATGGTAGTAGCAATTGTATTTTATTTTATTTTTATTATTTTTGTATATAGAAGAGGAAAATATTTTGAATGCTTTCTTTCATTTATTAGATTGATGAAGTGACCAGTCAAGCTGAGGAAATGAAGGGTATTTTGTTAGCTCAGAGAAGTACTTTCAGTGGCATTCAGGGAAAAGTAAAGCAACTTAGCGACAGATTCCCGATGATTCGCAATATACTAGGTCTTTATCTTTCCTCAAGTAACGACTTCCTACAAATTTATTGAAATTAAATAAACTAAATGTGTAGAACAATTTGAACTATAATGTCTATTTGCAAACGGCCAGTATGATCAGAATTATGCATGATCTTTGCATGCAAGTAGATAGAAAGCAGCTGAACTCCTATATTATTGTAACACTCCGACATGATATGGAGTTATGGACTATAAATCCTTAAAAAGTAGTAGTGATAAACTCCCTATATTATTGTATTAAACAAACAGTCCAACATTATGTGGGCATAAATTTTAAGAAACACTATGATTAGGACACACTTAGTTGTTTATATTACATGGAAAAACTATGCTATTCAAAAGTTAGTTAAAAATTGTATTTAAAATGAGCTACATTTATTTTTTTGACTGATGATAAACATAAATGATTTGTGATTAAGATCATGATTGTCAAATGAAATTTAATTGAATGTATTCCTTCTTATAATTGATCAAATTTTTTTAGTCTTCTTATGACCATATTATAGAAAAAGAAAGGGTGTGTTGATATGTTCTTTTATCTAAAATATCTTATAGGTGAGGATTATTAGAAGTTTAGGTAATTTAGTTTTCAAAAGAAATTAGGTGGAGCTTCAATGGCTGATAAAATTAGAGAATTAGGTTGGACATGTTTGAAAGAAGAAGATCACATCATGGGAGAATAACATCTCCTCTAGAATGAAAGGGGCACATACATATGCGAGAGTAGATAGTCCTAGCATTTATAACTAGATATGGAGTCGTCCATTCTACCACACCATTTACTGTAGTGTCTGTCAATTCTTTATTCATAAAAAATGAGAGAATACTTTAGCTCGTTGCTCTGAACCACAACAATTACATATTTATATATGATTCCATAAGTCCATTACTATTAATGAGACCATAGCAATTGGGATGCTCACAATAGTATTAACTTGTATATATTGTTTAGCTCATTGCCATGTTATTATCCGTGCAAATATGAGGTACTCAAATAAGTGACACGTAGGTTAACTTGGAAAAGATAACTGATATTCATTGTGTTTTGCAGGAATGATAAAGAGGAAGAAATCAAAGGACACGATAATTCTCTCTGCTGTCATTGCAGGATGTACATTATTCATCATCATTTACTGGTTCTCCAAGTGATATCTTATTACCTTCGTATTTCAGTCAACTCCAAACATGGGCCTATTTGTAGTGGTTTCAGAATTAGGATTGGCTTGCAGAAGCAATCTTCAACAGGCCCACATTTGCTAGTCAATGGATCAGGTGTTTCAAGTTCTCAAATGATTTCTGAATTGAGTGTACGAGGGTTCTTATCAGAGCATGGATTCAGATTATAGCAGTCTCATGGAGTAAAGTTTCTGGCAATTTGTTCTTCCTCTCGGCCTCTGGATTAAATTCCACCTCAACCTATATGGGATTTCATTCTTCAGTTATAGACAATTTACCGATGCTCCTTTTATCTGAAAGTTATTATGTTACGCAAGCTAAGGCATTTCTCATGGAAATTTTGTTCCTACTTCAAATCTTTGTTGACGCATTGGATACAATTTATAGTTTGTTTATTGAGTACGAAAGAATTGAGTGGCTTGAAATGATGGCACCGTCAGCACTGAACAATTTTTTATAGTGAATTTAGAATGATAAATTTCAACAAGCAGTGATAAAAGGTACTTATGAACCACGCTTTCTTTTACAAGAGCCAACGAAATTTGACCTAAATGAAACATAACCACTTTCATTGTTAATTTTGCGAGGATCACAGCACTGAAACTTGCTGCCATTAATAAAACAACAAGGAGCAGTAAAGTACCACTGACCATTTATCGCAAAAGGAGGTAAATTGTATCTATTTTCCCATCGGTAGAACATTCAGACAGGGAAAGAATTAACGATTTAGCAAAAAGAAAACAAAAGCTACTTAACGGTATGACAATCCATATTTCCAACTGGATCTTTTACTAGATTTTTGAGGTGTAAATGCAAGGCCAAACATTTCTTTGAGGGCATGCCCTTGTTCCAGGAGTCCAATCAAGCTTGCCACAACGGCTGCACTCTCCCTAACATGCTCTATGTCATTGGGCTCTGACCATAGGCACTGAGCAAGCTGCAGTCTTCTCTGTTTCGAGTCCAATTCAATTCCCCACTTGGCATACAGGCTCTCTCTTTCAGCGCCAGACAAATTCTTTTCCATCTGCCTGCAAAGCATGTCCCTTTCGCGTCGAAGCAATCTTAAACTGTCAGAGGGGAAGCCAACCTTGTTTTAGTTATCAATTATAGCTATGATTTTACATGTTCAAGAGGATGGAAAAAAAAGTGGCACATTCAGTATAACCTTGGCGCAGAAGTAAAATGTTGATGAACTGTTGATGCCTTATCGACATGTTGTCGAGATACTGTGCTCTTTAAGAAGGATAATCTCCTCAATTCCACTTCCATGTAAATAGAATCGGTTGGATCACCTTTGAATAGCATGTAAAAGCAAGTTCTATGGATTAAGGAAACATGACATTCATGCCAAAGCTGAATTATCTCTTGTTGCTTTTTCTCGAACTCACGAGGCCATAATGTAGGAGGTTGCAGTGAATCTAGAGTTGATTTCTGACCCACATACTTTGCGGTATCCTTGGCTCCCAATTCTTGAAACACATTCTTTCCAGTATCCTGACAGGGGCAAAAAAATATTAAGGAAAGCTTATTAAAATGATTACTGCAACTTCAGTTCATGTTCATTGCTTACTGGAAATACTAAATATAACATGACCCGTAATTTAGTTTCATCATCTTCGCATCAAAAGGAAATTTTGTGGGAAATGACTATTTGGTATTGAGGAGAAATTTAAAACCAATTTAGATGGCAGTTACCAATGGAAAAAGTTCTGCAAAACAAAGTGTTAACATTCAGAAATATGTGCACAAAATAAAGATCAAAGAATTTACAATAACATGGTAAGATGCCATAATCTTCGGTTCCAAGCAATTTAAAGATTTATTTGTTTTTTTATAGATGTGTTATTAATTTGCATCTCCAATTCATGGTTTACAAGATCTACACATGATATTATTAACTTAGAAAAAATTTATGATAGAGTTTAGTAATTATATGGAGAATTCTAAAAAAGAGAGGTGTTAGCATAACATATATTAAACTAATTAAGGATATGTACGAGGATATAACGACTAGAGTAAAACTTCAGGCGGAGTAACTGAAGTATTTTCAATAAAGATACGATTACAACAAGAATCAGCTCTAAGTCCCTATCTTTTTATACTAATTATGGACGAACTCACTGCACACATTCAAGACATAGTACCGTGGTGTATGTTGTTTACAGATGATATTATTTTGGTAGATGAAACATGAGAAGGAGTAAATGCTAAACTAGAATCTTGGCGGAAAACATTAGAAAGAAAAGATTTTAGGCTTAGTAGAATAAAGACAGAATATATGAAATTTAAGTTTAACAATATTAGATCTAATGAGACAATTGTTAAGATAGAAGATTACGAGTTGCTCAGAACCGAGAGCTTTAGATATATTTAGGATCATTTTTGTAAAATGATGGAGGGATTGAGATAGATGTCTTACATAGAATACAAGCAAGATGGTTGAAATGGAGGAGAGCGTCGAGTGTTTTATATGACCATAAAGTACCTCTAAAACTTAAAAGAAAATTCTACAAAACTACAGTTAGACCTGCTATGTTATATGGAGCTGAATGTTGGGCTATGACTTGAACACATAAGTAAAAGATGAGAGTTGTAGAGATGAAGATGTTAAGGTGGATGTATGGACATACGAGAATGGATAGACTACCAATTGAGAGCATTAAAGAGAAAGTCAGAATTGTATCTATTAAGGAAAAATTCCGAAAGGCGCATTTAAGATGATACGGGCATGTACTTTGACGACCAATAAATGCTCCAATTAGGTGATGTGAAATTATGACAAACACGTATATCAAACGAGGAAGAGGAAGACTAAAAAAGACTTGGTTAGCAATAATAAAACAAGATAAAATTTATTTAAGTATAGATGATATAGCCAACGGTAAAGTTGTTGCCATGTGACCAAAAGGTCACGGGTTCGAATCCTGGAAACAACCTCTTACAAAAAGCAGGGTAAGGCTGTGTACAATGGATCCTTCCCCGGGACATGGCGGGAGCTTCGTGCACCGGGCTGCCCTTTTTATAGATGATATAGTAGGAGATAGAGCTCAATGACGTAAAAGGATCCATATGGCCGACCCCACCTAGTGGGATAAGGCTTGGTTGTTGTCGTTATCGTCTAATTCATGGTTCTTTATAGTGAAATGTTAAGGATAAGAGATGAATTGATTTATGCAGACCAGATAATGAACATACGAGTACAATCAAGAGGGTAAGCTGTTTTTTTTCTGGCACCACCATCTTTTAATAAATCCTCATTCCTTCATGCAAACATTTGAGCATTTTATTTTCACATCTGGAACAAGCCTCTGAACACCCATCTATCTACATGAAATAAGTCATAACCTGAGTGTGGAGGAAGAATTTTCTACATTCTTTGATATAACTACAAGCATCTTCTTAATTTATGGCCTTAATGGGAATCTCAAAGAGCTTTGAGGTGTCAACTGAACCTTCATAAATAACAAGGATATTATGAACTCATAAAAAAGATGAATTAGGTTTCAAGAGGTAATGATGAAGAAACCAAGAAATATGGTGTCTTCACGTTCACATAGACCTAAAAGAGGGGACCAAGTCGCAACACTTGTAGCCTTTAAGAAGAAAGATGTAGCAAATGTAGCTAGGGCTCAATTTGTCATATCACTATCCTAAGAATATGAACAAAGCAAAATAATCAAAGACTCTCAATTGATTAGGGATTACACAACTTTAGAGACCGTGGGAATTGCATCACGTGCTATTATGCATAGCAATAAGTGTCTTAATATAAGTCTATATACCATAATGCACTAAAACAATCAAAGACCTTAATTTTTTTTTAATTTCCTTGCTATTTTGCAAGTCTATATATCATAACACACTAAATGCATAATAGCATGTTTGATGCTACTGTTATGTTAAATACTTAGGGAATCTCCCCTAAGAAAACAAGTTATGTAGTCAACAAAAACAAAAATGAGGTGGGCTATATCCTAACAATAATACGTCCACGGTGACATTGTGTAATGAAACATGAAGTGTTCAATAAAAACAACACTACTCATTCACCATGGATATCATACCTGATCAATAGTTGATTGTTTTTGTTCATCAACTTGAACCATTTCATTGAGCTCTGTGTAGTCAACTGACCTGTCCATCTTGCCACTGGAAGTAGCTTCTGTGTTCAATAGCTTTTGAACGCTAAAAGATGTGCTATCTCCAGAATTCTGAGATCCTCTTGCTGATAACTTTCTAATAGTATCTCTGAAGTTCCAGGCAATTCCTTTCTTTTGTAATTCTTCAGGCCTTCCATGGAATCCATCTAAAGATATAGTAGGTGATGTATTATCTACTTTGAGCCAAGTTGGAGAGCTCATCAGTGTTGACCTACAACTTATACTTCTACTTAATGGAACATCTTTAGATCTAGGATCCTGCAATGTTGAACATGGATGGAATCTATTTGGATGTGCTTCGACAAAGCTGCTAAGTGTCTTCTTTACATTCTGAAGATGTTGTTCCAAAGTGACAGGATTGGCATTCATAAAATCCAGATCCCTTTGTCTCTCTGGTTCACAATTCCCATATATGTGCTCTGGAGTTGTGACACTCAACTGTTGGAGGCTATTGCTTCCTTCAGTTAAGATGGACTCTGAATCTTCGCTCATATGCGCACCATTCACTTCAATGCAGTGAACATCCTGATACAATTGCTCAAATTCATCATTGAAGTTTTCACCAATCCACTGACCACCTTGATTCCCATTTGACTCGATAAACTTGTGATTTTGCCCCAAGTGTCTTGGTGATGGATTTGTGTAGTTTCCTGTTTGCAAGCAGCTCTGGTTGTATGAAGCTACAAATCTTGAGGTGGCAGAAACAGTACAGAGATCAGTGCTATCTGATGACTCAGACATTGGGGGTAAATAATGACCCACATAATGTCCATTGAGTGGTGAGGTACTGCTTGGCTCCTCCTGGAAGAAAAATGAGAAATAAATTAAAAAAAAAACTTAAATATGATAAAAGTTAAGTTTGGACAGAAGGAAGAATAGACACCCATGGTCTTGAAGAAGGATCCTTTCCAATAACTTGCGGCGAATTTTCTAGTTGAGAATGAGCTATATCCAATTGCTGGATCAACTTGTTTATCTCGTTCTCCATCTACAAAAATATATATTACAAAATCAATTAATTTCTAAGCTTGCAGCCATGTACTGAGCAAATTATTATCATTTCTGTTATGTAATATTATCGAAATATAGATGGCTTGTTCTTAAGTTACCAGAATATCCCAAAATGAATGCATGTTCGATTCTAATCATTTTCTAGTCTGAAAATGTTACATTATTGACAAACGAAAAGAAAGCTGGAGCATCATATTTCAAAGGGAAAGACAGATCCAATCTATCCTATACTGACAAGCATGGACCCTATGTTAGCTAGCTTAGTTGGTGAGAGTCTTAGGAGTTATTACCTTGGTCTGTTTGGAACCCATTGTCATAAAAGAAGTGAGGGCTTCCACTATATATTATTTTAAAAACATGCACTCTGTGTAGATCAATGGAGAACAATGATCCATGCAACTGATTCAAACAGTTGAGAGAAATACAAAGAAATTATTCCTACTGTACCAACTTAGAATTGTAGTCATAGGATAAGTATACGAAAGAATATAACATACAAAACAGTGTATTTGCAGGGTTGAATGAAAAATTAGAAGACTATTTATTACCTTTTGAATTTTTAGGTCTTTCTCCCTCAGCATTGTTTCAACAGTAGGAGATATTCCTGGATATCTCAATTCATTCTCCAGCCTTGAGAGTTCTTCTTGCAAATGTTTGACTAATGCCTTATCTGACATAACTATATTCACCTGGGCACTGGTAACTACTTCTTTTGCACAACTGGCAAACTGAAGAGTGTGTCTGGACTGCTCGATATGACTTCTTGCAGGGCTTATTGTGCAAATGATGGCAGTTCTTGCATTACCCCCCAGTGATGGCTGCAATATCCGTGTGAGCTTTGAATCCCGATAAGGAATGTACCCATTTCTTCCCTTGCTGTGAAAACCGAGACAGGTACAGTGGTAGATCAAGTTATGAACTAATAAAAGGAGAGTTGCAAGTTGCAAATGAAAAGTATATCAATTTTAAGTGCTATTGACATTCTAGAAAATGACCAAATTATGGATCATCAAATCCACAATATCAGTTCACTTCGAAAAAGCATTGAGAGTGCACAAGTATAGCTTGTCAATTTCGACACTATTAATTATATGTTCAATCTTTAAATACTAGCATAATATAGCATAACTTTGCATGCATAGACAGGCTTGCCTAAGGTTTCGTGAAATGGTAGATACCTATCACAAGTATTGAAGGGAATTGGGACTGCATATTCAGCTAAGGGTACCATATATAGTTATACATATTTGCATATTTACAAATTTGTCATGTAAATGAATATTATAATTTTATTAGGCATATCGTTATTAGAGTTTCATTTTCATATTTTAGACAATTATTTTATTTAATAAGTTTTATTCTCTTCGATCAACAGGAGAATTTGTTAGTATCCTAAGGTAGTTTTGATGTGATCAACTAAGTTAGGTTAGGTCCTGTTGATTTTTAACCCTGTGTCTAAGTGTGTAGGAACTTAAGAGCACAGGAAGTTGAGCGAAAGATGCAACTAGTGAGAAGGACGGCACGGGAGAGAGTCGACGGGCTCGGTGCATCTGAGGGACGAGGTATTGTGGAAGAGTACATGAGCGGATGAGAAGGAGGCGTGCGGTGTTTCCGAGGGACGAGAAGCCGAAGCGAAAGATTGCTCGAGGATACGAGCAAAAGACGCAGCTAGCGAGAAGGACGACACGGGAGAGAGTCGACGAACTCAATGCGTCCGAGGGACGAGGCGCTGCGGAAGAATACGCCGGCTGACGAGAAGGAAGCACGCGGTGATTCCGAGGGATGAGAAGCTAGGAGCGGAAGGTTGCTCGAGAAGGCTAGAAGTTGGGTTCGGGTGAGCCCTATTCCGGATGGTCGAGATCACCCAAGCGTGCAGAGTCGGAGTGGAAGACCTGGACCAAGGTGAGCGGAACCGGAGCGGAATACCGGGACAAAAAGTCAACAGGATGTTGACTTTCTTGGTCCGGGCGCCCGGACTGCCGGACTTCGGGCGCCCGGACTGGCCGGACTTCGGGCGCCCGGACTGGCCGGACTCTGGGCGCCCGGAAGGGTTCCGGGCGTTGGACTAGGATTTTTATCCGAAACGCGTTAAACGTGACCGTTGCGACGGGGATAAAATTTTATCCCCCTCCAGGCGCCTTAGAACCCCTCCAGGCGCCCTGACCAGAGCTATAAATTATAACCCTGGTCCCAGAACAAGAATAACATTGGAAAACACTTGTAATTGATTCTACTTGATTCTAGCTTTGTTATTGTGAGCAATCAACATTGTAAGAGGCTTTTTCACCTGAAGGAGAATTTGTTTAGTGCGCTTTCAACTTCCTTGGATTAATAACCTCCCCGATTGTAACCAAGTAATTTCTCCGTGCCTCTTTTTTTTAGTTTGTTAATTATTTTATGCAAGTGTTTATCTTGATAAAGCTATAAGTAGAGGAATGTCTTTTTTGTTTTATTTTGCAGGGCTATTCACCCATCTCTAGCCGGCCGCCAAGGGTCTTAACAAAATTTCCCCTAGCTTGGTACCAAAGCCAACTTAGCTCATTCTCCCTCACCGATTTGTCGCTTGAACCACCTCTTCCCTTCAACATTGGCTTCCCCTCTCTTCGGTATAACCACCACCTCCCACTTTATCTCCTGATGCTTTCGCAACGCTCTTATTCTCTTTGTTGCAATTCCCACCTTGTTCTATATTGCAGCAATATCCCTAGTGAAGGGATAGGATATAATGATCAGAACTTCCATCATCTCATCCTCAATTCACTTTGCTACCAAGGATGCATCTTCCGGTTCCACATGCACTAGCCATAATGCTCCAATGCCACCAAGGATTGATCTACCTTATATAGAGCTCTTCTCCTAGGTAAAACAAATATTAATCCTAAAAAGTAAAATAAAGTCTGGTTTCTGGATGGATCACATGATATTCAAAAACCTGAATCAATCAGCATGGAGAAATATAAAAAAAGAAAGTCAATATGGCAGGTCTTAAAACATTCGAATAACTCAAAAATTATTAATGAGGCATGTCAAAAGGAAAGGCAACTTAACTTCAGAGGAGTGAAACCAACAAAAATTCAGAGGAAAAGAAAAGACTGAAGAGACAAGGTTCAACAACCTCAATTTGCGAATAACAGATCCAAGTGTCAGCAAGCTTCGATTTATGTGGCAACCCTCAAGCCTAGTACCAGAAGATAATGTCTGAGATGCACGTTCGCTCCCTGCTAGATCAACAAAATTCTGCATCCAACAAATAGAATAAGCTTTCCAAAATAAACACCCTGTAATACATATGAACCGTCTACAGATGTATAAACAGAACAAAATAAAAAGTTTATCAGCCTACCACACTAGCTACGAGTGTACTTGAATTGTCTTTTCCCAGAAATTCTCGAGCACAACTTTCAATAGTCTGCAAGTTTCAGTCCATCAAAGGAAATATCAATGACTCCCAAAGCAGTATTGATGGGACATTCTTATGTCTTAACGAAATTATGAAAATAGAGAATAACAAACCAATCGAAGAATTTGATGAGATCTGGAGCTTGTTTCATTTAGAGATGTCTCCCCTATCTTTCTATGAGCTAAGGAAAATAAAGACCGTACAAGTTATTAAATCTGAGCTAGCAAAAGTGATATTCCTGAACTTTGCCTAAGTTACCTTCACACACAGAAATGAGTGCCTTAAGGTGGTTCCAGTCCGTTAAAATTTCCTCTGAAAGTTTCTCAATTACTGTTCCTTTCTGCAAAAGAAACATTTTCTTTCAACCCTTCAGTTAGGGGAACTGAACCACAAACAAGATTAGAAACTTCACCTCTGGATCATCCAAAAGCCTCAGGGGAGAAGAATCTGTACTTAATAGATCTTTTACAGCCTCATTGTAGATCTCTACTGCTGAAAACTTCAGCACATATGCTCTCTCATCATGCTGAAAAAAGGCCAAACTATTAAGTCAGAATTTTCTTCCAGAACCATAGAGCAGCAGGCCTACAGCTAGATGATAGAGTGCTAATACTATAATCTGCACTACCTTATGAATATATTCATATATATCTTGTGCAGCATACTCAGTTATCCCAGTCATTGTGTATGTTTTCCCACTGCTTGTTTGACCATAAGCAAAAATAGCAGCTGGAAAGCATGCATACCAAAATCTTAAAATTTATCTAATCAATTTTGAGAAAACAGATTGAATCCAGTCCACTTACAGTTAACACCACTAACTACAGAAAGAGCAACATCTTTAGCCCCTGCCTGGTACACTTGCTTAGTGGTGTGATCACTTTGAAACACTCTGTCTATTAGCAAGAATCATAAGGTGAAAATAAATTATTATCAAGAACTTCATCATTGACCATGCCAGGCAAAAAATGTATATCGTCAGAAATGAAAATAGACAGGCCGCGATAATATCCAATAGAATGTGCAGAACCTCACTAGCCGGAGCAACAACGACGGTGAAAAGTAATGTTTACAAATCAAGCTCACCAAATGTGTAAGCCGTGGGACTCATAGACCGCTCCGGTAGGCTGCTTCTGAAGATAACAGTGGTGTCATTGATGCACTCCCAATCACAAGGATCGTTCGATGCCATCTCCTTCTCACTCAGTGGCCTCAATCGCACCGAAACAAAAATCTTCTCCGCCTTGCCATCACCTCCGTCACCAGAAGCCGACTCCACCTTCTCCCGCCCAATCAGCTCCTCTACGCCGACCGCTCCCATTCCTAGCCTCTAAGTCCTACACCTGCACACCATTAGCAAAAAGCCATAGATATATAAAAAATAGCCAACAAATGGTTGAGAACAAACAAGTCTCAAGGTGAAGGATAATTGAGGAGTCGCTGTAAATAGGGAGTCAGATCAAGACTGACATACTGAAAGGTCCTATTTTTCATTTCCAAACAGTAAACATTCTAAACATCCTGCTCGATTAATCGCCGGCTTAAAGAAACTAAATCAGTCTGACTCATTTTCACAGTGAGGACGAATTAGAAGGGGGGTTTTGTGAACGAAATCCGGCAGAACCAGCGCGCGGAACAAGAAGATGCATTGGGCATAAAACGAGGATACAGGGAGCAGCAGATAGGTCATGGACAGGGGCAGGCATCCCAGACAGCCTACTAGGAAGAATAAAAAACATGTCCCTTGGATGTAGCTTTCGATTGAAAGAAGAGCTTATTCGATCTTACAAACGACGAGATTTCTCGGGCTTCGGAGAAGAAGAACTCGTGGCCGAAACCGCCTCGTCTCTTCTGCGCTCCGGTGAAGTAGCAGCAACCGCCTCCGCTACCTTGGGTTCTGATGCAATGGAGGTTTAAATTCATGCATCTCTCTGATGTGGCCTGTGAAAAATTGTTCGAGGCTCGGCCGGCCACCCAGAATTATTCGTGTAATTTGGATATTGGTTCTAACTAAAAAAAATAATATTTAAATTAAAGAATAATTTTTTTTATGGAGATCTAAAAAAATTTAATAATTCTTTTTTAATCAGATTTTTGTCTTTGTTTTTGTCGGTTTCCGTGGATGTTTAGTGGTTAACTGAATGTGGGGACCGCATCCTGTTCAGTCGGACGGGTATGTTTGGGGTGACGAAGATAGTACCGGATAGTGGGAGCGAGTACCGCACGTAAATACCTATGCGGGCCAAGACGGAAAATAAAAAACAAAAAGGGAGCGAAGTGGGACCCCTGCGCTTTATCCAGTAGAATGGCAGGTCGCTTGTGGGAGGCAGACTTCGTTAGATTTTGAAGAAATATATGTTTCTTCTTTTTACAATATCCCTATAATGTAATAAAAAATATTCGTTCGCTCCTTATATATTTTTTTTACCAATAAAAAAGAGTTAAATTATCAATAACTACTAATTATTAGTAACCTTATATCAATAAAGAAAAAATAAATTATAAATAATTATTAGTACAAATAATTAAAATATAAATAAAAATATATTTAAAAATATCAGAGGTTCGATTCAAAATCTCATATAATAATACTTTATATTTTAACTACCCGGTGATCGATCCGGTCTCACGTCATCGATCATCAGGGTAAATCAGAAAACGCACGTGACGACCAATCCAGAAGTCTGACATTCTTTGATTACGCTTCTTATTTGGAGAAAAATTTCTGTAAATACATCGTAGCTAGGGTTCGAACCGTGAATATCTGGAAGATAATTTGAATGTCCTATCGTAGTACCATGACCCCGGGGACATGATATCACGTATAAGATCTTTGAAATCGAGTGTTGTTTTATATTAAAATAGAATGATCAATTTGGATAGTTTGAATTAAAATTTTATTAATTTATTTAAAAACGAATCTAAGTGAATGTCATGCGGATTGCGGGTCTAAGACGACTCTCAGGACAAATTCTAGTTGGTTCGTGGATTTCGAAAAGAATTAAAACTTAAAATTAAAATGTAAAATTTAATAGGTTGATGGACCTAATTTATAATTCAAATTTAAAAGTGATAAGGAAGCATTGGTATATGATACGGATTATAGCGAATAATGATCTAGTGATTAAAGTTAAGATAAAATAGAGGTTAGAGTTAGAATGAGGGAGCACTTTCTATATGATTCTGTTGATCGTCTCGTGTTAAAACTCTAGGATCCTATTCGAGTGGTTATAAAGTAGGACACTTGAATAAAGTTAACCGACCGTAAAGCCGATCAGATATAAGGACTCTAATATTTTACTATATGAAGTTAGGAAATAATATACATGATTAGTCGAGTAGCCGACTGAATGCAAGGGAGCCTAATTAGGTGAAAACCTGACCAAGCTTTAAGCATTTAGGCCTTCTAAAAATCCCTTAGTATAAGATCGGCCGAACAGAGGTCGATCAAACATAAGATTCTCTGTGTATGCCCGGCAGGGTAAAGATTGAGCGTGCTTAGAGATACTTGACCTTATAAAACTCTTAGTATAAGATTGGTCAGACAAAAGTTGATCGAATATAAGACTCTCCGTGTACGTCTGACCAGGTAAAGACCGAGTAAATATCTTAGTATAAGACTGGTTGGATAAAGGCCGATTGAATATAAGGCTCTTCGTGTACGCCCAGCTGGGTAAAGACCGGGCGAGCTTAAGGACACATGGCCTTATAAATCTCTTAGTATAAGATCGATCGGACAAAGACGATCGAACATAAGACTCTCCATGTATGCTCGGCCAGGTAAAAATCGGGCAGGTTTAAGGACACGTGACCTTATAAATCTCTTAGTATAAGATTGGTCTGACAAAGGCCGATCGAACATAAGGCTTTCCATGTATATCCAGCTGGGTAAAAATCGGGCGGGCTTAACGACACTTGGCCTTATAGATCTTTTAGTATAAGATCGGTTGGGTAAAGGCCGATCAAACATAAGGTTCTCCGTGCATGCCTAGCCGGGTAATGACCGGGCGAGCTTAATGGCACTTATCCTTAAGAAACTCTACACGTCCACTCGATTAGATATAGGTCGACCAAGTTTAAGCTAACTAATGTCACATTTGTTGGTGCAGTGAGCCGACAAGAGGGGAGGGGTGAATTGCTTGAAATAAAAAAAATACCCTCTTCGTTCTTTCAACTCTAAAAATGTAACAACAATAAAATAACAGAACTAAAGAAAATTCAGCAGTTGACTTGGCTACAACCTGGATGGTTGTTAATCCAAGGCGATTGAACAGCTCACTAAGAATCTCCTTCTTTGAAGGCGGAGAAGCCTTTTACACACTAAAAGTTCTAAGAGTTGCTAGGAAGTTAGTACAAGAGTTGATGATCAATTCCTTAGCTCCAGGACTCTTTTTATAAGACCTAGAAACTCTATCTTCGGCTTGAGGGTGCCTCCCATAAGCATGGAGGGCGCCTCCAGCATGACATTTGAATAAAGTTTTATCCAAATGCGAAATAGACACTTTGATTGGTTTGAGGGCGCCCTCAATGACATTGAGGGTGCCTCCAAGGCATGGAGGGCGCCTCCAAGACATGGAAGGCGCCCTCCCACCTAAAGAAGGCGGAGGCGCCCTCAACAATGCATTGAGGGTGCCTTCAACTTACTTTTCCAGCTCCTTTAGGCCTTCGGAAGCTCCGATCGCTTGGGTGATTGTGGCCAACCGAAATATGGCTCAATCGAATCCAATTTTCGGCCTTCTCCTCGAGCAGACTTCTGCTCTGACTTCTTGTCCCTCGAATGTCACTTACGTTCTTCTTGTCCACCGGTGTACTCTTCCACAGCTCTTTCGTCCCTCGAATGCATAGAACCCGTTGGCTCCCTTCTCGTGTCGTCCTTCTTGCCAGCTGCGTCTTCCGCTCGACTTCCTGTGCTCCTAAGCTTATGCACACATAGACACAGGGATCAAAACCAAACAGGACCTAACCTAACTTGGTTGATCACATCAAAATAACCACGGGGTCCAACAATCTCTCCCTTTTTGATGTGTATCAACCCAAGTTTAAGTTAGGGTAAAACAAACAAGTAGTAATTTAAAGAAATTGCCATATTAACAATTTAAGCATAAAAATTGCAATAAAATAAATTGCAATATAATTTTTTTTATTATTTTTTTAAAAAATTCTAAGTTAAAATAAAAATATTTTACTCCCCCCTAAACTTGTACCTATTTCTCTTCCTTTGATCACATAAAAAAAACAAGATACAAATTTAAAAAAAATCGAAATTTTTTTTCAAGTTACGACTTTTCAAATTTTCAAGTTAAACAAAATTTTAAGCAATTCCCAAGTTAGAAATTTCAAAAAAAATTGAAATGTTTAAATAGTTGACAAGAATTTAAAAGCATTATCTTAATTGCTTATCAATTTGTCAATTAAACATTTAATTCGATAATCGGCTTCCAGGTTGTGGCGAGACACTAGACCTTCTTGGTTATTGGATCATCAACCACTTCTAGACAAAGCCTTTTAAGGAATTTAAATATTTAACTCTTTCTTAAAGCCAAAATAAAAACATGTTTTAATCTAAACAAGATTTTGGAACCTAATATAGGTTCCTTCCTATTGGGTTAATCAAAAATTTAGGAGGTATATATTCTTTGAGAATTTTTCTAAGTTGACCTTGATGATGTCTAATATACCAATTTAACTTACCATAAATTCTAATTTTTTATTTTTGAAAGTTATTTAAGCATGCATGGTCATTTTTCAATTTTTTTGATTTCAATTTTTAATTTTTTATTTTCTAATTTTAGATTATCATATAATTGAAGAGGACATGCTTTTGCTAAATTCAATTTTAATTCAATATTTTCCTTTTCTAGTTTAACTATATCTTTAGCAAGACTTCTAATAAATTTAAAGAACTATTTGGAAGATAGAGCACGTACTTCACTTACCTCAATTTTTGATGCTCCCCCTTCATCGCTACTTTCTTCTTCTGAGAATTCTCCCCTTCATCTATACTCATTTCTGAGTAGGTCTCATCATCCTCTAAATTTGAAGTCAACTTATTAGTGCAGCGAGCCGACAAGAGGGAAGGGGTGAATTACCTAAAATAAAAAAAAATACCCTCCTCGTTCTTTAAACTCTAAAAATGCAACAACAATAAAATAACAGAACTAAAGAAGACTCAGTAGTTGACTTGGTTAAACTTGGATGGTTGTTAATCCAAGGCGGTTGAACATCTCACTAAGAATCTCTTTCTTTGAAGGCGGAGAAGCCTTTTACACACTGAAAACTCTAAGAGTTGCTAGGAAGTTAGTACAAGAGTTGATGATCAATTCCTTAGCTCCAGGACCCTTTTTATAAAACCTGGAAACTCTATCTTCGGCTTGAGGGCGCCTCCCATAAGCATGGAGGGTGCCTCCAGCGTGGTATTTGGATAAAGTTTTATCTAAATACAAAACAGTCACTTTGACTAGTTTGAGGGCACCTCCAAGACATGGAGGGCACCTCCAAGACATGGAGGGCACCTCCAAGACATGGAGGGTGCCCTCCCGCCTGAAGAATGTGGAGTCGCCCTCAATACTGCATTGAGGGCGCCTTTAGCTTGCTTTTCCAGCTCCTTTAGGCCTTCGGAAGCTTCGATCGCTTGGGTGATTGCGACTAACCGAAATAGGGATCACCTAAACCCAATTTTCGGCATTCTCCTCGAGCAAGCTTCCGCTCTGGCTTCCCATCCCTCGAATATCACGTACGTTCTTCTCGTCCACCAGTGTATTCTTCCGCAGCTCTTTTGTCCCTCGGACGCACCGAGCTCGTCAGCTCCCTTCCCGTGCCGTCCTTCTCGCCAGCTACGTCTTCCGCTCGACTTCCTGTGCTCCTAAGCTCCTACACACTTGGACACAAGATCAAAACCAAACAGGACCTAACCTAACTTGGTTGATCACATCAAAATAACCACGGGTTGAAATAAAGCTATAACATACATGATCTATCGTATGATTTCTTGAATAAAGCTTTGACAAACTGTGGGTATTATATTAGTCTCTGAATAGATCTCTATAGTACTTAATATATGATAGAGCAGATTAATATAATGTCAAGCAATACGGTCAACCTTGTGGACCAGCCGAGATATATTCAGTACATAAGAAGCAGACAACATTATGACAATCTGTCAGAACTTGCCAGGGGATATTCCTTTTGGGTCTTCTTCGAAGGTTATTGTGTTTCTCATATTAATTATAGCGGCATATTCTCTTAACCTCCTCAATAAGAGTGCGAAGCATAAACGACAAAAGAGGTATATCTGTGGGTAGAAAAAAGATTCCTCAGACTATATGAAATACTCAGGTTGTACTTTCTTTCATCTTCTAACAAACTCTGATGCACTTGAGACTACCACACGATTGTGGAGGTTATGTGATGTGGTATAAATAGGGGGGGTCCTCTTCGTTGGCAAGGTATGCAAGCATTTGCATCTGAACCCTATCTTCTCGCAAGCATTTTCCTTAGTATTCTTCACCCACCTTCTTGAGATCAAATTGACTTAAGCATCGAAGGGCCTAGCTAGAGATCCCCACCCCGATCATGGGTCACTAACGCTTTATTGGATCGTCTAATTGTGCACAAGATTGTTGAGGAGCTTCATCATAGATTGGAAAGTCAACTATTCGTCAACCAACCATTCACTTGAGTCAGCGCGTCATCTCCTCAGCCTTTAGACAAGAACAAATTTGACGTCATCTATGGAAATTTTTGCCTAAATTTGAAGCTACGAGATGGAGGAGCCTGGAAAACTCGCTACTGTCACTTTAACACAAGAATATCTAGAGTTGCTCTCAACGCCAGAGCATAAAAATTACTTCAACAACAATAACAAGCCAATGCTGGTGGCATGCTACCACCACCAAATCTGGTAGCATCAACCATAGCCCATCAAAGGGAGTGAGGAGATGAAGAGGAATTCCCAACTTGCTTACTTCCTGCTCCCCACTCACCAATCTGGCGCCCTCGAGTACTTTTCCGCACACTGCTGGAGCTGTTGGACCAAGGAAGAGTACCCCAGAAATCTTCTGGAAAAGCACCTATGCGGGATAAGCACAAAGGAAAAGCTGTAGCTAGGATAGCTCCTTTGAGCGGATTATCACCCCATTATCTCAACGGGTGTTGAACAATCCATTGCCAAAACATTATCAGAATTTGAATATAGGAGAATATTCGGGGACAACCGACCCGGAAGATCATCTCCTCAAATTTGAAAATGTTGATCTTCTTTAGAAATTTATGGACGGCGTTAAGTGTCTAATGTTCCTCACTACATTTGGTGGAGTGGCCTAACGATGGTTCAAATGGTTGCCAGACAATTCCATTCGCCGTTTCAAGGACTTTCGCAAGGTATTCCTCCATCACTTCTCCAGCAACCGGCAGTATCATAAAACCCCTTGGAGCCTTTTCTCGCTCAAACAGGGGCCTAAAGAGACACTCAAAGCCTATATCAAGAGGTTCAATCAGATGACTATGGATGTTCTCATGGCCACCACGGAGATTCTAGTGAGTGCCTTTTCTCAGGGACTCACTGATAATAATTTTTTTTCGAGATTTCGTTAGAAAACCTCTATCCAACTTTGATCTGCTGATTAAACGAGCAACCAAATTCATCAATGTTGAAGATGCATAGGCTACCTGAAAGAAGGAGGGCACCGCACCTACTCCCGCTCTAGCCCCCCGAGTGCCTGACGTTACCTAAACCTCCACCCAAAGGACCTCGGGGATGTCCTCAATATCGTCATCAAGACTCGAGGCCTTAAGCCGTGCAACATGTGGAGGCTTCTTGGGAAGCTCCACGAAAGTGGTGTACATACCATCGGGCAACCACTCATAATACGGAGGATTTTATACTCTGTAGAATCAGCGAGCCCATAACCCCAGATACCGTCAGAGTTCACCAGCCCCAAATCGCTGACTGTATTCGCGACAAAATAATCTGCTCAAGATTGAGTACTAGGTGACCAAGCTATAGTAGGGAATGTTACAACCCCAGGCCGAACAAGCTCAAGTGCCCGCCAGAGTTCATCAAGAACAATCTTTGACTCAGTAAGAGGAGAATCACAATAATGCCCCTCGGGGCAATATCAACATGATAACTGGAGGACCAACCGATAGTGATTCCAACCGAGCGAGGAAGTCATAGGCTTGGCATCTGGCCATTCATGTAGTTTGATGTAATGTAGAGTGGCAGCTGGGTCTAAAATCAACTTTAGACCCAGAGATCTAGAAGGGATGGAGATGCCCCATGATGATGCATTAATAATTAAGGCTGTTATAGCCAATTATAATATTTTTCGTACTTTTATTGACACAGGTAGCTCAGTCAACATTATTTTTAAACATGTATTCGAGCAGCTGCAAATAGACCCAAGTGAGCTTTAGCCCATGACGGCTCCTCTGTATGGGTTCACGGGTAATAAAGTCCAACCGCTTGGCCAAATAAAGTTGGCCATATCCTTAGGGGAGGAGCCCCTGATGAGAACGCGTCGATCAATTTTTATGGTTGTGAACATGCCTTCTGCTTACAATGGCATCTTAGGTCGACCGACCCAAAATGAATTCCAGGCGTTTCAATCTTCTACCAGAAGATAAAATTTCCTGTGGATGACAAAGTGAGGGAGGTTAAAGGTGATCAACTTATAGCGCGCAAGTGCTACGTGGAGATAGTAAAGATGGAGGCTAATGTTGTCCGAAAAATGCAAAAGATGGAAGTTAATGCTATTCAAGAAAAGCTGTCCACCCTGATATATGAAGAAAAATAAGAAATACAAATTCAACCCGGTCGGTCAAAGGCCACTACTCATATAGCGATCGACCTGGCACCTGAGCTTAAGGCTGAGTTGGTGGAATGTCTGACACGCAACAATGATGTATTTGCTTGGATGCCCAAAGAAGTAACAGATGTGTCTCCAACAGTCATGGAGCATGTATTCCATGTCTATCCAGATGCCTATCCGATCAAACAAAGAAAGTAAGATTTTAGGGTTGACCAAAATAAAATCATTAAAGAAGAGGTAGACAAGTTTATAAAAATTGCTTATAAATGTCTGGCATATTTATTTCACTCGGCATTATGTCATCGCCCAGCTTATTATTTAGTCCGGGAATTCATTATGAAAATTACTGATCCTGTCTGAACCAGGAGTCAACGGACGCTGGGGACGTGGCGCTCCCTGCTGGATCCTCGAGTGCTCCGGCGAACCTGCAACAGAACCGAGCCGGGAGGGGTGTCCCGGCGACGGCTCTCCGACGCTCAAGTCAGGCGAGGAATAACAAAGGAGGTGGCTTCAGAGATCCAGACGCGCGTACCTCCGGTGAAGAAATGGAGGCCTTATATAGAACTATCGAAAGAGCCCGGGCACGCCAATCGAAGCAGTCATCTGCTTTAGACCATACCCAAGTATGGGCCTGTCAGAAGAGCATATATGAGGCCATACTGCTACTGTATCCACCTCTCCCTGATGTGACGGCGAGATCTTCCATCGTGCAATCTTGCGTACGACCTAATCATCAGACATGCCTTCTCTGACATCCCATATCCCGAGACAAGCGCATAGGCCGCTCGGCTACCTTTGTACCCTCGCCCTTATCTTGGCCGAACGGACCACCCGCTCGGCCCTTCGGTCCCAGCCGATCGGGATCCCGCTCGGCCCTTCGATCCTCCTGCCTTGGCATCGAAAACCCAAGCCCATGGATGGGTTATCTCTAGCTCCGCTCGGACCATTACCCGCTTGACCAGCCTTCCATCCGTCCGTAGGCTGGGACCCTTCAGAGGGTGGGCCCCCCATTCTTACCGCCGGATCACTTGCCTTCCCTTCAAGTCTAGTCGAAGGAGGCAGTGAGTCCGACTGACTGGACTATGTGTCCGAGCGGGCGGTCGCCGTCTTTCAGTCGCTTATAATATCCCTGGGGCCGTTCGGCCCTTCTGCCAAATTCAGCCGCTCGGCTCTTAATTATGGTTGTCTTGTTGCTCAACGTGGATGTTTTCTTGTCTAAATCTTCTCGAAAATCACGCAAATCCTCTTCATTAAGGCGAAGCGTGCGCGGTATGGGCGCATTAATTGCGCTTGGTGACAGAGCGCCACGTGTCGACCATTGTGTGGCGGCGGCGTCACTTACGATGGGACGCCCCCGTTTAAAATGGACGGCCCGATGGCGTCCTTGTCTGTCGTGACCTGGATCGGATTGCGGAGGCCGACTGATCCCGGCTGTATAAAGCCTCAGTTCTCCTCCTCTGCCGCACTCTCACTCGTGCTTTCTCCTTCTGCCTCCTCTGCCGCTGCAGCCTCCGGCGATCCAGTTCCACTTTCCGGCTGCTACCTTCTCCCCGGTGATCTTTTCCGCCCATTTCCTTCTCAGTGAGTCTTCTTCCTTCACTTACTAGGTTTTCCCTGCTCATTTCGCCTCTTTCGTTCCCATTCCTTCGATTTCTTGCTATCCTTTTGCCTCTCCAAGATGGCAAGCTCCTCTGAACCCGCCGCCAACGTTCACGGTCCCTGGTATGTGACCATGGAGAGTCGGTTTGATGAAGAGGGCGCTCGGCGTCTTGTTCGGACGTATGGGATCCCTGATAACCATGAAATAATTATAGCCGACCCGTCTGATCGGCCCCATAACCCGCCGATCGGCACCATTTGCTTTTTTCTAGACCAATTTCAGGGCGGCCTTAGATTTCCTACCCATCCCTTTATTTTGGAGGTTTGTAATTATTTCCGCATCCCGCTCGGCCAACTTGTGCCGAACTCCTTTAGGTTGCTGAGCGGGGTGGTTGTCCTCTTTAAGCTGCACAGTATCCCACTTGACCCCAAAATATTCCACTACTTCTTCTATCCCAAACAATCCGAGTTGGGTACTTTTATTTTCCAAAGTAGAATAGGCTTCAGATTCTTTGAGAATATGCTGACCTCCAACAAGCACTGGAGGGAATTTTTCTTCTATATCCGACTTCCCAAGCGGCCAGTATTTCGAACCAAATGGCAGACCGCCGTGCCGACCCAGCCGGAGCTCGGCAAATTCAGAAGCAATCCGGCTTACCTTCATGCGGCGAACTGGTTGTCCGGTCAGCGGTACAAGATCGACCAGTTGCTTCTCAAGGGGGTGTTGTATATTTTCGGATTATCACCCGTTCGGGCCAATCTCCCCTACCGCATGAGTAAGGACTTTTTACTCTCCTCGCCTTTTTTGTCTAACTGATTTTAATTTCTTCTGTTGCAGCTGAAGTCATGTGGCGCTCCAAGGCCACCGATCATCTGAAGTTGAAGTCCGTGGAAATTGAAGCGGCGACTAAAAAAGAACTCGCCGAGCGGGGTCTTATCCCCAGCCGCCCGGCAGCTACAGGAGAGGGGGGGGACGCAGTCTGCCCCTGAAACAGAAGTTACCTCAGCCGCTTCAACGGAGGTTGAGGCGGATCCTGTTTCCTCTGCTCCAGCAGAGCTGGGAGTCCCCCAGGTCGGGGATCCCCCACTGGAAGTTCGGCGGAAACGTCGAAGAGACCCCAGCCTTCCGCCGACCCAAGGAGAACCACACGCGCCGATCGGGGTAGATTCGCCGGACCGCACACCGCCGCAGATCGGGACCCCCGTGGCTTCGCCCACCGCACAGCCCTCTGGCTCTCCTCCACAAACTCATCGTCGCTTACGACGGTTGGGCGAAACCTCTACCATAGGGGAGTCCTCAGGCAAGGCGACTGCGGCTGAGGAAGCGCCGGCCGGCCACCCAACCATCAAGACTACCCTTCGATTCCCATCGGAGGAATATTTACTATCTGCCGATCGGCCCGCAAGCCCCGTTCATGAAATAACCCTGACGGGCCCGCTCGCCAAGCTGTTCGAGGACGCCCAGATTCAAGTGGCCCTCATGACGCCCAAGCAGCTCGGTGACAACAACATGCAGCAGGCCACTCAGGTAAATTCATTTTTCTTTCTGTGCTATGCTACTGTCCGGTTCCTCATTTTATTATTTCCCTTACAGCGCTGGGCTGAGCAGATCGCCACTAGCCATCGACTAGCCGAGCTGAAGGATCTCCTGGAGAAACTCCAAGCGTCAGGGGTCCATCGGCCGAGCGGGAGAAACAAACCCTCGAGGCCGAACAGAAGAAGTCTGCCGACTTGGCTACAGAGGTGGCTCGGCTAGAGGGCCAAGTCAAGAAGCGCGAAGCGGATGCCAAACGCGCTACTGCCCGGAAGAAGCAAGCAATAGCTGATCTGGACAAGATGAAAGTAGATGTCCGTGCGCTAGATCAGCGATCCAAGGATCTGGAGGCCCAGCTGAACGCCGAGCGGGAGGACCGTTCGGCAGAATGCACAAAGGCTGCAATGGACTTGAAGGCAGTCCAAGGTTCCTTAACTGCTTCCCGGGCAGCGCTCAAACTATATAAGGAGGGAGAGCCGAGTCGCCTAGCAGCAGCTCGCCAAGAATACCTCCGCTCGGAGCGGTTCGGCGCAAAATTCGGTGGCAGCGTCTCCTCAACTTTCCTCGAGGCGGTCAAGGTCACAACGACATATTTTAAGAAGGGGGGGCACCTTCCTGCTGACCTGAGCATTCCCCCTCCTGATCTGGCGGCCATGATTGACGACATCCCGGACGCCTTTTTTAATTTTGAGGATCCGGAGTGATGCGGGTTCCTTTTCAAGTACTTCCTGTATTTCATCCGCTCGGCGGATGTAAACTTTTTGTACGTGCCGGTCGGCGTAATTTTTCTTCTAATGAAACGATTGTCCTTTGCCTTTGTCTTCCTACTCATTATCTATAATATTCTTCTGTTTGCTTAACGTTTATGCTTAGAGTCAGTCATGCTCTTAAGCGTTCTCCGTCACGCGTCCGATCGGCTTAACCCATTAAACAAATTTCGAGCGGGGAAGACTACTCGCTCTGCACGTATCTGGCTTACGTGAATTCAGCTGACGCCAAGTATCGAAGGACCAACCCCCGATCGGGCCTGAATGTTTTAATATTTGTAGTTTCCGCGGTTTCTTATTCTGATATTCGTTCATCCGCCCGGGGTATTATAGTCGCTGGACCGACTCGATGTTTGATGACGGGGCTCGTCGGCGCGTATATTTATAGCCGGTCGGCGCGGCTCTCGATCTTTAACGACGGTGCTCGTCGGTTCTTCCGCTCGGATCATTTATAGACGCCGGCTCGTCTCTCGATCTTTAACGTCGGAGCTCGACGGCGCGGTTATTTATAGCCGGTCGGCGCGGCTCTCGATCTTTAACGACGGAGCTCGTCGGTCTTCCGCTCGGATTATTTATAGACGCCGGCTCGTCTCTCGATCTTTAACGTCGGAGCTCGACGGCGCGGTTATTTATAGCCGGTCGGCGCGGCTCTCGATCTTTAACGACGGAGCTCGTCGGCGCGGATGTTTATAGCCGATCGGGGCGGCTCTCGATCTTTAACGACGGTGCTCGTCGGTTCTTCCGCTCGGATCATTTATAGACACCGGCTCGTCTCTCGATCTTTAACGTCGGAGCTCGACGGCGCGGTTATTTATAGCCGGTCGGCGCGGCTCTCGATTTTTAACGACGGGGCTCGTCGGCGCGGATGTTTATAGCCGATCGGCGCGGCTCTCGATCTTTAACGACGGTGCTCCTCGGTTCTTCCGCTCGGATCATTTATAGACGCCGGCTCGTCTCTCGATCTTTAACGTCGGAGCTCGACGGCGCGGTTATTTATAGCCGGTCGGCGCGGCTCTCGATTTTTAACGACGGGGCTCGTCGGCGCGGATGTTTATAGCCGATCGGCGCGGCTCTCGATCTTTAACGACGGTGCTCGTCGGTTCTTCCGCTCGGATCATTTATAGACGCCGGCTCGTCTCTCGATCTTTAACGTCGGAGCTCGACGGTGCGGTTATTTATAGCCGGTCGGCGCGGCTCTCGATTTTTAACGACGGTGCTCTTCGGTTCTTCCGCTCGGATCATTTATAGACGCCGGCTCGTCTCTCGATCTTTAACGTCGGAGCTCGACGGCGCGGTTATTTATAGCCGGTCGGCGCGGCTCTCGATTTTTAACGACGGGGCTCGTCGGTTCTTCCGCTCGGATCATTTATAGACGCCGGCTCGTCTCTCGATCTTTAACGTCGGAGCTCGACGGCGCGGTTATTTATAGCCGGTCGGCGCGGCTCTCGATTTTTAACGACGGTGCTCGTCGGTTCTTCCGCTCGGATCATTTATAGATGCCAGCTCGTCTCTCGATCTTTAACGTCGGAGCTCGACGGCGCGGTTATTTATAGCCGGTCGGCGCAGCTCTCGATTTTTAACGACGGTGCTCGTCGGCGCGGATGTTTATAGCCGATCGGCGCGGCTCTCGATCTTTAACGACGGTGCTCGTCAGTTCTTCCGCTCGGATCATTTATAGACGCCGGCTCGTCTCTCGATCTTTAACGTCGGAGCTCGACGGCGCGGTTATTTATAGTCGGTCGGCGCGACTCTCGATTTTTAACGACGGTGCTCGTCGGTTCTTCCGCTCGGATCATTTATAGACGCCGGCTTGTCTCTCGATCTTTAACGTTGGAGCTCGACGGCGCGGTTATTTATAGCCGGTCGGCGCGGCTCTCGATTTTTAACGATGGAGCTCGTCGGCACGGATATTTATAGCCGGTCGGCGCGGCTCTACGGTTTAACGTCTAGGCTAGACGACCTTGAAGGCTAACTCCTTACCAGGTCGAGCGACCTTGGCCTTCATAACTTATCTCGCGCTTGGACAGTCTTTGTGCCCGGCCGAACGACACGGGTCATTTGCTTGCGAGTCCAATCGGCTGGGAGGCCTTTACTATTCGGGCGCTTGGTTCGGATAATCCATATGCCCTTTTCACCTAGCTTGGAGAACGTACTCCTGGCAGAACAGCTCAGGGTATGCTTCGTCGAGCATTTTGGCTCGGATAATTTACCTCCATCCGGAAGGTACTGGGTCTTCGATCTTCGAGCGCTTGGCTCGACCCATTTACCTCCGGCCTAACGACGCGGGGCCTTCGTTTCTTGACAATGTCATATTTGCTCTCTTGATTCTTCATTTCTGCATTTCCAGTATTCAGTCGAAAAAAGTACGCAAGATGATTTACAGTGGTACACCTTTCATCCCGCCCGGTAAGGCTGGAGGTGGTTCGCGCTCCACGGCCTATCTAACTGCCGACCGTCCTCATCCTCCAAATAATATGCTCCCGAGCGGAGCTTTTCGATGATTTTGAACGGGCCTGCCCACGGCGCTTCAAGCTTGCCGACGTCGCCGACCGGTTTGACTTTCTTCCAGACAAGGTCGCCGACCTGGAATGATCGGGGAATGACGCGGCGGTTGTAGTTTTGCTTCATTCGTTGACGGTATGCCATCAGCCGAACGGATGCCTTGGCTCGTTCCTCGTCAATCAAATCCAGCTCCATGTTCCTCCGATCGGCGTTGTCTTCATCGTACAATTGGACCCGGACGGACTCGACGCCGACTTCAACCGGGATGACTACCTCGCCGCCATACACCAAATGGAACGGTGTGGCGCCCGTCCCTTCCTTCGGCGTCGTTCGGATGGCCCACAAGACGCCCGGCACTTCATCCGGCCAACTTCCTCCCACATGGTCGAGCCGAGCACGCAGGATACGGAGAATTTCCCGGTTGGCTACTTCGGCTTGACCGTTGCTTTGAGGATAGGCCACGGACGTGAAATGTTGTTCAATGCCATAGCTTTTGCACCAATCTTCTAGCACCTTCCCTGTGAATTGCCGCCCATTGTCGGAAACCAATCGGCGAGGGATACCGAACCTACAGATGATGTGTTGCCATATGAATTTTTTGACCATCTGTTCGGTGATCCTGGCTAGTGGCTCGGCTTTCACCCACTTGGAGAAATAATCGACCGCCACCAGCAAAAATTTCCTCTGCCCGGTCGCCATCGGAAATGGACCCACGATATCCATTCCCCATTGATCGAACAGACATGAGACGGCTGATGCCTTCATCTCCTCTGCCGGTCAGTGGGAGAAGTTGTGATACTTCTGGCACGAAAGGCATGTAGATACTGTCCGAGCGGCGTCTATTTGTAAGGTCGGCCAAAAGTATCCAGCTAGCAGGATCTTTTTGGCTAATGATCGTCCGCCCGGATGCCCTCCACACGATCCTTGATGTACTTCTTGGAGAATGTAAGCCGAGTCTTCCGAGCTCACGTATTTCAACAGCGGACGTGAGAAAGCCTTCTTGTAGAGCTGATCACCGATGAGTGTGAACCGACCGGCCCTCCTCCTGAGCAACTGGGCTTCATCCCGATCAGCCGGTGTGGCTCCCGAGCGGAGGAACTCTACGATGGGTGTCCTCCAGTCGCTTGGAAACGTGAGGCTTTCCATCCGATCGACGTGCGCCACCAGCAATACTTTTTCAATTGGTTGCTGAATGGTGACCGGCACTATAGAACTTGCTAGTTTGGCCAAGTCATCGGCTACCTGGTTCTCCGTTCGGGGAATCTTTCGAATAAGGACCTCTCGGAAAGTAGCTTTGAGTTTTTCAAAGGCTTCAGCGTAGAGCTTAAGCCGAACGCTGTTGATTTCAAAGGTGCCAGAAAGTTGCTGAGCGGCCAACTGTGAATCCGAATAGAGTGTCACCCGACCGGCTCCTACATGCCGTGCTGCCTGCAGTCCGGCTATGAGGGCCTCATACTCTGCTTCATTGTTGGTGGCTTTGTAGTCCAACCGGACAGATAAGTGCATCCTTTCTTCTTGGGGTGAGAGTAGCAATATTCCAATCCCACTTCCGAGCCGAGTGGAAGACCCATCCACATATATCCTCCACATAGCTTCCGGCTCTGGCTTCTGCACTTCGGTCACAAAATCAGCCAAGGACTGCGCTTTGATCGCCGAGCGGGGCTGGTATTGGATGTCAAATTCACTTAGTTCTGTCGTCCACTTGATGAGCCGTCCGGACGCTTCTGGATTCAACAGCACTCTTCCTAGTGGACTGTTCGTCCGGACGATGATGGTGTGAGCCAAGAAATATGGTCGAAGGCGCCGAGCGGCTAGAACCAAAGCAAAGGCCAACTTCTCGAGCCCAGTGTAACGAGATTCAGCATCTTTTAAGATGTGACTCATAAAATACACCGGCTGTTCTTCGCCGCTGGACCTTACAAGTGCCGGGCCTACAGCATGCTCGGTTGAAGACAGATAAATGTAAAGTGACTCACCCCCGATCGGCTTGGCTAGTATAGGCAGAGAATTAAGATATGTCTTCAATTCTTCGAATGCTCGGTCGCATTCCTCGTCCCAGTGAAATTTAGTTGCCTTGCGCAAAATTTTGAAGAATGGTAGGCTCCGGTCGGCGGTTTTGGAGATGAATCTGGATAAAGCAGTTATCCGACCGGTCAATCGCTGCACTTCCCTTGTATTCCTTGGAGGCGGCATGTCTTGCAGAGCTTTCACCTTGCTGGGATTAGCTTCAATTCCCCGCTCGGTCACTATATACCCCAAGAAACGCCCTCCTTTTGCTCCGAACAGGCACTTTTGAGGATTTAGCTTGACTCCATATTTGCGCAGCGTTCGGAAGGTTTCTTCCAGGTCCTTGAAGAGGTCGGCCGCTCGGGCGGACTTGATAAGGATGTCATCCACATAAACTTCCAGATTCTGCCCGATCTGCTCTCTGAATACTTTGTTCATCAAGCGTTGATAAGTGGCCCCGACATTCTTCAAACCGAACGACATCACATTATAGCAATATGTGCCGTCGGCCGTTACGAAGCTTACTTTTTCTTGATCTTCCCGGGCGAGCGGCACCTGATGATACCCTTGGTAGACGTCGAGCATACAAATTAATTCGCAGCCAGCCGTAGAGTCCACCAGCTGATCTATCCGGGGCAGGGGATAAAAATCTTTGGGGCATGCTTTGTTTAAGTCCCGAAAATCAATACAGACTCTCCACTTGCCGCCCGACTTGGAGACTAACACTACGTTAGCCAGCCAACTCGGAAACTGTACTTCTCGTATATGCCCGGCCTCCAGAAGCTTCTCGACTTCCGCCCGGATGATAAAATTCTGCTCGGCGCTGAAGTCCCTTTTCCTTTGTTTTTCTGGCCGTGCGTCCGGTCGGACATGCAACTCATGCTGCGCTATGCTCGGCAAAATTCCGGGCAATTCATGTGTCGACCAGAGGAATACATCATTATTTCGTCGGAGGCATTGGATCAGCTCCTCCTTCTGCTTCTCCTCCAGATCAGAGGCGACAAAAGTCGTGGCTTCCGATCGGGTCGGATGAATTTGCACTTCCTCTTTTTCTTCATAAATTAAGGCGGGTGGCTTTTCAGTGATAGCATTTACCTCGATTCGAGGTGCCTTCCGAGCGGAGTTGGATTCTGCTCGGACCATCTCTATGTAACACCGCCGAGCTGCTAACTGATCTCCCCATACCTCTCCCACCTTGTCTTCGACGGGGAACTTCATCTTCTGGTGGAAGGTTGAGACGACTGCTCGGAATTCGCCGAGCACCGGTCGGCCCAAAATGACGTTGTAGGACGAGGGAGAATCGACCACCACAAAATTTATTGTCCTGGTCCTCCTGAGCGGCTCCTCTCCCAGCGAGGTAGCCAGCCGGATCTGTCCGACCGGCTGAACTTCGTTACCCGTAAACCCGTAGAGCGGGGTTGTCATGGGAAGCAGCTCGGCTCGATCAATTTGCAGCTGGTCAAACGCCTTCTTGAATATGATGTTGACCGAACTCCCTGTGTCAACAAATATGCGATGAATAGTATAATTTGCTATTACCGCTTTAATGAGCAGGGCGTCGTCATGGGGCACTTCGACTCCTTCTAAGTCCCCGGGCCCGAAAGTGATTTCCGGCCCACTTGCCCGCTCTTGGCTGCAACCGACTGCGTGGATCTGGAGCTGCCGCACGCCTGCCTTTCTGGCTCGGTTGGAATCTCCTCCGGTCGGCCCACCAGCAATAACGTTGATCTCGCCTCTGGCAATATTGCTTCTATTCTCCTCTTCCCGAGCGGACGGTCGGGACCATTCTCTGGACGCCCGTCGATTCTCCTGTCTGGGAGACCGATGCCGATCGGGAGTATGCCGATGTTGCCTCTCGGTGCGGGTCCGGTCGGCTTCATGGGTCCTTTGTCTCCTGTCGATGGGAGGAGACCGTCGTTCGGCTTTCTTGGGAACGGGATTAGCCACGAAGGGAAGACTTCGACAATCCCTCGTGTTGTGCGTATCTGTCTGGTGGAAAGAGCAGAACATAGGGGTCCATCTCTTCTTTGGCTTAGGCCGAGTGGCAGCTACCTCTTGTACATGGGACCTCACACGAGGGGAGCGGATTGCTTCGGCCCTTGGTCCCCTCGGCGGTTGAACGGCGTGCTGTTTCCGTTCGGCCTGAATAGGTGCCCGCTCGGTTGGTGTTTCTTTTTTCCTGGCTGCCTGCGCTTCCTCCACGTTGATATATTCATTGGCCCGGTGCAGCATATGATCATAATCTTGGGGCGGCTTTCGGATGAGCGACCGGAAGAAGTCCCCATCCACAAGGCCTTGCATGAAGGCATTCATCATTGTTTCCGATGTGGCTGTGGGAATATCCATCGCCACTTGGTTGAATCGCTGGATGTAAGCTCGAAGCGATTCTCTCGGCTCTTGCTTGATTGCGAACAAGCTGACACTTGTCTTTTGATAACACCGACTGCTGGCGAAGTGGTGGAGGAAGGCCGTTCGGAAGTCCTTGAAATTAGTGATGGATCCGTCCGGCATCCTCCGAAACCACCGTTGAGCCGATCCCGATAAAGTGGTAAGAAAGACTCGGCATTTTACTCCATCTGTATACTGATGGAGCGTAGCTGTGTTATCGAACTTACCCAGATGATCATCCGGGTCTGTGGTTCCATTGTATTCGCCGATCGTCGGAGGCACGTAATGCTTGGGCAAAGGGTCTCGTAGAATAGCCTCCGAGAATTGGCGATTGATCCGCTCGGGAGATGAATCTGTTCGGGGAGCTTTCCCCTTTCTGGCGTCTCGCCTGGGCATTTCGTCGGAAGAAGATCCTCTATCTTTCCGAGCTGGTACGGTTTCAGGGGTGCGGAATAAGGCCCGATGGAACGCAACGGTGGCTTGAGGTGCTTCCGCTCGGCCACCCGACGCAGATGTTGCTTGTTGCTCCGGCCGCTTGGCTGCCTCTTTCTGTTTTTGCTCCACAAGTTTGGCGGCCCTCATCTCGACCAGAGCGTCCAACTCTTCTTGTGAGAGTGCCACATTGTGTATTCTTCCAGCCTCGTCCATTGCCTCTGCTCAGATGCAGGTGCGTTCCCACAGACGGCGCCAAATTGATCCTGTCTGAACCAGGAGTCAACGGACGCTGGGGACGTGGCGCTCCCTGCTGGATCCTCGAGTGCTCCGGCGAACCTGCAACAGAACCGAGCCGGGAGGGGTGTCCCGGCGACGACTCTCCGACGCTCAAGTCAGGCGAGGAATAACAAAGGAGGTGGCTTCAGAGATCCAGACGCGCGTACCTCCGGTGAAGAAATGGAGGCCTTATATAGAACTATCGAAAGAGCCCGGGCACGCCAATCGAAGCAGTCATCTGCTTTAGACCATACCCAAGTATGGGCCTGTCAGAAGAGCATATATGAGGCCATACTGCTACTGTATCCACCTCTCCCTGATGTGACAGCGAGATCTTCCATCGTGCAATCTTGCGTACAGCCTAATCATTAGACATGCCTTCTCTGACATCCCATATCCCGAGACAAGCGCATAGGCCGCTCGGCTACCTTCGGTCCCAGCCGATCGGGACCACCCGCTCGGCCCTTCGGTCCCAGCCGATCGGGATCCCGCTCGGCCCTTCGATCCTCCTGCCTTGGCGTCGGAAACCCAAGCCCATGGATGGGTTATCTCTAGCTCCGCTCGGACCATTACCCGCTTGACCAGCCTTCCATCCGTCCTTAGGCTGGGACCCTTCAGAGGGTGGGCCCCCCATTCTTACCGCTGGATCAATTACTTATAAATGTCTAGTCTGTTTATTTCTCTCAACATTATGTTCTCGCCCAGCTTGTCATTCAATCCAGGAATTCATTATGAAAATTGATTATAAATGTCCGGTATGTTTATTTCGTTCGACATTATATTCTCATTTGACTCACTATTTAGTCCAGAAATTTATTATGAAAATTGCTTATAAATGTCTGGGCTATTTATTTCGTTCAGCATTATGTGTTTAACCGACTCATTATTTTGTCCAAGAAATCATTATGAGGACTACTTGACAATATATGGAAGTTGGGTTATTATACTTGGTGTTATTGCCTTGCTTGGCATTTTATGTAGATTAATGTATATTGTATAAGGAAAGGAGCACACACGGGATCTAATCTTATCAGTAAAATCGGTGGTTCTAATGATATGTAAGAAGAACATATGTTACCCAATAATACTTCATACCCATCTTAGTATTTAATATTGATTTTTTTTTCAATAATTACGTATAGTTACATGTCTCTGCATGAAAATTTTTAATCAAACTTTCTCAAGAGATCCCCTGGGAGCTCTCTTGCAGTTGTTGAATCACTCCCCCACGACATGGTCGAGTGTCCCCGAAAATCTCTTAACTAATTTTCTCTTAAAATCAATAGAGTGTAGATAAACACTCCTCCATGCATCAATGGTTCTGAAGGATCGAAAAGAATTTAGATATCTCCATAATGGTATGATATTGTCCACTTTGGGCCTAAGCCCTCATGGTTTTGCTCTTGGGCTCTCCCCAAAAGGCCTCATACCAATGGAGATATCTTTTTCTTATAAACTCATGATCTTTCCCATGTGTTTTCAATGTGGGACTATGTTTGCAACCTTGCAACCCTAACAATCCCCCCTCAAAAAAAGAACCATAGGGTCCCCCTCAAGTATCAAGTCACTCTTGACCTGCTCAGGATCTCCCCTAGAGCATCGGGTTACTTTGACCTGCTTTGGGCCTCCCTTATTTTGTTCAAGGTTTTACCCACATGGTTCGATCTTGGATCATGACTTTGGCTTGTAATCTTCTGGCGATTAGTCCGGTGAAGAGCAACCTCGCTCTGATACCAATTAAAGGATCAAAGAGAATTTAAATATCTCCACAATTATATAATATTATCCACTTTGGGACTAAGCTCTCATGATTTTGCTCTTGGACTCTCATGATTTTACAATCTTGTGTTGGATCGAAAAGAATTTAGATATCTCCACAATGCTATGATATTGTCCACTTTGGACCTAAGCCCTCATGGTTTTGCTCTTGGGCTCTCCTCAAAAAGCCTAATGCCAAATGGAGATATCTTTCTCTTATAAACCCATGATCTTTCCCATATGTTTTCAATGTGGGACTATATTTGCAACCTTGCAACCCCAACAATCTCCCCCTCAAACAAAGGACCATAGACTTCGCATGTCCGATCCTCGACCCACCAGGTCTTCCTGCCCCTCTGTCCACCAGACCTACTAGGACTTCCTTACCTAGCCGCAACTAGGACTTCCTGGCAGTATATCAATTGTTGGATCGAAAAGAATTTAGATATCTCCACAATGGTATGATATTGTCCACTTTGGGCCTAAGCCCTCATGGTTTTGCTCTTGGGCTCTCCCCAAAAGGCCTCATGTCAAATGAAGATATCTTTCTCTTATAAACTCATGATCTTTCTCATGTGTTTTCAATGCGGGACTATGTTTGCAACCTTGCAACCCTAACACCTTGCAATCCCAATAGGTTCATCCTCCCTATCTTTATAGATAGATAATTCGGCCCGAGTAGTGATCATTTTAGTCTTTACTATGTTCAACTGGGCTTGTAGGGATTCTAATTGGGCTTCTCGTGCCTCTAACTCTGTCTGTTGCTATAATAGCACAAAATTCTTAGTAGATAGCTCCTGAATCAGCTCAGGAGAATGGGATGCATGTCTAAGCCTCAACTCCTCTAGCAAAGTAGTTTTGTGAGCTAAATCTAAAAGGGCTTTATCTTTCAGCGCTCTCTCTACTTAGAGGTTGGACTCACTGCTTTACAACTGAAGCTCTAAATTCTGTTTGTCTATTACTTGAGACATCAATAACCGCTGGCATTCTTGTAGAGTCTTTTCTACACCAGAAATAAGCTCAACTTGCTCCCCTATTTTTTTCTACAAGAGGATCTTCTTGTTATCGGGAGCGATGGAAATAATCTGTAGTTCTGCCACGCGATCCTTCAAAACTTTAGTTGACTCAAGTGTAATGTAGAGGTGTAGAGCAGAATAGAATAATGATAAAGCTATAGTTCAAAAAAGTAACTTAAGAAAACTTAGTTATAAATGTGCCACAATAGCATTTCAGTTGTGTTCTTCAGTACACTTGGAGATTGTAGTTCTTTGGGCTTATTTATGTGATTGCACCTATGATTCGGCTAATGAGCCCTTCAACTTGAGTATCCCATAGGGTAAGGGTGAAGTGGCATCCATTTCCTGTTGGGAGGGTAACCCAATGGATTGTTTGAAGAGACATGGGGGACTAATTGAAAACGTGAGCCTTGAGGGAAGAGCAAGAGGGATCTCGGGCAGTTGTGAAGGTGCGGGAGCTGGTTGGATAGGAAAAGATGTTGATATAGGTCTAGCTGATCTAGGACCTTGATCAGGCACTAATCCCTCAGAGACATGGCTTGTCGATCTCTTGGTGGATGAACGCTTAGAGCGGGGAGTAATTGAAGTAGCGCTTAAAGCTAGTGGGGGAATTGGCTGAGTAGTGATAGAAGTTGATGTTATCTCAGGAGGTCGGATAACTGAGGGAATTGCATGAGATATAGACATGAGAAAGCATGACCTCATCATAGTAATCGAAAAACGAGAATGACTATGTTTTGGGGACCAGGCTCTTTACCTCAATCAAAAGAGATCTCGGCCAAAGCAAGGCGAGACCTTTTGGGAAGGGGTTGCTCGCACATATGTGGGCCTGAAGCCTATGTTTGGGGTTTTGGGCGCTTGATGACGAGAGGAGTATCTAACTCCGATGAGTTGAAAGGGGACTCACGAGTAGGTTCAACTAGGGGGATTAGACCCTCAGAGGTGGAGGATTATTCTAGTTGACGCTCCTTCAATAACTCCCCCCCCACACACACATCTTATTTAAGGTTGCTCCTGTTAACCGGGTGTTTTTAGACAAGAAAGCTGGGAGAATGAGCTCAGCTATAAAAATGAGGAAAAGTTAAAAACTTATACTACCAAGGATTGGTGAATAATAAGTAATTAAGTGTGAAGAAAGTAGGGATATTTACTTACTAAAGGAGGCACTTGGTTCTAGATTGACTGGAATCAACCCAAAAATAAATAATAAGTCTTTTATGGTTAATGTCGGTAGGTTGAATTTAGCACCCTTCAATTTCTTTAAAGATTCCCAAAGGATGGGATCAGTGGTAATATTAGCTAAGTCAAGGATAGAAGGAAGATTTTGTTGCCAGATTGTAACAAAAGGTGCAAGGGTCGGGAGACGAATGAAGAAATATTTATCCCTCAATTCCTCTTGAGTGAGCACCCTGTTAAATAGAATCACTTTGGGATAGGATTGAAACTTGAATAGCCCATTTTCTACTTGTCGGGGAAAAAATAGTGGTGAAATAGACGAGGAGATAGAGGGATGTTTAACAAACGAAAAATGATGACCGCACCACTTAAGATGCGGAAGGATTGAGGGATACACTGGTGGAGCAGAATACCAAAATATTTGCTAACATCAACAAAGAATAGATGAAGGGGAAAATAGAGCCCGAATACGATCTGTTTCTTAAAGTTAGCCACACTTTCTAATTGTGGAAGGTGAGGGTGATTTTCTTCAGTAGAAAAAACTATGAAGGTAGGGAGACTATAGTTAATGATGATATGGTAGGTGTCATCAATGGTAAAACTAAAAGAACATTGTGTACACCATTCACCACTCATGTCCATTTGTGAAGGAAAAGGTTATAGAAACAAACAGAGGAAGAGAGGGGCTAAGGGTCGAGGAAGAAGTAGCAACACAACACAAGCAGAAATAAAGATTTAGGGTTTTATCTATTTCTCACAAAGATTTTATAAGGGTTTCTTGGAAACACCTCTCGACTTGAACCATCCGATTATAATAATGAAAATGTGAGCTCGGTTGTGAACCGTCAGATAGTGACAAAAAGTAAAAAATAAGGAAAAGGTGGTATGCCTATGATGATACATACACACATGTTACCAATAAAAAACCTACAACAATAACTAATTAGATGGGTATTTAATTGGAAGAGTCAATGTTTTTATCGAGGTAAGTACGATTTTCTATGTAATTTCTTAAAGGAAAAACATGACTAGTCCTTACTAGTTTTAAGCTCAGACGAGTTTTCAAAACTCGTCCAGGAAATACTAGGTGTTATACCAAACATATTTAATTTCGACCAATTCCATATTCCTTTACTTGAGTAAATAATAAGTATTATAACTGGTTCTAAGACTTATGTTTGAACGAGTGTGAACTTAAATGACTCTCAAGTTCGGTCAGCCATAAGAACAGACATCCTTCGTTAGATGAACGACGCATGCGATAGTTCATTTGGCCCGAGCGGGCGATCTAGAGAGGCATTGTCTCATCTTGCTTAAGTTTTTGCCCGGACGAAGCTAAATTATCTCTACTGTAGCCACCATATATTGAAAATGGTGGTAGTTACATAGTGAAGTTTTGTAAAAATGAATAAATAAATAATAATAATAAAAAAAAAAATATGGTCTATAAGTTTAATCAAAGACTTGAACAGGTAACAAAAGTTTCGTAGATGTTAAGAACCAACTTGAATATGTAAGAAAAAGCAAAGAAAATTAAGAAAAATGGGTAACTAGGTCGGGCGAGGCAGCATGAAGTATCTTTTTGTGGTCCAGGAAGTTGGCTGGAGGATCGGAGGTTAGATATCCATCCTCTTTTAACTGCGTTTTTACTCCCTCGGCTCTGAGAAAAAGAGCCGTAGAAATGGAGTTTGCAATGGGCACATTGAACTCGTGGGTGTGGAAAAAGGCTGTCTTCCTCGCTTCAAATTGCTCATCCTCTCCCACCCAATAAGCTGTTAACGTCACTTGGGTGGTCGTTGTTTCAATTTGAGAAATCAACAAATCAAAGCATAAGGAATCTTGTTCAGCCTTCTGGGTCATCAATTCTACTTCCCTGGCAGCTCGTTTAATGGTGTGAGTAGACTTTAATTCATGAAGTTGAGCACACAGCTGCTTATTCTCGTTCATCTGCTCATCCAATTTCATTTTTATGTCTTCTTGGAAGTTCATTTCTGATTGAAGTTGATCCTTAAGAGTTTTCGAGGTGGTCTTCCACTGAGTCACCTTCTCATGCTCAGCTTCAGCTAGCTCTTGAGTTTCTTTCAGTTGAGCAGATAATTTTTTTATTCGTTCAGAATTTTGTACAGAAATAGCCGTAGAGGTTTGCTGTTTCAGCAACTCGTTCTCCTTCGCCAAACCATGCAATTGTTGAGTGACGCTCATACTAATTACCCAATGCTGAAAAATAAACATAGTTACGAGTCTCAAAGTCTCAAAAAGGATAAAAATAGTTGGCTAAGTGATGATACCTTGGTATGCTCATATGCAAATTCATTTGCCAGCTTAGTGGATGTGAGTTTGCCAAGTTGGTCTTTGGCCTCTATCCAAGCATTTATTAAGTGACATCCTAATAATATTGGGAGGGTAGTAGGAAGAAGAGATGGCGGACAAACGGAAGCTTGAGCAAAAGGCAAAGAAAAAATGATTGATGATTGGGGAAGACACTCTGGAGCAACATATGTAGTATTAGGGCCAGGAGATGTAGAGAGGATGGAATCTAGAGAGCAACCCAGTAAAGAAGTATCTTCTTGATGTTGATCGAGGGTAGGAGCTAATAGGGTAGGATAAAGGACGATCAAGGTTTACTCGGGATACTGTTCTTGTATATCTTCCTGAGCGAGAGCTGATGAAGCAGAGATGACTTGCTGCTTAAGAGAAGGGGCAAGAGTTAACTTGCGCTTCTTATGTTTCCCTTTTGGAAAAGCTGCCTTCTCTAGAGAAGATCTTACAGGGGTTGAAGAAGGTTTCGAATGTAATCCCCTAGATACCCTAGTTATATTCATCTCCTCTATGGGATCTGTAGAGGCCTCATCAGAAGGAGGGGGCACTGGTAAACCCTGCTCAGCTAATAATTCTTATTCTTTGGGGCAAAACTCTATCTTTTTAGTTCAATTGACTCATTGATCAAGGACAAGAGAATAACATCCACTACACAAAATAAAAAATAAAACCTTAGTTAGAGATAGTGTAAGTATCAAAATTAACAAAACTTACCAAAGGGATAGGTTAATCTCTTTTGAATGGGGCTTAAACCAAAAAGATATAAGAAACCCTCCTATAACCATTTGTGAATTTTAAAGTGTTGATGGCTCAGTTTGGGTAGATAGGTAAGAAAGATGGGATTCTGCTTTAATTTTGTAAGATCAGGAGGAGGACGAAAGGAAGATTGCCAAGTAATGGGCCAAGTGATAGAATTAGGTATTTCTATAAAAAAGAAATGGGATTTCCACCTCTTATTCGAGGACAACATGCCCTCAAAGAAGACTGCTTTTGGTCAGGATTGGAAGAGAAAAACCTGGATTCTAATTTTTTAGGGTAAGCGAACAAATAAAGATTACGAGAAGTAGGCAGAATTCTGAATAGATAAAATAACATGAGCATTCCACACATATAATGAAAGGCATTTAGCACAAATTGTTATAAGGGGATGCAGAAGTATTGGCTTACCGCCGACAAAAAATGATGAATGGGAAAATGTAGACATACCACTAATTGGTCGGAAAAGAAAGTAATATGGTTATCAGGAGGAAGGTGAGGATGATCAATTGGGGAAGGAAGACGAATGTAATAATTACGAGGTATTTCATATCTGGAATAGAGATAGACTCGATCAGAGGCATCGAAGCTTGAAGAAGTAGAAGTATACCATGGAGCGAAAGACTCTTGGGCCATGGTAGAAAAAAATCTTAGACAGAGAGCCAACAACTTACTGGCTGTTTGAAGTTTGAGAAAGAAGGAATGCAGGGCAAGGAAGATCGCCGAAGAAAATAGATGGAAGAAGGAAGGTTGTTGAAGAAAACGAACTCAAAGAGAGGAAGGACGAAGGTTGAAAAACTTACAGCACCTAGGGTTTTATAAAAAGGAAAGTTTAATCACCACTGTTAGATTGGAATGACATGACTAAGGAGAGTCATTGATTTGCAAAGGGGGATGTACTGTTACAACATACGAAATAGGGAATGCCAACAAACATTGCAGAAAATGAGTAGTGGTGCCACGTGGTACTCACCCATAATGGACATTTATGATGGATAGGACGAGAGACATATTTTTTGAAAATAAAATACCTTTTCGCAACTCCTTGGTATTCCCTCCTTTATAAAATAGTTAGTTATCAGCAAACGATTCTTGAAAAAATCACCAAGTGTATTGGGTATGGGTAAGAATATGAATTGCCGAACAACCCTAGCAAGAAGGAAAGTGTATGAGAAATAGAACTTGAGTCCAGTCAATCGTTTATATCTCCTTCGACTAGACTTGAATGGGAAGCTAGTGATATGGATTATAGGGAACGGATCTCGAAGATGACGTAGTGGTCAAAGTCAAGGTAAGGTGGGAGTCAGAGTCAGAATGAGGGAGTGCTTCCCATATGACTCTGTCAATCGCCCTGCGTTAAAAGTCTAGGGTCTTGCACGAGTGGTTATAAAATAGGATGCTTGAATAAATCTCACCGACCATAAAGTTGGTCGGATATAAGGACTCTAGTATTTTACTATGGAAGTCAGGAAATAATGTACCTGATTAGTTGAGTAGCCGATTGAGTGCAAGGGAGCCTGACCAGGTGAAAACCTTACCAAGCTCTAAGAATTTAGGCCTTCTGAAATCCCTTAGTATAAGATTGGCTAGATAGAGGACGATCAAACATAAGGCTCTCTGTGTACGCCGGGTAGGGTAAAGACCAGGCGGGCTTAGAGATACTTGGCTCTATAAAACTCTTATTATAAGATCAGCCGGACAAAGACCAATCGAATATAAGGCTCTCCGTGTACTTCCGCCCGGGTAAAGATCGGGCCGACTTAAGGACACGTGACCATATAAATCTCTTAGTATAAGACTGGTTGGATAAAGGCGGATCGAATATAAGACTCTCCATATATACCTGGCTGGGTAAAGACTGGATGGGCTTAAGGACACGTGATCTTATAAATCTCTTAGCATAAGATTGGCAAGACAAAGGCGATCGAACATAAGATTCTCCATGTAGGCTCGGCCGGGTAAAAATTGGGCGGGCTTAAGGACACGTGGCCTTATAAATCTCTTAGTATAAGATCGACCAGACAATGACCTATTGAATATAAACCTCTCCATGTATGCCCAGTTGAGTAAAAATCGGGTGGGGTTAAGGACACTTGGCCTTATAGATCTTTAGTATAAGATTGGTCGGGCAAAGGCCGATCGAACATAAGGTTCTACGTGCACGCTCGACCGGGTAATGACCAGGCAAGCTTAAAGGCACTTCCTTAAGAAACTCTACACATCCGCTCTATAGGATCGAAAGCGCTAGAGGGGGGTGGTGAATAGCGCTCGTGACTTTCACGTCCTTTTAAAATAATCGATCGGAGTAAACGTTATGCAACAAAAATAAAAGAAACAATTACAAACTCGAACACCAAGATTTACTTGGTTTAGAGCCTGTGGCGACTCCTACTCCAAGACTCACACTCGTTGAGTGTTTACTTTCGGCAATTCACTATCAATATGGAAATATTATAAAAGGAGTATTACAATTTAAATGCAATAAATTAAAAGTACACCAACAATTCAAGAATGAAGAAAGTCGAGCTTGTGGTTGTCGGAGTAGCATTACAGCTTTGTCGGATTGTTTCATTAGCAGTGCACAGTCAAAGAATCATGAATTTTAGTTGTCTTCAAGCATCTGGTCGAGATAGGCTTATATAGCCTATTGAAGGCGCCCTCAACCGCATGGAGGGCGCCTCCAACCCCGCCGAAGTCGCAACGTCGATAAGCTCTGCTTCCCTCGCTGCTTATCCACCTGAGGGCGCCTCCAAGCTCATGGAAGGCACCCTCCACCCAACGTCTAGGGCACCTCTAACTCCATGGAGGGCGCCCTCTGCCCTGCTGCACGGGGGTCTTCGACTAGTGCACCCGAGGCGCCTCCAAGCTCCATGGAGGGCGCATCGGGTACTGTTCATCAGAGGCTTTACATCTTTTTCACTCCCTGCAAGATGTGTTAGCCCAAAATATAAAATATATCCTACAAAATAGAGTTAAGAACAATAAAATCAGATTAAAATAAATATTTGACAGTCACCGGACTGTTTGTCACCGGATTGTCCGGTTCTGACTTTGGATTTCCATCCGGAAACCCTAGGTTGAACCGACGCCTACTGCTCTCTCATCGAGGAATGCATCCTCACCTACTCCACTCAGGAGATTTTACCTGTTGCCAGACCGGTCCTCCAGATAGACTAGACTTTTGCTCAGCGCTCGAGGCTTCAGGACTTTCTGCTGGACGTTCGCTCCATGACCCGTCCAGTCTTTTCACCTCGTCCGTGACCACCAGGACTTTCCACCTAGAGTCCGAACCAGGAGTCAACGGACGCTGGGGACGTGGCGCTCCCTGCTGGATCCTCGAGTGCTCCGGCGAACCTGCAACAAAACCGAGCCGGGAGGGGTGTCCCGGCGACGGCCCTCCGACGCTTAAGTCAGGCGAGGAATAACAAAGAGGTGGCTTCAGAGATTCAGACTTGTGTACCTCCGGTGAAGAAATGGAGACCTTATATAGACCTCTCAAAGGAGCCTGGGCGCGCCAATCAGAGCAATCACCTGCTTTCGGGGCATCCATGCTCAGGTATGGGTCTGTCAGAAGGGCATCCATAAGGCCATACCGCTACTGTATCGACCTTTCCATGATGTGACGGCAAGACCCTCGATCGTGAAATCTTGTGTACGGCATAATCATCAGACATGCCTTTGCTAACATCCCGTATCCCGAGCCGAATGAATAGGCCGCTCGGCTAACCTTTGCATCCTCGCCCTTATCCTGGTCGAACGGACCACCCGCTCGGCCCTTATCCTGGCCGAACGGACCACCCGCTCGGCCCTTCGGTTCCAGCCGGGCAGACACCCGCTCGGCCATTCAGTCCTCCCGCCTTGGCGTCGGAAACCCCAGCCTGGCTGGGTTATCTCTGGCTCCGCTCGGACCTACTCAACTGCTTGACGCGGCCATTACCCGCTTAATCAGTCCTCCATCCGTCCTCAGACTGGGACCCTTCAGGAAGTGGGTCCCTTATTCTTACCGCCGGATCACTTGCCTCCCCTTCAAGTCTAGTCGAAGGAGGCAGTGAGTCCGACTGACTGGACTATATGTCCGAGCGGGCGGTCGTCGCCTTACCGTCGCTTATAATATCCCTTGAGCCGTTCGGCCCTTATGCCGAATTCAGCCGCTCGGCTCTTCGTTTTTGATGTCTTGGCGCTCAACGTGGATGTTTGCTTATCTAAATCTTCTCGAAAATCACGCAAATCCTTTTCATTAAGTCGAAGCATGCGCGGTATGGGCGCATTAATTGCGCCTAGTGACAGAGAGCCACGTGGCTCTTCGCGCGTGGCGGTGATGATCCGTACGATGGGACGCCGATTGTTTTGAAATGGACGGTCAGATGATGACCTCGTCTCTCGTGACCTGCATCCGATGGACGAGGCCGACCAGCCTCGTTCGCATAAAGCCTTCGTCTTCGCCTTTCCGCAGCATTCTATCTCGTTGCGCGTCCTCCGTCGAAGGTGCCCGCGGCTACGTCGTTCCGGCTGTCCTAGTTCTTGCCTCTTGGTGGTTTTCGGCTTTCTGGTGATCCTTTCCGCTCATCTTCCCTCAGTAAGCTTCTCCCTTCCTTTCGTTCGGTCTTTCCCTTTCGCGGGGAACTCCTTTCGTCCCCTTGCTTGCGAACTTTCATCCGTCCTCCGTTTCCGAGTTTCTTTCGGCTTCCTTCTTTCTTTTTCTTGGTACTTCAGTCATGGCGAGCACTTCCGCACTCGCTGTTGATGTTCATGGTCCCTGGTATATGACCATGGAGAGTAAATTTGACGAGGAGGGCGCTCGGCGTCTCGTTCGGACGTACGGGATCCCGGATGACCATGAAATAGTTGTAGCCGACCCGACCGACCGACCCCATAACCCGCCGATCGGTACTATTTGTTTTTTTCTGGACCAGTTTCAGGGCGGCCTTAGATTTCCTACCCATAAATTTATTTTGGAAGTTTGTAACTATTTCCGCATCCCGCTCGGCCAACATGTGCCGAATTCCTTTAGGCTGCTGAGCGGGGTGGTCGTCCTCTTTAAGCTGCACAGTATCCCACTCGACCCCAAAATATTCCACTACTTCTTCTACCCCAAACAATCCGAGTTGGGTACTTTTATTTTCCAAAGTAGAATAGGCTTCAAATTTTTTGAGAATATGCTGACCTCCAACAAGCACTGGAAGGAGTTCTTCTTCTATATGCGGCTTCCCGAGCGGCCAGCATTCAGAACCAAATGGCAGACCGTTGTGCCGACCCAGCCGGAGCTCGGCAAATTCAGAAGCAATCCAGCCTACCTTCATGCGGCAAACTGGTTGTCCGGTCAGCGGTACAAAATCGACCAGTTGCTTCTCAAGGGGGTGTTGTACATTTTTGGATTATCTCCCGTTCGGGCCAATCTTCCCTACCGCATGGGTAAGGACTCTTTACTCACTTAGCCTTTTTTGTCTAACTGATTTTAATTTTTTCTACTGTAGCTGAAGTCATGTGGCGCTCCAAGGCAACTGATCATCTGAAATTGAAAGCTGTGGAAATTGAGGTGGCTACCAAAAAAGAACTCGCCGAGCGGGGTCTTATCCCCAGCCGCCCGGCAGATGCAGGCGAGGGGGGGACGCAGTCCGCCCCTGAAATAGAAGTTACCCAATCCGCTTCAACGGAGGTTGAGGCGGATCCTGTTTCCTCTGCTCCAGCCGAGCTGGGAGTCCCCCAGGCCGGGGGATCACCACGGGAACTTCGCCAGATCGCACGCCGTCGCAGATCAGGACCCCCGTGGCCTCTCCCACCGCACAGCCCTCTGGCTCTCCTCCACGGACTCGTCGTCGCTTACGACGGTTGGACGAGACTTCAACCATAGGGGAGTCCTCGGGCCAGGTGACTGCGGCTGAGGAAGTGCCGGTCGGCCACCCGACCATCAAGACTACCCTTCGATTCCCATCGGAGGAATATTTATTGTCTGCCAATCGGCCATCAAGCCCCGTTCATGAAATAACCTTGACGGGTCCGCTCGCCAAACTTTTCGAGGACGCCCAGATTCGGGTGGCCCTCATGACGCCCAAGCAGCTCGGCGATAACCATATGCAGCAAGCCACTCAGGTAGGTTCGTTTTTCTTCCTGTGCCATGCTACTGTTCAATTCCTGATTTTGTTATTTCCCTTACAGCATTGGGCGGAGCAAATCGCCACTAGCCATCGGCTGGCCGAGCTGGAGGACCTCATGGAAAAACTCCAAGTCTCGGGGGGTCCATCGGCCGAGCGGGAGAAACAAGCCCGCGAGGCCAAACAGAAGAAGGCCGCCGACCTGGCTACAGAGGTGGCTCGACTTGAAGGCCTGGTGAAGAAACGTGACGCAGAAGTGAAGCGCGCCAGTAGTCGAAAGAGGCGGGCGATTGCTGATCTGGACAAGATGAAAGTTGAAGTCCGAGCCCTAGATCAGCAATCTAAGGACCTGGAAGCCCAATTAGCTGCCGAACGGGATGGACGCTCAGCTGAACGCACTAAAGCGGAGGTGGACCAGAAAGTCCTCCAAGATTCACTAATTGCCTCCCGGGCGGCGCTCAGAAAATATAAGGAGGGAGAGCCGAGTCGCCTAGCAGCAACGCGCCAAGAATACCTCCGCTCGGAGCGGTTCGGCGAAAAGTTCGGTGGCAACGTCTCCTCAGCTTTCGCCGAGGCGGTCAAGGTCACCACGGCGTACTGGAAGAAGGGAGGGCACCTTCCTGTTGACCTGAGCATTCCCTCTTCAGATCTGGAGGCTATGATTGACGATATCCCGGACGCTTTTTTTAATTTTGAGGACCCGGAGTGAGGCGAGTTCTTCCAAGTACTTTCTGTATCTCATCCGCTCGGCGGATATAAAATTTTTGTACGTGCCGTTCGGCATAATTATGTTCCTTTGCTTCTATTGTTGTTTGTTTGGTACTTATCCGTAGAGTCAGTTAAGCTCTACGTGTTCCCCACTAGACGACCGATCAGGTTAATCAGTTGACTTGTTTTCCTTGAAATCGTTTAGCGCTTGGCTATGCTGTTTGCATTCAGTGAATGAGAAGTATTGGCAAACTGATGGCCGATCGGACTTATTCAATTTAGTACTTGCGAACGCTCGTTATTTGGCGTCCTTATTTTTGTCCAGTAAGCTCACAGTCTCGGGTTCGACTCTCGATCTTTAACGACGGAGCTCGTCGGCGCAGATATTTATAGCCGATCGACGCGGCTCTCGATCTTTAACGACGGAGCTCGTCGGTGCGGATATTTATAGCCGGTCGGCGCGGCTCTCGATCTTTAACGACGGAGCTCGTCGGTCTTCTGCTCGGGGATTTATAGACGCCGGCTCGTCTCCCGGTTTCTCGGCCGGAGGGTTTATAGACGCCGGACCGTCTCTCGATCTTTAACGTCGGAGCTCGACGGCGCGGATATTTATAGCCGGAGCTCGTCGGTCTTCTGCTCGAGGATTTATAGACGCCTGCTCGTCTCCCGGTTTCTCGGCCGGAGGGTTTATAGACGCCGGACCGTCTCTCGATCTTTAACGTCGGAGCTCGACGGCGCGGATATTTATAGCCGGTCGGCGCGGCTCTCGATCTTTAACGACGGAGCTCGTCGGCGCGGATATTTATAGCCGGTCGGCGCGGCTCTCGATCTTTAACGACGGAGCTCATCGGCGCGGATATTTATAGCCGGTCGGCGCGGCTCTCGATCTTTAACGACGGAGCTCGTCGGCGCGGATATTTATAGCCGGTCGGCGCGGATATTTATAGCCGGTCGGCGCGGCTCTCGATCTTTAACGTCGGAGCTCGACGGCGCGGATATTTATAACCGGTCGGCGCGGCTCTCGATTTTTAATGACGGAGCTCGTCGGCGCGGCTCTCGATTTTTAACGACGGAGCTCGTCGGCGCGGCTCTCGATCTTTAACGTCGGAGCTCGACGGCGCGGATATTTATAGCCGGTCGGCGCGGCTCTCGATTTTTAACGACGGAGCTCGTCGGCGCGGATATTTATAGCCGGTCGGCGCGGCTCTCGATTTTTAACGACGGAGCTCGTCGGCGCGGATATTTTTAGCCGGTCGGTGCGGCTCTCGATTTTTAACGACGGAGCTCGTCAGGCTTTTAAGCCTAATTTGGACGACGTTTACCTGGCCGAACGGCACAGGGTCTTCGGAATCGAGCCTTTGACTCGTACAATATACCTCCGGCTGAGCAGCTCGGGGCCTTCGTCCTCGAGCTCCCAGCTCGGTTATAAACCTCCCGGCCGATCGGCTCGGGGGCCTTCGGAAAACTAACCGTTCGGCTATGAACACAGAATGCCTTGCGAATAATTTGTTTCCTGCGATAAAAGGAGTACAACTATTTTGAATTTACACAAAATAGAGCAAAAGTGCACCTCTCACCCAGCTCTATATGGCTGAAGGTGATTTGCACTCCATGGCCGATCCAGCATCCGACCTTCCGCATCCTTGAGGTAATAAGCGCCCGAACGGAGCTTCTCAACCACTTCAAAGGGTCCTGCCCAGGGAGCTTCCAACTTGCCGACATCTCCGACTGGCTTGACTTTCTTCCAAACTAGGTCGCCTACTTGAAAGGCTCTAGGGATCACGCGCCGGTTGTAGTTCTGTTTCATACGTTGCCGGTACGCCATCAGCCGGACGGACGCTTTAGCTCTTTCCTCTTCGACGAAGTCTAGCTCCATGTTCCTCCGTTACGCGTTATTTTCATCATAATTTTGTACCCGAACGGACTCCACCCCAACTTCAATCGGGATGACTGCTTCGCCTCCATACACCAAGTGAAATGGAGTGACGCCCGTTCCCTCCTTTGGTGTCGTGCGAAGAGCCCATAGGACGCCCGACAGCTCGTCTACCTAGCTGCCTCCTTCATGGTCGAGCCGAGCCCGTAAAATTCTGAGAATCTCCCGGTTGGTTACCTCGGCTTGACCGTTACTCTGGGGGTATGCCACCGATGTGAAGTGCTGCTCGATGCCATAACTTTCGCACCACTTCCCGAGCAGCTTCCCAGTGAACTGACGTCCGTTGTCGGAGACGAGTCATCTTGGGATGCCAAAGCGGCAGATGATATTCTGCCATACGAACTTTTTAACCATCTGCTCGGATATTTTTGCAAGTGGCTCAGCTTCTACCCATTTTGAGAAGTAGTCGACCGCCACCAATAAGAACTTCCGCTGCCCGGTAGCCATGGGGAAGGGTCCCACGATGTCCATCCCCCATTGGTCGAACGGGCAGGCCACAGTTGATGCTTTCATCTCCTCTGCCGGTCGGTGGGACATGCTGTGATACTTCTGACAGGATAGACAATTTGCAACGGTCCGGGCGGCATCCTTTTGAAGTGTTGGCCAAAAATACCCGGCTAGCAAAATCTTCCTGGTTAAGGACCGTCCGCCTGGATGTCCACCGCACGAACCTTGGTGCACTTCTCGAAGGATGTACTCGGTATCTTCCCAGCTGACGCATTTTAGGAGCGGACGGGAGAAGGCCTTCTTGTAGAGTTGATCTCCTACGAGGGTGAACCGACTAGCCCTTCTCTTCAGCAAATGAGCTTCTTCCCAGTCGGAGGGGGTAGCTCCCGAGCGCAAAAACTCCACAATAGTTGTCCTCCAGTCGCTCGGGTATGTGATGCCCTCCATCCGATCAACATGTGCTACTAAAGATACTTGCTCGATCGGCTTCTGATAGCCAACCGGGGATAACGCGCTTGCCAGCTTGGCCAATTCATCCGCCACTTGATTCTCCGCCCGGGGGATCTTCTGAATAATCACCTCCCTGAAGTTGAGCTTAAGTTTTTCAATGGCCTCCACGTAGAGCTTGAGTCTTGTACTATTTATCTCGAAAATTCCCGAGATTTGCTGAGCAGCCAACTGGGAATCTGAATAGAGGATGACCCGGACGGCACCAACGTGCCGAGCGGCCTGCAATCCAGCAATAAGGGCTTCATATTCTGCTTCGTTGTTGGTCGCTCGGTAATCTAGCCGGACGGAGAGCTGCATCCGCTCTCCTTGTGGGGACAGCAAAACTATGCCAATTCCGCTCCCGTGTCTAGTGGAGGATCCATCCACGAACACTTTCCACACAGCTTCGGGTTCCGGGTCCTGCACCTCCGTTACAAAATCGGCTAAGGCTTGTGCCTTGATGGCCGAGCGGGGCTGATATTGGATATCAAATTCGCTTAGCTCGGTTGTCCATTTGATGAGCCGTCCGGAAGCTTCTGGATTTAAAAGTACTCGTCCCAACGGGCTATTGGTCTTGACGATAATCGTGTGCGCCAGAAAATAAGGACGAAGTCTCCGAGCGGCAAGGATCAGAGCAAAGGCCAACTTCTCGAGTCCGGTGTAGCAGGTTTCAACATCTTTCAAGATATGACTAAGGAAATATACAGGTTGCTCCTCACTTCCCGACCGGACTAACGCTGATCCCACTGCTTGCTCGGTTGAGGATAAATAAATGTACAACGGTTCGCCGACAGTTGGCTTGGCCAGCACAGGTAGGGAGTTTAAGTACGTCTTCAATTCCTCAAAAGCCCGATCGCAGTCTTCATTCCATTGGAACTTTGTAGCTTTGCAGAGGATTTTGAAGAACGGGAGGCTCCGGTCGGCAGTCTTGGAGATGAAGCGTGATAGCGCTGTAATCCGACCGGTCAGCCTCTGTACTTCCCTCATGTTTCTGGGTGGTGGCATGTCCTGAAGAGCCTTCACCTTGCTAGGATTAGCTTCAATACCCCGTTCGGTCACAATATAGCCCAAGAAGCGTCCTCCTTTGGCGCCGAACAAATACTTATGAGGATTTAGCTTGACCCCATATTTCCTGAGTGTACGGAAGGTTTCTTCCATGTCTTTGCATAAAGTGGCCGCTCGGAAGGATTTGATGAGGATGTCATCTACATAGACCTCCAGGTTGTGTCCGATTTGCTCGCGGAAGACCCTATTCATCAATCTTTGATATGTTGCTCCGGCATTCTTCAGCCCGAACGGCATCACCGTATAGCAATACGTCCTGTCCGGTGTAACTAACTTTTCTGAGCAAGGGTGACTTGATGATAGCCTTGGTAGGCGTCCAAGATACATATAAGCTCGCATCCGATTGTAGAATCTACGAGCTGGTCGATTCGGGGTAGAAATCCTTCGTGCAAGCTTTGTTCAGATCTCAAGTCGATGCACACCCTCCATTTGTTGTCGGCTTGGAGACAAGCACCACATTTGCTAACCACTTGGGAATTGAACTTCCGTATGTGGGACCTCTAAGAGTCTTTCTACCTCCGCTCGAATGATATTATGCTTGGCGCTGAAATCTCTTCTCCTTTGTTTACTTCGTCCGGCCGGACGTGAAGCTTATGTTGGGCTATGCTGGGGGAGACACCGGGCAGCTCATGCGTCGACCAGGCGAAGACGTCATGATTCATCCGGAGGCATTTGACCACTTCCTCTTTCTGTTCGTCCTCCAGGTCGGCGGCAATAAATGTTGTAGCCTCCGATCGGCTCGGATGGATCTGAACCTCCTCTTTTTCATCATAAATTAAAGCAGGAGGTTTCTCGGTTATGGCATGTACCTCGATCCGTGGAGCCTTTCGCGCTGCGCTGGATTCGGCTCGGACCATTTCCACATAGCATTTCCGAGCGGCCAATTGATCCCGTCGTACTTCACCGACTTTGTCCTCGACCGGGAATTTGATCTTCTGGTAGAACGTCGACACAGCAGCTCGGAATTCGCTTAACGCCGGTCGCCCCAATATTACGTTGTAGGATGAAGGGGAGTCGACCACCACAAAGTTTGTTGTCCTCGTTCTCCGGAGCGGTTCTTCCCCTAAGGAGATAGCCAGTCTTACCTATCCGACCGGGAGAACCTCGTTGCCCGTAAACCCGTAGAGGGGGGTTGTCATGGGCAGCAGCTCGGCTTGATCGATTTGTAGTTGATCAAAGGCCTTTCTGAAGATGATGTTGACCGAGCTGCCAGTATCAATGAAGATACGGTGGATGGTGTAGTTGGCTATCACCGCTTTGATGATAAGGGCATCATCATGCGGCACTTCAACTCCCTCAAGATCCTTGGGCCCGAAACTGATCTCGGGCCCGCTCGCCTTTTCTTGGCTGCAACCCACCTCATGGATTCTGAGCTGCCGGGCGCTTGCCTTTCTTGCCCTGTGTGAATCTCCTCCGGTCGGCCCACCCGCAATAATATTGATTTCTCCCCGGGACGTGTTGTTTCTGTTCTCCTCTTCCCGAGCGGACTGCCTAGGTCGCTCATTGGACCGAGAACGATCTTCATGCCTTGGAGGGAAACTCTGTGCCGGCGGTCGGGCGAAGGCGGTCGACACGGGCCACCCCGTCGTACGGGATGGGTGATTGAAGGCAGGCCCCGACAGTCGCGGGTGTTGTGGGAGTCAGTATTATGGAAAGAGCAGAACATTGGGGTCCATACCCTCTTTTTCTTCATCTTTAACCACTCGGCCGCTACCTCTTGTACCACCGGGGACTTCGCATGATGTGCCCGGGATGCCTCAACTCTTGGTCCTCTTGGTGGCTGATGGGCAGCGGGCTGCTTCCGTTCGGCATGGGCCGGACGTTCGGCATGAGTTCCCTTCCGTCGGGCAGCCTCCGCCTCTTCCACGTTTATATACTCATTCGCCCGGTGTAGCATGTGGTCGTAGTCACTGGGCGGTTTGCGAATGAGCGCGCGGAAGAAGTCCCCTTCCATGAGGCCTTGCGTGAAGGCGTTTACCATTGTCTCCGAGGTGGCTGTGGGGATGTCCACCGCTACCTGATTAAATCGCTGTATATACTCCCGGAGAGATTTTCTTGGTTCTTGTTTGATGGTGAACAGGCTGACGCTTGTCCTTTGATAACGTCGGCTGCTCGCAAAGTGATGGAGAAATGCCGTTCGGAACTCCTGGAAACTAGTGATAGAGCCGCCTCCGAAACCACCTATGTGCCGATTCAGAGAGGGTGGTGAGAAATACCGACACTTTACGCCATCCGAATATTGATGCAAGGTGGCGTGTTGTCGAACTTCCCAAATGATCGTCCGGGTCGGTCATCCCATTGTAAGCCCGATCGTCGGTGGTATATAGTATTTGGGCAATGTATGGCTTCAGAGAACTGTCGATGAACCTGCTCGGGTGGTGCGTTCGCTCGGGGAGCTTTGCCCTTCCTATGATCCCGAACGGGAGGCTCATCAGATGAAGATCCTTGCTCCTCGTGAGCGAGCGCGATTTCTGGGGGAGTACGGAACCCTCCTGTTGAAACATATTCCGGGCGGTCTGCTTGCGCCGCCCGGCCTGCTGAAGCCGAGGTTTGCTGTTGCACTCGCTCAGCCTGTGCTTTCTCCTTTTGCTGCGCCACTATCTTGGCTGCTCTTGCCTCGACTATAGCGTCCAACTCTTCTTGTGAGAGTGCCACGGTATGTATTCTTCCAGCCTCGTCCATTGCCTCTGCTCGGATGCAGGTTACGTTCCCACAGACGGTGCCAAATTGATCCTGTCCGAACCAGGAGTCAACGGACGCTGGGGACGTGGCGCTCCCTGCTGGATCCTCTAGTGCTCCGGCGAACCTGCAACAAAACCGAGCCGGGAGGGGTGTCCCGGCGACGGCCCTCCGACGCTTAAGTCAGGCGAGGAATAACAAAGAGGTGGCTTCAGAGATTCAGACTTGTGTACCTCCGGTGAAGAAATGGAGACCTTATATAGACCTCTCGAAGGAGCCTGGGCGCGTCAATCAGAGCAATCACCTGCTTTCGACCATGCCCAGGTATGGGTCTGTCAGAAGGGCATCCATGCTCAGGTATGGGTCTGTCAGAAGGGCATCCATAAGGCCATACCGCTACTGTATCGACCTTTCCATGATGTGACGGTAAGACCCTCTATCGTGAAATCTTGTGTACGGCATAATCATCAGACATGCCTTTGCTAACATCCCGTATCCCGAGCCGAATGAATAGGCCGCTCGGCTAACCTTTGCATCCTCGCCCTTATCCTGGCCGAACGGACCACCCGCTCGGCCCTTATCCTTGCCGAACGGACCACCCACTCGGCCCTTCGGTTCCAGCCGGGCAGACACCCGCTCGGCCATTCAGTCCTCCCGCCTTGGCGTCGGAAACCCCAGCCTGGCTGGGTTATCTCTGGCTACGCTTGGACCTACTCAACTGCTTGACGCGGCCATTACCCGCTTAATCAGTCCTCCATCCGTCCTCAGACTGGGACCCTTCAGGAAGTGGGTCCCTTATTCTTACCGCCGGATCACTAAGTATAAAAAGATAATTTCTGTTTAAACATAAGGCTTAAAAAATAATTTCCTTTTGACCATTAAGCTTAAAAAAAAACTTCTGCTTAACCAACCAGCTTAAAAATAATTTTTTGTTTAAACATGAAAAATGATTTCATTTTAACACAAAAAAATAATAATTGTATTCTGACACCAAGTTTAAAAATCAATTTTTTTAAACATTAGGCTTAAAAATATTTTTTGTTTAAGCACAAAAGAAAACTGAAGGTTCAAAACAAACTTTTAATTTAAAAAATACTAACTTAGCTTAATTTAAAAATCTTTCTTTTACTCCCCCTTGATTAATGCCAGTCAATTTTTAAAAAATTTTTAAAGTCCTAGAATCCAAGCATGAGTAACGAAAACATCTACTTTCAGACAAATGTCTAACCTTTAGTTACTAGCTGTTTAGCATGAGGTAGCAGTTTTCACTTGGTTAGTCAAATTAAGTAAGTGTTCCAGTTAGTTTGATTAAGCATGGACAACTTAATTTGATTAATTTGAATTTGATTTTTTTATTGCCCAGACTTATGTTGATGTACGGACATAAGTATTCTGAAGTCCAGGCAGTACCCAATGCATCTCACACCATTCTAAATGTTTTTCATACACAAGCAAGGTGAACCTAGTGTGCTTGTGAGATGCTCTGGCTGAAACCTAAGGGTACATGCTTTTTAGGGATAAATACCTAGGCTAAGTCCAAATTTTGAAAACTAACAAAATTAAAATTTTGAAAATATTTTTCCTAGAATTTAAAACTAAGATTATAACTTTGAAATAACAATTAAAGAAGAACTAATTTTGAAAGTAAACTCTATTCTACTAAGCATATTCCTATTTGTCTTCTAAGTGCACTGAACTCAAGTTCAGGTAAGGGTTTTGTGAAAATGTCAGCCAGGTTTGACTTGGACTCAACATAGTTAAGTACATTGTCACCCTTAGCTACATGATCCCTTACAAAGTGATGTTTCACTTCTATGTGTTTAGTCCTCGAGTGGTGAATTGGATTCTTTGTTAAGTTAATGGAACTTATATTATCAATTGAAATTTTTGTATTTTTATATTCTAGTTGATAGTCCTTTAAGGTGTGGATCATCTATAATAGTTGAGATGCACATTCCCCTAGGGCTATGTACTCAGCTTCAGTAGTGGATAAAGTAATACAGTGTTGCTTTCTACTTGACCAACTTACTAGGCACTGACCTAGAAATTGGCAACTACCACTTGTGTTTTTTCTATTTAGTTTGTACCTGGCATAGTCTGAGTCAGAATAGCCAATTAGGTCAAAGGTGCAAGTCCTAGGGTAACAAAGTCCTACATTTAGGATTCCCTTAATATATCTAAGTATTCTTTTAACATTTGTTAGGTGTGACTCTTTTGCACAAGATTGGTATCTTGCACACATACCTACTACAAACAGAATATCGAGTTGACTTGCAGTTAGGTAGAGTAAACTCCCTATAGTGCTTTAATAATATTTTAAGTCTACTAGTTTTCCTTCTAAATCAGAATCAATTTTAACATTAGTTGCCATTGGAATATTTATATTTTTAGAATTTTTCATGCCAAATTTTATAATTAATTTCTTAGCATATTTTATTTGAAAAATATAAATTCTGTCTTTGGTTTGTTTAATTTGTAATCCTAAAAAGAAGTTGAGTTCCCCAACTAAGCTCATTTCAAATTCACTTTCCATTAATTTGGTAAATCCTTTTAAAAATTTAGTATTAGTTGAACAAAAAATTATATCATCGACGTAAATTTGGACTATAAAGATGTCTTTTTCTAGGGTTTTTACAAATAGGGTTTGATCTATTTGACCTTGTTTAAACCCCTTAAATATTAGATAAGTTGATAAGCGTTCATACCAAGCCCAGGTGTTTGTTTTAATCCATACAGGGGCTTTCTTTAACCTAAAGACATGGTTTGGGTGGTCCAAGTTCTCAAATCCTAGGAGTTGACTTACATACACCTCTTCTTTGATGAACCCATTTAAAAATGTGGATTTTACATCCATTTGGTATAACTTGAATCCTTTATGTGCTGCATAGGCCAGCAGCATCCTAATGGATTCAAGTTTGACTACGAGAGCATAGGTCTCATCGTAGTCTAACCCTTCTCATCGTACCCATTTAGTATCAACTATGGTTTTATTTATGGGTTTAGGTACTAGTTCCCAGACCTGATTTCTTTCAAATTGGGCTAATTCCTCTTACATTGCTAATATCCAGTCTGGGTATGGTAGGGCCTCTTTTATAGTCTTGGGTTCAATTTTAGAAATAAGGGTTATCTGACTTAGGTTTCTATAAGATGATCTAGTTTGAACTCCTAGGGTTGGGTCACCCAAAATTTGGTCAGATAGGTGATTGATATTTATTCTTGATGGTCTTATATTAGAGTCAATATTTGGTTTTTGTGATTCACTAGGTTTAATTTGAATATCTTCATCATCTTCTATGTTTCTTGAATTAATATTTTCTGTATTTTGATTTTCATTTATTAAATTAGGCAGATTATTTTCTTCATCAAAAATCACATTAGTTATTAAATTAGGCAGGTTAATTGACTTAATTGATTTGGTTAATTGATTATGTTAATTGGGTTAATTGGTTTGGTTAATTGATTAGGTTAATTGGGTTAATTGATTAGATTAATTGGATTTATTAATTGATTAGGTTAATTAATTAAATTTATTAATTGATTAGGTTAATTAATTAAATTTATTAATTGATTAGGTTAATTGGATTTATTAATTGATTAGGTTAATTAATTGATCTAAATTTGACCTAAGTCTATCTCACCCTTTTTTAAATTATCAATCAGGGAACCTTATAGGTTTTTGTGAGATGGTTAATTTAATCTTTGATTTAGATTATCATCTAGGGATTAATTTATATTTGAGTTAGATTCAGGTTTTTCAATTAGTCAATTTAAATATTCATTTCAAAGATTGGCTTCCAGGCTGTGGCGAGACATTAAGCATTCTTGGGTATAAGATCATCCACCACTTCTAGACAAAGCCTTTCAAAGAAATTAGATATTTAATTTTCTTTTTGAAACCCCTATGTCTAACTAGTCAAGTGTAAATTACGCCTAAGTCCTTATCTAGCTTAATCTAAGCATGTATAATAAGAGCAGTAAAACAAATATCAAACAATTCTATTTATAAAAATAATTTTTCTATTGGCTCCCCCTGGATCATAGCCTCGATAAGGTCTATCAAGGTAATGAATTTGATCCTTGGGGACCCAATATTGTCCAAGTCCAACTTGATTAACCAGGTTTGATTTGAGTACCCATGCTTAGACTACTTTTCTATTTGTTCTATTTATAATTGATAAATAAGAATTGTATTTTCGTTTAGTCTTAAATCCAAGTCCGGATCGGTTGTAGACGACTCTCTATTTTCCAAGAATCAAATCAAGATTCTTGGAACCCAAAGTGAACTGTTCCAATGTGTCTTTAAGTTCTTTGACTTGAGTTTTCAAATTGGAGTTTTCTTCCTCAAGTTGTTGGACTTGAGTTGAACTTCCAATTTGAATTGGTTCAGTCAAAGGACTCAATTTAGTCTCCTCCTTAAGGATTGTTACCTCCTTTTGGAGTGACTTGACTTGGAGGTTAGATTTGGCTAATTTACGCATAAGGTAATTAACTAAATTATGTAGTTTACTTAATTGAGAAATACTTACAATGGGTTTAGACCCTTCGGAAATGGATACGGATCTGTGGCTTCGTTCGGACTTGGTTTCTGATTCTCTCTCAATTTCTAATTCTTTGAGTTGTTCCCGGGCCGTCATTGTGAGGAAACTTGTCTGTTCGAGTTCTTCGTCGGAGTCTTCTAAAGAAGACTCATCCCATGTTGCTTGTAGTGCATTCTTCTTCCTTTGCTTTTTTGCTTCTTTTTTATTCGGACAGTTGTCTTTGATGTGTCCCTTTGGTTGCAACCGTAGAAGGTAACTTTGAACTTTACTTTTGGACCGGCTTGCACTATCTTGGACTGAATCGCCTTCTTGATGTCCTTCTTCATGAATCCTTTCTTCTTTATGTAGAGTTTGCATACTAGGTTGACGATCTCGGCTGTGATCTAGTTGTCATCATCTTTTGAGTTTGATTCATTTTTGGACTCGGGTTTGGTTTTGCACTTTGCTTTTGGCTCCCGGGTTCTGCTTGTACCTACAACCAAAGTAATACCTTTCTCAGCTGGACGTGCATTAGTCTATTCGTGCAATTCAAATTCTGAAAATAACTCATCTAACTTAATTGCTGAAAAATCCTTGGATACTTTGTAAGTATCTACCATGGATGCCCACAAAGTATTCCTCGGAAAGGCATTGAGTGCGTACCTTATTACGTCTCGATTCTCCATCTTTTGTTTGATCCCGTGGAGTCCGTTCAGTAGATCTTCTATCCGCGCTGAAATTGGCTAGCCGTCTCACCTTCCTGTATTTTTTTTATGTTATATAACTTATTTAAAATTAGATCGCGCTTACTTACTTTTGTATCGGAGGTGCCTTTGTGCAGCTCGATCAGCTTCTCCCACAGTTCTTTCGCACTTGAGAATGGACCAACTCGGTTTAGCTCTTCCTTTGTTAGACCACATTGAAGAGTACACGTTGCTTTGGTGTTGGCCTCGACCTTCTTTATTATACTTGCATCCCAGTTCTCACATGATACTGGTTTTCCTGTGTCGTCGAGTGGGAGTGAGATGTCGATTTTGATGATCATCCACATCTTAAACTGGGTTTCAAGGTAGGACTCCATTCAACCCTTCCAGAAGCTGAAGTCCTCATCGGAGAAGAGAGGCGAGCGGGCTATACTGTATCCTTCTTGGTGGGTCATTGTAGAAGTAAAATCTCACACAAACAAAAACAAGAAACTTTGTTCCAAGACTTGGTCTTGGATTAGTAGTGCGGGATTAAAAATAAATGTGCAAACTTGAGTGGTGTTACACAAGCTTCGAGGGAAAATTTCGATTGTGATAAAAATAGATCGGAAGGTGGTAATTTTATCGATTCCGATCGACTCCGAAAAATTAAAAATTACCATGAAAAAATTGTTTGAATGGTGGTTTCACCAATTTGAAGTGAACCCGCTCTGACACCAATTGTAGGATCAAAAGCGCTAGAGGGGGTGAGGGTGAATAGCGCTTGTGGCTTTCACGTCGTTTTAAAATAATCAATCAGAGAAACGTTATGTAGCAGAAATAAAAGAAACAATTACAAACTTGAATACCAAGATTTACTTAGTTCGGAGCCTATGGCGACTCCTACTCCAAAGCCCACACTCGTTGAGTGTTTACTTTGGGCAATTCACTATCAATCTGGAAATATTACAAAAGAAGTATTACAATTTAAATGCAATAAATTAAAAGTATACCAACAACTCAAGAATGGAGAAAGTTGAGCTTGTGGTTGTCGGAGTAGCGTTACAGCTTTGTCGGATTGTTTCGTTAGTAGTGCGCAGTAGAAGAATCGTGAATTTCAATTGTCTTCAAGCATCTGGTTGAGATAGGCTTATATAGGTTGTTGAGGGCGCTCTCAACTGCATGGAAGGCGCCTCCAACCCCGCTGAAGTCGCAGCATCGATAAGCTCTGCTTCCCTCGTTGCTTATCCACCTGAGGGCACCTCCAAGCTCATGGAGGGTGCCCTCCACCCAGCGTCCAGGATGCCTTCAGCTCCATGGAGGGCGCCCTCTGCCCTGTTGCATGGAGGTCTTCGACTAGTGCACCCGAGGCGCCTCCAAGCTCCATGGAGGGCACATCGGGTACTATTCATTCGAGGCTTTACATCTTTTTCACTCCCTGCAAAATGTGTTAAAATACAAAACATATCTTGCAAAACAAAGTTAAGCACAATAAAATTAGATTAAAATAAATATTTGACAGTCACTGGACTGTCCGGTTCTGACTTTGGATTTCCATCCGGAAACCCTAGGTCGAACCGATGTCTATTGTTCCCTCAGTAGGGAATGCGTCCTCACCTACTCCACTCAGGAGAGTTTACTTGTTACCAGACCGGTTGTAAAATACGGTGCCCAAATAATAATTAAATGATAAGGTTATTTGAGAAATAATCTTATTAGAATTTTTAGAATTTTTTTGTGATTTAATCGGAGCTCGTACGACTTATTTAGAGGGGATGTGGGACAAGAAGCCCGTCCAAAAGAACAAATACAAGACCCTAAAGGCGATGTGGGACGAAACATCGTCCGAATTGGAGGTAGAAGCCTTTTTTGGACTTGCGTTAATGGCAAGTCATCAAGAAGACAAACACAAAGAAAGCTCTTCCGAAATGAGCATCGATGAAGGAGGAGCATCAACAGAAGAAAGCAGCAGTTCAGGGGGAGCTACGGACAACGAGATCAACAAGGTAACTCAGGTATGATCTCTTCCACCTGATAAGTTGTTTAAATGTGTTAAATTATTAACTAAAGACTGTTGCAAGCTTGAAAAAGAAAATAAAGAGTTAAAAATAATTTTAGCCAAATCTTGTCCATTAGAAGAATTTGACAAAATAAAATTAGAAAATGATATTTTATAAAAAGAAATAAAGAACTTGAAAAGTCATGCATGCTCATATAATATAAGTAGTAGAAAATTTAATGGTCTAAATTGGTATTTTTATTACCATAAAAGATAAGTTAGAAAAATTTCTCATAAATATATACCAAAGAAATTTCTGATTATGTCACGGCCTAGAGGAGTCCCAGCCAGAGGAAAAATCTGGCAGTATCTCCCCTATACACGTGACAATCTGAACCATTTATACAACCACAAGTATACATCAGCCACACACGGCTGGAAAATATAGACAACCACGTAGTTATATACTCATCCCACTCGGCTGGATCAAAATATCACAACCACGCAGTTATATATATATTAAACAGCTCACTCGGTTGTACTAAAAACCAAAAACACAGCGGAAAATGATAGAAAATCATTACAAACCAAAAACAAGACTGCTAGCCGGCTAGGCTTACACACACAACAAAACAATACAAGACACCACATCACAACAAACCAGAAACAAAACCGGAATATACAATGCTAAGTACACCAAATACATAAACCAAATAAAGTACAAATGAAACCAGAAATCATGTCTTCGGATGTGATGTAGGATCGGAAGACAGGATACTCCAAGCGACTCCACAAATATCTACCTGATGTCTGAAATAAAAATATATCAACGGGGTGAGTCCAATAACTCAGCGGATACCGGAAAGACATGCATAATAAGTTATAGCTAACAGTAATAATCATGCGGTACAGTTTCCTGAACAAAAGTAAGAAATGCAGACTGGAAAGGGCTGAAGAAAACTGTATTCATCAGGACCTCCTATCCGGAACATAAGGGTCATCAGACCAGATACAAAATGTCACCTATATGCATGTCAAACATATGCAACCACCAAAATGCAACAACCAATATATAGCAATCACAAGCAATAAATGCAATCATGCAAAATGGTGTGATCCTATCTGAGAGCTTGCGGGATGAAGCGTTGGGCGATGATGGATGGTGATGAACAATAACTCCGATGCTGGCGAACAGAGGAGGATCCGAGAAAACCACAACGGACCTCACAAGAGCCTAAATGCAGAATAATAGATCCGAGAAAACCAAAGCGGATCTGTGAACAATACCTCGCAAAAATGAACTTCGGTGAGGTACCCCCCTGGAAAGGCGAACTCCGATGAGGAACACCGTGGATCAGCGAAGGCTCGGCGGTCCAATGGATGATCTCCTCTTCCTGCGCACTATGGGACCAACCAACAAAGCGTTAGTGACCTAAGACCGGGGTGGGAATCCCTGGCTAGGCCCTCCGACACTCAAGTTAATCTCTCGGAGAAGAAGAAGTACAGACAAATGGAATTAGGGTTTAATTCTGATGCAATGCGTATGTTTGCGTATCTCGCCAGTGGAGAAGATTCCCCTTTTTATTCCACCTCATCTAACCTCCACAGTTATGAGGTGGACCCCGATTCGTTAGAGTTTGTTAGGAGATGACATAAGCCGAAACTGTAATAATAGTTTAAGGAATCTTTTTCTTACCCCAAATGTACCTTCTTTGTCGTTTAGCATACCTGTGGAGACTTCTAGAAGCTATTTGCCACCAAATTAATTAAGATGTCATATGATCACATATTCTTATGGTTCACCTGTTACATACACTTGGTTAGTCATATAAGCCCATTCTACATATATGAGGAATATCTTCTGTTGTACTAGTCTCGGTCGATATTTTATACTCGATCTGTTATTTATACCCCGACCAGGACTCTACTATTATAAATATGCTAGAAACCATGTAAGGTTGAAGACCTTTATGCTCGATCAATTTTCCATGTTTGGCGAGTCTATTGTGCCCGGGCGATCACACATTATCGACCAAGATTAACTAATCGGGCGTATACAAATACTATTGCCCGGTCGACCTTCCCTCGATCGGTTGTATGCTAAGGGTCGTGCAAGACTAAATGCCTCTGTGCTCGGCTGGTCTATTGCGCCCGACTGATCATACATTATCGACCGAGATTAACTAATTGGTCATGTACAAGTACTATTGCCCGATCGACCTTCCCTCGGCCGGGTGTGTGCTAAAGGTCGTGCGAGACTAAATGCCTCTATGCCCGACTGGTCTATTGAGCCCAGCTGATGATACTTTATTGATCGAGATTAACCAGTAGGGTGTATATAAGCATTCTGGACAACTTAAGGCTAAGTGCTTCTACGTTCGATCGATCTCTTCCACTCGGCCGGTCTTCACCTATCGAACTTATATGCTCGGTCGGTCTATTACGTGCAGTTGGTCTTTGCCTGCCGAATGTGCTATGTCTTCATTCTGCATAAAGCTAAGTACTTCTATACTTGGTCGGCTATTTATACTTGACCGATTTTTGTCCGCCGAACTCATATGCTCGGCTGGTCTATTACGTTTGACAGGTCTTTGCCTGCCAAACGTGTAGCAATACTCTTACCTAGTCAAACCTTTTTCGAGTGGCCTACTATATCCTTATCTTGCTCTTTTCAGCCTTCCTTGTCCTTATTGCCCCTTTTTCTCTCCTGCAAGGGGTCCACTTATCATAACCCGTATCATGGTGCAAAATGACATGTGTCACCCCTGACGCCAGTCAGTCATCTCACACGCGATGGTGAGACCGAGTGGGTAGGGCTATGACAACTGTGCACTTTGCCATCACTACTCCTGAGTGACCGAGTAGACAGGATGATGTTGGAATACACCTATCCTCCTACCCCAAACAGAGTGGGGGAGCGTAATGCTCTCATCTCCTTGAGATAGTCCAGAGGAGAGATCCCTGTCGTGCTACCACGGTGCGTCACGCTACCCATGAGTGGACCAGCGGAGCACTTGCAGAGCAAACTGCCACACACCCTGCTTGATGTACCACTAACCCATGAGTGGTTGTGTGTGCAGATCATGCATAGCGATGTGCTCAACAATAATGGAGCCGACAATCGCTCAGCATGCAATCGTGCAAGATGGTGCATGACACTAAACATGTAGATACTGCAAGTATACACCTCCATATAATATATATCAAAAAGGAAATAAATCCACACAAAGACCTAGGTAACAATAAACCATGTACATAAATCAGATATGTCAAATAACTAGTCTACTACATAGTAGGGCAGTGTATGTCATTATTTCTATGAACAGGAGTAAACATAGCAATAATCGAGAGAATATAAGTATGAATGCATAACATATCATAAATGTATAACATATCATAAATGCATAACATATCATAAATGCATAACATATCAAAAATGCATAACAGATAACAATATGAGCATACTACGGGTATCAAGTAGTGATATACCAAAGTAGATCTAAACATAACTATTACTACTAGTTATAATCTACTACGCATATCATATAACAATATCAAAGAGATAAGTCAAAGGTATCCGCCTCCAAAAAGAAGATCGTATCAACCGATCCGACGTCGAGATGCTCGTCTTGAATCAGAGTCCTGCACCAATCAATATGTATATTTTATTTAGCTAAATTCATATGAACTAAACAGCTAAATAAAATATCCAAACCTAATTAGGAAAAACCCTATCCATTCCACAACAAACACCCCATATATTAAATTAAACCTAATTTACTAATCAATAACCTCTTAAACTAGAGATCTTAACCTCAATTGATCCATGACTTAAGGTCAGATCGATAACACTTGCTAAATCTTATCGGAACAGTGCTCCTTAGAGGTTCTGGTCGAAAGCTTCTCATGAGACCAAGAGGGCTTAAGAATAGAAGGGTAGTTGGTGGTTGGTAGAGCCGTGCAGACAGCTCACAGTGGCAGCGGCTGGCGATGACGCGATCTGTGCAAATGAACTGCATAAAGGCGACATTAGAAAACTAAGGCACAGAGCAGCAAGGGAAATCGAGACGAAAGAAGAAGAGACCTCGGTGTCGACTGCTCGTGTGGATGAAAGGCAACACCGATGGTCAACACACGATGGCGACGACGTGAGTAGGACAAATCTAGGGCTCGGTTGGCGACGGGTGCTCGGTGTCCGCAGCCGGAAGAGGGTCGACGATGTCGGGCAGTAACGGTGTAGCGATAGAGAAGAAGCAAGGGTCGGCGGAGATCGGGGATGAAGATATGAGTCGACAGCGTGGATTTAGGGCATAGCTTGAAAGAGGGGAAATCAGCAACGCCAATGCTCTAGCGTCGACCCACATCAACCAATGATGGCTCCTAGCAGTAGGCGGTGGTGGATTTGTGCTGGTGAAGAAGATTGTTGGCGCTACTCGAAATTTCGTTCTGTTTCCCCTGTATAAAAATTTATACAAGCACAGGACTTTTCCTAGCAACCCATGTGCTTTTCAGAAGTTAAACTTGGATTGCAAACGAAACTTAACATTATTAATCCAAGTTCAACCCATGTGTTCATCAGAAGTTAAATCATATTACAGAAGTTGATTCAATATCTATTTTAAGGATTGGCTTCCAGGTCGTTGGCGAGGCACTCGGCCTTATTGGGTATGGGATCATCCACCACTTCCTAGACAAAGCCTTTCAAAGAAATTAAATATTTAAACTCCTTACAGTAAACCCTAGGTTTAATTACAGAGACCTCAATCGAAGCACAAGATCGCTAGCCTCTTGTATTGGTATTTCAGGATCCATACAAAGGAAAACTAAACTAGTACACAACGGAAATAATTAACTAGTTATACCTTTCTTTTTATCTTAAAGACCTCTTGATCTTCTGTTGTATTCCTCTCCTCCTCTTGGGTGTCATGTGGGTGACGATATACCAAGACAAAGACACCCGACCTTCTCCTTCCTTTCCAAACTCTCGACCACAAAGAATGCAAAGTGAAGAGGCGCCTTCTTCTTCTTCTTCTCTTCCAAGCAACCAGCCACCAAGTGCTTCTTCTTCTTCTTCTCCTTCAAGCCGTGACCACCAAGGTGAGATGAGCACCGACCCTAGAGGGAAGAAAGGAAGGAAGAAGGAAATAGGTGTCGTCGGCCTTAAGGAAAGAAAACAGGAGAAGGGGTCGGCCACACAAGAAGAGAAGAGATAACTTCGGTTCTCTTTGGGCACCATCCTCCTCCTTTTTTATATTATTTGCTAGTGGCTAAAAAGGAAAGTTTTTAATAAAATTTTCCTTTTATTTCTATTGTGGATGGTTTATAGAAAAGGAAAGATTTTAACAAAATTAAAATCTCTCTTTTTAAACCATTGTTAATAGCTATGAAAGAAAAGATTATAATAAAATTTTGTTTTAAATAAAATCTTTCTTTTATTCCTATTATGGTTGGTAACAAAAAGGAAAGATTTTAACAAAATTAAAATCTCTCTTTTTAACCATTGTAGATAACCATAAAAGGAAAGATTTAAACAAAATTTTGTTTAAAAAAAACTTACTTTTCTATTAAGTTATGGCCGACCCCTTGCTTGGGCACCAAGCAAGGATGTGGTCGGCCCCTTTCTTGGGTAGGAAGGATAATCAAAATGGGTGAATGCGAGACTTTATAAATGCTACAATAGGGACCTAGAGGAGGAATTGGTTTTGGCCTCTTGATGAGCTTGAGCTTCCTGTGTTCGACCCGAACACCCAACTCAAGTTCATCAATAATAACTCATACCACTAAAGAGTTATTATTGAACTACTGCACTAATCCCATATTACATTATGGGCCCCTTCTTATCATGAGTGCGTTAATCTCCCTATGTTTAAGATATCAAATGTTTATTAATTAAATGAGTTACTGACAACTTACTTAATTAACATATAGCTCCAAGAGTAGTACCACTCAACTTCATTGTCATGTCAGACTAAGTCCACCTGCAGGGTTTACATGACAATCCTTATGAGCTCCTCAAGGGGACATCATCAACCTAGATAACTAGAATACAGTTTCCTTCTATAATCAACAACACACCATATAAATAATATTATTTCTCAACTTATCGGGCCTATTGATTTAACGAATAAATCTCACCCTTTGATAAATTAAAGAAATAAATACTAGGTACATGTGCTTGTTATTATATCGGGATTAAGAGTATGCACATCCATAATAACAGAGGTTCTATTATTTTATGTAGTCAGTATAAAAGGAACAACCTCAATGGTCCTGCAGAATACACACATAGTGTACTAGTGTAATTTTATAGTTAAAATAAACTAATATCAAATTACACTACAACCATTTCGATGGTTTGACCCAATTCATCTTGGTTGTGAGCTACTATTTATAATTTATAAGGAACTGATAACATGATCTTCTGTGTGACACCACACACCATGTTATCTACAATATAAATTAAATGGACAACTGCATTTAACTAAATGTAGACATTTGGCCAATGTGATTCTCATTTCAAAATAAATGTTTATACAAAAAGCTAGACTTTTAGTATACATTCTAACAATCTCTCACTTATACTAAAAGACTATGTTGCTATACATCTGATCCCCATCCCCTCAACATGCCTATCAAAAGCTCTCGCCGGAAAGACTTTAGTGAAAGGATCTGCCAGGTTATCTTCTGATGCAATCTTGGCGACAACAATATCTCCTCGCTTTACGATGTCTCGTATCAGGTGGTACTTGCGCTCGATGTGTTTACTTACCTTATGGGCTCATGGTTCCTTCGAGTTTGCTACTGCACCACTACTATCACAATAAATTGTGATAATTTTGAGCAAACCAGGAATCACATCTAAGTCCATCAAGAAGTTTCTGAGCCATACAGCTTCTTTGGCTGCCTCAGAGGCTGCCACATACTCACCTTCCATGGTGGAGTCCGAAACACATTTCTGCTTAACATTCCTCCATGCTATGGCTCCACCTCCCAAAGTAAACACATACCCTGAGGTCGACTTAGTATTGTCCCTATATAATTGGAAGTCTGAATTCGTGTAACTCACAAGGAGCAAATCATCTGCCTGGAAAACTAGCATATAATCTCTAGTCCTTTTCAGGTACTTCAATATATGTTTTACGACAATCCAATGTCCTTGTCTTGGGTTACTTTGATATCTGCTAACCATGCCCACGGCAAAATAGATATCCGGTCTTGTACATAGCATCACATATATTAGGCTTCCTACAACCGAAGTATAAGGAACTGCCTTCATGTCCTCTATTTCCTTTGATGTTTTAGGAGACATCTCTTTAGATAAAGGTACTCCATACCGAAAAGGTAGAAAACCTTTCTTGGAGTTTTGCATGCTAAAACGAGCTAGAATAGTATCGATGTATAAAGTTTGGGATAAGCACAACATTCTTTTCTTGCGATCCCTTATTACTTTGATTCCAAGAATATGTCCACATTCTCCCAAATCCTTCATATCAAACTGCTTGGACAACCATACTCTTACGTCTGACAACACTTTGACATTGTTGCCAATGAGTAAAATGTCATCTACGTATAGTACAAGAAATAACATCACGTTTCCGTCACTCTTCTTGTATGCACATGACTCATCCGGACACTGAATAAATCCATAAGACTGGATCACTTCAATAAATCGGATGTTCCAAGATCTCAAAGCTTACTTCAGTCCATAGATAGACTGATTGAGCTTACAAACAAGACTCTTTGCCCTTCGCAATGAATCCCTCTAGTTGCCTCATATGGATATTTTCTTCAAGACTTCCATTAAGGAAAGCTGTCTTGACATCCATTTGCCAAATCTCATAATCCATATGTGTGACAATAGATAAAAGAATCCGGATAGACTTAAGCATGGCTACCGGTGAAAAAGTTTCCTCATAATCGATTCTCTCTTTCTGAGTATACCCTTTTGCAACAAGCCTTGCTTTGAAGGTTTCCACCTTCCCGTCTGTCCCTCTTTTTCTTTTGTAGACTCATTTACATCCAATGGTTTTTATACCATTTGGTGGTTCTACAAGCTCCTAGACCTGATTATAGTACATAGATTCTATTTCAGAGTTCATTGCACTTTGCCAAGATGCTGCATCTTTATCTTGGAGTGCTTCATCATATGTCCAGGGATTAGGTTCATATTCACTAGGGATCAAGTCCGAAGATTCTCCCAAAAACATGAATCTATCAGGTTTCCTAACAACCCTCTCACTACGACGAGACACTACTTGTAATTGTGCATCATTTGTGACACGTGTTGCAGTTTCTTGTGGTATCTCATCTTGTATCGTTGGTACTAAAGTAGACGTGTCTTCTCTTATTTCCTCAAGAACAATTTTACTCATGGGCTTATAGTTCATTACATAGTCCTCTTCTAAAAATCGGGCATTGGTGCTAACGATGACCTTCTGATCTTTAGGACTATAAAATTAACCACCTTTCGTTCCTTTAAGATAACCCACAAACAAGCGAACTTCTGTACGTGATTCCAACTTATCAGCGTCTCCCTTCAGCACATGTGCTGGACTACCCCAAATCTGAATATGTTTCAGACTAGGCTTACGCGCATTCCACAATTCTATGGGAGTAGAGATTACTGACTTAGAAGGTACCATGTTCAGAATGTACACTGCCATTTCCAGAGCATATCCCCTAAATGAATTTGGTAATTCTGAATAACTCATCATTGATCTAACCATTTACATAAGAGTCCTATTCATTCGTTCTGCCACACCATTCTGTTGAGGTGTACCAGATGCAGACAGTTGGGATTGAATCCCGACCTCTGATAAGTAACTCCTAAACTCTTCTAAGAGGTACTCGCCATCACGATCAGACTGTTGTGTCTTGATACCTTTACCATGACGTTTCTCCACATCAGCCTTGTATTCTTTGAACTTATCAAAGCACTCAGACTTGCCGCGCATCAAGTAAATGTACCCGTATCTCGAATAGTCGTCTATAAAAGAGACAAAATATTTGAAACAACCTCTTGCCTGAATAGTCATAGGTCCACACAAATCAGAATGAACCAATTCCAACACATCTTTGGCTCTATACCCCTTGGCCTTAAAAGGTCTCTTGGTCATTTTTCCTTCCAAGCAAGATTCGCAGGTTGAAAAATTTTCCATCACTAATGAACCCAAAGGTCCATCGTCTATTAGCCTTTGAATCCTACTCAAGTTAATATGACCAAGCCTTAGATGTCAAAGATATGTTTGATTTATTTCCGAAGGTTGCTTTCTCTTATTAGAATTAGAAGATGTGTTATTAATTTCCATTTGTTGTATCGTGGGAGTTATTGGATTTAGAGTATACAAATTGCCAACCAACGTACTAGAACAGATAACTACCCTATTTTTCTTGACAATTACTTTGTCATCAAAAGAAACAGAATATCCATCCATAATTAGTTTAGAAACTGAAATCAAGTTCTTTCTAAAACATGGTACGTAAAGATAATTTCTCAAAATTAATGTTTTATTTCTATCAAAAGATAAATAAACATCTCCCACTACAACAACCACCACTTTTGTAGCATTGCCCATGTAGACGTCGAGTTTCCTGGAACCCCTGCAATGAATTATAGACATGATCAGTAGCTCCCATATCTACACACCAGGTACCGGTAGATAACACCACTAAACATGTTTCAACCACTAGAGAATAAGATATACCTTTATTGTTCTCCTTTCTGCGAGGACAGCCACTTTCCAATGTCCAGACTGCTTGCATGTGAAGCACTTGCCCTTCGTCTTCTTCACACCTACATGCGGCCCAGTCCCTAGAGATCGATTCACTTTCTTTGCTGAACCAACTTGTTTCTTTTTCTTCTTTCTGCCTTTCGACTTAGAAGCAGAAACATTTTCAGCAATGTGAATTTGAGAACTTTGATGAAATAACCCTTCTGTTGCTTGAAGTTCTGTCAGAAGTTCCGCCAACGAATAAACCCTTTTGTTCATGTTGTAGTTCAGGCGAAACTGCTTAAAACTTTTAGGTAGTGTTTGGAGAATGATATCGACCTGAGTTTCCCCATCGATTTCTGCTCCAAGGACTTCCATCTCATTCAAAAGATCCATCATTTTGAGGATATGATCCCTTACGGGTGTCCCCTCAGTCATGGTGGTCGTCATCAAGTTTCTCATAGCCTCCTGCCTAGCAGCCTTTTCTAGTGTTCGAAGAGTTCCTTGAGATTGCACATCATGTCATAAGTGGTAGGCATGACCTGATGTTGATGTTACAGCACATTTGACATAGAAGCCAAAATGTAATACCGCGCCATCTCATCTGCTTTGATCCATTTCTTATGATACTTAATCTCCTCTTCACTAGAATCGCTATTAGGCAGGCTTGGACAGATCTCAAAAAGTATGAACTTGTAACATTCAGCAATTAAGACAATGCCCAAGTTTCATTTTCAATCAATGTAATTGGGACCAGTAAGTTTGTTTTCTTTCAATATAACAGCAAGAGGATTGAAAATCATTTGAAATCCTAAGAATCACAAAATATTTGGTCAAAACTTTAGAATTTAAAATAATATTGATTTCTCAAACAATATCATTTAAATTCACCAACACCTCAAAATACCGTGAATTTTGTATGCCGCGATATTGTGAACGAATACAAATTCAAATATTTGTAAGAGGGGAGTTTACCCATTAATTTTATTATCTTGTCAACCTAAATTTATGACAAATAAAATTAATAGTTGGTTTTTTTTCGGTCACACAAATAATAGCAGTGACTCCGATAGGGAGGATACTATTAAATGCGCCTAAGTGTATACCATTATTTGATACTTAGTCCATTAAATAGGATTGTGCCCCTTCAGATGGAGAAGATCACACAAACCTAAATAATTTCCTATAATCATCCATAAAGGGAGTTTGATCTAGTGATCCACAAACAAGCTCATCCGATGTGGAGGAAGACACTCAAAGCCAACGCGCAAGTTTGAATGCATCACTTACAAACCGGTAATGGAGATCGTGGAATTTAAATAATTCCTCTCCCAGTTAGTTATTTAAAATGAGAAATTTTAACATGCACACACACACAGAGTACATATAAACAGCATAAAAGGCAATAAATATGAAAAATAATTTTCCAACTATTATGGCCTCATCCATAGTTGTCCTCCGTGTGCCACCAACCCTAGCTGCCTCCAACGGGTCATGTCGTCGCGTCTTTCTTGCTTCCTTTTCTGCTGTTCCTCTGGTCCTCAAATAGCACCACACCTCGCAAGGATATGATCTGTGACGAAAATAAAATTTTACATTTATCGATCTTATATTCCACAAAGGAATGTACGTGTAATCTAGATCGAACAGAATGTAAAATCCTAAAACTAATACAACTCCTGCTGTATTTAATAATTACAATCATACACACACATAAAATGCCCTCGATATGCCCGAGGATCCAAATCACACACAAACACAATAGGGTCATAATAGTTAGAACTAGGATGTCTGCAACCACAGAGTTAATCTATTTGCACATCCTACTATTATCCTACCTAAATTTATGTATGAAAAGTGCATAATTTAACTGAAAACCAAACACACAGAGGCAGAAAACTAGCTCTGATACCAATTGTTGGTGCTACTCGGAATTCTGTTCTGTTTCCCCTGTACAAAAATTTATACAAGCACAGAACTTTTTCTAACAACTCATGTGCTTTTCAGAAGTTAAACTTGGATTGCAAACGAAACTTAACATTATTAATCCAAGTTCAACTCATGTGTTCATCAGAAGTTAAACCATATTACAGAAGTTGATTAAATAGCTATTTTCAAGGATTGGCTTCCAGGTCATTGGCGAGGCACTCGACCTTCTTGGGTATGGGATCATCCACCACTTCCTAGACAAAGCCTTTCAAAGAAATTGAATATTTAAACTCCTTACAGTAAACCCTAGGTTTAACTACAAAGACCTCAATCGAAGCACAAGATTGCTAGCCTCTTGTTTTGGTATTTCAGGATCCATACAAAGGAAAACTAAATTAGTACACAGTGGAAATAATTAACTAGTTATACCTTTCTTTGTATCTTAAAGACCTCTTGATCTTTTGTTATATTCCTCTCCTCCTCTTGGACGTCGTGTGGGCAACGATCTACCAAGACAAAGACACCCAGCCTTCTCCTTCCTTTCCAAACTCTCGGCCACAAAGAATGTAAAGTGAAGAGGTGCCTCCTCCTCCTTCTTCTTCTCCTCCAAGCAACCGGCCACCAAGTGCTTCTTCTCTTCTTCTTCTTCTCCTTCAAGTCGTGACCACCAAGGTGAGATGAGCACCGACCCTATAGGGAAGAAAGGAAGGAAGAAGGAAATAGGTCCGCCGGCCTTAAGGAAAGAAAATAGGAGAAGAATGTGTCGACCACACAAGAAGAGAAGAGATAACTTCGGTTCTCTTTGGGCACCACCCTCCTTTTTTATATTCTTTGCTAGTGGCTAAAAAGGAAAGTTTTTAATAAAATTTTCCTTTTATTTCTATTGTGGATGGTTTACAAAAAAGGAAAAATTTTAACAAAATTAAAATCTCTCTTTTTAAACCATTGTAAATAGCTATAAAAGGAAAGATTATAACAAAATTTTATTTTAAATAAAATCTTTCTTTTATTTCTATTATGGTTGGTTACAAAAAAGGAAAGATTTTAACAAAATTAAAATCTCTCTTTTTAACCATTGTAGATAACCATAAAAGGAAAGATTTTAACAAAATTTTGTTTTAAAAAAAAACTTCCTTTTCTATTATAAGTTATGGTCGACCCCTTGCTTGGGCACCAAGCAAGGCTTGGCCGACCTGCATCTTGGGCACCATGCAAGGCTTGGCCGACCTGCATCTTGGGCACCATGCAAGGCTTGGCCGGCCCCTTACTTGGGAACCAAGCAAGGATGTGGCCAACCCCTTTCTTGGGTAGGAAGGATAATCAAAATGGGTGAATGCGAGACTTTATAGAGGCTACAACAGGGACCTAGAGGAGGAATTGATTTTGGCCTCCTGATGAGCTTGAGCTTCCTGTGTTCGACCCGAACACCCAACTCAAGTTCATCAATAATAACTCATACCACTAAAGAGTTATTATTGAACTACCGCATCGATCCCATATTATATTATGGGCTCCTTCTTATCATGAGTGTGTTAATCTCTCTGTGTTTAAGATATCGAATGTTCATTAATTAAATGAGTTACTGGCAACTCACTTAATTAACATATAGCTCCAAGAGTAGTATCACTCAACTTCATTATCATGTCGGACTAAGTCCACCTGCAGAGTTTACATGACAATCCTTATGAGCTCCTCAAGGGGACATCATCAACCTAGATAACTAGAACACAGTTTCCTTCTATAATCAACAACACACCATATAAATAATATTATTTCCCAACTTATCGAGCCTATTGATTTAACAAATAAATCTCACCCTTTGATAAATTAAAAAATAAATACTAAGTACATGTGCTTGTTATTATATCGGGATTAAGAGTACGCACATCCATAATAACAGATGTTCTGTTCTTTTATGCAGTCAATATAAAAGGAACAACCTCAAATGGTCTTGCTCAATACACACCTAGTGTACTAGTGTAATTTTATAGTTAAGATAAACTAATACCAAATTACACTACAACCATTCCAATAGTTTGCCCCAATCCATCTTGGTTGTGAGCTACTATTTATAATTTATAAGGAACTGATAACATGATCTTCTGTGTGACACCACACACCATGTTATCTACAATATAAATTAAATGGACAACTACATTTAACTAAATGCAGACATTTGACCAATGTGATTCTCATTTCAAAATAAACATTTATACAAAAAGCTAGGCTTTTAGTATACATTCTAATAGATGAATCGGGTGGCGTGACTCGCAAATAAGATGAGAGGAGGAAGAAGTGATGTGCGACGGCGAGAGGAAAGAATCGGGGTGAGAGGAGTTCGGGCGACGTGAGCTCGACGAAGAGGAAGAGGGGTTTTCGGCGAGGGAAGAATTAGGCACGAGTAGAAATAGGAAAAGGAAAAGAAGAAAAGGAAAATAAATTAATTTAGGAAACTTAGGTTTGGTTTAATCAAACCCTAAGTACTTTCCTAAATCAACTCCTATTTTGGTATTTCTAAACCGGCTTTTCCCATGCCTATTATTTCATCCCCGCAAACTACCTCATACGAGCTCCAAAAAATCCCCATAAAATTTCTAAAAATTCCTAAAAATTTCATTAAGGTTATTCCTCCTTTAAACCTTATTATTTTATTTTTATTTGTTACGGTATTTTACATTCTCCCCCACTAATAAAAATTTGGTCCCTAAATTTTTGTTACTTACCATCAGCAAGTACTAACAATAGAAAGATAATATAAATGTTGCATGGAAATTAACCCACATACCTCAAGTAAAAAGATAGAGGTATTGAGCTCAGATTGTATCCTTGAGTTCCCAGGTAGCCTCTTCGTCAGAATGATACTGTCATCCGACTTTAACCAGCTGGATAGACTTGTTCCACAGCTGATGCTCTCTATGGTCCAATATCCGTACAGGAACCTCCTCAAAGGTGATCTCAGGCTAAATGAGAACTGATATATATCTAACAGAACATGTGTTGGGTTGGATACATATCTCCTCAGCATGGACACATGAAATACATTGTGAACACCTGCTAGAGACGGTGGTAGCGCTAGACGATAAGCTACCGCTCCAATCCTCTCCAAGATCTGGAAAGACCCAATGTATCGTAGAGCTAACTTACCTCGAAGGCCAAATCTCTTTACCCCTTTCATGGGTGAGACTCTCAAAAATACATGGTCGTCGGTAGAAAACTCCAGGGGTCTACATCTCCAATCAACATAACTCTTCTGGCGGTCCTGCGCCTCTGACATCCTCCGTCTAATAGTGCGGACCAACTCTGCCTCCTGCTGAGCTCTCTGAGGTCTTAGTAGCTGGGCCTCCCCAACATCCTCCCAGAGAGTGGGTGTTTGACAATGCCTATATGTAACATTTCAGACGGTGCAATCTGGATAGTTGAATGATAGCTGCTATTGTAGGGGAACTCTACTAATGGTAGGTGGTCCACCCAACTACCTCCGAAATCCATAACGCAAGACCTCAGCAAGTCCTCTAAAGTCTGAATGGTTCGCTGTAATTGCCCATATATCTGCGGATGGAATGATGTACTAAAACGGAACTGTGTGCCCAAGGCCTACTGTAGACTCTGCTAGAACTAGGATGTGAACCTTGGGTTTCTATCCAATATAATGCTCAAAGGATCACCATGCAATCTGATGACCTCCCGACAATACATCTCTACTAATCGATCCAGAGAATCGATCTTCCGATTCGATAAGAAGTGTGCGGATTTGGTTAATGTTGGATCGAAATCGCTAGAGGGGGGGGGTGAATAGCGCTCGTGACTTTCACAATTTTCGTATTCGGAAATCGTTCAAAAGTAATGCAGCGGAAATAATAAGGAGATAATAAAAGAAAAGAGGAAAACACAGAAGACACCAGAGGTTTACTTGGTTCGGAGCCTTGAGCGACTCCTACTCCAAGGCCCACGATCGTAGATCGCTTTCGGTGGGCAACAACTATAATATCGCAAAGTTTACAATTGATTATTACAATAAGTGCACTAATGAAAATATACCGACAGTACAAGAGATGTAGACGTAGTCGCTGAATGTCGGAGTAGCAGAGCGTCACAAAAGCGTTTGGAGCAGCACACGGAAGAGCGCAGGTTATTCTGTTCGAGTTGTTCTTCTAAGCTGTACCCCGAAGCTCCCTTTTATAGCTCTGCAAAAGCTGATCCAGATCCCCAAGGCTCAGGATCAAGTTTGACCCAAGGCGGATCGATCAACCGATCACCGGTTCAGTCGACCGATCAGATGACCTCCACCTCATCTGATCCGCTCGCTCTGCCTCGATCCAGTCAACTTTTATCTGAGGTTCGGTCGATCGATAAACAGGTTCGGTCGACCAATCAGCTGCTCTGACTCAGTCCAGCCGGCCTGATCTAGTCGACGCCCAACCTTGGTTCGGTCGACCGATCCGATCCAACCTCCGGAGATCTGATCTGCTAGCTTGGGGGTTCGGTCGACTGATCCCAAGGTTCGGTCGACCGATCCCGGTCAGTCCTAACCCTGCATAAAAATATTAGTTTCCTGCAAAACAGAGTTAAAACACAAACGATAATATATAGAAATAAATTTGATAGACTCCAAACTGTCCGGGTCTGACTTCAGATTTCCGACCGAAAACCCTAGGTCGACCCGACGCCTACTGTTCCCTCTACGAGGAACGCGTCCTCACCTACTCCACTCAGGAGATTTACCTGTTGCCAGTGCAATCCTCTAGATCGACTGGACTTTTGCTCGGCGCTCGATGCCTCTGGACTTTCTGCTGGACGCTCGCTTCCCGACCCATCCAGTCTTCCACCCGGTTCGCGACAGCAGGACTTTCCACCTAGGGTTACCACCCCCTAGGACTTTTGCCTGAAGCACTCGACCCGCCAAGACTTTCCGCATAGGGTTTACGCCCCTTATGACCTAGGGTTATCATCCCCTAGGGTTTTTAACCTGCCTAACCACAGCTACGTATTTCCTGAAACACTCAATCAAACTGTTATATCACAAGTAAGCTTAACTCTGAATTCCTTTGCCATTATCAAAACAACGGTTTGATCGTCGGATGCTTTCCACACCAACACTCTCCCCCTTTTTGATTATGACAACTGAAATTCAAAGTTAAGTAATATAGATGCATAAAGTTTAAGTAAATAAATTGTAAATGCAAGCATAATTAAGCTCAAACTTAAACTTTGTGAGGCTCCCCCTTAATGAAGGCTCTTTTTTTTTTTTTTTGAATTTTTGAATTTTCCTACTCTCCCCCTTTACCATTTATCAAAAACATGTTTGAGAAAATACCAACTTTTCAAAAAGATTTGATAATCAGAGAGATAGAGAATCAGATAAATATTAGTTTTTAGAACATTACTAAAGTTTCGAACACCACCCTTAGTAGAGGTTACTAAGGATCTATCAAAGTTTTGAAAAAATTTGATAGAGTTTATTATATTTGAAATAAAATTTTCTCAAAAATTGACTAAGTTTGAAAGTATTTGCTAAAATATTTGTAGACAGCTATAGAGATCACATAGCTAAGCATTTTGTAAATACTTTAGTTGAAAATATTGAATTTTGAAGGATCCTAAAAGGATATTATAAATTTGACAAGATGTTTTAGCATAAATTTAAAAATATAGCTAAAGTTGAAAAGTACTTAGCTTGATAACAACATTTTCAAATTATCCAATTTACTTTAGAGAGGTATCAGAGCCCTACAGTTCAAGCATGCTTAGTCTTAAAATCTTAACATTGTTTACCAACTGTCTAACCTTTAGCTACTGGCTGATTGCCTAGAGGGTAGCAGCTTTCACTTGGTTAGTCGAGTTAAGTCATTTGGTCCAGTTAGATTTGGCTAAGGCTGGAAGACTTGACTTAATTACTGTAAATAACGTATTTAACGCCTAGACTCATATTGATGCACAATCATAAGCATTCTTGAGTCCAAGCTGTACCCTATGCATCTCACGCTGTTCTAAGTTTTTCCAAACACGGATATGGTAAGCCTAGGTGTTTGTGAGATGCTCTGGCTGAAACTAGGGGAACATGATTTCTAGGGTTAGAGCCTAGACTAAGTCCTAAATTTTGAAAAACTAAGAAGTTGGGATTTTTTAAATTATTTTTCCTATTAGCTTAAAAACAACAAGTAAATTTTGAACATCAAGTTAAAAACATTTGAAACACAGATCTATTCTACCCAACACATTCCTATTTGCCGTCTAAGTGTACTGAACTCTAGTTCAGGTAAGGATTTTATGAAGATGTCAGCTAGGTTTGATTTGGACTCAACATGGTTAAGTAGAATTTCACCTTTAGCTACATGATCCCTTATAAAATGGTGTCTTACCTCTATATGTTTGGTCCTAGAGTGATGAATTAGATTTTTGATGAGATTAATTGAGCTTATGTTATCAATTAAAATTTTTGTTTTATTATATTCTAGTTGGTAATCTTTTAGAGTATGCATCATCCATAAAAGTTGAGAAGCACACTCGCCTAGGGCTATGTATTCAACTTTAGTAGTGGATAAAGTAACACATTGTTGCTTTCTGCTTGACCAACTTACTAGGCACTGACCTAAAATCTGGCAGCTACCACTTGTGCCTTTTCTATCTAGTTTGCACCCGGCATAGTCTGAATCAGAGTAGCCAAATAGGTCAAAGGTGCAAGTTCTTGGGTACCAAAGTCCTACATTTATGGTGCCCTTAATGTACCTAAGTATCCTTTTGACATAGGTTAGGTGTGACTCTTTTGCACATGATTGATATCTTGCACACATACCTACTGCAAAAAATATGTCGGGTCGGCTTGCAGTTAGGTAGAGTAAGCTACCTATTGCACTTCTATAGTACTTTGGGTCTACTGATTTTCCTTCTGGGTCAGAATCAATGTTAATATTAGTGGCTATTGGGGTATTTATAATTTTTGAATTTTTCATTCCAAATTTTTTAATTAGGTCTTTAGCATATTTGGTTTGATAAATATAAATACCATCTTTGGTTTGTTTAATCTGTAAGCCCAATAAAAAGTTGAGTTCCCCAACCAAACTCATTTCGAATTCATTTTCCATTAATTTAACAAATTCTTTTAAAAGTTTAGAATTTGTTGAACCGAAAATTATATCGTCAACATATATTTGGGCTATAAAAATATTTTTTTCTAAGGTTTTTACAAATAAGGTCTGATCTATTTGTCCTTGGTTAAAGCCCTTGGATATTAGGTAAGATAATCGTTCATATCATGCCATAGGGGTTTGTTTTAGTCCATATAAGGCCTTTTTCAGTTTAAATACATGGTTTGGGTAGTCTAAGTCTTCAAATCCGAGGGGTTGACTTACATAGACCTCTTCCTTAATAAACTCATTAAGGAATGCAGATTTTACATCAATTTGGTATAACTTAAACCCTTTATGTGTTGCATAGGCTAACAATATCCTAATGGATTCGAGTCTAGCTACTGGTGCGTAGGTTTCGTCATAGTCTAAGCCCTCAACTTGACTAAACCCTTTGACTACTAGTCTAGCCTTATTTCTTATTATCTCACCCTGATCATCCAACTTGTTTCTAAATACCCATTTGGTGTCTATTACTGATTTATCTATGGGTTTAGGTACAAGCTCCCAGACTTGGTTTCTATCAAATTGGGCTAACTCTTCCTGCATAGCAATGATCCAGTCTGGGTTAGGTAAGGCTTCTTTTATAGTCTTAGGCTCAATCTTTGAAATAAGGACAATCTGACTCAGGTTTCTATACGAGGATCTAGTTCTAACTCCTAGGTTTGGGTCACCCAAAATTTGGTCAGGTGGGTGAGAAGTATCTATTCTTGTTGGTCTTATATTTGTGTTAGGAGTTAGTTCCTCTAGTTTACTAGTGTTAAGTTGAATTTCATCGTCTTCTATAATTCTTGGGTTAATGTCAACACTTTGATCTATATTTGGTAGATTATTTTCTTCATCAAATATTACATTAGTTGTTTCTTCAACTTTTAGGGTATTTTGATTATAGACTCTATAGGCCCTACTGGTTGTAGAGTATCCTAAAAAGATTCCTTGGTTTGATTTGGGTGTAAATTTTCCTAAGTAGTCTTTAGTGTTTAAAATATGAACTTTACATCCAAATACTTTTAAATAGTTTAAGTTGGGAATTTTATTATAATATATTTCATAAGGTGTTTTATGATGAAGTTTGTTAATCAGAATTCGATTTTGAATATAGTTTGTCGTATTTATTGCTTCAGTCTAGAATTGATGATTTAGATTATATTCGTTTAGCATGGTTCTAGCGGCTTCTTGTAGGGTTCTATTTTTCCGTTCCACTAGACCGTTCTGTTGAGGGGTTCTAGGGCATGAAAATTCGTGTTTGTATCCATTGATTTCACAAAATTGGATAAGCCTATGATTTTCAAATTCTCCCCCATGATCACTTCTTATCCTTTTAATTTTAGTATCTTTTTTATTTTCTGTTAATTTACAAAAATTACAAAAGACTTCAAAGGTTTCATCTTTTGTTTTTAGAAATTTTACCCAGGTGAACCTGGAGTAGTCATCAATTATAACTAAGCAATACTGGTTCTTGCTTAGTGACTTGGCTCCATGTGAATCAAATAGGTCTAGGTGAAGGAGCTCAAGTAAAGAGTTAGTTCTATCTAAAAAAATGTGGAACCGCCACATCAGCGGCCCCCCTAGAGCCGGTCCCACGGATATGGAGGGAGGTAAATGCAGGTACACAGGTGGAAAGTGCATAGCGGAGACGTTAACCTCAGACAGTGATACCCCGGGGATCGACCCCTGGACCTTTCAGTCACAGAACCATGCACTCCCCATCTGTGCTACGCCCTGGGGACAGAGTTAGTTCTATCTAGATTGGTTGACTTGTGAGTTGACTTGGTTTGTTTTCCTTGTTGACAAGGATGGCAAATTGTATTTTCTAGGTTTCTTAATTTGGGCAATCCTCTAACTAAGTCATTTTGACTCATTTTCGAAATGAGTCTAATATGAGTGTGACCCAGTCTTCTGTGCCACAAGTTGGTTTCCTCTTGTTGTGTCAAGAGACACTTTATTGAGGGTAGGTCAATTGTATAGATGTTATTTTTTCTAAGTCCTTTAAGTCTGATTTCGGGGTTATTGATGTTTTTAATTAAGCACCCAGAATTATCAAAGGTAACTAAGTATCCACTATCACATAATTGGCTAATACTTAATAGATTAAAATTAAAATTAAAATTTTCAACTAATAGAACTTTTTGAATGACAAAATTGGAGTTAAGTTCGATATTACCTCTTCCGATTACCTTAAGTTTACCGTCGTTGTCGAACGCAACTGACCCTAGGTTCTTCAGTTTGAGCTTAGTAAATTTCAATCTATCTCCAGTCATATGTCTGGAGCATCCACTATCTATCATCCATTGATCCAATTCCTACACATAAAGTAGTTGATTTGGATTCTTTTAATAGATTAAAAAATAGTTTGATTGAATTAAGCTCTCTATTTTTCCATCTCACTCGTACTAGGTTTTCAATCAGTTATTCCTATGGGTGATTGTGAGATCGATGAATTAGGTTAATTAATTTGAAAAAATAATTTTAAGTTAATTAATTTTTAAAAAAATATTTTAAGTTAATTAATTTTTGAAAAATATTTTAAGTTAATTAATTTTTGAAGTTAATTTAAGTTAATTAATTTTTGAAAAATAATTTAAGTTAATTAATTTTTGAAAAATAATTTGAGTTAATTAAATTTTTTGAAAAATAATTTAAGTTAATTAATTTTTGAAAAATAATTTGAGTTAATTAAATTTTTTGAAAAATAATTTAAGTTAATTAATTTTTGAAAAATAATTTAAGTTAATTAAATTTTGAAAAATAATTTAAGTTAATTAAATTTTGAAGAATAATTTAAGTTAATTAAATTTTGAAGAATAATTTAAGTTAATTAATTTTTGTAATTTAAGTTAACTAATTTTTTAAGAATAAATTTTTGAAGAATAATTTAAGTTAATTAATTTTTGAATAATAATTTAAGTTAATTAATTTTAAATTTGAATTAGTTTTAATTATGAATTTAATTTTCAATTGAGTTAATTTTGATTACAAATTTAATTTGAAATTTGAATTAGTTTTAATTTATTTTAATTACGAATTTAATTTTAAATTGAATTAATTTTAATTACGAATTTAATTTAAAATTGAATTAATTTTAATTACTAATTTAATTTTAAATTGAATTAATTTTAATTACGAATTTAATTTGAGTTAATTTTAATTACGAATTTAATTTGAAATTTGAATTAGTTTTAATTACGAATTTAATTTGAATTAATTGTGAATTTGAATTAATTTCTATTCCTCAGTCATCTCACCTAATCTAAATTTTCAATTAGGGAATCCTATAATTTTTGTGAGATGAATTATGGTTCAATTTTAGGGTTTGGTTTAACTTTGTGTTAGATTCAGGTTTAGCTTTGGGTTCAACAAGTAGGCATTCTTTGGATAAACTTCTGGGTTATGGTGAGTCACAAGGACATCATTAAAGTAATCATGCCTTCGAGGTTTTCCAAATAGTCCTACCCATTGAACTTAGTACAAAACCTTGGTCTAACTGGTTAGGATCCATAGAGGGTAACTTCGGTTAGTTCCACTTAGCCAAACGCACCAGGTCGAAGTCATATCTTCCTAGACATGCGATGACTAAGCTTCCCCAACGTACTATCATCCAATACTTCACCAGTACCGTGAATCAAGTTAAACCTAGCCCACTTTAATCTAACCTTAATCACCCTACCGGGTAGTCTACTCTTGGTTACCCTTCGGGTGGATTAAATTTGGAGGTGCCAGCTATTCTGGAGCCTTCCTTTGGAGTTTGACTTTAATTTGGAATTTAATTTTATTTAATTTGAATTTTAATTTTATTTAATTTGAGTTTTAAATTTGAATTTATCTTTTAATTTTAATGGTTTTTGTGTTTACTTCCCCTGGATCATAGCCTCGATATGGTCTATCGAGGTAATGTATTTGATCTTTGGGAACCCAATATTGTCCAAGTCCAACTTGATTGACCAGGTTGGACTTGAGGACCCATGCTTGGACCATTTTTCTATTTGTTCTTTGTATAAGTGATAAATATGATTTATATTTCTTTTTCGATTTGAATCCTAGTCCAATTCTATTGTAGATTGCCCTTTGTGTTCCAAGAATTAAGTCAAGGTTCTTGGAACCCAAAGAGAATCGTTCTAATGTTTTCTCCAGATCCTTGACCTGAGTTTTCAGGCTGGAATTCTCTTCCTCAAGTTTTTTGACTTGAGTTGAGTTTCCAGTCTGAACTGGTTCAGTCAAAGGTTTGGAGTTAGTTACTTCTTTAAGGATAGCTACTTCCTTTAGAAGTGACTTAATTCTGAGATTAGACTTAGCTAGTTTTCGTAACAAGTAATTGACTAGATTGTTTAGTCGAGGGATACTTACAGAGGAATCGGGCTCTTCAGAAACTGATACGGATCTGTGGCTTCTTTCCGATTCTGCTTCCGACTCGCTCTCACTCTCGGACACATCGATCTGGTCTCGGGCCATCAGGGCAAGAAGGCTTGATTGTTCGAGCTCGTCGTCGGTATCCTCTTCTGAAGATTCTTCAAAAGTTTCTTTCAGCACCTTCTTCTTCCTCTGCTTCTTTGCATTCTGATTGGGGCAGTTTGCCTTGATGTGCCCTTTCTGGTTGCACCCGTAGCAGATCACCTCAAACTTGACCTTTGAGCTCGGTTGACCCTCCTTGGATTGGACTGCCTTCTTTAGGTCTTTCTTATTGAAGCCCTTCTTCTTCTTGTAGAGCTTCTTTACCAAGTTCACGTGTTCGGTTGTTAGTTTGTCGTCTTCATCGTTTGAGTCTGGTTCTGGTTCCGACTCTGGCTCGATTCTTCATCGTGATCTTGGTTCGCGTGTTCTACTGGTACCTGTAAGCAAAGCTACACCTTTCTCGGGTGGCTGTGTATTAGTCTGCTCATGAAGTTCAAATTCAGAAAATAATTCATCTAATCTAATGGAAGATAAATCCTTGGAGACTTTGTAGGCATCTACCATTGATGCCCACAATGTGCTCCTTGGAAAAGCATTAAGTGCGTACCTTATGATGTCCCTGTTCTCAACCTTTTGCCCGATCGCGTGGAGGGAGTTTAGGATGTCTTGTATACGAGCGTGAAGTTGGCTGGTCGTCTCGTCTTCCTGCATTTTTAGATTATACAGTTTATTAAACAATAGATCACACTTACTTTGGTTTCGGAGGAGCCCTCGTGCAGTTCAATTAATTTCTCCCACAGCTCCTTTGCAGTTGAGAACGGACCAACTCTATTGAGCTCCTCCTTGGTCAGTCCACACTGGAGGGTGCAGGTAGCTCTTGCATTAGCTTCCACCTTCTTGATTAGGGTCGGTTCCCATTTTTCGCAGGGTGTTGGCTTGCCATCTTCATCGGTTGGTAGTTGAAGTCCGGTCTTGATGATCATCCAAGTTTCGAATTGGATTTTCAAAAAATTCTCCATCCGCCCCTTCCAGTATCTGAAATCCTCTCCGGTGAAAAGTGGGGGACGAACAGTGCTATAACCTCTTGTTGGGCCATTGAAACCTTGCGTGGCAAAAACAAAGAAAATCTCTTCCAAGACTAAGTCTTGGATTAGTAGTGCGGGAGAAAAAAATATTACGAACTCGATTGGTGTTGCACCTGATTCGAGCAAAACCGATTCGTAAAAAGAATTAGAATGTAGCTACAAAGCTAATTCTAATTGACTCCGAAAAGATTAAAAAGATCACGTAAAATTGCTTTGAATGGTGGTTGCACCAATTCAAAACGACCCCGCTCTGATACCAATTGTTGGATCGAAAGTGCTAGAGGGGGGGTGAATAGTGTTGGTGCAACCTTAGGTCAAGGTTGACCTGGTTGACCCGACTCGAGGTGACTTGACTCGAGTTGTATTTTGATGTTTGACTTGGGAAGATTGTCGGTGCAACCTTAGGTCAAGGTTGACCTAGTTGAGTTGCATGTTGATGTTTGACACTCGAGAGAGAGTTCTATTCTTGATATGGGACAAGAATAGATGTTTGGGAGATTATTGGTGCAACAGTAAGTCAAGGTTGACTTGGTTGACCTGATTCGGGAAAAAGTCCAAGTATGGAGACTTGGCAACGGAAAAGTCCAAGCAGGGAGCTTGGCACCGGAAAAGTCCAAGTATGGAGACTTGGCAACGGAAAAGTCCAAGCAGGGAGCTTGGCACCGGAAAAGTCCAAGTATGGAGACTTGGCACTGGAAAAGTCCAAGTACGGAGACTTGGCACGGGGAAAAGTCCAAGCAGGTAGCTTGGCACGCAGAAAATCCAAACAGGGAGTTTGGCACGGGGAAAGTCCTGGTGAGTGAAGCCAGGCAGTCGGGAAATCCTGGTGAGTGAAGCCAGGTGAAAATCCTAGTGAGTGAAGCTAGGAGAAAGTGAAAGTCTTGGTGAGTGAAGTCAGGCAGTGGGAAAAGTCCTGGTGAGTGAAGCCAGGCAGTGGTGGAAATCCTGGTGAGTGAAGCCAGGTGAAAACCCTAGTGAGTGAAGCTAGGTGAAAGTCCTGGTGAGTGAAGCCGGGCAAGGGAAAATCCAGATGGATCAAGGGTGATCGGACATCTGGTGTTGAGAAGGTCAAGTAGGTCAAGGGAGTGACCGGATACTTGACACGAAGAGAAAAGTCCAAGTGGGTCAAAGGGATTGACCGTACACTTGGTGGGAAGTCTTAGCAGGTCAATGGAGTGACTGGATGCTAAGTATGATATACCAACAGGTCAAGGTTGACCGGATGTTGGTTTGGAAGGTTTGGGACTTGGTTTGGGCAAAAACCAAGCTCTGGATCGATCAGTGGATCGATCCGACTATATGGGTTATCTGATCGGTCCGGTGACCGATCAAGAACAAACAAGATGTATCTCTGTATGTTATCCGATCGGTCCGCACCGATCGAAGCAACGAAGGCAAAGAGAAAGGAGAGGATCGGTCGTGGACCGATCCATACTCTGATCGGTCCACGCATCGATCAGAGACAACAGAACTTGGGCGGTTCTGCGAAGAGGCGATCGTCCGGGACCGATCAGAATAGTCCCGATCGGCCGCCGATCGAGGATCTGGACCGATCAGGCTTCAGCCTGATCGGTCCACGCACTAGCCGTTGCGACACAACGACTAGATTCTGTGTCTTCTTTATCTTCTTCGCAGGTGCAGGTATAAAGGGGTCCAGGGCTTCGTTGCTGGGACTTAATCTTTTTCTTCTAGAACTTCTGTTCTTCTGCTGCTGAAGCTTCTGTTTCAACTGAGCTTTGATTGAGCTCGCCTTCGAAGCTTCGCGTGAGCTTCCAGTCGTCGACAAGCTGCTGCGTTTGGGTTGTGAAGTTGCTGCTTCACCTCCAGTCGACAAGAAAGCAAGAAATTGGTAGAGTGCTATTGTATTCATATTGTATTGCTTTTCTTACTGTTCTTGTACTCTTTGTTTGCTGTTGCAAACGTTTGTGGCGAGGTTTCTCCACCCACAAGGAGTATATTGTATTAGCCGGTTCTCCGGGGACTCATCCACCGACGGATTGACTGGACTCGTCCACCTTACGGACACGCCGAGGAGTAGGAGCCCTAATCTCCGAACCTCGTTACATCCTTGTGTTAAGGTTTGTCTTTCTTCTCCTGTTTTCTTTCTACGTTGTATTTCCGCTGCACTAACCTAATCGTAGGAAGAAACGCGAAAGATTGGGGTCGGCTATTCACACCCCCCTCTCTAGCCGTACAAAGGATCCCAACAAGTGGTATCAGAGCGAGGTCGCTCTTCGCCGGATTAACACCCGAGGGAGCACAAGCTAGAGATGGATCAACTCGGAGACGACATCACCATTCCACCCTTCTACGATCGCGACGACTTCGCGTTTTGGAAGGTAAGAATGAAATATTTTCTTATGACTAATCTTGAGAATTGGAGTTGTGTCCAATTAGGTTTCAAGCCTCCGACGGACAAGAAAGGAGAAACCCTAGAGAAGAAGGAGTGGACCAAGGAACAAGTCCACCAATCCCTAGTCAACGATGAGGTATTGAAGATTTTTGAATTTTCTTTACCTAATGATGTTTTGTGTAGGATAGGTGGATATAACAATGCCAAAGAGTTGTGGAACAACTTGGCCAAGTTCCATGAGGGAAGCTCAAATTCAAGCCATGAAGAGGAGCTAAGTGAGCCAAGTAGCTCACATCATGGAGGAGAAGATTTAGAAGTTGAGGGCCACTCAACATCTAAAGAAGAAGAGGAGGAGAGTTCCTCTTCAAGATCGGAGCAAGAAGAAGAAGCTTCTACCTCCGGAAGGGATGAAGATGAGAGCGTTCATCCATCCTCAACCCTAGGTAACTCAAGCATTTTAATTTCTAGCAAATTACACATAATGTGCTTCGAGTGTAGGGAATTTGGGCACTACAAGAGCAAGTGTCCAAAGAGGGTTAGAAAGACTCCACCGGCACCAAAGGTCAAGGAAGCCGGCGTCCCAACACGCAAAGGCAAGAAGCACGTGGTGTGCTTTCAATGCAAGCAACGGGGACACTATAGGAGTCAATGTCCGAAGGGGAGGAAACCTCACAAGGACAAGGGATGCACAACGATAGGGGGAGCTAAGGCAAACCCTAAGGTATCTTTTAAGGCTCATTCGTGCAATTCTAGTAGGATACATGCTAGTAATTTTATTGCACTTGTCGATAATAACAAGCATGATAACCTTAGGAATCAATACATGTGCTTAGGTGCTAAACATGTCAACCTAGATAGGGATACTACTAGGAATGCTAACCCTAGGATTAACACTTCTAAGGTTAAGGAAAACCTAGGTAAAAACCCTAAATCAACTAGACACATGCCTAGGAACACCTCAAGAAAGAATGACAAATCAAAACTTGAGGTAATAGAAAAGGAGAATCAAGTCTTGAGGTCAAGGCTTGATACCCTAGAAAAGGCCCTTAAAAATTTAGAGAAGTCAACTCTAGGGCCTAAGGGTCAAAAGTCCCAGGACAAGAAAGGTTTGGGTCACAAATCTAAGTCCCAAGTGGTCAAGCCCACTTACCACAATGTTCCATTCGATTATGGAACAAAACCTAGGGCTAGGAAGACCACCACCAAGGTCACAAGGGGAGTCACCCCTAGAGTTGATCTTGATGAGTCCCAAATGACCAAGGCTTCAAAGCCTAAGAGGGTCATTAGGAGGGTTGCTAGGGAAGTCATCCCTAGTGAATATTTAGTGAACCCAATGAGCTCACATAGATATTGGGTTCCTAGGAGCATCTTCTCTATCCCATAGATGGGTTAGAGAGTGTCAACTCCAATTAGAAGGGTAGTTAACCCAACTTTGAGGAAATTGACACTCAATGAGCATTTTCAAGGTTTTGATAACCTTTGAAAATGAAAAAGGATTATTATTTACTCCTTGAAGAGTAAATTGTGCCATATTTGAAAAATATCGATTTTAATCTTATTTGGCACAATTTAAGAAAACCTAGAGAAATACCATAATTGAGATTTTGGTTTTCTCTTAGGGATATATGGGCAATCTAGGGTTAGATTTTAAGTTAGCTAAGGCTAAGGATACTTAGATAGGGAATTTAGGTATTTTATTTGTGCTAACTTGCCATGATTGGTTGCCATATGCCATGTCATGACATCATGTTAAGTTTTATTATCATTTGAAATGTCATGATAATGCTTAGGCTAGTTTTCAAACTTTATGCCATGACATCATGACATTGGCAAATGTTTTTACTCATGATATCATTATATGCCATGTCATCATCTCTTGCATTATAATCAATGAAATTGATTTAAGGACAAACATATAATTTGATATTAAGATCAAATTGGTGTTTAGAAAATGCATGAGAACTTAGCCTAAGTTGACCTTAATCCATATCTCACATCAAATTGACTTGAATGTGGTTTGATACACCTTAGATGTGTGTGAGATATTAGGATCATGAGTTAGGATCAAGGTGCATAGTCCTTGTACCTAGATGACCCTAATTCAAGAAATTAAGGATCATAGGGAAAGCTTGTGTACAAGTCATGTACATCTAGCCCTAAGATTATGGTCCTAAATTCAAATGGTTTTAAAATCATTTCAAAATTGATTTGAAAAACCTTGATGAAGCTTTCCTAGTGATTGCATTCATCATTGAACATTGTGATACAAAGTTGAGTTAAACTTGAACTATTTCAAAGTTTTTGAACTTTGTATCAAGATTGAAAAATGGAAGTTATTTTCATAGAAAACTATTTTTCCATGATAGTATATGTTATGAGGAATGTATCCTCAAAATTTCACAATTTTTCGAATTTTCTGGAATTTTCTAGGAGTTTCTGAATTTCGGGAAGGAAATTTCAGAAATCTGCCTATCATAGTCTGGATCGGTCTGGGGACCGATCCAGGAAAGTCCTAATCGGTCTGCAGACCGATCCAGTAAGAACCAGAGAGCTTGGTGCGATCTGGTGAAGGCCTGATCGGTCTGGGGACCGATCCATGGGGTTTCTGATCGGTCTGGGGACCGATCAGAGCGTGCCAGTTTCTGATTTTCAGCTGTTGGTCTGAAATTTCAGCTGAAAGTGGTGTTTTTGGATTTCTAAAGGTTTGAAACTCTCAAAGACATTGTTGGTGCAATGGTCAAGGGGGAGTTGACCTTTAGGGGGAGTCTTAACTAATTGTCAAGGGGGAGTTGACTTTTAGGGGGAGTTTTTACTCCTTAAGACTTTTGAGGATTAGTGATATGGGATTGTCACTAAGTTGATTGTTGAGTTTAGTATCAAAGAGGGAAATTAAGAGTTTCAATGAAAGGTATGAGACTTTCATTAGGAAGAAACTCTTGACCTTGATACTCTCCTTTTTTTCTTTTTGATGTGTGTCAAAAAGGGGAGAGTGTTCATTGGAGAATTATTGGAGAACCCAAGTTAGGTTATCGGGTTAACCTAAGCTAGGGGAAGAATGTCAAGGAATATTCGAGGAAGGACATTGGAATTCTTTTTGATGTATGTCAAAAAGGGGGAGAATTATTGGAGAACCCAAGTTAGGTTATCGGGTTAACCTAAGCTAGGGGAAGAATGTCAAGGAATGTTCAAGGAAAGAACATTGGACATTGGAAGATGATTGGAAAACCTAAGTTAGGTTATCGGGTTAACCTAACTTGATTATGGGTTTTGTCAAACATCAAAAAGGGGGAGATTGTTGGTGCAACCTTAGGTCAAGGTTGACCTGGTTGACCCGACTCGAGGTGACTTGACTCGAGTTGTATTTTGATGTTTGACTTGGGAAGATTGTCGGTGCAACCTTAGGTCAAGGTTGACCTAGTTGAGTTGCATGTTGATGTTTGACACTCGAGAGAGAGTTCTATTCTTGATATGGGACAAGAATAGATGTTTGGGAGATTATTGGTGCAACAGTAAGTCAATGTTGACTTGGTTGACCTGATTCGGGAAAAAGTCCAAGTATGGAGACTTGGCAACGGAAAAGTCCAAGCAGGGAGCTTGGCACCGGAAAAGTCCAAGCATGGAGACTTGGCAACGGAAAAGTCCAAGCAGGGAGCTTGGCAGGAAAAGTCCAAGTATGGAGACTTGGAAAAGTCCAAGTACGGAGACTTGGCACGGGAAAAGTCCAAGGTGGTAGACTGGGAAAGTCCAAACAGGGAGTTTGGCACGGGAAAGTCCGGTGAGTGAAGCCAGGCAAAGTGAAGCTAGGCGGTGAAAATCCTAGTGAGTGAAGCTAGGAGAAAGTGAAAGTCCTGGTGAGTGAAAGCAGGGAAAAGTCCAGTGAGTGAAGCCGGGCGGTGGAGGAAATCCTGGTGAGTGAAGCCGGTGAAAACCCTAGTGAGTGAAGCTAGGTGAAAGTCACGGTGAGTGAAGCCGGGCAAGGAAAATCTAGATGGATCAAGGGTGATCGGACATCCGGTGTTGAGAAGGTCAAGTAGGTCAAGGGAGTGACCGGATACTTGACACGAAGAGAAAAGTCCAAGTGGGTCAAAGGATTGACCGGACACTTGGTGGGAAGTCTTAGCAGGTCAATGGAGTGACCGGATGCTAAGTATGATATACCAACAGTCAAGGTTGACCGGATGTTGGTTTGGAAGGTTTGGGACTTGGTTTGGGCAAAAACCAAGCTCGGATCGATCGATGGATCGATCCGGTGATACATCGGTTATCGATCGGTGCGGTGACCGATCAAGAACCAAACAGATGCTATCTCTTGTATGTTATCGATCGGTGCACCGATCGAAGCAAAAGGCAAAGAGAAAGGAGAGGATCGGTCGTGGACGATCCACATCTCGATCGGTCCACGGACCGATCAGAGAAACAGAGAACTTGGCGAGTTCTGCGAAGAGTCGATCGGATGCGGGACCGATCGAGCAGTCTGATCGATGCGAGCCGATCGGAGAGATCTGGACCGATCGAGCCACTGATCGGTCCACCTAGCCGTTGCGACACAACGACTAGATTCTGTGTCTTCTTTATCTTCTTCGCAGGTGCAGGTATAAAGGGGTCCAGGGCTTCGTTGCTGGGACTTAATCTTTTTCTTCTAGAACTTCTGTTCTTCTGCTGCTGAAGCTTCTGCTTCAACTGAGCTTTCATTGAGCTCGCCTCCGAAGCTTCGCGTGAGCTTTCAGTCGTCGACAAGCTGCTGCGTTTGGGTTGTGAAGTTGCTGCTTCACCTCCAGTCGACAAGAAAGCAAGAAATTGGTAGAGTGCTATTGTATTCATATTGTATTACTTTTCTTACTGTTCTTGTACTCTTTGTTTGCTGTTGCAAACGTTTGTGGCGAGGTTTCTCCACCCACAAGGAGTATATTGTATTAGCCGGTTCTCCGGGGACTCATCCACCGACGGATTGACTGGACTCGTCCACCTTACGGACACGCCGAGGAGTAGGAGCCCTAATCTCCGAACCTCGTTACATCCTTGTGTTAAGGTTTGTCTTTCTTCTCCTGTTTTCTTTCTACGTTGTATTTCCGCTGCACTAACCTAATCGTAGGAAGAAACGCGAAAGATTGGGGTCGGCTATTCACACCCCCCTCTCTAGCCGTACAAAGGATCCCAACAAATAGCGCTCGTGGTTTCACAATTTTCATATTCGGAAATCGTTCAAAAGTAACGCAGCGGAAATAATAAGGAGATAATAAAAGAAAAGAGGCAAACACAGAAGACACCAGAGGTTTACTTGGTTCGGAGCCTTGAGCGACTCCTACTCCAAGGCCCGCGATCGTAGATCGCTTTCGGTGGGCAACAACTATAATATCACAAAGTTTACAATTGATTATTACAATAAGTGCACTAATGAAAATATACCGACAGTACAAGAGATGTAGACGTAGTCGCTGAATGTCGGAGTAGTAGAGCGTCGCAAAAGCTTTTGGAGCAGCACACGGAAGAGCGCAGGTTATTCTGTTCGAGTTGTTCTTCTAAGCTGCACCTCGAGGCTCCCTTTTATAGCTCTGCAAAAGCTGATCCAGATCCCCAAGGCTCGGGATCAAGTTTGACCCGAGGCGAATCGGTCGATCGATCACCGGTTCGGTCGACCGATCAGATGACCTCCACCTCATCTGATCCGCTCGCTCCGCCTCGATCCAATCAACTTTTATCCGAGGTTCGGTCGACCGATAAACAGGTTCGGTCGACCGATCAGCTGCTCTGACTCAGTCCAGCCGGCCTGATCTAGTCGACGCCCAACCTTGGTTCGGTCGACCGATCCGATCCAACCTCCGGAGATCTGATCTGCTAGCTTGGGGGTTCGGTCGACTGATCCCAAGGTTCGGTCGACCGATCCTGGTCAGTCCTAACCCTGCATAAAAATATTAGTTTCCTGCAAAATAGAGTTAAAACACAAACGATAATATATAGAAATAAATTTGACAGTCTCCAGACTGTCCGGGTCTGACTTCGGATTTCCGACCGGAAACCCTAGGTCGATCTGACGCCTACTGTTCCCTCTACGGGGAACGCGTCCTCATCTACTCCACTCAGGAGATTTACCTGTTGCCAGTGCGATTCTCCAGATCGACTGGACTTTTTCTCGGCGCTCGATGCCTCCGGACTTTCTGCTGGACGCCCGCTTCCCGACCCGTCCAGTCTTCCACCTGGTTCGCGACAGCAGGACTTTCCACCTAGGGTTACCCCCCCTTAGGACTTTTGCTTGAAGCACTCGATCCGCCAAGACTTTCCGCATAGGGTTACCGCCTCCTATGAGCTAGGGTTACTGTCCCCTAGAATCTTCAACCTGCCTAACCGCAGCTAGGTATTTCCTGAAACACTCAATCAAACTGTTAGATCACAAATAAGCTTAACTCTGAATTCCTTTGCCATTATCAAAACAACGGTTTGATCGTCGGATGCTTTCCGCACCAACAGTTAATCGATCAACGATTACCCAAATCGCGTCATGTCTCGTCGTGTCCTAGGCAATCCCACTACAAAATCTATAGTGATGATAGACAAGACAAGACATCTAGCTACTTAAGTTAAGGCCCATATGTGAGAGTACTTTCATTGGACAATTCACTAATAAATCTGAATATTACAAATACAAAGAGATAATAATTTAAGTGCAATAAATAAAATTATACCGACAACTAAATAATTGAAGTTGCAAGCTTTCGGTCGTCGGAGCAACATTACAACGTCGTAGAGTCATCTTTTGATCAACATGCAAGACAGAAGATTGTTGGAATGAGTGTCTCTTGTTGGCTGCTCGAACAAGGGTTTTATAGGCTGTGGAAGGTGCCTCCAGTCTTGTCCAAGGCGCCTCCAGCAACAAAGTTTATCCCCTAAGCTTCGGTTATGATAATCACCGCAATATATGATTTTTATCCTCTAGAGGGCACCTTTTTGCTCTCCGAGGCGCCTCCATGCCCAACTCCAAGGCGCCTCCAACCGCATGGAAGGCGCCTCTATGCCCTTATGCGCAGGGTCTTTAACTAGGATATCCGAGGCTCCTCTAGCGTCACAGGAGGAGCCTCGAGCACTGTTCACCCGAAGCTTCACTTTATTTTTGCTCCTAAAAAAACATGGTACTCTAGCAGAAACATATTAACCTATAAAACAAAATTAGCATAATAAAAATATAGTGTGTTGATAGTTTTAGGACTGTCTGGTTCCAACTTTAGGATTTCTCGTGAAACCCTAGGTCGAACCGGCACTTACTATTCTCTAACTGAGGAACGCGTCCTCATCTACTTCTCTAAGGAGAGTTTACCTGATGTCAAACCGATCCTCCAGACAGTTTGGACTTTTGTTCAACATCCGAGACTTCAGGACTTTTCACTGGATGTCCAAACCCCGACCTATCCAGTGTTTCGCATGATGTCCGCGACCTCCATGACTTTCACCTACTATCCTTAACAAGCAGATTTTTTACCCGATGTTCTTGACCTGCTAAGATTTCTGCCCAATCTCTCGGATCAGGATTTTCTTGCCTATGCACAATTAGAACTTTTTATCTACCTAGTATTTACTAGGACTTTTACCTTACCTAAGTATACTTAGGATTTTTCTACACATTCATTTAAACTTATTAAAACCACAATAATCCTTAAATTTGAACCCTTTATCCTCACCAATTCGATCATCTGATATTTCTTATTCCAATAGATTATTCATTTGCTATTTTATTTCATATTTTTTTAAAACTAGATCTATGTTCTTATAATTTTTTTTCTTATTATACGAATTCATATAACATATTAAAATTCATGCAACATGGGATTTTTAATTTTCAATTTTTAAGAACTCTGCCATTTGATTCATTTATCTAATTGATATAAATAAAAAGAACGAAGTGGTTGCGTTTTCGTTTTAGCAACCTTCTTTCATCTAACAATGTTGGAATTTTTGCCTATTGTCTGTCGGTAATGAAAGAATGAAGACAATAATAATAATTTAATAATCGAAAAGTTGGCTCGGATGGCGATCAGGTGGCGGCGCGAACGAGCGGAGAATGGGGCGACATGGCTAGATGCGGCGAAATGAGAATGTCGTCGTAGCGCCGACCGTTCCTTGGCAGGCTCAGCCGCAGCGCCGCGGCCGCCGCCCACTTCTTCTTCTTCTCGTTCGTCGCCCTGTGCCTTTCGGCGCGGGCCATGAAGGCCCTGATCCTGCCCAACGCCGTGTCCATCGTGTCCTTGTCCATGTTGGCGAAGCACACCCTGAACCACCCCGACTCGGCGCAGTGGAACGAGGCCCCCGGCGAGATGTTCAGCTTCACCTCGTGCACGATGATTCGCCACAGCTTCAGCTCCTCCTCCACCGTCTTCGCCTCCAGCAGATGGCGCAGGTCCATCCAGCAGAACAGCCCCGCGTTGCTGTCCAGGCTCCGGACCCCGACCTCCCTCAGCCCCGCCTCGAAGGTCCTCCGCCGCTCTGCCAGCCGCTGCCGACTCTCCGCCAGGTACATCGAGGTGAACTCCTCGTCGCCCAGCATCGCCGCCAGCAGATGCTGCGTCTGCGTCGAGACCAGCCCGAAGCTCGACATCCGGCGGGCGCACCGCACCACGGCGTCGTTGAAGGAGTAGATGACGCCGACGCGGAACCCCGGCAGTCCGAGGTCCTTCGAGAGGCTGCAGACCACGTGGATGAGGTCGCGGTTGAACCTTCCGGGCTCGTCTTCCACGATCTCCGCCACGCTGACGAAGTCCGGGGAGTCGAACACGGTGCCGGAGAAGATCTCGTCCACGACCAAGTGGATGTTCTTGTCGTTGACGAAGCTGACCAACGACCGGAGGGTCTCCCTGTCCATGGTGGTGCCGAGAGGGATCGACGGATTAGCCACGAGCACTCCTTTGACCCTTACGTTGTTTTTTACCGCCTCTTGGTACGTCGACCCTTACGTTAAAAGTATAGGGTCTTGCACGAGTGGTTATAAAATAGGACGCTTGAATAAATCTCACCGACCATAAAGTTGGTCGGATATAAGGACTCTAGTATTTTACTATGGAAGTCAGGAAATAATGTACCTGATTAGTTGAGTAGCCGATTGAGTGCAAGGGAGCCTGACCAGGTGAAAACCTTACCAAGCTCTAAGAATTTAGGCCTTCTGAAATCCCTTAGTATAAGATTGGCCAGATAGAGGACGATCAAACATAAGGCTCTCTGTGTACGCCGGGTAGGGTAAAGACCGGGCGGGCTTAGAGATACTTGGCTCTATAAAACTCTTATTATAAGATCAGCCGGACAAAGACCAATCGAATATAAGGCTCTCCGTGTACTTCTGCCCGTGTAAAGATCGGGCCGACTTAAGGACATGTGACCATATAAATCTCTTAGTATAAGACTGGTTAGATAAAGGCAGATCAAATATAAGACTCTCCATATATACCTGGCTGGGTAAAGACTGGATGGGCTTAAGGACACGTGATCTTATAAATCTCTTAGCATAAGATTGGCAAGACAAAGGCGATCGAACATAAGATTCTCCATGTAGGCTCGGCCGGGTAAAAATTGGGCGGGCTTAAGGACACGTGGCCTTATAAATCTCTTAGTATAAGATCGACCAGACAATGACCTATTGAATATAAACCTCTCCATGTATGCCCAGTTGAGTAAAATTGAGTGGGGTTAAGGACACTTGGCCTTATAGATCTTTAGTATAAGATTGGTCGGGCAAAGGCCGATCGAACATAAGGTTCTACGTGCACGCTCGACCGGGTAATGACCAGGCAAGCTTAAAGGCACTTCCTTAAGAAACTCTACACATCCGCTCTATAGGATCGAAAGCGCTAGAGGGGGGTGGTGAATAGCACTCGTAACTTTCACGTCCTTTTAAAATAATCGATCGGAGTAAACGTTATGCAACAAAAATAAAAGAAACAATTACAAACTCGAACACCAAGATTTACTTGGTTTAGAGCCTGTGGCGACTCCTACTCCAAGACTCATACTCGTTGAGTGTTTACTTTCGGCAATTCACTATCAATATGGAAATATTATAAAAGGAGTATTACAATTTAAATGCAATAAATTAAAAGTATACCAACAATTCAAGAATGAAGAAAGTCGAGCTTGTGGTTGTCGGAGTAGCATTACAGCTTTGTCGGATTGTTTCATTAGCAGTGCACAGTCAAAGAATCATGAATTTTAGTTGTCTTCAAGCATCTGGTCGAGATAGGCTTATATAGCCTATTGAAGGCGCCCTCAACCGCATGGAGGGCGCCTCCAACCCCGCCGAAGTCGCAACGTCGATAAGCTCTGCTTCCCTCGCTGCTTATCCACCTGAGGGCGCCTCCAAGCTCATGGAAGGCACCCTCCACCCAGCGTCTAGGGCACCTCTAACTCCATGGAGGGCGCCCTCTGCCCTGCTGCACGGGGGTCTTCGACTAGTGCACCCGAGGCGCCTCCAAGCTCCATGGAGGGCGCATCGGGTACTGTTCATCAGAGGCTTTACATCTTTTTCACTCTCTGCAAGATGTGTTAGCCCAAAATATAAAATATATCCTACAAAATAGAGTTAAGAACAATAAAATCATATTAAAATAAATATTTGACAGTCATCGGACTGTTCGTCACCGGATTGTCCGGTTCTGACTTTGAATTTCCATCCGGAAACCCTAGGTTGAACCGACGCCTACTGCTCTCTCATCGAGGAATGCATCCTCACCTACTCCACTCAGGAGATTTTACCTGTTGCCAGACCGGTTCTCCAGATAGACTAGACTTTTGCTCAGCGCTCGAGGCTTCAGGACTTTCTGCTGGACGTTCGCTCCATGACCCGTCCAGTCTTTTCACCTCGTCCGTGACCACCAGGACTTTCCACCTAGAGTCCCCGACCCTAGGGTTTTTGCCCAAAGCGTTCGACCCGCCAAGACTTTCCGCCTAAGGTTACCACCCCCTAGGACCTAGGGTTACCCCCCCTAGGATTTTTCACCTGCCTAACCGCAGCTAGGACTTTTGCCTAAGTACACTTCGGACTTTCCTGCAAACTCATTCAAACATGTTAGACCACAAATAACCTTAACTTTGAACCCTTTGTCATTATCAAAACTTAGGTTTGATCGTCGGATGCTTCCTGCACTAACAATCTCCCCCTTTTTTATTATGACAACAAAGTTCAAAGTTAAGTAAAACATAATAAGAGTATAAATGCATACAAATTAAAAGGATGTAATATTAATCAAGTAATTATCACAAATTGAACAAATTTTTAACTTAGGATGTAATTACTTAACTAACTTTCACTTCCCTCTCCCCCTCAGTCATATATCAAAAAATATTAAATAGAGAAAAGGATGAAAAGATGGGAAATTTTTAGCTCTCCCTAAAAGGTAGTTCTTTACTTGAAAAATATTAGTTTAGCAAAAAACATTTTAAGCTTTTGAAAGTGACTTAGCAAATACTTGATATAACCTTAAAGAATTTTAAAACTTAGTTAAGTACTTTAACTTCAAAAGATATAGAAAAAGCTCAGGTAAGTACTTTAAAATAAATTTTCATAAAAAGCTTAAATTAGGTATTTAGTAAAAAAAACTTTTGATAAAAACACTTTTGATAAACACTAAGTATAAAAAGATAATTTCTGTTTAAACATAAGGCTTAAAAAATAATTTCCTTTTAACCATTAACCTTAAAAAAAACTTCTGCTTAACCAACCAGCTTAAAAATAATTTTTTGTTTAAACATGAAAAATGATTTCATTTTAACACAAAAAAATAATAATTGTATTCTGACACCAAGTTTAAAAATCAATTTTTTTTAAACATTAGGCTTAAAAATATTTTTTGTTTAAGCACAAAAGAAAACTGAAGGTTCAAAACAAACTTTTAATTTAAAAAATACTAACTTAGCTTAATTTAAAAATCTTTCTTTTACTCCCCCTTGATTAATGCCAGTCAATTTTTTAAAAAATTTTAAAGTCCTAGAATCCAAGCATGAGTAACGAAAACATCTACTTTCAGACAAATGTCTAACCTTTAGTTACTAGCTGTTTAGCATGAGGTAGCAGTTTTCACTTGGTTAGTCAAATTAAGTAAGTGTTCCAGTTAGTTTGATTAAGCATGGACAACTTAATTTGATTAATTTGAATTTGATTTTTTTATTGCCCAGACTTATGTTGATGTACGGACATAAGTATTCTGAAGTCCAGGCAGTACCCAATGCATCTCACACCATTCTAAATATTTTTCATACACAAGCAAGGTGAACCTAGTGTGCTTGTGAGATGCTCTGGCTGAAACCTAAGGGTACATGCTTTCTAGGGATAAATACCTAGGCTAAGTCCAAATTTTGAAAACTAACAAAATTAAAATTTTGAAAATATTTTTCCTAGAATTTAAAACTAAGATTATAACTTTGAAATAACAATTAAAGAAGAACTAATTTTGAAAGTAAACTCTATTCTACTAAGCACATTCCTATTTGTCTTCTAAGTGCACTGAACTCAAGTTCAAGTAAGGGTTTTGTGAAAATGTCAGCCAGGTTTGACTTGGACTCAACATAGTTAAGTACATTGTCACCCTTAGCTACATGATCCCTTACAAAGTGATGTTTCACTTCTATGTGTTTAGTCCTCGAGTGGTGAATTGGATTCTTTGTTAAGTTAATGGAACTTATATTATCAATTGAAATTTTTGTATTTTTATATTCTAGTTGATAGTCCTTTAAGGTGTGGATCATCTATAATAGTTGAGATGCACATTCCCCTAGGGCTATGTACTCAGCTTCAGTAGTGGATAAAGTAATACAGTGTTGCTTTCTACTTGACCAACTTACTAGGCACTGACCTAGAAATTGGCAACTACCACTTGTGTTTTTTCTATCTAGTTTGTACCTGGCATAGTCTGAGTCAGAATAACCAATTAGGTCAAAGGTGCAAGTCCTAGGGTAACAAAATCCTACATTTAGGATTCCCTTAATATATCTAAGTATTCTTTTAACATTTGTTAGGTGTGACTCTTTTGCACAAGATTGGTATCTTGCACACATACCTACTACAAACAGAATATCGAGTTGACTTGCAGTTAGGTAGAGTAAACTCCCTATAGTGCTTTAATAATATTTTAAGTCTACTAGTTTTCCTTCTAAATCAGAATCAATTTTAACATTAGTTGCCATTGGAATATTTATATTTTTAGAATTTTTCATGCCAAATTTTATAATTAATTTCTTAGCATATTTTATTTGAAAAATATAAATTTTGTCTTTGGTTTGTTTAATTTATAATCCTAAAAAGAAGTTGAGTTCCCCAACTAAGCTCATTTCAAATTCACTTTCCATTAATTTGGTAAATCCTTTTAAAAATTTAGTATTAGTTGAACAAAAAATTATATCATCGACGTAAATTTGGACTATAAAGATGTCTTTTTCTAGGGTTTTTACAAATAGGGTTTGATCTATTTGACCTTGTTTAAACCCCTTAAATATTAGATAAGTTGATAAGCGTTCATACCAAGCCCAGGTGTTTGTTTTAATCCATACAGGGGCTTTCTTTAACCTAAAGACATGGTTTGGGTGGTCCAAGTCCTCAAATACTGGGAGTTGACTTACATACACCTCTTCTTTGATGAACCCATTTAAAAATGTGGATTTTACATCCATTTGGTATAACTTGAATCCTTTATGTGCTGCATAGGCCAGCAGCATCCTAATGGATTCAAGTTTGACTACGAGAGCATAGGTCTCATCGTAGTCTAACCCTTCTCATCGTACCCATTTAGTATCAACTATGGTTTTGTTTATGGGTTTAGGTACTAGTTCCCAGACCTGTTTTCTTTCAAATTGGGCTAATTCCTCTTACATTGCTAATATCCAGTCTGGGTCTGGTAGGGCCTCTTTTATAGTCTTGGGTTCAATTTTAGAAATAAGGGTTATCTGACTTAGGTTTCTATAAGATGATCTAGTTTGAACTCCTAGGTTGGGTCACCCAAAATTTGGTCAGATAGGTGATTGATATTTATTCTTGATGGTCTTATATTAGAGTCAATATTTGGTTTTTGTGATTCACTAGGTTTAATTTGAATATCTTCATCATCTTCTATGTTTCTTGAATTAATATTTTCTGTATTTTGATTTTCATTTATTAAATTAGGCAGATTATTTTCTTCATCAAAAATCACATTAGTTATTAAATTAGGCAGGTTAATTGACTTAATTGATTTGGTTAATTGAGTTAATTGATTATGTTAATTGGGTTAATTGGTTTGGTTAATTGATTAGGTTAATTGGGTTAATTGATTAGATTAATTGGATTTATTAATTGATTAGGTTAATTAATTAAATTTATTAATTGATTAGGTTAATTGGATTTATTAATTGATTAGGTTAATTAATTGATCTAAATTTGACCTAAGTCTATCTCACCCTTTTTTAAATTATCAATCAGGGAACCTTATAGGTTTTTGTGAGATGGTTAATTTAATCTTTGATTTAGATTATCATCTAGGGATTAATTTATATTTGAGTTAGATTCAGGTTTTTCAATTAGTCAATTTAAATATTCATTTCAAATATTGGCTTCCAGGCTGTGGCGAGACATTAAGCATTCTTGGGTATAAGATCATCCACCACTTCTAGACAAAGTCTTTCAAAGAAATTAGATATTTAATTTTCTTTTTGAAACCCCTATGTCTAACTAGTCAAGTGTAAATTATGCCTAAGTCCTTATCTAGCTTAATCTAAGCATGTATAATAAGAGCAGTAAAACAAACATCAAACAATTCTATTTATAAAAATAATTTTTCTATTGCCTCCCCCTGGATCATAGCCTCGATAAGGTCTATCAAGGTAATGAATTTGATCCTTGGGGACCCAATATTGTCCAAGTCCAACTTGATTAACCAGGTTTGATTTGAGTACCCATGCTTAGACTACTTTTATATTTGTTCTATTTATAATTGATAAATAAGAATTGTATTTTCGTTTAGTCTTAAATCCAAGTCCGGATCGGTTGTAGACGACTCTCTATTTTCCAAGAATCAAATCAAGATTCTTAGAACCCAAAGTGAACTGTTCCAATGTGTCTTTAAGTTCTTTGACTTGAGTTTTCAAATTGGAGTTTTCTTCCTCAAGTTGTTGGACTTGAGTTGAACTTCCAATTTGAATTGGTTCAGTCAAAGGACTCAATTTAGTCTCCTCCTTAAGGATTGTTACCTCCTTTTGGAGTGACTTGACTTGGAGGTTAGATTTGGCTAATTTACGCATAAGGTAATTAACTAAATTATATAGTTTACTTAATTGAGAAATACTTACAATGGGTTTAGACCCTTCGGAAATGGATATGGATCTGTGGTTTCGTTCGGACTTGGTTTCTGATTCTCTCTCAATTTCTAATTCTTCGAGTTGTTCCCGGGCCGTCATTGTGAGGAAACTTGTCTGTTCGAGTTCTTCATCGGAGTCTTCTAAAGAAGACTCATCCCATGTTGCTTGTAGTGCATTCTTCTTCCTTTGCTTTTTTGCTTCTTTTTGATTCGGACAGTTGGCTTTGATGTGTCCCTTTGGTTGCAACCGTAGAAGGTAACTTTGAACTCTACTTTTGGACCGGCTCGCACTATCCTGGACTGAATCGCCTTCTTGATGTCCTTCTTCGTGAATCCTTTCTTCTTTATGTAGAGTTTGCATACTAGGTTGACGATCTCGACTGTGATCTAGTTGTCATCATCTTTTGAGTTTGATTCATTTTTGGACTCGGGTTTGGTTTTGCACTTTACTTTTGGCTCCCGGGTTCTGCTTGTACCTACAACCAAAGTAATACCTTTCTCAGCTGGACGTGTATTAGTCTGTTCGTGCAATTCAAATTCTGAAAATAACTCATCTAACTTAATTGCTGAAAGATCCTTGGATACTTTGTAAGTATCTACCATGGATGCCCACAAAGTATTCCTCGGAAAGGCATTGAGTGCGTACTTTATTACGTCTCGATTCTCCATCTTTTGTTTGATCCCGTGGAGTCCGTTCAGTAGATCTTCTATCCGCGCTGAAATTGGCTAGCCGTCTCACCTTCCTGTATTTTTTTATGTTATATAACTTATTTAAAATTAGATCGCGCTTACTTACTTTCGTATCGGAGGTGCCTTTGTGCAGCTCGATCAGCTTCTCCCACAGTTCTTTCGCACTTGAGAATGGACCAACTCGGTTTAGCTCTTCCTTTGTTAGACCACATTGAAGAGTACACGTTGCTTTGGTGTTGGCCTCGACCTTCTTTATTATACTTGCATCCCAGTTCTCACATGATACTGGTTTTCCTGTGTCGTCGAGTGGGAGTGAGATGTCGATTTTGATGATCATCCACATCTTAAACTGGGTTTCAAGGTAGGACTCTATTCAACCCTTCCAGAAGCTGAAGTCCTCATCGGAGAAGAGAGGCGAGCGGGCTATACTGTAGCCTTCTTGGTGGGTCATTGTAGAAGTAAAATCTCACACAAACAAAAACAAGAAACTTTGTTCCAAGACTTGGTCTTGGATTAGTAGTGCGGGATTAAAAATAAATGTGCAAACTTGAGTGGTGTTACACAAGCTTCGAGGGAAAATTTCGATTGTGATAAAAACAGATCGGAAGGTGGTAATTTTATCGATTCCGATCGACTCCGAAAAATTAAAAATTACCACGAAAAAATTGTTTGAATGGTGGTTTCACCAATTTGAAGTGAACCCGCTCTGACACCAATTGTAGGATCAAAAGCGCTAGAGGGGGTGAGGGTGAATAGCGCTTGTGGCTTTCACGTCGTTTTAAAATAATCAATCAGAGTAAACGTTATGTAGCAGAAATAAAAGAAACAATTACAAACTTGAATACCAAGATTTACTTAGTTCGGAGCCTATGGCGACTCCTACTCCAAGGCCCACACTCGTTGAGTGTTTACTTTGGGCAATTCACTATCAATCTGGAAATATTACAAAAGAAGTATTACAATTTAAATGCAATAAATTAAAAGTATACCAACAACTCAAGAATGGAGAAAGTCGAGCTTGTGGTTGTCGGAGTAGCGTTACAGCTTTGTCGGATTGTTTCGTTAGTAGTGCGCAGTAGAAGAATCGTGAATTTCAATTGTCTTCAAGCATCTGGTTGAGATAGGCTTTTATAGCTTGTTGAGGGCGCTCTCAACTGCATGGAAGGCGCCTCCAACCCTGCTGAAGTCGCAGCATCGATAAGCTCTGCTTCCCTCGCTGCTTATCCACCTGAGGGGACCTCCAAGCTCATGGAGGGTGCCCTCCACCCAGCGTCCAGGATGCCTTCAGCTCTATGGAGGGCGCCCTCTGCCTTGTTGCATGGAGGTCTTCGACTAGTGCACCCGAGGCGCCTCCAAGCTCCATGGAGGGCACATCGGGTACTATTCATTCGAGGCTTTACATCTTTTTCACTCCCTGCAAAATGTGTTAGTCCAAAATACAAAACATATCTTGCAAAACAAAGTTAAGCACAATAAAATTAGATTAAATTAAATATTTGACAGTCACTGGACTGTCCGGTTCTGACTTTGGATTTCCATCCGGAAACCCTAGGTCGAACCGATGTCTATTGTTCCCTCAGTAGGGAATGCGTCCTCACCTACTCCACTCAGGAGAATTTACTTGTTACCAGACTGGTTGTAAAATACGGTGCCCAAATAATAATTAAATGATAAGGTTATTTGAGAAATAATCTTATTAGAATTTTTAGAATTTTTTTGTGATTTAATCGGAGCTCGTACGACTTATTTAGAGGGGATGTGGGACAAGAAGCCCGTCCAAAAGAACAAATACAAGACCCTAAAGGCGATGTGGGATGAAACATCTTCCGAATTGGAGGTCGAAGCCTTTTCTGGACTTGCGTTAATGGCAAGTCATCAAGAAGACAAACACAAAGAAAGCTCTTCCGAAATGAGCATCGATGAAGGAGGAGCATCAACAGAAGAAAGCAGCAGTTCAGGGGGAGCTACGGACAACGAGATCAACAAGGTAACTCAGGTATGATCTCTTCCACCTGATAAGTTGTTTAAATGTGTTAAATTATTAACTAAAGACTGTTGCAAGCTTGAAAAAGAAAATAAAGAGTTAAAAATAATTTTAGCCAAATCTTGTCCATTAGAAGAATTTGACAAAATAAAATTAGAAAATGATATTTTATAAAAAAAAATAAAGAACTTGAAAAGTCATGCATGCTCATATAATATAAGTAGTAGAAAATTTAATGGTCTAAATTGGTATTTTTATTACCATAAAAGATAAGTTAGAAAATTTTCTCATAAATATATACCAAAGAAATTTCTGATTATGTCACGGCCTAGAGGAGTCCCAGCCAGAGGAAAAATCTGGCAGTATCTCCCCTATACACGTGACAATCTGAACCATTTATACAACCACAAGTATACATCAGCCACACACGGCTGGAAAATATAGACAACCACGTAGTTATATACTCATCCCACTCGGCTGGATCAAAATATCACAACCACGCAGTTATATATGTATTAAACAGCTCACTCGGTTGTACTAAAAACCAAAAACACAGCGGAAAATGATAGAAAATCATTACAAACCAAAAACAAGACTGCTAGCCGGCTAGGCTTACACACACAACAAAACAATACAAGACACCACATCACAACAAACCAGAAACAAAACCGGAATATACAATGCTAAGTACACCAAATACATAAACCAAATAAAGTACAAATGAAACCAGAAATCATGTCTTCGGATGTGATGTAGGATCAGAAGACAGGATACTCCAAGCGACTCCACAAATATCTACCTGATGTCTGAAATAAAAATATATCAACGGGGTGAGTCCAATAACTCAGCGGATACCGGATAGACATGCATAATAAGTTATAACTAACAGTAATAATCATGCGGTACAGTTTCCTGAACAAAAGTAAGAAATGCAGACTGGAAAGGGCTGAAGAAAACTGTATTCATCAGGACCTCCTATCCGGAACATAAGGGTCATCAGACTAGATACAAAATGTCACCTATATGCATGACAAACATATGCAACCACCAAAATGCAACAACCAATATATAGCAATCACAAGCAATAAATGCAATCATGCAAAATGGTGTGATCCTATCTGAGAGCTTGCGGGATGAAGCGTTGGGCGATGATGGATGGTGATGAACAATAACTCCGATGCTGGCGAATAGAGGAGGATCCGAGAAAACCACAACGGACCTCACAAGAGACTAAATGCAGAATAATAGATCCGAGAAAACCAAAGCGGATCTGTGAACAATACCTCGCAAAAATGAACTTCGGTGAGGTACCCCCCTGGAAAGGCGAACTCCGATGAGGAACACCGTGGATCAGCGAAGGCTCGGCGGTCCAATGGATGATCTCCTCTTCCTGCGCACTATGGGACCAACCAACAAAGCGTTAGTGACCTAAGACCGGGGTGGGAATCCCTGGCTAGGCCCTCCGACACTCAAGTTAATCTCTCGGAGAAGAAGAAGTACAAACAAATGGAATTAGGGTTTAATTCTGATGCAATGCGTATGTTTGCGTGCCTCGCCAGTGGAGAAGATTCCTCTTTTTATTCCACCTCATCTAACCTCCACAGTTATGAGGTGGACCCCGATTCGTTAGAGTTTGTTAGGAGATGACATAAGCCGAACTGTAATAATAGTTTAAGGAATCTTTTTCTTACCCCAAATGTACCTTCTTTGTCGTTTAGCATACCTGTGGAGACTTCTAGAAGCTATTTGCCACCAAATTAATTAAGATGTCATATGATCACATATTCTTATGGTTCACCTGTTACATACACTTGGTTAGTCATATAAGCCCATTCTACATATATGAGGAATATCTTCTGTTGTACTAGTCTCGGTCGATATTTTATACTCGATCTGTTATTTATACCCGACCAGGACTCTACTATTATAAATATACTAGAAACCATGTAAGGTTGAAGACCTTTATGCTCGATCAATTTTCCATGTTTGGCGAGTCTATTGTGCCCGGGCGATCACACATTATCGACCAAGATTAACTAATCGGGCGTATACAAACACTATTGCCCGGTCGACCTTCCCTCGATCGGTTGTATGCTAAGGGTCGTGCGAGACTAAATGCCTCTGTGCTCGGCTGGTCTATTGTGCCCGACCGATCATACATTATCGACCGAGATTAACTAATTGGTCATGTACAAGTACTATTGCCCGGTCGACCTTCCCTCGGCCGGGTGTGTGCTAAAGGTCGTGCGAGACTAAATGCCTCTATGCCCGACTGGTCTATTGAGCCCAGCTGATGATACTTTATTGATCGAGATTAACCAGTAGGGTGTATATAAGAATTCTGGACAACTTAAGGCTAAGTGCTTCTACGTTCGATCGATCTCTTCCACTCGGCCGGTCTTCGCCTATCGAACTTATATGCTCGGTCGGTCTATTACGTGCAGTTGGTCTTTGCCTGCCGAACGTGCTATGTCTTCATTCTGCATAAAGCTAAGTACTTCTATACTCGGTCGGCTATTTATACTTGACGGATTTTTGTCCGCCGAACTCATATGCTCGGCTGGTCTATTACGTTTGACAGGTCTTTGCCTGCCAAACGTGTAGCATTACTCTTACCTAGTCAAACCTTTTTCGAGTGGCCTACTATATCCTTATCTTGCTCTTTTCAGCCTTCCTTGTCCTTATTGCCCCTTTTTCTCTCCTGCAAGGGGTCCACTTATCATAACCCGTATCATGGTGCAAAATGACATGTGTCACCCCTAACGCCAGTCAGTCATCTCACACGCGATGGTGAGACCAAGTGGGTAGGGCTATGACAACTGTGCACTTTGCCATCACTACTCCTGAGTGACCGAGTAGACAGGATGATGTTGGAATACACCTATCCTCCTACCCCAAACAGAGTGGGGGAGTGTAATGCTCTCATCTCCTTGAGATAGTCCAGAGGAGAGATCCCTGTCGTGCTACCACGATGCGTCACGCTACCCATGAGTGGACCAGCGAAGCACTTGCAGAGCAAACTGCCACACACCCTGCTTGATGTACCACTAACCCATGAGTGGTTGTGTGTGCAGATCATGCATAGCGATGTGCTCAACAATAATGGAGCCGACAATCGCTCAGCATGCAATCGTGCAAGATGGTGCATGACACTAAACATGTAGATACTGCAAGTATACACCTCCATATAATATATATCAAAAAGGAAATAAATCCACACAAAGACCTAGGTAACAATAAACCATGTACATAAATCAGATATGTCAAATAACTAGTCTACTACATAGTAGGGCAGTGTATGTCATTATTTCTATGAACAGGAGTAAACATGGCAATAATCGAGAGAATATAAGTATGAATGCATAACATATCATAAATGCATAACATATCATAAATGCATAACAGATAACAATATGAGCATACTACGGGTATCAAATAGTGATATACCAAAGTAGATCTAAACATAACTATTACTACTAGTTATAATCTACTACGCATATCATATGACAATATCAAAGAGATAAGTCAAAGGTATCCGCCTCCAAAAAGAAGATCGTATCAACCGATCCGACGTCGAGATGCTCGTCTTGAATCAGAGTCCTGCACCAATCAATATGTATATTTTATTTAGCTAAATTCATATGAACTAAACAGCTAAATAAAATATCCAAACCTAATTAGGAAAAACCCTATCCATTCCACAACAAACACCCCATATATTAAATTAAACCTAATTTACTAATCAATAACCTCTTAAACTAGAGATCTTAACCTCAATTGATCCATGACTTAAGGTCAGATCGATAACACTTGCTAAATCTTATCGGAACAGTGCTCCTTAGAGGTTCTGGTCGAAAGCTTCTCATGAGACCAAGAGGGCTTAAGAATAGAAGGGTAGTTGGTGGTTGGTAGAGCCGTGCAGACAGCTCACAGTGGCAACGGCTGGCGATGACGCGATCTGTGCAAATGAACTGCATAAAGGCGGCATTAGAAAACTAAGGCACAGAGCAGCAAGGGAAATCGAGACGAAAGAAGAAGAGACCTCGGCGTCGACTGCTCGTGTGGATGAAAGGCAACACCGACGGTCAACACACGATGGCGACGACGTGAGTAGGACAAATCTAGGGCTCGGTTGGCGACGGGTGCTTGGTGTCCGCAGCCGGAAGAGGGTCGACGATGTTGGGCAGTAACGGTGTAGCGATAGAGAAGAAGCAAGGGTCGGCGGAGATCGGGGATGAAGAGATGAGTCGACAGCGTGGATTTAGGGCACAGCTTGAAAGAGGGGAAATCAGCAACGCCAATGCTCTAGCGTCGACCCACATCAACCGATGATGGCTCCTAGCAGTAGGCGGTGGTGGATTTGTGCTGGTGAAGAAGATTGTTGGCGCTACTCGAAATTTCGTTCTGTTTCCCCTGTATAAAAATTTATACAAGCACAGGACTTTTCCTAGCAACCCATGTGCTTTTCAGAAGTTAAACTTGGATTGCAAACGAAACTTAACATTATTAATCCAAGTTCAACCCATGTGTTCATCAGAAGTTAAATCATATTACAGAAGTTGATTAAATATCTATTTTAAGGATTGGCTTCCAGGTCGTTGGCGAGGCACTCAGCCTTATTGGGTATGAGATCATCCACCACTTCCTAGACAAAGCCTTTCAAAGAAATTGAATATTTAAACTCCTTACAGTACCCTAGGTTTAACTACAGAGACCTCAATCGAAGCACAAGATTGCTAGCCTCTTGTTTTGGTATTTCAGGATCCATACAAAGGAAAACTAAATTAGTACACAGCGGAAATAATTAACTAGTTATACCTTTCTTTGTATCTTAAAGACCTCTTGATCTTTTGTTGTATTCCTCTCCTCCTCTTGGACGTCGTGTGGGCAACGATCTACCAAGACAAAGACACCCAGCCTTCTCCTTCCTTTCCAAACTCTCGGCCACAAAGAATGTAAAGTGAAGAGGTGCCTCCTCCTCCTTCTTCTTCTCCTCCAAGCAACCGGCCACCAAGTGCTTCTTCTCTTCTTCTTCTTCTCCTTCAAGCCGTGACCACCAAGGTGAGATGAGCACCGACCCTATAGGGAAGAAAGGAAGGAAGAAGGAAATAGGTCCGCCGGCCTTAAGGAAAGAAAATAGGAGAAGAATGTGTCGACCACACAAGAAGAGAAGAGATAACTTCGGTTCTCTTTGGGCACCACCCTCCTCCTTTTTTATATTCTTTGCTAGTGGCTAAAAAGGAAAGTTTTTAATAAAATTTTCCTTTTATTTCTATTGTGGATGGTTTACAAAAAAGGAAAGATTTTAACAAAATTAAAATCTCTCTTTTAAAACCATTGTAAATAGCTATAAAAGGAAAAATTATAACAAAATTTTATTTTAAATAAAATCTTTCTTTTATTCCTATTATGGTTGGTTACAAAAAAGGAAATATTTTAACAAAATTAAAATCTCTCTTTTTAACCATTGTAGATAACCATAAAAGAAAAGATTTTAACAAAATTTTGTTTTAAAAAAAAACTTCCTTTTCTATTATAAGTTATGGTCGGCCCCTTGCTTGGGCACCAAGCAAGGCTTGGCCGACCCGCATCTTGGGCACCATGCAAGGCTTGGCCGGCCCCTTACTTGGGAACCAAGCAAGGATGTGGCCAACCCCTTTCTTGGGTAGGAAGGATAATCAAAATGGGTGAATGCGAGACTTTATAGAGGCTACAACAGGGACCTAGAGGAGGAATTGATTTTGGCCTCCTGATGAGCTTGAGCTTCCTGTGTTCGACCCGAACACCCAACTCAAGTTCATCAATAATAACTCATACCACTAAAGAGTTATTATTGAACTACCGCACCAATCCTATATTATATTATGGGCTCCTTCTTATCATGAGTGTGTTAATCTCTCTGTGTTTAAGATATCGAATGTTCATTAATTAAATGAGTTACTGACAACTCACTTAATTAACATATAGCTCCAAGAGTAGTATCACTCAACTTCATTATCATGTCGGACTAAGTCCACCTGCAGGGTTTACATGACAATCCTTATGAGCTCCTCAAGGGGACATCATCAACCTAGATAACTAGAACACAGTTTCCTTCTATAATCAACAACACACCATATAAATAATATTATTTCCCAACTTATCGAGCCTATTGATTTAACGAATAAATCTCACCCTTTGATAAATTAAAAAATAAATACTAAGTACATGTGCTTGTTATTATATCGGGATTAAGAGTACGCACATCCATAATAATAGATGTTATGTTCTTTTATGCAGTAAGTATAAAAGGAACAACCTCAAATGGTCTTGCTCAATACACACATAGTGTACTAGTGTAATTTTATAGTTAAGATAAACTAATACCAAATTACACTACAACCATTCCAATAGTTTGCCCCAATCCATCATGGTTGTGAGCTACTATTTATAATTTATAAGGAACTGATAACATGATCTTCTGTGTGACACCACACACCATGTTATCTACAATATAAATTAAATGGACAACTACATTTAACTAAATGCAGACATTTGACCAATGTGATTCTCATTTCAAAATAAACGTTTATACAAAAAGCTAGGCTTTTAGTATACATTCTAATAGATGAATCGGGTGGCGTGACTCGCAAATAAGATGAGAGGAGGAAGAAGTGATGTGCGACGGCGAGAGGAAAGAATCGGGGTGAGAGGAGTTCGGGCGACGTGAGCTCGACGAAGAGGAAGAGGGGTTTTCGGCGAGGGAAGAATTAGGCACGAGTAGAAATAGGAAAAGGAAAAGAAGAAAAGGAAAATAAATTAATTTAGGAAACTTAGGTTTGGTTTAATCAAACCCTAAGTATTTTCCTAAATCAACTCCTATTTTGGTATTTCTAAACCGGCTTTTCCCATGCCTATTATTTCATCCCCGCAAACTACCTCATACGAGCTCCAAAAAATCCCCATAAAATTTCTAAAAATTCCTAAAAATTTCATTAAGGTTATTCCTCCTTTAAACCTTATTATTTTATTTTTATTTGTTACGGTATTTTACATTCTCCCCCACTAATAAAAATTTGGTCCCTAAATTTTCATTACTTACCATCAGCAAGTACTAACAATAGAAAGATAATATAAATGTTGCATGGAAATTAACCCACATAACTCAAGTAAAAAGATAGAGGTATCGAGCTCAGATTGTATCCTTGAGTTCCCAGGTAGCCTCTTCGTCAGAATGATACTGTCATCCGACTTTAACCAGCTGGATAGACTTGTTCCGCAGCTGATGCTCTCTATGGTCCAATATCCATACCGGAACCTCCTCAAAGGTGATCTCAGGCTAAATGAGAACTGATATATATCTAACAGAACATGTGTTGGGTTGGATACATATCTCCTCAGCATGGACACATGAAATACATTGTGAACACCTACTAGAGACGGTGGTAGCGCTAGAGGATAAGCTACCGCTCCAATCCTCTCCAAGATCTGGAAAGACCCAATGTATCGTAGAGCTAACTTACCTCGAAGGCCAAATCTCTTTACCCCTTTCGTGGGTGAGACTCTCAAAAATACATGGTCGTCGGTAGAAAACTCCAGGGGTCTACATCTCCAATCAACATAACTCTTCTGGCGGTCCTGCACCTCTGACATCCTCTGTCTAATAGTGCGGATCAACTCTGCCTCCTGCTGAGCTCTCTGAGGTCTTAGTAGCTGGGCCTCCCCAACATCCTCCCAGAGAGTGGGTGTTTGACAATGCCTATATGTAACATTTCAGACGGTGCCATCTGGATAGTTGAATGATAGCTGCTATTGTAGGCGAACTCTACTAATGGCAGGTGGTCCACCCAACTACCTCCGAAATCCATAACGCAAGACCTCAGCAAGTCCTCTAAAGTCTGAATGGTTCGCTGTAATTGCCCATATATCTGCGGATGGAATGATGTACTAAAACGGAACTGTGTGCCCAAGGCTTACTGTAGACTCTGCTAGAACTAGGATGTGAACCTTGGGTTTCTATCCAATATAATGCTCAAAGGATCACCATGCAATCTGATGACCTCCCGACAATACATCTCTACTAATCGATCCAGAGAATCGGTCTTCCGATTCGATAAGAAGTGTGCGGATTTGGTTAATGTTGGATCGAAATCGCTAGAGGGGGGGTGAATAGCGCTCGTGACTTTCACAATTTTCGTATTCGAAAATCGTTCAAAAGTAACGCAGCGGAAATAATAAGGAGATAATAAAAGAAAAGAGGCAAACACAGAAGACACCAGAGGTTTACTTGGTTCGGAGGCTTGAGCGACTCCTACTCCAAGGTCCACGATCGTAGATCGCTTTCGGTGGGCAACAACTATAATATCGCAAAGTTTACAATTGATTATTACAATAAGTGCACGAATGAAAATATACCGACAATACAAGAGATGTAGACGTAGTCGCTGAATGTCGGAGTAGCAGAGCGTCACAAAAGCGTTTGGAGCAGCACACGGAAGAGCCAGGTTATTCTGTTCGAGTTGTTCTTCTAAGCTGCACCTCGAGGCTCCCTTTTATAGCTCTGCAAAAGCTGATCCAGATCCCCAAGGCTTGGGATCAAGTTTGACCCAAGGCGGATCGATCAACCGATCACCGGTTCGGTCGACCGATCAGATGACCTCCACCTCATCTGATCCGCTCGCTCTGCCTCGATCCAGTCAACTTTTATCTGAGGTTCGGTCGATCGATAAACAGGTTCGGTCGACCAATCAGCTGCTCTAACTCAGTCCAGCCGGCCTGATCTAGTCGACGCCCAACCTTGGTTCAGTCGACCGATCCCCAGGTCCGGTCGACCGATCCGATCCAACCTCCGGAGATCTGATCTGCTAGCTTGGGGGTTCGGTCGACTGATCCCAAGGTTCGGTCGACCGATCCCGGTCAGTCCTAACCCTGCATAAAAATATTAGTTTCCTGCAAAACAGAGTTAAAACACAAACAATAATATATAGAAATAAATTTGATAGACTCCAAACTGTCCGGGTCTGACTTCGGATTTCCGACCGAAAACCCTAGGTCGACCCGACGCCTACTGTTCCCTCTACGAGGAACGCGTCCTCACCTACTCCACTCAGGAGATTTACCTGTTGCCAGTGCAATCCTCTAGATCGACTGGACTTTTGCTCGGCGCTCGATGCCTCTGGACTTTCTGCTGGATGCTCGCTTCCCGACCCATCCAGTCTTCCACCTGGTTTGCGACAGCAGGACTTTCCACCTAGGGTTACCACCCCCTAGGACTTTTGCCTGAAGCACTCGACCCGCCAAGACTTTCCGCATAGGGTTTACGCCCCTTATGACCTTGGGTTATCATCCGCTAGGGTTTTTAACCTGCCTAACCACAGCTAGGTATTTCCTGAAACACTCAATCAAACTGTTAGATCACAAATAAGCTTAACTCTGAATTCCTTTGCCATTATCAAAACAACGGTTTGATCGTCGGATGCTTTCCGCACCAACACTCTCCCCCTTTTTGATTATGGCAACTGAAATTCAAAGTTAAGTAATATAGATGCATAAAGTTTAAGTAAATAAATTGTAAATGCAAGCATAATTAAGCTCAAACTTAAACTTTGTGAGGCTCCCCCTTAATGAAGGCTCTTTTTTTTTTTGAATTTTCCTACTCTCCCCCTTTACCATTTATCAAAAACATGTTTGAGAAAATACCAACTTTTCAAAAAGATTTGATAATCAGAGAGATAGAGAATCAGATAAATATTAGTTTTTAGAACATTACTAAAGTTTCGAACACCACCCTTAGTAGAGGTTACTAAGGATCTATCAAAGTTTTGAAAAAATTTGATAGAGTTTATTATATTTGAAATAAAATTTTCTCAAAAATTGACTAAGTTTGAAAGTATTTGCTAAAATATTTGTAGACAGCTATAGAGATCACATAGCTAAGCATTTTGTAAATACTTTAGTTGAAAATATTGAATTTTGAAGGATCCTAAAAGGATATTATAAATTTGACAAGATGTTTTAGCATAAATTTTAAAATATAGCTAAAGTTGAAAAGTACTTAGCTTGATAACAACATTTTCAAATTATCCAATTTACTTTAGAGAGGTATCAGAGCCTTACAGTTCAAGCATGCTTAGTCTTAAAATCTTAACATTGTTTACCAACTGTCTAACCTTTAGCTACTGGCTGATTGCCTAGAGGGCAGCAGCTTTCACTTGGTTAGTCGAGTTAAGTCATTTGGTCCAGTTAAATTTGACTAAGGCTGGAAGACTTGACTTGATTACTGTAAATAACGTATTTAACGCCTAGACTCATATTGATGCACAATCATAAGCATTCTTGAGTCCAAGCTGTACCCTATGCATCTCACGCTGTTCTAAGTTTTTCCAAACACGGATATGGTAAGCCTAGGTGTTTGTGAGATGCTCTGGCTGAAACTAGGGGAACATGATTTCTAGGGTTAGAGCCTAGACTAAGTCCTAAATTTTGAAAAACTAAGAAGTTGGGATTTTTAAAATTATTTTTCCTATTAGCTTAAAAACAACAAGTAAATTTTGAACATCAAGTTAAAAACATTTGAAACACAGATCTATTCTACCCAACACATTCCTATTTGCCGTCTAAGTGTACTGAACTCTAGTTCAGGTAAGGGTTTTATGAAGATGTCAGCTAGGTTTGATTTGGACTCAACATGGTTAAGTAGAATTTCACCTTTAGCTACATGATCCCTTATAAAATGGTGTCTTACCTCTATATGTTTGGTCCTAGAGTGATGAATTAGATTTTTGGTGAGATTAATTGAGCTTATGTTATCAATTAAAATTTTTGTTTTATTATATTCTAGTTGGTAATCTTTTAGAGTATGCATCATCCATAAAAGTTGAGAAGCACACTCGCCTAGGGCTATGTATTCAACTTTAGTAGTGGATAAAGCAACACATTGTTGCTTTTTGCTTGACCAACTTACTAGGCACTGACCTAGAATCTGGCAGCTACCACTTGTGCCTTTTCTATCTAGTTTGCACCCGGCATAGTCTGAATCAGAGTAGCCAAATAGGTCAAAGGTGCAAGTTCTTGGGTACCAAAGTCCTACATTTATGGTGCCCTTAATGTACCTAAGTATCCTTTTGACATAGGTTAGGTGTGACTCTTTTGCACATGATTGATATCTTGCACACATACCTACTGCAAATAATATGTCGGGTCGGCTTGTAGTTAGGTAGAGTAAGCTACCTATTGCACTTCTATAGTACTTTAGGTCTACTGATTTTCCTTCTGGGTCAGAATTAATGTTAATATTAGTGGCTATTGGGGTATTTATAATTTTTGAATTTTTCATTCCAAATTTTTTAATTAGGTCTTTAGCATATTTGGTTTGATAAATATAAATACCATCTTTGGTTTGTTTAATCTGTAAGCCCAATAAAAAGTTGAGTTCCCCAACCAAACTCATTTCGAATTCATTTTCCATTAATTTAACAAATTCTTTTAAAAGTTTAGAATTTGTTGAACCGAAAATTATATCGTCAACATATATTTGGGCTATAAAAATATTTTTTTCTAAGGTTTTTACAAATAAGGTCTGATCTATTTATCCTTGGTTAAAGCCCTTGGATATTAGGTAAGATAATCGTTCATACCATGCCATAGGGGTTTGTTTTAGTCCATATAAGGCCTTTTTCAGTTTAAATACATGGTTTGGGTAGTCTAAGTCTTCAAATCCGAGGGGTTGACTTACATAGACCTCTTCCTTAATAAATTCATTAAGGAATGCAGATTTTACATCAATTTGGTATAACTTAAACCCTTTATGTGTTGCATAGGCTAACAATATCCTAATGGATTCGAGTCTAGCTACTGGTGCGTAGGTTTCGTCATAGTCTAAGCCCTCAACTTGACTAAACCCTTTGACTACTAGTCTAGCCTTATTTCTTATTATCTCACCCTGATCATCCAACTTGTTTCTAAATACCCATTTGGTGTCTATTACTGATTTATCTATGGGTTTAGGTACAAGTTCCCAGACTTGGTTTCTATCAAATTGGGCTAACTCTTCCTGCATAGCAATGATCCAGTCTGGGTCAGGTAAGGCTTCTTCTATAGTCTTAGGCTCAATCTTTGAAATAAGGACAATCTGACTCAGGTTTCTATACGAGGATCTAGTTCTAACTCCTAGGTTTGGGTCACCCAAAATTTGGTCAGGTGGGTGAGAAGTACCTATTCTTGTTGGTCTTATATTTGTGTTAGGAGTTAGTTCCTCTAGTTTACTAGTGTTAAGTTGAATTTCATCGTCTTCTATAATTCTTGGGTTAATGTCAACACTTTGATCTATATTTGGTAGATTATTTTCTTCATCAAATATTACATTAGTTGTTTCTTCAACTTTTAGGGTATTTTGATTATAGACTCTATAAGCCCTACTGGTTGTAGAGTATCCTAAAAAGATTCCTTGGTTTGATTTGGGTGTAAATTTTCCTAAGTAGTCTTTAGTGTTTAAAATATGAACTTTACATCCAAATACTTTTAAATAGTTTAAGTTGGGAATTTTATTATAATATATTTCATAAGGTGTTTTATGATGAAGTTTGTTAATCAGAATTCGATTTTGAATATAGTTTGTCGTATTTATTGCTCCAGTCTAGAATTGATGATTTAGATTATATTCGTTTAGCATGGTTCTAGCGGCTTCTTGTAGGGTTCTATTTTTCCGTTCCACTAGACCGTTCTGTTGAGGGGTTCTAGGGCATGAAAATTCGTGTTTGTATCCGTTGATTTCACAAAATTGGATAAGCCTATGATTTTCAAATTCTCCCCCATGATCACTTCTTATCCTTTTAATTTTAGTATCTTTTTCATTTTCTGTTAATTTACAAAAATTACAAAAGACTTCAAAGGTTTCATCTTTTGTTTTTAGAAATTTTACCCAGGTGAACCTGGAGTAGTCATCAATTATAACTAAGCAATACTGGTTCTTGCTTAGTGACTTGGCTCCATGTGAATCAAATAGGTCTAGGTGAAGGAGCTCAAGTAAAGAGTTAGTTCTATCTAAAAAAATGTGGAATCGCCACATCAGCGGCCCCCCTAGAGCCGGTCCCACGGATATGGAGGGAGGTAAATGCAGGTACACAGGTGGAAAGTGCATAGCGGAGACGTTAACCTCAGGCAGTGATACCCCGGGGATCGACCCCTGGACCTTTCAGCCACAGAACCATGCACTCCCCATCTGTGCTACGCCCTGGGGACAGAGTTAGTTCTATCTAGATTGGTTGACTTGTGGGTTGACTTGGTTTGTTTTCCTTGTTGACAAGGATGGCAAATTGTATTTTCTAGGTTTCTTAATTTGGGCAATCCTCTAACTAAGCCATTTTGACTCATTTTCGAAATGAGTCTAATATGAGTGTGACCCAGTCTTCTGTGCCACAAGTTGGTTTCCTCTTGTTGTGTCAAGAGACACTTTATTGAGGGTAGGTCAATTATATAGATGTTATTTTTTCTAAGTCCTTTAAGTCTGATTTCGGGGTTATTGATGTTTTTAATTAAGCACCCAGAATTATCAAAGGTAACTAAGTATCCACTATCACATAATTGGCTAATACTTAATAGATTAAAATTAAAATTTTCAACTAATAGAACTTTTTGAATGATAAAATTGGAGTTAAGTTCGATATTACCTCTTCCGATTACCTTAAGTTTACCGTCGTTGTCGAACGCAATTGACCCTATGTTCTTCAGTTTGAGCTTAGTAAATTTCAATCTATCTCCAGTCATATGTCTGGAGCATCCACTATCTATCATCTATTGATCCAATTCCTACACATAAAGTAGTTGATTTGGATTCTTTTAATGGATTAAAAAATAGTTTGATTGAATTAAGCTCTCTATTTTTCCATCTCACCCGTACTAGGTTTTCAATCAGTTATTCCTATGGGTGATTGTGAGATCGATGAATTAGGTTAATTAATTTGAAAAAATAATTTTAAGTTAATTAATTTTTGAAAAATATTTTAAGTTAATTAATTTTTGAAGTTAATTTAAGTTAATTAATTTTTGAAAAATAATTTAAGTTAATTAATTTTTGAAAAATAATTTGAGTTAATTAAATTTGTTGAAAAATAATTTAAGTTAATTAATTTTTGAAAAATAATTTAAGTTAATTAAATTTTGAAAAATAATTTAAGTTTATTAAATTTTGAAAAATAATTTAAGTTAATTAAATTTTGAAGAATAATTTAAGTTAATTAAATTTTGAAGAATAATTTAAGTTAATTAATTTTTGAAGAATAATTTAAGTTATAATTTAAGTTAACTAATTTTTGAAGAATAAATTTTTGAAGAATAATTTAAGTTAATTAATTTTTGAATAATAATTTAAGTTAATTAATTTTAAATTTGAATTAGTTTTAATTATGAATTTAATTTTCAATTGAGTTAATTTTAATTACAAATTTAATTTGAAATTTGAATTAGTTTTAATTTATTTTAATTACGAATTTAATTTTAAATTGAATTAATTTTAATTACGAATTTAATTTTAAAATTGAGTTAATTTTAATTACTAATTTTGAGTTAATTTTAATTACGAATTTAATTTGAAATTTGAATTAGTTTTAATTACGAATTTAATTTGAATTGTGAATTTGAATTAATTGTGAATTTGAATTAATTTCTATTCCTCAGTCATCTCACCTAATCTAAATTTTCAATTAGGGAATCCTATAATTTTTGTGAGATGAATTATGGTTCAATTTTAGGGTTTGGTTTAACTTTGTGTTAGATTCAGGTTTAGCTTTGGGTTCAACAAGTAGGCATTCTTTGGATAAACTTCTGGGTTATGGTGAGTCACAAGGACATCATTAAAGTAATCATGCCTTCGAGGTTTTCCAAATAGTCCTACCCATTGAACTTAGTACAAAACCTTGGTCTAACTGGTTAGGATCCATAGAGGGTAACTTCGGTTAGTTCCACTTAGCCAAACGCACCAGGTCGAAGTCATATCTTCCTAGACATGCGATGACTAAGCTTCCCCAACGTACTATCATCCAATACTTCGCCAGTACCGTGAATCAAGTTAAATCTAGCCCACTTTAATCTAACCTTAATTACCCTGCCGGGTAGTCTACTCTTGGTTACCCTTCGGGTGGATTAAATTTGGAGGTGCCAGCTATTCTGGAGCCTTCCTTTGGAGTTTGACTTTAATTTGGAATTTAATTTTATTTAATTTTAATTTTAATTTTATTTAATTTGAGTTTTAAATTTGAATTTATCTTTCAATTTTAATGGTTTTTGCATTTACTCCCCCTGGATCATAGCCTCGATATGGTCTATCGAGGTAATGTATTTGATCCTTGGGAACCCAATATTGTCCAAGTCCAACTTGATTGACCAGGTTGGACTTGAGGACCCATGCTTGGAACATTTTTCTATTTGTTCTTTGTATAAGTGATAAATATGATTTATATTTCTTTTTCGATTTGAATCCTAGTCCAATTCTATTGTAGATTGCCCTTTGTGTTCCAAGAATTAAGTTAAGGTTCTTGGAACCCAAAGAGAATCGTTCTAATGTTTTCTCCAGATCCTTGACCTGAGTTTTCAGGCTGGAATTCTCTTCCTCAAGTTTTTTGACTTGAGTTGAGTTTCCAGTCTGAACTGGTTCAGTCAAAGGTTTGGAGTTAGTTACTTCTTTAAGGATAGCTACTTCCTTTAGAAGTGACTTAATTCTAAGATTAGACTTAGCTAGTTTTCGTAATAAGTAATTGACTAGATTGTTTAGTCGAGGGATACTTACAGAGGAATCGGGCTCTTCGGAAACTGATACGGATCCGTGGCTTCTTTCCGATTCTGCTTCCGACTCGCTCTCACTCTCGGACACATCGATCTGGTCTCGGGCCATCAGGGCAAGAAGGCTTGATTGTTCGAGCTCGTCGTCGGTATCCTCTTCTGAAGATTCTTCAAAAGTTTCTTTCAGCACCTTCTTCTTCCTCTGCTTCTTTGCATTCTGATTGGGGCAGTTTGCCTTGATGTGCCCTTTCTGGTTGCACCCGTAGCAGACCACCTCAAACTTGACCTTTGAGCTTGGTTGACCCTCCTTGGATTGGACTGCCTTCTTTAGGTCTTTCTTATTGAAGCCCTTCTTCTTCTTGTAGAGCTTCTTTACCAAGTTCACGTGTTCGGTTGTTAGTTTGTCGTCTTCATCGTCTGAGTCTGGTTCTGGTTCCGACTCTGGCTCGATTCTTCATCGTGATCTTGGTTCGCGTGTTCTACTGGTACCTGTAAGCAAAGCTACACCTTTCTCGGGTGGCTGTGTATTAGTCTGCTCATGAAGTTCAAATTCAGAAAATAATTCATCTAATCTAATGGAAGATAAATCCTTGGAGACTTTGTAGGCATCTACCATTGATGCCCACAATGTGCTCCTCGGAAAAGCATTAAGTGCGTACCTTATGATGTCCCTGTTCTCGACCTTTTGCCCGATCGCATGGAGGGAGTTTAGGATGTCTTGTATACGAGCGTGAAGTTGGCTGGTCGTCTCGTCTTCCTGCATTTTTAGATTATACAGTTTATTAAACAATAGATCACACTTACTTTGGTTTCGGAGGAGCCCTCGTGCAGTTCAATTAATTTCTCCCACAGCTCCTTTGCAGTTGAGAACGGACCAACTCTATTGAGCTCCTCCTTGGTCAGTCCACACTGGAGGGTGCAGGTAGCTCTTGCATTAGCTTCCACCTTCTTGATTAGGGTCGGTTCCCATTTTTCGCAGGGTGTTGGCTTGCCATCTTCATCGGTTGGTAGTTGAAGTCCGGTCTTGACGATCATCCAAGTTTCGAATTGGATTTTCAAAAAATTCTCCATCCGCCCCTTCCAGTATCTGAAATCCTCTCCGGTGAAAAGTGGGGGACGAACGGTGCTATAACCTCTTGTTGGGCCATTGAAACCTTGCGTGGCAAAAACAAAGAAAATCTGTTCCAAGACTAAGTCTTGGATTAGTAGTGCGGGAGAAAAAAAATATTACGAACTCGATTGGTGTTGCACCTGATTCGAGCAAAACCGATTCGTAAAAAGAATTAGAATGTAGCTACAAAGCTAATTCTAATTGACTCCGAAAAGATTAAAAAGATCACGTAAAATTGCTTTGAATGGTGGTTGCACCAATTCAAAACGACCCCGCTCTGATACCAATTGTTGGATCGAAAGCGCTAGAGGGGGGGTGAATAGCGCTCGTGGTTTCACAATTTTCATATTCGGAAATCGTTCAAAAGTAACGCAGCGGAAATAATAAGGAGATAATAAAAGAAAAGAGGCAAACACAGAAGACACCAGAGGTTTACTTGGTTCGGAGCCTTGAGCGACTCCTACTCCAAGGCCCGCAATCGTAGATCGCTTTCGGTGGGCAACAACTATAATATCACAAAGTTTACAATTGATTATTACAATAAGTGCACTAATGAAAATATACCGACAGTACAAGAGATGTAGACGTAGTCGCTGAATGTCGGAGTAGTAGAGCGTCGCAAAAGCGTTTGGAGCAGCACACGGAAGAGCGCAGGTTATTCTGTTCGAGTTGTTCTTCTAAGCTGCACCTCGAGGCTCCCTTTTATAGCTCTGCAAAAGCTGATCCAGATCCCCAAGGCTCGGGATCAAGTTTGACCCGAGGCGAATCGGTCGATCGATCACCGGTTCGGTCGACCGATCAGATGACCTCCACCTCATCTGATCCGCTCGCTCCGCCTCGATCCAATCAACTTTTATCCGAGGTTCGGTCGACCGATAAACAGGTTCGGTCGACCGATCAGCTGCTCTGACTCAGTCCAGCCGGCCTGATCTAGTTGACGCCCAACCTTGGTTCGGTCGACCGATCCGATCCAACCTCCGGAGATCTGATCTGCTAGCTTGGGGGTTCGGTCGACTGATCCCAAGGTTCGGTCGACCGATCCTGGTCAGTCCTAACCCTGCATAAAAATATTAGTTTCCTGCAAAATAGAGTTAAAACACAAACGATAATATATAGAAATAAATTTGACAGTCTCCAGACTGTCCGGGTCTGACTTCGGATTTCCGACCGGAAACCCTAGGTCGATCCGACGCCTACTATTCCCACTACGGGGAACGCGTCCTCATCTACTCCACTCAGGAGATTTACCTGTTGCCAGTGCGATCCTCCAGATCGACTGGACTTTTGCTCGGCGCTCGATGCCTCCGGACTTTCTGCTGGACGCCCGCTTCCCGACCCGTCCAGTCTTCCACCTGGTTCGCGACAGCAGGACTTTCCACCTAGGGTTACCACCCCCTAGGACTTTTGCCTGAAGCACTCGATCCGCCAAGACTTTCCGCATAGGGTTACCGCCCCCTATGAGCTAGGGTTACCGTCCCCTAGAATCTTCAACCTGCCTAACCGCAGCTAGGTATTTCCTGAAACACTCAATCAAACTGTTAGATCACAAATAAGCTTAACTCTGAATTCCTTTGCCATTATCAAAACAACGGTTTGATCGTCGGATGCTTTCCGCACCAACAGTTAATCGATCAACGATTACCCAAATCGCGTCATGTCTCGTCGTGTCCTAGGCAATCCCACTACAAAATCTATAGTGATGATAGACAAGACAAGACATCTAGCTACTTAAGTTAAGGCCCATATGTGAGAGTACTTTCATTGGACAATTCACTAATAAATCTGAATATTACAAATACAAAGAGATAATAATTTAAGTGCAATAAATAAAATTATACCGACAACTAAAGAATTGAAGTTGCAAGCTTTCGGTCGTCGGAGCAACGTTACAACGTCGTAGAGTCATCTTTTGATCAACATGCAAGACAGAAGATTGTTGGAATGAGTGTCTCTTGTTGGCTGCTCGAACAAGGGTTTTATAGGCTGCGGAAGGTGCCTCCAGTCTTGTCCAAGGCGCCTCCAGCAACAAAGTTTATCCCCTAAGCTTCGGTTGTGATAATCACCGCAATATATGATTTTTATCCTCTAGAGGGCACCTTTTTGCTCTCCAAGGCGCCTCCATGCCCAACTCCAAGGCACCTCCAACCGCATGGAAGGCGCCTCTATGCCCTTATGCGCAGGGTCTTTAACTAGGATATCCGAGGCTCCTCTAGCGTCACAGGAGGAGCCTCGAGCACTGTTCACCCTAAGCTTCACTTTATTTTTGCTCCTGAAAAAACATGGTACTCTAGCAGAAACATATTAACCTATAAGACAAAATTAGCATAATAAAAATATAGTGTGTTGATAGTTTTAGGACTGTCTGATTCTGACTTTAGGATTTCTCGTGAAACCCTAGGTCGAACCGGCACTTACTATTCTCTTACTGAGGAACGCGTCCTCATCTACTTCTCTAAGGAGAGTTTACCTGATGTCAAACCGATCCTCCAGACAGTTTGGACTTTTGTTCAGCATCCGAGACTTCAGGACTTTTCACTGGATGTCCAAACCCCGACCTATCCAGTGTTTCGCATGATGTCCGCGACCTCCATGACTTTCACCTACTATCCTTAACAAGCAGATTTTTTACCCGATGTTCTTGACCTGCTAAGATTTCTGCCCAATCTCTCGGATCAGGATTTTCTTGCCTATGCACAATTAGAGCTTTTTATCTGTCTAGTATTTACTAGGACTTTTACCTTACCTAAGTATACTTAGAATTTTTCTACACATTCATTTAAACTTATTAAAACCACAATAATCCTTAACTTTGAACCCTTTATCCTCACCAATTCGATCATCTGATATTTCTTATTCCAATAGATTATTCATTTGCTATTTTATTTCATATTTTTTTAAAACTAGATCTATGTTCTTATAATTTTTTTTCTTATTATACGAATTCATATAACATATTAAAATTCATGCAACATGGGATTTTTAATTTTCAATTTTTAAGAACTCTGCCATTTGATTCATTTATCTAATTGATATAAATAAAAAGAACGAAGTGGTTGCGTTTTCGTTTTAGCAACCTTCTTTCATCTAACAATGTTGGAATTTTTGCCTATTGTCTGTCGGTAATGAAAGAATGAAGACAATAATAATAATTTAATAATCGAAAAGTTGGCTCGGATGGCGATCAGGTGGCGGCGCGAACGAGCGGAGAATGGGGCGACATGGCTAGATGCGGCGAAATGAGAATGTCGTCGTAGCGCCGACCGTTCCTTGGCAGGCTCAGCCGCAGCGCCGCGGCCGCCGCCCACTTCTTCTTCTTCTCGTTCGTCGCCCTGTGCCTTTCGGCGCGGGCCATGAAGGCCCTGATCCTGCCCAACGCCGTGTCCATCGTGTCCTTGTCCATGTTGGCGAAGCACACCCTGAACCACCCCGACTCGGCGCAGTGGAACGAGGCCCCCGGCGAGATGTTCAGCTTCACCTCGTGCACGATGATTCGCCACAGCTTCAGCTCCTCCTCCACCGTCTTCGCCTCCAGCAGATGGCGCAGGTCCATCCAGCAGAACAGCCCCGCGTTGCTGTCCAGGCTCCGGACCCCGACCTCCCTCAGCCCCGCCTCGAAGGTCCTCCGCCGCTCTGCCAGCCGCCGCCGACTCTCCGCCAGGTACTTCGAGGTGAACTCCTCGTCGCCCAGCATCGCCGCCAGCAGATGCTGCGTCTGCGTCGAGACCAGCCCGAAGCTCGACATCCGGCGGGCGCACCGCACCACGGCGTCGTTGAAGGAGTAGATGACGCCGACGCGGAACCCCGGCAGTCCGAGGTCCTTCGAGAGGCTGTAGACCACGTGGATGAGGTCGCGGTTGAACCTTCCGGGCTCGTCTTCCACGATCTCTGCCACGCTGACGAAGTCCGGGGAGTCGAACACGGTGCCGGAGAAGATCTCGTCCACGACCAAGTGGATGTTCTTGTCGTTGACGAAGCTGACCAACGACCGGAGGGTCTCCCTGTCCATGGTGGTGCCGAGAGGGTTCGACGGATTAGCCACGAGCACTCCTTTGACCCTTACGTTGTTTTTTACCGCCTCTTGGTACGCCGACTCCAACGCGGATTGCGTGATCTTGAACTTGTTGGAGCTGTAGCAGTCGAAGGGCAGGAGCTCCACCCCTGTTCTCCACCGGAAATCTCGATCGAACCCCGGATAATAAGGGGTCGGGATGAGGAAGGCCTCGCCGGGGTTGGCGAGGCAAAAGGCCATGGTCTCCTGCGCTCCGGTGGCTCCGCCGCTCATCACGACGCGGTCGGGGTCAAATCTGACCCTGCCTCCCCTCGCCTTCTCCATGAATCTGGCAATGGCCCTGCGGAAGGAAGAGAGGCCATGGTAGTCCTGGAAGTTGCCAATGTCCCTGAACTGTGAAATTCCCTCTCGCGTGCAAATCGAAGCCTCCGGATTCCTCTTCAACCAGTCCTCAATCAAGTCAAAGCAGAGCTGCACGGACGCAGAGAGAGAGAATTAAGAACCACAGCTCAATCGACTGTAGCAATGTTTACATATAATCAAATACCTGATTCTCTGCGAGACCCATTTGGATGACTCCTTTGGGATTATGTTTGGGGTGGAAAGGATCGCTGTCGTAGGCCTTCCAGCCATCGAAGTAGGAGCAGTTCTCGCCGTGGCCGTCGTTGGTCGCAATCCTGGAGAGCAACTCGAACTCGCCTGTCTGCCGCATCCCCATGAACAACTAATTAACTATCAGGAATAAGAAAAGAAGAAGCAGAAGAGGATCTATGTCGGAGAGGCAAGCGAGGGGGCGAGTATTTATAGAGCTGAATTTCAAAGGTCAAACGAGAGTAGTCCACGGCCACATGGATAGAGGAAACTGAGGTGGAAAGTGATGACGATCGAGCGTGTGACTGGGTGGAGAGGAGTAGGACCAACTAGAGTTGTTCACGTGGCCACCGTGGAAACATGCTAAGTTATTCAAAAGACGGAAAGCAGGAGTGTGAAGCAGGAAGGAAGGCGCAGTATGCACGCTCAGACATGACGATGGATCTTCTATCGATCGATACTCGTCGTTGTCCTCTAGATCGTAGTTTGCGTGATCGATGACGATTCTTTCCGAGTTGTTTGGAGCCATCGATCGATCGGCTGCTATGCGATGTGGGACCGACTGATTGTTCTGCAATTTATTGCTCCGTCGCATGCATTAAAATTTGATCAAATCCGAGTGAAGGAGGGAGTTATAAGTGAGCAAAGCTCTCGCGCCAAGTGTTCCAGACTCTCGAGTTGATCGGCCAAGTTATAAGTTAGCTTGCTTTCACACTTCCAAATTCTCGTATCGTTTGACTGAGTTATAAGCGAGCTAAAGCTCTCGCGCCAAGTATTACAGACTCTCATGTCATTCAGCCGAACTTTAAGCAAGCTTAGTTCTCGCGCTTTTTATTACTTAAGTAGACTGGAGAAGCTAAGTCTCAAATACGAAAAGTAAGCTATAAGTTAACACATCTACAGAACAAGAACTCTAAAACGCATGACAGACATGAATTGAACCAAACTTAGAAAATTTTTTACAAAGTTACTTGGTTGTTACAAGAAATGGTTAACAAACTTAAAAGTAAACTAGACAGGTCGGCAATAATATCATCGAGAATGCCCTCTAGGATCTTCTACTTTTTTATGAAGGATGGAGGAACCTCGGCGAAAAGATAGTCACCTTCTTTTAGCTGCTGAATGGTTCCATCAATACCATAGCTAAAAAGCTTGATGATTTGGTCATTCAGCATCTGGTTGAAATCCCTCGAGCGGAGATACTCCACTCTATAGGTTTCCAACCAATCGAGCTCTTCCTCCTTATACTGGCAAGTTCGGCCTTCAGTGATTATAGATCGATGTCTTTCTTGTCGATTATTCTTTTGTGCTCGCCAAGCTGGAGTTTGTGGCTTGGCTGCTCGATCGTGCGGCCGACTTGCTCTGCGGGCAAGGTTGCCTCCGCCTCCTCCAACTTCTTCATTAGGGTCCGAGCCTCCTTATTTTTTATGTCGAGGTTTTCAATGGCCCTGAGTTTCCGAGCGTCGGCCGAGCTAATCTTCACCTAAAAATTTTGGGCTTGATTCCTAAGCTTTTCCAACTTGATGGCCTAATCATGGTTTTTGTTCTTCTCCACAGTCAAGGCTTGTTCGGATCCAAGGAGATGCTCAGATTGTTTCTCCAAGTCTTCCTTCAATTGTGTTGGCTTTGCAATTAGGCACTCGATCAAGACTTGGGAAGTGCTCGCATCCCCGCTTGCTATCTGCGCCTGCATGAGCTCATGGTCCAACTAGGCCAGCCTTTATTAAAGAGCTAGGTCGTCCACCCAAAACTAATACACAAAGAAATTGGCTACGTAAGGCCAAGTGGAAAATGTAAATTTAAAAATGATATATGAGCTTACCCCAGTCGAGTTTTGGCTGAAATGATTGGTCAGCTCATCGGGAGTGATGGTCGCCACTCTGGCTCTGGATTTTACCCAGGTTTGGGCCAACATACCTTGGATCCGTATCTTGTGTTCAAGTGGGTGTGGCTGCTTAGGATCGAGGTACGACCATTCATCAGTCGACAATCTAAGGATGTCTGTTACAGGCCTGTGTGAACTAGAGCCGACCGGCTCTAAGCTGGCCTTGCCCTTAGATTTGGAAGTTGGATTGGAGTGGATGATGGAAAAGGGGGTTGCAGGGCCGGTTGGGGAACATAAGTCGCCGATTGGGTGGCAGCTTCCGTTTGAAGCCTCTTGCGGCATTGATGCTGAATCAACAACTCTGCGAAAGTCGTCAATTCTGAAGGCACTGCAACAGGCATTAAGGAGGGCCACTCGGGAGGTAGCTCGCCAGTGTTGGCAGCAGCATCGCTCACTACTACTCTACTAGCCTCTCCTTTGTCGGTCTGTGCTTCTGAGGTCCCAACTGACAGTAATCCATGGCTCTCCAGCTTGACAACTCCCCGAGCTTCTAGCTCTTCATCCACTAACTTAGTGGAGCTGCTAAGTAAAGCCCTAAGCATCACCTTTGCTGCAAAAAAGAAGAAAAAATGAGTTAGATCAAAAAACAAGGAAAGGAAAAGCAGCTCACCAAAAGTACAAGGCAGTCGGGCTCAGACGAAACTTAGCCCAAACATATACAATACGCCCTTCAGCAGCAACTTATGTATGTGGAATTTCAGGCCAATTAGCTACGCAGTGACCTAGAGGTAAGTCGGCTCCCATCGATATTTGCCTAATTTGGGATAGTCCGATAACTACATTTGCCAGCCGATCGAAAAAATAGGCCGATCAGAGAGTTACATATAAAAGTAGTGGGATTTCCAACTCTTATTGAATGAGCGCATCTTATCAAAATAAATAGTGCCCACTCAGGTCTAGAAGAGAAAGACGCCCGGCTCGCACTGTTTGGGATAATAAAAATAATAGAAAATATGAGGATGAAGAGGGATCATGTACAATCAAAAGAGCACCACGATCCACATAATAACCTAAATGAATTTGGTATTAACTGTTGCAAGGAATGTGGAAGTATCTACAGACTTCAGAGAAGAAGGGAGGTATTGGAAAGTGAAGACCATAGTACAATTAATTATTAAAGAAAGGGAGGAAGCCAATCAGGAGACATATAGGGATGATCATATGTAGAAGGGATGATGATTTGGTGGTTATAAGAAATATAATAAGTCATTTTCATTTGATCCATCTCGTCGCCATTGAAATCAGATGAGGTGGAGGTGAACCACAAGCTCGGGACAGCAGGAGGAGGAGAAGGAGAGCACGCCATCAGAGATCAAAAGGAGAAAGAACTTACCGGAAGAGAATCATCGGTGATGAACAGAGAGCAAGGAGCAGAAGCGAATGAAGGCGAAGATGAAGGCGATACAAAGGAGAAGTAAAGGCTTTAAAAGCCCAGTCAAAGGTTATCTAAAGCCATCTGATCAAGGGCTTGGGAAAACAAGATTCGATCAAAACTGTTCAAATTTGAAAAGGTGACTATCATATCGAATCCCAACAATCATCTGTCACATCAAATAATTGGTGGCAGAAGATCACAACACGTGGTGATCAATCACAAGTGGCATTAATGAGGAATGGAAATGATCAACATATGCATAATAAAAAAGCACGTGTGGCATGCTCTACATTAATGGTGAATGATTTGAGCGATTTCCTAGAAATCAAGATGATGTCAACAGTAACTAAAAGACAATATGAGTACAGGTGGCTGCTCGGGGAAGAAATCAGAAAAGAGCTAACAAATAGCTAAGTGTCTTTCACATTTGATCCGAGTGGGGTCACCCTCGGGGTCGATCCAAGCGATGTTACTCTCGAGGACCTCCGACTGGGAAGCAATAAGTCTCCTTAGAAGCTGTAAGGGCATTAATTGTTCATGTCAAGCTGCGACCCAAATAACAAAATGCCCAGTCGGGAAGATTCACAAAAAATATTAATTGTCTAGTTAGTTAGACTTGCAGCTTCCTTCAACTAGACTTGAGGGGAAGACTTGTGATACAGTGATAAAGATGAACCCCCAAAAGTGGATCAAAGAAGCAAAGACCGACTAACATGGAGATCAAAGTCAAACGGTCAAAGTTACAAGGTTAGATGGATTACGAGACCACGGACTGTGGATGGCTGAGCGAGCCTCCAAAGTCAGTCAGACTTGAAAGGCCAACTAGACCGTCCAAGCGGTCGTCCTCTGTAACTTGCAGCTGAGGTTAAGAATCAAATATTAAGTTACCCGGCCTACCACCCTAGCCGATTGGATCTTAGGTCCAATCGAGCATAACGCGCCTCTCCGACAACAGTAAAGCCGAATAGGTCAGTAGCTTCACTTTGTACGACCGAGCTGGTGATATCTCGGCCGAGTGGTGCCCGATTGGCATACAATGGGACCCACATGTATATTTTATCATACTCTTTTGGAAGTTAATACCGCCAACAGAATATCCAGTAGGCAAATAGTACTTTAGAAACTTCTCACCTATCACATCACACAAATTTACATGCTCGCTTAAGGAAAAATGTCAGAGACACTCTTCGACTTATTTTTTCTTAGGAAGTTTTGGAAAATGTGCATAGGCTTTGAGATACGTGCAGAGGCGCTACAGTAACACTATGAAAGGAGATCTTTATCTATAGACGGAGATATGCGATGCTTCATTATTCTATACACTCTCTATTACTATTCACTGCTAATATTCTCTCCTCCCAAATTGAATATTGATTTGAACATCAAAGGATCAATATCAGAGATCCTTTCCTTAGCCCGGCATTAACAATCGCTATATTACAGATAGCGCTGAATCTTTTTTTCAGTCAACAATAAAATCACATTCTTAGCCAATTATATTCATAGCTTTCGGATTTGATCAAAGGCTATTTGAATGCAAATTTGGACTTTTGCTGGTAAACCTTAAGCTGCCGGGCGGCGATGGCGCACCCAAAGAAGGGAATGTTGGTCGAGTGTTCTCTCGGTGCTGTGGTCGTACGAGCAAGAGATAGCAAATTGCTCTTTTATTTTAAAAAACAGACTTAGGTCAACAATTACCTACTTAAAAAGCATTCTCGATCAATTCTTGAGTGGCAAGCAAGTTGCCACGAGACGACGTCAGTAGAAAGCGTGCATCGACTGACGTAGAATAATATGTTTTATTATGTCTTACGAGGAGAAAAAGAAAAATCTATGTATGCATCATTAAGTTGAGTCAAATCAAGAACACGGGCAATCCAGTTGAACAACAACTACGCTGACTATTGTATATATTTGACCGCAGAGAAGATTGTGCTAATTAGTATAGTAATTTCTGCACTAAATTAGATCATTCCAATGTAAATTTTATGAATTTTTTAAACCCTTAAATTTAGCTGAAATAACAAAGTAGGACATACACCTAATCGAAACATGCTTAGTTTGAAATCCATGTCCCTTCCAACTACCGACCATGCACCACAGAACCACACGCAGAGATGGACCCCGAGCAATTACGGTGCAATAGTTGGGGGACCCCGAGCAATTATGGTGCAATAGTTCGGGTCGGATCCCGCGTTAAACTGGACATGTCTTTATCCGATTTAATAAGAATTTATTTATATTCGTACCATATATATGTATATATCAGATTAATTAATTCATTAAATAAGTTTTAAAACTCATTAAATTGAACGAAAAATAAGTCATAGGGCCATGCTTCATGCGAGCATCTTTTAAACGAGGAGAGAAGTTTTCCGTGTCCATTCCCAACACTCGGAGGTGGCGTTTGGCGCGCTGGGGAGATCTTCGCTTGTCCAGCTCCCGCTTGGAGATTTCAACGACGATACGTCAGCTGCTACGTAGTGATGGACCATGCAAAATGAAGTTGGCGTGGGAAATGTGCACAGGTGGAGAACGAGGACGGTGGGGGATTGATTTGGCAAAAATGTCGCCAGGTGTCGCGCATGCACGATCCACTTCGTAACAATTTATGGAAAGATAAATTTAAAAATTAAGTATGCTCCCTTTAAATAAAATTACGGTAAATTTTAATGGAGAGAATCTAATTGATCAGAATCTATATAAAGCGTTTTGTTACATATAATCTTAATTAATACATGTCAATTAAAAAAATAAATATAAAGAGTTACATTCTATTTGATCAGATTCGGATTATTCAGCATTGTCTATAAAAATTATTGTATTAAAAAAGATTTTTATATATTTTATATAGCATTCTATTTTTTTTTTAATATAAAGGGAAGTATTGAGGCTAGATCTTCTAGTCCATAATCTTCTGAACCAGAGGGATCTAGACCTTATATGTTTATTGATGGGATGAATTAGACCCCATCTATTTAACAGGTGGGGTACAGTCTACCTATCCAATGAACATGCAAAAGTCCAGGATTGATCGAGGGATTCTGGAACAGAGGATCCCTGTCCGGAAGTCTTGGCGCAACGATAAAGTTATTATTTTGTGACCAAAAAGTCACAGGTTCGAATCCTGAAAATAGTTTCTTACAAAAAGCAGAGTAAATCTACATACAATGGATCCTTTCCCGAGACCTCGTATAGCGGGAGCTTCGTGCCGGACTACCCTTTTTTTTATCAAATTTTTTAATATGAAACTTTGATTGAATCCAACAATCCTCCTCTCAGATAAAAAATCATTATTATTCTACCGTCCCAACAAACATTTGGTTACTTTTAACCTTCTTCGAACCTCTCCGTAAGCATTTGGTCATTCTGATATGTTCCGGATCTCCCCGCAATTGGCTCGGGCCCCAGCGAACATTCGATTACTTTTGACCTGCTTCGGGACTCTCCGTGAGTATTTGATAATCCTGATCTATTCCGGGGCTTCCCGTAAGTATCCGGTCAACCTGATCTACTCCGATCCTATCCTCAACTTCGTTCAAGGTCACCTCATATGACATCTGGTATGAATCATGATTCTAATACTATTTATTAGGATCGAAGAATATTCACACATCTTTATAATGATATGATATGCCCACTTTAGATTACGTCTTCATCATTTTATTTTTAGACACGGCCTAAAATATCTTATATTAATAAAAATATCTTATAGTTTTTTTAAACTCATGATCTGTTTAAAATCTTTCCCATATTAATTTTAATTAAATCCCAACAAAAAATACTTCTCCCAACTTCGTTATTTAATTTAGTAATTCTATCACATGCTAACCGACCGAGAGAATTGATGAACCAGACAGTGACATCAAATGCAGAGATTGACTCTTCGCAGTATTAGGTTTAGTTGAGGGAGAGTGAAAACAAAAAAAAACGAGGAAAATGACGATAATAATTTATTTCTTGAAAATATTTTTTCCTAAATTAAAGAAACACACGTCTTAAACTTACTGATCCCGAACTAAAGCCCGGGTAAGCTAACACCTTCCTAGGCCGCTATCTAGGCTCCTCATGGAATTGTTGCTAGTTTATCACATGTTTGTCGAACAAAAGTCTTAAACATATTTGGAATGTCTGAATAAAGTATTTGGAGTGATCAATCCTTACAAGTAATATAGTTTAATCGTTGAAGGTAAAACTCTATTTTCAAAATGCCATGTGATACGGGAGGGTGACTCTTGACCTACCAAATTTAGGAGAATGATTCTTTGTCTTGAATCTTTAGAGAAATTTTTTTATAATGTAGAAAAACGAAATAGTTCATTTTTTATGATATCCAAAGCACACATTGCACGTTTAGTATTTTTTTTTTCAAAAAAATACCGTCTATCCAAGCTATTTAGCTTAATTAAGCCATACTCCATTGAAAATTAGTCCAATTGATTGGATGTCGCTTTAATCAAATTGATGTTGCAGTCAAATACCTTTGGCTAAAAGTGCTTAACAGCATTAGAGGCCTTGAATTTATGTTAGATAAGCATATTTGCACTCTTGAAATTTCACTAGGTTTCAGACAGAATATATATATATATATATATATATATATATATTCTGTCTGAAAGCGTGAAGCTGAAAAATTGGAGATATGACAATTCCATTGACTAGATGAAGACCTCGCTCCTATCTGTAAAACAAACCAAAACAGAAAAGAGGTCTCTAGCGTTGACCCTCCGACGTTTAAGTCAGAAACAGAAGAAGATGAATCGAAAATGATGAATCGAAAATAATAGGAACAGAGATGAATCTTGCCTTTCTTCATATCTATCGTATTTTTTTATTCCTATCTTAGTGTCACTTCATACTCCCCTGCTTAATGATATTAATTTGCATACAGAAGGTATCTTTGTCTTGGCTTCTCCGCATTCAATGATAGATGGAGTGCTCTCTTTTGTTTTCTCTTCCCCTTATTAAGTATTTATTTTTTTCCTCTTTTATTATATCGGTTCATTATTCACTGTCAATGACTCAATAGCATACCCCGAGCCGAACAGATGGCCCGCTTGGCCCGCTATCCTAACGATCGGCCTATGTATCCCCCTCTCGCTAGAGTCATGTTGACCGTCTTGACTTTGACCACCATCGTGGTTGTTGACCCATGCCAAGTGGGCTCCTCCTTATCGTTGCATCACAAGCCTCCCCTTTAAGTCTAGTCGAATGAGGTTGTAAGTCCGACTGACTGGACAAGATGTGCCACTAACGACTCTAAAGGCCGAGCTGCCTTCATGCTCCGGTTTTCGATCGGCGACAAGCTCACGCCGCTCAACCCTCTTTCGCGGGGTCATTGCTCAGCCCAAGCCTTTGAAGCAAAAAGATGCATAGGTCGTTCGGATATGTGGTGATCACATGTCTATATCTGATTAGAACGACAAGCAGTTATACTTGTGACAATTTTCTCCTGCTTTCTCCTCGTGCCCCTCGGTCGAGCGCGGTCCTGGCTGATGTCATCTGATTTTCTCGAAGACTGCATAAATCCCTGAAAATCATGGCTGAGCACGAGACTATACCTTTTTAATTAATGCCTTAAATGTTGCCTCATGATCGAAGGACACGTGTCCTATACTACCGTCGCGTGCTTGATATGACAGGCGGATATCCGCTTGTGACGTGATATGCGTCTTTTCAAATTCAATGGTTAGATCTGCTTCTAGGTTTCCGTAACTCCAAATCGGACGGCTGGGGCCGATCGGACGCGAGGTTTATAAACCTCGCGTGCACCGCCATCTTCCTCACCTCGCATCTTCGTCTTCAAGCTTCCCTACGACGCTGCGTGCTTCTCCCTTTCCGATGATCTTTTTAGTAAGCTCCCTCCTTTTAATCGAATTTCATTATTTTCTTGTCGAACTTCGTTTCCAATGGCAAGCTCCTCTCAACCTCCCGTCTCCGTTCCTGGACCCTAGTACACGTTCATCGAGTCCAGGTTCGACGGAGGCGATGCGAAGAGTTTGAGAGTCGCTTTTGAAATTCCCTCTGATTATCAAATTGACCTTCCTTCGGCCTTCGACCGTTCAAATGAGCCGCATCCAGGTTTTATATGCTTCTTTAGGGACCAATTTACTGTAGGTCTACAGTTCCCGATCCACCCTTTCTTCTCTGCCATTTGTAAATATTTTCGTATTTCTCTCCATCTACTAGTGTCGAACTCCTTTCGACTGTTGTGCGGGGTCATCGTTCTATTCCACCCGTATGACATTCCTCTTACTCCTCGGCTCTCCCACTATTTCTATTATCCCAAATTGTCTGAGCCAGGGACTTTTATCTTCCAAGCCCGAGTGGGCCTAGTCTTCTTTGATAAGATGTCGTCCTCCAACAAACATTGGAAGGACTACTACTTCTTTGTTCACTTTCCTGAGCAGGCGGACTTTCAGACCAGCCAACAATTAGAGATGTCGAACCCTCCCGAGCTCAAGAAATACAAGAGTCAATCAGACTACCTTCATGCAGCTTCCAACTTGGCCGGTCAGAAATACCATATCCTCAAGTTGCTGGAGGGCGTCCTCTACGTGTTCGGCCTGAGCCCGATCCACATAAGGCTTCCATCCAACCTAGGTATGCTCTTTCACTTCCTCAACCTTTGAATCTAACTGATTTTTCTTCCTTTTATGCAGCTCGAATCATGTTGCGAGCGTGTCTGATCGGCAAGTGTAAGCTTGCGGATGCAGACATCAACATCGTGGCCTTGGCCGAGCTAGAGATTCATGGTCTGTAGCCGGTCGGTCCCAACGAAGATCTGCTCGGTAAGGAGGAGGGAATTCAAGTGCTAGGGAGTGGTGCTAGAGGAAGTCAGATAGCCGCGAGCGATGCGGCGGCTGCAACAGTGCATCTTTTGCCTGAATGACCATCCATGGTCCCAATAGCAATCACTTCGAAGTCGACAACTTCCGACGAGCCCTTGCGACACTGCAAGAGGCGCTGAGCGGAAGGGGATTCCTCCCAATCGACGACTTTCACCTTGCAGGCTCCATCACCGGTCGTCTTTCATCCCCCTTCCGAGCTGGGCGAAATCATTGCGCCTACTCCTGATCAGGGAGTCGCTGTGCTCCCAAGCTCTATATCTTCCGATAGGACACCGTCTTTATCCGATCTGCTTGAGGGATTAATAGTTACACCACCGGTCACCTTCATGCCACCTCCTTTGCTAGTGGCATGAGTGTACCGCGTTCAACCGACATCATCACCTCAGTCGGCTAGTAGAGCAACGTCAGCCCTATCCGCTCTGAGCGACTGACATAACGACAGTCATTCATCTGCCTATGGACGAGTGGCATGCTTCGGACAGCGCCGAATCCTGAGCCCCTGAGCACCAGATAATTATCCAAGGGCTGCTCGCCTAGATATGGGTCGATTCTAGGGCTTGTGCGACGGTCATGCCCCGGAGGCAATTGTCGACTGTCATACCCAGATGTCCACTGGGGTGAATATTTTTACTTGTATATTCTGATTTATTTCCGCTCGACTCTAATAATTTCTTGGGTTCCTTACAATATTAGGTAGAGAGTCTGGTCATGTGCTAAAGGTTCGTATGTTTAGAGCATGAAGTCAAACAGCTGTGCTCCTCAAGTGGCCAGGCAACGTCATCTCAGGCGCAACTGGAGCGAATGAGTGCTGAGATGGCTCAATTAAGAGTCGATCTGAGTAAGAGCTCCGAGCAGCTAGAGTCGGAGAAGAGCAAAGGTGTCGAGCAGACTGCACAATTGGCTCGGCTTGATAAATAGGTCAGCTCCTTCGAGTCCATGCTTAACTTGGCCAACACTAGGAGGCTCTGGGTCATCGAGGACTTGGAGATCCAAAATAAGGAGTTTCGAGTGCTAGCTCAAAACTTGAAGGATGTGGAGATCTCACTAAACGCCGAGCGGGAGAGCAGGTCAGCCGAACGCTCTGCCATAAAGACCCAACTTGAAACCAAAAATAAAGAGCTGGCCAAGTTGAAAGAAGAGCTGAAAGCCTCTCGAGCTGCCCTAGCAACGTATCAGAAGGTCGAGCCTAGTAGATTCAAGCTCATGAGGTGGGCTTACATCCGTTCGGCGGTCTTTATGACAAGGTCGCCGATCGGGAACTCCGTCTATTCAATCTTGCTATCGACGGGACACTTGATCAACTGAAGGAAGGTGGCTACCTCCCCTCCGGTCTGACAAGCAAGGTCATCAGCCGGGACAAGCTGATTGAGTCACTGCCCGACGATGTTTTGGATTATTTGGAGTGAGCTTGCTTGAGCGAATACTAAGTTATTTTGTATTGTCTTTTATATGCTTGTAAGTTTTATCCGAGTATTGATGGATGGTCACCCATCTGGCATGCCTTTTTATTAATGTCAATCCTTCGTTCTGCGCCATTCAACTTTTTCTTTTTATATTTTTAGATGTTTCATTGCCCTACTGCTCAGGGTTTGAGCTGCGACTGTGAACCACTTACCATGAAGCGAAATATTTCATTGGTATGACTCTGTGGCCCACCGATCAACGTTATGTTACTTGTCAAAATGAGTCATTTTTCATCGGTCTCAGGTTTATAGCTGCTGCTTGGCTGTTGATGTAAACGCAAAGTTTAAGGTTGCTGCTCAACTGTTGAGTGGCTTAGATAGGGTTTTAAGGTCGTCACTCAATCATTGATGATGACAAGGTCTTAAGGTCGCCGCTCGACCATTGGTGAAGACTGGGGTTTAAGGTCGTCGTTCGACCGTTAATGAAGATAATGGTTTAAGGTCACCGCTCGACCGTTGATGAAGACAAGGGTTTAAGGTCGTCGCTCGACCGTTGATGAAGACAAGGGTTTAAGGTCACCGCTCGACCGTTGATGAAGACTGGGGTTTAAGGTCGTCGCTCGACCGTTGATGAAGACTGGGGTTTAAGGTTGCCTCTTGACCGTTGGTGAAGACTAAGGTTTATAGTTGTCGCTTGAAAACTTGGCCGATTAGCTCAAGAGTTAGGAAAGCTTTTGTTGTTTATTCATGTTTGTCCTGCATCCAGAAGACATACACACAAGTACATTTATATTTTCTCACACACCTCTCACCCGACCCTAAAAGGTTGGAGATGATTCGCGCTCCATGGGCGCTCAAGCCGTCTTCCGTCTTCATCTTCCAAGTAGTAGGCCCCCGAGCAAAGTTTCTGTATGACCTTGTAAGGTCCCACCCATGGCGCCTCAAACTTGGTGACACCCCCGATCGGCTTGATTCTCTTCTAGACCAGATCACCGACCTGGAAGGATTTCTGGATCACTCTCCGGTTGTAGTTTTGCTTCATCCGCTGCGGATATGCCATTAGCTGAACAACAACTTTATCCCATGCTTCATCCACTAAGTCAAGCTCCATTAACCTCTGCTCGGTGTTTCCCTCGTCGTAGAGTCGCACCCGGTCAGATTCTACTGCAACCTTCATGGGGACCACCGCTTCTTCTCCATACACCAGTTGGAATGGTGTTACGTCGATCACCTCTTTTGGAGTCATGCGAAGTACCCACATGACACTCGGGAGCTCATTGACCCAACTACCCAGTGTGGTCGAGCCAAGCTCGTAAGCCTCTAAGGATCTCCCAGTTTGTGACTTCCGCCTGACCGTTGCTCTAGGGGTAGGCCACTGAGATGAAGGCCTACTGGATGTCATAGCCTTCGCACCACTCCCTGAGCCTCCGACCCGCGAACTATCTCCCATTATCCAAGACGAGCTGGTGGGGGATACCGAACTGACACAAGATGTTTTGCCAAATGAATTTGAAGACCATCTACTCACTTATCCTAGCCAGTGGTTCGACCTCCATCCACTTTGAAAAGTAGTCTACCGTGACAAGCAGGAACCTCCGCTGACCAGGCATCATGGGAAACGGTCCAACGATGTCCATGCTCTATTGGTCGAACGGGAAAGACACTACGGATGCCTTCATCTCCTCAGTCGATCGGTGCGAGATGTCGTGATACCTTTGGCAGGACAGGAACGTGGCTACTGTATGAGCGGCATCCTCTTGGAGGGTTAGCCAAAAATATCTAGCCAGAAGAATCTTCGAGCCAACGAATTGCTGCCCAAATAGTTTCCACGGGAGCCTTGGTGCACTTCCTGCATGATGTACTCTGTGTCCTTTAGTCTAACGCACTTGAGCAGGGGTCTGGAGAAGGTTCTTTTATACAGCTGATCTCCGACCAAGGTGAATTGCCCGGTCCTCTTCTTTAATAGTCGCACTGCCTCTTGGTCAGCTGGAGTTCTACCCGATCGGAGGAATTCAATTAGCGACATTCTCCAGTTGCTCGAGAAGACCACTCCCTCCATCCGGTTGATATACGCCACTAATGAGATCTACTCGATCGACCGACTGATCACGATTGGGGATAATGAACTAGCTAACTTAGCCAGTTTGTCTGCTGCTTGATTTTCCCATCAGGGGATCTTTTGTACAGTGACCTCTTGAAAATTTACCTTTAGCTTTTCAAAAGCTTCTGCATAAAACTTGAGTCAGGAGCTGCTAATCTCGAATGCCCCTGATAGTTGTTGGGCGGCCAACTGAGAGTCCAAGTGAATGAGGACTTTTGTGGCTCTAACATGCAGTGCTGCTTGTAAGCTGGCTATCAAGGGTTCATACTCGGCTTCGTTGTTGGTGGTCCAATAATCTAGCCGAACGAAAAGTTGCATCCTGTCTTCCCATGGTGAAATGAGCAAAATGTCGATCCAGCTACCTTGTCGAGTGGACAAACCATTGACATATATTCTCCAAGTTGTTATTGGCTCGATGTTGTAGACCTCTGTGACAAAATCAGCCAAGGCCTAAGCTTTGATCGTCGTTTGGGATTGATATTGAATATCAAACTCACTTAGTTCGATTGTCTATTTGATTAGTCGCTCGAATGCCTCTGGGTTGAGGAGGACTCTTCCCAAGGTACTGTTGGTCATGACGATGATCGGATGAGCGAGGAAGTACAAGCAGAGTCTCCGAGCGGCAAGCACCAAAGCGTAAGCTAATTTTTCTAGATCAGTGTAGCGGGATTCAACGTCTTTCAATATATGGCTTAAAAAGTACACGGGTTATTGTTCATGGTCATTCTACTTGACTAATGCTGAGCCGACCGCATACTCGGTGGACGATAAATAAATCCAAAGCGGCTCCCTGGCGCTGGGTTTAGTTAGCACAGGCAAGGAGTTAAGATAATCCTTAAGCTCTTCCAACGCCCGATCGCACTCCGCGTCCCACTGGAATCTTATCGCTCGGCGCAGCACCTTGAAGAATGGTAAACTCCGATCGAATGACTTGGATATGAATCTGGACAGCGCTGTGATCCATCCAATCAGTCGTTGGGCCTCTTTCAAGCTACGGGGCTGGACCATGTCTTGTAGTGTCTTTATCTTGCTCAGATTCGCCTCAATCCCTCGCTCAGTGATGATGTATCCGAGGAAGCATTCACTCTTAGCACCGAACAGACACTTGCTCGGGTTCAGCTTCATCATGTATGTCCTCAAAGTTCGGCATGTTTCTTCGATATCTGCACACAGATCAGCAATTCAGACTGACTTTATTAATATGTCATCGACGTATACCTCCAAGTTGCGACCGATCTGCTTTCAAAACACCTTGTTCATGAGCCTTTGGTAGGTGACACCGGCATTCTTCAATCCGAACGACATGACGTTGTAGCAGAATGTTCTGTCGGCCGTGATAAAGCTAACCATTTCATAATCTTCTTTAGCAAGTGACACTTGATGGTAGCCTTGATATGCGTCTAGCATGCAGATCAGCTCGCAACCCACCGTAGAGTCCACCATCTGGTCTATCTGGGGTAGTGGATAGAAATCCTTCGGGCACGCCTTATTCAAGTTACGGAAGTTGATGCACACCCGCCATTTGTTGCCCGGCTTGGAGACTAGTACAACATTAGCGAGCCAGCTCGGTAACTGGACTTCCCGAATGTGATCAGCCTCTAGTAATTTCTCTATTTCTGCCCCAATGATCAGGTTCTACTCCGCGCTGAAGTTCCTTTTCCGCTGCTTCACGGGTCGGGCGTCTGGTCAGATATGATGCTCATGTTGGGGGATGCTTGGCGAGATTCTGTGGAGCTCGTGGGTTGACCAGGCGAACACGAAAGTAGGTTTATAGTCTTAAAAATCAGAAGGTCATTGTTAGCATCAATGACTGATTTTTAGAAGAGGACTATATAATGAACCACAAGCCCATAAGTAAATTTGTTCTTAATAAAGGACACGTCTAATCTAGTATCAACTGTACAAGATGAAATATCACAAGAAACTGCAACACGTATCACAATTGATACACAATTATAGACAGTGCCTAATTGTAGTGGGAGGGTTGTCAAACAACCTAAAAGATTCATGTTTTGGGAGAGTCTTTTGAACTTGATCCCAAATAAACATGAGCCTGATCCTGGACATATGATGAAACACTCCAAGATAAAGATGCAGCATCTTGGCAAAGAGTAATGAATAATAGAATTAGAATATATGTATTCTAATAAAATCTGGAAGCTTGTAGAACCACTAGATGGTGTAAAAGCCATTGCGTGTAAAAAGATCTACAATAGGAAAAGATGGATAGACAGGAAGGTGGAAACTTTCAAAGCAAGGCTTGATGAAAAAGGAAACTTTTTCACTGGTAGTCATGCTTAAGTCTATCCAGATTCTTTTATCTATTTGGCAAGTGGATGTCAAGACAACATTCCTTAATGGAAGTCTTGAAGAAAGCATCCATATAAAGCAACCAGAAGGGTTCATTGCAAAGGGAAAAGAGCAACTTGTGTGCAAGCTCAATCAGTCTATGGACTGAGGCAAAGCTTCAAGGTCTTGGAGCATCTGGTTTATCAAAGTAATCCAGACCTATGGATTTATTTAGTAACCGGATAAGTCTTGTGTATACAAAAAGTATGATGAAAACGTGGTGATATTTCTTGTACTATACGTAGATAACATTTTTGGTAATTGGAAACAATATCAAAATGTTGTCAGAAGTAAGGGTATGGTTGTCCAAACAATTCGATATGAAGGACTTAGGAGAATGTATATATTCTTGGGATCAAAGTAATAAGGGATCGCAAGAAAAGAATATTTTACTTATCCCAAGCTTCATATATCGAAAAAATTCTTGTTCGTTTTAAGTAGGCAAAACTCCAAGAAAGGTTTCTTACCTTTTTAGCATGGAGTAACTTTATCTAAAGAGATGTCTCCGTAGACATCAAAGGAGATAGAGGAAATAAAGGCAGTTCTTTATGCTTCGGCTGTCGGAAGCCTAATGTATGCTATGCACGAGATCAAAAATCTGTTTTGCCAAGGGCATAGTTAGCAGATATCAAAGTAACCCTGGAGAAGGACATTGGACTGCAGTAAAGCAAATATTGAAGTACCTTAGAGGCACTAGAGATTATATGTTAGCTTACAAGGCAGTTAATTTGGTCCCTGTGGGTTGCACGGATTTTGACTTCCAATCGGATAGGGACAATAGTAAGTCAACCTCGGGGTTTTGTGTTTACTTTAGGAGGTAAAGTCATAACTATGGAAGAGTGATAAGCATAGGTGTTTTTCTGGACTCCATCATAGAAGCTGAGTATATGGCAAGCCTCTGAGGTAGTCATAAAAGCTGAATGACTCAATAACCTCAAGATAGACTTAGATATGATTTCTAGTTTGTCCAAAGATTATTACAATTTATTGTAATAATAGTGGTGCAGTAGCAAACTCGAAGAAACCATGAATCTATAAGGCAAGTAAACACAATAGAGCGCAAGTACCACCCAAATACGAGAAATCGTATAAACGAGGAGAAGTTGTTTCTGCCTAGATTGCATCAGATGATGACCTATAGATCTTTTCACTAAGGCCCTTAAGGCAAGAGCTTTTGATGGACATGTTGAAGAGTTGGGAATCAGATGTATGGCAGCAGATATAGCAGTTTAGTCTTTTAGTATAAGTGGAAGATTGTTAGGATGTATACTAAAAGTCTAGCTTTTGGTATAAACATTTATCTAGAAATAAGAATCACATTGGTCAAATGTGTACATTTAGGATAAATGTAGTTGTTTAATTAATTTATATTGTAGATAACATGGTGTGTGGTGTCACACACAGAGGATCATGTTATCAGTACCTTATAAATTATAAACAGTAGCTCACGACCAAGATGGAAAGGAACAAACCATTGGAAGGTCGTAGTGTAATTAGGTATTAGTTTATCTTAACTATATAATTACACCAGTACACTTAGAGTGTATTGAGTAGGACCATTAGAGGTTGTTTCTTTTTATACTGACTTTATAAAGGAACAAAGACCTCAGTTATTATGGAAGTGTGTGCTCTTAATCCTAATATAATAACAAGCACATATATTTGATATTTATTTCTTTAATTTATCAATGGGTGAAATTTAGTTCGATAAATCAATAAGCCCGATAAGTTGGGAAAAGATATCACTTATAGTGTGTGTTGTTGATTATAGAAAGAAACTGTGTCCTAGTAATCTAGGTTGAGAATGTCCCCAAGAGGAGCTCATAAGGATTGTCATGTTAAACCCTGCAGGTGGACTTAGTCCGACATGACGATGAAGTTGAGTGATACTACTCTTGGAGCTAGATATTAATTAAGTGAGTTGTCAGTAACTTACTTAATTAGTGGATATTTGTTATCTTAAACACAAGGAGACTAACACACTCATAATAAGAAGGAGCCCAAAATGTAATTTGGGATTGGTGCGGTAGTTCAATAATAGTTCTTTAGTGGAATGAATTATTATTGATAAAATTAAGTTGTGTGTTCGGGGCGAACACGGGATGCTTAATTTTATCGGGAGACCAAAACCAATTCCTCCTCTCGGTCCCTATCTTAGTCTCTTAATTATAGAGTACTATACCCACCTATACCCACCTTCTTACCCATCCTATAGGGGTCGGCCAAGCTAGCTTGGAGACCAAGCTAGGGCCAGCCATGGCTTGGTTCATGGGTGAATTCATGTGGTCGGCCCTAGCTTGAACTCAAGCTTAGGTGGCCGGCCCTATTAAAATAAAAAGGAATTTTAATTTTAAAATTTTTCTTATGTAGATAACATGATTTAAAAGAGAGTTTAAAAATTTAAATCTTTCCTTTTATAAGATTCTACAAAAGATTAAGAGAAGAGCTAAATCTCTTTCCTTATTTGTAGATTAAAAGGTTATTTTTAATTTTGGTAAAAACTTTCCTTTTAATCATGTTCATGATTTAAAATAAAGTTTTAAAAATTAAAAATTATCTTTTATTAGTTTCTACAAAAGATTAAGAAAAGATTTAATATCTTTGTTAATTGAAAGGAGATTTTAATTTTTAGAGATAACTTTCCTTTTTGGAAATTATCCACATGTTTAAAAGAAAGATTTTAATTTATAAAATTTCCTTTTTATTAACCAATCATGAAGGGATAAAAATTATTGGAGAAATTTTTATAAATTTCCGGAAATAAATTAGGAAGTTTTAATTCTTGTTTTAATTAAAACTTTCCTTGATTTGGGGATTGTAGGTGGCCGACCATTGATATTAAGAAAAGAAAATTATTTTTAATTAAATAATTTTTTATTTTTCATGGCAAAGGAATTAAGGAAGTTTTTATTAAAATTTCCTTATTTGTCAAGACCAAGGATTATAAAAGAGGGGGTAGAGGTGTCTTCATGGTGAACGACTCTATTCTTTTTCTTCCTCTCTTTTCTTCCTAGGTGTGGCCGGCCCCTAGAGTTTCCCCTTCTCTCTTCTCCTTATTGTGGCCGAGACTTCATCACCTCTTGGAGACATAGAAGTGGCCGAATCTAGCTTGGAGAAAAGGAGAGAAAGGAGGCTTGTTTCTTGCATCCCTTGGAGCTTAGTTGGTGGAAAAAGTTCTTCATCCTTTGGAAATTTTTGCTTTGCTGAAACTTGATGGAAGGAAGAAGAAGGTGCCTTGGTGGTTCTCATCTCGGAAGATCATTGCCCACACAATGTCCGAGGTTAGAAGAGGAATACGGTAGAAGATCAAGATGTCATTGAAAGTTCACAAAGAAAGGTATAACTAGTAATTATTTTCCGCATCATACTAGTTTTATTTCTTTGTAAAAATACCAAATACAAGAGGCATGTGATTCTAGATTTCGAATTAGTTTTCGATGTTGTGTTCTTTTGTTTTCTTTTCGAACTTGTGCTTCGATTATTCTTTTTGGTTAACCTAGAGTCATTTAAGGAAATTAAATATTAACTTTCCTTAAAAGGCTTTGTCTAGGCGGTGGTTGTTGCTCCCATATCTAAGAAGGCCATGTGCCTCGCCATGCAGTCCTGGAAGCCAAATTTAGAAATTAATATTTAATCAACTTTGTGACCTAGGTGATTTGGATTGAACGTGTTAAGTTCCGCAGGAGATCCAAATCTAAACCTAAATGAATATATAAGTTAAACTTGGGATCAAACGTGTTAAGTTCCGCAGGCGATCCAAGTTTAATTTAAAAGAACACATGGTAGCTAGGAAAAGTTCATATCTTGTACAAAATTTTTGTACAGAGGAATCATTAGGTTTTCCGAGTAGCAACCAACACGTCAGACCCATGAATCTTCGTTGCAGTATAAAAAGGAATGTCTTGTCCCTTATGCAGGTACGCTTACTCGTCATTTCTCACTAGTCATTTACTTTTCGTCCTTTCTCTGTGATTTCTGGGGAAAAAGTACCCGACTTGAGCGTTGGAGGGCTTGACTCGGGGAATTTTTCCCTGGTTCTTGGTCTCTGACGACCGGTGGACTCATCTGAGTATATGCAGAACATTAGCGTCATCAGCCTAATCATCTCTATCCGTAGGTCGCTCGTGCGAACCTTTCCAGGGGGGTACCCGGAGAATTCAGCACTTCAACGACTCTCCGTCAACCTTTCGTACAACAAAGTCCACCTTCATCCGACTCAGCTTCCGGACAGGATCACCATCCATTAAGGAAGTTTGATCTAGTGATCCGCAAACAAACTCATCCGATGTGGAGGAAGACACTCAGAGCCAACGCGCAAGTTTGAATGCATCACTTACAAACCAGTAATGGAGACCGTGGAATTTAATTAAATTCCTCTCCCACTTAGTTATTTAGAACGAGAAATTTTAACATGCATACAGGCACACAAACACAAGCACACACAGCATAAAAGGCAATGAATAAGAAAAATAATTTTCCAACTATTATGGCCTTTATCCATAGCTGTCCTCCGTGTGCCATCAACCCTAGTTGCTGCCATCTTTAGTCACCGCCATCGGGTCTAGTCGTCGCATTTATCTTGCTTCTTTTTTCGTTGTGCCTCTGGTCCTCAAATAGTCCCATGCCTCACAAGGATACGATCTGCGATAAAAATAAAATTTTACATTTATCGATCCTATATTCTACGAAGGAATGTACATATAATCTAGATCGAACAAAATGTAAAATCCTAATAACTAATACAGCTCCTGCTGTATTTAATATTACAATCATGCACACACATAAAATGCCCTCGATGTTAGAGTGTATACTGAAAGCCTAAGCTTTTGTAAACATTTATTTTAAATAAAGAATCACATTTGGTCAAATTGTCTACATTTAGTTGTAGTTGTTCAAATAATTTATATTGTAGATAACATAGTATGTGGTGCCACATACAGAAGATGATGTTATCAGTACCTTATAAATTATAAACAGTAGCTCACGACCAAAATGGAAAGGAACAAACCATTGGAAGGTCGTAGTGTAATTAGGAATGAGTTTATCTTGACTATATAATTACACTAGTACACTTAGAGTGTATTGAGTAGGACCATTAGAGGTCGTTTCTTTTATACTGACTTTATAGAGGAACAAAGACCTCAGTTATTATGGAAGTGTGTGCTCTTAATCCTAATATAATAACAAAGCACATATATTTGATATTTATTTCTTTAATTTATCAATGGGTGAGATTTATTTCGATAAATCAATAAGCCCGATAAGTTGGGAAATGATATCACTTATAGTATGTGTTGTTGATTATAGAAGGAAACTGTGTCCTAGAAATCTAGGTTGATAATGTCCCCAAGATGAGCTCATAAGGATTGTCATGTTAAACCCTGCAGGTGGACTCAGTCCGACATGATGATAAGGTTGAGTGGTACTATTCTTGGATTAAGATATTAATTAAATGAGTTGTCAGTAACTCACTTAATTAGTGGACATTCGACATTTTAAACACAGGGAGACTAACACACTTGTTCCTGTCTAGAAGCTGAGAAAACGAACCTGCCGGTGTGACGTGTCTGGAAGATTGACCGCATCCCCATGACCCGATTGATGATCTGTCCGCTGCGTTGACCAGGTCGTCTGAAGTCCTCCTCCGGTCAACTGTACCTGTATCCAGCGACCGGGTTCCCCCGATCTCTGGTACCTCGGTGCTCGAGGCGAATCCCACAAATGTATGAGTATCCAGATAATAACAGAACAGAATAATTAACTAAATGCAGAAAAGGTACGAGAACGTACCCTGGCCCAGGGGGGCGCCCTCGGATGGATGGATGAGCTGGTCGTGTCGCCAATCGAGTCGTAGCGGCCCGGAACAATACAGTGGCTCACATGCCGGCACATGGCACGCAGGCCGGATAACAACAATGGTACGAAGAATGAAGTACAACGGCACGATGGCCGGATCCACATCGGCTCACAAGCCGAACATAATCTTGGCGCGAAGGCCTGAATACGCAAACCTGAGCCCATCGTATGACGGCTACTTGTAGGGTGATGACAGCTACCCGGAGGTGTCGGTGGCTGCTGTGGCGCTGCGAGGAGGTGTAGCAGCGGAGATGCTGCTGTCAGCAACAGGGTAGGCTACATCCAGAGCCCTTCGCCGGCAGCAGTGGCTATGGCTGCGAGAGAGGGCAGCGGCAGTCGCTGTGGACTGCAGTGAGCGACGGAGGATGACGATGGTGGTCGCCGGAGGGCGGCGCCAGCTGGGAGCAGTGATGGTGGCTGCTGAAGATGTCGGCAGCGACATCTGTTGTCGCTGGAAGCCGTGACGACGGTATACGCCGGAAGTGGCGACGGTGACAACTGCCGGGGGTGACAGCAGTGATGGAAAGCGTCGGCGGCTGCTGGGTGAGATGCTGGCCGGCGCTGGAAGTTGGCGCGTGGTATGGCGAGGAAAAGGCTTGCGGCGGCTCCGGCGAACTGAGGCGGCTCCGACGGCAACATCTCGAGGAGAACATAGGCTATGCCAACCACAAGAAGAGGTGAGGAGGAGAAGAGCAGTGGTCGGAGACCCGCAGCCGGCCTTGCCACCGGCGACGGCGTGTCCAGCCATACCATCGCAGTGAGGTGAAGGAGGAGGGTGGTGACGGCGTCGCGAGACGGAGGAAGAAGAGCGGCAGTGGGTTGCTCCAGTGGAGATGTCACAAGCGGGAGATGGAGAGGAGGAGATGGAGCGGCCTGTGGCCGGCGTCGGCGCCGGCGAGGAGCCTGAGAGGAAGGAGGTGGCTCCATTTCCTCTGGCGGCGGCAGCCTCCCTCCTGCAAGCAAGCTTCTCCCTTTACATAATCTGTGAACAGTGCTTAAAAGCACTCCAAACCCTCAATGCGCCCAAAAGACCAAAACGCCCTTATCCCTCTCCTTAATCCCTCCCTTGCCCCCACTATACCCATAATACGAAGGAGCCCAAAAAAATGTAATTTGGGATTGGTGCGGTAGTTCAATAATAGTTCTCTAGTGGAATGAATTATTATTGATAAAATTAAGTTGTGTGTTTGAGGCGAACACGGGATGCTTAATTTTATCGGGAGACCAAAACCAATTCCTCCTCTCGGTCCCTATCGTAGCCTCTTATTTATAGAGTACTATACCCACTTATACCCACCTTCGTACCCATGATGTAGGGGCCGGCCAAGCTAGCTTGTGGTTCAAGCTAGGGCCGGCCAAGCCTTGGTTCATGGCTTGAACCCAAGCTTAGGTGGCCGAACCCCATTCAATTTAAAAGAATTTTAATTTAAAATTTTTCTTATGTGAAAGATATAATTTATTGGAGAGATTAAAAATTAAAATATCTCTTTTAAAAGGATCTACAAAAGATTAAAGAAAGAGATTAGATCTCTTTCCTTATTTGTAGATTGGAAAGATATTTTATTTTTCTTCTTTATAAATTATTCACATGTAGAAAAATTAAAATTATAGAAATTTCTTTTTATCAACCATGAAGGGATTTTAAAGGGAAATTTTATTTTTTTAAATTTTCAAAGACAAATAAGGAATTTTAATTGTTGATTGAAATTGTCTTGTTTGCTCTTATTGATCAAGTGGCCGGCCATGATATAATTGATTAGGAAATTTTATTTAATTTTTCTTAATTAATTGTTGTCAAGGAAAGTTAAGGAAATTTTTATTATAATTAAATTTCCTTTTTTCCAAAGCTAAGGAATATAAAAGAGGGGGTTGGGGTGCCTTTATGAGATACAACCTCTATTATTCTCTCCCTCTTTTTCCTTGGTGTTGTGGCCGGCCATCCTCTCTCCCTCTCTTCTTCTTTGTGGTGGCCAAAACTCTTCCTTGCTTGGAGCTTTTGTGGTGGCCGGATACTACTTGGAGAAGAAGAAGAAGAAGGAGAGAAAGCTTGCATCCCTTGGAGCTTAGTTGGTGGAAAAAGTTCTTCATCCTTGGATTTTGGTGCTTGGCCGAAACTTGAAGGAAGAAGAAGAAGGTGCTAGGTTGTCCTCATCTTGGAAGATCATTGCCCACACAACGTCCGAGGTTAGAAGAGGAATACGGTAGAAGATCAAGAAGTCTTTCTAAAAGGTATAACTAGTATTTTTCCTTTCCGCATCATACTAGTTATTTTTGGAAATAATACCAAATACAAGAGGCACGCGATTCTAGTATTTCGAATTTGTTTTCGATGTTGTGTTCTTTTGTTTTTCTTTTCCTTGTGATTTGATTGTTCTTTTCAGTTGACCTAAAGTTATTTAAGGAAATTAAATATTAACTTTCCTTAAAAGGCTTTGTTTAAGCGGTGGTGGTTGTTCCCATATCCAAGAAGGTCATGTGCCTCGCCATGCAGTGCTAGAAGCCAATTTTGGAAACTAATATTTAACGAAATTAATAACTTAGGTGATTTGGATCGAACGTGTTAAGTTCCGCAGGAGATCCAAGTCTAAACCTAAAAGAACAAATAGATTAAACTTTGGATCAAACGTGTTAAGTTCCGCAGGCGATCCAAGTTTAATTTAAAAGAACACATGGTAGCTAGGAAAAGGTTAAGACCTTTGTACAAAATTTTTGTACAGTGGAACCATTAGGTTTTCTGAGTAGCAACCAACAATTGGTATCAGAGCTAGAGTTTTGCCTCTGTGTATTTGGTATTAGTTTAATTATGCACATGTCATACATATTTTAGGCAGATTAATAGTAGGATGTGCTAACTTTGTGGATGCATGATCCAACTATTATGGCTTTTAGTTATTATGTGTGTGATTGGACCCTTGGACATGTCAAGGGCATTTATATGTGTGTGCATGATTGTATTATAAAATACAGCAGGAGTTATATTTAGTTTTATTAGGATTTTAGTTTTGATCTAGTTACATGTACATTCCTTTTATGGAATATAGGATAGATGGATGTAAATTTTTTATTTTATGTTCGATCTAGTTTACATGTACATTCCTTCGAGGAATATAGGATCGAAAAATGTAAAATTCTATTTATGTCGCGGATCGAATCTTGCAAGGCGTGGAACCTTTTGAGGACCAGAGGCGCAGCGAAACAAGGAGCAAGATGGATGCGACAGCTAGACCCGTTGGCGGTGGCCAAATATGGCAGCAGCTTGGGATGACAACACACGGAGGACAACCATAGATAAAAGCCAAAATAGTTGAAAATTAGATTTTCTATTTTTTGCTTTTATATTGTGTTGTGTGTGCATGTTAGTATACATGTTTAGTAGGCTAGCATAGTTAAAATTCCTCATTTATAAATAACTAAGTGGGAGAGGGATTTTAAATAAATTCCACGGTCTCAATTACTGGTTTGTAAGTGATGCAAACAAGTTTGCGCGTTAGCTCTGAGTGCCTTCCTCCATATCGGATGAGCTTGTTTGTGGATCACTAGAACAAACTTCCATTTGGGATAACTATAGGAAGTTAATTAAGAGCGTGTGATCTTCCCCATCGGAAGGGGCACAATCTTATTAATGGACTTAGTGTCAAGTAATGGTATACACTTAGGCACAACTAATAGTATCCTCCCGATCGGAGTCACTGCTATTATTTGTGTGACCAAAGGATACCAACTATTAATTTTATTTGTCAAAAAGTTAGGTTGACAAGATAATAAAATTAATGGATTAAAACCCTCATTTTACAAATGTTGAATTTGTATACGTCCACACTATCGTGGCATACAAAATTCACGGTGTTTTGAGGTGTTGGTTAATTTAAAATAGTATTGTTTGAGAAATCAATATTATTCAAAATTTAGAGTTCTTACCAAAAGTTATTTGTGATTCTTAGGATGACTTTCAACCCACTGTCCATCATACTACAACAGAATAGACTTACTGGTCCTAACTACATAGATTGGAAAAGGAACCTGGACATTGTTTTTACTGCTGAAAGCTATAAGTTTGTACTGACTGAGCCTTGTCCTGATGCACCCACTGGTGAATCTACCCAAGAGGAGATTGAATATCATAAGAAATGGGTAAAGGCAGATGAGATGACGCGGTGTTACATTTTGACTTCAATGTCAAATGTATTGCAACATCAGTATCAAGATTTACCAACAGCTTATGATATTATGAACAATCTCAAGGAACTCTTTAGTCATCAGGATCGGGCTTCTAGACAAGAAGTCATGAGAAAGATAATGACAGTCACCATGCAAGAGGGTACTCCAGTGAGGGATCATATCCAAAAGATGATGGCTTATCTGAACGAAATGCAGATCCTTGGAGGAGAAATTGATGGGGAAACCTAGATCGATATGATTCTCCAAACACTACCTAGAAGTTTTTAGCAATTTCGCCTGAATTACAATATGAACAAAAGGGTATATTCATTGGCGGAACTACTAATAGAACTTCAGGCAGCAGAAGGATTATTTTGTCACAATTCTCATATTCACTATGCTAAAAATGGTTCTACTTCTAAACTGAAAGGAAAGAAGAAGAAGAAACAAGTTGGTTCAGCAAAGAAAGTGAATAAATCTCAGAGTACAGGACCTAAAGCTGGAGTGCATCTGCAAGCTGTCAGGGCATTGGAAGGCGGACCGTCCTCGTAGGAATGAGAACAACAAAGGTATATCTCATGCTCTAGTTGTTGAAACATGTTTAGCGGTGTTATCTACCGGCACCTAGTGTGTAGATACGGGAGCCATGATCATGTCTGCAATTCCTTAGGGTTCCAGAAACGACTAACTGAAGGAGATATTACCGCTCATACGGGCAATGCTACTAAAGTGGCGGTTATTGCAATGGGAGATGTCTACTTATCTTTTAATAGGAATAGAAATTTGGTTTAAGAAATTGTCTTTATGTACCCGGTTTTAGAAAGAATTTAATTTCGTTTCTAAACTGTTTTGGATGGATATTCGGTTTCTTTAACGATGTAGTTATTAAGAGAAATAAAGTGATTATCTGTTCTGGTGCATTAGTTGGTAATTTGTATACTTTAAATCCAATTTCTCCCACAAAGCAAAACATGGAAATTTATAACTCATCTTCTAACTCAAATAAGAGAAAAGAACCTTCGGAAATGAACCAAGCATATCTTTGGCATCTAAGGCTTGGTCATATTAACTTAAGTAGGATTCAGAGGCTTATAGCCGATGGACTTTTGAGTTCATTAGAGTTGAAAAATTTTTAGACTTGTGAATCTTGCTTGGAAGGTAAAATGACCAAGAGGCCTTTTAAGGTCAAGGGGTATAGAGCCAAAGAAGTGTTAGAATTGGTTCATTCTGATTTGTGTGGTCCTATGTCTGTCCAGGCAAGAGGTGGTTTTGAATATTTTGTCTCTTTTATAGACGATTATTCAAGATACGGATACATTTACCTAATGCGCCGCAAGTCCGAGTGCTTTGATAAGTTCAAAGAGTACAAGGCTGATATGGAGAAACGACTAGGTAAAAGTATCAAGACAATACGGTCTAATCGTGGTGGCGAATACCTCTTAGGAGAGTTTAGGAATTACTTATCAGAGGCCGGGATTCAATCCCAACTATCTACACCTGGTACACCCCAACAGAATGGTGTGGCAGAACGAAGGAATAGAACTCTTATGGAAATGGTTAGATCGATGATGAGTTATTCAGAATTACCAAATTCGTTTTGGGGATACGCTTTGGAAACAGTAGTGTACATTCTGAACTTAGTACCTTCTAAATCAGTTTCTTCTACTCCCACAGAATTGTGGAATGGGCGAAAGCCCAGTCTAAGACATATTCGGATTTGGGGTAGTCCAGCACATGTGCTGAAACCAGATTCTAATAAGTTAGAATCTCGTACAGAAGTTCGCGTGTTTGTGGGGTATCCCAGAGGAACGAAAGGTGGTTTATGTAACGACCCACCTTTCTACACTACTACTATTCTCTAAAGGTGGACGCTACTTGACTACTAACTCTACTCAACCGGTACGCTACTTAACTTCGAGAAATCCCTACCGAAAAATTTCGGCAGAATCTCCCCTGTACCGGTGACCCCAAACTGGGATACAAACACTATATACACAGCCACAGGCGGCTGGAACAGATATTTTCACAACCACGCAGTATAATAGCACAATAAAAATATGAAACTACTCTAGCAATGGCAAACAACCATATCACTCCAACAATAGGAGGTATCAAACTACAAATGCGGAAATAAACTCAATTACAATCTCAACTTCATCATAGCATTAAGGAGAAAAGAAAATGAAACATAACAAATCTTAAACTAAGTGAGTTCTTTAGCTAAGTCTCAAGGATCTCCATAGTCCACACATCACACACCGTCACAGCATCTCCTTGTCGCCTTCTTCCTTATACTTTAGCTTTTCCTTTATCTGCAGTAGGAGGAAATGCAGTCTATAAGCATAAAGCTTAGTGAGCGCTATCTACTCACAAAACTCGATATGCATGTATACAAATAAAGACATGCTAAAACTGAAAGCTAACATATAAAACTACTCGTGCTCATAAATAGCAAAGAAATCAACTAACTGAAAAGCTAACATGTATAACTAATCATGCTCATAAATAGCAAAGAAACTAACTGAAAAGCTAACATGTATAACTAATCATGCTCATGAATCAATAAAGGAATCATACTAACTGAAATACTAAACATGTACAGCTAATCATGCTCATAAACCAATAAAGGAATCATACTAACTGAAAAGCTAACATGTAAAACTAATCATAGAACTATCATGTGTATCAATAAGAAACTGAACTGATACATAAGCTGAACTAATTAGTGCTAAACTGAGTCTAACTTGTATTCACATAACTAATTTGTGAAGTTTTGAAAACTATTTACATAATAGATTAAAATAATAATCATGCTGCTGTTTGGGCCCGACCATCCCTAACTAAACCCGGGATTGCAAGTTCCGAGTCTAATAGGGTTTACTAGGTTATCTAAACCTAGGGACGATTGTGGGAGCCCAACCCAATGGATATCTAATCCAGTGCAGTGCCATTGCTGAAAATAAAATATTGATTTCATAGCTAATTTTCTTACCTTGCTTTAACTAGGTTATCTGAACCTAGAACTAGGTTATCTGAACCTAGAGGCGACTGTGGGAGCCCACCCATTGGACCGTAGTCCCATATAAGCTGAAGCAAGACTAAATAAGTGATTTTAAATGCTTCTACTGCATTAACTAAGCTATTAAAATGCCTACTGTAGCATTATATTGAGCTAAGCATTTTATCAAGCACTTGGTGTGCACTAGAACACACCCTACGTACTGGAAATTCTGTATACAAGCTTAAACTAAATGTAAAACTGTAAATAACTAAAGGCTGAAAACTAAATCTGCATGCTTAAAATAGAACTGCTCATGTTATTCCAATAGCAATTAGGAAACTAGAACAACTTAAGCATGCTGTGAAAGTAAAACAAATTCAACTACTAGGCATGCAATAGAATCTAGAAAATAAAGGAATCGTTGCTGCATGGAATTAACAGAATATCATGCTTCATCAGGAAATACTAAACAGCAATGAAAGGAACTCAAACTAAGTTCTGCATTTACTAATAAAAGCATGCTTATTCATATCCAGCAAATAGCACAAAACAAAACTAATACATGCTGGAATTAAAACCTTTATAATGCTTGTTTCAATGATATAAATGAAATATCAATCTGCACATGTACAAGACTAAATTCAGGACATGCATGCTATAACAGAACACAAGCATCAAGCAAATGAATACCTTTAAGCATGCTATAACAGAACATAAGCATCAAGCAAATAGGTCCCTAGCTACCCTATTCTGTAAAGCATGATCTGGAAGCCATAGGAAAAATCCGAATACAAAGGAAGGAATTAAAACTCAACCTTAAGCTTAAAACTGTTCATGCTCGAAACATTAGTTAGGGCATCCAAAAACTAAACTTAATCATGCATATTCTTCCTTTAAGACTCACGGCAGAAACTAAAGGAACCAACAGATTAAACTAACTCATAATACTCAATGTGCATATATATGTATATACATCAAAACTGAAGCTAAAATGCTTAATAAACACATGCTGGTCCAATGAGCTATAAAGGAAATCAAATTGGCATGTCTAATTAAGCTACAAAAGAATAGGTCTACTAAGGAACATAAACAAATAAAACAATTTGTTCCAAAATCTGAAAGCATCACTAAGGAACATAAACAACCTTAAAGCTACCGGAAATCACAATACTAGGCTTACAGGAGCTAACTACAGATTTAACAAGAGCTAACTACAGAATTAACACAACCTTAAAGCTAAATTATGGATCCTACTGCTAAATCCTACTGAGGAATCCAATTTCTGCATCAGAAACCAAACCAGCTACTACCTAATACCCTCAAAACCGAATCCGAACTACAATGGAAGCAAAGAAAGCAAATCGAAGCTCGAAACTACTCCTACTGCAGGTGAGAAGCAACTCACCGCGTGTTCTTGGATTCAAACCGAGGAAAAGGGGTTCTAGGGTTCGGAGACGGTGAAGATCTCGGCAGCTTCTTGGTGTTTCCGAGCTCCCCTCGTCGAGGTGGTCATGCACGGGTGGAGACCGGCCGGAAAAACCCTTCGCCGGCACCGGAGATCGAGCCCTACCGCCTGTTTCTTCGTTTCCGCCGCGAGAGAAAAACGCCGTCGCGAGAGGAGGAGAGGAGAAGATTTTCTCACGGGGAAAACCTAAGTTCTCTTCTTATAACTTTAATATTCTGTTAACTAACTATTGCTTAAATACAACTTGATTCGGGTTTTATTAACAAACCCGCGGTTGGTCTGTTGGTGGGCTGCGTTCTGCTTAAAGCCCAACACGAGGGATCGAATCCCAGCTGCAACCATTTTATTTCCTATTATTTTACTGTTCCTAACTATTACTTAAATATATATCGCTCCATATATAATTAACAAAATGAGCGTAGCTCAGCTGGTTGGGCCGGTTTTGCTTGGGTCAGTCCGACCCGAAGTCGTGGGTTCGAATCTCACCTTCAACGTTTTTTATCAAAACTTCTTTCTTTTTGTAACCCTATTAAACGACCTCCAAAAATTACATAAAAATACTCTAAAAATTTCTAAAAATCTCTAGAATATTTTAAAAGTATTTCCAAATATTTTTATGGACATTTGGAACTTGAAATAAGGAAAATTGGGTCGTTACAGTTTATTTTATAGTCCTAAAGATCAGAAGGTTATTGTTAGCACCAATGCCCAGTTTTTAGAAGAAGACTATATAATGGATCACAAGCCCAGTAGCAAAGTTGTTTTAGAAGAACTTAGGAAGGACACGTCTACTTCAGTACCAACTGTATAAGATGAAGTACCACAAGAGACTGCAACATGTGTCACACATGATACACAACCACAGACTGTGCCTCGTCGTAGTGGGAGGGTTGTTAGGCAGCCTGATAGATTCATGTTTTTGGGAGAGTCTACGGATTTGATCCCGGGTAAACATGAACCTGATTCCCGAACATATAACGAAGCACTCCAAGATATAGATGCAGCATCTTGGCAAAAGGCAATGAATTCTGAAATAGAGTCTATGTACTCTAATAAGGTCTGGGAGCTTGTAGAACCACCTGATGGTGTAAAAGCCGTTGGATGCAAGTAGATCTACAAAAGGAAAAGAGGGACAGACGGGAAGGTAGAAACCTTCAAAGCTAGGCTTGTTGCGAAAGGGTACACTCAGAAAGAGGGAATCGATTATGAGGAGACCTTTTCACCGGTAGTCATGCTTAAGTCTATCCGGATACTCTTATCTATTGCTGCTCATATGGATTATGAGATTTGGCAAATGGATGTTAAGACAGCTTTCCTTAATGGAAGTCTTGAAGAGAACATCCATATAAAGCAACCAGAAGGGTTCATTGAAAAAGGCAAAGAGCATCTAGTGTGCAAGCTCAATCGGTCCATTTATGGACTCTTCAAGGTCTTGGAACATCCGGTTTAATGAAGTAATCCAGTCATATGGATTTATTCAGTGTCCGGATGAGTCTTGTGTATACAAGAAGTGTAACAGAAACGTGGTGGTATTTCTTGTACTATACGTAGATGATATTTTGTTAATTGGCAACAATGTCAAGGTATTATCGGATGTAAGGGTATGGTTGTCCAAACAATTTGATATGAAGGATTTAGGAGATTGTGCACACATTCTTGGGATCAAAGTTATAAGGGATCGCAAGAAAAGAATGTTGTCTCTGTCCCAAGCTTCATATATAGATACAATCCTTGCTCGTTTTAGCATGCAAGATTTCAAGAAAGGTTTCTTACCTTTTATGCATTGAGTCGCTCTATCTAAAGAGATGTCTCTGAAGACATCAAAGGAGATAGAGGACATGAGAGCAGTTCCTTATGCTTCAGCTGTAGGAAGCCTAATGTATGTAATGCTATGTACGAGACCTGATATCTGTTTTGCCGTGGGCATGGTTAGCAGATATCAGAGTAACCCTGGACAAGGGCATTGGACTGCGGTAAAGCATATATTAAAGTACCTGAGAAGGACCAGAGATTATATGCTAGTTTACCAAGCAGACGATTTGCTCTCTGTGGGTTACACGGATTCAGATTTCCAATCAGATAGGGACAACAGTAAGTCTACATCAGGCTATGTGTTTACTTTGGGAGGTAGAGTCATTGCATGGAGGAGTGTTAAGCAGAAATGCGTTTCGGACTCAACCATGGAAGCTGAGTATGTAGTAACCTCTGAGGCGGCTAAAGAAGCAGTATGGCTCAGGAACTTTCTAATGGACTTAGATGTGATTCCTGGTTTGCCCAAAATCATCACAATTTATTGTGATAATAGCGGTGCAGTTGCAAACTCGAAGGAACCACGAGCCCATAAGGCAAGTAAACATATAGAGCGCAAGTACCACCTGATACGAGATATCGTGAAGCGAGGAAAAGTTGTCATCGCCAAGATTGCATCAGCGGATAACCTGGCAGATCCTTTCACTAAGGCCCTTCCAGCAAAAGCTTTCGATCGACATGTGGAGGGAATGGGAATCAGATGTATGGCAGAAGATATGGCAGCTTAGTCATTAGTATAAGTGGGAGATTGTTAGAGTGTATACTGAAAGCCTAAGCTTTTGTAAACAGTTATTTTAAATAAAGAATCACATTTGGTCAAATTGTCTACATTTAGTTGTAGTTGTTGAAATAATTTATATTGTAGATAACATAGTATGTGGTGTCACATACAGAAGATGATGTTATCAGTACCTTATAAATTATAAACAGTAGCTCACGACCAAAATGGAAAGGAACAAACCATTGGAAGGTCGTAGTGTAATTAGGAATTAGTTTATCTTGACTATATAATTACACTAGTACACTTAGAGTGTATTGAGTAGGACCATTAGAGGTTGTTTCTTTTATACTGACTTTATAGAGGAACAAAGACCTCAGTTATTATGGAAGTGTGTGCTCTTAATCCTAATATAATGACAAGCACATATATTTGATATTTATTTCTTTAATTTATCAATGGGTGAGATTTAGTTCGATAAATCAATAAGCCCGATAAGTTGGGAAATGATATCACTTATAGTGTGTGTTGTTGATTATAGAAGGAAACTGTGTCCTAGAAATCTAGGTTGATAATGTCCCCAAGATGAGCTCATAAGGATTGTCATGTTAAACCCTGCAAGTGGACTCAGTCCGATATGATGATAAGGTTGAGTGGTACTATTCTTGGATTAAGATATTAATTAAATGAGTTGTCAGTAACTCACTTAATTAGTGGACATTCGACATCTTAAACACAGGGAGACTAACACACTCATAATAAGAAGAAGCCCAAAAAATGTAATTTGGGATTGGTGCAGTAGTTCAATAATAGTTCTCTAGTGGAATGAATTATTATTGATAAAATTAAGTTGCGTGTTCGGGGTGAACATGGGATGCTTAATTTTATCGGGAGACCAAAACCTATTCCTCCTCTCGGTCCCTATCGTAGACTCTTATTTATAGAGTACTATAATCGCCTATACCCACCTTCGTACCCATGATGTAGGGGTCGGCCAAGCTAGCTTGTGGTTCAAGCTAGGGCCGGCCCTAACTTAAACCCAAGGTTAGGTGGCCGGCCCCCATTAAATTTAAAAAAATTTTAATTTAAAATTTTTCTTATGTGAAAGATATAATTTATTGGAGAGATTAAAAATTAAAATATCTTTTTTAAAAGGATCTACAAAAGATTAAAGAAAGAGATTAGATCTCTTTCCTTATTTGTAGATTGGAAAGATATTTTATTTTTCTTCTTTATAAATTATTCACATGTAGAAAAATTAAAATTATAGAAATTTCTTTTTATTAACCATGAAGGGATTTTAAAGGGAAATTTTATTTTTTTAAATTTTCAAAGACAAATAAGGAATTTTAATTGTTGATTGAAATTGTCTTGTTTGCTCTTATTGAGGTGGCCGACCATGATATAATTGATTAGGAAATTTTATTTAATTTTTCTTAATTAATTGTTGTCAAGGAAAGTTAAGGAAATTTTATTTTAATTAAATTTCCTTATTTTTCAAAGCTAAGGAATATAAAAGAGGGGGTTCGGGTGCCTTCATGAGATACAACCTCTATTATTCTCTCCCTCTTTTTCCTTGGTATTGTGGCCGGCCATCCTCTCTCCCTCTCTTCCTCTTTGTGGTGGCCGAAACTCTTCCTTGCTTGGAGCTTTTGTGGTGGCCGGATACTACTTGGAGAAGAAGAAGAAGAAGGAGAGAAAGCTTGCATCCCTTGGAGCTTAGTTGGTGGAAAAAGTTCTTCATCATTGGATTTTGGTGCTTGGTCGAAACTTGAAGGAAGAAGAAGAAGGTGCTAGGTGGTCCTCATCTTGGAAGATCGTTGCCCACACAACGTCCGAGGTTAGAAGAGGAATACGGTAGAAGATCAAGAGGTCTTTCTAAAAGGTATAACTAGTATTTTTCCTTTCCGCATCATACTAGTTATTTTTGGAAATAATACCAAATACAAGAGGCACGCGATTCTAGTATTTCGAATTTATTTTCGATGTTGTGTTCTTTTGTTTTTCTTTTCCTTGTGATTTGATTGTTCTTTTCGGTTGACCTAAAGTTATTTAAGGAAATTAAATATTAACTTTCCTTAAAATACTTTGTCTAGGCGGTTGTGGTTGTTCCCATATCCAAGAAGGTCATGTGCCTCGCTATGCAGTCCTGAAAGCCAATTTTGGAAACTAATATTTAATGAAATTAATAACTTAGGTGATTTGGATCGAACGTGTTAAGTTCCGCAGGAGATCCGAGTCTAAACCTAAAAGAACAAATAGATTAAACTTTGGATCAAACGTGTTAAGTTCCGTAGGCGATCCAAGTTTAATTTAAAAGAACACATGGTCGCTAGGAAAAGGTTCATACCTTTGTACAAAATTTTTGTACAGTGGAACCATTAGGTTTTTCGAGTAGCAACCAACACTCGGTAAGTCCGAGGGTCCAATCACACACAAACACAACATGGCCATAATAGTTGGATCTAGGATGCCTGCAACCATAGAGTTAATCTATTTGCACATCCTACTTTTATCATGCCTAAATTATATATGACATGTGCATAATTAAACTAAAAACCAAACACATAGAGGCTAAAACCTAGCTCTGATATCAATTGTTGGTTGCTACTCGGAATACCGTTCTAGTTCCCCTGTACAAAAATTTATACAAGCATAGAACTTAACCTAGCTACCCATGTGCTCTACTGAAGTTAAACTTGGATTACAAACGATGCTTAACATTATTAATCCAAGTTGCTCTTTAGAAGTTAAACTTGGATTGGAAACGATACGTAACATTTTTCCTCCAAGTTTAACCGATGTGATCTTCCTAAGTTAAATCATATTACAAAAGTTAATTAAATATCTATTTCAAAGATCGGCTTCCAGGTTAAACATGGCGAGACACTAGGCCTTCTTGGGTATGGGATCATCCACCACTTCCTAGACAAAGTCTTTCAAAGAAATCGAATATTTAACTTCTTACAGTAAACTAGGCTTAACTACAGAGACCTCAATAGAAGCGCAATATCGAAACATGAAATTGAAACACAAAATCGATAACAAAAATGATAACATAAAATCGATAGCCTCTTGTGTTTGGTTTTTCAAGATCTACACAAAGAACATGAACTAGTTATGATGCGGAAACAAATAACTAGTTATACCTTTCTTTGTAGCTAAAGACCTCTTGATCTTCTGTTGTATTCCTCTCCTCCTCTTGGACGTTGTGTGGGAAACGATCTACCAAGATGGAATCTACTCAAACCACTTCTTCTCCTCCAAGACTCTCGAGACACCAAGGGATGCCAAAATAGGAAATTTTCTTCCTCTTCTTCTCCTCCAAGCAACCGGCCACCTATGTGCTCCTTCTCCTTTTCTTCTTCTTCTCCAAGCTCTGGCCACTATGAGGAGATAAGGTGCCGACCCTAGAGAGAAGAAAGGGAGGATGAAGAAAGGGTGCCGCCGGCCACAAGAGAAAGAAACCAAGGAGAAAGATGAGAAGCAAGGGCCGGCTACTTCAAGGAAAAGAGAGGAGCTAAGAGAGATCAATTCTCTTCTCATAAGGCACCATCTACCTCTCTTTTATAATCCTTGGGCATGGCAAAAAAGGAAAGTTTTAAACATAATTAAAACTTATTTGTGACCTCCCATTTAAAAAAGGAAATTTTAACAACAATTAAAATCTCTCTTTTCTAAATTTCCTATTGTACATGGCAATAAAGGAAAGTTTTAAAATTAATCTCTCTCTTTTAAAACATGTAGACAAATGCAAAAAAGAAAAAATTAATTAAAACTTCTCATTTTTAAATCATGGTTACAAAAGAGAAAGTTTTATCAAAAATTAAAATATCTCTTTTAAACATTATAGATAACTACAAATAAGGAAAGATTTTAACAAAATTAAAATCTCTCTTTAATCTTTTGTAGATAGCTATAAAAGGAAAGATTTTAAAATTTTAAAACTCTCTTTTAAAACCATGAGGATGGCTATAAAAGAAAATTAAAATATTTCTTTTAACCATTATAGATAACTACAAAAAGGAAAGATTTTAACAAAATAAAATCTCTTTTTTAACCATTGTAGATAACTATAAATAAGGAAAGATTTTAACAAAATTTTGTTTTAAACAAAACTTCCTTTTTCCTTTACCTATGGCCGACCCCATTCTTGGTCACCGACCATGGCTTGGTCGGCCACTACATGAACTCCAAAATAATGCTTGGTCGCCCCCCTTGCTCCAAGCAAGAATGTGTCCGACCCATTACTTGGGTAAGAAGTGGACTTTGTGGATACAAGACATTATAGAGGTTATAACAGGGACTGAGAGGAGAAAATAGTTTTGGTCTCCCGATGAACTTGAGCTTCCTATGTTCGCCCCTAACACTCAACTCAAGTTCATCAATAATAACTCATACCACTAAAGAGTTATTATTGAACTACCGCGCCAATCCCATATTACATTATGGGGTCCTTCTTATTATGAATGTGTTAATCTCCCTGTGTTTAAGATATTGAATGTCCATTAATCAAATGAGTTACTGACACTCACTTAATTAACATCTAGCTCTAAGAGTAGTACCACTCAACTTCATTGTCATGCTGGACTAGGTCTACCTGCAGGATTTACATGACAATCCTTATGAGCTCCTCAAGGGGATACCATCAACATAGATAACTAGGACACAGTTTTCTTCTATAATCAACAACACACCATATAAATAATATTATTTCCTAACTTACCGAGCCTATTGATTTAATGAACTAAATCTCACTCATTGATAAATTAAAGAAATAAATACTAAATATATATGTTTGTCATTATATCGGGATTAAGAGTATACACTTTCATAACAACAGAGGTCATATTCTTTTATGCAATCAGTATAAAAAGAACAACCTCAAATGGTCCTACTCAATACACTCAGAGTGTACTAGTGTAATTTTATAGTCAAGATAAACTAATACTAAATCACACTACGACCGTTCCAATGGTTTGTCCCTATCTATTTTGTTCGTGAGCTACTATTTATAATTTATAAGGAACTGATAACATGATATTTTGTGTGACACCACACACCATATTATCTACAATATAAATTAAATAAACAACTATATTTAACATAAATGAAGATATTTGACCAATGTGATTCTTATTTTAAAATAAATGTTTATACAAAAAGCTAGACTTTTAGTATACATTCTAACAGTAGCATCGTCGAGCGGCTAACTGGTCTCCTCTGACTTCCGCTACACCTTATCGTCCACCGGGAATTTGATCTTCTGGTAATAGGTGGACATCACCGCTCGGAACTCATTGAGCGTCGGTCGGCCCAAAATAACATTGTAGGCCGAAGGCACGTTTACCATGATGAAGCTTGTCATCCTTGTCCTCTTCAGGGGCTCCTCTCCAAGCGAGATGGGTAGCTTGGTATGCCCGATTGGCAACACTTCATTGCCTGTGAAGCCGTAGAGCGGGGTCGTCATTGGCACCAGCTCACCCCGATCAATTTGTAGCTAATCGAAGGCCTTCCTAAATATGATGTTCAACGAGCTTCCTGTATCAATAAAAGTTTGATGGATTGTATAATTGGCGATTACCTCTCGGATTATCAGTGTGTCATCGTGAGGAGTTTCCACTCTCCTAAATCTCTTGGGTTGTAGCTGATTTTGGGTCCTTCAATTCTCTCCTTACTGCAACCAGCAGCGTGGACCTCGAGTCGTCGAGCATACGACTTCCTTGCTCGGTTAGAATCTCCCCCGATCGGGCCGTCGACGATCATCCCTATCTCTCCTCAAGCGACGTTACTCCAATTCTCTTCTTCCCGTGCCGATGGTTTGTTCCGCTCGGCAGAGACTCGGGCGAGACTACGACTGCTGCCATGCTGAGGTTGATGGTGTTGGTTGCTACTCGGAATATCGTACTGGTTCCCCTGTACAAAAATTTTGTACAAGTCCTGAACCTTTCCTAACAACCAATTGTGTTCTTTAGAAATTAAATTTGGAATCGCAAACAGAACTTAACATTATTGATTCCAAATTCAACTTATCAGTTCTTAGAGGTATAGACTTGGATCGCAAATTGTAACGACCCACCTTCTACTGACTAGGCTGTAAGGTCGGACTGTCACATTATGTTGTGCTAACTATTCCATGACCATCATTAAATCTACGTGCGGAAGCTGTACTAATTAAAATTTTGCTAAACTATTATCATTTCTTGGTTCTACATATGCTAAGGGGTGTAATCTAAACTATTCATGACATATATTACATCCCCCAATGGTCAAGGAACTTAACTAAGAGTTTCTTGCCGATATCAGGCCTCCCAATCGATCCATTGATCGATCCAGGTGGCTACTGTATACGGAACTTAGGTTGGATCGATCCAGTGATCGATTCAGCCCGCTATTGTGCTCCGGGCAATATTCTGGATCGATCGGCTGATCGATCCAGACTGGCCAATCGATCCAGTGATCGATCCCAGGGCTTTCTGTTCGCGACAGAAGGCATCCGGATCGATCGGCTGATCGATCCAGGAGCTTACTGTTCGCGATCGATCGGTTGATCGATTGAGAAGCCCCAATCGATCGGCCAATCGATTGGGGTTTCTGATTTCACACCAGAAGCCTGATTTCAGCACTGTTTCGTGCCAAAATCACTCATATCAATTCCAAACTAAATGAAATGCCTCCTAACATCAATTATCTAGCATTCTACACATGTCATGGTGCATAATCCACTAATTCATAACATTTAAGCAAACTGAACGGCAAAAACTAAAATAACAAAGTTCCAATAATTAAACTTGCTAAACTCCCTAAGATCTTTGTTCCAAGTTCCATCCACACACATCTTCATCACTGCATTGACCTCCAGCCTCCACTAGTCCATCTTCCCTTTACCTTCATCTGCAGTATAAGGAAAATAGTACCTGTAAGCTTGAGATCTTAGTAAGAAACCATCTACCTCACAAAAACATGCATACGATGCTATTTATGCTTTGAAAACATGCTATTTGAAAAGAACATACTGAATATGCAAAACATGGCATGGCATACAACACATGGAAATCGAAACTGATCATGGCAATAAATGCTAATCATAATCTATCATGTTGTATCAATTGAAACTAAACTGATACAAAAGTTGAGCTAAGCTAATACTAAACTGATACTAAAGCTGTACTGATTCACATAACTATTTTGTGATGTTTGAAAACTATATTCATAAGTAGATTAAAATAATAATCAAGCTGCTCTTTGGGCCCGGCAACTGTACTTGCTATGTGCGCATCCCTGACTAGACCCGGGTTTGTAAGTCCCAAATTTAGTAGGGTTTACTAGGTTATCTAAACCTAGGGACGACTATGGAAGCCCAACCCAATGGATATCTAATCCAGTACAGTGCCACTGAGAAAGTAAAATACTGAACATAAGCTAATAATTCTTGTCTTGCTTTTACTAGGTTGTCTAAACCCAGAACTAGGTTGTCTGAACCTAGAGGCGGCTGTGGGAGCCCACCCATTGGACGTCTAGTCCATAAAAGCTGTAGCAAGACTATATAAGCAGTAAAAATGCATCTATGGCATTCGTCTAAGCTAATAAAATGCCTAAATGGCATTTTGACTATGCTAAACATTTTACCGAGCACTTGGTGTACGCTAGTGCACACCCTATGTGCTAAAATTTGCATAAGACCAAACTAATGCATAAAAAATCATACGAATAGCTACTTATACCGCAGGTGAGGGGTTTCTTACCTTGTGCGCTAGTTTTCTTACGAATCTAGTCGCTAGTTTTCCGGTGGAGACGATCCTCTCGCCTTCTATAACGACCCGCCTTCTACTGACTAGGGATTAGGGCGTGGTGGGCCCATAACCCACAGGTCCCAGGATCGAAACCTGGCTCTGATACCACTCTGTAACGACCCGCCTTCTACTGACTAGGCTGTAAGGCCGGACCGTCACATTATGCTGTGCTAACTATTCCATGACCATCATTAAATCTAAGTGCGGAAGCTGTACTAATTAAAATTTCTGTAACGACCCGCTTTCTACTGACTAGGCTGTAAGGCCGAACCGTCACATTATGCTGTGCTAACTATTCCATGACCATCATTAAATCTAAGTGCGGAAGCTGTACTAATTAAAATTTTGCTAAACTATTATCATTTCTTGGTTCTACATGTGCTAAGGGGTGTAATCTAAACTATTTATGACATATATTACATCCCCCAATGGTCAAGGAACTTAACTAAGAGTTTCTTGCTGATATCAGGCCTCCCAATCGATCCACGGATCGATTGGAATGGCCGGATCGATCCAAGTGGCTACTGTATACGGAACTTAGGTTGGATCGATCCAGTGATCGATTCAGCCCACTACTGTGCTCCGGGCAATATTCTGAATCGATCGGCTGATCGATCCAGACTGGCCAATCGATCCAGTGATCGATCCCAGGGCTTTCTGTTCACGACAGAAGGCATCCGGATCGATCGGCTGATCGATCCAGGAGCTTACTATTCGCGGTGCGAACTTCTCGATCGATCGGTTGATCGATTGAGAAGCCCCAATCGATCGGCCGATCGATTGGGGTTTCTGATTTCACACCAGAAGCCTGATTTCAGCACTGTTTCGTGCCAAAATCACTCATATCAATTCCAAACTAAATGAAATGCCTCCTAACATCAATTATCTAGCATTCTACACATGTCATCGTGCATAATCCACTAATTCATAACATTTAAGAAAACTGAACGGTAAAAACTAAAATAACAAAGTTCCAATAATTAAACTTGCTAAACTCCCTAAGATCTTTGTTCCAAGTTCCATCCACACACATCTTCATCACTGCATTGACCTCCAGCCTCCACTAGTCCATCTTCCCTTTACCTTTATCTGCAGTATAAGAAAAATAGTATCTGTAAGCTTGAGAGCTTAGTAAGAAACTATCTACCTCACAAAAACATGCATACGATGCTATTTATGCTTTGAAAACATGCTATTTGAAAAGAACATACTGAATATGCTAAACATGGCATGGCATACAACACATGGAAATCGAAACTGATCATGGCAATAAATGCTAATCATAATCTATCATGTTGTATCAATTGAAACTAAACCGATACAAAAGCTGAGCTAAGCTAATACTAAACTGATACTAAAGCTGTACTGATTCACATAACTATTTTGTGATGTTTGAAAACTATATTCATAAGTAGATTAAAATAATAATCAAGCTGCTGTTTGGGCCCGGCAACTGTACTTGCTATGCGCGCATCCCTGACTAGACCCGGGTTTGCAAGTCCCGAATTTAGTAGGGTTTACTAGGTTATCTAAACCTAGGGACGATTATGGGAGCCCAACCCAATGGATATCTAATCCAGTACAGTGCCACTGAGAAAGTAAAATACTGAACATAAGCTAATAATTCTTGTCTTGCTTTTACTAGGTTGTCTAAACCCAGAACTAGGTTGTCTGAACCTAGAGGCGACTGTGGGAGCCCACCCATTGGACGTCTAGTCCATAAAAGCTGTAGCAAGACTATATAAGCTGTAAAAAATGCTTCTATAGCATTCGTCTAAGCTAATAAAATGCCTAAATGGCATTTTGACTGTGCTAAACATTCTACCGAGCACTTGGTGTACGCTAGTGCACACCCTATGTGCTAAAATTTGCATAAGACCAAACTAATGCATAAAAAATCATACGAATAGCTACTTATACCGCAGGTGAGGGGTTTCTTACCTTGTGCGCTAGTTTTCTTACGAATCTAGTCGCTAGTTTTCCGGTGGAGACGATCCTCTCGACCATCTTCTCGCGTCTACGCGTTCTTCTCGCGGAGAGGAGCGTCCTCGTATCCTTTGTGTTGCCGGGAGGTGTTCCTAGAACCCTTGGTTTGGTGCGCCGAGAGAGGGAGGGAAAAAGAGAGGTGGGCGGCGGTGGGGTTAGGGTGAAGGAAAGTTACGATCAAAATAACTCTTCACTAAATTATTTCCCTATTTATATTAAGGAATTAATTCGCCCAACTCTAACATAAATATAATTGATTCCCTTTCCTTCCAGCATGGCCCTGCTGGGTTCACCTGGTTACTAAGGTTCACCATAAGTCATAGAACCCAATAGGTCTGGGGTTCAATTCCCGCGTAAGCTATTTTCGTTTTCTATTTATTTTTGCTACTTCCGCTACTCTAAAAATTCCATAAAAATATCCTAAAATTCCAGAAAAATACTAGGATATTTCTAATAATTATTTTGAGAATTTTCGGGCTTTACAATCCCCCATACCTTATAAAATGTTCGTCCCCGAACTTAGAATAACTCTGGGTACTTCTGTCTCATACTAGCTTCTGATACCACCCGATCATAGTTAGTAGAAGGCGGGTCGTTACAGCCTTACAGCCTACTGAATAGCTACTTGGCTCTAATACCACTCTGTAACGACCCGCCTTCTACTGACTAGGCTGTACGACCGGACCGTCACATTATGCTGTGCTAACTATTCCATGACCATTACTAAATCTAGGTGCGGAAGCTGTACTAACTAAAATTTTGCTAAACTATTATCATTTCTTGGTTCTACATGTGCTAAGGGGTATAATCTAAACTATTCATGACATATATTACATCCCCCAATGGTCAAGGAACTTAACTAAGAGTTTCTTGCTGATATCAGGCCTCCCAATCGATCCACGGATCGATTGGAATGGCTGGATCGATCCATTGATCGATCCAGGTGGCTACTGTATACGAAACTTAGGTTGGATCGATCCAGTGATCGATTTAGCCCGCTACTGTGCTCCAGGCAATATTCTGGATCGATCGGCTGATCGATCCAGACTGGCCAATCGATCCAGTGATCGATCACAGGGCTTTCTGTTCGCGACAGAAGGCATCCGGATCGATCGGCTGATCGATCCAGGAGCTTACTGTTCGCGGTGCGAACTTCTCGATCGATCGGTTGATCGATTGAGAAGCCCCAATCGATCGGCCGATCGATTGGGGTTTCTGATTTCACACCAGAAGCCCGATTTCAGCACTGTTTCGTGCCAAAATCACTCATATCAATTCCAAACTAAATGAAATGCCTCCTAACATCAATTATCTAGCATTCTACACATGTCATGGTGCATAATCCACTAATTCATAACATTTAAGCAAACTGAACGGCAAAAACTAAAATAACAAAGTTCCAATAATTAAACTTGCTAAACTCCCTCAGATCTTTATTCCAAGTTCCATCTACACACATCTTCATCACTGCATTGACTTCCAGCCTCCACTAGTCCATCTTCCCTTTACCTTTATCTGCAGTATAAGGAAAATAGTATCTGTAAGCTTGAGAGCTTAGTAAGAAACCATCTACCTCACAAAAACATGCATACGATGCTATTTATGCTTTGAAAACCTGCTATTTGAAAAGAACATACTGAATATGCTAAACATGAAATGGCATACAACATATGGAAATCGAAACTGATCATGGCAATAAATGCTAATCATAATCTATCATGTTGTATCAATTGAAACTAAACCGATACAAAAGCTGAGCTAAGCTAATACTAAACTGATACTAAAGTTGTACTGATTCACATATGTAACAACCACCCTTCTTACTACTACTCTCTAAGGGCGACCGTTACCTAACTCCTACTCTACTTACTAGTGTCACTTATGCTATTATTAGCGACACTTAGATTTATCACGGTTCAGAGAAATTCCTACCGAAAAATTTCGGCAGAGTCTCCCCTGTACCGGTGACCAAATCTATAATACACAAGATATATACACAGCCACATGCGGCTGGATCACAATTTATTCACAACCACGCAATAATAAATCATATCATAATCAAAAACTAATCTAGCAACATGAACTAAACTCAAGCTCCCAGAATGAAACATAATAAGCTACAATGCACATCAAACTCAATCATAAACTCATAATTTCATAACAGAAATAAGGAAAATGAACTAGACATAAACTCTAAATAAATAAGTCTTGCTAGTCCCCTCTGGACCTCTCCATAGTTCAGTCACCACACACATCCATCATCAACACCACCCTGTCGCCTCCCTTCATATCTTAGCTTTTCCTTTATCTGCAGTAGGAGGAAAGAAAACAAGATCTATAAGCGAAAACGCTTAGTAAGTACTAATCTATCTCACAAAACTCGAAATGCATAAATGAAATGCATAAGTGCTGAAACTGAAATAATAAAGCTATCTGCATGTGCTCATGGTATACAGAAAATGAACGGAATACAAATCATACTCAGTATCAAGCAGGATAACAAGAAACTAACAATGTAAACTTAGAATCAAAGAAACTAACCATTCTTATTTATTCTAAGCTTGGAACTTATTTCATTTCTTGTATCCTTGTGTTAGAAATTAATCTTTTAATTTCTATCTTTTACTTTCTTCTTCTTTCTTTCTTCCTTCTTACTTAACTTTTCTTTTCTTTGGTTTTCTTTTCTTGGGCCCAGGCCTAGTACCAACTCATGCGCGTTCCCTAATAGGTTGGGGTTGCGAGCCACCAATCCTAAAAGAGCAGACCTCGGTCTACCAGGGCCAAGACCTCGGTCTACCAGGGCCAAGACCTCGGAAATGGTCACCTGGATTTGTTTAACGACAAGCTCTTGGATGTCGGGTACTAGCCTCTTACTTTAATTTACTTGTTATCTCTTTTTAATTAGACCTTGGTCTTTTTCTTTACTCATACTTCTCATAATCCTTTATTAGAGCTTATTAGAATCTTTTAGATGTATATCTAACAAGTATAAGATTACAACTAACCAAGCATGCTATATAAAAAAATAACACAAAGGAAAACAAATCTGAACTCCCTAAGCCTGTTATAAAATAGAGCAAAGGAAAGCAAATCTGGACTTTCTAAACATGCTGTAAAATAGGGCAAAAATGCTACTTTAGGGATTCTAATCATGTTATAAAACATAGACAAAGAATACTACTTTAGGGTTTCTTAAGCATGCTGTAAAATAGACAAAGGATGCTACCTTTAGTGATCCTAATCATGCTGTAAAACAAACAGACATAGAATGCTACTCAACTTCTTAAACATGCTGTAAAAACAAATCTCTAATCAACTTTAACTATGTACAACATGACCTTAAAGCAAGGAAATTCATGTACAACATACAACTCAAAGCATTCAACAGCAAGCCAAGACAATGCATCCTTAAGTGAACTCATGGCAGCGACATGGGATAACTATAATGATCTGTTCGGTATGATCCTAAACAGGGCAGCAAGGAATCAACCGAAACTCCACTGTGCACGGCCAAAATCCCTAGCAATAATTAAGGATAGAATGCATACAATTCTACTTGGCACTAGAATCATACTACATGCTCAACTAACCTAAACGAAACCTTGATTTCCCTGTGAAGCTCACGGCAGAATACCCAAAAGCCAAAATCCTTATAGCATGTTTCGGATTCAAGAAACTCAGGAAAACAAGGAAACGAAAACCGAAAGATCGGAGCAACTCCTACTGCAGGTGAGTAGTACTTACACTTGCTTTTAGGACTTACAACCGGAAGGAGGCAACTAGGGCTTCGGGAGAAGCTTGAAATCTCGGCTCTTCTTCACGTTTCCGAACTCCCCTCGTCGAGGTGATCACGCACGGTGAAGACTGGCCGGAAAGGGCCTTTCGCCGGCGCTGGAGACAAAGCCCTAATATGGCTTCGTTTCGCCCGAGCAGAGATGAATCGCGCGGCGTGAGGAGAAGAGAAGGAGTTAGGTTCGGGTAAAAGAAATTAACCCTTTATAACCTAGGTTTTATTTCTGGTCCTTACTATAACTTAAATACATCTCGCTTCATACTTGATTAACAAAACACGCGTAGCCCAGTTGGTTGGCTGTGTTCGGTTAAGTCCGGTTCGACCGAAGGTCTTGGGTTCGAGTCTCACCTTCCATAAATTTTTGGTCAAAACTTCTTTCTTTTTGTAACCATACTAAACGACCTCCAAAAATTGCGTAAAAATACTCTAAAAAATTTCTAAAAATCTCTAGAATAATTTAAAAGCATTTCCAAATATTTTTATGGACTTTTAGAACTTGAAATAGGGAAAATTGGGTTGTTACAACATAACTATTTTGTGATGTTTGAAAACTATATTCATAAGTAGATTAAAATAATAATCAAGCTGTTGTTTGGGCCCGACAACTGTACTTACTATGCGCGCATCCCTGACTAGACCCGGGTTTGTAAGTCCCAAATTTAGTAGGGTTTACTAGGTTATCTAAACCTAGGGACGACTATGGGAGCCCAACCCAATGGATATCTAATTCAGTACAGTGCCACTGAGAAAGTAAAATACTGAACATAAGCTAATAATTCTTGTCTTGCTTTTACTAGGTTGTCTAAACCCAGAACTAGGTTGTCTGAACCTAGAGGCGACTGTGGGAGCCCACCCATTGGACGTCTAGTCCATAAAAGCTGTAGCAAGACTATATAAGCTGTAAATATGCTTCTATGGCATTCGTCTAAGCTAATAAAATGCCTAAATTGCATTTTGACTGTGCTAAACATTCTACCGAGCACTTGGTGTACGCTAGTGCACACCCTATGTGCTAAAATTTGCATAAGACCAAAATAATGCATAAAAATCATATGAATAGCTACTTATACCGCAGGTTAGGGGTTTCTTACCTCGTGCGCTAGTTTTCTTACGAATCTAGTCGCTAGTTTTCCGGTGGAGACGATCCTCTCGACCATCTTCTCGCGTCTATGCGTTCTTCTCGCGGAGAGGAGCGTCCTCGTATCCTTTGTGTTGCCGGGAGGTGTTCCTAGAACCCTTGGTTTGGTGCGCCGAGAGAGGGAGAGAAAAAGAGAGGTGGGCGGCGGTGGGGTTAGGGTGAAGGAAAGTTACGATCAAAATAACTCTTCACTAAATTATTTCCCTATTTATATTAAGGAATTAATTCGCCCAACTCTAACATAAATATAATTGATTCCCTTTCCTTCCAGCACGGCCCTGCTGGGTTCACCTGGTTACTAAGGTTCACCATAAGTCATAGAACCCAATAGGTCTGGGGTTCAATTCCCGCGTAAGCTATTTTCGTTTTCTATTTATTTTTGCTACTTCCGCTACTCTAAAAATTCCATAAAAATATCCTAAAATTCCAGAAAAATACTAAGATATTTCTAATAATTATTTTGAGAATTTTCGGGCGTTACAAAAATGATGCTTAACATTATTAATCCAAATCCACCCATGTTACAAATTCGATTAAATATTTATTTCAGATATCGGCTTCCAGGTTAAACATGGCGATGCACTAGGCCTTCTTGGGTATGGGATCATCCACCACTTCCTAGACAAAGTCTTTCAATGAAATTCAATATTTAATCTCCTTATAGTAACCCTAGGTTTTACCACTAAGAACAATCGAATCACAAGATTGAAAAACCAAAAGAAACACAAAGTCGAATCATAAATCCGAAACCTAGAATCGTTAGCCTCTTATGTTTGGTATTTCAAGATCTAAACAAAAGAATAAACTAGTTATGATGCGGAAACTAATAACTAGTTATACCTTTTGTAGCTTATAGATCTCACGATCTTCTATCGTATTCCTCTTCTTATCTTGGACGTCGTGTGGGCGACGATCTACCGAGACAAGAATTCACCCAAGCCTCCTTCTTCTCCTTGCAAGTTTCGGCCACCAACAATCTCCTTGAGATGAAGAACTTCGGCCACCAACCATGCTCCAAGGGATTCTAAGAAGCAAAGCCTCCATTCTCTACTTCTTCTCCAAGCAAAATCCGGCCACCAATCAAGCTCCAAGGGTTGATGTCGCCGGCCACCAAAGAAGAAGAAAAGGAGAAGAGGAAGAAGATGAGGGCCGACCACCACCAAGGAATCGAGGAGAGGAATAATAGATGTGTTGTTATAAGGTGAGGCACCTCTACCCTATCTTTTATATTTCTTGGTCTTGGCAAATAAGGAAAGTTTTAAATATAATTAAAACTTCCTTATTTTCCTTGCCAAATAAAAGGAAAATTTAATAAAACCTTGCTTATAATTCTCTGTCATATCAAATCCTCCAAACAAGGAAAGTTTTAAACACAAAATTAAAACTTCCTAATTGTTGGAACGAAAGTGCTAGAGGGGGGGTGAATAGCGCTCGTGACTTTCACTCGTTTCGGATTCGTAAAACACTCGAGAAGTAGCAGTAGAAATAGATAAAATAACAAACACACAGAAGACTCCAAGATTTACTTGGTTCGGAGCCTAGGCTGACTCCTACTCCAAGGTCCGCGATCGTTGATCGCTTTCAGTGGGCAACAACTATAATATCGCAAATCTTTTACAAGAAAATAAGTACAAGTATTAAACTTTAAAAGATTATACTGACAAATACAAAGATGAACAAAATGGTTGTCGATTGTCGGAGTAGCAGAGTCTAGTTGATGCTTTCAGAGCAGGGTACAAGATCACAAGTTCTTCTGTTCGAGTTCGATTCTTTGGCTGCTTCCCGAGGCTCCTTTTTATAGGCTCTGTAATGTTGATCTAGATCCCCAAGTCTCGGGATCAGGATTGACCCGAGGCGGATTGGTCGACCGATCCTTGTGTTCGGTCGACCGATCAGGCGATCTCCTCTCATCCGATCCGCCCGATCCGCTTGCTCTGCTTCGATCTGGTCAAGTCTCATCCGGGGTTCGTGTTAGAGTGTATACTAAAAGTCTAGCTTTTGTAAACATTTATTTGTTAAAGTAAAAGAATCACATTGGTCAATATCTGCATTTATTTATTAAATGTAATTGTTCAATTAATTTATATAGTAGACAACATGGAGTGTGGTGTCACACTCAGAAGATCATGTTGTCAGTTCTCTATAAATTATAAACAGTTGCTCGCGACTAAGATAGAAAGGAATAAACTATCAGTATAGTCGTAGTGTAATTAAGTATTAGTTTATCTTGACTAATAAATTACACTAATACACTTTAAGTGTATTGAGTAGGATCATTTAGGTATGTTCTTTTTGTACTGACTTAGTAAAAGAACTAAACCTTAGTTATTATGAAAGTGTGTGCTCTTAATCCTAATATAATAACAAGCACATATATTTAATATTTATTTCTTTGATTTATCAAAGGGTGAGGTTTAGCTCGATAAATCAATATGCCCGATAAGTTGGGAAATGATATTACTTAAAGTGTGTGTTGTTGATTATAGAAGGAATCTGTGTCCTAGTTATCTAGGTTGAGAATGCCCCCAAGAGGAGCTCATAAGGATTGTCATGTTAAACTCTGCAGGTGGACCTAGTCCAACATAACAATAAAGTTGAGTGGTACTACTCTTGGAGCTAGATAATAATTAAGTGAGTTGTCAGTAACTTACTTAATTAGTGGACATTCATAATCTTAAACACAGAGAGACTAACACACTCATGATAAGAAGGAGCCCATAATGTAATTTGGGATTGGTGCGGTAGTGCGGTAATAACTCTCTAGTGGAATGAGTTATTATCGATGAACTTGAGTTGTGTGTTCGGGGCGAACACGGGATACTCAAGCTCATCGGAAGGCCAAAACCAATTTCTCCTCTAGGTCTCTGTTGTAGCCTCATCATAGCCTCAAGTCCATCCAAATGTAAGACTCTTCTTGGTGTCCAAGAAGGGGGTCAGACCATTGCTTGGTGACCAAGCAATGGCCGGCCACATCCTCTTGAAGGGGCCGGCCCTATAGCTTGGTGACCAAGCTTGTAGGGGCCGGCCATAATAATTCAAAAAGGGAGGGTTGTTTTGAATTTTTAAAATCTTCTCTTTGTAGAAAACTATAAGTTTTAAAAGAGAGATTTTAATTTTTAAAACTTTCCTTATTTGAATTAGGCCACATGTTTAAATAGAGAGTTTAAAAGATTTTAAAACTTTCCTTTTTTAACCATCCTTATGGTTTACGAAAAAAAAGGAAAAGAAGTTTTAAAATTTAAATTTTCTATCACCATGTTAAAAAAAAGAAATTTTATAAGAGAGTTTTTAAATTTTAAAACATGGTTTAATTTTTAGAAACTTTCCTTTTTTAACTCATACTTTAGGAAAGAGAGCTTGTAAATTTTATAACAGGATTTCTTCTTGTAAAATTTTTAAAAAAAAATATTTTTCCTTTCTTTTCAATTGTGGTCGGCCACCTTGCTTGGTGCCCAAGCAAGGGTCGGCCAATAGGATTAAACCAAATTCAATCCTAAACCAAATAGGATTGATCTCAACCATTGATTGATGATTGATTCAATCAAGAGGAAAGAAAAGGAAAAATAAAAAGGGAAAAGGAAAAACTCTTGGATGATTTTATTTTTTGTAAAAGGTTTTTCCTTATTTGCCTTGGGCAAGTAATATAAAAGAAAGGGTGAGGGGGCTTCATGAGATACAACTCTTATTCTTTTGCTTGGGTGATCTCTTGGTGTGGCCGGCCCTCTCCCTTCTTCCTCTCCCTTTGCTCTCTTCTCCTTGGTGGTGGTGGTGGCCGGATTTTAGAAGAAGAAGGAGGAAGCTTTTGGGTGGTGTTCATCTTGGAGGATCGTCACCCACACGACGTCCAAGGCGAGGCGAGGAATACGGCAGAAGATCTCGAGGTCATTAGCATACAAAGAGAAGGTATAATTAGCAATTGTTTTCCACATCATGCTGGTTTTACTCTTTGTAAGAATTCTAAATACAAGAGGCAATTAGATCTAGTTTTTCGAAATAGTTTTTCGAGTTTGTGTTTTCTTCTTTTCAAACTTGTGATTCGATTGTTCTTTTTGGTTAACCTAGAGTTATTTAAGGAAATAAATATTAGCTTTCCTTAAAAGGTTTTGCCTAGGCGGTGGTGGTTGCTCCCATATCCAAGAAGGTCATGTGCCTCGCCATGCAGTCCTGGAAGCTAATTTTGGAAATTAATATTTATGGAATTAATAACCTAGGTAGATTTGAATCAATAGTGTTAAGTTCCGCTTGCGATTCAAATCTAAATCATTAAGAACAGATAAGTTAAATTTGGAATCAATGATGTTAAGTTCCGTCTGCGATTCCTTATTTAACTTCTAAAGAACACGATAGGTTATTTAAGGAAAGGTTCAACACTTGTACAAAAAATTTTGTACAGTGGAACCGGTACGTTTTCCTAGGTTTAACCAACAATTGGTATCAGAGCTAGGGTTTTACCTCTGTGTATTTGGTATTAGTTTAATTATGCACATGTCATACATAATTTAGGCAGGTTAATAGTAGGATGAGCTAACTTTGTGGATGCAGGATCCAACTATTATGGCTTTTAGTTATTATGTGTGTGATTGGACCCTTGGACATGTCAAGGGCATTTATATGTGTGTGCATGATTGTACTATAAAATACAACAGGAGCTGTATTTAGTTTTATTAGGATTTTATTTTTGATCTAGTTACATGTACATTCCTTCGAGGAATATAGGATCGAAAAATGTAAAATTCTATTTATGTCGTGGATCGAATCTTGCAAGGCGTGGAACTTTTTGAGGACCAGAGGCGCAGCGGAACAAGGAGCAAGATGGATGCGACACCTAGACCCAGTGGCGGTGGCCAAATATGGCAGCAGCTTGGGATGACAACACACGGAGGACAACCATAGATAAAAGCCATAATAGTTGAAAATTAGATTTTCTATTTATTGCTTTTATATTGTGCTGTGTGTGCATGTTAGTATACATGTTTAGTAAGCTAGCATAGTTAAAATTACTCATTTATAAATAACTAAGTGGGAGAGAGATTTTAAATAAATTCCACGGTCTCCATTACTGGTTTGTAAGTGATGCAAACAAGCTTGCGCGTTGGCTCTGAGTGCCTTCCTCCATATCGGATGAGCTTGTTTGTAGATCACTAGAATAAACTTCCATTTTGGATGACTATAGGAAGTTAATTAAGAGCGTGTGATCTTCCCCATCGGAAGAGGCACAATCTTATTTAATGGACTTAGTATCTAGTAATGGTATACACTTAGACGCATTCAATGGTATCCTCCCCAACGGAGTCACTGCTAGTGTCTTGTGTAACCAAAGTGAAACTAACTATTAATTTTATTTGTCATAAAGTTAGGATGACAAGATAATAAAATTAATGGGTCACACCCTCCTCTTACAAATGATGAATTTGTATACGTCCACACTAACGTGGCATGTAATATTCACGGTGATTTGAGGTGTTGGTTAATTTAAAATAGTATTGTTTGAGGAATCAATATTATTCTAAATTTAGAGTCTTGACCAAAGTTTACTTTTGTGATTCTTAGGATGACTTTCAACCCACTAGCCATTATACTGAAAGAGAACAAACTTACTGGTCCCAACTATATTGATTGGAAAAGAAACCTGGACATAGTTCTTACTGCTGAAAGTTATAAGTTTATACTGACTGAGGCTTGCCCTGATGCACCTGACGGTGATTCTACCCCAGAGGAGATTGAGTATCATAAGAAATGGGTAAAAGCTGATAAGATGGCGCGGTGTTACATTTTGGCATCAATGTCAAATGTATTGCAACATCAGCATCAAGATTTACCAACAGCTTATGATATAATGAACAATCTCAAAGAAATCTTTGGGCACCAGAGTCGGACTGCTAGGCAAGAGGCAATGAGGAAGTTAATGACAGCCACCATGTCTGAGGGGACACCCGTAAGGGACCATATCCTCAAAATGATGGCTTATCTGAATGAAATGCAAGTCCTTGGAGGAGAAATCGATGGGGAAACCCAGGTCGATATAATTCTCCAAACGCTACCCAGAAGTTTTGAGTAGTTCCACCTGAACTATAACATGAACAAAAGAGAGTATACGTTGGCGGAACTTCGACAGAACTACAGGCAGTAGAAGAAATATTTCGTCATAGTTCTCAGATTCATTATGCTGAAAATGGTTCTACTTCTAAGTCGAAAGGCAAGAAGAAGAAGAAACAGGTTTTTTCAGCAAAGAAGGTGAATAAACCTCAGAATACAGGACAGAAAGCTGGAATGAAGAAGCCGAAGGGCAAGTGCTTCATCTGCAAGTAGTCTGGACATTGGAAAGCGGGCTATCCTAGTAGGAACCAGAACAATAAAGGTATATCTCATACTCTGGTAGTTGAAACATGTTTAGCGGTGTTATCTACCAGCACCTGGTGTGTAGATACGGGAGCCACTGATCATGTCTGCAATTCTTTGCAGGGGTTCCAGGAAACCCGGTGACTATTTGATGGAGAGATAACTGTCTACATGGGCAATGCTACTAAGGTGGCGGCTGTTGCAGTGGGAGACGTCTACTTATCTTTTGATAGGAATAGAAATTTGATTTTAAGAAATTGTCTTTATGTACCCAGTTTTAGAAAGAATTTAATTTCAGTTTCTAAACTGTATTTGGATGGATATTCAGTCTCTTTTAGTAACAATGTCATTATAAAGAGAAATAAGGTGATTATCTGTTCTGGTGCATTAGTTGGTAATTTATACACTTTAAATCCAATTTCTCCCACAAAGCAAAATATGGAAATTAATAACACATCTTCTAACTCTAATAAGAGAAAAGAACATTCAGAAATGAACCAAACATATCTTTGGCATCTAAGACTTGGACATATTAACCTAAGTAGGATTCAAAGGCTTGTAGCCGATGGACTCTTGGGTTCATTAGAGTTGAAAAACTTTCCAACATGTGAATCCTACTTGGAAGGTAAAATGACCAAGAGACCTTTTAAGGGGGTATAGAGCCAAAGATGCGTTAGAACTGGTTCATTCTGATTTGTATGGTCCTATGTCTATCCAGGCAAGAGGAGGATATGAATACTTCGTCTCCTTTATAGACGATTATTCAAGATATGGATACATTTACCTGATGCACCGCAAGTCTGAATGCTTTGACAAGTTCAAAGAATATAGGGCTGATGTGGAGAAACGTCTTGGTAAAAGTATCAAGACACTACAGTCTGACTGTGGTGGCGAATACCTCTTTGGAGAGTTTAGGAATTACTTATCAGAAGTCGGGATTCAATCCCAATTGTCTGCACCTGGTACACCCCAGCAGAATGGTGTGGCAGAACGAAGGAATAGGACTCTTATGGAAATGGTTAGATCAATGATGAGTTATTCAGAATTACCGAATTCGTTTTGGGGATATGCTTTAGAAATAGCAGTGTACATTCTGAATATGGTACCTTCTAAAATAGTTCCTTCTACTCCCATGGAATTATGGAATGTGCGTAAGCCTAGTCTGAATCATATCCGGATATGGGGTAGTCCAGCACATGTGCTGAAGGGAGATACTGACAAGTTAGAATCACGTACAGAAGTTTGTCTGTTTGTTGGATATCCTAAGGGAACGAAAGGTGGTTTGTTTTATAATCCTAAAAATCAGAAGATCATTGTTAGCACCAATGCTCATTTTTTAGAAGAAGATTATGTAATGAACCATAAGCCCATGAGTGAAATAGTTCTAGAAGAAATTAGAGAGGACACGTCTACTTCAGTACCAACAGTACAAGATGAAGTACCACAAGAGACTGCAACACGTGTTGCGCATGATACACAACCACAGACGGTGCCTCGTCGTAGTGGGAGGGTTGTAAGGCAACCTGAGAGATTCATGTTTTTGGGAGAGTCTTTGGACTTGATCCCGGGAAAACATGAACCTGATCCCCGGACATATGATGAAGCACTCCAAGATATAGATGCAGTATCTTGGCAAAAGGCAATGAATTCTGAAATAGAGTCTATGTCCTCTAATAAGGTCTGGGAGCTTGTAGAACCACCTGATGGTGTAAAAGTCGTTGGATACAAGTGGATCTACAAAAGGAAAAGAGGGACAGATGGGAAGGTAGAAACCTTCAAAGCAAGGCTTGTTGCGAAAGGGTATACTCAGAAAGAGGGAATCGACTATGAGGAGACTTTTTCACCGGTAGCCATGCTTAAGTCTATCCGGATACTCTTATCCATTGCTGCTCATATGGATTATGAGATTTGGCAAATGGATGTCAAGACAGCTTTCCTTAACGGAAGTCTTAAAGAAAACATCCATATGAAGCAACCAGAAGGGTTCATTGAAAAAGGCAAAGAGTATCTAGTGTGCAAGCTTAATCGGTCCATTTACGGATTGAAGCAAGCTTCAAGATCTTGGAACATCCGGTTTAACAAAGTAATCCAGTCATATGGATTTATTCAGTGTCCGGATGAGTCTTGTGTATACAAGAAGTGTAACGGAAACGTGGTGGTATTTCTTGTACTATACGTAGATGATATTTTGTTAATTGGCAACAATGTCAAGGTATTATCGGGCGTAAGGGTATGGTTGTCCAAACAATTTGATATGAAGGACTTAGGAGAATGTGCACACATTCTTGGGATCAAAGTTATAAGGGATCGCAAGAAAAGAATGTTGTGTCTATCCCAAGCTTCATATATAGATACAGTCCTTGCTCGTTTTAGCATGCAGAACTCCAAGAAAGGTTTCTTACCTTTTAGGCATGGAGTAGCCTTATCTAAAGAGATGTCTTTGAAGACATCAAAGGAGATTGAGGACTGAAGACAGTTCCTTATGCTTCAGCTGTAGGAAGTCTTATGTATGCAATGTTGTGTACGAGACCTGATATCTGTTTTGTCGTGAGCATGGTCAGCAGATATCAGAGTAACCCTGGACAAGGACATTGGACTGTGGTAAAGCATATATTAAAGTATCTGAGAAGGACTAGAGATTATATGCTAGTTTACCAAGCAGACGAGTTGCTCCCTGTGGGTTACACGGATTCGGATTTTCAATCAGATAGGGACAATAGTAAGTCAACATCAGGCTATGTGTTTACTCTAGGAGGTGGAGCCATTGCATGGAGGAGTATTAAGCAGAAATGCGTCTCAGACTCAACCATGGAAGCTGAGTATGTGGCAGCCTCTGAGGCAGCAAAAGAAGCTGTATGGCTCAGGAATTTTCTAATGGACTTAGATGTGATTCCTGGTTTGCCCAAGATCATCACAATCTATTGTGATAATAGCGGTGCAGTTGCAAACTCGAAGGAACCACGAGCCCATAAAGCAAGTAAACATATAGAGCGCAAGTACCACCTAATACGAGACATCGTCAAGCGAGGAGAAGTTGTCGTCGCCAAGATTGCATCAGAAGATAACCTGGCAGATCCTTTCACAAAGGCCCTTCCGGTGAAAGCTTTTGATCGGCATGTGGAGGGGATGGGAATCAGATGTAAGGCAACAGATATGGCAGCTTAGACTTTTAGTATAAGTGGGAGATTGTTAGAGTGTATACTAAAAGCCTAGCTTTTGTAAACATTTATTTGTTAAAGTAAAAGAATCACATTGGTCAATATCTGCATTTATTTATTAAATGTAATTGTTCAATTAATTTATATAGTAGACAACATGGAGTGTGGTGTCACACTCAGAAGATCATGTTGTCAGTTCTCTATAAATTATAAACAGTTGCTCGCGACTAAGATAGAAAGGAACAAACTATCAGTATAGTCGTAGTGTAATTAAGTATTAATTTATCTTGACTAATAAATTACACTAATACACTTTAAGTGTATTGAGTAGGATCATTTAGGTATGTTCTTTTTGTACTGACTTAGTAAAAGAACTAAACCTTAGTTATTATGGAAGTGTGTGCTCTTAATCCTAATATAATAACAAGCACATATATTTAATATTTATTTCTTTGATTTATCAAAGGGTGAGGTTTAGCTCGATAAATCAATATGCCCGATAAGTTGGGAAATGATATTACTTATAGTGTGTGTTGTTGATTATAGAAGGAATCTGTGTCCTAGCTAGTTATCTAGGTTGAGAATGTCCCCAAGAGGAGCTCATAAGGATTGTCATGTTAAACCCTGCAGGTGGACCTAGTCCAACATGACAATAAAGTTGAGTGGTACTACTCTTGGAGCTAGATATTAATTAAGTGAGTTGTCAGTAACTTACTTAATTAGTGGGCATTCATAATCTTAAACACAGGGAGACTAACACACTCATGATAAGAAGGAGCCCATAATGTAATTTGGGATTGATGCGGTAGTGCGGTAATAACTATCTAGTAGAATGAGTTATTATCGATGAACTTGAGTTGTGTGTTCGGTGCGAACACGGGATACTCAAGCTCATCGGAAGGCCAAAACCAATTTCTCCTCTAGGTCCCTGTTGTAGCCTCATTATAGCCTCAAGTCCATCCAAATGTAAGACTCATCTTGGTGTCCAAGAAGGGGGTCGGACCATTGCTTGGTGACCAAGCAATGGTTGGCCACATCCTCTTGAAGGGGCTGGCCCTATAGCTTGGTGACCAAGCTTGTAGGGGCCGGCCATAATAATTCAAAAAGGGAGGGTTGTTTTGAATTTTTAAAATCTTCTCTTTGTAGAAAACTATAAGTTTTAAAAGAGAGATTTTAATTTTTAAAACTTTCCTTATTTGAATTAGGTCACATGTTTAAATAGAGAGTTTAAAAGATTTTAAAACTTTCCTTTTTTAACCATCCTTATGGTTTAAGAAAAAAAAGGAAAAGAAGTTTTAATATTTAAATTTTCTATCACCATGTTAAAAAAAGGAAATTTTATAAGAGAGTTTTTAAATTTTAAAACATGGTTTTAATTTTTAGAAACTTTCCTTTTTTAACTCATACTTTAGGAAAGAGAGCTTGTAAATTTTATAACAGGATTTCTTCTTGTAAAATTTTTAAAAAAAATATTTTTCCTTTCTTTTCAATTGTGGCCGGTCACCTTGCTTGGTGCCCAAGCAAGGGTCGGCCAATAGGATTAAACCAAATTCAATCCTAAACCAAATAGGATTGATCTCAATCATTGATTGATGATTGATTCAATCAAGAGGAAAGAAAAGGAAAAATAAAAAGGGAAAAGGAAAAACTCTTATTTGCCTTGGGCAAGTAATATAAAAGAAGGGGTGAGGGGGCTTCATGAGATACAACTCTTATTCTTTTGCTTGGGTGATCTCTTGGTGTGGCCGGCCCTCTCCCTTCTTCCTCTCCCTTTGCTCTCTTCTCCTTGGTGGTGGTGGTGGCCGGATTTTAGAAGAAGAAGGAGGAAGCTTTTGGGTGGTGTTCATCTTGGAGGATCGTCACCCACACGACGTTCAAGGCGAGGTGAGGAATATGGCAGAAGATCTCGAGGTCATTAGCATACAAAGAGAAGGTATAATTAGCAATTGTTTTCCGCATCATGCTAGTTTTACTCTTTGTAAGAATTCTAAATACAAGAGGCAATTAGATCTAGTTTTTCGAAATAGTTTTTCGAGTTTGTGTTTTCTTCTTTTCGAATTTGTGATTCGATTGTTCCTTTTGGTTAACCTAGAGTTATTTAAGGAAATAAATATTAGCTTTCCTTAAAAGGTTTTGCCTAGACGGTGGTGGTTGCTCCCATATCCAAGAAGGTCATGTGCCTCGCCATGCAGTCCTGGAAGCCAATTTTGGAAATTAATATTTATGGAATTAATAACCTAGGTAGATTTGAATCAATAGTGTTAAGTTCCGCTTGCGATTCAAATCTAAACCATTAAGAACATATAAGTTAAATTTGGAATCAATGATGTTAAGTTCCGTCTGCAATTCCTTATTTAACTTCTAAAGAACACGATAGGTTATTTAAGGAAAGGTTCGACACTTGTACAAAAAATTTTGTACAGTGGAACCGGTACGTTTTCCTAGGTTTAACCAACAGTTCGGTTGACTGATCCCGCTGTTCGGTCGACTGATCCACTTCTCTGACCCGATCAACCGGGCCTGATCTAGTCGTTGATGATCCTTGGTTCGGTCGACCGATCCTCTGGTCGAGCCTAGTCCAATCTCTGGAAATCTGATCTACTGGCTTGGGGGTTCGATCAACCGATCCCAAGGTTCGTTCGACCGATCCCGTTCAATTCTACCCCTGCACAAAACTATTAGTTTCCTACAAAACAGAGTTAGAACTAAACAAAATATATTAGCAGCTTAAGTTTGGCAGTCTTCGGACTATCTAGTTTTGACTTTGGATTTCCCACCGGAAACCCTAGGTCGAACCGACGCCTACTGTTCCCTCTTCCGGGGAACGCGTCCTCACCTACTCCCCTCAGGAGAGATTACCTGATGTCTGTCCGGTCCTCCAAACTGACTGGACTTTCTGCCTAGGGTTGTCACCCCCTAGGACCTAGGGTTACCTCCCCCTAGGGTTTTTCTCCACCTAGGGTTACCACCCCCTAGGACCTAAGGTTGCCGCCCCTTAGGGTTTTCCTCCACCTAGGGTTACCACCCCCTATGACTTAAGGTTACCACCCCCTAGGGTTTTCAACCTGCCTAACCGCAGTTAGGACTTTTATGCAAACTTATTCACACACATTAGATCACAAACCAACTTAACTTAAACCCTTTGACATAATCAAAACACCGGTTCGATCGTCGGATGTTTCCCGCACCAACAATCTCCCCCTTTTTGATTATGACAACACGGTTCAAAGTTAAGTAAAAATATGACAAAATTTTAATATGAAATTAAGGAATTTAAACATAAGCATAAATGTGTAAAAATTTGTAAAACTTATGCTCCTCCTTATATTTGAATTCTTAATTCTTAAGTTGCTTTAACTTCGACTTTTCTCTCCCTCTTTGACATAAATCAAAAAGAGTAAGTAGAGAGAAAGATAGAAAAATATTCTATTTAATTTTAAGCTCCCCCTGAAGAGTAGCACTTTACAATTGAAAATGACTTAGTATTACAAAAAGAAGTGTTTTGAAAAAACACTTAAATTAGAAAATGCCTTGGGCAATACTTAGTGTTTTCAACAAAACAAATTTGCTAAACTTAAGCTTTTGAAAAATACTTAGCCAGATTTAAAGAGATTTTTGAAAAATACTTAGTTAAATTTGTAAAGCTTTTGCAAGAACACTTAACTTTTTAGAATAAATTTCCTTGTAATACTTCTAGCTAAGTGAAATACAAAAAAATTTAAAAAACACATCTTTTTCCTTTAGAAATTGATTTAATAGATAGATTTGAAAAATACTTTAACCAAGTGAAAGTAATTTTTGTCTTGAAAAAGTGGCTTAGGTAAAAGAAGATTTCAGAACAAAATGTTTTTGTTAAAGCCTTAGGTTTAATGAATGAAGTAAAAAACTTTAGTTTTAAAAAGTCACTAGGTCAAATTTGAGATGTTTTGAAAAGTACTTAGCTAAATTTTGAAAGAGCTTTAAAAAAACAAAATTTTGAAAAGGCTTTGATAAAGGCTTAGCTTAAGTACTTGAAAATATTTTTCAAAAAATTTTGCTTTTGTTTTACTTCTTTGCACTCCCCCTTAATAAATGTCAGAAATTTCTTTGAGTTTTAGGGAATTAGTATATCCTAGAGTCCAAGCATGTAATATATAAAAACATAATAGGTATTTTATATTTTTCCTAATTTTTCATCTCACCCATTTTAGGTTATCAAGCATGTTCAACTTATGAGTGAGTACGAGATGGAAATATCGTTATTTTAAATTGATATTTAAAATAAGTTTGAGTATGACTTTTAAATGAGTAAAACATTTAAAATTTTGAAAATTGAGTTTGAAATTATAATTTGAACATATGGTTTGAAAATTAGTTATAATTTAAAAATTAATAATCATTAGTTTTTTTTTCAAAATAATTATGATAACCAAACAGATTTTGAGATAATTTTTAAATTGATTTTCAAATGGATTTTTTAAAATAATTTTTCGAATGATTTTCAAAGGATTTTTTTAATAATTTTTAAAAGGATTTTCAAAAGGAATTTTAAAATAATTTCTAAAATGATTTTCAAAAAGGATTTTTAAATTTATTTTCAAAAGGATTTTAAAATATTTTTTTAAAAAAAATGATTTTCAAAAGGATTTTTAAATTGATTTTCAAAAGGATTATTAAAATAATTTTTAAAAGGATTTTTAAATTGATTTTCAAAAGGTTTTTAAAATAATTTTTAAAAGGATTTTCGAAAGGATTTTTATATTGATTTTCAAAAGGATTTTTAAAATGATTTTCAAAAGGATTTTCAAATTTATTTTCAAAAGGATTTTAAAATAATTTTTAAAATGATTTTCGAAAGGATTTTTAAATTGATTTTCAAAAGGATTTTAAAAAAAAATTGAAAATGATTTTTCAAGGGATTTTTAAATTGATTTTCAAAAGGATTTTAAAAAAAAATTTTTAAATGATTTTTCAAGGGATTTTTAAATTGATTTTCAAAAGGATTTAAAAATAATTTTTAAAATGATTTTCAAAAGTATTTTTAAATTGATCTTCAAAAGGATTTTTAACATAATTTTTACAATGATTTTCAAAGGGATTTTTAAATTGATTTTCAAAAGGATTTTAAAATAATTTTTAAAATAGATTTTTTTTAAAAGTATTTTTAAATTGATTTTCAAAAGGATTTAAAAATAATTTTTTAAAAAGATTTTTTAAAAGATTTTTAAATAATTTTTGGAATTTATTTTTTAAAATATTTTAAAATAATTTTGAAATTATTTTTTAAAAATATTTTTAAATAATTTTTGAAGATGAATTTTTAAAAGTTTTTTTAAAATAATTTTTGAAATTGTTTTTTAAAAGATTTTCAGAAATTGATTTTTTAAAAGATTTTTAAATAATTTTTGAAATTGATTTTTTAAAATATTTTTAAATAATTTTTGAAATTGTTTTTTAAAAGATTTTTAAATAATTTTTGAAATTATTTTTTAAAAGATTTTTAAATAACTTTTGAAATTTATTTTTTAAAATATTTTTAAATAACTTTTGAAATTTATTTTTTAAAAGATTTTGAAATTGATTTTTTAAATAATTTTGAAATTGATTTTTTAAAGTTTTTTTAAAATAATTTTTGAAATTGTTTTAAAAGACTTTTCAAATGTTTTGAATTATTTGTTAGGTGGATTTAAGTTAATTTATTTGATTAAGTTAATTTACCTGATTTGGTTGATAATTAACTTAATTAATTAATTAAATTAATTTATTTAAGTTGATTAATTTGACTTAATTTGTCCTAGATCCATCTCACCCGATTCTAAATTATCAATGAGGAAATCTTATATAGTTTTGTGAGATGGTTATCTTTAATTTAAATTATTTCTAAAGATTAATTTACATTTGAATTAAACTTAGGTTTTCCAATTAGTCAATTAAATATGCATTTCAAGGATTGGTTCCCAGTCAGTGGCGAGGCACTAGGTTTTCTTAGGTATGGGATCATCCACCACTTTCTAGACAGAATCGCTCAAAGAAAATATATATTTAATTTTCTTTTTGGAACTCCTAGGTTTAACTAACAAGTGTAAATTATGCCTAGGTCCTTAAACTATCCTAATCTAAGCATTTAATAAAAGCAGGAAAGAGAAATAAGGTAATCATCAAACAATTTTAACAATGGTCTTTCTATTGGCTCCCCTGGATCATAGCCTTGATAAGGTCTATCAAGGTAATGGATCTGATCCTTGGGGACCCAATAGTGTCCAAGTCCAACTTGATTGACTAATTTTGACTTGGGGACCCATGCTTGGACTATATTTCTACTTGATCTATTGACTAAGGATAGATAGGATCGATATTTCCTTTTGGATTTAAAATCTAGTCTAGTTCTATTATAAACGACTCTTTGTATCCTAAGAATTAAGTCAAGATTCTTAGAGCCCAGTGTGAACCGTTCCAAAGCAGTCTTCAAATCCTTGACTTGACTTTTTAGGTTGGAATTCTCTTCCTCAAGTTTTTGAACTTGAGTTGAGGTTCCAGTCTGAACTGGATCAGTCAAGGATTCGGTGTTATTCACTTCTTTAAGGAGTGTTACCTCCTTTAGAAGTGACTTGATTCGAACTTTGGACTTAGCTACTTTATGCATTAAGTAATTGATTAAACTATATAAATGACATTTACTTACAGAGGGATTTGGCCCTTCGGAAACGGATGTGGATCCGTGGCTTCTCTCGGACTCGGCTTCCGATTCGCCCTCGCTCCTGGTGTTGTCCTGGGCTATCAATGCGAGGAAGTTTGCCTGCTCGACTTCTTCGTCGTCGGATTCCTTGAACAAAGATTCATCCCAAGTTGCCTTCAGAGCCTTCTTCCTTCTTGGTTTCTTTGGATCCTTTTGGTTCGGGTAGTTCGCCTTGATGTGCCCCTTCTGATTGCACCCGTAGCAAGTCACCTCGAATTTTACCTTTAAGCTTGTTTGGGCTTCTTTGGTCTGGATAGCCTTTTTGACATCTTTTTTGTTGAAGCCCTTCTTTTTGTAGAGTTTCTTCATCAGGTTGACGATTTCGGTTGTGAGCTCGTTGTCGTCTTCTGAATCTTGTTCCTCTTCTGATTCTTGTTCAGTTCTACATTTTGATTTTGACTCGCGTGCTCTTCTTGTACCTGCAATCAAAGTCAACCCTTTCTCGGTCGGACGTGAGTTAGTCTGTTCATGAAGCTCAAACTCAGAAAATAACTCATCTAATTTAATAGTAGAGAGGTCCTTAGAAACCTTGTAGGCATCTACCATGGATGCTCACAAGGTGTTCCTCGGAAAGGCGTTTAAGGAGTACCTTATGATGTCACGGTTATCTACCTTCTGTCTGATCGCATGGAGTCCATTGAGTAGTTCTTGAATTCGGGTGTGGAGTTAGCTAGCCGTCTCACCTTCCTGCATTTTTAAGTTATACAATTTATTAAATAACAAATCTCGCTTACTTACTTTGGTATCGGAGGTCCCTTCGTGAAGCTCGATCAGCTTCTCCCATAGCTCTTTGGCGGTCGAGAATGGACCGACACGGTTGAGCTCCTCCTTTGTTAGTCCGCACTGGAGGGTACAAGTTGCTCTGGCATTTGCCTCCACCTTCTTGATTAATGCTGGTTCCCAGTCCTCACAGGGTGTAGGTTTGCCGTCTTTATCAGTTGGTAGTTTCAATCCAGTCTTGACGATCATCCACGTCTCGAACTGGATCTTCAGGAAGTTCTCCATTCTGTCCTTCCAGTAACCGAAGTCCTCTCTGGTGAAGAGCGGGGGACGGACAGTGTTGTAGCCTTCTTGTTGGGCCATTTTAGATCTGCCACAGAGAGAAGAAAGAAAGAAAATATCCCAGGACTTGATCCTGGATTAGTAGTGTTGTACGAAAGACAATAATTAATTATGTTCTCGAGTGGTGTTGCACCGACTTCGAGAAAAGAGTACGATAATGAAAAGAACTTAATCAGAAAATAGCAATTATTCTAATTTCCAATTGACTCTGAAAAATAGAAAACACCACGAAAAAATTACGTGATTGGTGGTTGCACTAGATCAACGCTACCCCGCTCTAATACTAATTGTTGGATCGAAAGCGCTAGAGGGGGTGAATAGCGCTCGTGGCTTTCACTCATTTCAGATTCGTAAAACACTCGAGAAGTAGCAGCGGAAATAGATAAAATAACAAACACACAGAAGACTCCAAGATTTACGAGCCTAGGGCGACTCCTACTCCAAGGCATGCGATCGTTGATCGCTTTCGGTGGGCAATAACTATAATATCACAAATCTTTTACAAGCAAATAAGTACAAGTATTAAACTTTAAAAGATTATACCGACAAATACAAAGATGAATGAAGTGGTTGTCGATTGTCAAAGTAGCAGAGTCTAGTTGAATCTTTCGAAGCAGCGTACAAGATCACAAGTTCTTCTGTTTGAGTTCGATTCTTTGGCTACTTCCCGAGGCTCCATTTTATAGGCTCTGTAATGTTGATCCAGATCCCCAAGTCTTGGGATCAGGATTGACCCTAGGCCGATCAGTTGACCGATCCCTGCGTTCGGTCGACCGATCAGGCGATCTCCTCTCATCCGATTCGCCCGATCTGCTCGCTCCGCTCGCTCCGCTTCGATCTGGTTAAGTCTCATCCGGGGTTCAGTCGATTGATCCCGTTGTTCGATTGACTGATCTCGCTGTTCGGTCGACCGGGCCTAATCTAGTCGTTGATGATCCTTGGTTCGATCGACCGATCCTCTGGTCGAGCCTGGTCCAATCTCTGGAAATCTGATATGCTGACTTGGGGGTTCGATCGACCGATCCCAAGGTTCGGTCGATCGATCCCGGTCAATTCTACTCCTGCACAAAACTGTTAATTTCCTACAAAACAGAGTTAGAACTAAACAAAATATATTAGCAGCTTAAGTTTGGCAGCCTTCGGACTGTCCGGTTCTAACTTCAGATTTCCCACCGGAAACCCTAGGTCGAACCGACGCCTATTGTTCCCTCTTCCGAGGAACGCGTCCTCACCTACTCCCCTCAGGAGAGATTACCTGATGACAATCCGGTCCTCCAAATCGACTAGACTTTCTGCCTAGGGTTACCACCCCCTAGGACCTAGGATTATCGCCCCCTAGGGTTTTTCTCCACCTAGGGTTACCACCCCCTAGGACCTAAGGTTGCCGCCCCTTAGGGTTTTCCTCCACCTAGGGTTACCACCCCCTAGGACCTAGGGTTACCACCCCCTAGGGTTTTCAACCTGCCTAACCGCAGTTAGAACTTTTCTGCAAACTTATTCACACACATTAGATCACAAACTAACTTAACTTGAACCCTTTAACATAATCAAAACACCGGTTCGATCGTCGGATGCTTCCCGCACCAACACTAATTTGTCTCCAGAAATTTTAAATTAAAAATTTCTCTTTTAAAAATTCCCTTCATGGTTGGTTATAAAAGGAAACTTTTATAAATTAAAATTTCTCTATTAAAACATGTGGATGATTACAAAAAGGAAAATTTCCTCCAAAATTAAAATCTTTCTTTTAACTATAAATAAGGAAAGATATCAAATCTTTCTCTTAATCTTTTGTAGAAAGTTATAAAAAGAAAGATTTTAAATTTTAAAACTCTCTTTTAAAGCCATGAGGATGGTTACAAAAAAGGAAAGTTTTATCAAAAATTAAAATCTTCCTTTTAACTACAAATAAGGAAAGATATTAAATCTTTCTCTTAATCTTTTGTAGAAAGGTATAAAAGAAAATATTTAAATTTTAAACTCTCTTTTAAAACCATGGCTTCCACATAAGGAAAGATTTTAAAATAAACTCCTTTTATTATTTTTTATGTGGGCGCCCACCTAAGCTTGGGCTCTAAGCTAGGGTCGGCCACCACTTGGTCCATCCAAGGCTTATCTTGGTCGGCCCTTGCTTGGGCTCCAAGCTTGGCTTGGCCGACCACCTAAGGATGGGTAAGAAGGTGGGTATAGATGAGTATAAGACTTTATAAATAAGAGACTATGACACGGGCCGAGAGGAGGAATTGGTTTTGGTCTCCCGATGAACTTGAACTTCCCGTGTTCGCCCCGAACACCCAACTCGAGTTCATCAATAATATCTCATTCCACTAAAGAGTTATTATTGAACTACCGCACCAATCCCATATTACTATATGGGCTCCTTCTTATCATGGGGGTGTTAGTCTCCCTGTGTTTAAGATATAGAATGTATACTAATTAAATGAGTTACTAACAACTCACTTAATTAATATCTTGCTACAAGAGTAGTATCACTCATCTTCATTGTCATGTCGGACTAAATCCACTTGCAGGGTTTACATGACAATCCTTATGAGCTCCTTATGAGGACATCATCAACCTAGATTACTATGACATAATTTCATTCTATAATCAACAACACACCATATAAATAATATCATTTCCCAACTTATCGGGCCTATTGATTTAACGAGCTAAATCACACCCTTTGATAAATTAAAGAAATAAATATTAAATATATGCGCTTGTTATTATATCATGATTAAGAGTACACACTTCCATAATAATAGAGGTATTGTTCTTTTATATAGTCAGTACAAAAAGAAACTGCCTCAAATGGTCCTGCTCAATACACTCATAGTGTACTAGTGTAATTTATTAGTCAAGATAAACTAATACCTAATTACACTACAACCACTCATATGACTTGTCTCATTCCATCTTGGTTGTGAGCAACTGTTTATAATTTATAAGGAACTGATAACATGATTTTCTGTGTGTGACACCGCACAGCATGTTATCTACAATATAAATTAATTAAACAACTACACTTAACATAAATGTTGACATTTGACCAATGTGATTCTTATTTCTAAATAAATATTTATACAAAAAACTAGGCTTTTAGTATACATTCCAACAATCTCCCACTTATACTAAAAGACTATGTTGCCATACATCCTGTCATACATCTGATTCTCACCCCCTCAATATTCTCATCAAAAGCTCTTGCCTTAAGGCCCTTAGTGAAAGGATCTTCCAGGTTATCATACGATGCAATCTAAGCGACAATAACTTTTCCTCATTATACGATATCTCGTATTAGGTGGTACTTGCGCTCTATGTGTTTACTTGCCTTATGGGCTCGTAGTTCCTTCAAGTTTGCTACTGCACCACTTATTATCACAATACACTGTAATAATTTTTGGGCAAATCAGGAATCACATCTAAGTCCATCATGAAGTTTCTGAGCCATACATCTTCTATGGCTGTCTCATAGGTTGCCACATACTCAGCTTCCATGGTGGAGTCCGAAAAGCATCTATGCTTAACACTCCTCTATTGTTATAGCTTTACCTCCTAAAGTAAACACAAAATCCTGAGGTCGACTTACTATTGTCCCTATCCGATTGGAAGTCAAAATCTGTGTATCTCATAGGGAGCAAATCATCTACCTAGTAAACTAGTATATAATCTCTAGTCCCTCTAAGGTACTTTAATATATGCTTTACGGCAGTCCAGTGTCCCGGTCCTGGGTTACTTTGATATCTGCTAATCATGCCCATGGCAAAACATATATCTGGTCTCGTGCATAACATACATTAGGCTTCCTATAGTTGAAGCATAAGGAATTGCTTTCATTTCTTCTATCTCTTTTGATGTCTTCGGAGACGTCTCTTTAGATAAATATACTCCATGCCCAAAAGGTACAAAAACCTTTCATGGAATCTTGCATGCTAAAACGAGTTATGATAGAATCGATATATGAAGCTCGGGATAAGCACAACATTCTTTTCTTGTGATCCCTTATTACTTTGATCCCGAGAATGTGCGCATTCACCCAAGTCCTTCATATCGAATTGCTTGGACAACCATACCCTTACTTATGACAACACTTTGATATTGTTTCCAACTATCAAAAATGTCATCTACGTATAATACAAGAAATACCACCATATTTTCATCACACTTCTTGTTTACATAAGACTCATCCGGACACTGAATAAATCCATATGACTGGATTACTTCATTAAACTGGATGTTCCAAGATCTTGAAGCTTGCTTCAGTCCATAAATTGACTGATTGAGCTTACAAACTAGATGCTCTTTGCCCTTTGCTAGGAACCCCTCTGGTTGCTCCATATGGATGTTCTCTTCAAGACTTCCGTTAAGGAAAGCTGTCTTGACATCCATTTACCAAACCTCATAATCCATATGAGTGACAATAGATAAGAGTATCTGGATAAACTTAAACATGATCACCGGTGAAAAAGTTTTCTCATAATCGATTCCCTCTTTCTGAGTGTACCCCTTCGCAACAAGTCTTGCTTTGAAGGTTTCCACCTTCCCATCTGTCCCTCTTTTCCTTTTGTAGATCCACTTACATCCAACGGCTTTTACACCATTTGGTGGTTCTACAAGCTTCCAGACCTTATTAGAATATATAGATTCTATTTCAGAATTCATCGCTCTTTGCCAAGATACTGCATCTTTATCTTGGAGTGCTTCGTCATATGTCTGGGGATCAGGTTCATGTTCACCAGGGATCAAGTTTGATGACTCTTCCAAAAATATGAATCTTTCAGGTTACCTAACAACCCTCTCACTACGATGAGGCACTGTGTATTGTTTTGTATCATTTGTAATACGTGTTGTAGTTTCTTGTGATATTTAATCTTGCACTGTTGGTACTAAAGTAGGCATGCCCTCTCTCATTTCTTCTAGAACAATTTCACTCATGGGCTTATGGTTTATTACATAATCTTCCTCTAAAAATCGAGCATTTGTGCTAACAATGATCTTCTAATTTTTAGGATTATAAAACAAACCACCTTTCGTTCTCTTAGGATATCCTATAAACAGACAAACTTCTATATGTGATTCCAACTTGTCAGCATCTCCCTTTAGCACATGTGATGGATTATCCCATATCTGAATATGACTCAGACTAGGCTTATGCCTATTCCATAATTCTATGGGAGTAGAGGGTACTGATTTAGAAGGTACCATATTCAGAATGTACACTACTGTTTCTAGAGCATATCCCTAAAATGAATCTGGTAATTCTGAATAACTCATCATTGATCTAACCATTTCCATAAGAGTTCTATTCCTTCTTTCTACCACACCATTCTGTTGGGGTGTACCAGGTGCAGACAATTGGGATTAAATCCCGACCTCTGCTAAGTAATTCCTAAACTCTCCAAAGAGGTATTCGCCACCACGATCAGACCGTAGTGTCTTGATACTTTTACCATGACATTTCTCCACATCAGCCTTATACTCTTTGAACTTATCAAAGCATTCAGACTTGCGGCGCATCAAGTAAATGTATCCATATATCAAATAATCATCTATAAAAGAGACAAAATATTCGAAACCACCTCTCATCTGGATAGACATAGGACCACACAAATCAGAATGAACCAGTTCTAACACATCTTTGGCTCTATACCCCTTGGCCTTAAAAGGTCTCTTAGTTATTTTACCTTCCAAGCAAGATTCGTAAGTTGGAAAGTTTTCCAACACTAATGAACCCAAGAGTCCATCGACTATTAGCTTTTGAATCCTACTCAAGTTAATATGACCAAGCCTTAGATGCCAAAGATATATTTGGTTCATTTCCGAAGGTTCCTTTCTCTTATTAGAATTAGAATGTGTGATATTAATTTTCATTTGTTACTTTGTGGGAGTAATCGAATTTAGAATAATAAATTGCCAACCAACGTACCAGAACAGATAACTTTCCCTTTTTCCTTGATAACAACTTTATTATCAAAAGAGACAGAATATCAAGCTCTTACTAAAACTTGGTACGTAAAGATAATTTCTCAAAATCCATATTTTATTCCTATAAACATCTCCCACTACAACAACTGCTACTTTTGTAGTAGTGCCCATGTAAACAATGATTTCTCCTTCGTGTAGTTGTCAGGTTTCCTGGAACCCTTACAAAGATTTGCAGACATGATCAGTGGTTCTATACGCCAGGTATCGGTGGATAATACCACTAAACATGTTCCAACTACTAGAGAAAAAGATATACTTATATTGTTCTCTTCCTACGAGGACAATCCGCCTACAAATGTCCAAACTGCTTACAAATGAAGCACTTGCCTTTCGGTTTCTTCATTCCTGATTTTAGCCTAGTACCTAGAGATCATACAGTCTTACCTGTCAGTCTGATTCTAGTGTCCTAAGAGTTCCTTGAAATTGTACATCATGTTATGGCCAGTAGGCATGGTCTGATACTGATGTTGTAGCACATTTGATATAAAAGCCAAATGTAACTCTGCGTCATCTCATCTGTCTTGACCCATTTCTTATGATACTCAATCTCCTCTTCACTAGAATCACTATTAGGCACATTAGGGCAGACCTCTAACAGTACAAACTTATAGCCTTCAGCAGTTGGGACAATGTCCAGGTTTCTTTTCCAATCTATGTAATTGGGACCAGTAAGTTTGTTCTCTTTCAGTATAATAGCCAGTGAGTTGAAAGTCATCCTAAGAATCACAAAAAAAACTTTTTGGTCAAGACTCTAAATTTAGAATAATATTAATTCCTCAAACAATATTATTTAAATTTACCAACACCTCAAAATACCGTGATTTTTGCATGCAACGTTAGTGTGGATGTATACAAATTCAAACAATTTTAAGAGGAGGTTTTACCCATTAATTTTATTATCTTGTCATCCTAACTTTATGACAAATAAAATAAATAGTTGGTATTCCTTTGGTCACACAAATAATAGCAGTGACTCCGTTGGGGAGGATACTATTAAATGTGCCTAAGTGTGTACCATTACTTGATACTTAGTCCATTAAATAGGATTGTGCCCCTTCAATTGGAGAAGATCACACGCTCCTAAATAATTTCCTATAACCATCCATAAAGGAAGTTTAATCTAGTGATCTGTAAAAAAACTCATCCGTTGTGGATGGAGGCACTCAGAGCCAACACGCAAGTTTGTTGCATCACTTACAACCCAGTAATGGAGATCGTGGAATTTATTTACTAATCCCTCTCCCACTTAGTTATTTTAAGATGAGGATTTTTAACCATGCGCACACACATCACAGCAAATAAAGCAATAAATATGGAAAAATGATTTTCCAACTATTATGACATTTTCCATCACTGTCCTCCGTGTGCTGCTAACCCTAGCCGTTGCCATCTTTAGCCACCGCAATCAGGTCTAGTCGCCACATCTATCTTGCTTCTTTTTCCGCTGCGCCTCTGGTCTACAAATAGTACTACGCCTCGCAAGGATATGATCCGCGACAAAAATATAATTTTACATATATCGATCCTATATTCCATAAAGGAATGTACATATAATCTAGATCAAAATAAAAATGTAAAATCCTAAAAATAATAAAGCTCCTATTGTATTTAATACATACAATCATGCACACACATAAAATGCCCTCGACATGTCCGAGGGTCCAATCACACACAATCACATTAGGGCCATAATAGTTGGATCTAGGATGTCTGTAATCACAGAGTTAAATATATTTTCACATCCTACTATTATCCTTCCTAAAATATGTATGACATGTGCATAATTAAACTAAAAACCAAACACACAGAGGCAACCCCTAGCTCTGATACCAATTGTTGGTTGCTACTTGGAATATCGTACCGGTTCCCCTGTACAAAAAATTTGTACAAGTCCGGAACCTTTCCTAACAACCTATTGTGTTCTTTAGAAATTAAATTTGGAATCACAAACAGAACTTAACATTATTGATTCCAAATTCAACTTATCTATTCTTAGAGGTTTAGACATGGATTGTAAACGATGCTTAACATTATTAATCCAAATCCACCCATGTTATAAATTCGATTAAATATTTATTTCAGAGATTGGCTTCTAGGTTAAACATGCCGAGACACTAGGCCTTCTTGGGTATGGGATCATCCACCACTTCCTAGACAAAGCCTTTCAACGAAATTCAATATTTAATTTCCTTATAGTAACCCTAGGTTTAACCACTAAGAACAATCGAATCACAAGATTGAAAAACCAAAAGAAACACAAAGTCGAATCATAAATACAAAACATAGAATTGTTAGTCTCTTGTGTTTGGTATTTCAAGATCTAAACAAAAGAATAAACTAGTTATGATGCGGAAAATAATAACTAGTTATACCTTTTGTAGCTTATAGACCTCACGATCTTCTATTGTATTCCTCTTCTTATCTCAGATGTCGTGTGGGCGACGATCTACCGAGACGAGAATCCACCCAAGCCTCCTTCTTCTCCTTGCAAGTTTCGGCCACCAACAATCTCCTGAGATGAAGAACTTCGGCCACCAACCAAGCTCCAAGGGATGCTAAGAAACAAAGCCTCCTTTCTCTACTTCTTCTCCAAGCAAAATCCGGCCACCAACCAAGCTCCAAGGGTTGATACCGCCCGCCACCAAAGAAGAAGAAAAGGAGACGAGGAAGAAGATAAGGGCCGACCACCACCAAGGAATAGAGGAGAGGAATAATAGATGTGTTGTTATAAGATGAGGCACCTCTACCCTCTCTTTTATATTCCTTGGTCTTGGCAAATAAGGAAAGTTTTAAACATAATTAAAACTTCATTATTTTCGTCACCAAAAAACGGAAAATTTAATAAAACCTTGCTTATAATTCTTTGTCATATTAAATCCTCCAAACAAGGAAAGTTTTAAACACAAAATTAAAACTTCCTAATTTGTTTCCGAAAATTTTAAAATAAAAATTTCTCTTTTAAAAATTCCCTTCATGGTGGGTTATAAAAGGAAACTTTTATAAATTAAAATTTCTCTATCAAAACATGTGGATGATTACAAAAAGGAAAATTTCCTCCAAAATTAAAATCTTTCTTTTAACTACAAATAAGGAAAGTTATCAAATCTTTCTCTTAATCTTTTGTAGAAAGTTATAAAAGGAAAGATTTTAAATTTTAAAACTCTCTTTTAAAACCATGAGGATGGTTACAAAAAAGGAAAGTTTTATCAAAAATTAAAATCTTCCTTTTAACTACAAATAAGGAAAGATATTAAACCTTTCTCTTAATCTTTTGTAGAAAGCTATAAAAGGAAATATTTAAATTTTAAACTCTCTTTTAAAACCATGGCTTCCACATAAGGAAAGATTTTAAAATAAACTCCTTTTATTATTTTTCATGTGGTCGGCCACCTAAGCTTGGGCTCCAAGCTACGGCCGACCACCACTTGGTCCATCCAAGGCTTATCTTGGTTGACCCTTGCTTGGGCTCCAAGCTTGGCTTGGCTGGCCACCTAAGGATGGGTAAGAAGGTGGATATAGGTGGGTATAAGACTTTATAAATAAGAGGCTACGACAGGGACCGAGAGGAGGAATTGGTTTTGGTCTCCCGATGAACTTGAGCTTCCCGTGTTCGCCCTGAACACCCAACTCGAGTTCATCAATAATATCTCATTCCACTAAAGAGTTATTCTTGAACTACTGCACCAATCCCATATTACTATATGGGCTCCTTCTTATCATGAGGGTGTTAGTCTCCCTGTGTTTAAAATATAGAATGTCTACTAATTAAATAAGTTACTAACAACTCACTTAATTAATATCTAGCTCCAAGAGTAGTACCACTCATCTTCATTGTCATGCCGGACTAAATCCACCTACAGGGTTTACATGACAATCCTTATGAGCTCCTCAAGGGGACATCATCAACCTAGATTACTATGACACAATTTCATTCTATAATCAACAACACACCATATAAATAATATCATTTCCCAACTTATCGGGCATATTGATTTAACGAGCTAAATCACACCCTTTGATAAATTAAATAAATAAATATTAAGTATATGTGCTTGTTATTATATCATGATTAAGAGTACACACTTTCATAATAACAGAGGTATTGTTCTTTTATATAGTCAGTATAAAAAGAAACTACCTCAAATAGTCCTGCTCAATACACTCATAGTGTACTAGTGTAATTTATTAGTCAAAGTAAACTAATACCTAATTACACGACAACCACTCCTATAGTTTGTCTCATTCCATCTTGGTTGTGAGTAACTGTTTATAATTTATAAGGAATTGATAATATGATCTTCTGTGAGTGAGACCACACACCATGCTATCTACAATATAAATTAATTGAACAACTACACTTAGCATAAATGTAGACATTTGACCAATGTGATTCTTATTTCTAAATAAATATTTATACAAAATCTAGGCTTTTAGTATACATTCCAACGGATGGTGGCGTGGTTCGGCTATTGTATTGTCTTCTTCCCATCGGTCGGTTGATCAGCGTCTTTATCGCCGATTAGGTGATGGGGATCGACGACGATATCCCCACAAGGTCGGTCAGCTTGCTGCCAGGTCATAGAAATCCCGGGTGTTATGCATTGCTGACTGGTGTAAGGACCAAAACATCAGCATTCATATCTTGCCTGTTGTGGCCTTTGGATGAGCGATCACTACATGCTGCACGGCATGTGTCCTGGGCTCATGTGGCGGGGCTCCTCTCGAGCGAGGCCCCTTGGAGGGTTGTTGATTGTTCGGCTGACGTCGTTCAGACGCTCCTGCGGGCTTGGTGGTTGTTTCCTTCTTTCTTGCCACCTAGGCTTCTTCTACGTTGATGTATTCATTGGCCTTCTTTTGTAGATGGCCAAAGTCCCTCGGCGGCCTCCGAATAAGCTACCGGAAGAACTCTTCTTCAATGAGCCCTTGGATAAAGGCGTTCACTAACACGTCTAAGAAGACTACCGGGATGTTCATCGCCACCTAATTGAAGCGTTGAATATAGGCCCATAATGTCTCTCGGGCCCCTACTTTAGTGAGAATAGATTCACACTCGTCTTCTGGTGGCAGCGACTGCTAGCGAAGTGATGTAAGAAGGCCATTTGGAAGTCCTTGAAGTTACGGATCAAGCCGCTCGACAACCATTTGAACCAATGTTGCGCTGATTCGGATAACATGGTGACGAAGACTCAACATTTCATCCCATCCGTGTACTGGTGAAGTGTGTTCGTGTTATCAAATATGGCCAAGTGGTCATCGGGGGCGGTCACTCCATTATATTCCCTGATCGTTAGTGGGGTGTAATGTTTCGGTAGAGGGTCATTTAGAATCCCCTCCGAAAACTGTTGATTGACCCATTTGGGCGAATCATCCTCTCTGAGTACCTTCCTTTCCTTGTGTCTCTAGTGGGTGTCTTATCCGAGGAATATCCTCGGTCTCTATCCGCTCGAGCCCTCTCTTCTGCTGGAGTCCATAACAGCGCTTGATGGAATGGGACCGGCGCATGAGGGGCTTCCCCATACGTGTCGCTCGGCCTTTTGTTTCGTTCCCGAATGTCTCGGTCCCCTCGCTCAGCCTGGCAGCCTACCGCGGAGGCTGCAGGCTCCTACGCTTGACGTTCGGACAATACCTGTTGGCACTCGGCCAATACCTGTTGTTGCTGTTGTTTCACTATCTTCACTGCTCGGGTATATACCAGCGTGTTGAGTTCCTTTTGCGTCAGCGTCACCATTGTGATTAGTCTTGTATCTTCCATCTTTTCGTTCAGATGTAGGTTACGTTCCCACATACGACACCAAAATGATCCTGTCCGAAAGCGTGAAGCTAGAAAGCTAGGGATGTGGCGGTTCCACTGACTAGATGAAGATCTCGTTCCTATCTACAAAACAAACCAAATCAGGAAAGGGGTCCCTGGCGTTAGCTCTCCGATGCTCAAGTCAGAAACAGAAGAAGAGAAATCAAAAATAATAGGGACAGAGATGAATCTTGCCTTTTTTATACCTGTCATAATCTTTTATACCTGTCTTAGTGTCCCTTCATATTCCTATGTTTAATGATATTAATTTACATACAGAAGGCATCTTTGTCTTAGCTTCTCCGCATTCAATGATAAATGAAGTATTCTCTTTTGTTTTCTCTTCTCCTTATTAAGTATATGTTTTCCCCTCTTTTATTATATCGGTTCATTATTCACTATCAATGACATACCCCGAGTCGGACGGATGGCCTGCTTGGCTCGCTATCCTGCCGATCGGCCTATGTACTCCCCTCTCGCTCGGGCCACGTTGACCGTCTTGACTTTGACCTCCACTGTGATCGTTGACCCGTGCTAAGTGGACTCCTCCTTACCGTCGCATCATATCTATATATATATAGACAGGGTCATCTCAAGATTCCCCGAGACCCTAGGCAATAATAATAATAATAATAATAATAAAAGTCCTTTAATATATTTTTAAATTTTTTGATCAATTTTTTTTCATTTGAATTTGGGGTTAAGAATAACCGATTTAAAAAAATTGATTTATTTTTTAAAAAATAAAATATTATTTTATATAAAATTTAATTTTCTCGCTAATATTTAGATAATTTTTTAACATTGTTAAATTATTTAATCTTTTTGAGACATTATTGATCTTAAATAAAACTTTAATAATTTTAATTTTGAAAAAAAAATTCTGATGAAGCATTTTACTTTACGTTGTCTGAATAAAATAAATCTCTAATTCATGTTATAATCGAGAAAAAAAAGAAAGAGTGAGAAAGAAATATTATCAGCGAGGGAGGAGAAGAGCGTTCTCTGAGAATATCACTGGCGAGAGAGCATAAACTTACAGAATTACCGATGAGAAAAAAAAAGATACCGACGAGAGCATAAACGTACAAAATTAATGATCATAAGTACTGGTGAGAGAATAATTAGGATTTTTTAGAGATATTGAAGAGGAAAGAGTTTATTAGTTTTATAAGCTATATAATTAAATAGAATAAAATCTTCGCTAAGTGCTTATGAGGAAATAAGATTAAATAACATAAATCTTAGATAATTTTAATGATGAAGAAATAAGGCTACGTGTAAGGTATAAATAGGAATAATGAATTAATTGATAAGATGTAATTAATGAGTTAGCATAATATTTATTAATGTGTATACTATCATTAATTAATATTAATTATCCAATTTAATTTTTTTAGTGTCTACTTAATTATTTAATAATGGGCCCCATTAATATTGGGGCTCTAGGCCTATATATATATATATATATTCTGAGATGAGTCCTCTAGGGACATCACATTTTTTTCATCAAAGATATTTGAAGGCAATCAATAGAGTGATCGATCACTTTAGTGGAAATGCCTTCAATAGACTAGTACATTGGTCCCTATTAAATATTTTGGGTTAGTGTTTGATGATTATTAAGGTCTCAAATTTATATCAAATGAAAATGTTGCACTGGGTTTTCCTGAATCTATCCATGTTCATTTTTAAAAAATTATGAGTCGTATATGATTATAAAACTTCTCCATTGGATCGATTAATATGTGATTAACAACATACAATAATTATTATTAAAAAACTAAATCTCGATTAAGTAATCTAATGTTTGATGCATGAAGGAGATTTAGATTATTGAATGTGGATTATATGTATGGATATAATAACATGTTATGAGCTTTGTGTGGATGATCACTATAGGATAGACTTTAGTATAAAAGAGAGGAATAGTCTAAATCATTAGGCATCATCTTGATTTGTTGATTCTCATTCTTCCTGCTCTCTTCCCCATTGAGATGAGACTATGGCTGTTGACTAATCCCTACAGTAGGTCATTCCTTGCATTTGTAGGAATTTATCTGGCGACAAGTAAGAAGCAATGACATTGGCTCACCATTCAGGTCAATCCTTTGATTGCTATTACATTCTATTTTTTTAATTGCCTTAGAGATTGATGGTAACTAGATCTCATGATATGCATCCTTTAATTAATTAGATGTATGTAAAGTTTCTTTCACAAACATTTGTCTGATGACTTTAAGGGTGTGTTTGGTTCAAGTTATCATGTATAATCTTGTTATGTGATTACCAAGTAATCACATAACCAATGTTATGGGGAATAAAACATAATCAAATGTTGTTTGATTCAATCTAAGTAATGCAACAAAAATATATTTGTTTGAAGGTTTTAATAAATAACCTAATTTAATATTTTACTATATTACCCTTAGTTACAAAACTAACTATACATAATAATAATAATAATAATAATAATAATAATAATAATATTATTATTATTATTATTATTATTATTTAAACTCTATTATATTTTACTATATCTTCATGTTTTTCTTTATTTTTATATTTTTTTGTTTTTTAATTTTTAATTTTTTTTTTACTTTTTTATTTTTTAGGTTTTTTTTTGTTTTTTTTTAAATTTTTTAGGTTTTTTTACATTTTCTATTTTTAATTTTTTTTAATGTTTTTTAACATTTTTTATTATTTTTTACATTTTAAATTTTTTTTACGTTTTTTCTAATTTTTATATATTTTTTATTTTTTTTATTTTTTTATGTTTTTCCCATTTTTTTATGTTTTTTTATTTTTTTAAATTTTTTTACCATTTTTTATTTTTTAATGATTTTTTACTTTTTTAAAAAAAATTATGTTTATTTTTTTTATTTTTTATTTTTTTCTTTACATTTTACTTTTTTGTCACATTTTCCTGTTATCCGAGGGTATTTTGGGTAAAAAAAAAATTGATAACTCCGGAATCAAGAAAACCCTCAGTTTTCCGAGGTTTTCCGATTCCTAGTTACATGCCCTTTTTGCTGACGTGTCGGACATAGAATATTACTCGAGAATCATCGATTACCTAAATCAAACAGGGTTTTTATTGATAACCTTGGATGGATAACCAAGGTTATCAAGAATGACCTCCAACTAAACACGCCCTAAAGGTCTTGGATTTGTGATAAATGAAAATTATTATATTTTAGAATTTTTCCTAAATTTGCACATGTTCATTTTCTCTCTCAAAATTTACATCTTATAAAACTATCAACATTACTTACCAAAAGTATTTGATAAATCTAGAGACTTAATTAGTTTCATTTACTTTTTTAGATTTTGAGCCTCCTCTGGCCATCATATACTGTAGACCAAAAGTTGTTGATAATCCAAAAGCTTCAAATTCCTACCTCATGGGAACCATTGTACTTATTGGGTTTTCCTAACCCTATTTGTGTTTTTTTTTCTCTAATTTTAAGCATAATATGATTGTCATATACCATTTTTTTAAGATGCATAATTGATGGCCAATTCCATTCAATGGACTAGTCACCTTAAGACATCTTTGCTAAAATTGTTTGATGTCAGTTACATTCAGTTGACTATCCACCTTAAGATATTTTTGGCTAAAATTAATTGTTTGATGTCAATTACATTCAGTTGACTATCCACCTTAAGATAATTTTTGGCTCAAGTTGTTTGATGTCAATTACATTCAGTTGACTGCTCACTTAAGATAGTGGCGTAACTAGGAATTTCAATTGGGGGAATTCAATAAATTAAAAAAATAATACAATACAAATTGTATAATAAAAATCATATATTAACTTTATATGTTTTTACAATATCATTCTTCAAGATTTCATACTTTGAAAATGTTGAATAATAGATGCATTATTAACGATATCAAACACATCTCACTCAATATATGGTATCAAATAATCATTTATCATATCATCTCTCAATTGATTTTGAAGTGAAGTTTTGATTATTTTGATTGCTGAAAATACTCTCTCTACAGTTGCAATTGCAACAGGTAATTGTTAGGATGTATACTAAAAGCCTAGCTTTTGGTATAAACATTTATCTAGAAATAAGAATCACATTGGTCAAATGTCTATATTTATGATAAATGTAGTTGTTCAATTAATTTATATTGTAGATAACATGGTGTGTGGTGTCACACACAGAAGATCATGTTATCAGTACCTTATAAGTTATAAACAGTAGCTCACGACCAAGATGGAAAGGAACAAACCATTAGAAGGTCGTAGTGTAATTAGGTATTAGTCTATCTTAACTATATAATTACACTAGTACACTTAGAGTGTATTGAGTAATACCATTAGAGGTCGTTTCTTTTATACTGACTTTATAAAGGAACAAAGACCTCAGTTATTATGGAAGTGTGTGCTCTTAATCCTAATATAATAACAAGCACATATATTTGATATTTATTTCTTTAATTTATCAATGGGTGATATTTAGTTCGATAAATCAATAAGCCCGATAAGTTGGGAAATGATATCACTTATAGTGTGTGTTGTTGATTATAGAAGGAAACTGTGTCCTAGTAATCTAGGTTGATAATGCCCCCAAGAGGAGCTCATAAGGATTGTCATGTTAAACCCTGCAGGTGGACTTAGTCCGACATGACGATAAGGTTGAGTGGTACTACTCTTGGACTAAGATATTAATTAAGTGAGTTGTCAGTAATTCATTTAATTAGTGGACATTCGACATCTTAAACACAGGGAGACTAACACACTCATAATAAGAAGGAGCCCAAAATGTAATTTGGGATTGGTGCGGTAGTTCAATAATAGTTTTTTAGTGGAATGAATTATTATTGATAAAATTAAGTTGTGTGTTCGGGGCGAACACGGGAAGCTTAATTTTATCGGGAGACCAAAACCAATTCCTCCTCTCGGTCCCTATCGTAACCTCTTGTATATAGAGATTTATACCCACCACATACCCACCTTCTTACCCATCCAATGGGGCCGACCAAGCTAGCTTGGAACCCAAGCTAGGGCCGGCCAAGACCAAATGGATGAGCCAAGTTGGTGGCCGGCCAAAGCTTGGGTCCCAAGCTTAGGTGGCCGGCCACTAGAGTATTAAAAGGATTTTTATTAAAATTATTTCTTATGTGGATATCAAGGTTTTTAAAAGAGAGTTTAAAAATTATAAATTTCCTTGTATAGTTTTCTACAAAAGATTAAGAGAAGAGATTAATCTCTTTCCTTATTTGTAGATTAAAAGGATGGTTTTAATTTTTGGTAAAAAATTTTCTTATTTGTAAATCATCTACATGGTTAAAAGAGAGTTTAAAATTTGAAATCTTTCCTTATTTGTTGATTAAAAGGTGGATTTTAAATTTTAAGAAAACTTTCCTTTTTAACCATGTTCATGATTTAAAAGAGAGTTTAAAAATTAAATATTCTCTTTTATAAGTTTCTACAAAAGATTAAGAAAAGATTTGATATCTTTCCTTATTTGTAGATTAAAAAAGATTTTAATTTTTAGAGATAACTTTCTTTTTATCCACATGTTTAAAAGAAAGATTTTAATTTATTAAATTTCCTTTTTATAAACCAATCATGAAGGGATAAAAATTATTAGAGAAATTTTATTTATCACCGGACTATATGCCTCCTTCAACTAGACTTGAAGGGGAGACATGTGATCTGGTGGTAAGGACGGGGGACCCTCATGGGCGGAGGGTCAAAGACACGTGGAGGTCAACCCCAAGTTCGCGCCGAACGGAAGCATGCCGGGCCGAACGGAAGGATGTCGCGCCGAACGGAAGCATGCCAGGCCGAACGGAAGCATGCCGTTCGGCCGAATGGAAGCATGCCGGGCCGAACGGAAGCATGCCGGGCCGAACGGAAGGATGTCGGGCCGAACGGAAGCATGCCGGGCCGAACGGAAGCATGCCGTTCGGCCGAACGGAAGCATGCCGGGCCGAACGGAAGCATGTCGCACCGAACGGAAGCATGCCGGGCCGAACGGAAGCATGTCGGGCTGAACGGAAAGATGTCGCGCCGAACGGAAGCATGCCGGGCCGAATGGAAGGCAACCCGACCATAGCCGGGGTTCCGACGCTCATGTTGAACAGAGTCGTATGGCCGAGCGGGTAGCCCGCTTGGCCGAAGGCACAAAGTAGCAACACTGCGAACAGTCCACACAACATAAGACCGGTCGGACGTAAGGGGATTGCCGACCGGACGGACATTCGAGATGGAGTAAGAATAGACAACAGGACAAGGAAACATCCTCTGACAGCGGGTATGTTCGAGGAGCAGTCCATACGCAGGATCTTATAACAAGAGTCCGCTGTCCCATCAAAGACGTGCTCGGACTGTAGCAGTAAGGGGTCAAAAAGCTCTTCTGACAAGCCCATACCGAGGTATGGACAGAGGACACGTATGCACCTCGGTATGTGTGCCCGAGCCTCTTCACAGCTCTATATAAAGGGTCCTCACCCTTCGCCGGAGGTACGCGTTCTATAATTTTGGGAGTCATTTCTTCATTGTTAGCTTGCCTGACTTGAGCGTCGGAGGGTCGCCGCCGAGAACCCCTTCCCGGCCCGACTTCTGTGTAGGTTCGCCGGAAGTTCGTACAACCCGACGGAGATCCACGTCATCCACAAGGAGAGAGCCACGTGCCCAGCGTCCGTTGATTCAGCGATTCGGACAGGATTAATTTGGCGCCGTCTGTGGGAACGCTCCTGCATCCGAACGCAAACAATGGACGAGGCTGGACGACAGCACACAGTGAAGCTTTCCACGGAGGAACTTGACGCTCTAATCAAGGCAAGAGCAGCTAAGCTCGTGGAGCAACAGAGAGAGAATGCGCAAGCCGAGCGGCTGAAGTAACAAACAACGTCAGCATCAGGTGGCCGAGCGGAGGCAATGATCCTCGAGCGGAGGCAATGATCCCCGAGCGGAGGCAATGATCCCCGAGCGGAGGCAATGATCCCCGAGACAATGATCCAACCGGCATTCAAGGGGGAGCACCGCCGAGCGGATGAAGATGGATTGGGACTTGGATCAACCATGAAGCGCAAATTATCTCCAGCCTTTTCGGGGCAGGGTGAAAGGTGCACCAATATAATGTGTGCTGTATATTTTCCATTTGGCTGTATATTTGAAATGCAGGAAGCAAAATCTTAAAACGCAATTGGCATTATCTGTCGAGCGGCCTATCTCCATGGTGTATAAGATCCGAGCCACCGACTCAATGGCGAAGACCCCGTGCCGTTCGGCCGGACGTAAAATTATCCGAGTTAAAGGCTCAATGGCGAAGACCCACGCGTCGTTCGGCCGGGCGTATAATTACACGAGTCAAAAGCTCGATGGCGAAGATCCCGTGCCGTTCGGCCGGGCGTAAAAATTATCCGAGCCAAGTGATCGAAGACGAAGACCCCTCGCCGCTCGGCAGGGCGTATATCATCAGTGTTAAAATTAGCCTTAAAGGTCGTCGAGCTCCGACATTAAAAATCGAGAGACGAGCCGGCGTCTATAAACCCGCCGAGCGGAAGACCGTCGAGCTCCGACGTTAAAAATCGAGAGACGAGCCGGCGTCTATAAATCCGCCGAGCGGAAGACCGTCGAGCTCCGACGTTAAAAATCGAGAGACGAGCCGGCGTCTATAAACCCGCCGAGCGGAAGACCGTCGAGCTCCGACGTTAAAAATCGAGAGACGAGCCGGCGTCTATAAACTCTCCGAGCGGAAGACCGTCGAGCTCCGACGTTAAAAATCGAGAGACGAGCCGGCGTCTATAAACCCTCCGAGCGGAAAACCGTCGAGCTCCGACGTTAAAAATCGAGAGACGAGCCGGCGTCTATAAACTCTCCGAGCGGAAGACCGTCGAGCTCCGACGTTAAAAATCGAGAGACGAGCCGGCGTCTATAAACCCTCCGAGCGGAAGACCGTCGAGCTCCGACGTTAAAAATCGAGACAAGGCGTCTATAAACCCTCCGAGCGAAGACCGCCGAGCTCCGACGTTAAAAATCGAGAGCAGCGGCGTCTATAAACCCTCCGGCGGAAGACCGCCGAGCTCCGGCGTTAAAAATCGAGAGACGAGCTAGCATCTATAAACCCTCCGGCGGAAGACCGCCGAGCTCCGACGTTAAAAAGAGACGAGCGGCGTCTATAAACCCTCCGAGCGGAAGACCGTCGAGCTCGGCGTTAAAAATCGAGACGAGCCGGCGTCTATAAACCCTCCGAGCGGAAGACCGCCGAGCTCGGACGTTAAAATTGAGAGACGAGCGCGTCTATAAACTCTCCGAGGAAGACCGTCGAGCTCGACGTTAAAATCGAGACGAGCCGGCGTCTATAAACCCTCCGAGCGAAAGACCGCCGAGCTCCGGCGTTAAAATTGAGAGACGAGCCGTCTATATACCCTCCGGCGGAAGACCGTCGAGCTCGGACGTTAAAATCGAGACGAGGCGTCTATATACCCTCCGAGCGGAAGACCGTCGAGCTCCGACGTTAAAAATCGAGACATGAGCCAGCGTCTATAAACCCTCCGAGCGGAAGACCATCGAGCTCCGACGTTAAAAATCGAGAAACGAGCCGGCGTCTATAAACCCTCCAAACAGAAGACCGTCGAGCTCCGACGTTAAAAATCGAGAGACGAGCCGGCGTCTATAAACCCTCCGAGCGGAAGACCGTTGAGCTCCGACGTTAAAAATCGAGAGACGAGCCGACGTCTATAAACCCTCCGAGCGGAAGACCGTCGAGCTCCGACGTTAAAAATCGAGAGACAAGCCGGCGTCTATAAATCTTCCGAGCGGACGAAGGCAATCAATAAGACTTGTGAGCAAGTACCCGAGGATATTCGCCGTCAATATCGTTCGACCGCCTCTACGTTCCGCTCGGCTCAGTACCCAAAGGTACATCAACATCAAGCGAACAACTTCTTTTGTCAAAGTAGGACATATTCGGCCGAGCGGAAAAGTCACGCAAAATTCGTCGTGAGAAATCCCTTGAAAAATGCAAGAGAGGTGGGATGAGAGGTGATTAACGAGGAGAAGCGGAGGATGGTTTCTTGGATGCGCCGCTCGGCACTACGGGCGTCCAGTCAGTCGGACTATACGCCTCCTTCGACTAGACTTCAAGGGGAGGCATGTGATCTGGTGGTAAGGACGGGGGACCCTCATGGGCGGAGGGTTAAAGACATGTGGAGGTCAACCCCAAGTTCGCGCCGAACGGAAGCATGCCGGGTCGAACGGAAGGATGTCGCACCGAATGGAAGCATGCCGGCCTGAACGGAAGCATGCCGTTCGGCCGAATGGAAGCATGCCGGGCCGAACGGAAGCATGCCAGGCCGAACGGAACGATGTCGGGCCGAACGGAAGCATGCCGGGCCGAACGGAAGGATGCCGGGCCGAATGGAAGGATGCCGGGCCGAACGGAAGCATGTCGTTCGGCCGAACGGAAGCATGCCGGGCCGAACGGAAGCATGCCGTTCGGCCGAATGGAAGCATGCCGGGCCGAACGGAAGCATGCCGGGCCGAACGGAAGGATGCCGGGCCGAACGAAAGCATGCCGGGCCGAACGGAAGCATGTCGTTCGACCGAACGGAAGCATGTCGTTCGACCGAACGGAAGCATGCCGGACCGAACGGAAGTATGCCGGGCCGAACGGAAGGATGCCGGGCCGAACGGAAGCATGACGCGCCGAACGGAAGCATGCCGCGCCGAACGGAAGCATGTCGGGCCGAACGGAAAGATGTCGCGCCGAACGGAAGCATGCCAGGCCGAATGGAAGGCAACCCGACCATAGCCGGGGTTCCGACGCTCATGTTGAACAGAGTCGTATGGCCGAGCGGGTAGCCCGCTCGGCCGAAGGCACAAAGTAGCAACACTGCGAACAGTCCACACAACATAAGACCGGTCGGACGTAAGGGGATTGCCGACCAGACGGACACTCGAGACAGAGTAAGAATAGACAACAGGACAAGGAAACATCCTCTGACAGCGGGTATGTTCGAGGAGCAGGTCATACGCAGGATCTTATAACAGGAGTCCGCTGTCCCATCAAAGACGTGCTCGGACTGTAGCAGTAAGGGGTCAGGTAAGCTCTTCTGACAAGCCCATACCGAGGTATGGACAGAGGACACGTATGCACCTCGGTATGTGTGCCCGAGCCTCTTCACAACTCTATATAAAGGATCCTCACCCTTCGCCGGAGGTACGCGTTCTACAATTTTGGGAGTCATTTCTTCATTGTTAGCTTGCCTGACTTGAGCGTCGGAGGGTCGCCGCCGAGAACCCCTTCCTGGCCCGACTTCTGTGCAGGTTCGCCGGAAGTTTGTACAACCCGACGGAGATCCACGTCATCCACAAGGAGAGAGCCACGTGCCCAGCGTCCGTTGATTCAGCGATTCGGACAGGATCACTTTCCTTTTTAACCATGTTCATGATTTAAAAGAGAGTTTAAAAATTAAATATTCTCTTTTATAAGTTTCTACAAAAGATTAAGAAAAGATTTGATATCTTTCCTTATTTGTAGATTAAAAGATATTTTAATTTTTAAAGATAACTTCCTTTTTATCCACATGTTTAAAAGAAAGATTTTAATTTATTAAATTTCCTTTTTATAAACCAATCATGAAGGGATAAAAATTATTAGAGAAATTTTATTTTAAAATTTCTGGAAACAAATTAGGAAGGATTTAATTCTTGATTGAATTAAATTTCCTTTGCTTAGATTATTGTGGCTGGCCATGTTGATTAATAAAAGAGAAATTGATTTTATATCAATTAAATTTATTTTTCATGGCAAAGGAATTAAGGAAGTTTTTATTAAAATTTCCTTATTTGCCAAGACCAAGGATTATAAAAGATGGGGTAGAGGTGCCTTCATGACAAGAACTCTATTCTATTTTTCTCCCTCTTTTTCTTCCTTAGTGTGGCCGGCCATCCTCTCCTCCTCTCTTCTCTTTGATGGTCGAACCTCATCCTTCTTGTGGAGATTCATATGGTGGCCGGATCAAGTTTAGAGAAGAAGAAGAAGAAGGAGAGAAAGAAAGCTTTGTTTCTAGCATCCCTTGGAGTATGGTGGTGGTGGCCGAACCTCTTCATCCTAGGAGAAGTTTTGATGGCCGAAACTTGCAAGGAAGAAGAAGGTGCTTGGTGGTTCTCATCTCGGAAGGTCGTTGCCCACACAACATCTGAGGTTAGAAGAGGAATACGGTAGAAGACCTAGAGGTTTTTGTTTGCAAAAGAAAAAGGTATACTAGTATTTAATTTCCGCATCATACTAGTTTTATTTCTTTGTAAAAATACCAAATACAAGAAGCATGCGATTCTAGTATTTCGAATTTGTTTTCGATGTTGTGTTCTTTTGTTTTTTCTTTTCCTTGTGATTTGATTGTTCTTTTCGGTTGACCTAAAGTTATTTAAGGAAATTAAATATTAGCTTTCCTTAAAAGGCTTTGTCTAGGCGGTGGTGGTTGTTCCCATATCCAAGAAGGTCATGTGCCTCGCTATGCAGTCCTGGAAGCCAATTTTGGAATTAATATTTAATGGAATTAATAACCTAGATGATTTGGATCAAACGTGTTAAGTTTCGCAGGAGATCCAAGTCTAAACCTAAAAGAACAAATAAATTAAACTTAGGATCAAACGTGTTAAGTTCCGCAGGCGATCCGAGTTTAATTTAAAAGAACACATGGTAGCTAGGAAAAGGTTCAGACCTTTGTACAAAATTTTGTACAATTGAACCATTAGATTTTTCGAGTATCAACCAATAGTAATAACAATGCTAACTTCAAAAGTAAATATATCAAAAGATACAGTCGATGTTTCTTCAATTGAATCATCCTTTGAACAAATTGACTAATCCCCACAACCAGAGAATTGATTACTACCCTACATATCAAAAATAAAGTTATCAAGTTGGTGCTCAAGATACATTAACTCCATCGGGAAAAAATCGAATGCATAAAACTAAGAAAATTGAAGCAATTTTCTCTTATCATAAGCGGAAAATGAACACTACTAGAAAACTAGGCTTTTGAGACACAACAAAATGTGTCTTAAATTATAAATTTAGTGTCTCAAAATTTTTTTGAGACGGTGATGAGACAGTAATGTAGTCGTCCCTAATACAAGCATCTCAAAAAAATATTGAGACGGTTGTACTGTCTCAAATGCTATTTAAGACGGTGGTGAGACAGTTTTTCAATTGTCTCAAAAGTATTTAAGACAGTTATTATTTTGTCTCAAATGTTATGTCTTATTCTGTGAAAAAGCTAAAGACACTAAATCGAGATGGTAATGTGCTGTCTCAAATAGAAGTGAAGACAGTAAATTACAATCCCTAATATTTTAACTTGTTAGATGCAACAATTATGACAAAAATTAATATTCATTAAAGAACATTTATTATACAAATTAATCTAGATTAAATCTATTAAATTGTCATTTCAAAACAAAAGGAAAAGCTCTCTTTTTATAAATTAAAAATGATATCCACAATATAAAATTCTATAATCATTAATTGAAGTGCATCCAACATTCATCCAATAAAAAACCAACTATTCCCATGAAAATTACACAAAAGAAAGTCTAAAGAATAACTCCTCGTGATTTAGAGATAACTTCTATAATCCTTCTTCACGAGAATCCTGAACATAAAAAAAAACTCTTATTAGAGGTAAAGATGATTTATAATATATAATGTTTAAAAAAATCAATAAATAGAACATTTCAATAAAAAATTTTATCATCTAACACATAATCCTCTTTCTTGCATGTCATATATCTAATTAATCTCTTCACAACAAGATCTGCATCATTGATATATCTGGTTCTAAAAGTCTTCCACCCTTTTGCATCAGTCAAAGAAACAAGCAATCACATTGACAGAGAAACTATAATCATCTCATCCTGATGACTAGAGTTAGAATAGTCGACAAGTATAAATAAACCCAATGAAACTAGTCGTTGTGTTTGGTGTATCCACTATTAATAAACAAAAGTTATTTTTGTGTATCTACAAGCCAAAGGAAAATATGTCAACAAAATAACTATGAATTGATTATTCTGATATCACTATGAATTTAGCATTCAATGTTAAAAACAATGCTGCAACCAATTTAGAATACAAAACTAATAAAACATTGCATATCAGTTGAGCTAATAGTTTGTAAAAGAATTCCAAAACATTTTGTGATACATTTTACATTTCTAATTTGCTACTTCGACAAAATTGGTGAGTGAGTAACAAAGAAAAGAAATGACCATAATAAATTATTTGATATTCATGCACTGCTCATGTGATCTTCATAGCAATTAGCTAATGCTTCCCATTAAGCTGTTATGAGACCTCTTTGATGACCATATACCTCTTCCATACTACAAATTATTAGGATGCATGTTATAATGGAGTCGAGTTCAGGTTTTGTAACATGTTATTATACTACATGCAAATTGGAGACCCACAGTCAGATCTAGAGTGAAGCACCATCATTTAATTACCTCTCTACTTTGATTTACATGCAAGGGAAAAGATTAGCACATATATCATTTTTGGTGTTTCTTCAAGGTCTACATGTGTGCATCATACTCACTGAGTAGGGATTCTATTTCCATGACCAATGAAACTAGATTAATTTACAATGATCATATATACTTTCTTTGCATTCTCTTCTATACTCCTTACACCATCCTCACATCACACTCTGATAAATTCAATTCTTTAAGAATTTATTGGCTATGTAGTATGTCCCTACCAACTCATTCTAGCTATATCTTCTATCCAGCCCTGAAAGACATGCAAGTCATATATAAAAATTCAAAGAAAATAAAAATTCAATCTAGCTATATCTTCTATCTAGCTTCACTTTTAAGAATTTAGTAGCTGATAGTTTCTCATATAAAAAAATAGAGAATGAGCATATCAGCTCCCACATTCATGAACCTAGTTCAACCATGTAGTAGCATGATGTTTCCTTTTTGAGTCATATCCATGCAGTAAGTATGCATGTCGTTTCTGAAAAAGAGAATTTAACACTTCCTGTAACAAACATATAGGGAAGCAATTAGATGCTACGTAATCCATTGCTGAAAGAGATGATAACATAATTGAGGGAGAGTTGGTCTCACATTCTGAGAAGTCTTTATTATCTACAAAACCACCAGGCCAAAGTAATGAAACTATCAAAGATGATTTCATGCAGTTTGAAAAAAAATAAACAATTGGTCAGTACACCTAGTCAAGCTAATAAATTGGAATTTGTCTCCATTCCACATGGATCAGAGACTGTTAAATTTTCTCAAGATATCCATAATTCAACTAATCGGGCTATACATGACTAGCATGAAATTATCTTCAATCCTGTCCTTCATGTAGGACCTGTTCAACATGATGGTGTCGCTGATGAAAAATGCTATAAACAAGGGAGGATGGTTCAGAAGCCTGAGTTTCAAATTGCACCTTCAAAGTCTGTGTCTGATAACCCTGCTGTTCATGAGGAAAGGATCTTACAGGAATCCAATATGAGCAAACACACAGACAAGCCCATAAGTATTGTTGATATAAAAGATGCACATGCTGATGGATCTTCCATTAAACCTGTGGAAGGTCATGTTCTTCCTGACAATCCCTGGGCTGAAACACCTAATGATATCACACATAGAAACATATCCATCAAAATTGAAAGAAAATAAACCAACCACGCATACAAGTGAAGCTTGTTAGATAAGGACTGAAACTTAAAACTATTTTTATATATACCTATTTGATTCTGTAGAAAGGAGCAAGGTGACTATCAAAACTTCCAATCCACAACCTAAAAAAAACAAGAAATGAATAAGAAATGAGCAAAACTTCCATAACTATTGTTCCTCTATTGAAGTTCATACCGACAGTACCTTTGGCAGCAGCGACGACTAGCAGAGGAGCGTCGATGGCGAGAGGAGCAGTAACAGGGATGGATGGCGATAGCAGGTTAGGGAGGAGAAAAGGAGAGGAACGACGACAAGGATGAGTGAGCGTGGGTGAGAGGAGCAGCGACGGTGAGAGAAGATTAGGGAGCCGCGACGACGAGAATGGGTTAGGGAGCAGAAAGGCAGAATCACGGTAGAGGCAGTGTTGTGGAGCAATCGTGGTGGTGACACGCGATGTAGGTCGGCGGCAGCACAGGTATGCGTGAGAGTGGATGAGAGAAGTGGCGACGACGAGAGCAGATTAGGGATGAAAAAGGGAGAGGAGTGGCGAGAGCAAATTAGGGAGGAGGAAAGGAGAGGAGCGGCGACGACGAGAGGGAGGCGAAAGGGAGAGAAGCAGTGACGACGAGAAGAGAAAGGGAGAGGAGCGGTGCTTGAGTTCGGGTGAGCGGCGGGACAGCGAGAACAGGAAAGAAAGAAAGAAATCGGCGCGGTGATGAGGGATTAGCGTTAGGTTAGAGTACGGAAAAACAAAAAGATGCAAATAGGCTTAATTAAGTTATTATTAGAATGGTATCTGGAGTATATAGTGACATTAATGAAATCTATCACTATATATTATCTAAAATGATACTTTTATATTTAAAATAATTTTTTTTATAAATGTCATTAAAAATTATTTATAGTGACATTTAAAATTAAATGTCACGAAGAAAGTGTCGTGATATGTTATATTTCTAGTAGTGGCAAAGAGGAAAATAGTCGGTTACGAAGAGATGCAGAGGGGAAAAGGGGCGGCTGCGGAAAGGAAACAGGAACAAGAGGGAGGAAGTTAGGTTAATGTAAAAATAAAAACTAATTAATATTTATGATATTTATAAAATATGTCATTATAGATAGTCTAATCTGATATTTTATTTTTAAAATCAATGAGTGTCGTTATAAAATATTTATAAGTACATATTTTAATAAGTGTCATCAAGAAAGTGTCATTATAGGCCTTATGTCTAGTAGTAATATTCAAGATAATTTGAGACAAATACTTTTTTACCGTCTTATTTGAATGTCTTATATAATTATATTTTTAACCGTCTTTATTATGTGTCTTATTTAGTTGAATTTGAGACAAAATCTTAAATACTGTCTTAAAATTAATATCTCCATGTAAAATTTTGAGACATCTATTATTACTGTCTTAATTACTTAGTATTTGAGACGAATTTTGTGGCTGTCTTAAAATATTTGTCTCAAAAGCCTAATTTTCTAGTAGTGGAATTTGATAGATTAAGATAAACCACACATAACAGCAACTCTATGTTCACCTCTTGAAGTTGCAAATCTATCACTTCATAAAATGTTTCAACGCAATAATAGTGAAGATTTATCCTTCCTTCAATATTTCGTCATGATCTCCCATGAAAGACGAACAAGTCTTCCATGTACGGGGTGACTACCTCATATTTAACACAAAATAAATAAATTTCATTCAGTAACAAATCCCAACCATCAACTCTCATGGTTTGCAGTTGATGTTTGCTTGATCTTACAAGTATCATGACCTTTACAATATCTTGATCTTTTCTTTATAAAGTTTGCGACAAATCATTCATGACTTCCAATATATTCTTCATTAAGTGCATCTGAAATATAAATTCATATTTTTCCATCAATTCCAACAGATTATTTGCTTGCACCCTTTGCTTGTGATCTTGTCCCTCATGTTCGATAAATAAAAGGATATCAATAACTAAAAGATACAAGCATCACAAACTCAACAATGTATTATAATGTGCACCCCAACGTATGGTCATAGCTCTTTTTAATATCTTCTCTTGATTTATACCTTATCCAGTGAAGACATCACCATTGCAAATTCCATTAACAACTTTTTCAAATTGTTTCTCAGTATGTCTCTTCATTTGCATGATGCTCCAACAATATTGTTCAATTGTACAACCACATCAAAAAAAAAAGGTAAAAAACTTATGTGATTTTAAGCAACAGTACAAGTATAAGTTGCGGTTGATGAGCAAAATAATTAACATGATAAGTAAACTTGTTCTCCATCATAATTAAGCTTTTTAATCCATTGAATTCTCCTCTCATATTGCTAGCTCCATCGTATCCTTTCCCCGTAAATTAGATATAGATAATCCATGTTGGCACAACAAAGAATCAATAGCAGTCTTAAATGATAAGGTAATAGTGCCACTTATATGTAGAATGCCTAGAAAATTTTCAACAATATTTCCCCTATTATCTACAAATTGTAAAGCAACTATCATTTGTTCTTTAATAGATATATCATGAGTCTCATCAACCAATATAGTAAAAAATTCATCACTAAGATCTCCAAGAATAGAATTAATAATTAAATAGACAATGACCTAATAATATTTTGTTGAATATTAGGTGATGTCAGTTTAAGGTTTAAGGGAGTATTGTCCAGTGTAACTCTATTGATATCCTCATTATGATCAATAAGAAATATTAACAGTTCAAGAAAATTACCATGATTGAGTGAGTTAGTTGATTCATCATGACTATGAAATACTAATCCTTGACGCGTTAGAAATCTTATGCAATCAATTCATATTGTCAAATGAATATGATGATCGGCAACTACTTGACTAGACTAATTGACCAAACAAGTTTAAATATGTTGTTTTTGATTCATTAAGTCATAAGCCACCATCATACACCTATTATAAATGTTGCTATGATTTCCAACATGTTAATGAAATTTTTTGTTTCTTTCTCTAATTTTTAAACCCCTTAGTTACAAAAGAATCACCATCACTTTGACCATCATGATCCGCTTTGAATAAATAGCAATAAAGACAAAAGGCTATGTCTTTTGCAATGATGTATTCTAGCCAATTTAAATGAAGACTAAACCATATAGTTCGAAATCTTCATTTCTCCTTTGGACAAGAATGCCAAGGAAATTTATGATTCTTAGGTTGAAATAGACCTTTTTGTAAATAGTAATGTCAAACAATCTCTCTTTCATTAACATTATACTCAAGAATGTGTGCTTTCTTAGTACAAGACCACTAGGATACTCATTTGAGTCAGCATTAGGAGGAGATGGTGGAGAAGACAAAGGAGGAGGTGGTGGTGAAGGGGGAGATGACTTGTTTGAAGTAGATTCATCTCACATTTTCTTAAAATACCTCAACAATATTATTTCACATAATTTATCATTAACATAATCTTTAGAAATATAATCACCTAATTTAATGACTATTTTTCCAACAATTTATATTCAAAAATAAATCATAAATGAAATTGATAGAATAAATTTGAGAGTTAAGGATCCTTTATTTTTCACACATATTGGTAGAGGTACTAAGTCAAATGTTTATATTATAAAAATATACTTTTCTAGTTATATAACTATCCAATTTTAATAAGATGATTCCTTTCATGTGCATGTTGTTATTATAAGATGTTGTTTAAATTATAGGATGAGTCTATCCATGCAATAAATGATGTGATTCAATTGATTAAATTTTTGAATGATTATCAATGAAAGTGATCACCTTCATATAACAAATCAAACATCAAATGTACAGAAAACCTCAATATCTGTAAACATTTGACATACTTGACTAGCAAACAAAAATATAAATATATGAAAAATTAACACTATATGTTTTTTAAACACTTAAATCTATAATCTAAAGAGATCAAGCAAGAAAACTTCACCTCAATCAAAAGACATTTGTTGTGGAGCATCGACAAAGTGATGACGGCAGTGTTGGCAGCAAACGATAGCGGCATTGACAACAACATGTGACGACAACCACGTGGATGGTAGTAGAATTTTGAGGGCAAAATTAGGATTAGAGAAAGAATAAGAAGGAAATTAGGGAAGGAAGAAGAACACATGATAAAGAACAAAGGGAAGGAGATTAGGGGGGAGAAGAAAAGAGAGGGAAAAAAATATTCGATGGGGAGAAGGGGAAAAAAGCTTCGACGATGAGAAAGGAAAAAAAAACTTTGGCAATACAAAAGAGAGAGAGAGAGAGAGAGAGAGAGAGAGAGGGGGGGGGAGGGGGGTTTGGTTGGGGTTTTAATTAAATTTTTTCAAAAAAAAGTCCATAAACTTTTAGAATTTATAACTAAGTCTCTTTTTAATTATTTTTTCTCCATATTTATTTACACTTTTCTGTTTTACACTTTCATTTATGTTCTTTGCATATCTATTGTAGATCTTTGACAAGATCCTGTTGAATTTATTTTGTCTATTCATATGCAACCTTTTTCATATTTTGAGCTCTATGAGTCATGATCCTATACAATTAGCATTATTACACTTTTAGAATTCTCCTAAATTTATCCATGCTTATTTTTCTTTATTTTGAACTCTATATGATTATCAATTTTTTTAAAAAAAAAATTGATTCAAATTAAATTAATTTTTCAGTCACCTAAATAATTTAACTTTAAATATTAATTTGTTATTCACACGATAAGTTTATACTGATTCAAAACATATCCTACTCAACAAATCTAAATCTATAATTACTAAAACTAATTTGCAAGAAATATAACTGGCATTATTTTCGACACTTCAAAGGAATCAAATAGTCATTTTGGTTGTAATGGTAGTTGTGCTAACAGGCAATTTATATAACATAATTTATATCTGCAAATTGATGTACAGAAGAGTCCATTACAACTAATTAATTAACCATTAGCTGAGTAGCCGCCTATGCAAGGCTTTTAGTGCTCATCTTCTATTTCCGAATAAAACTAACGAGAAAAGGTTTTTAAGTGGATTCACATAAAATCCTCCTTAACAGATACAATCCAATCTCTACTAAATCTCAATCACTCACAAGCAGACAGTCAAAATTAAATGAACCTGATTGTGTAGCTGCACAAGTGATTGTCACATTGTTCCGAGTGAAGAGCTCTTCATTTGGGGAAAAAGAAGATTTTCTACAAACCCTTATAAGAGAACTGTGTTGTGCTACTTATTCTAGAGAAACAATCATAAATATTCACTGCCTTGTGTTTTTAAACTCTTGGCAATCAGATTTGTATGGCACTGGTTCTGTTTCCTCTTCCGGGACAGCCAATGCAAAGCTCTGTTTCTACTTCGTTTTGTTGAGTGGCTGTGCCATATGAAACTTCCTTTGGAATAGCAAATGGTAGCTCTAGTTGTAGCTTGCACTTAAAGACATCAAGAAAATCCAAAAAGAGAGAGAGAGAGAGAGAGTACTTAATTGCTCGAGATGTCTAATTTTACTTTATGATAAGAAAACGTTGCAGTTTTGAAGGATTATGTGTCAAAAGTGGAATCACAATTCGATACCTGCTCACGCAGTAATTTATTCTGCTCCATTAGGTGGCTCTCCTAAATCAAATTAGAAAAATATACTAAGTCATCAAGTAAAAAATTCAATCACTTGCAGAAAATTAACAAAATTGTATTATTTTGAGTTGATCTACCTTCTCCTTAAGGTGTACAATCTGCTGCTCTAGTAATTGATACTGGAAAACAAAGCATATAGAATCTCAACTAGCTTATTAACGAATCTATATGTATAGTACAAGTTAATTTTGCAAGATCTTGCCTGTCTTGCTCTTATGCTTCGCAAGCTGTTTTCTAGCTTGGTCTCCAATTCAAGGAGTTCCTCCAGAGAATGTGATTCTAGTTTTTCACCTAAGATATTCCTGTGGCATGTAGATAGTTTCAAATTTTCGTAAGAAAGTATTGCAATTCTTAAAAGCTAAAAGAGGGATGACGACTAGCACTGTGAACAGACCGTTTAGAGGTTTCAAGATGTCCAATCTTCTCCAACAAATTTGCCACTTCATGCCTCCTTGACTTCAGGAAGGACAAATAGATTTTAGAATCCAACATGTAAGTATTTATGGAATGCAAAACGCAAAACTAACTTTATCACTAAAATCTAGGTGACATTGAACTTGAGGGACCATATTAGAAGTGAAAACCACATAGGATTCTTCAGTTTCTGCATTGTCAGAAACTACATGTTCAAGAGCAAAAGTGGCGGTTTCTTGTCTAAACTCATTGGCCTTCACAGCTGGTTTCCAGGTGCAGGGTCTTGCTTGAGGACAAATTAGAGATGACTGGTATATGCTAACTCTATGCGAGAACAATGTTTGGGTGATTAAAATGTTGAAAATAATAAATAAATTTGATAGAAGAATAAGAAAGAGGAATATGAAGCATTTAGGTGGAGTTTTTAATTCAACAATTTGGGATACTTTTCCATTATCATGTCCAGGAGAATTTTCTTTTCAGAAAGAATTTTTATCTTTCGAGAGAACTTAATATGAGGTTTTTGATGTGGTCCTGAGTATAGGTTCGAGTCACATGTCGAGATCTGGATCCGTACTTGGTCATGCAACACGTAAGGGGAAAAGGGGGAGGAAAGACTCATCCTAGACAGAGTCTCAATTACTCAATTTTTCTTCCCCCTTCATTCATAATAACACTCCTTTTATAAGGAGTTAATTACATGGACTATTCAAGGAGAAAAAGGAAAAGACAATCCCTTAATAAAACAAGGAATCAAATAAATAAATGCTCTTTATTTATACTTATAACAGTAGCAAATTTGGGCAGTAGCAGAATTTGGACAGTAACCAAATAGGCAGTAGCAGATTTATTCAATAACTAATTAGGTAGTAGCAGATTTATTCCAAATTGTCAAATTAGGTAGTAGCAGATTTATTCCAAGCTAGTAATTTACTACCGATTATAGTGGCATCCAACAAAGGCGTCCACATCATCACTCCCCTCTTCGATGTTGAGCTTGTCCTCAAGCTCGAAGGTTGGGTAGACGGAGAAGAACTTCTCGGCCGGTTCCCAAGTAGCATCTTCAATGGAGAAATTTGCCCAATGCACTAAGTACTCCCGTGTCCCTCTGTTAAGACGGCTGCGCAGAATTGTCTGGGGAACAGGTAAAGCTTGACCTTTACACATCTGAGGTAAGGTTCCCGCATTATCTGGTGGAGAGCCCTTATATGGCTTTAGCAATGAGACGTGAAAAACATCATGGATGCGGCTACCAGGCGATAAATCAAGTCTATAACCAACCGACCCAATGCGTGCCGCCACCTGAAATTGATCGAAATATTTGGGAAGCAACTTGTGATGATGTTGGCGTTGATGATACGGCTGTAGGTGCAGCCAGACCCAGTCACCCACTGCAAAGCTCAATTCACGGTGAGAGGAGTCAAAAGCCAATTTGGTCCGCTGTTGGGATTGCAGTAAACGTGCCCTCACCACCTGAAGCACCTCATCCCTCTCCATCAAGGCGCGATCTACTGCAGCAACACGAGTAGAGCCTCCAGAATAAGATAAGAGACGAGGGGGCTCTCGTCCGTACACTAGCTGAAATGGTGTAGCCCCCAAAGCAGTATGGAAAGATGTGTTGTAGCAATACTCAGCACATGGAAGCCAGTTAAGCCATTTCTGCGGTTGATCCCCAACAAGGCAACGCAGATACATTTCAATGGTACGATTAACCATCTCTATTTGTCCATCAGTCTGTGGGTGGTAGGTTGAAGAAAAAGATAGCTTGGTTCTACAAAGTCAGAACAATTCCTGCCAAAAGGAGCTAAGGAAAACCTTATCACGATCAGAGACAATAGATTCAGGCATTCCGTGGAGGCGGAATATCTCAATAAAGAAGATCGCAACCATTGAGATCGCTGTATACGGATGGGCTAGGGGAATGAAATGAGCATACTTGGATAAACGGCCCACAATTACAAACAAGACTAATTTACCCTTCACCTTCAAAAGACCCTCAATAAAGTCCATGGAGATGTTTACCCATACTTGTTCGGGGATGGAAAGAGGTTGAAGTAGACCTGCTGGTTGCAAGTTCTACCATTTGTTGTACTAACAGGTAACACATTGTCTCACAAAGTTCAAGATATCCCGCTTCATACCTGGCTAATAGAAGTCGGCACGAAGGCGATGTAATGTCTTCTGTATCCCCTCATGCCCCGCCTCATGAAAAACTGCGATCACTGTGGGAAGCAGTGGAGATTTGCCGGGAAGGAAAATCCGGCCCTTGTAGAAGATTAAGTCATCCCAAGTTTCCCACTCGGGCCCCTCCTCTCCACTTTGAACTCGGCGTAGTAACCCGAACAGCTCAAAATTAGAGTTCACTTCGCTTCGTATCTTATCAAAGATCTCTGCACAGGGAATAGAAAGAGCCATTATAATAGGTTCCTCCTTGTGACAGCGGGAGAGGGCGTCTGTGGCACAATTCAAATGGGCTGCCTTAAATTCCACTCGGAAGTCGAAGCCCATCAGCTTGCTAATCCAATGTTGTTGGGGTGATGTGGTGATGTGCTGCTCTAATAAGTACTTCAAACTATAATGGTATGTTCGTATCAGAAAGTGGCGACCCCACAAGTACGACCTCTAATGGATAACGACTTTGGCCAAACTAATGAGTTCTCGTTCATATGTTGCTAATTTGAGATGATGCTCTGCTATTTTTTGACAAAAGAAAGCAACGGGGTGCCCTAGTTGTTGAAGAACTGCTCCAAATCCACTCCCTGAAGCGTCACACTCCACTACAAATTCTTTGAAAAAATTAGGCAAACTAAGCACTGGCGCTTCTGATAGGGACTTCTTTAATTGCCCAAATGCCTCTTCAGCCTCTTGGGACCATTTAAATGCATTCTTCCTAAGAAGACTCGTGAGAGGGGTTGTGATTTGCCCGTAAGCCTAGATGAATTTGCGGTAGTAGCCTGTTAGTCCGAGAAATCCCCTGAGAGCTTTGCAAGTTTGAGGTTTTGGCCACTCTTCAATCGCCTGGATTTTGTTGCGATCCACCTTGACCCCTCGGGAATGGATAACATGACCCAAGTAGGATACTTGGGACCGACCAAAGAAACACTTGGGTTTTTTTAGAAATAAAAGGTTAGCCTTTAACAATTCAAAGACAAGCCGACAATGTCCCAAGTGAGTATCCCTCGTGGGGCTGTAGATCAAGATGTCATCAAAGAAAACCAAAACGAACTTACGGAGATATGGCTGGAAGACTTCATTCATTAGTGCTTGAAAGGTTGACGGGGCGTTGGTGAGGTCGAACGACATGATCAGGAACTCAAAGTGTCCATGGTGGGTATGGAAGGTTGTCTTCTCAATATCCCTCGGGTCCATCCGAATCTGGTGGTATCCGGAGTGCAAGTCTAGTTTGGTGAAGTACTGCGCCCCATGGAGCTCGTCAAGTAATTCCTCCACTATTGGAATGGGAAACTTATCCTTAACTGTACGGTTGTTGAGCTCATGATAATCGATACAGAAACGCCACGAGCCATCCTATTTTTTCACCAGCAGAACTAATGACGAAAAAGGTGACTTACTAGGGTGGATGATACCCTGGATGAGCATCTAGGTGCATTGTCGCTCGATCTCATCCTTCTGCAGCTGTGGGTAGCGGTAAGGGCGGACCACCACGGGGGTGGATCTTGGCAAGAGCGTGATACGGTGATCACAGTTTCGAGGTGGAGGGAGGCCTGCAGGTTCTTGAAATAAGTCATCGTAATCCTCAAGCAATGACTCCAGTTTGTTTCCCATGAATTCCTCGCTGCGTATCATGGTTGTACCTGGCTTCGATTCCAACGGGTGACCAAGCCAAAGGACCTCCTTGCCCGCCAGGACAAACTTCATCGTCCGGGAACGGAAGTCCCATATAATGGGGCCTAGGGTGCGTAGCCATTTAACTCCCAAACGACGTCAAACCCTCCAACGGAAGCATATAGAAATCAACAGAGAAGGTATCTTTGCCCACCCGTAGGGGTACCAACTTGCAAAGGTCTAAGCTTGGCACGCGCTCTCCATTGGCAACACATATCTTCAGGCCTAGTCGCTTTTGAATCTCCACCTTCATGTCCCGCACTAGCCCTTCACGCACGAATTTGTGTGTGCTTCCTCAATCCACCAATACCGAGATAAGTATCCCGTGTGATGCGGCCAACAGCTGCATTGTTTGTGAGTTTCTAACCTCACTGATAGCATGAGGGAAATTTATGGGTGCGTCTCCCCCTCTTCCTCACCTTCACTGTCATCATCCGGTACTTCAATCCGGAATAGGCACTTACACTTGTAACCCGTGGAATAGGACTCGTCGCAGTTAAAACAGAGGCCATTAGCTCTTCGTTCTGCCATCTCCGCGCGGGATAGACGCTTGAAGAATGAGGTAGGTGGAGTCCCTTTGTTGTTGTCCCCCATAGCCTTGGTCTTTGCTACAAGAGGGCCTCCACTGCTAGGGTTGAACTTGGATGTGATTCCGCCCCAATTTGTACGCAGTGGGCGCCAGCCTCGATGGAAGCATTGCTTCTGTTCTAATGCCCTGACCATATTCATTGCAATGCCTAGGTTTCCAGGCTTCTGTAGCTCAATGTCGATACGAAGATCTTCAACTAGCCCTGTTGTGAACAAGTCAACCTGTTGTCGGGGTCGGAGGTCCGAGGTTCGGGCGAGGAGAGATTGAAATTGGTGCTGATAGTCTTCTACAGAGCCTATCTACTTCAGATTTGCTAGCTCTCCCAAAGGGTTGTTGCTTAGAGGCGGGCCAAAGCGGATATGACAGTGGTCTCTGAACTGCTTCCAAGTCATCTCTGCCTCTTCTTGCTCTACCTAATCAAACCAAAGTTGGGCTTCCCCTACCAAGTGGAAAGCAGCAAGGCCAACCTTGTCAGCCTCTGTGGTCCTTTGGTTGGTAAAGAATTTTTCGCACCTTTTAACCCAGCTCAACGGATTCCCTTCTCCAGAATAGGTGGGGAACTCTATCTTTGAGTATCGCGGAGCCATAGTGCCATTAGTTTGCAATTCAGGTCTGACCCCTAAGCCTCTCGAAGGGCCATACTCTGCGCTGGTTGGGCTGTCTGCAGTGGGCAAAGGTCGTTGTCTAGCATCTTGAACAGTATGGAAAATCTCGGCAATCTGCTCCTCTAGTCTTTGTTGGCGGGAGGTGATTTGCTTCATAAAAACTTGCTGATGCGAGGTCAATTTCTCCATGAAGTCATCGAGTTTGGATGCGATCGGATCTGTGTCACCCATGATCGGCTCTGATACCAAGTTGATATGGTCCCAAGTATAAGATCGAGTCACAGGTCGAGATCCGGATCCATTCTTGGTCATGCAACACGTAAGGGGGAAAAGGAGGAGGAAAGACTCATCCTAGACAGAGTCTCAATTACTCAATTTTTCTTCCCCTTCATTCATAATAACACTCCTTTTATAAGGAGTTAATTACATGGATTATTCAAGGAGAAAAAGGAAAAGACAATCCCTTAAGGAAACAAGGAATCAAATAAATAAATATCCTTTATTTATTTCTACTTATAACAGTAGTAAATTTGGACAGTAAACAGTAACCAAATAAGAATAACATATTTATTCAGTAGCTAATTAAATAGTAACATATTTATTTCAAATTATCAAATTAGATAATAATAAATTTAGTCCAAATTAATAATTTATTTCTGATTATAATGACATCCAACCAAAACGTCCACATCAATTTTCTATATTTTCTTCTTTGGTATTAAAAGAAAAGTCTACATAGATAGGTACATGATTTCAGTAATAGATCCTCCAAGTCAATAAATAGATGCGATTTTCTCTCCATAAAGTAGATTTATGTCAAATCATATTAATGTTTTTCATTGCTTTACTTGTGATTTTTTTCTACGGAGAAAGATGAAACTAGGATAATTGTCTTTCTTCACATGTGCATCACGTGAATTCGTAGTGGAGATAATTTTTCATTCATAAAGCATTGGATTTTTTTTTTAAAGTGAGACCAAAACCAACGAACTTAAGCATTGTTTAGATTGATTGAACTATTGGTGCTTTTAAGTAGTATGAATTCCAAAGAGCGATAAAAAGCGATAATATAGTGCTCTTCAACTGCAACAAGTGATACAGAGAAGTTTGTTACCTCTACACGTGCAACAGCAATAACACATTTTCTAGACTCTCTTCTAAACTTTTATGTGTTTCATTCTGTCAAAGCCTTTACATAATTTTTTTTTCTAACAAATGTGAACCCCAAAACAGTTTGATCTAATCTAAGCTTATTATCAATAGCCCAAACTCTTTCAAACAGTTAGTACTACTCACATAATTTCTGAAAAGATCTTCATGTCCTTTTTGATTGAACTATATTCAAATTGATCACTTTAGAAAGACACACTGTTAGTTTTAATTTTCACGTCTTGTTGGTTGACATGAGCAAAATTTATGATCTCACTTGTGTACTGAAATTAAAATCAAGTTAGCTCGAATATAATTACTTATATTGTCCATATATATCAATTACATAGTATCATTTACCCAATATAAACCCTTGTCTTTGTCTCGTACAAATCCGATCAAACAGTTGGTAAGAAGGGAGAATAGAGCAAAATACTCATGGGTGGTGGAGCTCAAGATAAGTATCATGACTGTGCCAAGATGAGATGCACGGAAAGACTTACATTAGTTTTTTTAAGCAACAATGACAACATTTAACTGAGCCCTTAAAATCTAGTGGAGGCAATTTGCCATTGAGGTTAAGATTCGATTGTCGTCATACATTAGAGAGCAGCCTTAGGGGCGAGAGAATTCTAATAGAGCATTAAAAGGTATACTATGTACATGTATATTTATATTATGTAACAACCTAGTTCAACACATATATTGTAACCATTATGCAGTCTTACAATTTATTTGTGAATGTCCACTAGGCTTCTATTGCATATTATTTCTAATAAAGTGATATCAGAGATCTTGTATGATGACAATAAACCTATTTCCTATATTTTATTTCCTGACAATTACAAAAATTTGAGTATCTAAATAAACACTTTATTTGAAAAGAAAGATGTATAGGAATTGTTGATAGAGGCTACAAAAGTTTCAAGATGAGCAAAATCTCACTGTAAATCAAAGGGAGAAAATTGCAAGACTAAGGCAGAAGGCCAAGGAGACTTTTTCTTATTTATTAAGGTTTGAAAGAGGCCGCATTCGACAAGGTTGTAGTGCCATCAACTACAAACAAGCTTGAGATATTCTACAAATTTCATATAAAAATGAGAAGGTAAAAATGGTTTCCTTCTAATTTTTGAGAGAAGAACTTGATGTACAAATGTGTTAGTCATTATAAATCAACTAAGGAGAAAGGATGAAAAACTTGAGGATAACTAAGTGGTAGAAAAAAATCCTACAATTTTTGGATCTCAAATTTGGCAATATTGTGACAATGGATACCTATTTAATGGGGAACCTAAACAAAATAAGTTAAGTTTTGAGTACCCATTTTGACAAGTCAAATTTAGATGCCAATATATCAGCTGTTTGCAAGGTATTTATGGGCAGTTAGATGGGTTTAGATACCCATAGTGTGCACAAAACATTTTTTCTTGGTGTGACTCCATCAAATAGAACCATATTCCAAGGATTTGCAGTAGTTGTTCTTCCTTTGTCAAGCTTTCATGGTTCTCTATTATTTAGGTTCTAACATTATTAAAAAAAAAAAATCTTGAAATGAGTAGAAATTTCCCCTTACATTCATAAAAGTCCACAACGAACTTATGGAGCTACAGATTAGCTGGGAGAAGGCAAGTTTATATTCACTAATTAAAGAGATTACTTAGCTATATATGATTATTTGCCTTTCAATACAAGCTATGTATATTAGATATTCTAGCTTCATATCTAAAGTCTCTACTTATTCCACTAAGGAAATAATATTATCAGTAAGTTTTCTTGGCAATGAAACTTTTTTTCCAAAATACTAAAAAATATTTTAAGTAATTTGAATACTAATATAACTTTATATAAAGTTTAATAGAATGACAAGATCTCTATAGTGATTCCTAAATAGTTAGGACAAATCTCTTAAATGCATAATTTATAATTTTGAAAATATTTTTGTATTTAGGATAACACTTATATATAGCTTCAAATCTTTATGTTGATTTGTAGACACGAGGAAATCTCTTAGTTATGGTAGCTCATTAGGTTCCAAATATCCCATGATCTATACATCCTTTTTTAACCTTTGAAAACTTAAGAATCTAAATAGGTTGGAAATTAGAAAAATTAACTCTTAAATTGTTCACACAACTAATATATGAGATCCTAATTCCTTTTATACATTGAGGATATGTCTTATTCTTCCTTATAAATTTTTCTAATAAAATTAAATAGATTTAACTAAAAACAAAATTGACTCATCCAAAAATTTATAAAGAACTCTACGGTATTATATTTTTTTCCTACACTTTTTAAAAATATATATATAATAAGAATTGTTGAATATTTCAACACTCCCCACTCCCCTCAAGAAGGTAAATTAAAGTTTTCTATGGCCAATTTAGATACAATAATTTGAGAGAACCTAATTAAATACTCCTTTTTCTAGTCTATTCAGTTTATCTATCTAGTGTATGTGGTCGGTCTGGATTTTGTTTTTGATTTTTGTATTTTAGTTTTTAGTATTCTAAATGGTGGTCGAGGTAGCCACCTAGGTACCGCCTAGACAGAGACGAGCATCAGTCATACCGCCTTTGTCTCAAGTGGTGTTTTAAGTTGTAACTCACTTCCTTCTACTACTGCCATTGTCGCTGCCTCCGTTTTGCCACCTTGATGCGTTCTAACGCGTCACTTGGGTCCGGCGACGAGTCTGGAGTCGTCGCCCCATCCGGGAAGCGTCGTCCGAACTCGATGACTACCCGAGCCCGGCAACGAGTTCGGATCCATCGTCCTAGCCCAGCAATGGGTACGCACTCGTCGCATGGTCCTAGCGATACGTCAAACTCTTCGCCCATCCGAAACCGGAAACGTTGGTAAGTTGTAAGTTAGAGTTTAATTAAATAATTTTAAATTAATAATTTTAATCAACTTCTAACTTGAGATAATTTAAATAAACTTAATTAAAATATAATAAAATTATCCGATTAATATATATATATATATAATTATTTTTTTATTTTTAAATATTTATATTAAATTTTTAATTTTTAATTAATATATTTTATTAAAAATAAATATTATAAAGAATAATCATTATTTATAATATTATGTATAAAAATAATAAAAAAAATCAACTGCCTAAACATCCCTCTAGACGACTGAGACTAGACGGTCATTGATGATGTCGCCATTGCTATTGATTTTTCTTTATTTTTTTAAAAATTCTAGTTCTGGGTTTTGGTTTCTAATTTTTCGGTTCTACTTCTATATGATTTGATTTCTAGTTTTTTATTTTTGATTTCAAGGTTCTAGATTCTAGGTTTTGATTTCTTATTTTATGGCTCTGGTTTCCCGTTTTATTTCTTGATTTTGGGTTTTGAATTTTTGAGCCCATTTCTATTTTGAGTTCTGGTTCCATGTTCATTTTCTATTTTGCGTTCTAGATTCTGGTCTATTTTGGGTTCTGATTCTGTTATAAGTTTTGTTTATATTTTGGATTCTGTTTATTTTCTCGATTCCATTTTTATTCTCGATTTCTAGGTTTTGTTTCTAGTTTTTTTCAGAAGGCGGCGGAACTTGGAAGCGTGGGTTGTGGAACTTAGAGATGACAATAGATGTGTAGAGGATGTGGGGGAGGAAATAATATGTGATGAAAAAGTGAGGAGAAACAAAATCATAATGATGAAAGTGATTATTCTAACTTATAAATTTATTGGTCAGTAAATCTTGTTGGTCAGAATCTGAATCTGACTAATTAGAAATCTTTATTTTTCCAATTATAATACATACATGCATGTACATGTATGTAATTAATATATACATATGATATTATTTAAATACCTATATATATATATTCTGACGGACCAAATTTTGATCATTTGGTACTATCCTTTATCCTTTATTGATTTCAACTAAAGAAAGATAACAAAGTTTTGGTAAGAAATAGAAGATGGAATGGTTAAAAAACACAAAAAGTAGAAGAAAAAAAAGACAGATTTTATAATGGGTGACATAAAAGAGATTAGATAAATAAGAATAAAAGAATGAACTATTATATTAGAAAAAATGATTTATAGGGCGAACAAGCGACTTTGAGGCATAGTAGACACGATTCTTGTGGAGGCATTGGTGGTCATGATATAGGGTTTAGGGGGAAAAAGGTGGTTTAGAATTTTAGAGTGAGGTAAGATGCTGAAAGATGGAGGCTATGGCGGCCAAGATCTAAGGTTTAAGGACATAGTTTAGTATCTAGAAAAAAAATCTTCCTAGTTAATACATGGGTTTATACCCCTTTTATATATGACTTATTCTTCCTAATAAAATTTTTAACTAAATTAAATAGATTTATTTAAAAACTAGATTGGCGCATTCAAATTTTAATAAAGAATTCTACGCTATTATATTTTTCCTATCATAGAAAACTTACTATTTTAAGCTAGCTATATATATAAATATTATCACTAGCACAAAAAGTTTAAAAAAAAAAATCCCAGATTTTTCTTAAGCTATAGGAAATTTTTAAATGGTCCACCAAAACTTCTTGTTTGTTACCATTTTGTTGATCACGCAGGTAAGGATTTCAATAAATTCAATCAATCCAACTCAAATTACACCTCTAACTGCATCTTATTTTAATAAGAAACTAAACAGTTCTATAGCTACATAAAAACAAAAGAATATATTACAAATATAATTTTATAATAAAATTCAATTGTTTTTTATAAAATTGTATGCATGAAATTTTAAAAATATTTTTAAAATGGAAATTTTATTATATAAGTCATCCAATGTTCTAGTTAAAAAATCATACTTCTGATGTTCATTTTTGTTCAATTAAATATCTTTAGTGCATATTTAAGGCATTATTATAAAAGCTAAAACTTGGGGAAGAAAATAAAATTTGACATATCTATTACAAATGAGCTAACATTTTATCAAATTTAGTATATATTCTGCAAATATAAACTCAAAACGTAAGTTTATAGTGAAAATTTGCAAACCTTATTATCATGTTGTATGGCATTGTTGCTAGTTGAAATACTTTGTTTTACATGTGCCTTATAACGCTCAATCGTATCTTCCATTCTGCAAATTGAACAGATAACAAAATCATATAGATCGCTATGAGTCAAGAAATTTAAATAGTTAATGATAAGAACAAATAAAGAGGAAAGCAAATGCTCTTAGACACCTACATCTAACGCAACTTCAAGAAGACGAGTCCGCAAAAATAAATAAAGATGAAATTGAAGGTTTGAAAGAATTTAGATATCTCTATAATAGTATGATATTATTTATTTTGGATCTAAGTCCTCATGATTTTACTCTTGGGCTCTATCCAAAAGGTCTCATGTCAATAGAGATATTTTTTTCTTATAAACACATGATTTTTCCCATGTGCTTTCAATATAAGACTATGTTTGTAACCTTACAACTCCAACAATTCCCCCTCAAACAAAGGACCACAGGTTTTCCCTCATGAATCGGATCACTCTTGACCTACTTAGAACTTCCCCTCGTGCTTCGGGTCACCTTGACTTACTTAGAGTCACCCCTACTTTGTTCAAGGTTTCACCCACATGATTCGATCTTAGATCATAGCTCTGGCTCGTGCTTCTTCCGACGGTTAGTCTGGTGAAGAGCAACCTCGCTCTGATACCAATTGAAGGATCAAAAATAATAGATATTTTCACAATGGTATGATATTGTCCACTTTAGGCCTAAGCTCTCATGATTTTGCTCTTGGGCTCTACTCAAAAGACTTTATGTCAATGGAGATATCTTTTTCTTATAAACTCATAATCATTTCTATGTATTTTTAATATAGAACTATGTTTACAACTTTACAACACCAACAAAAACTAGTAGCAAGATATGGAGAACATAGAAAACAATTATTTCTATTGGAGATATATAGATGTAGTAGTGCCTAGAAAGAAGAAGAGTTTGCAGATAATATTGATTTTGATTTCTGAGGCACATAAAGCAATAAATATTAAATTCAAATCTTAGTAAAGTATTAGAAATAAAAGATTTTAGACTCAGTAGAATAAAAATAGACTATACAGAATCTACTACGTCCAAGGTCTAGTCCTAATGACTATCATTATTAATCTTCTCCTTCTTGGATACCTTCAAGAGGTCGAAAAACTTCTTACAACGTTTTCACAGCAAATACAAGCAATACAAAGATACAAATACAAAAGAAAGCAAAAAACAACTTTACAAGTAAATTTTTTTACTTTGGATATTTTTGTGTTGATTTATATTACCTCTTGATAGTAGAAAATATAGCAGCACTTCATCTCTAAACCCTTAAGAACCAGCGCCTCCGATTTACCTAAAAAACCTCTTTTATAAGTTGGTGTTTGGACTGATTTCCACCTACCAATCAATTGCTAGCCTTCATTAATAGATTGCTTTGCTTCAATTCAATCGTTGACACTTGCAATGACTTTTTCCACGCTGTTTAACCACCATCAATTGACTGTTGAGATACAAAAATCGATTGTTAGTCACCAGTTGAACTGACTAATCAATTTGGGAGCATTCTGTTAGTTCAAACTGATTTAACAATCGATGGTTATCACCCAGCAGTTGAATGGTAATATCACACGTGTAATCCAACTCAAGTCTGAGTGGGCTCATTTGGGAGCGTTTAGTTCGTTAGAACCCATTCTCCCAAAGCTCCCGACCCTGAATTTGAGGTTTAGGGTTTGCAAGTCGGTTGCTACTACTTAGCAATCGACTATTAGTCCTATTTTAGCCTTGTCAATCTACTAGAGTTTCCTTTGCTCAACATCTCGTCATACTTAACTTATCGAGACTTCACACACCTAGTATTCGGTCACCTATAAAGAATTCATCCATGCCAAACATCTAGTCTTCCTTAACCTATTTAGAATTAATTCTTATCACCAAGTGTCGATCAACCATTATTCATTTGGATTTTTCATCTTGTGTCAACTCCATATTAAACTTCTAATCATCAAATGCCCGGTCAACCATAAGTCATTTGAACTTTTTGTCTCATGTCAATTCTCTATTGGACTTTCGATTACCAAGTGTCCAGTCAACCATGACTCATTTGTATTTTTCTCTTGTCAACTCCCAATTGGATTTCCAATCACCAAGTGTTCGATCAAACCATAACTCACTTGAACTTTTCTCTTGCTAACTCTTTATTGAAATTTTGATCGTTAGGTGTCTGGTCAACCGCAATCTACTTGGACTTATCATATCTTATCAAATTTGTTATGTATCCGGTCAACTTTGACCTATTTGACTTTTACTTAACCAACTAATCATATTGATTGACGGTTAAGTATCTGATCAACTTAACCCACTCAACCTCTTACTCGACCAATTAACATAATGATCAAACATCAAAACCCAACTTGAGTCAACTTGAACTTGGTCAACCTAGTCAACCTTGACTAGAGGTTAATTACACTAAAAAATAACCGAGACCTTTAAGTATCTAGACTCATTTTAATAAAAGAATGAAAGGGTTAATAAATATGTTTTATATAGAATATAAATAGAATGATTGAAATAGAGGAAAAGATCAGATGTTCTTTGTGATTATAAGATATCTCTTAAATTTAAAGAAAGTCTTATAAAAGGACAATTAAATTTGGTATATTATATGGAATTGAATGTTAGATTATGAAACAAGCATACGAGTAAAAGATAAGAGTTATAAAGATAAAGATTTCAAGATGGATGTACTAACATATGAGGATAGACAAAATAAAAATTAAAAATATTTGAGAGAAAGTCATAGTTATGTTTATTAAAGAAAAACTCTGAAAGACACATTTAAAATAGTACAAATACATACATAGGCATTAAATAAATGTTTCAGATAGGTGATATCAAACTATGACAAATATCCATATTAATAGAGAGCCTAATAATGTAGAATGATTTATATAATTAATCTTATTTAGTGGGATAAAGACTTAATTATTATTTTTTTTGTTGTTGTGTAGAAAGAAGAGGAAGTATTAGAGTTTCAAGTTGAAGATAAACAATATCAATGTTTCATCTTCCGAGGGTATTAGAGTTATTAGGGTAGTGAATACTAGAGTGCTTAAATATTTAAAGCTATAATTATATCTTCTGTTGTGGGTCCAACTTTCTGTTTAATTTATTCATTTTTATTAGAAGCATTAAAATACTTTAACCTTATTTTAAAAACACATAAAAACAGAAAAGTTATTGATGGTTGAAGATACGTACGAAGATGTTAAAAAACTAAACGAGGAAGCTTGGCATAAATGATTGCATGGTCATAGAAAGTGATGAATCTGCTAATAACTTTGGTGATCAAAGGAATTAAGAATATAATTTTCTCACAATTAAAACATAATTGATTGCATAATTAAATTAATCCAGAGATCTTTGAAGAGTTAAGTTATAATTTGAGAATTTTCAATTAATAGAATAATACAAAAAAAAAATGCTAGAGTGCATGAAGAATAAGTATTATGTATTAATTCATGACATTTCATGTAAAAAATGTGGTAACAAGTCTCCATTTTAGTGAGAGGTGATCTTTGGACTTAGAACATTGTTCACCACTTTAAATGTCTTTAGCAACTTAATACACATAAGGTATGCATGATAAATGTTGCAACATATAATAATTCATATGTTTCAACTTATGAATTCTATGTAAAAGAAATTTTCATGTTGACTATGCATGGAATACATAAAATATGACCTGCGCTTCTTCCTTTTTTAATTTATCTAAATAGTTTAATTAAATCAATATTAAATTGGACGTGACTGTTGTCACTACACAAGCTTATGTTATTAAGACATAGATCATAGTAACCTACATGACTCTTATGTCGTCATAAGTGTTATGCCTTTTCTCACTACATATAAAAGGATTTGAAAACAATGAAAAAAAAGTGAAACTTGATTAACGTATAACATGGTTGGTGCATAGTTGCTCATTTTTTAAGGTTCATGTATTTAATTAGGCAAATTCTATTTGAGTTAGATATTTCATTGATGTTGCAAATTCAATTTTCTTTACTCAAAAACTTAATTAATTTATCTAAGTTGTATCAAGATAATTACCATAGCATCATGATGCATGAAAGGGTAACAACTTGCTCCCACGGGCATAGTTGAGATGGTAAGTGGATGGTTGTTTGCCACATGAGATCCTGGGGGGGGGGGCGAATCTCGGGGCTAGCATAGCGTAAATCCATGCACCCCGTATAACTCCCCCCTCTCCCTCCCCCAAAAAAAAAAAAAAATACTTACCTCCTCAGTTATCGTGATTTACCTCCTCTGTATTGATCTTGGAATGCTGCAAAGGGGTACGGTTGGTAACTAGGGCAAATGTCCTCATGATTTACCCTCTTTCAAAATATGTGAGATCGCTCTGGAGGGATCGTAAGATGATGACTTCATTTTTTTACTGCAATGAAAGGGTAATAACTCGAAAGAAGAAACTCCATGAGTCCCTATATAGTTTATTTTTTGGAGCATCCTATGCATCTTTGCTTGGATCATATAATCAAGTAAGTTTGACCAATAACAATGGGCTCGGTAATTTTTCAAAAGAGGAATTTGTTTTGAAAGAAAATCATTTTAACTTTTCTTAGCAAAATGAAATTTCTCATAAGCACTGAGATGGGATCACGTGGATAGAACAACTGAACTGCCTCCTACTGCACATACGTATGCGGTATCATGTACGTTCAACATTAAAGATTAATCAAATGAAATTCTCAACCAATCCTAAGATGGAGGGTGTGTTTATTTCGATGACAAGAACTTGAAGAATGCACAGCAAACAGTGAAGAGTGAACAGTTAATGAATGAAAATTAAATAGAAAAGTCTTTTCCTACATAAGCTGAAGGGGAAAAAAATGGAAGAATATTAATCATGATAATTGGCTAAATTTGTATATTAAAAATGAGTGGGAAACTAGATGACTAGATAAAAAGGTTAAATAATCAATTTGTATTACACAGTATCCTTTTGCTAAACTTTCCTCCATAGCACATTGTATTAATAAAGATTTCCACTGGAAGTAATTGATAAAGTTAAAAGTAGATCGCAGAAGTTCAGCTACATGGCTAATAACTATATGAATTAAAGTTAAGCTACTTTGGGTAATTCGTTATTGGATGTATAAAAAGCTAGCTAAGGTAGTATATTTACGAGACATAGAGTTCCTGGGATCAGTCTTTCCTTTCAGCCATATTTTCTTAGGCTAGACTAAGAGTTTGTCTATACAACAAGGTCGAATATACTAATCTTATAGAAAAGTACGTATATCCTAATTTGTAAAGAACCAAATATGATCCTTTTTCCTTACGGGATGAGATTAAAGAAATTATAAATAAAATTTTGTCGGTGAGAACAAAACTTAAGTACAGAAAAAATAACCTGAATACGGTTTTCCTCTCTAGGGTTGAATTGCTGTTTACACTAGTTTAACGCGATGCTTCAAGTGAACAAGTGCGTAAGAAAGCATTTGTCATAATGCGCTAGACAATGGACACTAGTGGCAAAGCTGAACGAAACGTACAATTCAAAAATCAAAGGGGCTCAAGCTATGTTGAGCTATGTTCAAAACCACCAGTATTATTCCCGTTATAGATTTAAGCAATTTATAATTAATTCCAGCTGTGTATCCATACGGCGTGACGTGACTGCACGCATCCTTTAGCTCTCTTTGGTTGTACAGGTAAAACAATTACACCTGCTCTTGCCTATCTCAGGAGGAAAAAAAAGAAGACTGTACGTTGTCCAAAATCCAGCCAGTATGATGTATATAAGGATTTTAAACGAGAAGGAGAACATTTATTAACTAGTTTCCAATGAAGCAATTATTTTCATGAAAAACAGTAAAACTTCACTATATTCATCGAACTAGTAAGCTGTGGAGAAGAAAAAAGAGCAAACAAACAAAAAAAAAAAAACTAGGCAACCTTAAAAAGAAAATCAAAACCACGACCAAATTAGCAAGTGGACGGCCAAACGAAGAAATCTCAACGGAAATAGCTATTGAACAAGAGCGAGCTAGAAAGAAACTGAATCGAACAGCAAGAAGAGGAGATGGAAAGAGAGAGAGAGAGGGAGAGAGGAGGAGGAGGAGGGTCGACCTGGAGCTGGCGAATTCGTAGAGCTTCCCACGGGCAGAAAAGACGATGAGGCCTATCTCGGCGTCGCAGAGCACGGAGAGCTCAAAGGCCTTCTTCAGCAGGCCTCTCCGGCGCTTGGAAAAGGTGACCTGCCGGCTGGCCAGGTTCTCTATCCTCCTCATCTGCGTCTTCCCCCTCACCATCTCGACCGATCGATAAGACACCCGGAGGTAGCGCCGAATCGTACCGCGAGCAGCAAAATCAGCGAGCAAGGAGCTCCGATCAGTCCTGGCCACGCGACGATCGACAAGGAGGGATCGGATCGGAAGAAGGAGATGAGGAATCGAGGTTACCAGATATGGGATCGAGAAAGAGTGGAGGAGGGCGACTTCTAGCGACCCGGCGACGACTCCAAGCCACACAGGCAGCGCCCCCACCGATTCGGCTATTGGGCCATAAAAAGAACGCCGAACGGGAGAATTTCTTCTTTTGTTTTTTTGGTTTTTTTTGAAAAAAAAATATATAAATTTGAGTTGAAATAAATTCTATATAAAAAAGTAAATCAATAAAATAATAATAATAATAGCGGTGGGATATTTTTGGCGCTTCGAGAATAATGTGGATGTGACATATATGTAAATTAAAGTTGGTTGGAACAGTGGTGGGCCCGCCTTGTGGGGGTACAGGCAGCCACCTCGTACAGCAACAGTAATGATTCGGGGGGGGCACATCGGCCGAGTCCGTACGGTCCGACGTGGACGATTCTCTTTCCTCCGGACCCCGGAACACCGTTCCCAAATTAAACCCGAAATTTCAAACTAGACCTGCTGGAAATAATAAATTCCTTTGTTTGCTCATGAGTCACGAGTAACTGTAATTATTAAAAATGTCCCTAATTATTTATTTAAAAATCATGAATTAAATTTCATAAATGAAGAATTTGAAAAAAAATATTAATATTTGGGTTCGAGATCCGAATATTTTTTTTATTTTATTTTAGAATATATTATATATATATATATATATATATATATATATATATATATATATATATTTTTTTTATGATTCAAAATTTTAAAATTTAGGAATTGAATTATAATAAATTTAAGTTAATAAAACTTTACTTCTAAAGTACAAGTTCTCTCTATATATTGAATTTGGTTCGAATCAAGATTCGAACATATATATAATCGAACTAATAGTTTAGAATAATTTAAATTTAAGTTCAATTTTAATTATTTGAATGTTAATTTGAAGATATTATATTTAAATTAAAATTATGTAAAAAAAATTCTAGTTCAATTGGAGTTCGGCTCGTGAACAATCGAATAAAATATTATTGGTATGAATTTGGCTCATAAAAATTATCCAACATATTTGAGTTTGATTTAAATTTGATAATTTCAAATATGAATAAAATATTTTTCGATTTATTAATTATTAATAAGATAGGTTTTATTTTTTTTAAGAATTTAAATTAGTTAATAATGAACTAATTATAGTTCGACGGGCGTCCATTAAAACGCTACAAATTCGCACGAGGATAGGCTTGTAAGAAGGCACTGGCGAACACGCTCATGGTTTCTACTTTCCGTGCAACTGCAGTACGAAATAAAGAAGGGCTTGCGTTAATATGCACATAAAATCATGGTGTATAGTGCAGTGAAGAATAAGAATGGGCAAGTATTGTAAGATTAAATTGAAAAACATCTATTATTTATGCTTAATCAGCATCTTGATGGCTCTCACGACAATTTAACTCTCTCTAGATCGCATGAGGCCGTCTGGAAGAGCTCGGTGAGAGTTATAACTTTTGATGTAATTAATTAACATCTCGATGACATTTAGGAAAAAAATAAAAACGCGTCTAAAAATAATGAAAATTATAGAATATGTTTTCGATTAAAGAAAGCTCTTCAAAAGGCTGCCATAAACAATTGATTTCTGACGCCTTTTGAGTAATTGTTCCCATGAAAGAATTAATGAGAATCCGAAATCAGTTGAAAGTCTTTTCTTACTTCCAAACATACTGTTTTTTTTTTTACAATACACTTGTTTAAAATACGCTTATTTTTTTAATAATAATAATAATAATAATAATAATTTTCCTATACGATGTGCAGAAAGCATTTCCAAGTGCATAATTAAACTATTAACGAGTGCTCATCTTTATCCACATAATTTTATCACACGCAAGTTGTTCGTCTGAATCATCGTTTGCCATTCTTTAAGCAATTGAGGTCTGAATCCGAGTACGAAACTTAAAACTATTCATATAAATCTATCAAACTGTTGTATGAAGCCAATGAGAAGTAAAGGACAAGGCTCTAATGTAGAACACTCGAGAGAATACCAACAGGATGGTGGAATTCCCACTTTAATGTTGTAAAATCACAAACCCAGAATCACGGAAAAGGTGCCTGGAACCATGGTCACTTCTGTCTTCTTCCTCCCCAGAGCTTCAAAATGTCATGGAAGCCTCAAGGCTATTTCCATAATTTAACAGTTTTGTCGTGGCTAGCAGAGGCCATCATCCCAGTGAAGCTCGACTGCGCCAAAGCTGCAATAACACCTTCATGTGCCTGGACAGTCATGGTTTGGTTCTCGATCCTATTCCATAGCTCCAATGACTGCATGAATTGGAACATATACATGAGCATTGCATGGATGTAATCCAATTAAGTCCCTCTTAATTTTAATAGCACTCATAGGAACCCCATGAGCACAACTAGTTGAAGAGACTGCGAAGGAACTACACTTTTCTAATCTTATAAAATTCACTTGCAGCAAATAAAATAGTAGTATCTCTAAATAAAAGATGAAAAAAATTTAATATCAAAGGGTTGGCCATTACAGATATTATAATTGAAAATAAAACCATCCAAGAGTAATTAGGTATTTTTGTTGCTAATAGGCAATAAATTAAGAGGATTAGTGGATTTAGTCTCATATCAGTAGTTTTAAATTCAAGGTTATATGCCAGGGACACAGCCAGAACATTACTTTAAGTGGGGTCATTAAATTTAAGGATAAAAAATTTGACAGAAGTAAATTAGACAACAAGAAGATAGTGTGTAAAAATGGCATGAGTTGTAATAATGTTCATAGGTATTTAATGTGAAAGATAAGATTACTTTTTTCATCCAAATGTAAAAATGTCCATTCTTCACAGCGTTAGTATGAAATCATTGCAAAAATAATTCCAGTATAAAAGAAAAAATTAAGGTAACTTAAGTTTTCTAGTCTAAAAAAATATTTAAAATAGAAATTTAGATTGTTGTGCAGGTTGAACTGACAATCTTTGAAATATAGTATATAGTTAATTAAATCAATTAGAGTAGAATGTGTGATGAATAGAGGAAGATGAAGAAATTTGAGTGATATAGTTTGCACAAAATTGAATGAAGGGATAAATTCATGCAGCTGACCACAAATGCAAGACACAAATGGAAGAAACTCTAACTACTAAAACAGAGCAAGCAACTTCTCTACAACACAGAATACATCAAACGACAATACATTGTAGAACAAACAGAATTATTACCTGATAGCCTCCAATAACCAAGATTTGTGAGTATCTAGGATGGAAGACGCACGAATGGAACTGGTTACCATTGGAGCTTAGCTCACTGATACAGTCCCATGTGCGTGTCGACCAAATTTTAACTAAATCCTGACTAACAGATGCAAGCATGTTGCCATTTGGATCCCAGCAAATAGATTGTAATCCTGTCTTATGACCCTACAGTTATTAAGAGAGAATTAAACAGTGAGAGAAAATTAAACATGGGTAATAGAAATTAGTGGTATCTACAAAATAACCTGTAAAGCCGATATCTTTGTATGGGTCTCAACGTCAAAAATAGAAATTGTGTTCTCTGAAGCTGCAGCTAGAAATTGTCCACTTCTGGGTTGAAATCTCACTTGTATTGTACCACCCTGTCTCACCAACAAAGTTAGTTAAAATTTATGATCACTCTCAATCTAAAAAATGTAAAGACAGAAGAAACCAACCTTAAAACTATGTGTGCAAGAATATTGGCTGGCATTCCAGTACCGGATCTCACCATTGTCATCACAAGAACAAAATATGTCCGTCTCTTTTGGATGGAAATCAAGGGAAGTTATTTGTGAGTTGTGCCCAGGGAAAACATGTAAACAATGAATTGACTACAAAATGGAAAAGAGAACAAATCAGCATCAAGCCAACTACCAACTTAAGCATAATTAACATAAAGCAAAGACATTTAGCTAACATAAGCAAATTAGTATTTCTCAATAAATGAAGAAAAAATCATAAATGATTACCATTCTATGATATCAACAATAAGTACAATAAAAACTTAAAGTATTCATGATAACAAATAACAAATATATGCTTTAATTTTTTTCACTTTGTTGGAGTTAAATTGCCATTTATTGCTTTTATGACTTAATTAAAATATTCATGATAACAAATATATAATTTAATTTTTTCACTCTTTTGGGGTTAAATTGCCATTTATTGCTTTTATGACTTGAAAGTCTGCCATAAAGAAAAATTATTATTGTTTTGTGCTGATGTTCTTGATACATCAACATTGTAAGAAAGACATCAACTCTATATATTTCAATTTCATGGTTTTAACAAAGAAAATGAGATTGACCCAGTATGGTTTTGTTAAAAGAGCTCGATGAATCAGTGTAGTTTTATGTTTGCCCAATCGGTTTACATGACATCAATATTTTAATTATATGCAAGCAAAATCAGACAAGGACATAGTATGCATATAACTGATGCTTTGCCAAAGAGTTGGTGTGCCTGAGTTTATTATAAAAACAAATTGAGTTAATTACTAAATCAATAAGGAACTATTAAGGTTTTAACAAATCTGCCATGCAATTTCACTTTTACCAAATATATCATATACTTCTAATTTTGTCACAAATCTATCCAGTAAAAAAATGATCAAATCTTTAATTAACTCTTCATGGAAATATTCTCACATTACAATTCAGATCAATAGGTCAAAAATAAGTTGTCTCATTGTCCCAAGACCCATTTAGTTTAATTTGTAACCCCAACACAAACCTTTCTAATCAAGGGGCTGTCCCGACAAGACCCATTTAATTAAAAGATTATTAATTATATAATAGATTTAGATTACTATATTAGATAAATTTATAATGATAAGTTTGCATGTATTACAGGTTAGAAATGTGTTGTTGTGAATCAACTTATGAAATCCAAAACAACCTATTTGTTTGCAACTCATAAACAAGTTGACCTATTTATGACACAAGATGTTTAACACACCGAAGCCTACAAATTTGTTGGTCAAGTGCAGGCCATGTTGTGAACAAATTGCATCAGTCCTTTGCCAACTCCATGACCATGTATCAAGCTTCTTATTATTAAAATTCTACAGCATCTATAGGTTGAAACATGCTTATCAGTACCTAATGAAATGGCTAGCTATAAAAGAGTAGAACAATAGGAATAGTGAAGTTTAGGGACATGAGTGGTACTTGCATATGGTTATGCTTTTGGTAGCTCGCATCCAGTAAATTTAGTTAGATTTCAGGTGATTTCACCACATCCTAAAAGAAAATGATCTATCACAATTCACAAGAAAGGAGCAGGTCAGTTTCAACGAAAGTGTCAGGAAAGATAGCAAAGTACTCCATGCCAGTTCTGAATTATATTTTAATTCCCATTTATTACTTAAGATAGTAGCATACAAAAGGTCTACAATTGAGAAAGAAAACATCTCTACAAAGAACAGTTATTAGGAACTTCAGGATCATACAAATCTTAAGATAAAGATCCCAATTGAAAAGGACAAAAACTCAATTAATTAATTGCTAAAAAGAAGAATTTCATTAGGGAAAAGATGATATATAGACATTTAGTGCAATTTATTTCAAGTTTGGACCTTTTGCTTTCTGTTACAAAAGGCAAACCTCATAATTAATGTCGTGTTGCTTCGACAGTAGTAGGAGGTAAAAGAAAGGAAAAGAAATAAAATCATTAATTTTTCTTATTTATTTGGACATAGTAAGGAGAAAGAACTTTAATTTCATCCAATTCCACTAATTTATTGTTTGCCAAAATTGGGCAGAAATGAAGAAAATGAACTTTATGGTATATTGTTTCTTTCCTTCCAATTTTTCCCCTAACAAACAAGAAGAATTTAGAATAGTAAAAAATAAGCTAATGTGCTTTCATTTTTTTCACTTAAACTATGTCATTTCTCTCATATTTCCTCCCCTCCCAATTAAAGACAACATGAGGCATCACACTACTTAGAACTGATTTGGTAAGCTTTGAAAGTTGTTATACACAGAACATGAGAAGAAAAAGACTTGGAGAAAATGGAAATGCTCAAGAAAATCGTACAACAACAACAACAACAACAACCAAGCCTTTTCCCACTAGGTGGGGTCGGCTGATGCCTTATCCCTGTGAATCAGCCTAAAATCACAAGCCTGTAGGCAAACATATCGGATTGGTGGGGCATGCTACTACTGGAATTATCAAGCTAATCAGAACTTAATACCAGTTTATCATTTTCTGGCATGTGTACCTTCCCAAGTCCACAGTATTAAGTCTACAGCCTTAGGCCAGTTATTAAGAATTAAATGATGCAAACAGAAAAGGAAAAACTACTGTTTCTTCAGGATAATTCTTATATGCAGCAAATAACCCACAGTAAAAAGAAGGCGGCAAACATAAAACTGACATACATCCGAAGCACTCCAAAGACGGACAGTTCTGTCAAAAGAAGAAGTTGCCAACTGAGTTGAATTTGGTCTAAAACAGATATCTGTGATGAAGTGAGAATGTTCTGGGGCACTGCTCACAGTTTGCAGTGACTCCATGTTCCAGAGGACAACCTATAAGATAAGATGAAAATTATCTGAAACCATGTAGAAAAAGTAAGTTGCATGAGATGCTAAATAAGTCTGTTAATTGTGCAAACAACAAGGGCATCACATGAAAATCAGCAAAGAAACTAATATTGCAAACCTCAACGGGGAAGAAACTAGAATAGAACATGAACAATCCAAAATAATATTTTTCTAGTTATTTGACACGGAGCCATCCATTTTGTGTTCATTTTCCTCCCATAGTGTTAATGGCAGATTCTTTGAGGCAGAACCTTGACCATGACAAATTTAATATCTTCCATAGTGTCAGAGTGGGCATGATTAGGAGCCCATTTTTTGCTTCATTAGCACAGCAAAGCAAATTTAAAAACAAATTGGAACATGATGTTTTGCATAATCTTCAAAACTGGAACATTGTACAATGTCTAGCATCTACTAACAGCACTGAAAGATTCATCAGCATTCGATGTTGCCATCAAAAAATAAAACAAGGATTGTAGTTAACTATAGATGCGTACTTATATCTATCAATACATCCAAAGAAAAAGTAGTAGTATTTAACAACTATTGGGCTGGCTATATGGATCTTATCCACCATTGGACTTTACTAAATGTCACATTACAAATAACACCCTATTTATTAGATTTCTTCACCAAATTGTGAAAGCACCTTGCACAAAATTGATATCGCTTAAAAAATCAAATTGATTAGCTATATTACCATTAACCTGCTGGACAGGCATCAAACTCCTACTGAGTTGACAAAGAATGGGAAAAGGAAGAGAGATGCATATTTTTCTAGCCTCAGGTAGCCACATCATTTCCTCTTTTTTTCTATTTAATTTATTATCAAAATTGTATCCTCCAAATTTAATGTCTTTCTAGGTTTCCTCTTTCGACCATGGCAATTAAAATCCTTGCACAGCATCATTCTTTCTTCTCCATCTCCAAGTTGTGGCCATGTATTTTCTTTAGAAGCTTACAGGCATTGCACCCACCATTTCTTGATTGGCATGCACAGAGCTGGAGATGTCATTGGTGAACCTGGAGGCAAGGCTCATGACTTCATTTCATGTTTTGCATATCAAGGAAAAAAAAAGAGAAGGATACAAAACCTGTTGAATGATCCCAACACAATGTTGAAAGATTAAACTACTGCAAATTTTGATACAGAATTGTTTTCAGCATACTATTCATCATTGTATAAATGTGAAGAATAATACAGACAAGAACTTCAATACCAACTCAACCATAGCCCATTGAAATTCAATTGGAAAATTATAGGCGTCCAAAAATCAAAAAATTAGTAATGATAAAAATGATTGTGTAGTTTGTAGTTATTACTTTCTATTCAAAATGAATTAATTACAACAGTCAGTGTAAATAGAAATGAAACTTAATAAAAAATATAAGTTTAAACAACTACACATAGCATGCCCAAAGAAAGAAGCCACAGGCTTTTTCCTTGATTTATAAAAACGAAATATATACAATATATATATATATATATATATGCAATAAATTTTGTCTTGGATTGTGAAGGTATATGCTAATGAATTTTGTTTTGAACCAAGATATATTGTAATTTTGGGGCATTCAGTACGTAGGTAGTTGAACTAGAAAACTAATAATAAGGATTGCTCTTAGAAACTCAAACCTATAAAACGTGACATAATATGTGATGACACATTAACACCAATGAGCACTTCAAAGCAACTTAATCTTTTCCGACCGACTTAAAAAAAAAAAGGGGAATCGCGTCCCTCTCCTACTTGTCTAATTCAAGCATCAAACATCACCCCCTTTTTTAAGCATGGTTACAGAACCAAGTATGCAAGCATAATAAGTGCAACTCAATATGTAATTTTCTTAAGAAACCTGAAGAGGGTGCAGAGGCGTGCATAAAAGATCAATCACAAGTAGAACAGAGACACAGTTAAGTAGCCTTCTGGAAATTTCCCAAATACAGGTGATAGTGATTAGTAAGTATAAATCATTTCCTGTATCTAATAAATATTTTTTGAGACATATAATTCCAAAATATGATGCTTAACAGCTAGAGTAAGTCTAGTTTAACCAGAAAAGACAAGGGAAGAAAACAATTTTGAACTAGAGAACAATTTTGAACTAGACAAGAAAAGTAAAATTCAAGCATCAAACATCACCCCCTTTTTTAACCATGGTTACAGAACTAAGTATGCAAACATAATAAGTGCAACTCAATATGTAATTTTCTTGAGAAGCCTAAAGAGGGTGTGGAGGCGTGCATAAAAGATCAGTCACAAGTAGAACACAGACACAGTTAAGGAGCCTTCTGGAAACTTCCCAGATACAGGTGATAGTAAGTATAAATCATTTCCTCTATCTAATAAATATTTTTTGAGACATAATTCCAAAATATGATGCTTAACAGCTAGAGTAAGTCTCATTTAACCAGAAAAGACAAGGGAAGAAACTGATATTTGCATCAGTAGTTGAATGATCTGTGAATAAATTTCTTTCTCACTTAGAAAAATCAAATAACTGTAACATGGCAAGCACATGAAATTCATGTAAGGCCAGAAACTAATCTGATACTAGTGGATAAACATCATATTGAGCATTTCTGTTATACAAATGAAAAAATATATGCAGATATGTGTAATATTTTACCTTTTTATCATGTCCAGCACTAGCAAGCAATTTCCCATCAGAAGAAAAGTTGCAACAAACTACTTTGTTGTTCCCGGCTTGAATAGAACTAACGTCATTAAAACTAAAACCTAAAACAGATAGAGAAATGTAAACGGTTTATGTACTGGATATCTGGACCAGATGAATGAAACATTGAAACCAGTACCATTTAACGATTCCACATTGTTCTCAGCAGTACTTTTCAATGCAGCAAAAATGTCCTGTCCATCTCCATCATCATTTGACAGAAAAGATTCAACATTATCATCCAGTGAACCAACATCGCCGAAGTGCTCTAGGTCATCCTACGGGCCATGAAATCACATGATTTTACAAACTTACCAAATTGCATCTTCCATTGTCACTGACAATAACACTGGAAAATGTGTTTATATGAATATACCAGATGACTTGAAGAAGCAAGCCTCCCTGATTTATCTGTTCCATACATCATCAAACTTTTTGACATAGTACTTGCATTTTGGAGGTTGCCAGACATTGAAACACCATCACCAGGTGTATGGATGGATGGAGTTGAGGGAGGTGAGTTAACAGAAGGTGCAGCAGTGTTTCCTGTGCCAGAGCTGTTTGCTGGTCCAGAAGAAGTTTTCCGCTTCCGTGCATTCTTGGAGTTAATTGATCAAATCAACCAGTTTAATTTTATTTTACAAAAAGTGCAAATGCTCAGTGAGAGATAATAAATGCAGATATGGAGCGGGGATCAGAAACTTCATCAGTTAACATTGCAATAGAAAAATGTAAATAAAGGAAGAAATGAATAATGTCTGGTACCTGCTGTATCTGTTGTTGCTGCACAAGTTCCTGAGTTTGTTGATTAGATGACTGCTGCATCTGAGTTGCCTTCAATACATACACAATCATAACAGAAAATGCTACTTTAGTATTCATATGATAGCCAACACTAAGAACATAGAGTAAAAAAATTGATCAATACAAACAAAAAACTCTCAGATGAAGAAGAATTGGATATTGATATACAAGAAAACAAAAAACAAGTTAAGAGTATAAGAGCTTTATAGGGTGGTTAATGGATTTAAATTTTTAACTGTGTTAAATTGATAGGGAAAAACTTGGCCTTCTTTGGTTACAAAAATTTTCAGAAAACTTTTCTAAATTTGAAAAACAAACGAGATAAATATTTAAAACCGACTTTTTTGACATATTTTAATTTATTAGAGGTGAAAGATGTTATAAATATATTTTTTTCAAATTTCGATTATTTCATTTTCTGAACATAGTAAACTAAATGAAAAAATCACTACCTATTTTAATTATTTGTTGACATAAAATTACAAGTAGACCCTAATAGCTATACATGTTATAAAATCAGACCCTCAATAGCAGCAGAACAATTCTTTTTCCATATAATTCCACATCATCTTAATTAATATAATTGATTAGTAAACTTAATAATTATGCATTGCATTCATCATTACCAAAACCGCACTCTATAATCATTTACTGCATGTTTTGAACCACTGCTTTTATTATTTTCTTTTAAAAACTTTTCCATATTAGCTTTGCTTGGAGAAAGCAATGCAACTGTTGGAAAAGATTTGGCTTCGTGATATAGGCAGTACAAGATTGTTTTCTCCAAACATGGATATGTACATATATTCATCCCTTACTTTTCTTTAAGTCTTGAGGTTTTTACATAATCTAACATGCTTAGAAAAGCTGAAGATTGTACTTGAGATTGAAAACTTCAGAAGACTAAACTAGGGAAAATAACATTTAAGTAGGGCAAAGTTTGTCCGAGAAATTTAGGTAATCCACAAAAAGGTAACAAATTATAATCCTACTAACGTTATTGTTTTTAGTCTCTATTTGACATTTTTTATCCATCTTATTTTTACATATATATAAGTGGTGCTAAAGCACTTATTATTATATTATAATATAATGGTATTTTATATATAAATTTATTCATATGCTATTTATTATTTTATTATCATATTATATATGTAGATTGTAATTGGATTTGTAAAAAAATCACTGGTTACTTGTTATGCATATAAATCTGACTAATAGTACACAGATTATATTATACATGTATATGCTATAGATTAATGAATATTGGTTATTTAAATTTTTTTTGTTTGGAGTTGGAATTAATAAGAATATAAGAAGATATAATTTTTCTTACTAGTATTTACTATTAAATTACTTTATAGCAATACAGGCAGTTAATTGTGAGTACTTTTTTAGTAGTCGCAAATTTAACTAATTTGACAGTATAATATCTCAAGATTAATTAAATAATTGTTATTAATTATTAGTAAATTACATTTAAAATAAAATAAAAGTATTTACTTTTTTTTTGCAACGAATATAATTCACTAATAAACTCACACTTTGCACTGGTTGGAATTAAATTACAATATAGTTCCTTAACATTTCTCCTTAATTGGAATTAAATTACAATATAGTTCCTTAACATTTCTCCTTAATTTGAATCAAACATATGTAGAAATTTAGTCACCCATATACTTAATCCTATGATCTCTTAAGGACTTGGTTACCGAATCCCCTAATTGATCTTTAGAGCTACAAACTGCCTCTAACTTCATTGGGTTGTACCTTATTAAGTAGCGGCCAATCATTGTGTTTTATCCTCTGGTCCAACACTAGAATAGATATTATGTGCATGGCATATTGACGGTTCCAGCTTCATGACCTCTTTAAAAGCATGTCTTGCCTTGGTCATCAATTGTTCAACACAAATAAACTCATGCAACTAGGGAAATATCATTGTACTGCTCTGTACTTGATCAGTGCATCATCTGTTTTTTACTCTAAAAACACAGATTACCTCCCAGAAGGACATAGAAACCCGATGTAGAACTTATGTTTATGGAATAACTTATTAAATTAGCATCAATGTCCATATAATTTGAAAGTGAACTCAAGCCAGATGAGGGCCTTTCCTTCAAGTAATTTTTTTCAAGAATAGCAAATGAGCATAACATGAAGTCACAATACTGACTCATTCTGCTAACTGAAAATCATATGCTTGGTGTTGTAAATATATGGTAATTCAGTTTTGCAACTAGTATTTTTTTACTTTCTTGAATTAGTTAGTAGAACTCCCACCACAACGTCCTGTTTACATTAGTTTAGAGTTAAAATCTATGAGGGTATCAACTATTGAGTGCTTAGCACCCAAGATAGCAGGCTCCTCTAGCAAATCATGCAAATTTTTATTGGAAGATTTCTCTAAGCGGATTACCTCAAAATATATTTGGTCACATTTATCCCTGTTCCACAGTTTTAATAAAGTGCCTCAAGCCCTGACCCTTTTAGATTCATCACCTAGTTACATAAGCAAGCCTAACTTCATGAAGCACCACCTACCATGTGAACCACCATCTCTCCACAAGCCACCGACATGACATCATAACCCTTTTCCATGCAGATATCTTCACACCTCCCATGCTCAGTCACTTTGCATCCACACTAGCAGCCAGCACTAGCTTGAGCACTAGAGTCCACAAGGGAAGTTGCCCATCCTCATCTTTAGTGCATCCTACAAGCTGCAACTCTAAAAGTGACAGTAATGACCACTAGCTCACACAGCTAGATATCACCACAATCCTATCCAGCATTGTGAGATCTATATGCACATGGTTGTTCGCTTCAGCCATTAGTACCCAACTTGCTATTGTAGCAATTCTTCATTATGTTCAAAAATCCAGTATGACTTCCTTGTTGCCATGCACATTGGCATTGCCCTAGCCAAATTTAAAACCTAGCATCATCTTCCTCTTCTTCATCACAGTGACCAATGCATCCTCAGTAAAGAGGCCACCACATTTGCCTGCTCATAGTCCTTCTCATCTGGGATCACCAAAGTTCCAATAGAGCAACCATGGGAAACCTACAACAAACTCTTAAAAGGTGGTCATTAATTTTAAGAAACCCAGAGATCTCCGAATCCACCTTTTATTACTACAATATCAACCTAGTCACCTTCTCTAACTTTTAGATCTAGGCTTACATCCGTTCACATCTTAGCTGGGCAAGATCCAATAACACATCCTGCCAAATCCGGAGTAAACTCTTCCTCTTCAACGTGAGAAGAGTGTAGCTTGCTCTCACTCGTCTTTTCAAGGTCACATTGCGAAATGGGAGTCTATTTGTAGTGACAACCTGAACAATAAATATGGTATTCTCATGTTGTTACTTCAAGCAAAGGACCCTACTATGCTACGCATCTCTAGTGATGAACCAAGAAGATGTTCTCAATTTGTTGGGTTGAGTTATTAATCATGTTACTATCTTTCCTCCAGGACTTTCAATTGTTTTCCTTTTCCATATCTTGTGTGTTGCAATATGTGCCACATTGGGAAGAATTTATTCATGAGATCTCTTTCTCCATCAATATGCATCGCTATAATATGCCTCCAAGATCGCACAAAGAAGCAAGTTGCAAGCTCAAGCTCTGGAGCAACCTGAGAGGAGAGACCAAGTGGCATTGTTCAAAGAGAAGGAATCACCAAATGATGGCCTCAGGTCAAATGCAGATCCACATAGGGAATCCTCTAGGTGTTGGGTTCTGCAATAACAATGAGAACCACCCACAAGATCTATACTAATTGAGGAAGTCAATGTACGGTCATAGGGTTATTAGTGAAGTCATGCTGGGCAATAACGATGTCATAAATGGATTGCAAGAGGCTCCACAGGGTTGGTGTTGGGGTCTACCAGGAATATTAGAAGATAGGATGAAGGATTAAAACTTGTTGTGGTTATAGAAAGATGAGGAAAATACACAGCAGATCACAAGAGAAGATTGTAATGAAAGCAATGAAACTTGTGAAGTAATACTGAATAATGCATTAGGAACCTAGATCTAATCACAACTGAGTGCAAGTGAGAAATTGATAAATTTTGTGTCCCTCGACCAACGAATCTAATGGAGTTGTGTGCCTCAGTTGGTGTCTAGCAAGGGGAAATGATTTGAAAACCAAAGTTTTATTTTCAAAGATGCTAATATTGGGGATCGGAATATCTTCTAAAGGCCCCAAAACCAAATTGATCTTGGAAATACACCACGAACTAGGAAAAAAGTAATTTATTACCAAAAGAACTTAATTGAACTTGGAGATAAATATTCTATCTTCTACATAAATTATTCCCTAAATTACTAATACAAATTTACCTACTTTCTCTTGAGTAACTCAAAATAAAATGTGTATATAATATTCAAAACTTCCTAATTAAAAATCACCTCATTAATTCACATCATAAAGGCTTCAAAACTTCAGAATAAATCATCAAATTTGTGAGCTAGAATGAGAGAAATAACTGTCTTCCTCATCAAGACAGACCAATGCCATGCTTCTATTTCTGCAGTCAGTGTAGCTTCTTATGCATGGTGAGAAGCAAAGAACAATTACTGGTATGGTCTGATGAAAAAACTAGAAATTTCAAAGATATGCAGGAAAATATGCAATTCCTATTATATATGATTTAGTAATTATTTCAAGATAATTCATGTTCAACTATTTCCTGCGAAGAAACATCTTTAGGGGAGGGGGATGTAAGTGATTCGCTCCCTCCATGAAACAATATGAGAATGAAAATGATGCATATTTAGTATGAATGAAGAAATGCATAAAGAAATGTGCCAGGTACGAATCTAAATTGTGGTTGATAAACCTCATATGTTAACTTTTCCAGAATTACTCAGTAAAGTAAATTGTTACTAGAGAGATGACCTTCAAGAAAGCTTGATCTTGTGTGACCTTTGGCGAACTTGACTGACTAGGAGAACCTATTGACGCATCATTGCCATTCATTTGACCATCTTTTCCACTGAGTACACTCCTTGGCAATGCTCGAAGCCTGCGCGGATCCATGCCACAGTTAGATGAGTCAATATTGCTTTGTGGTTGAGCCTGTGCCAAAATCTGCTGTTGGTTGGGGGATAGAAGCTGAAATTGGCTTTGATTTGGCAGAAAGGGCTTGTTTACTTGAGGACCAAAATTTTGACGTAATTGATCAATTCCCTGTTAATTAGCATACAGTATAAGAAAACAAACAAACAAAGATCATTCCCTAGAGAAGAAGAAGAAGAATAGTCATACTGTCAAAGGCCAGCCTTTCAGGGGAAGACCACTAACACCTTGAGTCATTCCTGCAAAAAGGGACAGAGTGAAAGTAGGACAAGATGTACACTAGACGTTCATAACTGAAATTTATTTCAAAACCAGAAAAGACCTCTACTTGCAAGTAACTTCTTTTCAATGAACTCCTTATTAATCTAGCACTTTTTTACTATTGGAGTAACAGACAGAATTACAGATAAATTATTTAACCAACCCCTAATATACAAAACTAAATAAAGAAGTGCAAAACAGATTGATATTAGCAACTAGATCAGAACCTCTCTGCAAGTAGTTGATAGTTTAGTCAATTGATGAAAGAATAGGATACCGTCCTTTCCAAAATCCAACACCTGGACAATTCTGCTGGACATAACTTTCAATCTTGCATTGATTTTAATACCAACTCTTGGCTAAGAATGGAGTGAGAACATTAGCCTGTATTTTGATGAATATGACACAATCCCCAAAAAAATCAAGAGCAAATGTACATTGCATAAATTACAGTTGGAACAAAAATATATTCACTGTTCAAGCAGTATTTATTGGACAAAAGAGTGAGGCGTCATCCCCGAAACATTCAGGGTGCGTTTGGTTCGGGGTTATTCTTGATAACCTTGGTTATCCATCCAAGGTTATCAACAAAAACCTTGTTTGGTTTAGGTATTCGATGATTCCCAAGTAATGTTCCATGCCCGACACGTCAGCAAAAGGGTAACGAATCAAAATTAAGGTTTTTGTTGATTCCGGGGTTAACGATTTTTTTTTACCAAAAATACCCTCCGATAAAAAAAAACATGAAAAAAAGGAAAAAAATGTAAAAAAATATTAAAAAATGTAAAAAAATAAAAAAATGTTTTAAAAAATTTAAAAATTTATTTTTTAAAAAAAATAAATAATTTTAAAAAAAAAATTTAAAAATAAAAAATAAAAATTTTAAAAATGTTAAAAATTTTAAAAAAAAATTAAAAATTTAAAAAAAAAAATTTAAAATTTAAAAAATTAAAAAAAAAAATTTAAAATAAAATAAATAAATTAAAATTAAAATTTAAAAAATGTAAAAAAATAAAAAATATAAATATAAATAATATAAAAATATAAAAAATAAAAAAATAAAAAAACACATAAAAAAATAAAAAAATATACAGGAAAAAGAAAAGTAAAAAAACATTAAAAAATAAATAAATAAATAATAATAATAATATTATGTATAGTTGGTTTTGTAACTGAGGGTAATACGGTAAAATATTAAACTAGGGTATTCATTAAAACCTTCAAACAAACAAGTTTTTGTTGCATTACCTAAGTTGAACCAAACAACATTTGGTTATGTTTTATTCCCTATAACCTTGGTTATGTGATTACCAGGTAATCACATAACCAAGGTTATACATGATGACTTGAACCAAACACACCCTCAATTCAATTCCACTCTTGTGGAGCAGTTGATATCTCAAATTTCTCAATGCTTAACCAGTCCAACCTTTAGTGTATTAATGTTATTGTTTACAGACAGTATCTAAATTATGATTCGATAATTTTGGTAATCTCAGAACTTGTTGGAATCATGAGATGAGGATGATCAGTAGTGGGGGAATACAGTCTATGCCTACAAATACAATCTCTGATTTCCTCTTACTAATTCTTAGCAAGGTCATATACAATTGGCAGTGGAAATAAACATTAACACAAACAAAGCATATACCACACACTAACACAACAAGTTTATGTATTCAGCAGCCCTCAAGGCTTCTTTTCCAGGACACATCATCCTTCGGCAGATCACTCTTGAATCCCCTCTATGTTTTCTCCTTGGCAGCACCAGAGTTGAGAAATCTCCTCTCAAAACATATAAAAGAGGTTTTTAGAGCAAGGAAAATAAGATCATTACAATAAAGGATTCAATAGATGTGACTTATTAATCATAGGTCTGATTAGCAGCCCTTTAAATTTTTTTATAGCATTTTCCTTGAATTCAAATGTAGAAGTTGTTATGTTGTGCTAGCATCGATCAATTGACTGCTTCACTATAGTCATCATCTAATCCTGGCATTGCGTCTTCCATTAATGGCTTCTTTGAATCTGTCTACTGTAGTGTCAGTCGACTAGTCATGGGCATCAATCGACTATTCCATGTTAGTCAACTGCTCAATTGGCTGGCTCCCAAATATAAACATTTTGTTTTTTCTCCTTAATTTGAGTTGACTACCTAGTAGATTCAACCATCAATCACCTGGTTTCCACATCAATCAATTGATCAAGCCACAAACTCCAAACACACTTTATGGTATTGGATTTCTAACTATTTTCGTAAGTTGACTCCATCACCAGATTGGAATTGGATCCAAGGATTCTCGACTACAATATCATAATGAACAAGCCTCGGTTAAGTTGAAAATTACCCTCTTCTATGTACATGTGCTATCAACTCTCAGCTTGCCATACATCTTTGTCACATGGCCCTCTCCTGTTAAGTTTCTCGTCCCTCCAATGCACCTGAGCCCTTGGTTCACTCCTCATCATCCTTCACACTCCGCTTACATAGTCTCCTTCCATGGCATAGCTGCATTCCGATATTTCTAGTCCTTGAGTCCCTCAGAACTCTCATACCATTCTTTTTCGATCTCCATGGACCTCTAGTCATCAAGCAACCAAGACCTTGGTCACACCAAATCGTTTTCATATGTGTGTCCACTAAGTCCTACCGAACTCAAAACACATATCAAACAAAACCACAAATCCTAACTTAAATTCTTTGCCCAAACATCAAAACCTAAAGTCAAACCTGACCACTAGTGCAGCATTATACAAACATTAGTGTCCTAAATTGATGTTGACTAGTTGGAAATGTTATAGTGAATATAGCTTTTAAAGTACATGGCAACTACTTGGCTAGCCTATGAAATGGGACATCCTACCAAAAAAAAAAAGGGCAGCCCGGTTATCTTTAGCCAAGTTGCAACCACAGCATCATACATGAATAAGTCAATGACTCATCCAAGCACTAGGTCAATGGGTTACTAGTTGTAGAGATGGATCAACTAGTCAAACCATACAAGAAATGTAAATGTATACTTTAAATACTAAAATCAGTAAAAGAACAAAAGATCAAAAAGGGTGAACAGAGTCAACCTTATATGCTTATAAGCTTCAAACTAAGTCAATGCATGTATTTTGCATTTTTTGTAATGTAAGCATAGAATTTCCATAAAATCTACAAATTAGGTCCAACTTTATAAGTGTAATTATTAATAATTGAAAATTCACCTACGTGTGTCTAAGCAAATCATGTTCTCTAATTTGAAGTAGAAAAATTGTAAAAGTAGATATATCTAAATTGAAAAAAGTTGGGTTCCAAAATTATATTACACGGAAAATGGTATTATCACACATTCAATCATACAATGGACATACCATTCTCTAATTATTTCCTTTTAAGGAAAATGGAAGGGGTAAAGTCCAATAAATCAGATGCAACAGTATGAACCTTACCAACTAAGCTAGCTAGCAGCTTTGTTTTATATATTATATATAAATGAGGGAAGACTCCGGGAGACAATTAGGCAATGTAAAAGTATGACAAATATACACATTAAACGAGAAAGAAAAATATCAAAGAAGACTTGATTAGCAATGATAAAATAAAATAAAATTTATTCAAATATAGATAATGATATAAAGGGGATAGAGCCCAATGGTGTAGAAGAATCTATATAGTTGACTCCACTAGAAAGAAAAATACCAAAGAAGACTTGATTAACAATGATAAAATAAAATAAAATTTATTTAAATATAGATAATGATATACTAGGGGATAGAGTCCAATGATGTAGAAGAATCCATATAATTGACCCCACCTAGTAGGATAAGGCATGGTTGTTATTGTTGTAATATAAATAAAAGAACCCAGAGGCAATACCTCATAAGATCATATTCTCAAGGAATAAACAACTCATGATACTCATCAAATCTGCATCAGATAGCTAATTTCCCATTTATTTTTGTATTTTTCTTTTCCAGTGGCAATTGGAGCGTTAATTGCTTCAAAAGTTGCTTGGTAATTTACCACATCATAGAAACTCAATCCTAATCTTTTTTATTTTTACAGGTTTCTTGTTTCTACTCATGATAGGGCTTAAAATTAACTAACATTCAATAAATCTTAAATTGTAACCATTTCATAGAGGAATATATTTTCCAATGACAAGCTTCGACTATTGTAATGTAAGTGAATGTTTAATAACAACAGTATTATAATTTTAGCTATCAAAATAAAATAGCACCAAGATCACAGTCAGTCAAGGACTAATTTCGACAATTTACCAAGGTAGTACAATACACACACACCCATTTATATGGAGTACAATGGAAATCGGTATGACTTCCAAGCCTATACAAGGCATTAAAAGAAGAGAACAAAGGCAAGTCCCTATAGATCAATGAGGACCTGAGATCATGGTTGGGTTGAATAAATTATAATGTAATAATTCCAAGGACTCTTCTCAAATCAAAATTTGTGACAGGGAACACCCCCTTAGGGAAACGTTGGTGCTAGTCATTAAAAATTTGTCAAGTTTTTGCACATTTATCCATATACAATTTTTCTATTCATCAAAGGCAACGATTAAAAATATTTTTTCATTAAATTGCAGAGAAGTCACTAACCAGAGCCACATAGTCCAGATTTTGCTTGCATTATACCATGGCCATACAACGAGGGATCCATATTCAAAGATCGTTGGGCTGCACCCATGATACCTTTAATGTCCTGCAGTAATTAAACAAAGCACTAGAAGACCCAAGAGAATAAAATATCACAGATTAAATTATGCAAGGGACACATGGTGCAAAATTTTACAGATGTCTGTTGATTTTGTCCTTGAACATGCTGTGTTGCTGGAGATCCAGTGACAGGGTTACTTTGGATAAATTGTCTACACCCACATATTAGAAAGAACAATTAGGTTACGAAAAAAAATCCTAACTGAAGGTTGGTTCTAATTTTTTTTATTTAATTAAAAAACTAAATAATAAATAAATACCCAGGATGATTGGTTGCAGACTTGAGAAGTACAACTCGATTAGCATCAAGAAGTTGTGGGGATATTTCACCATCCATGGTTTGTGGCTGCTTCATTCGCTCTTCATACAGTTTAGCAGCCAATAAACTAGCAGTTGGTGGCCCTGAAATACCATTTGTGTTTGTAGAGCTTATTGTCCCATTGAGAGTCCCATTGAGAGCCAGATGGTTAACACCTCTTTGTTGCAGTTGAGCCTGTTGCTGTATGAGTTGCAACTGCTGCATCTGTAATTGCCTTTGATGTTCTTCCTTTGCTTTTGCCCGTTGTGTCTGCAAGAAGAAACAAGCTTTATTAAAGAGTTTAATTATCTTGGACAAGGATATGGTCTAATTATCGATTTTTATCCAAGACTTATGTTGAAACCTAAAAATTGAGGCGTACAATTTCCACCAAAATAATTACCTCTATGTATGCCGCGGCAACTTGAGAATGTTTTTCATTTGTTCTTGCTATGAAGATATCCCAAAACACAGACCACCACTCAAACAAAAAACCACCAGGAGCATCAATTGCTGCAAGTAAAGCACAGGTTCATGAATGCCCAGGAAGAAGAATGAATCCTCCAAGCAATTCAGATATGATTGGAGAAGTACAACTTAAGAATCTATTTATAAGAATTCTGACATCATGCAGATATCATTTACATAAAAAAATATTTTAACATAAGGTACTTTATATTTTTGTATTATCTTAAATTACAGAGAAAAAATATTAATAACCTTTTTTATAATAATTTTCAAATTTTAAGATTTGATATTTGCATATGGCCTATATATATGTTATTGTATCATCTGTATGCCCTGTAAGGTAATTGCTTCCAACTATCCAAGGTCAAGATTACAAATCAACATTAGATTTGGGCAACCTCAACAACGGCATTAACAAGTAGGATGAAGAAATGATTAATGGTCATTTGAAATTGTACCAACACTTGTAGAATTAAGGCCCATTGCAAATGAACTAGTAATCATATGTTATTTGCAAGAGAAATCTTGCAAATTCATTCAAGTGCTATTTGTAGCTTTCTATTCAGAAATAATCAAACAGCCCAAAATTGCATGATGGGTTGCTGAACTTTTCAAGGTGCTCATAGAAGAAACCTCCTTGCTATTAGAAACATGAAATCATACTTTATTAAAAAAAAAACAAATTGATGAAAAGATTATTTAAATCATTTTTAACATTTGTTGAATTTATAAATCTTCCCAAAAGTATCGCATTCCTATTCTGTGCAGTAACTAGTAATCGAGGTGGCGGATAATGGTGGATACTTAAATCAATCAACATAATGATCTATCATATACGATAACAAAATATTGTCCAATTCTTACCGTATATTGTGTATTAACATGAGCATTTTATCCCAGCTACAATGTTGGATAAAACTGTTATTATCCTAGCAATATGATGTCAAAATGTCATACAAAAATGTTCAAAATTACAAGTTAGATAGATAGCCAACCCGCAAGAACCAAGGGTGGGCATATACAACAAGATTCAGTAAATAAGTAGTAGCACATCAGAAAAACTATTGCAGGGAAGTGGCATCACAAACAAATAACATCTCTTGTTTGGTTTTCATAAGATAGTAAACAAAAACCTAATTCATATACATATAAATAACAGGTGAAGAAGAGAAAAATACTAACCCACGGGATCAGTCGCGACTTTCCCTTCTTCCTTGAAAGCTTTTGCAGTAGCTTGCAAATTTCTTTTCAATAGATAATCATGTATATAAACATCAAGCCTAACAGAACATCAAATGGGGCAAAATTAGGGGAAAAGAGCTACAATCAAATAATCACCGAAATGAGAAGACCAAAGCGAGGATATAATAATAAGAAGAAAAAGAACTGGAAAAAAACAAAAACAAAACTCACATCTTATCAGCCTCCCAATTACTCTGAGCCATACCTTCCCCTCCGGGACACGATATGAGGATAAATATCGACTTCCTGTTTCCTTCAAGCTTCACCACCAAATCGTCAAACATACATTAGTTTATCCAGCCAATGATCCGGAAAAAGCAGAAAGGGAACCATGGATTCAACATTTAGATCGAGATCACGTCCTGCATTATAAGAAAATGAAATATTCCAGTTTGACAAAAGAAACGAACTCGAGTTGACTACTTCCGCATACAAATCTCACAATTTCACTTTGAGAAACTATGCCAATTGCGAGGAATCCAACCACCGGAGCGGCATCAGAACAGTCATCATGATCGATTCTGAACCTCTATGGAAAGGAATACGAGGGAATTAAGATCGGTAAACGATGTGGGGAGGAGGAAGAGATCGATGCGTCAAATGGGACGATTAGGTTGCCCAATCGGGGGAGGGACCGAAATCGCCAAGGGTCTGAACTTTGGAGGGTGGAGAAGGAGATCAAAAACCGCTGCTGTTTTTCGAGCTTTTCCGGCTCGGATCCGGGCCATGAGTATAAGCATGAGCGATAGCGTCCGAATCAAATCAAGGATGCAATTTGGGGGCGGAATCCTCATATTACGTTATATGCGGGGACTGGACTTACCAGATCGAGACCAGTAAACGGAAACCAGTGAGTAAGAAAACAAGGTTCGCATATGGCCTTTATGCGGATATTCAAATTGGACATTTCGTCCGAGGCACGGGGCGATGGACCGACATCGAATCCAAAGCAGTGGTTTGTCACATGGAGCACATCTTAGCCGTTGGGTCAAACAGCGAAGCAGTACCGACCGCAGATGGAGACTGTGCGCTCCGCGGTTACGTGTCTGTACCACCTAAATTGTATTTAAAATTTTAGCTAAATTACGTGTCTTATCCTCAAACAAATCAAAGGATTTGTTCTAATCAGTTTTTTGGATATTGTATTAACAAATTGAATAAATTATTTCTCTAATTTATATTTCAAGTAAAAATGTAAAATGATAACCCAACAGATAACCTTTAATTTAACTTTTTATTTACTCATGTTAAACAGGGATTAAGATACTGTATTGTACCGATCGAAACTTACGAAATATCTCATTCTGTCCGTCGATCGATATCAATACGACTCCGATACCAAGCCTCGTTGTAGCAAATAGGTGTCACGTGACACAGCAGGCGTCATGAAGGGTCGTGCAACCTCATGACCGTCGCGGAAGGGTCACGCAACCCGACATTAACAGCAGAAGTGTTGCGCAACTCCACGTCCACCGCAAAGGGGTTGCGCGACCCCCGCACCCACCGTGAAGGAATGGTGTGACCCTCGCGTCCGCCGCGAACAAGTCTCGCTATCCCCGCGTCCGTGGTGGAGGGGTCACGCGATTCCGCGTCCGCGGCGGAGGGGTCGCGAGACCCCGCGGACGTGGCGGATGGGTCCCGCGACCATCGCATCCACGGCAGAGGAGTCACGAGACTGCCGCGACTGTGCCGGAGTAGTGCGACGTAGTTGCGCAATTTTCTCGTCTCGCGTAGCCCGTAGGGGAGTGGCAGGGTGTTTTTTAAATTAAAACTTAGGTAAATTACTTTAATCAACTCCTATATATGATTGGGATAATATAAAGAGATTTTATTAAATTTTAATAAAATTATCTAATTAATTTATTTTAATTCTAAAAAATATAATAAATTTTTCATTCATTTATTTATCTATTTTTATATTTATTTTCAAATTATTTTTACATTTTATTTTTTATTAATATATTATATATTTAAAAAAATATTGAAATTATATCGGTACAAAATAATATTATACTAAAATTATATTCTTTTAGTTCAGGATCAAAATCTCCATCCGAATTGAGATTTAAAAAAAAAAATAGATCCGCTACCTTAGCGGCCCTCTAGTGCCGGCCCCACGGATATGGAAGGAGGTTCATGCAGGTACACAGGTCATAGGCGCATGACAGGGTAAACCTCAGATCGTCAGTTCCTGAAAATCAACCCCTGATCATTACGTCAGAGATACTATGTGCTCATCATCTATGCTATATCGGGAGGCTCGAATTGAGATTTTAAACCATGGTGTTTAAGTGTGTCTTAAAAATTGTATATTCTAAATAGCTTGACCAAGTCTGTCAAGCCCAACACATCAACACCGCACGAGGTAATCATGCAATCGTTTACTCATTAATGTCGTTCTACTGTAACCCCATCAAAAATATGCCAAATTGGTCACTCGACTAGTTTCCATAAATATAAGCAAACAACCCCACAAGGTAATAGTGCAGTGGCGTATGACTTTTCAATTTAAGAATTTAATTTTAGATTCAGTAAATTAACAAATATGTTTCTTTTAACAAGCGGTCTAAGCATATTGGACTGATACATCATCCATTATAAGTACATTTTAATTTATTTAATGGTTAATAGAAAATTTTTATCGGACGATCAAATTGATTATCCTCAAAATTAATGAATCTTACTATTTTATTAAAAATCTCCCCCTTTACTAACTAACTTTGGTGAAGCCTAAAATGAATTTACGTTACTATCCTTTTTTCTATTCACACTAAAAATAATTCCAAGGTTTATTAGTAATTTTCTTTGGTTGTTTTATATAAAAAATATAGTTCTCTTTAGTCCCACATCTTAGAATTGACAACACTATGATCAAAGAAGCTTCTATAAATATTTTAGACCAACACGATGTTAAAAAATATACTTTTTTTAGTTTCTTTTATTAAGATAAGTATAATATTAAATTAAAATAATTTTTTTACATAGGGAAGCCCATTACAATAGTTTATTGCTGGGATTCTCTAACGTGGCACTAGAAAATCCAAACAATTCGGATTTTCAAAGACCCAAATAATTTATATATTATTATATTACACACGCAACGCGTGTGTACGATCACACTAGTATAAATTAAATATCTCATACCAAATTTCAAAAAACAACATATAAATAAAATTATTTATTTAAGTGGTCATCAATTATTTTAATTAACAAAAGATGATTAATTTCTCATCTAGATATCTCTCACATTACGCTCTCAAATTATATGAAAAGAGGTAAATCACATAATCAACTTATAGTCGACCACCAAGTGACTAGAGGGTGAGAGAAATTTTTTTACCTGAGGACATGCGCCCGTAGAAAATTGACCCTCGATCTGTGGAACAGTTCATGACGGCTTGGTTGAGGCGCTTGGAATTGATTCAAAAGCCTCAATTCATTTTTTTGTTTCTTTAAAAATAAAAAATTCTTAAATCTTAAACCCTAAACACCTTAAATACATATATTACCCCATGAGCACCTAAAAATTTTTAAGTTTTAAATTTTTTTAGCTTAAATACTATAACCTGGCTTAACCCCGGAGTAAAAAAAAAACTATGTATTTCAATTGGGTCACTTCGATCAATTCTAGGTGCCTCGACAGAGCATTCGCAAATCATTCCACAACGAACGATCCGTAGGTTAACAATTATCTAAGAGAGAGTGTGTGTGTTTTATTATCTCGCATAACCCTTGCACACCAAAAAAGATTCGATTTAAATTTTTTTCCTTAATACTATAACTCAACCCCTGAAGGTAAAATCTTATTAGTATAGGTAGCTTAAAAATAAAATAAAAACAAAATTGGTTGAGGCGCCTCGACCTATGAGGGGCACCCATGATGGATGCACATAGTAGGTGTGGAAGGTAATAAATCTTTATCTATAGTTGATATTTTGCACACCTTATCCTGCACACCAATTTTTTTTTTCAATTTAATTTTTTTTGTGTGTTAATATTATAACCCAAGCACTAAACCCTAAAACTAAAAGCTTATTGGTATAATCGGAATCTTAAAAAAATAAACAAAAAAAACACCGTTTTGATAGTTGTGAGAGGGGCTCACAAGTGTGTGTTTGTTATCTTGAGCACCTAATATGGTCGACCCTTACAGCTCGAGGGTACCCTAACCTGGTCCAGGCGCCTTGAGTACTTTCGCTATGAGGGTCACCCAAATTTGGCACCCAACTATGCCCAAAGCAAAGGCGACCGATGGCTAACGATGTAGGTAAATTTTTGGTGAACTATACAGGTAATTTTTCAGCGAACGATTAACCAATGCTACGCGAAAAAGTCAAATGGGGATGAGGTGACAAACATTGAGCCGATGGAGAATATTTTTCAACAAATGGTGCAGGTTCTTGTCATAGGAAACATGGAATGTAACATAGGTAAAAAAATTGCTACTCCAGTTTAGTATCCTATAGTTTTCTAGGAACTTAACGGGTTATTGTACACGTAAAAGAAAAGTTTATCTGACAAAACCTAACAAATATAGCCCCGATGCAAGTTCTTCTCCGACGAATAGTGCAGTGTATAGCTCCGATGGTCTTCATGTGGTAGTCGCTCCTGACCACATGATTCCCTCATAACCTTGAAGTTGAAAGCGATGAAACCTGGCTCCAACCAGTGACTTTTCTGGTTGTCTATTACTGGATTTGAGAATGGTTGAAGGGAGGTATAAGCAAGTGTAATGCGAAGTTTAAAAAATTCAAGTATTTGTGAAATACTTTGAACTAGCCTTCCAGAGATGTTGTAAACTTGGTTAGGCGACAATGACATCTAAAATTGCCCTTACCATTGTTGTTGGCTGGGAAATGTTCGTTAGCGCGGATCCTCTGGACACGTTCTACCCTGGCCCCCCCTGGACCACGAAGTCCATATAAATTGATGGATCATGTGTCGCTCACGTGCAAATCCCGCGCAGAAACGCAGAACGCGTTGAAACGCATACGCGAAGCCCTAACCTTTCCTCTCGCGCTCCCACACCTCCGCCGGCGGACCGTCGCCATCCTCTCGCCCTCAGAAATGCTCCTCCTGTGATCTCCCTGAGCAAAACCCAGACGGCGACACCTCCGTCGGCGACGCCGAAACGCAGAAACGCAGTGCTCGCACCACGCAGGAAACGCAGCACTGCGTCCTCCGAGCCAGTTCTCCTACTCCTCCGCAGAAAACGCATCAGGCGACGAAATCCATATAGTTTCAGATCTGCCTACTCCTCCTCCGCAGATCTGCCTCCTCCGAGCCCTCGCCCTGTCTCAAGATCCTCAACCTCTGTCGTCGTTAGGGGTAAATTGCGGTACTGTTTCACCCTAATCCCATCCTAAGATTTGGTCGCCTATAGTTTCAGATTGTCATTCTAGCTTGTTGTCTTCTTCTTCAAGGTTAATTAAAATGCAAATTTTGGTACTGCTCAAATGCAAATTTTGGTACTGCTGCCCCTTTAGCTACACGTTTAAATATGTTGAACTATCAAGTATCGATTGAATTGCTTAATTTGTGTTTCCCATTTATGCTTATTTGATGCAATTCAAGTCACATGTAATTGGGTTATCAATTTTTGGGATTCTTCCTATCTTTCTTTGGTTTGTACAATGTATAGTTTCATATTGAAGTTCTAGCTTGTTGTCTTTGCTTGATGAAAGTCTAAACATCTTTGATGTCATCTTATACACGCTATACAATAAAATTTGTTATTAATGTGTTTGCAAAGTTTAGACAAAGCGTAAAAGTAATTTCATGCCCCTGGATTATTGCTTCATATGTTTGTTTGATGACTAAGAGGGTATCTGTACACCTCATATTTCAAGTATGGATTTATGCTAGTTGAGTGTGTTATGTAACCATGAAACAAGACCAACTCACCTGATCATTTGTTTAGTTGAGTGTGTTATTTGCTCACTTGTAGATTACATGACATGGGAGAAAGTGGAAGTTTCTGTGAGCGTTGTAATTCTTTGACAGAATTGAGACATTTTAAGTATGTTGGGGACGGTTCGGTTGTTAGTTTTTCCGTCGAAATTTGTATGCTTTAGTCAAATTTATGTCTTTTTCATAAATTGTTGTTGTTTAGGTAAAACGAAAGAAATATCATGGCAGCCGGCTCTTCATCAGCATCATCTTTCACTCGACGACGCATGGACGACGAGCAATGTGAAGCTCCCCATATATTATGTTATTGTGGGTTACGAACTATTCTCTAGACTTCATGGACGGAATCCAACCCAGGACGACGATTTTTTTCATGTCCAAATTTTAGAGTAAGTTTTCATTATACGAACATGGTGTTGTGAGTTTCTTAATTATTGAGTTTTGATTAAATTTATTTGAAATTCAGAAAAGAGGATGTGGCTTTTTCTTATGGAATTACCCAGAACCGTCAGAGAGAAGTAAGACAATTATTAATGAGTTGAAGATGAATAATAAAAAATTAATGTTGCAGATTAGTGAATTGGAAAAAAGTGTTAGATATGAGGGTGTTGTTGAATATAATGATGTTCTGGATGATGGGAACAACAATCATATAATTATGCAGTTTAATGACGAAATACGTTCATTGAATAGGAAATTTAGAGTTGCTATCGGTGTAGTTGTATGTACTTGGATTATGATGATGGGGGTGTGGTTGATGTAACTTATTTTGTAATGTAACTTGACATTTTGATGTAACTCTAAGTGATGTAACTTGTTTTGTTATACAAAGTGAACTAGTTCTGTTATACTTGTTATAGTGGTTTGTTATGCATTTGTTAACTTGGAGTTATGAACCTTACTAATGAGACTTGGCTCAGTTAGTAGCATCCTATGACTAGTAGGGTAGTAACTCTTTGGTATCGAGCCCCAGAGTTGCTCTTGGGAGCCACAAACTACAGTGTGGGAATTTACTTGTGGACTGTCGGTTGTATTTTAGCAAAATTGTTGGCTTGGAAGCCTATCATGCCGGGAGAGGACTAAGGTAGGTTTTTGAGTTGTTTGTTTGTTTGGTTCTTGGCATAATATTTTTTAGTTGTTTTCAGCAAAGGTTCTCAGTAGCTTTGATTGGACAATTGTAGAGCAATATGTCGAACTATATCATCTTAAAAATCTATGCATGGTAAAAAAAATTATGAACAAAGCATCATTAAATAAGGATGGAAAGGATTGAATGGTTAATTTGCTGGGGCTAATTTGCTATTGCCACGTAAAATGAAGGCGTGACTGATTCTAAGCAAACTAATTTGCAGTCCACAGCTCGCTCCCTCCCTTCCTCAAATCTATATTGGACAATCTTCTTTATATTTCTAGTGTACTACTAGCATGTTCCTCAGCAACCAACACCAACTAACCTTGCTAGGATTTCAAGGGTATTTTAAATTCTTTTCTATCTCTATTTTCCTTAGATTTTCCAAAACATAATCATGACATTTCAGTTTCTACTTTTTGACCATTCCATTCAATCACATCTAACCTTAGATACATTGATGTATAGCAGCAAGAATTTCCGTCATAACATTTAGAACTATTACATATAACACAGCTCAAGCATGATAATTTGTATAGGAGATGACATAGAGGCACAATTCATTTTCATTTTTAATTAAACCCTTGGGCACCATTGACTAAAACGTTATCCTAAACATGGTATCAACTATTTCCTACAGCTAGGCATATACCGAGTTAACCTCTCACCCATTAGGTGTTTTAAACATGATGTTTTGGTTACCAAGTGTACATAAACCCACTAAGCTTTACTAAGAGCATGGTATCCACACAACAACAAAAAGGAACATAACTTGTTCAGACACGTTTCAAATCAGCAAGTAAACATGGTTAGTAACCATTTAAATCAAATGGCTATGCAGGTAAGAATGAAGCAAATACGCAACCCATATGAATGTAACACTAACTGGTAACGGGACATATGGAGCTCAGGGCGAAACAGGTAAAGGAGCATTCAAGAAATTCAGAAAGATACCCCTAACATAATTCGGTTCATTCAAAGCCATTAGTACAAATTATTATATGGAAACATACTTTATTTCTAATCTAACATTCATGCATTACAGATGAAAAAGGTATACTAGACACAACCATCAGTTACTTATGTGATATCATACTTTATTTCTAATTCAACATTCAAGCATCAAATAGAAATGCTACACCAACCTTTTTACTAAACAAATGATCAGGTTAGTTGGTCTTGTTTCATGGTTACATAACACACTAAACTAGCATAAATCCATACTTGAAATATGAGGTGTACAGGTACCCTCTTAGTCATCAAACAAACATATGAAGCAATAATCCAGGGCAATTAACCTCATCGATCAGTCCAAAACTATCTTATATGGCCTAGCTTGCTCTAACCTTCCAGTCAACAAGGAGCAAGTAGCAGCTATTACATTCCAGAAACGACCCTTCCCACATACAACTGCACTAAACAAGAGGAGCTACAAGCCAAGCTATTCCATTAAACAACTGCACTAAACATACATCCTAGCTTGCTCTAAACCGAAAGGAGAGACTATCAAGAGAGGGATAGAGCTAATGGAATTTATAAAAAATTGACAATGGAATTAATAACACAAGAAACATTCGTCAAATACAGAATTTCTCATGGAACATTTAATCTACAAGAACAACTATCATATCCAATTCCTATAAAAGATTTATGCACATAGTGAAAACACAAAACTTACAATACCAATTCTTGTGCAATATTTCTTACTCAGAATAGTCCATTACAATCTTCAAATATAGCTATATATATATATATATACATCAAACCAGGATACATCAGGAATCATCAAATATAGCTAACAATATTTTTCCAACAAAAAGTAAACACAACTCCATTACCAAAAGGGGGATGCAACAATTTAGAAAGTTATGTAAGAGTTCAATCTCAGCATTGTCTTCCTTTTAAGACTCCCAAAGCATTTGGAACCTATCAAGAAAGGAAATCATATCAATAGATTAACTACCATTTTAAGTGCACATATAAATAGATATAGACACATACGAGATCGTTGATGTCTAAGGAGAGGAGGTCGCAGGAAGTGATCCAATAAACTGCACAAATGGGAATTGTACCTATAACAGTAAACAAAAGATAGCTTAGGCAGAAGTTAACATGTTACAGAGTCAGAAAGTTAACAAATGTTCACATCAGGCCTGTGAAAACCATACAAGATCAGCAAACATGTACTACTATTTAAGGCCTATGTGAAACCAAACAAGATTGTCAGTTAAAGATCTATAAACCATACTTTGCTAATTTCACAAGACACTAAGCAAAATATACAAGTGACTCAACCAAATCAGTTAGCAAAATTTTAATCAGTCATTTTTTAAACAAGTTCTATTGTTACTAAAATGTATATATACCTGAGAAAGTTGTGATGACAATAATGGTGGCTCAGTCATATTGAAACTACCAATAGAGCTACCAATTGTTGGCACATAATTTATAGGCTAAAACAAAAAAATAAAATACAATCTTAGATAGTTATAACATAAATTATCTTAGATTAACATAAGTAAAATAAACACTAACTTGATGATTGATCTGGTCATATTGTACGTTGGCCACGCTGGAAATAGTTTGATCTGCACCCTGTGTTATAAAAAAAATAGAATGATTTAAGTTATTCAAATTTACCAACAAATAATACCAAATAAACAAAATTTGTAAAGTTATGGAATAGAAACCATTACAATTGTTGAAGCTTAGTTTGTTTTCCTCGCCATTTTTCTTTTCCTTGAAATCTTCTCTAACCCACCTTTCAACCTCTTACTTGACATCATTTTTTTCTTCATTTTAATCCCTTTCACTCCAGTAGAGTTCCCTTCACTATAATCAAATTCCCATGATGCTTGGCTCACATTTGATTGTTGGACATTTTATTCATTAACTTGTAACTTATCATCCACCATCTTACACAAACTCAACATAGCATCTTTAACAAACTTGTAAGTGTCATCCCTTTCCACTGCCTTGGTAACCAATTGAACATTCAACCCACACAACTCTTTGTATCGCATGTTTTGAATTAATTTTGGATCCAAACTAGCATTATTGGCCATTGAATCATTAACTTCAAAATATCCAATTTTTGCTTTTCTTGTCCACCTTTTCAATACATACTCACTAGGGATCTTCATGATATTTTTCCATATAAATATTTTCAGAATACGAGAACATAAAATTCCAGCAAATTCAAATTTTCTACAGCTGCACTCAATTTTTTCACACTTCTTATCAAATGTAACTATATGATGATTTCTCTTTTTGTGAGGAGTCACTTTATATTTTGTAAATGTATCAACATCCTCAACAATCTCTAGACTAGAATCATGAGATAGGCACCACTCTTGTTGAAAACACTTGTATGCCTCAGGAGTATAAATTTCACTAGCATGTTTTAAAATCTCAATTAGAAACATTAAATATGGAACAGTTGTATTTGATTTAAAATCAGCTTTTAATTCTTCATATCGACGATCATCAAGGAGTCTTTGGAAGTGATTGAAGAAGTCTATAAACTTGTGTTTATAAGTGACATACTTTTTCACAATAGTATTCATGCTCTCACTTCTTTGGGTTGTAGTCATATCCGCGCAAAACATTTGTCGTCCATATACCAAAGCCTATTTTTCCTTGATATTGTACATGCGCCTCAACCAATCATTATCTTCAAGTGCATACTTTGCTAACATTATGTTCCATGCTGAAATAAAATCTTCCTCTTCATCAAAATCATATATACATGAGGTAAAATCTTTAGCAAAGTCTCTAAACTGAGAAAAAACTCGACTCAAATGTATAGTGGCATTTTGATAAATGTGCCAAATGCACAAACGATGATGTGTTTCAGGCTATCTGGAAGCTAATGCTTTTGTCATTACTGTATCTTGATCTGTAAGAATAGTAGTTGATTTTTTCTCACCCATAGCTCTAGTTAATGTATCAAACAACCACTCAAAAGTTAAACTGGTTTCATCATATAATAAAGCTGCACCAAAAAGTATGGATTGTTTATGATGATTAACACCTACAAACAACGCAATTGGTCAACCTTCATTGTTCTTTCTATAGGTGGTGTCAAAACAAACATCTCCAAAATTAGCATAATCAGCTCTCATCTTAGCATCAGACCAAAAAATATTAGTAATTAAATCATCTTCATCAACTTGAATAGCATAAAAAAAATTCGGATCATCAAACTACATTTTCTGCAAATACTCTAATACACTCTTTGTATCCCCAACTCTCATGTTTATTGTTCTTTTGGATCGCAAGTAGTTTTTGTAATCCTCAGGAATAAATCCTAGATTCTCCCTCCCACCTACTTGTCTCACCATAAGATCATGAGATACTTTTGGGGGGATTCCCACATCACTTGCCATATCAATCTGTATCGCTGCAGAAGAAGATATATTTCTATGACTTCTATAGAGGTGTGCTTTGTTTGGACTTGAGAGATAATGATTATGCTCTTTAACAAATTGTACCACAGTAAACTTGGTTTTTTTTCCGAATACTAATCTTCATTTTAGCCTCACAACCAAACCTTGTTTCATCATAACTTACTTTGATATAAAGATCTCGTTTGTCTTTTCCTCTTTTACCTTGGGCACAACAATAAAAAACCCTATCAAGTAATTTACTCGATTTATCCATATGGGTTTTACCTCTCCTTATGCCAAATCCAACCTTTTTAGCATATGCCAAATAAAATTGATATGCATCTTCTTCTGTTTCAAATTCTAGCCCCATTTGTGGTATATCCAAATCTGTTTCAATGTTCAAGCCTATAACAACACACAAACAAATAAAAATGTCTAAAAAGGAAAATTCGATATATTGAAGCTCAATACATTCCCAAAGATGAATCTTATTACCTTCATTAATAATATCAAAGTCATCTTCCCAACTCAATTCATTTCCTTCAAAATTCAAACGACGATAACTCGTAGATTCACCATCCATGATAATTACTTTGATCCTACAAAAAAAAATAATTTTTTTAAAATTATATTTTAGGACTAAAATAACAGTGACAAATTAGCTCTACAGTATAGTTATGGGTGTCTGGAAGTCACCATCTGCTCTAAAGGAAATTAAGAATGTGACCGTTAACAATGTTCGTGTTTACAAATTGATCAGTTAGATTTAATGGACAACATTCATCAAGCAAACCTTGAAGAATTGCATCAAATAAGCATAAATGGGAAACACAAATTAAGCAATTCAATCGATACTTGATAGTTCAACATATTTAAACGTGTAGCTAAAGGGGCAGCAGTACCAAAATTTGCATTTGAGCAGTACCAAAATTTGCATTTTAATTAACCTTGAAGAAGAAGACAACAAGCTAGAATGGCAATCTGAAACTATAGGTGACCAAATCTGAGGATGGGATTAGAGTGAAACAGTACCGTAATTTAGCCCTAACAGCGGCAGAGGTTGAGGATCTTGAGACAGGGCGAGGGCTCGGAGGAGGCAGATCTGCGGAGGAGGAGTAGGCAGATCTGAAACTATATGGATTTTGCCGCCTGATGCGTTTTCTGCGGAGGAGTAGGAGAACTGGCTCGGAGAAGGCAGTGCTGCATTTCCTGCATGGTGCAAGCATTGCGTTTCTGCGTTTCGGCGTCGCCGATGGAGGTGTCGCCGGCTGGGTTTTGCTCAGGGAGATCACAGGGGGAGCATTTCTGAGGGCGAGAGGATGGCGACGGTCCGCCGACGGAGGTGTGGGAGCGCGAGAGGAAAGGTTAGGGCTTCGCGTCTGCGTTTCAACGTGTTCTGTGTTTCTGCGCGGGATTTACACGTGAGCGACACTTGATCCATCAATTTATATGGACTTCGTGGTCCTGGGGGGACCAGGGCAGAACAGGTCCAGAGGATCCGTGCCTAATGTTCGTTATATTCATCTAATATTTTTTTTTGTTATTGTAGAAAAACTAATCACAATAGGAATGATAGTTGATATCGTAATGTGGACAAAATTTTATTCTTTGATCAATCTTACATAGAACATGTAAGTGTTATTCTACTAATATGTAAATCAATTAATATTGTGTGTAGATTTGGATTATATGTGGCAAAAAAGGTGATTCGTTTGCCTCCTGCACCCCCGCCAACCCGTCCCTAGGCCAATACGGAAGAAATAAATCACAGTTGGCTACTAGCCATTAGTGCAGGTAGCCAAGACATGGGGGAAGATATGCTCGAACATTCAGAGTTTCGACCCCAAGACCTCATGTGACAACACCCTATATCTCAACCACCGCACCACCCCGAGGGGACATAGATTTGGATTATATGTGGCAACTCACCCCAGCGTCCCCGCCAACTAGTCCCTAGGCCAACACGGAGGAGATAAATCATGGGTGGCTACTAGCTATTAGTGCAGGTGGTCAAAACATGGGGGAAGACATGCTCGGACGTGCCGAGTGGATTATATGGAACCTTGGCAACGTGGTTTAGTAAATAGGTGATTATCTTATGATCTTAATGTTATGCATTTAGACTTTAATGTTTTCTCTTATACTCTTGAGAGTTCAATTTAAAATACATGAATCAATACATAAAAAGTGTGGTTATGAGATTAAAGTTGCTTGTATGTAAAATTTTAAAATTTAAAATTAGTAACTAGAAAATTAGCAATATGTGATGATCTATTGTCTCCCTTCACTTGGCTAGTTTATTATAGAAATATTCACATATTTAATAGAAGTAATTGTTATTTACGGTTGCATCAATGCAGGGATACATTTTTTTGATGAAGTTGTGTCACATAAGATGGAATCGATTGATTAAAAAAATGAAGATCTCACTCAATGATGGTACGCCAAACATAAATATCAATGGTAGTAAGATGTCATCTTCCACTTTTGCTAGTGTTGTGATGAGTACTGGAGAGAGTACGAATTATATATACAATTTGAGAAAAGAAGCTATTAGTAATGATAATGTCGGAAGCTAGAGTTTTTTGGAAGAATTGTTTGAAGATACATGGACTCAACAAGAAAAATATGACATTAGAATGGTGACAGAAATTGAAAGAGATGTCTGCATGGATGAATTTATAGGGAATGATATGAACTACTCAATAGATCCGATAGTCATAATGATTCAGTATAGTGACCTTGAAGATGTATTTCTATTAGCTGAAGATGGGTATGTAATTAACTCAAAAATGATCAAGTTGAAAATGCAAGAATCAGACGAAGAGATGATTTTTATGTTGGTACAGTAATGTAAAGATTCGGTAATTTACAAAAAAAAAAAAAACTTAGGTGAATATACGTTTTCCCTGATCTTATATGTGGTTTTGGAAATGTCCAAGCAACTTAGTCGTTATTTATACATGTCTATCTTTCACTTTACTATTTATCTGAAAAATTTGTCAAACCATGTTTTTTTACTATGTTGCTGATTTTGAAAAATCAGCAACAAAATGTTGCTACTTCTGAAATCGGGATACAATGTTGTTGCTAATTTTTATTGTTGATTTTCGATAAATCAACAATATTATATTGCTAATTTCTGAAATTAGCAACACATTGTTGTTGATTTTCAAAAATTAGCAATTCAATGTTGATGATTTTTGAACGTGTTACTATTTTTTATAAACCAACAATAACTTTGTTGCTGACTTTAACTTTCATATTCCTCACTACACTCAATGGGAGTATTAGTAACTAAAAGAAATTGATTCTTGTGTAGAGATTCTCAACCCAAAAACAATTTAAAGATGCACTAGTTGACTAAGATTAAGTATGAGATGCAAATCAATTAAATTGAAGATCTTTGAACGAGTTTTCATTTGATATATTATGCGTCATGTACTTCAAACTGAATCAACAGTTATGACCCTCTCAACATGTTATAACTTATAGTTGTAGCAGCTACAAAATCGTAGCTGCTACAACATATTGCTAATCTACAAAGACTAGCAATACATTGAAGCAACTAACAAATCGTAATTGTTACAACGTATTGTTAATCTTTAAATTTAATATGTAAATAAGCAACTTATTATTTAAATTTCAAAAACCAGTGTAGATATATTTTTTTGAACCTTCATAATATAATGGGCACTAATTTGAATTAGATGTATTATTCTTTAACTTTCATATTCCTCACAACACTCAATGGCAGTATTAGAACTAATAGCACTTTTGATTCTTATGTAGAAATTCTCAACCCAAAAATAATTTAAAGATGCACTTGCTAAGTAAGATTTAACAATGAGATGCAAAATACATCAAATTGAAGATCTTTGAATGAGCTTCTATTTGATATAATATGCGTTCTGTACTTCAATAACTTATAATTATAGTAGCTACAAAATTATAGTTGCTACAACGTATTACTGGTCTTTTGAAAATCAATAACCCGATGTAGTAGATAGGGAATCATAGCTGCTACAACATATTGCTGATCTGCAAAGACCAACAACACGTTGTAGCAATTAACAAATTATAGCTGCTATAACGTATTACTAATCTAAAAATATAATATGTAAATAAGCAACTTATTATTCAAATTTTAAACACTTGTGTAGATATATTTTTTACCCTTCATAATATAATGGGTACTAATTCGAATTAGATGTATTATTCTTTAACTTTTACATTCCTCACGACACTCAACAACATTATTAGTAACTAAAAATACGTTTGATTTTTGTCTAGAAATTCCCAACCCAAAAACAATTTAAAGATGCACTTACTTAGTATGCTCTGAAGAAGTGGTTGATTTACAAAATAAAGGACTCTAAGAAAACAAGACTTAAAGCAATATGTGTTAGAGTAAACTGCACATGGGAAATAATTGCAAGGGGAGACATAGAGTTGATTGTTAAAAAATATTTAGAAGAACACAGTGCAGTCTTTTCTTAGAAAATGCTAATCATCCTGCATAAATAGCTTCTTTTATAGCTTCTAAGATTGAAAGTCAATTTATGTCTATAGATTTGTATAAATCCAGAAATATTCAGTGAGATATGAGAGGACGATTTATAGTAGATATATCATATCGGAAGGTATACAATTCACATCAAAAAGCTCTAATAAAGGTGATAGTGTTGGAGTGGATGGATCAGCTAGAGGGGGTGAATAGCCTGCAAATAAAATTTTAAACTCTCTTGTTTTCTACTTTGCAATGACACACAATTAATTAACAAAAATAAATAACATTCAAAAGATGGAGTAAGGAGATAATATTTTTACTTGGTTACAACCTTAGTGGTTGTTAATTTAAGACGGTAGAAGTGCACTAGCAAAAACTCCTTCTTTGACAAAGTCAAAGGCGGAGAAGCCCCTTATAGCAATTGAATGCTCACAATGAATTATAAAAGATTAAGAATATGTGTGTTTTACAACTGGCTTCAGGGCACTATTTATAACTCAATTGTCAAAGTGGTCATTTGCTAATGTGGCAATTCGGGGCACCTCGAACAGTTGGCGGTGCCTCTAAGTGGATGAAGCTTTATTCACGTCAACGTTCATTTTTCTGATCTGGCAGATTGGAGGTGCCTCGAGTGATCCAGGGTGCCTCGACTACTATTCATGCGCGACACCTTGGATCATCAGAGATGCCTCAGATAGGTTGAGCTGGACTTCACAACTTATCTCTTCACTAACGTCTCCAACTTATTGGAGGCATCTCCAGTTGACCTAAGGCATAGTATTCATCCAAGGAGCCTCCAGTCTCATCTGAGGCGCATTGAGCACTGTTCGTTGAATGGTAAATTTAGCATTGACCATTCTTCATTCCCGCTCGCTTAGGTGATACTCCGATCATCTAGAGTTAAGCTCACCCGAACCCAACTCCAACCCTCACCTCGAGCAGGTTTCCTCCCCGGCTTCTCATCCCTCAAATGCACCGCACATGTCCTTCTCGCTCCACCGATATACTCTTCGATAGCTCCTCATCTCTCGAACGCATCGAGCTCATCGACCTGCTTCCCTTGTCATACTTCTTGCTCGCTACATATTTCACTCAACTTTTTATGTTCCTAAGTCCTTACACACTCAGATACAAAGTTATACACTGTAGGCGAATGACCCAATAGATCAGTAAAGGATGGAAGTTAAGCATACAACTTTTAATGATTCAATGGAGTAATGTGAAATACTCTTGAGAAATCACCTATATGAGAAAGAAGTGGTGCCGCTTTGAAAAAAAATGGAGGCATAATTCTTAAAATTTCTCATAGAACCAGACGTGTTCATGGCCAAAAATGAACACACTCATGAAAACTAAATTATATCAGGGAGAGTCTTTTGTAAGATATGTCAATGCTTACATAGATGGAAGAATAGTTCAAGAATGTCATATTTACTATTAGCCAATAAACAAATAGATCTTCACAAGGGAAGGTTCAAAGGGTAAAGCATACCTATCATACATAGGACTCAACTATTAAATACTATCATATACCATGTTTCCATTCATGGGGAGATTGTTAGAAATGTGAATGGAAAAGGAGGTGGAAAGGAAGAATGATACTCCTTTGTGTATGGGTTTAGTCCCGCATTGGAAGTTTCAAGACACTATGATTGGTTTATATTATTGCATATGCATTGATGATATGAACAAATATATAGGGAGAAACTCTCTCTCATATCGGACATTAATGCAGCAAAAGGGAGGTGCTCCTATAAAAGAAGAGACAATGATCTTGAGCAGAGTAGTGCAAGAAAAGAATCTCCATCCACTTATGTTTTCCTCACTCTTTTCTTCTCTATTGTGCATCTCTTGCTTGACAGAGTTCCTATGATATCATTCGGATACATTTTAGTTCGCCATGATCACTAATATCATGTGGAACGTGGTTTACCATTGTATCCTTTGAAATAAATAACCCGAGAGAACCTCGAAGCATAGTTGGAGGTGAGGCGAATCTGTTTCAAGAAAACTGCTTGACAGCAAACCTCAACATTGTAAAGCCCAAAAAATTCCCGAATTTATTTTAGAATTATTCTATGATTTTTGTGGAATTTTTAGATATTTTTCCGGAATTTTACGAGTATCGGAAGTAGCAAAAAAAAGAATTGAGAACGAAAACGGCCTAAGCGGGAGTCGAACCCGAGACCTATGGTTTAAGGGATAATGTTAGTAACCAGTGAACCCAGCAGGGCCGTGCTGAGAGAAAGGAGAAACATTTATATTTATATTAGAGTTAGACCGGAATTACCACATGATATAAATAGGAGGTTTAAGCGGGTTGGTTTATTTCTAATTGGTTCGTGACCTTCTCCAAACCCTCACCGAGACCCTCTCCCTCTCCCGTTTCTTTCTCTCGGCGCAGCAAAACAAAGCAAGGGAAACCTAGGGTTCCTTCCCTAGGATCGTGTGTTCACTTTCCAGCGACAACACCTGTACGAAGTCGGTTCTTCTCCGCGAGAGGAACGCGAGGACGTAAGCGGTTCGTCGAACGGAGCAGTTTTTCGGAAAAACCTAGCGAATAAATCGTAAGAAAACCTTGCGATTGAGGTAAGAAACCCCTCACCTGCAGTATAATTGCTCTCGCTTGTTAGTTTTGGCATTAGTTCAGTAATTTCACAGTTTTCGGTTTTAGGGTGTGCTTTTAGTGCACACCAAGCGTTCGGTAGAATGCTCAGTTCCGAATGATGCACCAATAGGCGTCCTAACAGCATGTAAAATGAATTAGAACATTTTTACTCAGTTTATTATCAGATATTACAGCAAATGGATCAGATATCCATTGGGTGGGCTCCCACAAGTAGCCTCTAGGTTCAGATAACCTAGCTCTAGGTTCAGATAACCTAGAAACGGCAAAATAAAATAGTATTCAGATATTTTATACAGTTGGCATTGTACTTGGATCAGATATCCATGGGCTGGACTCCCAGTCGTCCCTAGGTTGAGATAACCTAGTAACCTGCTGGATTCGGAACTTGCAATCCGGGTCTAGTTAGGGATCAAGTACAGTTGCCAGGGCCCAACAGCATATTTAGTATTTTCATCTATTATATGTATAGTTTTCAAATTTGAAACCAGTGATGAGAACACTAATTTAGCATTCATTTCAGTCAGGTTCAGTTTACATGATTTGAGTTCGTATACAAATTTAGATATATGCATGACTAGTTCAATTTCAGGTTTAGTTTATATGTCATGCCATGCTTTGTATGATACCATGCCATGCCATGCTTGCATGCTCAGTTTAGGTTTCAAACAGCATGTTTTAAAAACATAATTGCATCGTTGCATGTTTTTGTGAGGTAGATGGTTCCTTACTAAGCTTATTGGCTTACAGATACTATTTTTCTTATACTGCAGATACCGGTAAAAGAAAAGTGGACTAGCGGAGGCTGGAGGACGATGCTACGATGATGTGTGTGTGCAAGGGGTCTGGAATAAAGATCCTTGGGATCTATACGCTTTTATTTCAGTTTTAGCACTTAACATGTTTAGTTTCATACTTAGTCTTGTTACTAATTGTTCTAGCTTAGTAACTATGTCTTGTTTAGTTTATCATGTTTAGAACATTAGTAATTACATGCTAGAATGTATCTCCATTGTTTTAGAACTGTTGTGTGATGTTTTGGCACGCCAAAGTGCTGAAATCAGAACTCTCGAGTGAAATCAGACACTGATCGGTCCCCAGACCGATCAGGGTCTGAGCATCCAGCTCGATACAGTAGCCTCGGAGAAGATTTCCAGGTGCCTGGATCGGTCAGCCGACCGATCCAGCATCGAAAGGTAGGCATCTCAGCGCCTCCAGGTGCCTGGATCGGTCTGCAGACCGATCCAGACACACCTGGATCGGTCTTGCCGACCGATCCAGTCTCTGCTGGATCGGTCCGTAGACCGATCCAGCAGGGCACAGAATCACGGCAAGTTTGATCGGTCCGTGGATCGAACAATAGCTAGCTGGGAAGATAGCTTTGAGTTCTAGCTCAGATGGGAGGTCAAGTATCCTCCTTAGCACATATACTCCTACCGGAAAGGTCTTGAACCCTTCCTTATAACAGCATGAGTGTACCAGTTGTCAATTTAATAGAGTCAGTTAGAGAAATTTTATTTTACCCAGTTTTCCGCACAGTACGGCACAGCAGTTTCAGTAGTTAATGTAGCGATCCGGCTCACAGCTTAGTACCCAGGAGTTGGGTCGTTACACTTCTTCTAACTCGACAATTGGTGACTCGGCACTTGGTAGTCGGTGGTCGGTGACTTGGCACTTGACAGTCAACACCCAGAGTCAGACTCAGCTGACTCAGACTCAACAATAAGCATACAAGATAACCTAGTATTCCAGCAATTTAGGCATCCCAAGCAGCTCCTTCCCTGTTTGTCAGTTTGAGATTAGCCGCTCAGGCTACTCTCACAGATAAATTGAAGTTGAAGTTGTAATTTCAATTCAACTAATTTCCCAATATCTCCGATAGATTATCCAACAGATAGTAAGGGAGATGATGTAAGATGGGTGTTCATGTGAGAGAGGGTGAATCACGTGTCTTTTAAAATATCTATCTTTTCATTTTAAAATCAAAGTTCACAGCGGAATAAAATAGAAACAGAAGCGGAATAAAATAGAAATAGAAATGAAAAGAACACAAATAAGATGAACACGAGGAGTTATTTGATTCGGAGCCTTCAGTGACTCCTACTCCAAGACTCACTATCCCTTAGATCGTATCGATGGGAAATTCATTATAAACCTCTTCTAAAACCACCTAAAGAGGAAATCGAATACAACAGTAAACTAAGAATAAGTGTAATAACCTATACTTTCCTATTTGTAGTAAATAAAAATGTAATTGACAATTTCATTACCCAACATGTGAAGATATAGGATCGAGCTCTGTCTCGGACAACTTCTTAGTAGTAGTAAAGTAATGTAGCAGCATCATTGCATAGCAGGAGGACGAAGTCAGAGCAGCCGGAAACTCGAAAGATCACATATAGAAGTTGTGTTTATAGGACCCTTAGCGACTGACTAGAGGGGAGTGAATAACCTTGTAAAATAAAACAAACCTTCCTCGAACTTTACAACTTAATAAACTAACACTTGCATTAAAAAAATTAAGATACTTAAATAAAGCAAGGAAGAGGCACAAACGATTTACTTGGTTACAATCGAGAAGGCTGTTAATCTAAGGAAGTTAAATGCTTACTAAACTCTTCTTCAGGTGGAGAAACCTCTTTACAACAATTAAAACACTAAATTATAGAGCAGAACTGAATAGGAATCAATCACAAGTATTATCTTTTAGCTTTTGGGACCAGGACTGTATTTATAGCCCTAATCGGGGCACCTGGAAGGTTCCAGGTGCTAGGGAATAAACTTTTATCCCCATCGCAACGGAATGTGCCACATTGCGTTCCGGATAAAAACCTGCTTTGGCGCCCGGAACCAAAAAGTCAACATTCTATTGACTTTTCGTCCCTATCTTCCTCTTCGGTTCTGCTCTCATTCGTCTAGGTCTTCTACTCTAGCTCCGCTCACTTGGGTGATTTCGGTCATCCGGAATAGGGCTCATCTGAACCCATTTTTCGGCCTTTGAGCAAACTTCCGCTCCGGCTTCTCGTCCCTCAGAAATGTTGTGAACTTACTTCTCGTCCGCCCGCGTACTTTCCCGCAACACCTTGTACCTTGAACGCACCGAACCCGTCGGCTCTCTCCCCGTGCCATCCTTCTCACTAGCTGTGTCTTTCGCTCGACTTCCTGTACTCCTAAGTTCCTACACACTTAGACATAGGAGTTAAATACCAATAAGACCTAACTTTACTTGGTTGGTCACATCAAAATTGTTGGAACACCAAGATTGTTTTTGGTGTGATCAACCAAGTTAGGTTAGGTCCTGTTGGTGTTTAACCCCTATGTCTAAGTGTGCAGGAACTTAGGAGCACAGGAAGTCGAGTGAAAGACACAGCTAGAGAGAAGGACAGCATGGGAGAGAGTCGACAGGCTCGGTGCGTCCGAGGGACGAGACGCTGCGGAAAAGTATGTCGGTGGACGAGAAGAATGTGTGCGATGTTCAAGGGATGAGAAGCCGGAACGAAAGCTTGCTCGAGGAGAAAGCCAAAATTGGGTTCAGGTGAGCCTTATTTCGATTAGACAAAATCACCCAGGCTATTAGAGCAACGAAAGAGCTAGAGTTCCCTATTTCCGTGACCTTCAGGCAGAAGGTGCCTTCAATGACTGAAGGCACCTTCAACCAGCCATGGAAGGCACCTTCCATGGCTATAGAAGGCGCCTTTGACCAGGCAATCTGATCGTTGGCGGAAAGGATAAAGTTTTATCCTTTGCCTCGCTAGAGGCACCTTCCAACCCTATGGAAGGCGCCTTCAACCTAAGGATAAGTTTTTTCAGGGGCTATAAAAAGTCCTTTGGACCTAGGAAAGAAGAGATAACTATTATATTGATTTCCTAACAATAGTCTGAGCTATTAATGAGTGTAAGAGGCTTCTTCGCCTTCACCGAAGGAGATTCTTAAGAGGTTTCATTTGACTTGGATTAACAATCACCTAGGTTATAATTAAGTAAATTCTGGTGCCTCTTTTCTTTAGTTTCTTATTGGTTCTATTTTTATTTGCTATTGCTGCTAACTTGAGTTGAAAGATTGAGAAGGTGTTTAGCTTGTGTTTTAGGTAACTCAACCCTCTTCAGCCGGCCGACCCAGACCAACAAGTGGTATCAGAGCGAGGTTCGCTTCAGGAGGACTAATCGCCGAACGAAGCACAAAAGATGGTCGGACCAAGCATCTACCCACCAAAGTTTGAGGGGGAGTTCGCGAGCTAGAAAAAGAGAATTGAGGTATTTTTCAAAACTGATTTCGATTTACTTTTAATAATGGAGTTTGGTTTTGTAGCACCGAATAACACAAACAGAGAAGAAATCGAAAAACACCTCTGGACCAAAAAAAACAGCGTGATGATTTTACGTCAAATGGTAAGGCTGAATTTCATCTTTCAAGCGTACTACCGGTTAAAGATCTTGACAAAATCGACGACTACCAAAGTGCAAAAGAACTTTGGGAAAGGTTCTTGAAGCTATATGAAGAACCAAAAGAAGTCGAATCCAACTCCTCGATGGACACCAAGTCATCATAAAAAAAACAGCGTGATGTAGCACCGTTGGGCTGGCTAGAAGGGGGGTTGAATAGCCCTGAATAAAACACAACCCTTTCTCGAACGATTAAGCTAACACTTGAAAAATAGATTAAGCAAAAAATAAAGCATAAAAACGAGGCACCGGATTTGACTTGGTTACAACCGGGGAGGTTGTTAGTCCAAGGAAGATGGTCGAACTAAGAACTCCTTCAGGCGGAGAAGCCTCGTTTACAGTAGTGCAGGCACAGAAAGAAAGAAGCTAATCTAAGCAGTGGAAGCACACAAGTGTTGTTACAATTTCTGAACTGATGAAAAGCGTCTGGACCAAGGCTATATTTATAGCCTTGGTCGGGATACCTGGAAGGAGTTCCGGACGCCCAGGGGGGATAAAACTTTATCCCCAACGTTCAGATCACGTTTGACGCAATCTGGTCAACAAAACACGTCCGGGCGCCCGGAAGGGTTCCAGGTGCCCCGGGCTGCTCCGGGCGCCCCGGACTGCTCCAGGCTTCCTAGAGTCAAAAGTCAACAGTGATTGACTTTTTTGTCCGGGACCTCTGCTCCGGTTCGGTTCGGCTCGGTCCGGGTCTTCTACTCTGAAACCGTTCGCTTGGGTGATCTCTGCCATCCAGAAAAGGGCTCACCTGAACCCAACTTCCAGTCTTCTCGAGCGGGCTTCCCTCCGGCTTCTCGTCCCTCGGAATCGCCGCGTGTTTCCTTCTCGTCCGCTGGCGTACTCATCCGCAGTCTTCGTCCCTTGAACACACGGCGTGCCTTCCTTCTTACTAGCTGCGTCTCTTTCTCCCCGAGCAATCTCCGCTCCGGCTTTCGTCCCTCGGAACCACCCCACGCTTCCTTCTCGTCCGCCAGTGTACTCTTCCGCAGCACCTCGTCCCTCGGACTGTCGTCCTTCTCACTAGCTACGTCTTCCGCTCGACTACCTGTGCTCCTAAGCTCCTAAGTTCCTGTACACTTAGACACAAGGTTAGAAACACACAGGACCTAACTTAACTTGTTGATCACACCAAAACAACCTTGGGGTTCCAACAATCTCCCCCTTTTTGGTGTAATCAACCCAAGTTAAGCTAGGGTTAAAATAGACATAAAATAACATTAAGTAAATTAACTTAATTTACAATTTAAGTGCAAAAAGATAGAAAAATTAAATCTATCTACCTCCCCCTAGACTTATACTTTCCCTTCTCCCCCTTTGATCACAAAAAATGGGGTTCCAAGAAGAATAATCTAAGGGTTAAAGACTTAGAAAAAATATTTCTAGAAAAGTTCTAAGTTTTTAAGAAATTTAGAAAATTTTTCTAAGTTTCAGGAAAAAAAAAATTAACTTAGGAGAAAATGATTTGAGAATTTTTCTAATAAAAAAATTCTAACTAACAAATAATTTTTAAAAAAATTCTACGTAAGTAAATTTCTAAATTGAAATAAAATGTTTTGAATAACCTTTTTAAAGCACTAATTAATGCTTCATTAGTAAGTTAATTAAACATTTATTTCAATATTTTGGCTTCCAGGTCGTGGCGAGGCACTAGGCCTTCTTGGTTATTGGAGCAACAACCACTTCCTTGACAAAGTCTCATAAAGAAATTCTTTGTTTAATTTTCTCCCTTAAAGTGCTCATTTTAATTTTAAAACTTAGTTTAAGCATGATTTAGGAACTCAATATAGCTAGTTCCAACCTACTGGATTAACTAAAAAGTTTTTAGGGACATATTTTCTTAAAATGTTCCTAATTTGTCTCGGGTAATATTTAAAGTACCAATTTAAATTATTAAATCTTCTAAAATTGGTTTTAGATGAACATGCATAGTTTTTTAAGTTATCTATTTGAATTTTCAAATTTTGATTTTCTAATTTCAATTTTTCATTTTCCAATTTTGATTTATCTAATTCTTTTAAAGGGCAGGATTTAAATAAAATTATTTTTTAATTTTTTAATTTTTTTCCTAATTTACAGCAGTCTTTAGTTAATAACTTAACAAATTTAAAAAGTTTATCGGGAGGAAGAGAACATACCTGACTTACCTTGTCGAGTTCGTTGTTTGTGTCTCCTCCTGAACTGCTGCTTTCTTCTGACGAAGCTCCCCCTTCATCGATGCTCTCGATGCTCATCTCAGAAGAGCTTGAATCGCAGTCGTTGTCTTGATGACTCACCATCAGTGCGAGTCCAGAGAATGCTTCGACTTTCGATTCGGACGACGTATCGTCCCACGTCGCCTTTAGGGTCTTTCGCTTTTGGATAGGCTTCTTACCCTTCTCCTTGTCCTTGTTCTTCAGCTTGGGGCAGTTGTCCTTGACGTGCCCTTCTTCGTCGCAGTGGTAGCAGCGGATTGTTCTTCTCCTCTTTCCCTGCGGATGGTTAGTAGATCTGGATTTACAAAGTTTTTTGAATCTTCTTACCATCATTACCATTTCCTCCTCGTCGAGAGAAGATTCCGACTCTGGTTCGTCTCTCAAAGCTTTGAGGGCGACGTTGTTCTTGAGCTCCTTCATTCCTACACATCTTGACTCATGCACTTCAAATGTTGAAAAGAATTCTTCTAATGAAATCTTTTCTAAATCTTTAGAAATGTAAAAGACATCTACTAATGATGCTCATTTGGTATTTCTAAGAAAAGAATTCAATGCGTACCTGCCGAATCTCGGTTACTTACCTTTTCTCAGATATTCGTGAGTCCGGTGATGATTTCTTTTATTCTGGAGTGTAGATGTGCGACTGTCTCGTCTTCCCCAAGTCACAGGCTGGTGAGCTGATTGCGAAGCAGATCTTGTCTAGCGAGTTTGGCTTCGGACGTACCTTCGTGCAGCTCGAGGAACTTCTCCCAAAGTTCCTTTGCGGAGTTATAGTTCCCGATTCGGTTGACTTCTTGAGGTGGAAGAACGCTTAGCAGATGGTATTCTGCATTGTCATTCGCCACGAAGTCGGCCTGCTCCTTTTTCGTCCATTGATATATTTCCTTGTTCTCTGGAGCTTTAAAGCCAAGTTTCATTGTTAAAGTTAATTCAATATCGGTGGTAAAGAATACCTGCATATGCTTTTTCCAAGTGGTGAAATTCCCTTCGAATTTCGGCGGGTGAATGCTTGGTCCGGCCATCTCGTTGCTTCGTTCGACGGTTAGTCCTCCTGAAACGCCTCGGCTCTGATACCACTTGTAGGACCGTTGAGCCGGCTAGAAGGGGGGGTTGAATAGCCCTGAATAAAACACAACCCTTTCTCGAACGATTAAGCAGAAAATAAAGCATAAAAACGAGGCACCGGATTTGACTTGGTTACAACCGGGGAGGTTGTTAATCCAAGGAAGATGGTCGCACTACGAACTCCTTTAGGGGGAGAAGCCTCGTTTACAGTAGTGTAGGCATAGAAAGAAAGAAGCTAATCTAAGCAGTAGAAGCACACAAGTGTTGTTACAATTTCTTAACTGATGAAAAGCTTCTGGACCAAGGCTATATTTATAGCCTTGGCCGGGGCGCCTGGAAGGGGTTCCAGGCGCCCTGGGGGGATAAAACTTTATCCCCAACGTTCAGATCGCGTTTGACGCGATCTGGTCAACAAAACAGGTCCAGGCGCCCGGAAGGGTTCCGGGCGCCCCGGAGCCAAAAGTTAACAACAGTTGACTTTTTCATCCAGGACCTCTGCTCCGGTTCAGTTCGGCTCGGTCCGGGTCTTCTACTCCGAAACCGTTCGCTTGGGTTATCTCTGCCATCCAGAAAAGGGCTCACCCGAATCCAACTTCCGGTCTTCTCGAGCGGGCTTCCCTCCGGCTTCTCGTCCCTCGGAATCGCCGCGTGTTTCCTTCTCGTTCGCCGGCGTACTCATCCGCAGTCTTCGTCCCTCGGACACACGGCGTGCCTTCCTTCTCGCTAGTTGTGTCTCTTGCTCCCCGAGCAATCTTCCGCTCCGGCTTTCGTCCCTTGGAACCACCGCACGCTTCTTTCTCGTCCGCCAGTGTACTCTTCCGCAACACCTCATACCTTGGACTGCCGTCCTTCTCGCTAGCTGCGTCTTTCGCTCGACTACCTGTGCTCCTAAGCTCCTGTACAATTAGACACAAGGTTAGAAACACACAGAACCTAACTTAACTTGTTGATCACACCAAAACAACCTTGGGATTCCAACAGGAACAACTCTAATAGCTAAGTACCTACTAGAAGACGAAACAAGCTCGTCCGAAATGAGCTTCGAAAGCATCGATGAAGGGGGAGCGTCAACAGAAGAAAGCAGTAGTTCAGGGGGAGCTACGGACAACGAGATCGATAAGGTAATTAAGTCAGGTACAATCTCTTGCACCTGATAAGTTGTTTAAATTTGTTAAATAAGTAACTAAAAACTGTTGCAAACTTGAAAAAGAAAACAAAGAATTAAAAATAATTTTAGCCAAATCTTGTCTGTTAGAATATTTTGAAAAATTAAAAATTGAAAATGATAAATTGAGGACACGAGTAAAAAACCATAAATGTTTAATTGTTCGAGTTCAAAATTTTAAAAGACTAAGATGGTATCTTAAATTTCATAGGGGGTCAAATTAGAAAAAATTCCAAAAGTTATGTACTCCCAAATTTCTAACTAACCTAGTAAGAAGGAACTTATATCGGGTTCCTAAAGAATATTTGAATTAAAATTTTCGTTAGACTTTCATAAAATAAAATAAATGTTTAAATTCTTTAAGAGACTTTGTCCAGAAGTGGTTGATGATCCAATAACCAAGAAGGCCTAGTGCCTCGCCACAGCCTAAAAGTCAATTACTAAATTGAATATTTAATTGACAAACTGATAAACATGTAATAGTTAATTAAAATAATGCTTTTAATTTTTGTCAATTTCATAACTTAAAAAAAAATTATGCAAAACTTAAAGTTTCAAAAATTATTGTAAATTTTTCTAAGTGATATAAAAATAATTTTCAAATTTTTTTTTTCAAAATTTTCATAAACTTGATAAGGTTTTTTAAACTTATTTTTTTATTTTTGGAAAGTTACCCTTAGATTTTTTTTGTAACCCTAATTTTTTTATGTGATTAAAGGAGGAGAAGGGGAGATTAAGTCTAGGGGAGGTAGTAGTTCAATTCAAATTTTAAATTAAATTTAAAATTAAAAATCTTTTTGCACTTTATTACATAATTATAATTTTATTATCTTTACTTGGTATTGTAATTTTATTATCTTTATTTTATGGTTAGTTTACTCTAACTTAACTTGGGTTGCTCATATCAAAAAAGGGGGAGATTGTTGGAATCCCAAAGTTATTTTTGGTGTGATCAACCAAGTTAGGTTAGGTCATGTTATGTTTTGATCCCTATGTCTAAGTGTGTAGGAGCTTAGGAGCACAGGAAGTCAAGCGGAAGACACGACTAGCAAGAAAGACGACAGGCAGAAGGCGCCTTCAACCAACCATGGAAGGCGCCTTCCATGGCTTTGGAAGGCACCTTCGATCAGGCAATCTGGTTGTTGGCGGAAAGGATAAAGTTTTATCCTTTGCCTCGCTGGAGGCGTCTTCCAGCCCTATGGAAGGCGCTTTCAGCTTGAGGATAAGTTTTTCAGGGGCTATAAAAAGACCTCTGGACCTAGGAAAGAAGAAATAACTACTGTATTGATTTCCTAGCAATAGTTTAAGCTATTAACGAGTGTAAAAGGCTTCTCCACCTTCACCGAAGGAGATTCTTAAGAGCTTTCATTTGGATTGGATTAACAACCACCTGGGTTGTAACCAAGTAAATTCTGGTGTCTCTTTTCTTTAGCTGCTTATTGGTTCTATTTTTATTTGCTATTGTTGCTGACCTAAGTTGAAAGATCGAGAAGGTGTTTAGCTGTTGTGTTTCAGGCAACTCAACCCTCTCCAACCGGTCGACTCGGACCAACAAGAACTACTACGGGGTACTTACAATCTCTCCCTTTTTGATGTGAGCAAACCCCAAGTCAAGTTAGGGTAAAATCATAAAAATAACATAAAATTTTTGCAAGTACAAAAATTTTTAAAAAAATACAAAAATTAAAAAATTATACTACCCTCCCCCTAGACTTAATCTTTACTACTCCTCCTTTTAATCACATTTAAAATAGGGCACATTAAAAATTCTACTAAACAACAATAAAAAGTCTAAGGGACAAAAAAAATATTAAAATTTAAGCTTCAAAAAAAAATTTAACATATTTAAGGTAGAAAAAAATTTCATATAAAGTTAAAATTATCGTTAAAAAAATTTTCTAAAAAAATTAACATTCAGAAAATTTTAACATTTGAGAATTTTCTTACAGTTAAGTGATAAAGTTCTCAAAAAAATTAACTTTTAAATAGTTTCTAACAAAAATTTTGACAAACATTTGAAAGCATTTATATAACAATTAATTGCTTGGCAGTCAGTCAATTAAATACTTATTTCAATAATTGGCTTCCAAGCTGTGGCAAGACATTAGGCCTTCTTAGATATTGGAACAACAACCACTTTTTAGACAAAACTTTTTAAATAAATTAAATATTTAATTCTCTCTAAAGGCCCTTAGTTCAAAAATAATCAATCTAAATATGATTTTGGAACCTAAAATAGATTTCTTCCTACAGAATTAATCAAGAATTTTTTAGGAATATATTTCTGTGATATTTTCCTAATTTAACCTTTATGATATTTAAGATACCAGTTAAGTCCTGAAAATTTTCTAAAATTAGAAGTAATAAAATTTTAGCATGCACGACTTTTCAAATTTTTTATTTCCTTTTTCAATTTTTCATTTTCTGTTTTACTTTGTTAAAATCTTCTAATCGACAAGAAACAGCTAAGGTTGATTTTAACTCCTTATCTTCTTTTTCTAACTTACAACAATTTTTTGATAATAGTTTTATAAATTGAAATGACTTGTCGGGAGGAAGAGACCATACCTGACTTACCTTGTCGATCTTGTAATCTGAAGCTCCCCTGAAGTGATGCTTTCTTCCGATGTCGCTCCTCCTTCATCGATGCTCATTTCGGACAAGCTTGCTTCGTCTTCATCTTCTTGATAACTTGCCACTAGCGCAAGTCTGGCAAGGGCTTCTATCTCTTATTCGGACGATGTTTCGTCTCATGTTGCTTTGAGATTTCTATGCTTGTCGGTTTGAGCTGGCTTCTTATTGTTTTCCTTGTCCTTTCTTGTGTCCTTATTCTTCAATTTTGGATAGTTATTTTTCACGTGCTCTTCTTCATTGCAGTGGTAGCACTTTACCTTTCTTTTCATTCTTCTACCCTACACTTGATTAAATTTATTAAATTTAAATAATTTATTAAATTTTCTTACCATTAACATCGTTTCATCATCATCAAGTGATGTCTCAGAATCTAGTTCATCCGTTTTAGCTTTTAAGGTAATATTTTGCCTTAATTCCTTCTTTAGACTTGCACATCTTGACTCATGAATTTCAAAAGTTGAAAAAAATTCTTCCAAAGTGCTTACCTCTAAATCCTTAGTGATGAAATACACATTTACTGAGGTTGACCATTCCGAAGTCCTAGGAAATACATTAAGTATATATCTTAGTGAATCTCAATTGGTTACCTTTTCTCTGAGATTCATGAGTCTAGTGATGAGCTCCTTGATTCTTGAGTGAAGGTGTGCGATGGTTTCGCCTTCTTCTAACCAGAGGTTGCTGATATGGTTCCAAAGCAGGTCCCGTTTCGCTAGTTTTGCATTCGAGGTCCCTTCATGTAATTTTAGGAATTTCTCCCAGAACTCCTTGGCTGACTCATAAGCTCCAATACGGTTGACTTCTTGAAGTGGTAAAATGCTAAGCAGATGAAACTCTGCTTTGCCGCTTGCCACGAAGTCGGCTTGCTCCTTCTTCATCCACTGATATTCTTTTTTGTCTTTCGAGGCTACAAAATCATATTTCATAATGATTAATAATTCAAAATATATTTTAAAAAATACTTCCATCTTTTTCTTCCAGCTCGCGAACTCCCTCTCGAAATTTAGTGCATTGATGCTCAGCCCAACCATCTCGTGTGCTCCATTCAGCGGTTAGTCCTCCTGAACCGAACCCGCTTTGATACCACTTGTAGGATCCTTGGCGGTCGGCTAGAGGGGGGTGAATAACCTTGTAAAATAAAATAAACCTTCCTCGAACTTTACAATTTAATAAACTAACACTTGCATAAAGGAATTAAGATATTTAAATAAAGAAAGGAAGAGACACAAACGATTTACTTGGTTACAATCGGGGGAGGTTGTTAATGAAAGGAAGTTGAACACTCACTAAACTCTCCTTTAGGCTGAGAAGCCTCTTTACAGCAATTAAAGAACTAGATTACATAACTGAACTGAATAAGAATCAATCACAAGTGTGTCTTTTAGCTTTTGAGACCAGGGTTATATTTATAGCCCTGGTCGGGCACCTGGAAGGGTTCCAGGTGTCTGGAGGGATAAACTTTTATCCCCGTCGCAAGGAACGCGCAACATCGCGTTCCAAATAAAAATTGGCTCCGGGCACTCAGAATCAAAAAGTCAACATTCTGTTGACTTTTCATCCCGGCCTTCCGCTCCGGCTCTACTCGCATTGGTCCGGGCCTTCTGCTCCGCTCGCTTGGGTGATTTCGGCCATCCGAAATAGGACTCACCCAAACCCATTTTCTGGCCTTCGAGCAAACTTCTGCTCTGGCTTCTCGTCCCTCGGAAGCGCCGCACGCCTCCTTTGTTGGTGTAATATCCCCTCGGTCAAGGTTGACTAGGTTGACTAAACTTGAGTTGGCTTAAGTTTGAGTTTTGATATTTGGGTTTCGATGTTTGACAATATATGGAGATTGCAGGAGCAATCGTCTAATTAGGGAGATTTTTGATACAATCCCCCTCTAGTCTAGGACTGATCAGTTAGATGTGAAGAAGAGTCAAGTAAGTCAAAGGTTTGACCGGATACTTGACTAGGAAAGTCCTAACTGGAGGTTAGGCAGGTGAAAGACCTAGTAAGTGAAGCTAGGCAGTTGGGAAATCCTGGTGAGTGAAGCCAGGTGAAAGACTTAGTGAGTGAAGCTAGGCAGGTGAAAGTCCCGATGAGTGTGTTAGAGTGTATACTAAAAGCCTAGCTTTTGTAAACATTTATTTTGAAATAAAGAATCACATTGGTCAAATGTCTACATTTATATGTTAAGTGTAGTTGTTTAATTAATTTATATTATAGATAACATGGTGTGTGGTGTCACATACAGAAGATCATGTTATCAATTCATTATAAATTATAAACAGTAGCTCATAACTAAGATGGAAAGAAATAAACCATTGGAATAGTCGTAGTGTAATTTGGTATTAGTTTATCTTAACTATAAAATTACACTAGTACACTCAGAGTGTATTGAACTGGACAATTTAAGGTAAGTTCTTTTATACTAACTTAATAAAAGAACTAGACCTTTGTTATTATGGAAGTGTGTGCTCTTAATCCCGATATAGTAACAAGCACGTATACTTAGTATTTATTTCTTTGACTTATCAAAGGGTGAGATTTAGCTCGATAAATCAAGAGACCTAATAAGTTGGGAAATGATATTATTTATAGTGTGTGTTGTTGATTATAGAAGGAAACTATGTCCTAGTAATTTAAGTTGATAATGTCCCCAAGAGGAGCTCATAAAGATTGTCATGTAAACCCTGCAGGTGAACATAGTCCGACATGATGATAAGGATGAGTGGTACTACTCTTGGAGCTAAATATTAATTAAGTGAGTTGTCAGTAACTCATTTAATCAGTGGACATTCAATATCTTAAACACAGGGAGATTAACACACTCATGATAAGAAGGAGCCCAAAATATAATTTGGAATTAGTGCGGTAGTTCAATAATAATTCTTTAGTGGTATGAATTATTATTGATGAAATTAAGTTAGGTGTTCGGGGTGAACACGAGAAGCTTAATTTTATCGGGAGACCAAAACCAATTCCTCCTCTCGGTCCCTATCGTAGCCTCTTATTTATAAAGTATTATACCCACCTTCTTACCCACCTTAAAGTGGTCGGCCAAGCCAAGCTTGGAGCCCAAGCTAGGGTCGGCCAAACCAAGGTGAGTTGGTTTCATTAGATGGTCGGCCCTAGCTTTAACCCTAGCTTGGTGTAGTCGGTCACATTAAATTAAAAAGGATTTTATTTTTTAAAATCTTTCTTATGTGGAAGCCATGGTCTTAAAAGAGAGTTTAAAATTTAAATCTTTCCTTTTATACCTTTCTACAAAAGATTAAGTGAAAGGTCTGATATATTTCCTTATTTGTAGTTAAAAGGAAAATTTTAATTTTTATAAAACTTTCCTTTTTGTAACTATCCTCATGATTTAAAAGAGAGTTTTAAAATTAAATCTTTCCTTACAAAAAATTAAGAAAAGATTTGATATCTTTCCTTATTTGTAGATTGAAAGGAGGATTTTAACTTTAGATAAAACTTTCCTTTTGTAAATCATCCACATGTTTTAATAGAGAGATTTTAATTTATAAAAGTTTCCTTTTATAACCAACCATGAAGGGAATTTTTTAAAGAGAAATTTTAATTTAAAAATTTCCGAAAACAAATTAGGAAGTTTTAATTTTGTGTTTAAAACTTTCCTTATTTGGAGGGATTAAGATGGTCGACCATATAAAGTTTAAAAGGAAATTTTATTAAACTTTCCTTTCACTGGCAAAGAGAATAAGGAAGTTTTTAATAAAATTTTCCTTATTTACCAAGACCAAGGAATATAAAAGAGAGGGTAGAGGTGTCTCACCTCATAACAAGTATCTTCTTTGGTTCCTCTCTTCCTTGGTTGGTGGCCGACCCCTCTCTTCCTCTCCATCTCCTATTCTTCTTCCTTGGCCGGTGGCATCTTCATCTCAAGGGTTTTGGTTGGTGGCCGGATTTTGTTAGAGAAAGAAGGAGAGATATGAGGCTTTGTTTCTAGCATCCCTTGGAGCTTGGTGGTGGTGGCCGAACCTCATCTTCTCTTGGAGTTCTTGTGGTGGTCAAAACTTGCTTGGAGAAGAAGGAAGCTTGGGTGGTTCTCGTCTCAGTAGATCGTCGCCCACACGACGTCCGAGATAAGAAGAGGAATATGATAGAAGATCAAGAGGTTGTTGCTTACAAAGAAAGGTATAGCTAGTAATTCTATTCCGCATCATACTAATTTTCTTTGTATAGATTTTGAAATACCAAACACAAGAGGCATATGATTCTAGGTTTCAAATTTGTGATTCGAGTTTGTGTTCTTTTTTTCTTTTTCGATCTTGTGATTCGATTGCTCTTATTGGTTAAACCTAGGGTTACTATAAGGAGATTGAATATTGAATTTATTTAAAAGGCTTTGTCAAGGAAGTGGTGGATGATCCCATAACCAAGAAGGCCTAGTGCCTCACCGTGTTTAACTTGGAAGCCAATTTTAGAAATAAATATTTAATCAACTTTGTAACATGGGTGGACTTGGATTAATAATGTTAAGCATCGTTTGTGATCCAAGTCTAAACCTCTAAGAACAAATAAGTTAAATTTGGAATCAATAATGTTAAGTTCCGCTTGCGATTCCTATTTTAATTTCTAAAGAACATAATAGGTTGTTAGGAATGGTTCAGGACTTGTACAAAATTTTTGTACAGTGTTGGTTGCTACTCGGAAAACCTAGAGGTTCCACTGTACAAAAATTTTGTACAAAGGTCTGAACCTTTTCCTAGCTACCATGTGTTCTTTTAAATTAAATTTTGGATCGCCTGCGGAACTTAACACGTTTGATCCAAAACTTAATCTATTTGTTCTTTTAGGTTTTGACTTGGATCTCCTGCGGAACTTAACACGTTCGACCCAAGTCTCCTTAAGTTATTAATTTCATTAAATATTAATTTCCATAAAAGGTTCCCAGTACTGACGTGGCGAGGCACATGGCCTTCTTGGATATGGGAGCAACCACCACCGACTAGACAAAACCTTTAATAGAAAGCTAATATTTAATTTCCTAAAATAACTTTAGGTTAACCAAAGAGAACAATCAAATCACAAGGAAAAGAAAGAAACAAAAGAACACAACATCGAAAAACATATTCGAAATACTAGAACGTAAGCCTCTTGTATTTGGTATTATTTCCATAAATAACTAGCATGATGCGGAAATAAAAATTACTAGTTATACCTTGTAGAAAAACCTCTTGATCTTCTACCGTATTCCTCTTCTAACCTCGGACGTTGTGTGGGCAACGATCTTCCGAGACGAGAAACCACCAATCACCTTCTTCTCCTCCTAGCTAGGTTCGGCCAACAAAGAGGAAGCTTCACCAAGGAAGAAAATCAAAATACTAACCAAGCTCCAAGAGATGCTAGCTTTCTCTCCTTCTTCTTCTTCTTCTCCGAGTAGTATCCGGCCACCACAAGAGCTCCAATGGAAGAGTAGGGTTCGGCCACCACAAGAGGAAGAGAAGGAGAGGATGGCCGGCCACACCAAGGAACAAAAGAGGGAGAGAAAAATAATAGAGGTTGTGTCTCATGAAGGCACCCTCACCCCTTCTTTTATATTCCTTGGCCTAGGCAAATTAGGAAATTTAATTACAATAAAATTTCCTCAATTTCCTTGACATGATTTAATTTAGAAAAATAAAATAAATTTTCCAAATCAATCTTCAATGGCCGGCCACATCATTGGAGAACAAATTGGACAAGTTTTAATCAACAATTAAAACTTCCTAATTTGTTTCCGGAAATTTTAAAAAATAAAATTTCTCTTTAAAATCTCTTCATGGTTGATAAAAGGAAATTTCTATAATTTTAATTTTATCAACATGTGAATAATTTTTAAATAGAAAATAAAACATCTCTCCAATCTACAAATAAGGAAAGAGATCTAATCTCTTTCTTTAATCTTTTGTAGATCTTTTACAAGAGAGATATTTTAATTTTAATTCTCTTTAATAAATTATTTCTTCCAGATAATAAAAATTAAAATTAAAATCCCTTTTAAATATAATTTGGCCGGCCCCCACTAGCTTGGGCCCAATATTATACCTAGGCCGGCCCTAGCTTGTTCCCAAGCTAGCTTGGTCGGCCCCTATTGGGTGGGTTTAGAAGGTGGGTATAGGTGGGTATAGAACTCTATAAATAAGAGGCTACGATAGGGACCGAGAGGAGGAATTGGTTTTGGTCTGTAACATGGGTGGACTTGGATTAATAATGTTAAGCATCGTTTGTGATCCAAGTCTAAACCTCTAAGAACAAATAAGTTAAATTTGGAATCAATAATGTTAAGTTCCGCTTGTGATTCCTATTTTAATTTCTAAAGAACATAATAGGTTGTTAGGAATGGTTCAGGACTTGTACAAAATTTTTGTACAGGGGAACCGGTATGATATTTCGAGTATCAACCAACAGAGTGAAGCTGGGCAGTGGGAAAACCCTAGTGAGTGAAGCTAGGTGAAAGTCCTGGTGAGTGAAGTCAAGCAGTGGGAAAGTCCTGATGAATGAAGTGGGGCAGATGGAAAGTCCTGGTGAGTGAAGTCAGGCAGATGAAAGTCCTAGTGAGTGAAGCTAGGCAGATGCAAAGACCTAGTGAGTGAAGCCAGACACGTGGAAATCCAGGTGGATCAAGGTTGACCGGACACCTGGTGTTGGAAAGTCTAAGTAGGTCAAAGGAGTGACCAGATACTTAGCGCAAGGAAATCCAGATAGGTCAAGGATGACCAGATATCAGGTGGAAGGAAGTCCAAGTGGGTCATGGAGGATCGGACACTTGGCACGAGGCGGTAAGTCCAAGTGGGTCAGAATTGACTGGACACTTGGCACGAGGCGGTAAGTCCAAGTGGGTCAGAATTGACTGGACACTTGGCACGAGGCGGTAAGTCCAAGTGGGTCAGGATTGACTGAACACTTGGCACGAGGAGAAAAGTCCAAGTGGGTCAAGGATTGACCGGACACTTGGTGAAGAAGTCTCGGCAGGTCAAGGTTGACCGGATGCTAGGCATGAGGAGTTCCAACATGTCACGATTAACCGAATGTTGGAATTGGGGGTCCTTGAGCTTGAGTTAAGCAAGTCAAGGGTGGTCAATTGATCAGCTGATCGATTGAACCGAAGCCCAATCAATCAGCCGATGGATTGGGAGAGTACTGCAATAAACAGCAGTCCAATCAATCAGTCGATCGATTGAGTGTCTGAATTATGAGCATGGAAGCTTCCCCAATCGATCAGTCGATCGATTAGGCACCGCCAATCGATTGGTTGATTGATCAGGGCTGGTTTTCTAGTGCAGACATGAGGAAGCCTGAATCGATCGATCGATTGTTCGATTCAGGCAGTTTTCAACAGAGCACAGAGGCGCTCTGAATCGATCAACCGATCGATTCAAGTCTTCCCAATCGATTGGTCAATCGATTGGGATGTGATCGTTGCAAAGGAAGCGTCAAGTTTAAAGTCATCTTCCTCGCAGCGACTCGGCATCTCTCGACGGTCTTTTATCACGATTCTCACAGGTTATCACCGCCAGTTCTTGAAGCGTCTTAGAGTCAAGTGTTGCTGCATTTTCAAGATTAAGAGGCATTCTAAACAAGAAGGAGAAGCAAGCTAGGGTTTCCTTATTGTAAATATTGTAAGATTTGTTATTGTATTAGCTTGGATTTCTTTCTTATTGTATTGAGAGGTTGTACAAGGCTTCTCCGCCTTCGGTAGTTACCGAGAAGTAGTATTTTTTTTAATAGAGAGTGCGTCGTGTGTGGATTCTTGGATTAGTCACCTCTTCTTGAGGTGGATACCAAGTAAATCTACGTGTTCGCGTTGTGAGTCTTGTTTCGAGTTCTTTTCAGTGCATATCAACAACATCGAAACAAGCAAACGAAGCGCAACAAGCTATGCACCCCCCTCTAGCTACAAATCAATTCTAACATCCTTCTCACCTGCCCGCATACTCTTCCGCAGCACCTCGTACCTCGGACACACCGAGTCTGTCGGCTCTCTCTCGTGTCATCTTTTTCGCTAGCTGTGTCTTTCGCTCGACTTCCTGTGCTCCTAAGTTCCTGCACACTTAGACACAGGGGTTAAATACCAACATGACCTAACTTTACTTGATTGATCACATTAAAACTACCACGGGGTACTTACAGTGTTGAATTCTTGGCCGAACAATCCTTTTATTAAGCATTAAGGGCGCCTCCAAGCTTAATGAGGACGCCTCCAATAACAAAAGGCATCTCGAAAACTTTAGTATTAATAATAACTGCATGCTTTGTCCACTCTAGGGTGCCTTCTAAATACTCCAAGACACCTCTGAGCCAAGCTCCAAGGTGCCTCCGACCACATTGGAGTCACCTCCGCGCCTTTCAACAAGCGGTCTTCGACCATCACTCAAGGGTGCCTTTAACCAATGCGCGAGGGTGCCTTCAGTCTGTCCAAGGCCCCCCTAATACTGTTCATCCAAGGCTTAATACATATTTTTACCTTTGCAAAAAGTGTTAGTCTAAATAATAAACTATACCCTACAAAATAAAATTAGCATAATGATAAAATAAATTTATTAATTAGATCTTATTTATCCAAGACTATGATCTAGTTATGACCTCAGTTTAGGCATCCTAAATAAACTTAAATTGGACCAGTGCCTAAAGTCCCTAATTGAGATTCGTCCTCACTGGAACACTCTCCAGTGTTTACCTTTACTTACTTACCAAATATTTGGTCCTCTAGAGATGTTTGGATTTTCTCTGGTTCTACTTAGTGATTGTACCAACACTCCAGACTTGGATTGAAGAGAGGATCATAATGGAAAATGAGTGTTTCAGTAGGGAAAAGGAAACAGGTTTAATTTCATCTCATGGTGGCACAGTTTGTGCAATAATTCCTTCGGTATCATGTCAACAATTGATTGAATGACGATTTTGGATGTCGAGGCCCAAGAATAAGCCTTATGCTCATTCTGGTTTTTGCAAGACTGGCCAAGGAGAGCATGAATAAGTTTTTTGACATACAAGTGGAAGATAGAGATCAAACTAATATTATGTACCTAAAAATGACATTCAATACTTAAACATAAAGCACAAAATCTATGCTCTAAGGGGAGGCGGCAAATTGATTACCACCTCAATAATTTTAATTATCCACTTGGATACTTAGGACTAGATAAATCGGGATTAGTTCTAACTTATTAGATTAAAGTTTATTAATAAATTCTCTAAGTGAGACCAATTGAAAAGCTTTGTCTAAAGCATATGGTTACTCTAATAATATCCAAGTAACTCAGCACAGCCTAAAAACTTATTCAAAGAAGCTCGCGTGGGATTCCCCAAGCTACGCTAAAATCAAACACAAGTTAAAACAACTCCTGATAATTAATATAAACTAAAAATCAATAATCAATTAGTTTAAACCTAAATTAATTAATCAAAGTAAATAATTATTCCAAATTAATTTAAACTCAATAATAACATTTCAAAATATGCAATTAATTTAACTTATTAAAAAGTTTAAAGAATAATTTATTTTAATAATTTATACTAATTAGTTTAATTTAACATTAAAGGTATCTTTCATCTAACCTAATAATTAATTTAATTCTAAACCTAATAAAATTAAAGCTAATTACTTAATTATCAACTTAACTTTATAATTTGAAACTATAGTACTTAATTAAATCAAATCAAATAAATTATTAAATTAATAATCAAATTCTTAATTAAAATTATTAATTAATACATCAATTATTTTAATTAATCCTAAATTAATTAAACCCAAAGCCACTAATTAATAATCAATTATTTCGAGTTATTTTAAGTTAACTCATTATCATATTTCTTAACTTAACTTTGAATCGGGTTATCAAACATCTAAAAGGGAGGATTATGAATGCAGAAGCACCATAATCGAACCTATATTTAGATATTGTCAAAGGTTCAAAATTAAGTCTTGTTGTTATTTGATGAATTGATCAACTGTATAGAATGCCCACCTTGAAAAGTCCGAGTAGGTCAGTTGGACCTGATACTAGGCAAGGAAAGTCTTAGCAAATCGTGGAATTAGACAGGAAGTCCAGATGGGTCAAGTGAACCTAACATCTTGCAGGTGTACTCGATAGATCTGAAGGATCCGATATCGAGTTAAGTGGAACCCCTGGTAGTTGATCTGATGATGAGCGGGTATGTCTAAGTAGGTTTAGAGGACCCGATGTTTGACAGGTAAGTTGAGGTAAGCTACTGGAGGTAGTGCGGTGAGGTCGTATTCCAGTAGGGATAAACCTTAGGCATTGATCCAACTGAAGAAACCAACGGAGGTTTCTAAGTTGAGATCAAGATAATCCTTATTGTCTTAATCATGCATACTATATTTATACTAATCCTATTTTGCAGGTTTATGTTCTAACTCCGTTTTACAAGATAAACTTTATATCAATTTTTGTAGAATCGTTCCTTCGACGAAAAAGGCTATTCAGTCGATGGAATCATGAAAAAACCAGAGCAACAAGATTCGATTCAGAGTACAGATGGAATTATGGTTCTATTGACAGATCATGGTGATCAATCTGCAGATCAGTGGATTTCTAAAATTAAATCAAGATTTGAATCAGAACACAATGTAGGATCAAAAGCGTTGAGGGGGTGAATAGTATTCATGGTTTTTTCATGTTTTTCGAAAAATACAGAATAAATGTCGCAAAAATAAAAGACAATTAACACAAGTTGGTTTTACTTGATTCAGAACCTGTGATGACTCCTACTCTAAAGCCTGCAATCAATAATCGCTTTTGGTGGACAATTTACTAATAATTTGGAGAATTACAAAGACAAATATAAGTACAATGGAATAATAGTTTAAGTGTTATTAATGAAAATAATACTGATGACTAGAGAGTTGGAGTTGCAAGCTTTTAGTCATCAGAGCAGCGTTACAGCATCGTAGATTTATCTTTAGGGTAGCATACAAGAGAGAGATCATTAATTAAAGTTGTGTGTGAACAACTACTCGAATGCTACCTTTATAAGCTATTGAAGGCGCCTCCAACACCATTCAAAGCGCCTCCATCTGCAAATGTTATCCCTCCATCCTCGGACTCGATAACCTCCACAGTTTGTGTTGTTTATCTATATTAAGGTGATTTCCAAGAGCTTCAAGGCATCTCTAATGCTTCAGGGCACCTTCCATGCACTCTAGGGTACCCCCCGTAGTGAAAATCTTATCCCCAAGGTTTATCCGTGCGAGGGATCCTCGACCCTATCCAGGGAGCCTTCGCACCAAGCTCCAAGACGTCTTCAGCTGCATGGAAGGTGCCTCCATGCCTTTCCATGCAAGGTTTTCGGCTAAGGCAGCTGAGGCACCTCAAACACCATAGGAGGCGCCTCAAGCACTATTCACTTAAGGTATTCTTTGTGCATTAAAGTACCTGCAAGGCATGTTAGTTTAAATACCAAAGATATCTTGTAAAACAAAGTTATCACAATAAATAATATGGAAATAAACTATTTGACAGTCTTTGGACTATCCAATTCTTACTTTCAGATTTTCTAGAAATCCTAGGTCAAACCGACACATATTCTTCCCTCAACGGGGTACACATTCTCATATACTCCTCTCAGGAGAGTTTACCTATTACCAAACTAGTTCTCTAGACCGTTTGGACTTTTGCTCAGCATCTGAGACTTTAAGATTTTCACCTAGTGTCCTCCATCGTAGGATTTCCTACCTAGTGTCTGCGACCCTGAGGACTTTGCCAGTCCCACGGACCAGGACTTCATTACCTAGCCACAACTAGGACTTTCCACCTTCCTAATATCCCACTAGGACTTCTTTGCCTAGACTCAACTAGATTTTTATCTTACCTAAGATCACTTAGGACTTTCTTGCACACTCAGTTGAACTTATTAGATCACAGCACAGCTTAACTTTGAACCTTTGCCAAATATCAAAATACAAGTTTGATTTGTTGGTGTTTCCAACACCAACACACAAAAGGTAAAGAGAGGTTCAATCGACGGATCAAGGTGATCAATCAATGGAATAATATGATTTTCACCATTAAATGGATTGGATCAAAGCAAACAAGGAAGAAATAGAGGATTAGTCAACAGATAGGCTTACCAGTCAACGAATATGTTCAGTTGATGGATCCCTTTATCAGTCGATGGAACGTAACCTATAAAAGAAGCCCTCGAGCTTCAAGCCAGACACAGCTTTTCATCTCTGATCTATTCTTTTGCTGCTATGACTGCTCGTGCAAGCTTCGACAATTCTGTTCTGAGAAGATCTCCAACAACTGCATTACATCTTCTATTAATTGTTGTTAGTAACTTTATTTTTATCTTGCACTTATTCTTTGAAGATAGTTGGATTGTTACTATCATTATTTTATACTTATATGATCCTGCTTCTTCGAAAGAACTATATTAGAATTGTCCAACGAAAGCGGTTAACAATCGTGAGCCTTGAAGTAGGAGTTGGCTAGGTTTCAAACCAAGTAAAAAATATCTGTCTTTAAATTTTGTTCTCTTTTTATTTCTGCTACAAACTTTACTCTGATTATGTTTTACTTTAACAAAAGAAAAGATTTTAATCGAACGAGATTCACCCCCCCCCCCTCTCTCTTGTCTCTCATGATCCAACAGATTTGTGATCCGTAGGATCACCAGCCCAATCATCATTAGAGAATGTACGTAGCTCTAGAGGTGAAGTAGAAGAAAATAAAAGGCTTTGAAATTGAGTGCCCCAAAGATACCTGAGAATACGAAGAATAATAGCTCAATGAACTGTAGTTGGTGCAGTGACAAACTAACTAACCATATGAACAAAATGCGCAATATCTGGACAAGTTACAATGAGATATACCAAGCTCCCAATAATAGTTTAGTAAAATCTAGGATCTGGCAAGGTTGGCCATCCAGATAGAGAATATTGAACATTACTCGCAATATGAGTATCAACGACTCTATTATTAGTGAGATGTGCATGTTCAAATATATCAAATACATACATTGACTAGGATAAAAAAAATAACCTTTTAGGGAATAGGTGACCTCAATGCCCAGAAAGTAGCATAGTATACCCAACTCTTTCATAGCAAAATAATGAGCCAACTTAGATTTTAAGAAAGCAATTCCATCAGAATCATCACCAGTAATAATCATGTCATCAACATATAATAATAAAAGAATATAACATGCACTCGTACATCTGATAAACAATGCTAAATCATGATTATTAAGATGAAAACCAAGCATAATAATCACTACAGAGAACTTTTTAAACTAAGCACGAGATGTTTGTTTGAAACCATAACTGCAAACTTCACTAGGTTGGTGTGAAATAACAGGAGGATTTGTTATATAAACTTCTTCATGAAGATCACTATTGATAAATGTATTCTTGATATCCATCTGAGATATTCTCCATCGACCAATAGAAGTAATAGCGATCAGAGTACAAACAGTCATCATTTTTGCAAAAGGGCAAATGTTTCCTCATAATCTATGTCATACTCTTGAGAATGCTTTTAACAACAAGATGGCCTTTACATTATTCAATAGATTTATCATATTTAATTTTGATCTTATATACCCAATGAAAATCAATGGTGTGCTTTCCCGGTGGTAATGGTACCAAATCTCATATATGAGTTTAAAGTAGAGCAGTTAGTTTCTCAATTATAGCATTCTACCAAAGTGGATTATGAAAAGTTTCTCTATAGGATATAGGCTTATAAAGATAATGAACAGATGCAACAAATGAAGTAAAAGAACAACAATAACAAGAGTAAGTAAAATCTAGTAGTTTAGTAAACTTACGAATACGAGTGGACTGACGACGGTGAAGAGAAGAATCATTCACAATCTCAGGAGATGATTGGATAGTGGCAAAAGGAGGAGCACATGGAGCAACTATCTCAAGAACTAAAGTACCAAATTCGGTTAAGCTACTAGTAGGAGTTATGGGTGAAGCTTCCTCAGTGTCTGTATTGAAGGGATTAATGAAAAATAGATCTAACTTTATCATATTATGCAAACTAGATGGAATAAAAAGAATGGAATATGCTCAAGAAACCCAACATGATGAGAGATATACAATTTTTTACTAACAGGATCAAAGCAACAACATCCTTTTTGCCAATACCATAAACCAAAAAGGCATAAATAGCATATCGAGGGCCTAATTTATTATGCTCGACATGTGGACGAAGGACGAAGGACGAAGCAAGTACAACTAAAAACACACACAAAAAAAATAGGCAAGAGTATGTCCATATAATTTTTCAAAAGGTGACAAACCTTGTGTGATGTTGGAATTCTATTAATCACGTAAGTAACGGTAAGGATTGCTTCCCCCTAAAACGTAATAGAAACATCGATAGACAATAAAAATGAACGAACTATTTTAATAAGATGTTTATATTTTCATTGAGCTACATCATTCTGTTTAGGAGTATCTGTACACGAGGTTTGATGAATACTATCATCAGAAATAAGTAAATATGAAAAATCATTCAGAATGTATTCACCTCCCAAATCACAACAAAAGCACTATATGACACCAGAAAGTTAAGTTTTCATAAGAGCTCTAAAGTTATTGAAAATGGTAAGATAATCAGACTTCCATAAGATAGACCCAAGAGTAATGAGTACAATCATTAATAAATAAAATATAATACCTTAACTACCCCCCCCCCCCTCAACCCCCTTTTGTAGGAATAAGAGAGGGTCCTCACACATTAGAATATATAAGATCAAATAGAGCAGAAGAAAAATAAAGATTTTTATAAAATGGTAAGACAAAAAATTTCGCCAATTTACAACTACTACAATCAGAAATATCATAACTTTTTAAAGGTCCTAATACTCTTATAGAAGCTAAAATTGCAAACAAAATATTAAAACATGACTTAAATAAGAATGTCACAAATAAAAATCAGAAGATGAACGATTCAAATAAAAAGATGATAAATCCGCACTCGAAGCTACAATTTTTGGTACTTTGAATTGATCCAAAATATAGAGTCCTCCTTACCTATGACCTATCCAAATCAGCCTTTGAGATCATGAGTCCTGAATATAATAATTGGATGAAGAAAAAGAGACTAAGTATCCAAATTCACATAATTGACTAACAAAAATAAGATTTAAAGTAAGACTCGGAATATAATAAATATTAGTAAGAGATAAATAGGAAGTAACACTTAAACCAACAACTACTAATAATATGGAAGTACCATCAATAGTTACAATATATATAGATGAACTAAGAGAAAAAGAAATAAAAAATGATAAATTAAGTGACATGTAATGGGAGGCACCAAAGTCCAAAACCCACAAGGATAAAGATATACCTGAAATACCAAACGATGACAAATCTATATGAGAGGAAGTTGACATGGTATAGGGTTGTGAAGCAAGAAACCATTAAAATTGCTCAAACATATATGGATCTAAAGAGGGGGCAACCACTGCATTATTAGACTGAGATAGTCGATATAACAACTGTTATGATTGATTATCAGGTTTATATTGTAAGTGCCCCAGGTAAATTTTAATGTGATTAATCGAGTTAAGTTAGGCTCTACATTTTTTGTGTCTAAGTGTTCAAGGACTTAGGAACACAAGAAGTCGAGCAGAAAATACAACAGACGAGATGGATGACACGGGAAGCGAGTCAATGGGCTCGGTGCATTCGAGGGATGAGCAGCTACGGAAGAGTGTGTTTTTGGAGCGAGAAGGATGCGCGAGATGCTTCAGAGGGACAAAAAGCTGAAGAAAAAAATTGTACGAGGAGAGAAGGTCAGAGTTAGGTTCGGGTGAGTTCAACTTTGGATGACCAGAGAATCATCCAGGCCATCTAGGCGGAAGTCGAACAAGTCAACGTAAAGTTGACTTGTCCAATCACCTGGCCCAAGTCCAGACGCCCAAAGTCCTGGTGCAGAAAGGGCACCTTGGCCAGCCATTACTGTGAGGATGACATTGAAGTCCACATCAGCAACACTTCAGGCACCCGGACCAGTTCAGGTGCCCGGGAGTGGATAAAATTTTATCTAAGAGCCATTAAAGAGCTATTATGAAGGAGATAAAGTGCACCGCTAGGGGCGCTCAGACTCACTCCAGACGCCAGAGCTACCACTGTTAGAGTGTATACTAAAAGTCTAGCTTTTATAAATATTTATTTTTGAAATAAAAGAATCATATTGGTCAATATCTATATTTATTTATTAAATGTAATTGTTCAAATAATTTATATAGTAGACAATATGGTGTGTGGTGTCACACACAGAAGATCATGTTGTCATTTCTTTACAAATTAGAAACAGTTGTTCACAACTAAGATGGAAAGGAACAAATCATCGGAATAGTCGTAGTGTAATTAAGTATTAGTTTATCTTGATTAATAAATTACACTAGTACACTCCAAGTGTATTGAGTAGGACCATTTTAGGTAAGTTCTTTTTGTACTGACTTAATAAAAGAACTAGACCTTAGTTATTATGGAAGTGTGTGCTCTTAATCCTAATATAATAACAAGCACATATATTTAATATTTATTTCTTTGACTTATCAAAGGGTGAGGTTTAGCTCGATAAATCAATATGCCCGATAAGTTGAGAAATGATATTACTTATAGTGTGTGTTGTTGATTATAGAAGGAATCTGTGTCCTAGTTATCTAGGTTGAGAATGTCCCCAAGAGGAGCTCATAAGGATTGTCATGTTAACCCTGCAGGTGGACTTAGTCCGACATGACAATGAAGTTGAGTGGTACTATTCTTAGAGCTAGATATTAATTAAGTGAGTTGTCAGTAACTTACTTAATTAGTGGACATTCGTTATCTTAAACACAGGGAGACTAACACACTCATGATAAGAAAGAGCCCATAATGTAATTTGGGATTGGTGTGGTAGTTCGATAATAACTCTCTAGTGGAATGAGTTATTATGGATGAACTTGAGTTGTGTGTTCGGGGCGAACACGGGATACTCAAGCTCATCAGAAGGCCTAAATCAATTTCTCCTCTAGGTCTCTGTCGTAGCCTCATTATAACCTCAAGTCCATCCAAATGTAAGGCCCTTCTTGGTGTACAAGAAGGGGGCCGGTCCATTACTTGGTGACCAAGCAATGGCCGACCACATCCTCTTCTATAGGGGTCGACCCTATTGCTTGGTGGCCAAGCTAGTAGGGGTCGGCCACAATAATTCAAACAAGGAGGGTTGTTTTGAATTTTTAAAATCTTCTCTTTGTAGAAAAACTATAAGTTTTAAAAGAGAGATTTTAATTTTTAAAACTTTCATTATTTGAATTAGGCCACATGTTTTAGTAGAGAGTTTTAAAAATTTTAAAACTTTCTTTTTAACCATCCTCACGGTTTTAGAAAAAAAGGAAGAGAAGTTTTAAAAAAATAAAATTTTCTATTCATGTTAAAAAAGGAAATTTTTGAAGAGAAGTTTTAAATTTTAAAATATGATTTTAATTTTTAAAAGCTTTCCTTTTTAACATCCACTTTAGGAAAGAGAGCTTGTAAAATTTTATAAGAGGTTTTCTTCTTGTAAAAATTTTATAAAAATTTTCTTTTCTTCCTATAAGTGGTCGGTCACCTTGCTTGGTGCCCAAGCAAGGGGTCGGCCAAGATTAGATCCATTCAACCATTGATTTGGTGATTGGTTCAATCAAGAGGAAAGAAAAGGAAAAATTAAAAGGGAAAAGGAAAATTAGAGGAAGATTTTAATTTTTGTAAAAATTCTTCCCTTATTTGCCTTGGGCAACTAATATAAAAGAAGGGGTGAGGAGGCTTCATGAGATATAACTCTTATTCTCTTGCTTGGAGGATCTCTTGGTGGCCGACCCTCTCTCTTCTCCCTTTCCCTTTGCTCTCTTCTCCTTGGTGGTGATGGTGGCCCGATTTTAGAGGAAGAGGAAGAAAGCTTTTGGGTGGTGTTCATCTTGGAGGATCGTCGCCCACACGACGTCCAAGGCGAGGCGAGGAATACGGTAGAAGATCTCGAAGTCATTAGCATACAAAAAGAATGTATAATTAGCAATTATTTTCCGCATCATGCTAGTTATTTCTTTTTGTAAGAATTTCAAACACAAGAGGCATTAGATCTAGTTTTTCGAATTAGTTTTTCGAGTTTGTGTTTCCTTCTTTTTCGAATTTGTGATTCGATTGTTCTTTTTGGTTAACCTAGAGTTATTTAAGGAAATTAAATATTAGTTTTCCTTAAAAGACTTTGTCTAGGCGGTGGTGGTTGCTCCCATATCCAAGAAGGCCATGTGTCTCGCCATGCAGTCATGGAAGCCAATTTTAGAAATTAATATTTAATGGAATTAATAACATAGGTGGATTTGAATCAATAATGTTAAGTTCCGCTTGCGATTCAAATCTAAACCATTAAGAACAGATAAGTTAAATTTGGAATCAATGATGTTAAGTTCTGTTTGCGATTCCTAATTTAACTTCTAAAGAACACAATAGGTTATTTAAGGAAAGGTTCGACACTTGTACAAAAAATTTTTGTACAGTGGAACCGGTACGTTTTCCTAGGACTAACCAACAACCACATTAGCCAACGGTTAAATCTGACCAAAGGGCTATAAAAGGAGAGCTTGTTCTCCTGTTCAAGAACAACACTTGTATACAAATTTCTAATTTTTGTTTTTTTTTCTGAGTTGTTAATTGTTGTATGGGGCTTCTCTGCCTTTGATCTTGATTGAAGGAGTTTCGATAGTGCACTTCGCTTGTCTTGGACTAGTAACTTTCCCAGTTGCAAACCAAGTAAATTCGGTACCCTCATTTATTCTTTTATGCAATTTATTTCTATTAATTAACAAGTGTGTCTTAGTTAAAGTCAAAATAATGAGAGGTTTAATCTTAATTTCATGGAAATTCACCCCCTCTTGCAATCGTACTGAAACCAATAATTGGTATCAGAGCAAAGACGCTTCAGAAGGACTAATCGAAAAAGAAGGTTTGATATTTTATTAACTATCAAGTATGGTTTTGTAGTACCCATAGATCAACATGGAGTTGAAAAGGAGGAACACTATTAGACCAAGAAGAAGAAAGCAGACTTCGTGGCCAACAATAAAGTAGAGTTCCATCTGCTCAGAGTTTTGTCATCCCAAGAAGTCAGCCGCATCAGAACCTATGAGTCAACGAAATAACTCTAGGAGAAGTTCCTGGAATTGCATGAAGGAACCTTGGAGGCTAAGCTAGCAAGAAGAGATCTGCTTCGGAACCAACTGAGCAACCGTTGACTTGAAGAAGGGGAAACGATCGCTTAGCTACACGCATCAAAGAATTGATCATCAGAATCACCAATCTTGGAGAGATGGTAACAAATCGGGATTCTCTCCTCTACACTCTCAATGCCTTCCTAAGAACCCCCGACTGGACATCAATTGTAAATTTGTTCTACATCTCTAAGGGGTCTCGAGGTAAATACCTTAGAAAATCTATTTTCAACTTTAGAATTACACAAAACTCGATGTGTAGGTCTAAGAAATAAAAATGAGCCAACTCAAAACCTAGCTTTCAAAACTAAGAAGATCAAGTAAGAATCAGACTCTTCACTCGATACAGATCAAGAAGCATATATGGTAAAGAAATTCAAAAGGTCTTTTAGATCTAACAAATTTAATGAGTTGTAGACCAAGAAAAATTCAAGAGATAAAAGAAAGATTAGACACTACAACTGTATTGAAAAGGGGCATATCAAGGATGACTTCTCAAAGTTGAAAAAGAAGAAAAAAAATAAATGACCAAGTAAATCGAAGCACAAGAATCTAAAGGCAACGTGAGACAATTCATCAGAGTATGAACTGGAGGAGTATGTTGGACTATCTCTAATGACAAGTCACCAAAAGGAGAATATCAATGAAGGGGGAACTACATCTAAAGAAAATAGTAGTGAAGAGGAAGAATCTGACTTCAGATCAAACCTGGTAAGTGAGGCATGTCTTCTACCTCCTGATCAGTTATATTCTAGTATAAAATCAATGTCTAAATCTTTATGTAAGCTTAAATCTAATAATATAAATTTGAAAAAGGAAAATGTGAATTTGAAAATAATTTTTCTAAGGCGTGTCCACTAGAAGAATATGATAAAATCAAAAATGGAAATTAAAAATTAAAAGAACAAATATAATTACTGGAAAAGAATTATGCATGCTTAAATTCAAATTCTTTTTAAAATTTAAATCTTAGAAATCATGGTGGGCCTAACTGATATTTACGAAACCATAGGAGTCAAATCATAAAAGTATTAAGAAATGTAATACTAAGAAAATTTCTAATTACTCTAGTAAATAGGAACTTATATTGGGCTCCAAAAGGATGTCTAATCTAGATCTCCTTTAAATTAATAATAAATTTACTAAATTAGAGTTTTTATTTGACTAATTTGATAAGTTATTTTTAGTACAAACTTATTGTTTGAATTTTATTCTCAAAATTATTACTATGAAACTATATGTTTTTTTTGTAAGCATAAATATTTTCAAAATTTTCTGATTGATAAATACTTTTTAAAAATTAATTACCAAAAAACTAATTTTGAATATTAAAAATTCTTAAAAATTTAATTTTCAAAAAGTTTATGTATTAATTGAGTTATATCTGCTAAGATATATTTATATTTTTTGTTGAAATTTTTTTTTTGTTTCACAAATGAACAGTCTATTAGTATAAATATTTTCAGGATTTTTTTTGACAATTATATAATTTTTATGATTTTTTTATCAAAAAAAGTAATTTAAAGTTAAAAATTTTTTTAAGATGGATTTTTGAAAAACTTGATTTTTTTTAGCTAATTATCGTTGTATTTTGAATATTGATGAAAATTAGCCAGATTTTAGGATTTAAAAACTATTTTTAAATATTTAGTTTTTAAAGCAACCTTTTCTGTTTAAAATATTTTCTATGGTTAAAATACAAAATGTTCTATACTTGTGATTTTTTGCGAGTTCTCAAATTATTATGATTATATGTGACAAAATTTTTCAAGATTTTTTTACACTTTAAAATAATTTTTAAATTATTTTTTTTGAAAAATTTGGTTTTTAATATTTAGAAATTTGGATATTAGAAAAATACCTTTTGTAATTTTTTTTACCTTGATCACTGTTTCATTGACCCTTAGAAAAAAATTTAAAGTTTTTCTCTATTTATCTCTATTTTTTTTTATATAATCAAAGAAATTTACAAGGTTAAGGAGAAGTTAATTAATTATAATATTTTACTTGTACTTAATTGCATTATTTTACTTTTACTTAATTTATTGTTTGTTATTATCCTAACTTAACTTGGGTTGATGCACATCAAAAAGGGGATATTGCAAATACCCTAGATAAGTTTTAATGTGATCAATCGAGTTAAGTTAGACTCTGTATTTTTGATATATTGTATCTGTTAGGACCAAAAGTAGCTCGAGGGGGGGGGTGAATAGCTCGTCGCGTTCGCTCGTTGCTCGGCATTGCTCGTTCCTTCAAAGATGTGCAGCGAAAAATACAGAAACAAACACACAACGCTAACACGGTTGGTTTTACTTGGTATCCACCTCACAAGAGGTGACTAATCCAAGGATCCACACCAACACACACACCCTCCACTAAATAAAACTCTCCTTTATGGTAACTACCAAGGGCGGAGAAGCCCTACAAGACTCAATACAAGAAGAGAGGGAAAGGATACAAGAAATACAAGCTTACAAGCTTACAATGAGTATAAACCCTAACCCTAGCTTCTCTTCTTGGCTTTGATCCGCCTCTTGACTTGGAAAACTTCCAAGATCCTTTAAGAACTGACGATCTGAGCTTTGTGAGTGCTGTGGAGGAGCTGGCGAGAAGTCTGGAGTGAATCGGAGAAGAGATCCGAAGGCTATCAACGCCTACGCCAACGGTCGGATCCCGATCGATTCGAATATTCCCAATCGATCGGGAGGCTTTGGATCGATCCACGGATCAATCCAGCACTTGTGCTCGAAAGCGCTGGATCGATCCACGGATCGATCCGGCGCTTATCGCGCGAAGCAGCGTCCCAATCGATCCATCGATCGATTGAGACCTCGGATCGATCCACGGATCGATCCGAGGCTCTGATTTCGGAATGGCCGGATCGATCCATCGATCGATCCAGATCTGGATCGATCCATCGATCGATCCGACTGATTTTTGTCCAAAACCAAGCCCCAAACCTCCCAAACCAACATCCGGTCAACCTTGACTGTTGGTATGTCATGCCTAGCATCTAGTCACTCCCTTGACTGCTAGGACTCCCTTACCAAGTGTCCGGTCAATCCCTTTGACCCACTTGGACTTTTCTCTGTGCCAAGTATCCGGCCATCCTTTGACCTACTTGGACTTTTCTTTCATGCCAAGTATCCATCAATCCTTTGACCTACTTGGACTTCCAACACCAGATGTCCAATCATCCTTGATCCATCTGGATTTTCCCTTACGGCTTCACTCACGGGACTTTCACCTAGCTTCACTCACTAGGGTTTTCCATACGCCTAGCTTCCCTCACTGGGACTTTCACCTGGCTCCCCTCACCAGGATTTCCATCTGCCTAGCTTCACTCACTAGGACTTTCACCTGGCTTCACTCACCAGGATTTCCATCTGCCTAGCTTCACTCACTAGGACTTTCACCTGGCTTCACTCACCAGGATTTCCATCTGCCTGACTTCACTCACCAGGACTTTCACCTGGCTTCACTCACCAGGATTTCCATCTGCCTGGCTTCACTCACCAGGACTTTCATTTTGCCTAACATCCCAGTTAGGACTTCCCAGTCAAGTATCCGGTCAACCTTGACCTACTTGACTCTTCTTCAATCAATATCTTATTGTCAAACATCTAAACCCAAACCAAGACTCAGCTTGGTTACCCAGGTCAGCCTTGACCTGAGGGATATTGCACCAACAGTATCTAAGGGTGCAGAGACTTAAAAACATAAGAAGTCAAGCGGAAGATGTAGTAGACGAGAAGGATGACACGGGAAGCGAGTCGACGGGTTCGGTGCATCCGAAGGATGAGAAGATGTTGAAGAGTACACTAATAGAGCCAAAAGGATGCACACGGTGCCTCTGAGGGACAAGAAGCCAGAGCGAAAAACTACTCAAGGAGAGAATGCTAGAGTTGGATTCAGGTGAGCTCAATTCTGGATGGTCGGAGAATCACCCAAACGACCAGAGCGGAAGCTGGATAAGTCAACATGAAGTTGACTTGTCCAGACACCTAGACCAAGTCTAAGCGCTTGGACTCTAGGCGCTTGGACCACCCTGGTTCAGAAAGGGTGCCTCGACAAGTCGTTGCTACGAGGATGACGTCGAAGTCCACGTCAACAACACTCCATGTGCCTGGACTGATCCAGGCACCCGGGCGTGGATAAAATTTATCCAAGAGTCGTTAAAGAACCATTGCGAAGGAGATATAGTACACTGCTACAGGCGCCTGGACCAACTCCAAGCGCCCGGAGTTGCCACGTCAGCCAACGGTCAAATCTGACCAAAGGGCTATAGAAGAAGAGCTTGTTCTCCTATTTAAGAACAACACTTGTATACGAAATTTTAATTTCTGTTTTCATTTTTCTGAGTTGTTAATCATTGTACAGGGCTTCTCCGCCTCTGATATTGATTGAAAAAGGAGTTTTGATAGTGTGCTACACTTATGTTGGACTAGTAACCTTCCCGATTGCAAACCAAGTAAATCTGGTAGCCTCGTTTATTCTTTTATGCAAGTTATTTCTATTAATTAACAAGTGTGTCTTAGTTAAAGTCAAAAGAATGAGAAGAGTTTAATCTTAATTTCAGGGCAATTTACCCCCTCTTGTCGACTGCACCCATGAAGCATTCTAATGTAGCAATGGTGCCTATTGAGGTCGTTGTTGCTAATTCTGTTGTTGCAGTGGTCATTTTTACTGCTGTGGTGGTTTACTTTTGTACAACAATAATGGACATTGAGACTTTCAGTGTCCCTTGTCTTTGCAATAAGTACACTTATCACTAAAAACCTTCGAAGTCAACTTGGTTATGAGGTGGAGGTTTCCATAGTGCTATAAAAACAGATGGTGTAGATAGTGCAAATAGTCTCCTTATCAACCTGAGACTTAAAACGAATCTTCTTAACTAGCAATTCATATACCATTGAATCAATAGAAGGGAGACAACTGGATGCAAAATTGTCCCACACAATTCTTTAAATTATCACGAAGAGACATCCAGAATTGGACCAAACGTTGTTCTTCTCTACGAGTGACATAAGTTGAAAATGTTCGCAATTCTGAAGATTCTGTGAGTGTCAACTGATTTTATAGTTCTGATATAGTAGAATAAAAATCTTGGACACCCATATTTTTTTATCGAAGTGCGTGAATATATGTTTCCAATTAATATTGTTTGGCAAAGTTATACTGCGTGTATAATCTTATCAGATGATCCCAAACCTCTTTAGCAATCTCATAGTTGGCCAACTGAGCATCAATGAAGTGTGTAATAGAATTATTGATCTATGTAATAATCTTCGCATTATCAACCTTCCAAACATCTAATGACTTTGTATAATCAGCAGCTTTGTTGTCTGTAGGTTTAACTTACACACTTGAAACGTATCCCCATAGAGATTTTTCCCACAATAAGTTTTTCATAACATATCCCTAAGATGAATAATTATCTCCATCCAGTTGGACACTAATCGATTGAAGTGAATCATCTGTTTGACCAGTCATGATGACAAAATAAATAATACTTATGAATAACCAAACAGTAAATAAAATCAAATTGATACGAAAATAAAAGAAATCCAATCAACAAGCTCAGAAGGAAAAATTGTAAGGACGCATCAAATTTTTTTTTTCATCAATACTTGCTCCATTTCATTACAATTACTAATTACGTCGGTGGTATTTAAAAAAGAATAAATTTTCCACATGACCACAAGTTTATGTTGTTATTTTAATGTTGTAGTAGAAATCCATCTTAATATAAAATGGATCAAGTTTATGTTGTTATTGTAGTAGAAATCCATCTTAATATAAAATGGATCGAGTTTATGTTGTTATTTTAATGTTGTAGTAGAAATCCATCTTAATATAAAATGACTGATCCAGTCTAAGGAAATTTTTTTATTGATTGCCAAATAAATCATAAAGTATTTGTAATGAAAATTTTATATTATTTTCTTCTAAAAGTGGATGGAAAAGAGAAAGTGATTAATAGAGTAAAAATCAACATGTGCATCTCACATTCTGCACACTTTTATGGTTATATCTAAAAGATTGAGCATGTTGTCCTCTTGTGAATAATGTAATTGATATCTATATTTAAATGTTTAATGTAATACGTTTTGAAATTAAGGACAATGTTAAATAATTAGAATTTATTAGTTAGAATGGAATCTTTTACATTTAATTTTTTAATTGATATTTATTAATTAAAATTATATACAATAATGAAATATTTTATATTCAAATTCTGATCATTAAAATTTATCATGAAATTAATTACTGACGGATATAAAAATATGGATGTCCTACTTTTTTTTATATATATAAAGAATTACTGTTTTAGGATAAATGTCTATTATAAGTTACTTCCTTTTCTAAAATTCTTTTTGAGAAACGTGCGAGACCGTTAAACTGACAGCTGATGGAATAAAAGTTTGAGCACATAGGTTGATTGAACTAATGATACATTAGAAAAAAAATTTTAATCATAATTTGAATTTTACATACCATTTTTATTTATAAAAAATTTTATTTCTATTCTTTGCATGTAAAGCTTTATTTACTTCAATTCTCTCATACAAATATTATGACATAATTACTCCTCAAATTTTTTAGGTACAAAAGACCCAAAAATAAGTATAATAAATTCAATACTTTACATTAGAATAGAGTATATTTTCTATTAAATTGAGCATATTTTTTTTCCTGTTTCCTAAACCCTAAAAATGAGTATAATTTCTATTAAATTCAGCATTTTAAACTAGAATCGAGTATATTTTCTATTAAATTGAGTACAACGTTTTTCCTATTTAATATAATTCCTCCTAAATTCAGTACCATTTGAAAAAAATCTAGTATATTTTTCATCCAATTGAGTATCATTTAAAGAAAATCTAACATATTTTTCATCCAATTAAGTACCATTTAAAGAAAATCTAGTATATTTTCCATTCAATTGAGGTGAAAAAAGAATCGTACTCAATTTGATAGAAAAATATACTCGATTCTAGTTTAATGTACTGAATTTAAGAGGATTTATACTCATTTTTAGATTTTTTATATTTAAAATATCAGGGACAATTAGGTAAGTATATTAGACTAGGGAGTAAAAATAAAGTTTTTTTCCAATGGGGAGTACATGCAAAGTTGTGTTTACCAATGAGGACTGCATGCAAATTTATCCTTAAACTAACCATAAGAATAAATATGTTTTTTTTTGTAATATTCATTATCTTGACCAGGAGATCACAACTACAACCGTAAGTGTATTTTTTATAAATTTTAAATTTTGTCCAAATAATTTTAAAAATAGATTAATTTTATTTTAAATTTCTATATTAGATAAATTCTTATCATAATTTAATTAAAAATTATTACATTAGTTATAAATAAAGTTACATGGTAGATTTTTCAACAATTTACCAAAGGCTCAAGCGAATTTACAAATTGCCCAAAAAATATATATATATTATATGTTAATATTTATTAAAAGACACACTTAATTTTTTATTCTTTCCATTCCGCCCCTCTAACTTTTCTTTCTTCTCTTTCCTCTTTTCTATACATGTAACTTGTCTTTTCTTTCCTCGTCTCTCTTCTCTTTCCTCTTTTTTGCATACATGCATAGTGTGGATATGCTATGATTCATATCAGACTCATAAGATTTAGGGTTTGTTGATTCTTTCAATAACATTTTAACATATCTAGAGAAGCTAAAATAAGCAAGGGAGTCCACTGTTGGACTCCTTACAACCTCAAAAATCCACATAACCTGAAATGATTACAATCTGAGGTCTTTAGCTTTATTAGTGAGTTTTGATCGGAATCCACTAAGAAACCTAAACGAATTTGATTTGACCTATTTTAGATCCTATAAATTTCTAAGATTGCAAAGAGTCCAGTGGTACTCTCCATTACTTATTTCAGCTTTTTGGAATGTGTTAAAATGCTATTTGAAAAATCAGTGAAAACATAAACCCTGTGGACCTAATATGATTCATATCGAACCCATAGGGTTTAGAGTTTAGCTGATTCTTTTCATAATATTTTAATACCTCCGGAAGTTAAAATAAGCAATGAAGGGAATCACTGGACTTCTTGCAGCCTCAGAAATCCACAAGACCTAAAATGAGTTCAATCAGACCTATCTAGGTCCATTAGTGGATTTCAGTCAAAATCCACTAATCGACTTATATACCTCAGATTGCAACCATTTTAGGTCCTGTGGATTTCTGAGACTACAAGAAGTACAACGGTACCCTCCATTCCTTATTTCAGCTTCTCTGAAGGTATTAAAATGTTATTTAAAGAATTAATGAAAACCTAAACCCCATGGGCCTAATATAGAATCATAGCAAGCCCACGTTAGGTTTAGGTTTTCGTTAATTCTTTCGATTATATTTTAACACATTCAAAGAAGTTGAAATAAGAAATGAAGAACATAGTTGGACTCATTGCAGTCTCAAAAAAATATAGGACCAGAAATAATTACAATTTAAAGTCTCTAGGTCGATCAGTGGATTTTGACTGAAACTTATTAATGGACCTAGATAGGTCCGATTAGACTTATTTTAGGTCTTGTGGATTTATGATATTGCAAGGAGTCTAATAGTGCATTCTATTGCTTATTTTAGTTTCTCTGGAAGTGTTAAAATATTGTTGGAAGAATCATGCCTATGTTATCCATGCATGCAAAAGAGAGAGCAAAGAGAAAGAGAAAAGAGGTTGCATGTATAGAAGAGAGTAAAGAGAAGAGAGAAAGACTCGAGGGGTAGGATGGGAATAGTAGAAAATTGAGTATGTCTTTGGTAAATACCAATGTATAGTGTGCCTTTGATTAATTCGTAAATCTACTCGTGTTCTTTAATAAAGGATAGTGCTAAATGATTAAAATATGACCAACTAAAATGGACTTTTTCATAATTTTTAGGGTTCAAGCAATGTCATATTTTGTGAGTTAATTATATCATTTCCCACATATTTTCATATTTAATTTTTAAAAATTATCTCTATCTACATTAATGATTAATTGCATTTCCAATATGACATGCATTGATTAAATTCTTTATGAATATATAATCTAAAGATAGTCGGGTTACAAATCAATTAGATCAGTTTGATTCTTAACTCCATATGAGTTCTTGTATTCACTTATTATGTTCAGTTTGATCATTACCAAAACTATAAATTATTTTTTTAATAATTTTCGCCTTTTGGTATTGTCAAAACTTATGCAAGAAGATCTTTATAAACTGAACTGAATAAATATTGAACTAACATAAATCATATTTTTATTCATAGCGCAGAAGAACAGAGCAACACTATAATGTAAACCTAAAATAAAATCACTGTGTAGAAGAGCTATCGGAAATCACAATCACAAAGATAGATTTACGAGCAACTTCTTCTTTCACGTATTCTTAAAACAACTCATACGTCTTTGGCAGAGGAAATTCCTTCAGTAACATATCCTTGACGTATTCCTATATAACGTCTTTGCAACTCCTAATCATAAACTCCTTCATCTCGTTCTTCAAATCTTTCATTTCCCCCGTCAACTTCTTTGTTTCTCCCTGAGATTAACATACAACGCTTCCATGCTTTTAGGTGATGGAGGAAAGGACCACTCGTTGTTTCAAATTTTCTTGATCGATGTTTTTTGTGCCATTATCGTATAGGCAAATGGTAAGATGATGATTTGGTTTAGTTTGTGTAAATAAGATTAATATCCGACCATTAATTTACAAGGTGACACTTTGCGTTCTCTAATCAATCCATATTTTCCAGAAATAATGGAATCGAACCCTAGTTATTAATATTAATTAAGTATACCACATCGGATTAACTTTTTAATTTAATTTTAAAAAATAAATAAAACGTAGGACATATTAAACATAAAAATTTGAATAAATTAAAACATAGTTAAATGTTATTAACAATTTCCAATAAATTTTTCAGCTGATTTTAACAATTCCCAAGAAAGTAAAAGGCAGGAATAGTTAGTAATTTAATTAAAAGTTAATTAGTAATTTGTTATATGTAAATATCATTAATATGTAAATCTAGATGACTAGAGTAGGACAGCTAGAAAATGAATATAAAAGTTTAACTAATATATGCCATTTTAGAAATAAAATTAATTGATAATTTTTAAAAATTAAATATGAAAATATATGGAAAATAATATAATCCATATCCTTAATAATAATTCTAAAAATTATAAAAAAATTTATCCTAACTAATTAAATTCTAGCCATTTAATATTGTCCATCATTAATAATACCTAATTAGTTTCCTGGTTGGTCAGAACTATCTAGATTTATCCTTTGATAAATTACAGTAGAGTTTTAAAATAATATAATTTATTTTAGCTCAAATTATATTATTTTTATTTAATTTTAAAATTTTAGGAAAGTATTAAAACCAATCTAATTAAAAAATAATTATATACCAATTTTATGATCGCCACAATCATTTAACCGGTCAAATTGTCTTATCAAAACTACCAAATTTTAACGGGTCAAAACTTTTGCTTTTATATATTTATATAACTTTATGTTTATTTTTTTTACTTTTAAAAATATTATTAAATATTTATAACGCTCGGCGAATGGTGATGATTATGCGTTCTGCGTCCGCTCACTGCTCTGTTTGACTTAGACGATTCCAAAGGCGTTAAGGGCACCGACACCTGTCTCTCCGTCAAGCGCGGTGTTTATGTGGTTCAGTTAGAAAGCATGTCCATCACCGACGCCTAAAGTCTCTCATCTCATCGCCCGTGTCGACTGTCTCCGTTGGCGAGGAGAGTACTAGAGGAAGCAGATTTGCTTCAGCCCTGATCTCCTTGGTTTCGATTTGTCATGGCGCACGAGGATCTTCCGATTCCGATCTACTCGTCCTTGGAGCCCGTCTACGGCGAGGGGTCGCTGCTCGAGGAGGCGCAGTTCCGATTCAAAGCCGTAAAGGCCAAGTTCGTCGAGCTCTTCGGCCAAGAGCCACAAGTCTACGCTCGGTCGCCAGGTGAAGTTGTTGCCTTTCTCTAATTTCTTCGCTTCGCTAAGTCGACGGCCACTCTGAACTGACGTAGGATTTTTTTTTTCAGTATTATATGATTACTTTCATGCTCGGTTTGTAGGTAGGGTTAATCTAATCGGTGAGCACATTGATTACGAGGGGTATTCGGTGCTTCCGATGGCTATCCGTCAGGATACAATCATCGGCATTAGGAAGCGTGATGCGGGAGAGTCGAGCAAAGAGGTTCGGATCGGGAATGTGAATCCTAAATATCCCGTGTGCACCTACCCTGCTGATTCCGACCAGGTATCTCGCCTTCGCTTGGATGTTATTCTCCTACCGCTGATAGTTATCGTGAGGAAAATGAATGAAGGTGTTCTTTATAAATCAGGAACTTGATTTGAAGAATCATAAATGGGGCCATTATTTTATATGTGGGTAAGAAATTATTCCTTTTGCTTTAATTGAGACAAGTTATGCCGTATCTCTTTTTGCGTCACTTTAACAATTTTGTTCTTCTCTGCTAAATAATGCTTCGATCCTTTACTGAGAGTCTCCTTTAACTTCATTGTTGTGCCATTTATGTTGATTTTAGTGATTAGTAGGTGACGAGAACAAATTGAGAACTTCAAACCCTTCTATGCTGTAAGAACTCTTCTTATGATGCAGGGAGCAAATATATCATATTGCATTTCGGAGAAGTCTTATATATATAAGATTTAATAGACAGGATGAGAATGATCTTGTGCTTTAGTGACTGTAGGTAGATAATAATCCAACTATGTTTTTTTTGTTGTAATTCACAAGCCGTAGTAGCCTGAATTATTACTTAGAAATCCATGCTGAAAAGTAGACTGGGTGGTTAGAATGGTTTCTCCTGGATGGTTGGTTTGTTTCTAGATGGTGAGGGGACACCACCATATAGTAAAATCTTATCAGGCTAATTGGACGTGGAGGTAATTGACTCAAGGACCTCTCTTTGATATTTTGTTCATGTTAAGATAATTTAAATAATGGTTTTGGACTTTTGGTGACGAGGAACACGATAACAATTTACATATGGTTTTGGTGATGAGTTTTTGTGAGTGTTGAAGACATAAAATCTATCTGCTGGCTAAATGTTGTGAATTTTTAGCTGGATGTGAATGAAATGAATAGAGTAAATAAAAAATTGGGCAATGGAACTAAAAGGTTGACGATGAATAAGGAAGAGGGTTTGACAAAGTGGTAGAAGAAGAACAATATGAATAAAGGAGAAATTGCAAGCAGGAATCAAGATAGTATCTGATCTTGTCCAAAAATCGTGAAGAAGGATGGCTGGGGATGTGGCTCCTCTGTTGACCTCGTGAAGACTCCGCTCCGATTTACAAGACACAGCACGTCAGTGCCGGGTCAGGGAAGGGGTCCCCGGCGTTGGCTGTCCAACGCTCAAGTCAGTCATCCGAATAGTAGAAAGAAAGCGGAACAACGTAGTAGAAGTGAAAGCACAAGCGTAAATAACGAATAACACATACCTTCGCCGATGCATGGACCCCCTTTATATAGTGCTACAATAGGCGACGTGCACACTCCTCTAGGCGTGGGCACGTTTTCCCAAGTGTCATATGAAAGGACATGTCAGAAAAGTGTTTCTGACACCATGCCTTAAAAACAGGGCATGCAAACATGACAGTAGAAGCTTCTGTCATACGATTTGTCTATTGACCATGCCCTGTTGTCAGCGGCATTACCTCCCAAAGGGATATTAAAAGATATGGGAGGTCGGGACTCCATGCCCGGTCGATCTCAGCTGCTTTTCTTCATAGTAGCTCGGTTCGGCAGATTGTTTCTTGCTCGACCGGGCATGAGCTCCGGTAGGCTTGGCACTCGCCTGGTCAATTGTGAGCCTCTGACATTCTTTTTGTACTGACCCCAGCCGGACGAGTGATCTGCTTCGATGAGCTTCCTGGCCGATCAGGCCTGACCGACCGTTGAAGTCGACCTCCTTTCGGCCCACTTTTGGTGAGCCCGTTGGTTCTCTGGCATTGACCGTCCTGACTTTGATCTCCACGTCGGCTGCTATCTTCGCCCTTGACCCACGCTTGGTGGCCCCCTTTATCGCCGCATCAGTATCCTTTGTGAGTAGGTTTTTTCTTGCAAATTACAGTGTTGTTTAGCACTTGTAATGTGCCATAGGTATAATTGTTGCTGCACAACCATCTATAAGTTACTTGTACATTCTTTGGTTACTGCAAATGACTCATTCTCCATATTCCCAAACACTGTCTCAGGCTTGCAATTTATTCACCTGATTTAATACCTTTGTTAGCAAAACTTCTCCTTATATATATATATATATATATATATATATATATATATATATATATATATATATATATATATATATATCTGTGGCGACTCTTGACGACTCTCTATATAGAGATTTGATATCCTGCACGGCCGGTTGGTGGGTGACGCATGAGCGAGTCTTAGTGAATCCGGGCGCTCAGACCATGCTCGGGTGCCCCGAGTGGATTTCTCCTGCATGACCCTTCGTCGGGCGACTCTTTATATAGAAATTTGATATCCTGCACGGTCGGTCGGTGGGCGACGCATGGGCGAGTCTCAGTGAATCCGGGCGCCCTGATTCACTAAGAGTCACCTAGTGTCGCCCACCGAACGACTGTGTATATATATATATATATATATATATATATATATATATATATATATATATATATATATATATATATATATATATATATATATATATGAATGATGTTAATCTTGCTTTTCATCATTTGGTTTAATAAGTCAGATTGAACTCATTACCATATTGTCTTGCCATGCATGCACATAATATGATGGTATGACAGTCTCTATTCATGACTTGCTATGCTTGAACATAAATTATCCTTTATTTGAAAGTGATGGCTTTTTTAGCCTGTACTGAGACTTTATTCAATATCTTGATTAAATTTTTGCTTGCAGATACAAAGGCATATATGTGTTTGCTAAATCAAAAGGAGCAGATGTTGGTCTACCTGTTGGTCTTGATGTAGTTGTTAGCGGGACTGTGCCAACAGGTGCTATACCCTGTCAATTTCTTAGTTTCATATATATTCTAAGATTGTGAAATTTTATTTGTCAATGCCATACAGGTTCAGGTCTTTCAAGCTCTGCAGCATTAGTCTGTTCAGCAACAATTGCTATAATGGCTGTTCTTGATAAGAATTTTCCAAAGGTAGTTCACCAATTACTATCGTTGATTTAGTCTGAATTATATCTTTTTTTTGGCATTGAGCTGCTTCAATAAAGAAATTTTGTTTCCCTGGTTATTCCAATTATTTTTATCTTGGTGTTATGTGGGTGCTGAGTTTGCATAGGTTTGTAGCCATGCATGTGGGAATGTTGTCTTTACTCTTTACAGTTGTATGGTTGAGGCATCATCATCTTTCCGACATTAACTTGCAAACGGTTACATTGTTGTGCCTGCAAAACTTGAATTTCAACTATTATTTGTCTTCCACCACCCACTGTTTTAATAACAACAAAAATGTTATACTCTTTCCAAGTCATCAATCATACAAAAATATATTATTAATTTGTTTGATTTTTCCATCTTAGTTTATGACCAAGCACAAATTAATGTCATATTTAATGCACAGAGTATTTGTGAGTGAGATAGTTATGGTATTAAGTAGATATTGGTTATGAATATGTTGAACTTTATACTTTATACACATTTATCTTATCTAAATCTTGCAGAAAGAGATTGCTCAACTTACATGTGAATGTGAGCGTTACATTGGAACACAATCTGGAGGTATGGATCAGGTAAATTCTATGTGGATATTTCCTTTATGCATTTGTACACAGTTCATCAGGTAGCACTCTCTGAAGTTTAAGTTATCCATGCATGGTATAGACTAATCTTATTTAGCAGTGCTCTGTGAATCATAAAGTTCACACAAACTCAAATTTTGCGCCAGATTGAACATCTATTGTGCTTGAAATATTTCCTATTACATAGCAATGCAATGCTCCTTGTTTTCATCTTGTAAAGATTAATGCTACAAAAACACATTTTGGATCATGAAAGATTCTATGGTCAGATCATGTTGGTGGGTGGAGATTTTTTTCCTTTTGGGGGTGGGATGACTTTGTGCCGAATAGAGGAAATAGGTTGAGATGCTCTGCCTCTGGACATGTTTATAAACGACTAAGAAATTCTATAGTTAGAAAAAATCCTATGGTCTGATAATGTTGGTGGGTGGAAGTTTTTTTCCTTTTAGGGCGGTGGTGACTTTGTGTTGAATATAGAAGGTTGAGATGCTTTGGACATGTTTATAAATGACTAAGAAATTCTATTGTTAGAAAAGTTGAATGTATGAGTCTGGAAGGTGAGGGATAAATGTAGATGGAGAACAAAGGAAATATTTGTTAATGTAATGAAAAAGTGATTTGATAGTCTGAATATTATTAGTTATACTACCTTGCATAGAATTTAATGGGCATTAACATTCACGTAGCTTGCTCCAATTTGTTAGGACAAAGATAGCTTGATGATGATTTACGCTTTAGCATCTTGATCAAGATCTGCACACATTCCTGGACTTTCCGGTGCATGAATGATGAATCTTTACTTTTCTTTTGATTTGCCAAAATAATAATAATGAAAGTTATTACTTGTAGAATAATAACATAAAGTAACTATTTTTAAAAAATATGGTTACTTACATTCTAGAACCTTAGCATCCCACAATTTGAGCCTTTGATATGATACTATAGACCCTTCATCGCAGGATAGTTTTCCTGATGGGTTGACTTCATACAAGACAACTTGAACCTTGTAAATGATTTGATATTTCCTTTAATCTGTGATTATTCCTTGCAAGCACAGATGGAATTAAATTACATATTACCAACCTATTCCAAATTAAACAACAATGCATTAGGTGTTGAGGATTGTTTATGAATTTGGATAGGGATACCCATGGTCTTAGTTCCCACATCATAAATCTTAGTTCCCACATCATAACAACTTCAAATCCTCAATTTGCATGATAGTCATGTCTTGTTCTTCAGGGTCTGCTTAAATCCTTATTTCCCAATTTAAGCAAGGACATCCATAGATCCCAAACAGAAAAATCTGATTTCCCTTGTTAATTTTGCAGTGTTTGACTAAATTAATACAATTCAAAAGAAACAACTTATTTGACACTCTACTTTTCAAATTGAATGTGAATATGCATGTGGTTCAGCAAAGTCAAGATGGGGACTTTGTCTTATATGTCCATTCACCTTTATGTAAAAAAGATGTTTCCCTAGCTAATTCTGCAGGTAGGAATAGGATACAAGAAAAAGGAGAAATGTCTATGTTCAATGCTGGACTAGAAGAGATCAAGAATAGTGCATGGCGACCAAAAGAAACAAAAAATTGCATAGTTTTCATAAAAAGAGAAAACTTTCTTCCACATGTTCAATCTCTAGGTGAGTTGACTTCCAATTTTCCTGCTTGTCCTAATCAAGGTTTAAGTATCATTCCAAATGGGGAATCAGTCCCTAATATCATATTGATTTTTGGTGCATTTTGACACACTTCAAATTGTGTCAATATGAATTTTGATGAGTACCTTCCACTCAGTGTTTACTTTCAAAATTAATAATAAAGAAAATAGATAATTAATTGGGTTGAACGTTTACAAAACTATTTAAACAAATATAACAAGCATCTCAACTGTGTCATGTTTTGCAAAAAAATATCACAATAGTGTTGATTTGGCCTTGTCTAGAAGTAATTATGCCTTCATATAACTAACTAAAGTCTAAAACATTATTTCCAAAACTCCCTCTCAAAAACATACCACCATGGTTGTTGTAGTACTGTCTGATCTCTTAGTGCCAACATAGTGTTAGTTTCGGTTGGTGGGCAAAATGATAAGTTTCATCCTAGCAGACCACATTGCCATGAGATTTTAAACCATGGTGTTATTAACATAACATTAAGAACTAATTATTCTTACATGTTGATGTCTAACATAGAAGACATAGGTTACTATCGGTGACCATGATCTGGGTAAGTACACTGCATCCTCGTGATCTTGGTTTAAGGAGTTTTGAAGTTTAGGACAAGAAAAATGCTTATCTTGAGCAAATACTGTACTATCTTTGAAATTTATGATTAATTAATTTCCATGATTTAGAATAATGCATAAATTATTAAGTTCATTGGTGAGTCACCCTCCATGACAGAAAGTTAATTAACTTCTAATGTTAAGTTCATTTAATTTTTTTTCTAGCCATTTTCTGTGATAAAATTTTGATAACTTTGTTCTCATTTCAAGTATATCTATTGTTGATCAGTTGAAGTTGTTTTAAAGATTGAGGAACCTTTAGTTCATCTTTTGATTTCACTTATCTTTTCTGATTTTTTGTATTTGTTGTATTTCCATTTCTTTGTTCAATGGCGCAGCTCCTGTTTTTTACTTAAATCTAATGTGACAGGCAATATCTATCATGGCTAAAACTGGATATGCTGAGCTGATAGATTTTAATCCTATACGAGCTACTGATGTACAACTACCAGCTGGTGGAACTTTTGTAATTGCACATTCTCTTGCAGAATCGCAAAAAGCTGTGACTGCTGCAACAAACTATAATAATCGTGTAGTAGAATGCCGCTTGGCAGCAGTATGTTTTTTTATTGTGTTTTTTTTTTCTGCCTTCTCTGCTACTTTTTTTTATGCTTCATTTCCTTCACCATCATTTCATGCTGATATCGAGTGATTGGGATCTATTCTTCACCTTGCATGAACCAAGTGCCTGATGTTGCAGTACCAGTTAATATAACCTTGTTAGTAAGAGAGCATTGTGCCCCAGCAGTGCAAGACCTGAAAATTTTCAAATTCTGCATTTAGCATGACAAGAATCACCAAGTAACATGGCTTAGATCTGCAAATCGTGTATTTTCAAGGATATGTTGCACTAGTAGGTCATGGTTTGAAGTTTGGATGCTGGTACTGATTTTAGTAGAGGTAAGAATGGTTCCATACCAATGCTGACCTGGCACAGAAGTGTAAAGGGAGAATGAGATGCAAAGAAGCAAATAGATGAGACAGCTAGACTTTGTCAATCTAAATCCAGCAGTTGTGTCCTAGCAATATTGTGATATCTTGCATGATATGGGCAAGCCGACTGAAATTTAAAATCTTGATAAACTCCAATGATATAGTTAGCTTTGATGTTATGATACTTTATCAATATTATGTCTCTAATTTTAGGATCCTTAGGATGAATTATTAAATTGCGGATTGTCAATAAAATATCTATGGCTTAATTAATTCAAAATAAAAATTTATGATTTAGATTTTATATTGTTTTTTTCTAAACAAAAGACAATGCTGCTCAAAATTTAAGTTATTGTCCTAGAGGTTATAAGATTATTCATTTGATTATTCAGTCAAAATAACTAAAATGTCTCTACTTCACTATTTATAATGTCTTTGTTATGATTAAAAACTCTCACTTGCAAAAAAAAAAAATAAATAAATAAAGAAACAATATATTGAAGTGTCATGTTGTGCTGTTTAATTCTCAGCATTACTGTTTCATTTTCATCTTTCGATCCAAACTTGGTCATGTTTTTTCAGATTGTCCTTGCCATAAAGTTAGGGATGAGTGCAAATGATGCCATCTCCAAAGTCAAAACACTGTCTGATGTGGAGGGATTATGTGCATCCTTTGCTGGTGATCATGGATCTTCAGACCCTGGTTTTGCTGTTAAGGTTGGTTCTTGCTAAATTATTAACTTTTATTAAAATTTCCATATTAGAGACTTTATTTTACTGTTTCCTTTATTTAAGCTTTCAAGTGCTTGGATTTTCCCTTTTAAAGTTTTTAACTTTTAACTGCTGTTCTTGGATTAGTAAATGTGAGTTGCATAATCTATAGACTTTCTGTATATTCAACAGTTCAAAATATCCCTTTCGGTTGCCCAGACTAAAAATGGGATCATAAGATCAAATATTTTAATCCTGGTGTATAGGTACCTGATTAGATATAATTTGAATGGTACTGCTAAATGCTGAATATGCTACATGCTTCAAAGCTAAAGACTAAAATTTATGTACTTCCAAGCTACAAGACTAAAATTTATGTCCAAAATGAAAGACTACTTGATGCTGTATAGATGTTCTACTGCCTGAGAAACCAAAGAGCTGTCACTGGTTATAGAAAGTGCATGAAATGTTGTTCCTTGTTTGAGAATATAACATTAAGCTACAGAAATTTCTGAACAACAGAAGCTCTTATAATGCTTTTGCATGTTTTCTTGATTATGTACATAATAAATATAACCTCTCATTCACATTTCAGGAGACTTGGGTCTTTGTTTTTAAGAATCCTGCACTTGTTTTAGAATTTTTTTGTAGCATTTTGTGAGGAGCTTAATGACAATGAAATGATGTAATGTGAGATACTGCTGTTGTTGGTGCAACATCCCTCAGGTCAAGGTTGACCTGGGTGACCAAGCTGAGTCTTGGTTTGAGTTTAGATGTTTGACAATAAGAAATTGATTAAAGAAGAGTCAAGTAGGTCAAGGTTGACCGGATACTTGACAGGGAAGTCCTAGTGAGTGAAGCTAGGTGAAAGTCCTGGTGAGTGAAGCCAGGCAGAGTGAAAGTCCTGGTGAGTGAAACCAGGTGAAAACCCTAGTGAGTGAAGCTAGGTGAAAGTCCTGGTGAGTGAAACCAGGTGAAAACCCTAGTGAGTGAAGCTAGGTGAAAGTCCTGGTGAGTGAAGCCAGGCAGAAGGAAAACCCTAGTGAGTGAAGCCAGGTGAAAGCCCTAGTGAGTGAAGCTAGGCAGATGGAAAACCCTAGTGAGTGAAGCTAGGTGAAAGTCCTGGTGAGTGAAGCCAGGCAAGGGAAAATCCAGATGGATCAAGGATGATCGGACATCCGGTGTTGGGAAGTCCAAGTAGGTCGAAGGATTGATTGGATACTTGGCACGAGGAAATCTGATGGAAGTCGAAGGGTCGACGGACATCGATGGAAGTCCAAGTAGGTCGAGGAGTGACCGGATACTTGGCATGAATAGAAAAGTCTAAGTGGGTCAAGGATTGACCGGACACTGGTGGGAAGTCCTAGCAGTCGAAGGAGTGACGGATGCTGGGCGTGATGTACCAACAGTCGAGGTTGACCGGATGTTGGTTTGAGAGGCTTGGAACTTGGTTTTCGAAAGCCAAGTGTTGGATCGATCGATGGATCGATCAGAGCTGGATCGATCGGTGGATCGATCAGAGCCGGATCGATCGGTGGATCGATCCGGAGCTTCTGCGAGCAGAGCCTCGGATCGATCCGTGGATCGATCAGATGTTCCAATCGATCGGTGGATCGATTGGGACGCCGCTGCTTCGCGGCAGGCCGGATCGATCCGTGGATCGATCCAGCGAGTTTCCGGGGACTCGCCGGATCGATCCGTAGATCGATCCAAAGCCTCCCCGATCGATTGGGAACATTCGAATCGATCGGGATCCGACCGTTGGCGTCGATAAAGGCCGCAGGCGTTCATTTCCTTCGGCATCTCTTCTCCGATTCACTCCAGATTTCTCGCCAGCTCCTCCACAGCACTCACAAAGCTCAGATCGCCAGTTCTTGAAGGATCTTGGAAGTTTTCCAAGTCAAGAGGCGGATCAAAGCCAAGAAGAGAAGCTAGGGTTAGGGTTTATACTCATTGTAAGCTTGTATTTCTTGTATCCTTTCCCTCTCTTCTTGTATTGAGTCTTGTAGGGCTTCTCCGCCCTTGGTAGTTACCATAAAGGAGAGTTTTATTTAGTGGAGGGTGTGTGTTGGTGTGGATCCTTGGATTAGTCACCTCTTGTGAGGTGGATACCAAGTAAACCAACCGTGTTAGCGTTGTGTGATTGTTTCTTTGTATTTCCGCTGCACATCTTTGAAGGAACAAGCAACGCCGAGCAACGAGCGAACGCGACGAGCTATTCACCCCCCCCCCCTCTAGCTACTTTTGGTCCCAACAAGTGGTATCAGAGCGAGGCCACCGGAATCATCGCCGGAAGGGTCAAGCATAACAAGAAAAGCTAGAGGGTGAAGAAGTTGGAGCAAATTCTTCAAGTTCAAGACTTTATCAAGCTCAACTTCAAGATGCAATTCCAAGATGGACTTGGATTTGACACAAGGGTGGCTCCACCATACACTTCTACGAGTTTCGATTCTTGGAAATCAAGAATCGAAAATTTTCTTATGATGGAGATAGAGCAATGGTTTGCTCTAATGGAAGGTTTCGAGGCTCCAAGAAATTCAAAGGGCAAAGTTCTCAAGAAGAGCAAGTGGAGCAAGAGCAAGTCCAAAGGTGCGAGGCAAATGATAAAGTGACCAAGCTTTTGGTAAATTTATTGCCAAGCACCATCCTTTGCAAAATTGGAGAATTTGAAGATGCAAAGGAATTATGGAGCAAATTGGACAAGCTTCATGAAGAGATCCCCTCCACTGTACAAGAGCAAGAAGTATCCAGAGAGGGTGACTCTTTGGAGCAAGACCAAGAGGAGGGCTCCGAGGTTGAGAGATGCTCAACCTCCGAAGAAGAAATCCAAGAAGCTTCATCCTCAAGGGAATGAACGAAGGGAACAAGGAGGAGCATACTCCTTGTTTCATATTCAAGATGATGAAGCCTCCACCTCTAGGATCGAGGGGGAGCAACCTGGTGACGCCGGATCAAGAAGAAGGAGAAGCTTCACATCCGGGACAAGAGATGAAGAGATTGAAGAAGCTTCTACCTCCACGAGTCAAGAAAAATCAAATGGAGGAGAATCAAGATCGGATCAAGAGGAAGCTTCTACCTCCGGATCCAAAGGGAAAGATGCCACCCCTACAAGCAAAGGTATAAATATTTCAATTAAAAATAAAAATCATATTATATGCTTTGAGTGTAGGGAACATGGGCACTACAAGAGCAAGTGCCCTAAATTGGCCAAGAAGAAGGGCCAAGTGGCACAAAAGGGCAAGGCGAAGCCCAAGGAGACCATCCCCGGAATAAAAAGGAGCAAGGAGCACATTGTGTGCTTCTCTACAAAAAGGGCATTACCGAAGTCAATGCCCCAAGGGGAAGAAGATGGTCAAGGCTCAAGGAGGCATTCGTCAAGGGGGAGCCTCCAAGGTAAAGAAGAAGGTAACATTTATTGAGCCTACCCCTTTACATTATGGTAAAAAGCATGATAGTTCTAACTTATATCATTTTAATGCTATTTACCATGAAAATAGAAAGCATGATAGCGTTAAAGAAAAACATATAGCTTTTCATGCTAAAACTACTACACCTAAGGCTAGGAATGTAAGTAAAAGTCTAGGCAAGAACTCTAAGGATTGTATCTACAAGCCTAGGCACAAAAATGCTCATGAACTTAATGGAAAACCAAAAACTAAGGACTTAGTGATGGAAAATCAAGTCTTGAGGTCAAGACTTGATAAAATGGAAAAGACCCTAAAAAGGATGGAAAATATCCTATTAGGGCAAAATGAGCATAACCTAGGTTTAGGGGTACAAAAGTCATCCAATGGCCATAGAGGTTTGGGATACAAACCAAAGGCTAAGAAGGATGTGCCCTCTTACCATAGAGTTCCATATAGTTATGGAACAAACCCTAGGTCTAGTGGTCAAGCCAAAAATACTAGGGAAGTCATCCCTAAGAGTATTTTTGCAATAAATGTGACTAAGACTTCTAAGAAGTCTAAGAAAGTCACAAACAAGGTCACAAGGGAGGTTATCCCTAGAGTTGACCTAGAAAATGTGACCAAGGCTTCTAAGAAGCCCAACAAGGTCACTAGGAAGGTATCTAGGGAAGTTATCCCTAGTGAGTACCTAGAGCATCCAAGGAGCACCAATAGGTGTTGGGTTCCTAGGAGCATCTTCTCTACCCCATAGATGGGTTAGAGAGTGTCAACTCCGATTAGAAGGGTAGTTAACCCAACTTTGAGGAAATTGACACTCAAGGAGCATTTTCAAGGTTTTAGTTAACCTTTGAAAATGAAATGGACCTTTTGATTACTCCTTGAAAGAGTAAAATGTGCCTAATGGTGGAAGATTTGATTTTAATCTTAAAATGGCACAAATTGGGAAAACCTTGAGAAATACCAAGTTGGGATTTTGGTATTCTCTTGGAAATTTAAGGCAACCCGGGCCTTGATTTATGTAATCACTCTTGAGGAAAAATGGAATATGCCAACATTTGAGGACATGTTTATTTTCAAGTGTCATACATTAAATCAAGGAAATTAGAAATGCCAATTTAGGCTTTGGCATTCTCTTGTAGCACTTTAGGGCAATCTAGGTTTAAGTTGTAAGTTCAGCTAAGACTTTAAGGATACTTAGATAGTTAATCTAGGTATATTTTATTTATGCTAAATCTTGTCATGATTGTTTGCCCATCATATGCCATGACATCATGTCTATTTTTGAATTCATTGTTTTATTATGAAAACTCCAAAAATACCATGTCATGACATTCATACATCATGTAGTTATAGAATATTTTTCTTTTGAAAATTATTTTACTTTGATGTATGCCATAACATAATCATGCATTAAGTTTAATTCCTTGTAATTAAGGACGAATGGCATTTAACAATTATTGACAAGTGACATCCTAGGTGGATGTCTAATATCTCTAGAATGCCTAGATAGATATGCATGATCCCTAGATTAGGGAAAAATCAAAATCCCACATCTCACAAGGACTATAAGGTGACTTGTCCGTGTTTTAGTGTACATTAGATACAAGTGAGATGTTAGGAAGATGAACAAAACTCAAGATGTTGATTTAGTGCATTCTTTTGAGTTTTAGGTTCATCAAAACACATAGTTATGTGTTTTCCCATCATTGGGAAAGCTAATGTACAAGTCATGTGCATTATGCCCAAGGAACATGATGGGATATTGGTTTTGAAAATGTTTTAAAATGTTTTGGAAAACCTTGGTGAAGGCTATCTTTTGATAGTAATCACCATTGAATAGTTAGACACAAACTTGAAGAAAACACTAAAGTTTTTGCAAGTTTTCAAGTTTGTGTCAATCTTTGAAAATATGATGTATTTTCATAGAAAGCTATTTTTCCATGATTAAGTATGCCCTAAATAATGTCTACACGAAATTTCATGATTTTGGATTTTTGTAGAATTTTCTAGGGTTTCTGTCGACTGAAATGGAATTTCAGCAACTATCGAGCTCCGATCGATCCATGGATCGATTGAGTGCCGAATCGATCCGTGGATCGATTCGTGGATCATCCGGGAAGCTCACTGGATCGATCACCGATCGATCCGTAGTCTGAATTGATCGGTGGATCGATTCGAAAGGTTCAATCGATTGGAACCCAACTCCAATCGATCCAAGTTGCTGATTTTGGTGGGAAGGCTTGATTTCAGCATCTTTGAACCATCTTTAGTCTAGGTAACCATTCCAAACCCTAAAATACATTTGTATACATACAAAGGGTGTTTTCATGTTGAAAACAAGGATGGATTGGTTAAGGAAGGCTCATTCAAGTTTAGGTTGAGGTTTGTTTCAAATTTTGGTATTGAACCTCAAAACTTCTAAATTTGGGTTTCCTAAAGGTTTAGGGATTCCAAGTCATCGTTGGTGCAATGACGAAGTCACCACCATGTCTTTAGGGGGAGGGACTCTTTAAAGACATGAAAAATTACTTTTCATGAACCTTGGAAGGTGGTTAACCTTCTTTAAAGAAAATGCTCATGTATGAGCTTTTGAACTTGAAATGGGGAGTGGATATCCTCATTATTTCAAGTGGGAACTCAAGTGGTTAGATAATGCTCTAGGTTGGGTATTTGTCACATCGAGGGAGAAGTTAAGGATAAATGAAGGTATGGGACCTTCATTATCGTGTCGATCACAACGAGTGATGTTGTGAACAATGATGAGTAACTCTTCGGGAGAGTCGCCAACAAATGGATTTGTTGATGTGTACCCAAAATCGGGGTGGGTTGATGTGTGCCCAAAGATGGGTTGATGTGTGCCAATAGGGGAGAATGAAAGGACTTATGAATGAGTGTAAGTTAGGCTTTCATTACCTGGAGGAGTGTGCCCTCGTAGGGGAGAATGAAGAGCTTAATTTATATGTTCATTACCTAGTGGCATGAAGATGAGGCTATAGGATTAGCCTAACTTACGTGGTATTGTAAGTGTTATTGTGGTATTGTCAAACATCAAAAGGGGAGATTGTTGGTGCACATCCCTCGGTCAAGGTTGACCTGGGTGACCAAGCCGAGTCTTGGTTTGAGTTTAGATGTTCGATAATAAGAAATCGATTGAAGAAGAGTCAAGTAGGTCAAGGTGACCTGGCAGAAGGAAGTCCTAGTGAGTGAAGCTAGGTGAAAGTCCCGTGAGTGAAGTCGCAGAGTGAAAGTCCCGTGAGTGAAACCAGTGAAACCCTAGTGAGAAGCTAGGTGAAAGTCCCGGTGAGTGAAACCAGTGAAAACCCTAGTGAGTGAAGCTAGGTGAAAGTCCCGTGAGTGAAGCCAGTAGGAAAACCCTAGTGAGTGAAGCTGGGTGAAAGTCCCGTGAGTGAGCCGTGAAAGCCCTAGTGAGTGAAGCTAGGCGATGGAAAACCCAGTGAGTGAAGCTAGGTGAAAGTCCCGTGAGTGAAGCCGCGAGGGAAAATCCGGATGGATCGAGGATGATCGGACATCCGGTGTTGGGAAGTCCAAGTAGGTCGGATTGATGGATACTTGGCACGAGGAAATCTGAGATAGGTCAAAGGGATTGACGGACATCCGATGGAAGTCCAAGTAGGTCAGGGAGTGACCGGATACTTGCATGAATAGAAAGTCCAAGTGGGTCAAAGGGATTGACCGGACACTGTGGGAAGTCCTAGCAGTCAAAGGAGTGACCGGATGCTAGGCATGATGTACCAACAGGTCAAGGTTGACCGGATGTTGGTTTGAGAGGCTTGGAACTTGGTTTTGGGCAAAAACCAAGTGTTGGATCGATCAGTGGATCGATCCAGCTGGATCGATCAGTGGATCGATCCAGGCCTTCTCTAGCGAACAGAGAGCCTCTGGATCGATCAGATGTTCCAATCGATCGATGGACGCGGCTGCTTTGCGCGATAAGCGCTGGATCGATCCGTGGATCGATCCAGGCGTTTTTCCAGAGCACAGAGGCACTCTGGATCGATCCGTGGATCGATCCAAAGCCTCCCCGATCGATTGGGAATATTCGAATCGATCGGGATCCGACCGTTGGCGTCGATAAAGGCCGCAGGCGTTCATTTCCTTCGGCATCTCTTCTCCGATTCACTCCAGATTTCTCGCCAGCTCCTCCACAGCACTCACAAAGCTCAGATCGCCAGTTCTTGAAGGATCTTGGAAGTTTTCCAAGTCAAGAGGCGGATCAAAGCCAAGAAGAGAAGCTAGGGTTAGGGTTTATACTCATTGTAAGCTTGTAAGCTTGTATTTCTTGTATCCTTTCCCTCTCTTCTTGTATTGAGTCTTGTAGGGCTTCTCCGCCCTTGGTAGTTACCATAAAGGAGAGTTTTATTTAGTGGAGGGTGTGTGTGTTGGTGTGGATCCTTGGATTAGTCACCTCTTGTGAGGTGGATACCAAGTAAACCAACCGTGTTAGCGTTGTGTGATTGTTTCTTTGTATTTCCGCTGCACATCTTTGAAGGAACAAGCAACGCCGAGCAACGAGCGAACGCGACGAGCTATTCCCCCCCCCCCCCCCCCTCTAGCTACTTTTGGTCCTAACAGCTGTTTCTCTAGTACCTAATAGATCAAGAGATCTAGGCAATGTCATTGTTTAAAACAGGTCTATGTGATATCTGGTGGATTGATTGTGTTGAAACAATTGAGCTCATGTCCTTTTTTCCATATCTCTAGTTCTAGATGTCCTGGTCCAGTCTATGAGAGCAAGGGACTCGCTCCTAAATGGATACTTTTTGGAGTTGGCTCGGCCCATTTGGCTCCTTAATGTGTTGTATCATGCATTTTTCACTTTCAATAGCATATATCAGATGCTGATGATATTATACGAATACATGACCACAAATATTTATACTCACAATGGTTCGACAAGCTGGATGTGCCAATGTCATGAATCAGCCTCATTGAATTCATCCTACCATGAGTCGTAAGACCTACTCCACTAATGACTAGGTCAGAGAGATCATCTCCAAGTATGTTAGATACAAAAATCTTCAGTGTTCATTGTTTAAAATATGCTGAAGGATTATACTACCTATCACACCCATTTCTTGTGGTTATATTGCTTAAAAAGGCTTAAAATGTTGTTTCAATGCCCATGATGTTACCGTGGTGTTTCAGAGCTGGAGTTGTTTGCCTAAAGCATACTGTGTCATGGTTATAGACGGGAATGGAAAAGAGATTGTCCTTGGTTAAAATACATATCATCCTCGTTTTGTTTTATTTTATAATTCTCAGATTTAAATAGAACCCACATACACACTCTAGAGTCTTAACCGTTACCTTATGGGGGAAACCTATAGATTGTGTTTGTTCTTCCTTCCGTTGCTTATATTTAATATGTTTGTTATAAATAGATTTAACTTTTTCTTGTTACATTATATATTTGATTGTGATTATTCATCTTAGATAAGAATTTAGGTGTCTTTCTCTTTCCTATGTTCTATGAATAACTTGTATTCTTATAGTTATAAACTTCATGGACAAACATCAATCATTACTTAGAGAATAATTTGGACTGTGTTATGAGAAACATGCATTCCTGCAATGTATTTTCAGATCATTGAATCTGATATGTTATACCTAGAACAGTTCATATTTGCTTAGCTACTACCATGTAGTGATAAATTGCAAGAGAAGTATTTATTGAGTGCTCATACTTTGTATGAAGTTACATTTCATCAAATAAATAACCTTGAGGTCATAATGAAGAAAATTTCATTATAGTTATCACAAATTGCAATAACAAGGTCTAACATAATGTCTTTTGCCCATATGTGTTGTCCCTTTGATGATGTCTTATTGCAACAAAAGTATTTATAAATATTCAGTCATGTAATCGATGCACTTGTTAATGGTTACTTACAGTATTCTGTAGTGGATAACACATCTGTGTAACGCTAATATAAGGCATCTGGTAGTTGACTTTGTTTTTATTGTATATGGAATTGAGTATGCCCTCTTGTTTCTCCTCTTGTTTTTCTTTTCTCCTCCATTTCTCTCAACTCCTTATTGTTTCTAAGTTTTCTTTGCTTTTCTGATTCCTTATTTTCTCCTCTTTTCCTCCTCTCTATACTCCATACTTCATCGTTGTTAAGATGGCATGAAGTTATATTTCTTTGCCAATTATTATTTATTCTCTGATGGTTTACATGTAGTTCATTCCTTCATGTTCTTTCCATTAAACAGACACTCTTGAAGGAGGAGCCTTATACTGCAGAAGATATTGAAAAGATTGCAGGCGCTAGTCTTACATCCATTTTTGTGAATTCACCATCTTCATTGGATGTCCTGAACGCTGCTAAACATTTCAAAATTTTTCAGGTAGTTTTGTATTTTAGTTTCCCTTTTGCATCATTATAGTCTGATGAGCACACAAGTTGGTGCTAGAATATTAATCAAGTGTGATTATTCCTTATAGATAGTTAAACTAGTTGCTATCTCGAAGAGTTGGATACTTGGTGCCAACTAAAAAAATAAATAAATAAACTAGTTGTTATCTATGGAAAAATGGGAGAGATAAATTCCCAACTAGTTTCTAGTACAGCATATTTAGTGAGAGCCATTAATTTAGAGAGCTCTCCAAATTAGCACTTTATGCCCTTCACACATTAATTATTTAATTATTTCTTGGCTATATTACTTATTTTGTGATTACGTATGAGTTTGTCTTGAATGGCCTAGGACTTTGTTGTATCATTTACTGAGTGACCCTGATTTGCTAAATTCTTACTAGAATTAGCTGGATTCTACTTATACATTGCTAAGATGAAGAACAAAAGAGAGATCAACAATCAAAAGCCTATAAATTGAGAGGAGAATCCTGAGAGGTCGTTGCTCTGAAGAATGTTGCCACCACCGAACTTGTGCTGTTTGTTCATGATTTTGAAAGTGAAAACGATGATCACCATTTACATCTCCACATCCATAAAGGAGAACAATTGAAACAAAGTGGGAAAAACAAAAAAGGAAAAGAAACCAATAATTTTAAACAGCTGAAAGTCTGAAAATATCAGCAACAAATTCTCCTTGAGTGTCTAGTTATGTTTTTAGCTGTCTTAATTCCTTGAACCAGTAGTATTCCAGACAGGGTTTAGGGTTTCGTTCCGTGCCGGGCGGAACGGGCGAAACTTACCATTCCGCCCGAGCACCGAAATCGACATCAGAAGAGCAATGATTTCGGCGTGCATCAAGGAATCGTGTGCGCTCGTCGTCGGGAGACAGGAGGAGGAAGAAGAAAGAATGGATCTTTGGGATAGTTTACGGATCACTTACCTGAACATCTGCCTCAGTAAGGCCACTGGTGAAAGACCAGTAGGCGGCGGCGGCGGCGACGGCGAGGGGACGGCGGGGGCGAGGGGACAACGAGTCCTGTGTGAAGGGAGGCGGCGAATCGCGCATTGTGATGAGAAGAAAAAGTAGGGTTTTTAAAAACTTATAATTAGAATTTAAAATCGTTATTATATATATATATAATTTCAAATTAATTATTATATATATTATATAAATTATTAATTAATTAAATAAACAGTTAATTAATTAATATAATTATAATATATAATTTTATTTTGTTTTTTTTTATTAAAAATATAAAAAAATTAAAGTGAAAAAATAGATAATTTATAAATATATAGTTATATAATTTAAAAAAATTTTAAAATCAAACTTTAAATTATTTTTATAAATTAAAAATAGATTAAAATGTTATAAAAGTATTTAAAATAATTTTAAAAATTGATAAATAATTTTAAAAGTCTATAAATAATTATAAAATTTTAATTGTTAAAAAAATAAATAATATAACAATTCTCTCTATATAAAATATTTAATATAGATTATTTACAATATTTATAAACTATAATTATATAAATATATATATATTATATAAATTAATAATTAAATAAATTAAAATTTTATATAATTATTATAGATAATATATATATATTTATCTTAAAATAAAAGATTTAAAACCATAAATATTAAAGAAAATATTTTAAATTACGTATGCTTTATTTCGGAAGTTTTGATAAATATATGCTACCAAGTTACGTAAAGTTAATAAAACAACTTTTATATATATATATATATATATATATATATATATCGTATTGAAACCGTATCGGCACGGCACGATACAATACCGAAACTGTATCGTTCCGGTCTAGGACTAAAACCTCGGCACGGGTCGAGATTTTAAACCTTGATTCAAGATGATAACATTTATATAATCTTTCATCTTTGATACTGCTCACTGAAGCCTGTGAAACAAAGAAAGTCCTTTGTCATATTAGTTCGTATTAATTCCATTGAATGACCTTAATAGTTTTGGGATCGGCTATGATCTCATCCCTCCAGTGGGTACTATGCAAGACAATATCACTAATAATATTTAAATTTATTTTTTATCCCATTCTGTAATATTTTCTTTGGTCATATACCATATACGCTTTTCATTATAATACATTTTAAGTCTTCTAAATATAGAATCTATTGGTCATATTAAAATGTATATATCATCTCTTAATCTCTTAACCCGTTTTCATCTCTTTTTTATCACTTATTGGAGCCACAAATAATTTCTATCATTTCTTTTTTGGTAGTAACTTCACACATCTATTTTAATATTCTCATCACTGCTATATTAATGTGTTGCTATATTAGTGAGTTGTTTCTTAACAATCCAATGCCAATCTAAAGGATGATAGATTGTACCATATCACTCTTATAAAGTCAATTTTGCCTAAGGGAGAAGCAATTACACTAAACAAGTTCCTTTTGATCACTGATTCTTTCTTCTATTAATTATATCTGCATCAATAGCCTCATCAATATCCCTTTTGTTGAATAAAAGATCTGAGGTACCTAAAACTCTTACATAATCATGTTCATAAAACTAAGACAAAATACATTGCTGGTAAACCATATCACTTGGAAGTCAATGGGAATAAGGAACTAAGAAAGGGATTCCTTTGATTTCTTAAACATTTTATGACCAAGGACATTACCCAACTGAACTAAGGCTGAGTTTCAAGTTCCCTATTAAGTTTGTCTTACAACATTTTTCCCAATGTTGTTTACTCATTCATCAAACTACTTAATAATCACCTATTCAACAATAAGTTTAGGAGATTTTTTTTCCTTTTTGTTTTAATCCTCTTCCTCTTTCTTGTCTTCCTTCACCACCCTACTATGTACTCCATTCCTCTCTTCGTCTTCCTCCTGCTGCCCCCTAATGCCTTATTGCTCCTCCTCACGTACTTCTTCCACCCTTTCACCCACCTTCACACCTCCTGATCCTTTTTTTCCTTCTTCACCCTCCTCTCCATTTCATTCCTCTTCACCTGATCAGTCCTTATGGACAATGCTCTCTGGACAGGCACTGCAATCCTAGTCCTGCACCATGGTGCAGTGGAAAATGCACACTATTGATGTGCTAAACAAATGTGTACTTTTAGAGATTTATCTTTATTTAAGATGGATGCTGGTAAATAATCTGTCTGTATTATTTACAATAAGCATCGATAATCGAAGTTGGATATAAATAGTTTAGTGTAACTAATTCTAGGTTAGATGGCTGTCTTTGCTGAGTTTCTAGATATAAATTAAATTATCCCATACAGAATATTTTTTATGAAAACAAATTTAATTGATGTATCTTGACTGTATCATATATTTACAATTTTGGTCATGTCAATAGCATTATTTTCATCCATGCTTCATGTTTGTATGCCACTGCATTTTTAATTTTATTCTGAAAACCTCCTATGCATATTATGTTTTATAAGGATATTCCAACCAGATACTGCATGCAATCATTAGTAAGTTTTTGCCTTTGTTAATTCCATGCCTGTTATGTTCTCTTTTAATTGCTTGTATTTCTTCTCTTGCAATTAATTCCATAAAGGTTAACTTTGTGTAGTGCAATAGTGTGTGCCCAACCATTGTCAACTAGTTTGACCTTCGTTTACCCCTTGTGCCTAACATTTATTTCATTATTGTCCAGCGTGCCTTACATGTTTACTCTGAAGCAAAGCGTGTCCATTCTTTTAGGGATACTGTCTTATCTAAGCTCAGGTTAGTCCAACAAAGTGACAGTTTATAGCTTCATCTGCTTTCCTTATTATATTTTCTGTGCCACGCTTCATGAATGACTTAGACACTCATTTTCATTGTGGATTTATCTATACAGTTTATAAAGCTCTTTACTTCCTAATATTGTTTTTTTGTAAAATTTCACTCTCTAAATGATCCTATAAAATCTATATTACTCTTGCAAGAGAATTATTATAACAGATCAAGTAGGTTCTCCTCAGCTTGTTTGATAGTCCAAATAAGTTGAATGTTTGATATATTTTTCTGTAGTAGACCAATTTTTTCAGTAGCTAAGAGATACTATATAGTATATACTCATAAACTTAGTTTTTCAGCCACTTCACTTATAGCAAACACCTTGTGCATGAGTTATTGTGATCTCCAAAGAGAATAAGAAGATTCAGACCTAACATCTAGGATTGTGCAAAGATGTTATTATAGGTCTACACATGAGATTCAATTTTTAACCTTTTTGATATGCAAATCTAGGTGAATATGGTTCACTCGTCCATGAAGAACTTCATTTGGTAATCAACAATTTGTATCTAAGCTGCTAGGTTCCTCAGTACTGTATCTGAATTATAAATTGCTGTTATAGGACTAGAATAATCTGGATAGTAGTCCCTAGAACTTTCCAAGCTGATCCTATTTAATGTTGTATCTAGGTCCTACTAATGCATCAAATTAGTTTATGATGTTCATCTATTTCATGGTGAACAAAACAAGGCTTAGTGTTTCATCAAGTCATTCAATTTCTAACTATATCTTTCTGATTAAAATCTATTTAATGTTTTGCCAATTCTTCTGCAGTTTATTTGCAGATACTGATGACTCTACTTACCTTTTTGTCTGCTTTTCAGTGATGAAGACAAGCTTAAGAATTTGGGTGAATTAATGAATGACAGCCACTATAGCTGCAGTGTACTATACGAGTGCAGGTAGGAAGTCTATTCTTAATTTATATGTTTCTGTTACCTTAATGCATCACCTATTCCCTCAAAGTCAATCCGGGTAGGAGCTTGTCAATTGAACACCCATTTTAAAGATCTTTAGTTGCCGCCTAGTACCGGATATGAGAACCATCAATACCTAGCTATTTGTTTTGATTGCACATTATATACTAAAGAAGTCAGTATCTGAGCATTCATTTCTAGGATCATTTTTAAAACAGAAACCATTGTATAAAGAGAAGCAGGCTCTGCCTATGTTATTGAATATCAGTTAATTCTTGGGTTCCATTAGTGTCTTTATCAATTTTTAGATTGATGTAAGGTTTGGTCACTTAATTCAGCCACTGAGAAACTTATCAACTGAGTATTGACTGAGTGATTTACTACAATCAGCTGTCCGGAGTTGGAAGAGCTTGTAAAGATTTGTCGAGAAAATGGAGCACTTGGTGCAAGGCTCACAGGTGCTGGATGGGGAGGCTGTGCAGTTGCTTTGGTGAAAGAAAGTATTGTTCCTCAATTCATTCAAAATCTGAAGGTGAGCAATAAGTGGAAACAGTCAAATGCTCAATTCATGCTCATTAATAGAATAAATTGGCAATCATAATATTTTGTTCTACAATTTCCAAGAAAATTCCTCAAAGGGTCGTGCTTGTTCTTATACCTGGGCTATCTTATCTAGTGCATGCTCATACCTTTTTCAAGCAACATATATCCTTTATCTTATTGAAGAACTCTCTTCTCCGATTATTTGGGAAGGCCATTTTATTCTGTCAACGATTTGCATACAATTTATCTATAAATTGTATTAATTGTTAAATGCCACTTCTACTTCACCTTCACTTCTCAGCATTTTTGAACATGATTTAAGTTGGTTTCTAATACTTCTTGGTTAGTGGCATATTTTTGTAGTACATTCTGTTTATGTGCGTCATATGGTAATCTGATGATTTACTATGCTAAGATATATATATCCCAACTATTCATCTTTTATTAATACGCAATATGTACTTAGACTATTTGTTTTTTGACCTTTTTTTTTCCTGGAGCAGGGATCATTTTACAAGACGAGGGTTGAGAAAGGAATCATAACCAAGGATGATGTCGACCTTTATTTGTTTGCATCAAAGCCATCAAGCGGTGCAGCTATTTTCAAGTTCTAGGTTTTCTCCAGTTCTACTTTGCCAAGTAACTTAAGCTCCCCCCCTGCCCTTGCTAAAATCCAATTATCATTCGTTTTACAGAATCATGTTTTCCATCGTTTGCAAATTGTAATAACTGGAATTCCTGCAAGAAATTCCAAGCTCCTGTTGGCCGAAAGACATCCCTAAAATGTAATAATGACTAAATTTCATCAAGTTTCGATCCCCTAACCAACCTCTCATTCAGCCATTTGTCTCATTTTTTGTTGTTGTTGATTGATATCGTCCAAATGTCCATCCTTATGCAAATGTTTTTTTTCACGTTGTTAACCTCTTGGTTGGTTGGAATATGTTTGGCAGTATCATCCACTGCTGGGTGCTTTTCATACAAAGAACAAACTGCACCCAAAAGGCTGGATAACGGAGGAAGGTAATATTCAGTGGAGAGAAACAACACCACGGAACTATCTCTTCCCACATCGGATTCCGGCTCTGAAAAAAAAAATCAAAAATGCTGTCCTCACGTGAGCGCAGAATCATTCGATTTAATCGTCACACGAAGAAATGAGAATTAACTGGAATTTTATTTACTATGCTGTCCAGTGACCACGTTTATTATTCTACCATGTTGGCCAGATTTGCCTTAATTCTAATTTATTCATCTAAATACAACAGTCTCCTAATCAGCCCACAACTCCTGCAAGGATATCTCACTAAATACAACAGTTTGCTAATCGGCCCTCGATTCGACTTTCAGTGCTTCCCAAAGGTCTCTTCTAATCTCTATCTTTTTTTTTTTTTGTTTTTTAAATTTTAGTGAAATACTTCTTGATATGGAGAAAAGGTAAAGCGGTCACGAGGTTAAAGAAGGTCAATTGACAATAAGGTTGTAAATGAATCAAGCGTTCGTGAACAAGCTTGGTGTTCGGCTTGGTAAGAGCTTGTTTATGTTCGTTTAATATACATAAGATTAATTAAACAAACAAGCTTGAACAGCTCGTTAAGCTAAACAAACAAGCTTCAAAACATATGTGTTCAGCTCGTTAACGTTCATGAACAACGTTCGTGAACAATGTTCGTGAACAACGTTCGTGAACAATGTTCACGAACCATATTTATTAATAAAACTCTTTCAATATACTAAATAAATAATAAAATAAAATAAATAAATTTAAATTATCAATCTTAATAACTAATCAAACAATTAAAAGTTTCAAACAATCAAATAAACTTGAATTGAGAGCTTGATAACATCTAAACGAACCAAGCTCAAACCAAGCTCAAGCCAAGCTCGAACCAAGCCCAAGCCAAGCTCAAGCCAAGCTTGAATTGAGAGTGATCCGGCAGTAAGAATGGGGGACCCCATTTAGCAGAGTCAACGCCACGTGGAGGTCGAAAGGTAAAAGGCCAACCAGAAGCTTGGCCGAGCTGATTATGATGGTGACAACCGGCTGAAGCTTCCGAGCGGAAGCGATACACCCCGGCGGGGAGTCGGGGTTCCGACGCTCATGATGAACAGTATAGTAGTGCCGAGCGGATGGCCCGCTCGGCCGAAAGAATGAAGTATCAACACTGCGAACAGTCCCGAGCACGCGACCAGGAAGCTCCCGAGCGGATCAGCACATCCGACCGGTCGGACGTGAGGAAACCGCCGACCGGTCGGACGCTCGGCATGGAGACAAGGACAGAAACATCCTCTGACAGCAGGTGATACGCAGGATCTTAGGGCATGGGCTCACTGTCCCATCAGAGACGTGCTCGGACTGTAGCAGTAAGGGGTCAGGCAAGCTCATCTGACAAGCCCATACTAAGGTATGGCACAGAACACGTGTGCACCTCGGTATGAGTGCACATGCCTCTTCACAGCCCTATATAAGGGTCCTCACCCTTCGCCGGAGGTACGCTCTCTCGCATGTTGGAGCCTCATATCTGCTGTCTGCTTGCCTGACTTGAGCGTCGGAGGGTCGTCGCCGGGGACCCCTCCCCGGCCCGACTTCTGTGCAGGTTCGCCGGAGGTCGGTGCAGTTGGTCGGAGATAGAGGAGAGCGCCACGTGCCCAGCGTCCGTCGATTCAGCGACTCGGACAGGATCAAATTGGCGCCGTCTGTGGGAACGCGCCTGTATCCGAGTGGAATAGATGGACGAGGCTGGATGACCTCACACCGTGATGCTCCCCCAGGAGAAACTCGACGCTCTAATGGAGGCAAGAGCAGCTAAGCTCGTGGAGCAACAGAGACAAAAGGCTCAAGCTAAGCGGATATCCGAGCGACCCAGGAGGACCGACCGGAGAAACATTAAAAATGGAAGCAAAATAAGGGTCCAATCGGCCCTCACGTGGGAGCAACTCCTGCCCCGATATCGGTCCGACAAAGGGGTCTTCATCAGGCGAGGCAACTGGCCAATAAGTTTAGACAAGTATAACGTATGCTCCTCACCCCACGGGTATTCGGGAGTTGAGAAATTGGGTCATAGTCGTGCCGATCGATAGGTCAGTTCTTTCAATTACCTGTTGCTCAGATTGGTAGTTTAAGTAAGAACTCCCGTGCCGCTCGGCCGTGAGTGTATTAACCGAGCCAAAGGCTCGATGGGAAGACCCCGTGCCGCTCGGCCGGGAGTGTATTAACCGAGCCAAAGGCTCGATGGGAAGACCCCGTGCCGCTCGGCCGGGAGTGTATTAACCGAGCCAAAGGCTCGATGGGAAGACCCCGTGCCGCTCGGCCGGGAGTGTATTAACCGAGCCAAAGGCTCGATGGGAAGACCTGTGCCGCTGTATTAGCCGAGCCAAAGGCTCGATGGGAAGCCCGTGCCGCTCGGCCGGGAGTATGTTAAACGAGCCAAAGGCTCGATAGGAAGACCCCGTGCCGCTCGGCCGGGAGTGTATTAACCGAGCCAAAGGCTCGATGGGAAGACCCCGTGCCGCTCGGCCGGGAGTGTATTAACCGAGCCAAAGGCTCGATGGGAAAACCCCGCGCCGCTCGGCCGGAAGTATATTAGCCGAGCCCCGAGCTCGATGGGAAGACCCCGTGCCGCTCGGCCGGGAGTGTATTAACCGAGCCAAAGGCTCGATGGGAAGACCCCGTGCCGCTCGGCCGGAAGTATATTAGCCGAGCCCCGAGCTCGATGGGAAGACCCCGTGCCGCTCGGCCGGGAGTGTATTAACCGAGCCAAAGGCTCGATGGGAAGACCCCGTGCCGCTCGGCCGGGAGTGTATTAACCGAACCAAAGGCTCGATGGGAAGACCCCGTGCCGCTCGGCCGGGAGTGTATTAACCGAGCCAAAGGCTCGATGGGAAGACCCCGTGCCGCTCGGCCGGGAGGGAAGTCCGTGCCGCTCGGTCAGGAGTATGTTAGTCAAGCCAGAAGCTCGATTGGAAGACCCCGGACCGTTCGGCCGGAGGTATATTGACTGAGCCGCACGCTCAAGGATCGAAGGCCCCGAGCCATTCGGCCGGAGGTATATTGAACGAGCTGCACGCTCGAAAAAATGAAGGCACCGAGCCGTTCGGCCGGAGGTAAATTATTCATGCAAAATGCTCAAGGACGAAGGCCCGAGCCGTTCGGCCGTGCGTGCGATATCCTTCATCGGCACAAAAAAGCGAAGGCCCTCGAGCCGATCGGCCAGGAGGTGTATATATTTAGACTCGTAAGCGAATGACCCGTGCTGTTCGGCCGGGCATGAATATTGTTCGAGCGCAGGATATGATACGAAGACCCAGGCCGCTCGGCCTGGTAAGGAGTTAGCCCTGAAAGGCCGACGAGCTCCGTCGTTAAAAATCGAGAGCCGCGCCGACCGGCTATAAATATCCGCGCCGACGAGCTCCGTCGTTAAAGATCGAGAGCCGCGCCGACCGGCTATAAATATCCGCGCCGTCTAGCCCAAACGTTAAACCGTAGAGACGAGCCGGCGTCTATAAACTCTCCGAACGGAAGACCGTCTAGCCCAGACGTTAGTTTGCCAATACTTCGCATTCACTGAATGCAAACAGTATAGTCAATCGCTAAACGATTTCAAGGAAATCGAGTCAATTGATTGACCTGATCGGTCGTCTAGTGGGAAACACGTAGAGCTTCACTGACTACGAATAAGCACCAAACAGACAAGAGACGGCAATGAAGGGCAAACAAAAATAGTGGCAAAGGAAGACAATTACGTCGATCGGCACATGCAAAAATTTTACATCAGCAGAGCGGATGAAATACAGAAAGTACTTGGAAGAACTCGCTTCACTCCGGGTCCTCAAAATTAAAAAAGGCGTCCGGGATATCGTCAATCATAGCCGCCAGATCTGAAGAGGGAATGCTCAGGTCAGCAGGTAGGTGCCCCCCCCTTCTTCAAGTACGCCATGGTGACCTTGACCGCCTCGGTGAAAGTTGAGGAGACGTTAACACCGAATTTTGAGCCGAACCGCTCCGAGCGGAGGTATTCTTGGCGCGCTGCTGCTAGGCGACTCGGCTCTCCCTCCTTATATTTTCTGAGCGCCGCCCGTGAGGCAATTAGCGAGTCCTGGAGAACTTTCTGGTCCACCTCCGCTTTAGTGCGTTCAGCGGAGCGCCTATCCCGTTCGGCAGCTAGTTGGGCTTCTAGCTTCTTAGATTGCTGATCTAGGGCTCGGACTTCAACTTTCATCTTGTCCAGATCAGCAATCGCCCGCTTCTTCCGGCTACTGGCGCGCTTCACGTCTCCGTCGCGTTTCTTCACCAAGTCTTCAAGTCGGGCCACCTCTGTAGCCAGGTCGGCGGCCTTCTTCTGTTCGGCCTCGAGAGCTTGTTTCCCCCGCTCGGCCGATGGACCCCCCGAGACTTGGAGTTTTCCATGAGATCCTCCAGCTCGGCTAGTCGATGGCTAGTGGCGATTTGCTCGGCCCAATGCTGTAAGGGAAATAATAAAATCAGGAACCAAACAGTAGCAGGGCACAAGAAGAAAAATGAACCTACCTGAGTGGCCTGCTGCATGTGGTTATCGCCGAGCTGCTTGGGGGTCATGAGGGCCACCCGAATCTGGGCGTCCTCGAAAAGTTTGGTGAACGGACCCGTCAAGGTTATTTCATGAACGGGGCTTGATGGCCGATCGGCAGACAATAAATATTCCTCCGATGGGAATCGAAGGTTAGTCTTGATGGTCGGGTGGCCGGCCGGCACTTCCTCAGCCGCAGTCGCCTGGCCCGAGGACTCCCCTATGGTTGAAGTTTCGTCCAACCGTCGTAAGCGACGACGAGTCCGTGGAGGAGAGCCAGAGGGCTGTGCGGTGGGCGAGGCCACTGGGGTCCCGATCTTCGACGGCGTGCGATCTGGCAAAGCGATGTCGATCGGCGCCTGTGGTTTGCCCTCTTGGGTCGGCGGAAGGCTGGGGTCTCTTCGACGTTTTCACCGAACTTCCAGTGGTGAATCCCCGGCCTGGGGGACTCCCAGCTCGGCTGGAGCAGAGGAAATAGGATCCGCCTCAACCTCCGTTGAAGCGGATTGGGTAACTTCTGTTGCGTCCCCCCCTCTCCTGCATCTGCCGGGCGGCTGGGGATAAGACCCCGCTCGGCGAGTTCTTTTTTGGTAGCCGCCTCAATTTCCACGACCTTCAATTTCAGGTGATCGGTAGCCTTGGAGCGCCACATGACTTCAGCTGCAGTGGAAGAAATTAAAATCAGTTAGACAAAAAAGGCGAAGGGAGTAAAGAATCCTTACCCATGCGGTAGGGGAGATTGGCCCGAACGGGAGATAATCCAAATATGTACAACACTCCCTTGAGAAGCAACTGGTCGATTTTGTACCGCTGACCGGACAACCAGTTTGCCGCATGAAGGTAGGCCAGATTGCTTCTGAATTTGCCAAGTTCCGGCTGGGTCGGCACAGCGGTCTGCCATTTGGTTCGGAATGCTGGCCGCTCGGGAAGTCGTATATAGAAGAAGAACTCCTTCCAGTGCTTGTTGGAGGTCGGCATGTTATCAAAAAATTTGAAATCTATTCTACTTTGGAAAATAAAAGTGCCCAACTCGGATTGTTTGGGGTAGAAGAAGAAGTGGAATATTTTGGGGTCAAGTGGAATACCGTGCAGCCTAAAGAGGACGACCACCCCGCTCAGCAGCCTAAAGGAATTCGGCACAAGTTGGCCGAGCGGGATGCGGAAATAATTACAAACTTCCAAAATAAATGGATGGGTAGGAAATCTAAGGCCGTCCTGGAATTGGTCTAGAAAAAAATAAATGGTACCGATCGGAGGGTTATGGGACCGATCGGTCGGGCCGGCTACCACTATTTCATGGTCGTCAGGGATCCCGTAGGTCCTAACAACGCGCCGGGCGCGCTCCTCATCGAACCTACTCTCCATACTCATATACCACGGACCGTGAGCCTGGGCAGCGGGTTCGGAAGAGCTCGCCATCTCGAAGAGACAAAAGGACAGCCAGAAATCGGAGGAATGGGAACGAAAGAGAGGCAAAATGAGTAAGGAAGACCTAGTAAGCGAAGAAAGAAGGCTCACTGGGAAGGAGACGGACGGAAGAGATCACCGGTGAGATGGTAGCCGCCGAGAAACAGGAACTGGATCGCCGGAGGCCGTAGCAGTAGGAGAGTTAGAAGGACAAAGCACGAGCAAAGATGCGGCAGAGGAGGACTGAGGCTTTATACGGTCGAAGTCGATCGGCCTCCACCGTCGGATGCAGGGCACGAGAGACGAGGTCATCATCTAGCCGTCCATTTCAAACGATGGCGTCCCATCATAAGTAACGCCGCCGCCACGCAATGGTCGACGCGTGGCGCTGAGCGATTTGGCGCATTCAATGTGCACCATACCACGCAGCGCAGCCTTAATGGGATGGATTGCCGCCGTTCCCGAGGGGATTCGGATAGGCGGCAACGACCACAGGCCGCATGAGTCACATCTGAGCGAGCGCCGAACAGCTGAATTCGGCGCACACGCCGAGCGGCCTGTGGATTACTTGTAAAACAAAAGGCGACGAGCACCCGCTCGGACACACAGTCCAGTCAGTCGGACTTAATCGCCTCCTTCGACTAGACTTGAAGGGGAGGCAAGTGATCCGGCAGTAAGAATGGGGGACCCCATTTAGCAGAGTCAACGCCACGTGGAGGTCGAAAGGTAAAAGGCCAACCAGAAGCTTGGCCGAGCTGATTATGATGGTGACAACCGGCTGAAGCTTCCGAGCAGAAGCGATACACCCCGGCGGGGAGTCGGGGTTCCGACGCTCATGATGAACAGTATAGTAGTGCCGAGCGGATGGCCCGCTCGGCCGAAAGAATGAAGTATCAACACTGCGAACAGTCCCGAGCACGCGACCAGGAAGCTCCCGAGCGGATCAGCACATCCGACCGGTCGGACGTGAGGAAACCGCCGACCGGTCGGACGCTCGGCATGGAGACAAGGACAGAAACATCCTCTGACAGCAGGTGATACGCAGGATCTTAGGGCATGGGCTCACTGTCCCATCAGAGATGTGCTCAGACTGTAGCAGTAAGGGGTCAGGCAAGCTCATCTGACAAGCCCATACTAAGGTATGGCACAGAACACGTGTGCACCTCGGTATGAGTGCACATGCCTCTTCACAGCCCTATATAAGGGTCCTCACCCTTCGCCGGAGGTACGCTCTCTCGCATGTTGGAGCTTCATATCTGCTGTCTGCTTGCCTGACTTGAGCGTCGGAGGGTCGTCGCCGGGGACCCCTCCCCGGCCCGACTTCTGTGCAGGTTCGCCGGAGGTCGGTGCAGTTGGTCGGAGATAGAGGAGAGCGCCACGTGCCCAGCGTCCGTCGATTCAACGACTCGGACAGGATCAGAGAGCTTGATAACATCTAAACGAACCAAGCTCAAGTCAAGCTTCAAATAAGCTCAAGCTCATAAAAAATAAACCAAGCCAAGCTTGAACACTCATTTCAAAAGCTTGGTTCATTTTAAGCTCGGCTCGGCTCGGCTCGATTATCTTATCAAACAAGCTTGAACACCCCAAAGCTCGGCTCAGCTCGGCTCGTTTACAGCCCTAATTGACAAGTTAAATTATGATAAAGTTAAAGGAGGTTAATGACCGTCTTTCTTGACTGGCCCGATTAGTTGATCCATCAAGGATGAACTACCATTCTGCCTAATCGATTCGTCACTTTAGTCGATCCACCACTCTAGTCAATCTGTCACTCTTCCTAGTCGATCAACCATTCTGGCCGATCCACTACTTTTTTTGGCTGATCTGTCACTCTTGACTGATCCACCGTTCTTCCTAATTGATCCGCCACTCTCGTCGACCCATCACTCTTCCTGGCTGATCTGCCATCCTGACCGATATGTCACTCTTCCTGGCCAATCCAAGTCGACCAGTCTTCCTGGTCGAGCTGAGTCCCCAAGGTGATCTACATCCTTTATCAGAGTCGACTCCCTCCGAAAGCAAGGTCCGATCGGACAATGAAAGGGACTTAGTCGGCCTATCATCATAGCATATTAATAGTTCTCCAGCTCAACATTCCTTTTTTGCATTTTGTGTCACAAATGACAGAATATTCCATATGCAAGTTATACGCTAGAAGCTTCCACCCTATCAAATGCAGAGATTTCAACCAAGTTATAAGTGAGCTTGCTCTCACGACCAAGTCCCAGACTCTTGGACCATTTGGTCGAGTTAGTGAGCTTGCTCTCACGCACAAGTCTAGACTCTTGAGCTGATTGGCTGAGTTATAAGTGAGCATGCTCTTATGCCCAAGTCCTAGACTCTCGGACAGTTCACCCGAGTTATAAAGTGAGCTTGCTCTCATTACCAAGTCCCTGATTCTCGGACTGTTCAACTGAGTTATAAGTGAGCTTCTTCTCATATATGATCAAGTCTCAAACTCTCAGACCATTCGACCAAGTTATAAGTGAGTTTGCTCCTGTACTCAAGTCCCAGACTCTCGCGTCGATCAATCGAGTTATAAGTGAGCATGCTCTCATGCCCATGTCCCGAACCCTCAGGCAGTTCAATCGAGTTATAAGTGAGTTTGCTCTCACGACCAAGTCTCAGACTCTCGGACCGTTCAACAAGTTATAAGTGAGCATACTCTCACACCCAAGTCCCAGACTCATGAATCGTTCGGTCGAGTTATAAGTGAGCTTGCTCTCAAGACCAAGTCCCAGACTCTCAGACTGTTCGGCCGAGTTATTAGTGAGCATGCTCTCACACCCAAGTCTCAAACTCTCGGACTATTCGGCTGAGTTATAAATGAGCATGCTCTCACGCCCGAGTCCTAGACTCTCGGACAGTTCACCCGAGTTATAAAGTGAGCTTTTCATTACCAAGTCTTAGACTCTCGGACCGTTTAGGTGAGTTATAAGTAAGCATGCTCGCATGCTCAAGTCCCATACTCTCAGACCGTTCGACCAATTATAAGTGAGTTTGCTCTCATGACCAAATCCTAGACTCTCAGACAATTCGGTCGAATTATAAGTGAGCATACTCTCACACCCAAGTCCTAGACTCTCGGACTGTTCGACCGAGTTATAAGTGAGCTTACTCTCATGACCAAGTCTCACACTCTCGGACTTTTTGACCGAGTTATAAGTGAGCTTGCTCTCATGACCAAGTCTCAAACTCTCAGATTGTTCAACCTGTTGGCCCCTTACAGTCGACAAAATGGGGTAAATTGCCCTGCACAATAACAAACAAAAAATTACCTTTCTCAAAACTTACAGTGTGATTAAAATAAACATTTGTACAAAAGAATTAAGAAGTTAATTAATAAAAAGAAAGAGACACAAAAATTTACTAAGTTTGCAATCAGGAGATTACTAATCCAAGATATTGAAAGCTCACTATAAATCTCCTTCAAGCGGAGAAGTCTCTTACAACAGTTAAAACACTCAATTACAAAACTAAGCAGAAGAAGAATCATTTACCAGTGCTATTTTTCAACTACTAAAATTAGGTTTGTATTTATAGCACTGATTCGGGTGCATCGAAGGGTTCCGGGCGCCTAGGGGTGGATAAAATTGTATCCACAATGCAACGGATTGCGATAAAGTGGCAAGAGATAAGTTTTTGTGGTCCGAGCACCTGGACCCGCTCCGGGCGCCCAGACCCAATCAAACTTCATCCGTAGCTGAGGGCGTCTTCGAGGGTGCCCTCGACACCCAAAGTGGTCTAGGTGCCCAGACAAGCTTCGTGTGCCCGGACTCAGGGCGCTTGAAATTGTTGGTGCGGGAAGCATCAATGATCAAACCTATATTTTGATTATGTCAAAGGGTTCAAAGTTAAGGTGTGTTGTTGTCTGATATCTTGAATGAGCATTGCAGGAAAGTCCTAAGTTTACTTAGGCAAAAGTCCTAGCTGCGGTTAGGCAAAGGGAAAACCCTAGGGGATAATAATCCTAGGTTATAGGGGGCGGTAATTCTATGCGGAAAGTCTTAGCGGGTCGGAGCTTCGGGCAAAATCCTAGGGGGAGGTAACCGTAGGTTGAAATCCTAGTGTCGCGAACCGGGTAGAAGTCTAGACGGGTCGGGGACCGGACGTCTAGCATGAAGACCGGAAGTATCGGACACTGAGCAAAAGTCCAGTCGGTCTGGTGGACCGAACTTGCAAAAGGTAACTTCTCCTGAGTGGAGTAGGTGAGGACGTGTTCCCCGGAAGAGGGAACAGTAGGCGTCGGTTCGACCTAGGGTTTCCGGTTAGAAATCCAAAGTCAGAACCGGACAGTCCAAAGACTGTCAAACTTAAGCTTCTTATATATTCTGTTTTGTTCTAACTCTGTTTTGCAGGAAACTAATAGTTTTGTGCAGGGCTAGAACTGATCGGGATCGGTCGACCGAACCCCCAAGCCACAGATTAGAATCCGAGGGATCGGACCAGAGGATCGGTCGACCGAACCTTGGGATCGGTCGACCGAACCAAGGATCAGCGATGATTGGATCAGGCCAGGTTGATCGGGTCAGAGAAGCAGATCGGTCGACCGAACGGCGGGATTAGTCGACCGAACCCGGGATAAGACTTGACCAGATCGAAGCGGAGCGAGCGGATCGGATGGAGAGGAGATCGCCTAATCGGTTGACCGAACCAAGGGATCGGTCGACTGATCCGCCTCGGGTCAAAGCTGATCCCGAACTTCGAGGATCTAGATCAGATCCATAAAAGCTATAAAAGAGGCTTCGAGCTGCAGCTTCAGATAACTCTCGAATCAGAACTCAAGTGATCTTCCAAAGCTGTGCACTGCTTCGAAGCATCTCGACACTCCAATGGACAACTACTCGCTTCTACATCTTTTTGTACTGTCGGTATAAGTTCATTATTCAATACTTATACTGCATAATTGTAAAAAGATTTTCCGGATTGATAGTGATTGCCCACCGAAAGCGATCTACGATCGCGGGTCTTGGAGTAGGAGTCGCCCTAGGCTCTGAACCAAGTAAAACCTTGATGTCCCTTGTGTATGTTTATTTCGTTTATCATTTCCGCTGCTTTAACTCAAACTATTTACGAATACGAAAATTGTGAAAGCCACGTGCGATATTCACGCCCCCCTCTAGCGCTTTCGATCCAACAATTGGTATTAGAGCGGGGTTGCTTCGATTTGGTGCAACCACCAGTCAAGCAATTTTTCCGTGGTTTTTCTAATTTTACGGAGTCGATCGGAATTAGTATAATTGCTATATTTCGATCAGTTTTCTCGTTCGAATTAATTTTTCTCGAAATCGGTGCAACACCACTCGAGAATGAAATTTATTCTTATTTCCATACCGCACTGCTAATCCAAGATCAAGTCTTAGAACAGATTTTTTTCTCTTTGTGTGCAGGTTTTAAAATGGCCCTAGAAGGTTATAGCACCGCTCGACCACCGCTCTTCACCGGAGACGATTTCGGGTACTGGAAGGGCCGGATGGAGGCGTATCTCCAGACTCACTTTGAAGTCTGGATGATCGTCAAAACCGAGCTCCAACTACCAACTGACGGCGCTGGCAAGCAACTACCATACGAGGACTGGGACACAACACTAATCAAGAAAGTGGAAGCAAATGCTAGAGCAACTTGCACCCTCTAGTGTGGTCTATCGAAGGAGGAACTGAACCGCGTCGGCCCCTTCACCAGCGCCAAGGAGTTGTGGAAGAAGCTAATCGAACTTCATGAAGGAACATCCGACACTAAAGTAAGTAAAAGGGACCTAATATTCAATAAATTATATAACATTAAGTTGCAGGATGGTGAGACGGCTATACAACTCCACGCCCGGATACAAGATCTACTCAACGGGCTTCGTGTGATCGGGCAGAAGGTAAATAACCGGGACATCATCGGGTATTCCTTGAACGCTTTTTCGAGGAATATCTTGTGGGCATCTATGGTAGATGCCTACAAGGTTTCTAAGGATCTTTTTTCTATTAAATTAGATGAGTTGTTTGCTGAGTTCGAGCTTCATGAACAGTTTAACTCACGTCCGGCCGAGAAAGGTTTAGCTTTGATTGTAGGTACAAGTAGAACCATGGATGCAAAAGAACAGTGCAAAACCAAACCCAAGTCCAAAGACGAATTGGACTCAGAGAACGACAACGAGATTGTTACTGAGCTATTAAGGCTCGTACGAAAGATCTGCAGAAACAAAAAAGACAACTCAAACAAACACGAAAGACAAGACTTGAGTCACCTGCTACGGCTGTAACCAGAAAGGGCACTACAAGCCAGATTGTCCAAATAAGAAGCAACAAAGAAAGAAAGTATTGAAGGCAACTTGGTCCGAGTCGTCAGATGAATCCGAGTCGGACAAAGAAGAACCGGCAATCTTCCTCGCGTTACCAGTGCAAGCAAACATTGTCGAAAACGATTCCGAGTTCGAGTTTGAAAGTGAGAGCGAGTCAAAAATCGAGTCCGAGTGAAGCCACGGATCCGCATCTGTTTTCGAAGGACCGAACCCCACTGTAAGTTCTCTACTCGTCAAAACTCAATTAGATGAATTAAAGAATTTAGTTTCTTATTTATTAAAGAAGTTGGCTAAATCCAACGTCAGGGTCAAGTCACTCCTAAAGGAGGTAACAACCCTTAAGGAAGCGACTGACTCGAGTTCCTTAACTGAGACAGTTCAAATTAGAAACTCAATTCAAGTCCAGCAACTTGAGGAAGAGAATTCTAATTTGAAAACTCAAATTAAAAAACTCAAGGACACATTGGAACGGTTCAACTTGGGTTCCAAGAATCTTGATCTGATTCTTGGAGAACAGCGAGCTGTTTTCAACAAATCCGGACTTGAGTTTAAAACCAAAAGAAAATACAAAGCATATTTATCCTTAGTAAATAGAAAAAATAAAAACATAGTTCAAGCATGGGTCCCCAAGTCAAACTTAGTTAATCAAGTTGGACTTGGACTATATTGGGTCCCCAAGAATCAGATCTACTACCTTAATAGACCATATCGAGGCTATGATTCAGGGGGAGCCAATAGAAGAACTATTTTAATAAATAGATAAGATTGCTTGATAATTGTTTATTTATTTTATCAGTAATGAGCATGTTGAGATTAGGATAGTTTTAAGGACCTATGTATAATCTACACTTGTTAGTTAAACCTAGGGGTTTCAAAAAGATGATTAAATATATAATTTCTTTGAGCGGCTCTATCTAGGAAGTGGTGGATGATCCCATACCCAAGAAGGCCTAGTGCTTTGCCACGGCCTGGGAACCAATCTTTGAAATACATATTTAATTGACTAATTGAAAAACCTAAGTTTAACTCAAATGTAAATTAATCCTTAGAAATAACATAAATTAAAGGTAATCATCTCACAAAAATTACTTAAGATTACCTGATTAATAATGTAGAATCAAGTGAGATGGATCTAGGTTGAACTTAGTCTAAAAATAATATAAATTTAAATCAAACTTAATTAACTCTATAATCAAATGAATTAATCAAAAGTTTAAATTTTTTTGAAAAATACTTTAAAAATTATTGAAAAATACTTTTAAAAATTCTTTGAAAAATACTTTAAAAAATTCTTTGAAAAATTCTTTAAAAATTATTTAAAAATCCTTTAAAAATTATTGAAAAATACTTTAAAAAATTCTTTGAAAAATTATTTAAAAAATTATTTTTAAAAAAAACTTTGAAAATTATTTCAAAATCATTTGAAATATTATTTTAAAAAAACTTTGAAAATTATTTCAAAATCATTTGAAAAATTATTACTTTGAAAATTATTTCAAAATAATTTGAAAAATAATTTAAAAATACTTTGAAAATCATTTGAAAAATTATTTAAAAATACTTTGAAAATCATTTGAAAAATTACTTAAAAATACTTTGAAAATTATTTCAAAATCATTTGACAAATTATTTAAAAATACTTTCAAAATTATTTCAAAATCATTTGAAAAATTATTTAAAAAATACTTTCAAAATCATTTGAAAAATTATTAAAAAAATACTTTAAAAATTATTTCAAAATCATTTAAAAAATACTTTGAAAATCATTTGAAAAATTACTTAAAAATACTTTGAAAATTATTTCAAAATCATTTGATAAATTATTTAAAAATACTTTCAAAATTATTTCAAAATCATTTGAAAAATTATTTAAAAAATACTTTCAAAAAATCATTTGAAAAATTATTTAAAAATATTTTGAAAATTATTTCAAAATCATTTGAAAAATTATTTAAAAATACTTCGAAAATCATTTGAAAAATTATTTAAAAATACTTTGGAAATTATTTCAAAATCATTTGAAAAATTATTTTAAAATTATTTCAAAATCATTTGAAAATTTACTTTAAAATACCTTGAAAATTATTTTAAAATACTTTGAAAATTATTTCAAAATCATTTGAAAAATTACTTTTTTTCAAAATCATTTGAAAAATTACTTAAAAATACCTTGAATATTATTTCAAAATCATTTGAAAAATTATTTTGAAAATTATTCTTCTAAAAAGCTTTCAAAAGAATTTAGCATAATGTTTCTCAAAATAATTATTTAAAGAAGCTAAGTTTTTGTTGACAGTACTATGATTTTTCAAAACACTTTCAAAATTAACTAAGTGTTTTTCAAATATTTTTTCAAATTTAGCTACTCTTTAGGGGAGCTAAAACTTACATAAAAAATAGAATTCTTCTCCCTAAGTAATTTCTTTTTGATCTATGTCAAAGGGGGAGAGAGATCAAAGTTAAGTAAGGAGGGAATATAAGGAATTTTTCTTTTCTTATCTCAGTTATTCCTTTGCTTTAAATTCCTAATATTACTGTTATATTTTCTTAACTTTGAACTATATTGTCATAATAAAAAAGGGAGAGATTGTTGGTGCAAGAAGCATCAATGATCGAACCTATGTTTTGATTATGTCAAAAGGTTCAAAGTTAAGGTGTGTTGTTGTCTGATATCTTGAATGATCATTGCAGGAAAGTCCTAAGTTTACATAGGTAAAAGTCCTAGCTGTGGTTAGGCAAAGGGAAAACCCTAGGGGATAGTAATCCTAGATCATAGGGGGTGGTAACCCTATGCGAAAAGTCTTAGCGGTTCGGAGCTTCGGGGCAAAATCCTAGGGGGAGGTAACCGTAGGTTGAAATCCTAGTGTCGCGAACCGGGTAGAAGTCTAGACGGGTCGGGGACCGGACGTCTAGCATGAAGACCGGAAGTATCGGACACTGAGCAAAAGTCCAGTCGGTCTGGTGGACCGAACTTGCAAAAGGTAACTTCTCCTGAGTGGAGTAGGTGAGGACGCGTTCCCCGGAAGAGGGAACAGTAGGTGTCGGTTCGACCTAGGGTTTCCGGTTGGAAATCCAAAGTCAGAACCGGACAGTCCGAAGACTGTCAAACTTAAGCTTCTTATATATTTTGTTTTGTTCTAACTCTGTTTTGCAGGAAACTAACAGTTTTGTGCAGAGCTAGAACTGACCGGGATCGGTCGACCGAACCCCCAAGCCACAGATCAGAATCCGAGGGATTGGACCAGGCTCGACCAAAGGATCGGTCGACCGAACCAAGGATCAGCGACAATTGGATCAGGCCAGGTTGATCGGGTCAGAGAAGCAGATCGGTCGACCGAACGACGGGATCAGTCGACCGAACCCGGGATAAGACTTGACCAGATCGAAGTGGAGCGAGCGGATCGGATGAAGAGGAGATCGCCTGATCGATCGACTGAATCAGGGGATCGGTCGACTGATCCGCCTTGGGTCAAAGCTGATCCCGAACTTCGAGGATCTGGATCAGATCCATAAAAGCTATAAAAGGGGTTTCGAGCTACAGCTTCAGATAACTCTCGAAATCAGAACTCAAGTGATCTTCCAAAGCTGTGCACTGCTTCAAAGCATCTCGACACTCCGACGGACAACTACTCGATTCTACATCTTTTTGTACTGTTGGTATAAGTTCATTATTCAATACTTGTACTGCATAATTGTAAAAAGATTTTCCGAATTGATAATGATTGCCCACAGAAAGCGATCTACGATCGCGGGCCTTAGAGTAGGAGTCGCCCTAGGCTCCGAATCAAGTAAAACCTTGGTGTCCCTTGTGTGTGCTTATTTCGTTTATCATTTCTGCTACTTTAACTCGAACTATTTACGAATACGAAAATTGTGAAAGTCACGTGCGATATTCACCCCCCCCCCCCTATAACACTTTCGATCCAACAGGAATAGCTCCAGGTGCTCGAACCAAAGTCAACAGTAAGTTAACTTTTCATCCGAGCTTATGCTATGGCTCCGCTTGTTTGGGTGATTTTAGCCATTCAGAATAAGACTCACCCAAACCCATTTTCCGGCCTTCTCGAGCAACCTTCCGCTCTGGCTTCTCGTCCCTCGGAACTGCCGCGCGCTTCCTTCTTGTCTGCCAACGTACTCTTCCGCAACGCCTCATCCCTCGGATGCACTGAGTCCGTCAACTCTCTTTCATGTCAGCCTTCTCGCTAGCTGTGTCTTTTGCTTGACTTCCTGTGCTCTTAAATTGTTGTATACTTAGACACAAGGTATCAAAAGACAACATGACCTAACTTGACTTGGTTGATCACATCAAAACCACCACGAGTGTACTTACACAATCGAGTTATAAGTGAGCGTGCTCTCACGACTAAGTCATAGACTCTCGAACCATTCAAACGAGTTATAAGTGAGTTTGCTCTCGCAGCCAAGTCTCAGACTCTTGGACTGTTCGACCGATTTATAAGTGTAGTTACTTGCATGTCGATCGACCAAGTTATAAGTAAGCGTACTCTCATGACCAAGTCCTAGACTCTCGTGCAGCTGAGCTGAGTTATAAGTGTGTTTGCTCACACGCATATGTCTTAGATTTTAGGACTGTTCAAGCGAGTTATAAGCGTACTTGCTCACGCGCCTATGTCCCAAACTCTCGTGCCGCTCGACCAAGTTATAAGCATGCATGCTCACTTACCCAACTCCAGACTCTCACGTTATTCAGCCGAGTAATAAGTGGGACTATTCACTCGCCTAGAAATCCAGACTCTTGGTCCCTTGGCCAAGTTATAAGCGGGGTTGTTCGTGCCTAACGATCGTCCAGTCGGATATAAAATCCAGACTCTTAGTCCCTTGGGTGCTCACTCTGCACGACTCAATCGTTCAATCGACACCACTCGGTCGCTCACTCGGCATCACTCAGTCGCTCGCTCACCAATCAACTGCTCACTCGGCACGATTCAATCGCTTGCTCGATACCACTCGGCTGCTCACTTGACACCACTCAACCGCTCGCTTGGCCCCACTCAACCGCTCACTCGGCACCACTGAACTGCTCGCTCGACACCACTCGTTGATCACCATTTTCAAACTCAAGTTCCAATCACAAAGCTTCTGATTGGCAACTCTCAAATTCGAATGTAACTTAGTAGTTGGGAAAAATCCACTTAACAGGGCTATTTCAATCAACATCTCAAATTCACCAATCCACAATTTTCAAGCAAAGTCGATCGATAGCTTCAAATAGAAGCATCCATGTGGTTGCAATCAGTAAAATAACAAATCCCAACTGGCAAAATCCACTTGATTTCAATTGAGAGCCAGTGGTCAAATCGATCAACATTTTCACTGGTCCGATCGGTTAATACAATATGATAGCTTCAATTTGTTTGGCAATCGAGTGAAAAAGTCTTCCAATTAAAAAATACCTATTATTTAGAAGCTTCTCATCCAATCATAATTCCAAATGAGGGCTTCACATTCAGCATTTCCAAATGAAAATTCCAAATCAAACTCTAGATTGGTAAAAGACATGGGCCAGTTTCAAGCTAATTTGAAATAAGAAAGTTCGATCGGCTTCATTCGACAATTTATATGGAAAAATTTCCATTCAGTTATAAAAAGGTCACATTTGATCAGCTTCTATTGAAACAATTTCCAATCATCTTTGGGTGGCACAATCCATTGGGTAACCTCAAAACAGCAGATCGACGTGATCCAACCATAGGTGAAGGGGTTCAACTCAACCTTGGTCCTGCAGTGGGAATGTGATTCAATCTTGAGAGGGGTTTAGTCCAGTCAGTTAGACTCATACCTCTTTTGACTAGATTTGAATGGAAAACTTGTGATACAGATAATAGGAAGAATGGCCACGAGGGCAAAGAATGTCAAATCGATAGATTGAGTTGTGATAAAGTCAAAGGAGGTTAATGACCGTCTTTCCCAACTAGCCGATTCACCAAGGCTGAACCGCCATTCCGCCTAACCAATCCGCTACTTTGGACGATTCATGACTTTTCCTGGTCGATCCTCCATTCTGGTCGATCTGCCACTCTAGCTAATTCTCCACTCTTTCTGGCTGATTCACTACTCTGGTCGATCCACCACTCTTCTTAGTTGATTTGCTACTCTGGGCGACCCGTCACTCTTCTTGACTGATTCACTACTCTTTCTGGCCAATCCGCCACTCTAGCAAATCCGCTACTCTTCCTGGTCGACCTGCCACTCTTCCCCACTCTGGTCAACCAGTCATTCTTCTTGGTCGATCCACCACTTTGGGCGACTCGTCACTCTTCCTCACCAATCTACTACTCTGACCGACCCGCCACTCTGGCCGACCCGCCACTCTTCCTAGTTGATCCGCCAATCTTCTTGACCGATCCACCACTCTTCCTGGGTGATCCATGCCGACCAGTCTTCTTAGCTGAGACAAGTCCCCAAGGAGGTCTACATCCTTTATCAGAGCCGACTCCCTCTCTCTGAAAGCAAGGTCCGATCGGACAATGGAGGGGACTTAGTCGGCTTATCATCACATCATATTAATGGTTCACCAACTCAACATTCTTTTTTAGCGTTTTATGTCATGGATGATAGAAAATATTTCATATACAAGTTGTACACTAGAATCTTCCACCCTGTCAAACGCAGAGATTGCAGGTTTATTTTCAAAAAGGTGTTAGTGCATCTTTATGATTTATCCTTTTTAGAAATGTTTTGAGATTGATGCACATATAAATAATAACATTATAAAAGGGAATCTCCATCTACAGACATAGATATGCGATGCTACACAATTTTACATACTCATAGTCACTGTTCATCCTACTATTTATTTTACTATTCAGCACCTTCAATTGGATCACTGACTTGAGTGTCAGAGTATCTACACCGGAGACCTTCTTCCTTACTCGATTGTTAACGCTCCTTTGGACATATAAAATTATTCAAAGTCATCTTTTCTAACTTCAAATCTTCGTACAGTCAATACCAAAATTACCTACCTAATAGGTTATATTATCCCTCACTTTCAAATAGGGCCCTTCAGATAGAATATACTCATTCAAGCTTTGTCTTATTAAAAAAAAAAGTTAAATCGAATTAACTAATCCGAATCGAATATAAAATTTTAATTTGATTATTTCGGAATTTCAATTTTCTTAATTTTTTTATATTATTTTAGATAACTCAATTTTGATTTTAAAACTCGGTTAAATCTTAACACCGCAATAATATTTATTTTTGAAAATCAATATGAAAATTAGCATATTTTAGATTTATCCGATTTTTATTAAAAACTTTGGATCAATTGGAAAAAAAAAAACAATTTATTCTATTGGGATTTAATCGGTTCTGTCGTGTTTTGAATCCATTCGCAGCCCTATCAGCAAACATCGATCATCTCTACAATGCACTTTCCAACTCCACCTCTCTCCTTCGTCTCTCTTCCTCTCCTTCCTTTTCCCATCTCTCCCTTCTCTCCTCCCCCTTCTCTTCCCTCCAGTCCAACTTTCACCCAAGCTTCATGATCCTGTCCACTTCAGGAGGAGACAGTGAGAGCTCCTCTTCGCTGTGCTCCTGCTACGCTCCCATCACAGTGCACAACAACAAGAGCGGTGATGGGAGGGAGAGCAAGAAGGCCCCCTCCCCTGTCAATGTCCATGGCATTGGTCCTGTCGGCCAACAACTGCCCCCTCCTCCTCTTCCTTCTCCTTTGAAGAGCAACCTCAAGAAGCCAATCAGAGTGGAAGAACAACAGCAGCAGGAGGAGGAGGAGGAGGAGGATGTGATGGTGAGGGATGGGAGAAGGAAAGTCAGCTGGCCTGATGCCCATGGCAGAGACCTTGCTCATGTCCAAGTGTTCCATTCAAGGTCAGTTCTTTTGTTTAACAACATTTCAAAGATGTGGATCTGATTTTTGTTTTGCAATTCGTAGTGTGTTGGAGGAAGGGGAATTTGCAGTGGCAGGGAAATCCTGCATTTGCAGCATTCAGTGATGGGGGTTGTTGCTCTAGAGGTATTCTTCTGAAAACTCTTGCTTTTTTTTTTTGAAGCAAGTGTTTTTGTTTCAGTTTTTCTTCCGTCTTCTTAATGTTTTTTGAGTAGAGTGTTGGCCACCAAGTTTGTGCGTTGTAATACATGCCATACAGTAATTAGCATAAATTGGCACTAAGCCACTTCTTTGTTGTGCCAACAACTATGTACATACCATCTCATACTGCACTAAGTGTGGTTACTTGTTTCATTGTATGAATCAAGAGCATATCAAACAGAAACCTAGATGGTCCTACTTGCTAATCTATCATCTCATTATGGGACTGGTTTGTGCTGATCTTTGCTGAATTTGTGGATTACCAGTGTCATTTCTGTATTTGTTTTGTTCATTTCTGTTTTGAACTTTATTCCTTGTCATCCAAGTTAACATTGAGATTCCTAAACAGAACATCCAAATTGTAAGAGGAACTTGTGACAGTTAAACTTATCACAAAGCTGGAAAATTAACATCTCAACCATTGAGAACCCATTGGAATCCACTGCTTAGTGATCATTGTTTCTGCTAAATGTTACCTTTACATACTGCAAGCTTTTCTGTTTCTCTTTAAAATTCCCTTTTGAGTTTTGACCATCTTATAGGTCCAATATCACATCAGCTGGGATAGAACCAACACATATTGTTGAGTCAATAAAACTTATATGAAGGCCCTGTTCACTGAAAGTCTGGTGAAGGGGACTTTTATATAATGACACGTGCAATACTATTATGAAAGTTATTTAGTTTCCTACGCTGGATTGTAGTATTTACTATAACGAAAACTAGCCACATTGCAAAACTGAATTGTGACTCTTAACTACTGTGCCGATATTCTGCAAAATCAAATAGCGGTACCTCAATCAAATTGTGGAATCTATTATTAATGCGGTGAGCCCACTAAGTGAGGGTCAAAGGACGGAGATAGTAGCCAACGTGGAGGTCAATGCCAGAAAACCAACGGACTCACCAAAGTGGGGCCGAGCGGAGCTCTCTTGCAGTGGCCGAGCGGAGCTCTCCTGCAGTGGCCGATCGGGCATGAACCTCCCGACCGACAAAGGCTTGTCCAAACAGAACGCTCCTGCAGCCAAGATCATTAGGCGCTTATCACGGAGCAGAAGAACGTTGGGACGAACGGAGCGTTAGTCCGGTCGGATGGAAACAAGCTACCAAGTCGAGTCACCGTATGAAAGAGCAGTCGAGTTCATCCGAGTGGAGGAGTTCCCAGCCGAGCGGCTATCCCGCTTGGCCGAGCAGAGGGATCATTGATGTATCTCTTAATATCCTTCTGGGAGATAGTGCCGCTGACACAAGGCATGGTCAACAAGCGGATCGTACGGCGGAAGCTTCTACTGTCTTGTTAGGGGTATGCCCTGTTAAGGTATGGTGTCAGAGACACTTTCTTGATAGGTCATTTCATAGGGCAAATTGGAGAACGTGTCCACGCTCGAGGAGCGTACACGTCGCTCGTTGGGGCGCTATATAAAGGGGGTCCATGCACCGGTGGAGGTACGCATTATTCACTATTCACGCTTGCGCTCACTGTTGCTCCACTTTCTTCTACTATTCCGGTGACTGACTTGAGTGTCAGAGGGACAATGCTAGGAACTCCTTCCCTGACTTGACACTGACGTTTCTTGTATTATAGAGCGAAGCGAGATTTACATCCAGTCAACGCAATAGCCACATCCCTATTCTTTGAGCATAAACTTTTACTCCTACTTACAGTCAGAAGCGAAACAAATGCAGAGAACACAAATAATGGATAAAAAGGAAGAAAGCAATATTGAAAATAGATAATATTTTATGTTATTACCAGTAGATGAGGTTACGAACTACTTTGGCACTATTTGTTAGAATCATCCATAATAAACCACACACTTGGAGAGTGAAAATGGGTGCTTTAATGCTTTTAGAATGTGGAATCACCATTAGAACAAAATCACGTGGTAGAATCCTCATTGTATTCGGTAGAATAATTCCAACACAAAAAGGAATAAGACAAATTTAATGATGTTTCATGGAGAAAATCTAAATTTGTAAAATATCATAGCAAAATTGCAATGAAAACTGAACTACTGATTACTTTCACCTTCTACAAGAAATCTTTCAGTCCTCCATAGAGAACTCTCTCAACACTGATAAGGAAACAATGGAAAGTTTCTTGTTTAGCACTTTCTGAACACCAAGCCTCTCATCTAGCAAAAAACTTTTTTTGTCTGTAAGTGATATGGTCTTCTATTAGTCTCCAAAGAAATTCTAAGCCATCTTTTAGTCTTCATAATGCTCTAATAGCTTGAAATTTCACAAATTCCGCTATCCCTGCATTCACCATGTTGTAAACCATCCAAACATCTTTAAAAAGAAGATTTCTTTGGAATCTGGGAGCTAACGGAACCCTATTTGCTCACCATATTAGTTGCCCGGTGCATCTTTTAGATGTTTAGTTTGATTATATAGGTAGAGCACAATTGACTTGGCAATCATTATGTTGGGTTGCTAGAACACATTATTAGTCTGACATAAGAATGAAGATGAGCAAGGTTGGGAAATCTTTAGATATGCTCAAGAGCCTGGGTGAAATCATTTTGAGCCTAAATTCCTGCACTTCAACAACGGGATTCATTGTTCCCCGGGAACTGATCACATACACATGGTTTTACTGGATTTCATAGTAAATTCCCTTTGCCCATGGAAAAACCTATATTGTCTTGATGAGAATGTAGGAGCAAAGGCATTAATATGAAACATGTGATAAGATTGTTTTAACTCATACTTATTACCTTTTTATGAATTTCTATTTCGTCTAGATTGCTCTCTGGATAGGAGGGTGGAATCATCTAAAACTCTACTTTGCAAATCAAGAAAAGTCGAGTCCAAGAAAGATCATATTAGCAAAAAAGAGAAGGAACAAGGAGACCTGTGCTGGTGTTTCTGGCTTCAATTTTAAAGGCATGACCATTAGTTTTGACTCCATCCAAGGAAAGTGAGTATCAGAAAAAAAGTAGAGTATTCTGTGGAGTCATTTGCCTTGACAAAAGAGACTTAATTGTAGAGGTGTTGATAGAATCATTGGTTCCATGTAGAAGGTATTTAGTTGAACATCTGCTCTACCTGATGTTCTTGTAGTTTGTCAATTAACAATTTAGAATACCTTTGGTCGAGTGAAATAGAATAAAACATGAGAATAATTTGTTTCATTCTTTTATTTGATTGTGAGAAGTGGTTCCATGAAGAGTAAAATTTTCAAATATATGCCGTCTCAGATCACAAATTAAATTTTACATACAGTCACATTGCTAAAAAAACTATTTTCACTCCGAGGACGGATCCTCTGGTTTGTAAATTATGAATCAGAGGATGATTCACTTTTTTAGACCCTTGATTTGGATGGACCCCACTTATTTAAAGGTGGAGTCTATCCAAATCAAGGATCATCCTCTTGTCTATAATTTACTGACTAGAGGATCCCTACTAATTATTTCATTCCATAATCAAATATAATGGATACCAATTTACTTAATTGCCCTTCATATTTTTTAGATAAAAAAATTAAAAATGAATATAATTTCTCTTAAATTCAACAGATTAAATTAGAATCTAGTATATTTTCTATCAAATTAAATACGATTTTTTTCACTCAATGAAAAATATATTAGATTTTTTTTAAATAGTGTTTAATTGGATGGAAAATATATAGATTATTTTTAAATTATGTTAAATTTAGGATGAATTATATTAAAAAGAAAAAAATCATGCTCAATTTGATAGAAAATATTGTCTATTCTAATTTAAAATACTGAATTTAAGAGAAATTATATTTATTTTTTTTACTTTTGTATTAAAAAAATCTATGAGGGGGTAGTTATGCACGATGTTTGCATTAAAAAATTGAAGCAAATAAATTTTATAGAGAGGAAGTGGAAACAAAATGTTTTTAGAAGTGAGACTGTATGTAAAATTAAGATTGTATTTAAAAATTGTTCTCTAATTTATCCTAAAACTTTCTATCAATATGAATCTCTGGAAAAATCGCATTATGCAGTTTTATTTTGAATTTTGTAATAAATTATTTTCACTATTTAAATGTTAGGAACATATGACAACATCGGTGCACTAAATATTATCTTTCCTTTTTTTTTATACTTCCTTATTTTTTATTTTTTTAAAATTTTTTTATTTTATTTTATTATTATTCATTTGAATATCATATTTTCTTTTGAACCGTTCTTTAAAAAATAATATATAATTTCTATTCTCTATTTATTAAAAATCAATAATTGAAGCGCTGCTGTGGGCCCCGCGGTCATGGGATAGGTCATAGGTGTCGGGCGCGGTGCTCCTAGGCGTCCCACGTGGGCGCGTTACCTGGTCCGCGTTACTTCTTCGGCAGTTGGCCTGCAGTCTTTACGTATCGTGCTCTGCTTTGTCTCTCATCTCCGCTCGCCTGGTCGTCAACCCTAACCATGATGGCGGTGAAATCCATTCTCCAGGTGCAATTTGCCGATTTGGCGCCCAAGATGGCATTTTTATGAGGTAAAGCCCCCGCATTTTCGGCCATTCTTTGTGTTCCTGTTAGGTACTCTGCTGGATCGAGGCATTGTGACGCGTTTCCGATTCTGAGGTTGCTATTCTTCTTCTTTTTTTTTTAAAAAAAAAATCATTCTAATTTATGGATTGGTATGGATCCATTTGATTGGACTTGTTTCTTTCTTACTGTTTGGAATTGGATTCGGTTGCTGGAATCGATTATGATCTCTGGAATTTTGGATGTCGAGAGGAACTTTGGCTCATTTCCCCTCTTTTGCGTGGTGAAAGAAGTGGCTTGAACCACTGATTGTTTCAAAATTGCAACATTTTTTTTCTCGAGCAAATGGTTCAGTAGAAAATTTCTCCGAGGCGTTAGTGTAATGGCATCCATTCCATCTGACTTTTTTGAGCTAGTCAGTGGTCAATCCTATGATTTCTGTCTCTGGATTGTTTATTTATCCATACTTCCATAATACAGCTTGAGATCGTTTATTTATAAAAGTGATTTTGGTGTGGATTTAAAATTGTCACTGTGAGCTTGCTAGAAAGAATTTACATGTTTTTTGCATACAAATATACGATTATGAAATCAATAATGCATGCCTTCTCTTCTTCATCTCTGTTGAAAGATGAAAAGTTTGGTAATTGAAAATTGAAGTTCATCAGTAGATAGAATTGGACGAACCTCCAATTCATTCTAGTTCTATCGCTTTCACATCGGTAGGCACAATATCACTCATCGTGCCTTCCGTCCATAATTTTCTGAACTGGCGGGGCTCCTCCTTCCCCAATTGTTTCACATCAACCAGCTTGTTTCAAACTGAAAAACTGGATTACATTCAGTATTGAAGTCCCACCAACAGGCCAACGTCATCTCCTACCTGTCTGTCCTTGACCAACAAGTTGCAGTTGCAATCCATGAGGGCTATTGATCTTTCAGTGGGGGTCCCTTTACCTTATAGCTTGTGTAAACCTATTTCTAATTATTTTGGAGTAGATTGGATGGTCTACTCATAGATTCTTGCTCCCTTATCTTAGCCAACCTTTTGCTAGCTTTTGGTGCAACTTGCCAAAGCTGGTCCTGTGTTCTAGCAATTTAACGCCACCAACTTACCATTGGTGAAGGAATGATACAGGTTGGGTTTCTACGTTGTAACCACAAGCACATCCATTTCCTATTTTGCAGAATCATGTAGTTATCATATCAGCTATTTTGAAGTTGAACTAGTTTTTGTTTCATCTACTCCATGGTTTATAAATCAATTAAAGGTCATGTTTTATGCACTTTTTCAGATGGAAGCTGAGTTCTGCACAGGTCATACACCTTGTCCATCTCAGGAAGAAAGTGGAGAAGAACTCTCAGTGCTTCCTAGACACACTAAAGTCATCATTACTGGTAACAATAGGACAAAGTCAGTTTTGGTTGGGCTGCAAGGAGTTGTCAAGAAGGCTGTTGGATTTGGTGGTTGGCATTGGCTGGTAACGTCCTTGTTTATTTTTTAACACAGAAGATTCTTCCAGTATGTGTTTGTCAATTTATTGTGTATTTTAACAAAATCTGATAATTCAAATTCATATGTTAGGTTGAAAATCTGATAATCGTATCTCCCATTTTGTTATTATTCATACTTTTCCTTTGCATGTGGAATCTTCAGAGAGACTCTTATGATACTGCTAATGATTGCTGTTATCATTCTGTTACATTTCTCTTATAATTAATCGTTTTGTCTTATCAGATACCTGATTTATAGGAACTTGACGCTGCATATTACATGAATTAATTTATACCAATCTTTCCAAAAGATAATTGTATTTACAACAGGTTCTGAAGAATGGGGTGGAAGTAAAGCTTCAAAGAAACGCTTTGAGCGTTTTAGAAACACCAACCGGAGATGAGGATGAAGCTGAAATAGTCTACACCAGTTTCTACAGCACCTCTGATGTGGGGGCTAAAGAGATTGGTTGCAGTATTTCTTAAAAAACTTTTTTCCAACTATTCCAGATAAATATCGAAATCAGTTTCCTCATATTCACTCATTTCAACTCAATATGTTCATGAACCATGTTTTGTTCACAGCTAGCTCAAGAAAGCTAGGGGTTCAACACACCAGGCCATCAATATCTTGTGGCGAATTTAATGATCGGAGTTGCTACGATGACACTCAATCCCATGGATATAAGACTCGAACGGTAGGTTACACTTTCCCGATGTCTGTGTCCTGCTTGTAAGGCAACGTTATAAACACAAAGTTCTCTCACTGGAAAAGTAGTTTTTTTTATAAAGTATACATTCGAACTTGGGAATAGCATTGACAGTTTTATTTTTGTTTTAGACTCGAATGTTTCTTGAAACTAGCTTGTAGATTCGCATTATTGTATTTGAAACTCATGCTTACACTTTGTAGATAATTGACAGAGAGTAAATTTGTCAAGACTCGGGACAACTACCCTGTGGAGATACTGGAGGCACTTCGATCTGGTAACTTCTTATTGGAATTTCCTACTCAAAGAGCTTCAGACTCACATGAAAACCATGAACACAGTTCAAAATGGTGCAGGTGAGTGTCAACCCAAACCCAACGAAGGAACAAATGGTTCATGGAGTGCAGTGTCATTTCCTATCTCAGGTACTCATCAGTCTGCCCTAGTGATCGATCTGCTCTCGCTCTTTGGCTAGCCTTCAATTTTGACGTTTCTAAAATTTTATCCATTGGATTTTATATGTCCACCTATTTGCCAGAAGCAACTGGATGAGATGCAGGTGATCGAGAGCTTCATTCATGCAGCAAAGAGATTGAAGTCTGAAGACTCTCCACTCCTAGAAATAGAGTGATTGCAAATCAATGTGGTCCTCAGTCAATGCAAGAAAGAGTGAGGACTCACCTCTCGGTCGATGCGTTCAATAGATGCTGGTTGAGCGGAAGGTTTCAGAATCGAAGATATATTTATGCTAAATATAGCAAAGAAGATTGTTAGTATTTTTGATGCAAAATGTTCCCCAATCGGGTTGAAAGTTTTAAATGAAATGGCACTGAAAGTATGTATCACTCATTGTGTCAAAGTTGAACCGGCTGAAAGTTTTAAATGAAATGACACTGAAAGTATGTATTGCGCACTGTGCCAAAGTTGAACCTAACGTTTGTGAGTATGGTTGATGTTGAATTTGATAAGAATTTATTTATATTCGTTTAATACACATAAGATCAATTAAATGAATAAATTTAAATAAATCATTAAAGTAAATATTTTTTTTAACATATATATTTAATTTGTTAATATTCCTCAATAATATTTATGAATTATGTTTATTAATATTTTTTTTATCAATCTATTAAATAAACAAAAGAAAGTTTCAAAATTCTTATGAACCTCTTAAATAAATAAAATTTTAAAACTTTTATCAACCTATTAAATATGGAAAGAAAGTTTCAAAATGAATAAATAAATTTGTATTATCAAATTTAATTATTAATTAAAATAAGTTTAAAATGTAAATTTTTTAAATAAACTTAAATTGAGAGCTCAATAATAATTAAATGAATCGAGTTTGAATCAAGCTCATGTTCGTAAAAAAAAACTAAATTTAAATAATTATTTTAAAATTTTAGTTCATTTTATACTTAATTATCTTAACAAATAAACTTAAACAATATAAAATTCTAACTTTACTTAGCTTATTTAAGGCCTTATGCCAAAGTAGACCGGAAGTTTATTAGGAAAGCCCTTAGCAATTTCTACATCAAATAGGTTAAAAATGCTTAGATAATATCTTGACTATTTTTTTAGTTAATTAATAAGACAAATTGTGTGGAAAAATTTGATCCAGTAATTAATTATATCAAATGGTTAACATTAAATAAAAAGACTAAGATGAACCATTTTATGATAATTAACTAAGGAGTATATTTAACTCTAAACACAAAATTAGATTTTATGAAATGACTCGAATAATAATTGGTTCAAGTATTACACTTTGGACCGAACGGTTTGATACTACCTACAACTCAGGCCGCCGGGTCAAACCCCTGACCCAGGTCTTTTTCTTTCCCATCCGTTTGCGATTTAGGGTTTACGGTTCCGAAGTGGGCTGTCGGAGATGATGTACGGTGACCCACCGCAGAATCCGGAGTTCCCTCGAGTGCCGCCTCCACCCTCGCGGCAGCCGTCAGCTTCTTCCACCAATCTGGCGCCGGAATTCCCTCGGACGCCGGCGCCTTACGAAGGTAGTCTTGTTAGAATTCTAGTTCAGTGCCTTTAATCCTTACTGTCTTTCATGTTTTTTTTTATGTTGCCTCTTGGGAAGAGCGGCTGGGAGGTGTCGATGGAGACCGTCCATGTTTAGTGTTTCGTTAGGCTATCCTTGATGCCTCTAGCAAATACATAAATAGCTTTCTTTTGTCCTCTGAGATGTCTTGTCGTTCATGGCTAGCTGTTAAGACTGGGAGGGTGAGGAGGTTCAAGGAGGAAATGTGAGAAGGTGCTACTCCCTGCTGTTCCTCCTTCAGGGCACCGCCATGATAAGGATTGCCATGACATATTTACACTCAAAAGGAAAAATTAGAAGGGAAGCTGTAAACAGTTAGTTCCACACATTTCTCAGATGGTTCTTCTGTTCTGTTTTGTTTGGTGAATGGGAACATGAACCTTTTTATTTTGGAATCTAAGCACAATCTTGGAGCAGCTTGTTCAAACTTTAATTTCTGTAGTTCAACGCTTTCATGGAATTCATTCCAATGATTATTGCTACTGCGTATCTGATTTCTTACAGTTCCAAACTTTAATTCCAGTCCCAAACTTTAATTTCTGTAGTTCAACGCTTTTTTGCACATATATATTAACTGATAACATGATTTTTATGATCTTTACTTTGTTCTGATTATTCTTGACGTTCATTGCTTGGAGTATTAGTCTTTAAGTTGGTGTTTTTGAATCTTGATCAACATGGTCTTTTAGAGTGACATATATGGACTACGGGAATAGGCCATTTGTGTTGGAGTATATTAGTCTTCAAGTTTGTTGTTTTTGAATCTTGATCTACTTGGTCTCATAGAGCAACAATTACATGGGCTAGGTCTAAATCTTTGTTTATTTTGCAGCATATGGAGACAGTTTTGCGGCTAGAAGAATGCGAAAAGTTGTTCAAAGGCGAGCTGTGGACTATACTAGCACTGTTGTCCGATATATGCAGGTTACTTTTTATATCGTTGATAAGTAGCTTTGTATCCTGCTTTGTTGTTGGGAATTGTTGGTTGCACCATATCCTAATTGTTGGTTGAAATTCTATGAGAATGCTGGCAGAGTTGTTTAAACAGTCATGAAATTGTCTTTAACTTGGTAAATTTTGCTCTTATCTTGTTGTATTTATTGCCTATTTTTCTGTTTGTCTAGGGTATTCCATTCTCAAGTGTGCAATTGTTTGTTCTGACCATGTTGTATTTATTGCCTATTTTTCTGTTTATCTAGGATATTTCATTTCTTGAGTATGTGAATTTGTGTATTCTTTTCCTTTTCTCGAACAACTACAACATGATATGATCTATCTGATCTGTTAGCCTTGTCAAGTAGTTCTTGACTTGTTGTTATCTGAGTCCTACTTTTCATCTTCCTTCTTTAGATGTTTGTATGCATGGTGGAAGAGGTAGGGGTTTTCATGGATTTGATTATCTAACTTTTTTTTGTTGCTATTCTACATCATATGTTTTTTTTAATAAAAAAATTGTTTAGAGATTCTGTCTAATGTTTTTATGTCAATGTTTGCAGGTTCGCATGTGGCAGCAGGATGTCAAAGACAGACCCATTTTGCAACCTACTCCAGCTGCTGTCTTGGATGTTAGTAATTTGATTCTCCAATATTTTTGAATACTATGTTCTGCAATTTGGTTAAGAACAAAGCATCCATTTAGAATTATCTTGGGCACATTTTTTTGTTGACTTCTCTTTGTTGCTTAAATCTATTATTTTTTGCCGCTATGGGTTGGTCTGTTTTCTGCAAAATATTGTCTCTGTAAAACATTTTGCAAGGAAAACTTTTACAAGATAGTTAATTATTTTCCCTTATTTGGCTCTTTACAAGAAAAATATTTTCCATTCCTCTCCTCTTCTTTCCTAACTTGGTTGCAGATCTGTCAGCAGCATGCCCAGATCACGACCAACAACTTTCTTTTTGAGCTTGACATCGATCTGCTGTGGCCAGCAATTCCTTTTGCTAGGGCGACTTTTCTTGATTATATAATAAACCAACTTTCTTTAGTGCTTCCTTGATTGCTTTAGCTTTCAACTTAGTAGTGAAATAGATGGATTTATTGTGGAATTAGGAACTTCCTTTAATGAAAAATACCCAACTTTAATAGGTTATAGATTTTAGATGTCTCATCACATTTTTTACACTCATAATGATACAATTTCTGGCACAATGCAAGTGCTTTCAAAACACGATTAGAACTTGTTGAAACTTTTGAATTCTCAACTTTCAAAAGTGTCCATGCAATATGCAATTGGGACACATAGTTCGTGCATGCAGGTCTTACTAAAGAGATCAAAGTATTATTTTTGTAAAAATAATTCATATTGCTGTTACTTGTCAATGACTTAATCAATATAAATCATTCATAAAAAGGAGCCTACATCTATCATAAGAGATAACAAGTTGCAATTAAGACCCAAAACTTAACTTACAAATAAGTGTATTGTCTCTGCCCAATACACTTCAAACATTAATTGTGTATGAAACATTAATCTTCTTTAGGAAGAGCATTATTTGACAAGTATCTTATTAGATTCCTAGCATTTTTAATTTGCTAATGATGGCAAGGAAACAGGAAGACTAGTAGTCAGGATTGTGGCCTTCTATTGTCAATGCTATATGAGGTGAGGGAATAGGTTGTATGAAGAGTTAATTCATTGGGATCTTCATGGTTTTTCGCTGCAGGAGGTGATTAGTTTTTGGTTGAGAGTTCATCAGGTAATAGGTGGCTCAAACTCAATTGTCTCTTTCAGGAGCAATTGGTAATTAAAGCAATATACAATTTGCATATTAGGCGCCTACTTAATCTCTCTTCCATTGAGTGCATGTTTGTCTGACTGCTTGATGGAATTCAATGTACCTATGCATACATATTGGCTGACCAAAATGATTAATTAAACAGTGGTACTGTAGGAAATATCATTGGCAGGAATACTGTGACTTCTCAAGTCTTTCTGAAAGATCCAGCAAATATTTTTGTTACTGAAGTTGTTTATTTGTGCAGATCCTACCAACAGTTGCATATGCAGACAACCCTTCCATAAGTTATGCTGCCAAGTTTGTTCATGCCTCAACAAACAAAAATAGGTGTTCCATTAATAAAGTCCTAGTAAGTTGCAAGAATTTCTATTTCTTCAGAGCTCATCCAGAAATACAAAAATGAAGACATGGTTTTGATCTTGAAATTTTTGCCTTAACTTTTTTTCTTTCTCATATTGTATTTTTTTGCTTAATACTATTGCTAAAATCTCTGCTCTGCTCTTTATTTTTGTTTAAAAGATGTTCCACAATGTCCCTTTTTCAATTACACCATTTAGAAAACATAAGAGTTTTGTTTACATCATAAACATAGCTTAATCCAGCAAGAACATTCTGCATAATATAATGCCCCACCTCCAATGAAGATTTCCTGATTCAATAATTTTTGGTCTTCCACCCTCACCACCACACCCACCCACCTGCCTGTCCGCCCACTCAGGATCTACGATAAGATCACAGTAGCACTAAACAACCAACTTGCAGCTAGTGACGATGACCATTTGTAATTAAAGTCCACTTGTCATTGAGTGACCCAATCTGTCACTAAAAGAGCCGTCATCAATGGATTAGTGTGTTAAAATCTCTCTAGACAGCCTTAGCAAGGTAGAGAACTTCAAATTGAACCACAATTGAGTCCTATTACTCCAAGATTAACCCTGGTTCAGGCACAAAATCATCGATTTAGCCCTAGTTAATCTCGTTATGATTAATTGCTACTAGTTAATCATTGATTAAAATTTGGGATTTAGTACTTGTTCCTTCTTTATGTTTCAGTATTTTTTCTTGACATATATCACTGGTTGATTTTAATGCCTTTATCTTCTATCTTGAAGTGGGCTCCTACAGGCCGACGTCTCATTACTGGATCACAGAGCGGTGAATTTACTTTATGGAATGGTCAATCCTTCAATTTTGAAATGATTCTTCAGGTGTCATTTGTGTGTTTAGTTTTGAAATTCATAATGGATTTGTTTCTGATGTATATTTATTCTCTAGGCTCATGACAATGCAATCAGGTCAATGATTTGGAGTCACAATGACAATTGGATGGTTACTGGAGATGATGGTGGTGCAATCAAGTATGGCATTGCTACCTTACAAATTTATTATAGTTATTTACTTTTTCATACTCTCTATTTTGTATGTTTACCTCTGGAAAAAACTTAGGTACTGGCAGAGTAACATGAATAATGTGAAGGTCAACAAAACGGCGCATAAAGAATCAGTGCGAGACTTGAGGTATGTTATGTTTTTGAATGTACATAAATTCATGTTTGGCTCAGATGTTATTTATATTGCCTGAGTTGATATGTGTTCAACAGTTTTTGTCGAACAGATTTGAAATTCTGTTCTTGCTCTGACGATACAACTGTTAAGGTTTGGGACTTTGCAAGATGCCAGGAAGAGAGATCATTAACTGGTAATGTTTCTTATTTATTACCAGCTTACTCCACTTCTTGTTAAGCATTTAATAGCTCAAGGTTGGTAAGTGCAGACAACTGTAACAAGATGAGGTTCGATATAGATGCTCAGCATGTTTACATTTTAGACCTTCTACTATTCTAGAATACCTTGTTTCTGTTGTGTTGTTTGGTCCTCCTAATCCATCATTTTCATCTCACTTCCACTTCTTCATAACCCTCACTTCTTTTTTTTCATCGCGCTTCCTCTTCTTGTTTACATGGGAAGAAGTAAAGCAATGGTTGATGGACTGTTTTTTTTTTTTTATTTCTGTACATTTTGTGTCCAAGTGAATGAAAATGCTGAACGTATACAAAGCTTGTTGCTATATGTGTTGCATTTATGCCTTTCCATTGGACTGAAATTATTGCAGGCTTTCACTATTTTTCTGTACGTAACTTGTTTTACTATAACCTGGAGCCTTAAAACATATGAGGAAGGATTCAGTCAAAAATTAGGAAAATCTCTTTGCTGGTTTACAACCTAAGAGTTTGACAATATCACTGCTCAAATCTTGACCCTGCGACACCTACCCCTAATATTCTAGCCAATCTTTCCCGTGTAAACCTTCTATTGGTTAAGGTGAGAAATTGTTGTTCGTTGTACACTTCTACTACTCTCAAATCCCTGCCCTTTTCTCTGATTCATTAGAGACCGGGAAGCAACCTGTTTGAGATGGAAATATGATGCAGGTTTGTGCTAATTATGGCCTTTAGAACTCCTATTTGACTAGTCACAATGTTGTTGCTATAAAATAATTAACTTGTAAATGCATTGGCTGGGATTAGGAGAATTGCTGTTAGGAGAGGCAGAGGAGCCCTCAGAAATCTTCTGCTGAATGAGGGTATCTGCAGGACCCTTGGTTTATCTAAATAAATTGCCCTATGTTGGGCTGTTCTATGGCAAGAGAAAGTGAGGCCATGCATAAATAGTTGGGACCATAATGACTGTTGCTTTTATTGGTTTACATAATTACCAAATCATTAAGTAGTAGGTAAGGGTACTATGTTATTATGTGGTATACTGAAGAATGCCAATCTTTTGAAGTTTTTCGCTAGTACAACTTGTATGTTAGCAACCTGTTAATTTGGTGATATTCAAATAAAATGGTATGCACAAGTTATAATCACTACTCTCTTCAAAATAACCTTGGGTTTCTTTCTCCATGCTTTGAACTCAGGCAGGCCATGGTTGGGATGTCAAGAGTGTTGACTGGCACCCAACCAAATCATTACTTGTGTCAGGTTTGTATGTTTTCTATATTTTGATGTTTCGATTGGTTCTGCTATTTTTTCTGAAAATTCTGTGTTAATGTATTTTTTTGGCTTGTTGTGTCAGGGGGAAAGGACAATCTTATAAAATTATGGGATGCTAAAACAGGGAAAGAGCTCTGTTCATTGTATGTGTAGTTCCATTTTGTTATCTTTACAACTATGTAGGTTGTTTAGGTTTAAGTCATGATTTGATCTGCAGCCACGGCCATAAGAATACTGTGCTTTGTGTTAAATGGAACCAAAATGGTAACTGGGTGCTGACTGCTTCGAAGGATCAGATCATTAAGGTAGGCATAGTTTCCTCTAGTTGACTATATTTTTAGAGAAAATCTTTCAACTTGTGTCAATCACCTATTTTCTTTTTCTTTTATCTGCACAAGAAGAGTTGGTTTCTTTTATGTTGCAGTCCAAATTTAATAATATGTATTTTGTCTAGCTATTAATCTGGATAAAGTATGGTATATTATAACTCAAAAATAGTTCGTCAATATTGAGGATATACAATTTTCTTTTGGAGAATTTAGATGGCAAACTTTATTGATTTGTTTAGGGTGAAGACAAACTATAATTTTCTTTGCAGTGTTTTGTATTTTATTTGTTTGGTGAAGATATAGGCTTTTATATTTGTTTGGTCAAAACACATATCTAGTTTTGAATCTATGCTAGAACACTACACATAGCTAATGGTTTTTAAGTGAATCATATTTATTTTAAAAACCATTTAATTCATAAAAATTATTGTAATTACGTTAGAGGTTTTAGATCCCTTAGACCAAGGTCTCTGCGTCTCTGTTCATGCTGGATACTGGTCAGCTATCACTACCCCACACATTGTGTGCACTTTACTTTAGGTCAGCAATGAAGTAAAAGGGAAAGAAAGAAAACAAAGGAAGGACTTACCGGAGGTTCCTTGGTTGTCCGATGGCAGTGATAGGGCTGGAGAGGAGATGCCAGGAGGGAGTGAAGATTAGGATGAACAACAAATTATTAAGGAAATTAGCAAACATCTGCCATTGTAATACCATGCACAGAATATCTCATATTCTTATTTGCTTATAATGCAAAACAGAGTGCCAATTTCTAATTTAGTTCTTTTAGAAAAATTAAATGAAGCTCACCTTACCTTCTTTCTATATTTTGAAGCTTGCATTCATTTCTTTTATTCCAGATGTTGATTTTACAGATTATTTATTTCTTGCTATTTCACTTTTCTAGAGTTTTATTTTTTTTTAATATTAATGTTTGGAATGCTGTTTGTTGATTTCAGCTTTATGATATTAGATCCATGAAAGAGCTTGAGTCGTTTCGTGGGCATTCCAAGGATGTGACTGGTTGGTATTATTATTTTTTCCCTTGTAGGCATTTATGATTAATGTTTTTTCTTATGGTTTGAAGTTGGCATTTATATTTCACATTACTTGTTTTCTCTTTCCATTGAAAATATTATGTTTTTTTAAATCTCTGTATTTTTTATATTATCTTTTCTAACTTTTCATATTGTATTAAGGCTGTTAGATGAAGTCTGCCCATCTCAATCTAAAATGGTCAAACCACATCACCATATGATTTTATTTTGGTTGGGTGTTTAAATTACATGCTATTAATTTGAATGTTTTTAATGGTTTTCAAGGTGCTATAAGGCCTAGAAGATTTCTAAATCCCATATGTTAGATCAACCCATAATATTTCTCCACTTGCATTTTTTTTTCATAACACAATGCACAAAGAACCTCTATACATTCTTTTATTCCTTGTACTTTGATAATGTGCTATGGCTAGTGCCAATTTCTAAGATTATTTTGATATACAATCTGTCAATTAGAATTATGATTCATGAATTTCTTTTCTTTGATCAAATATGGAGGGGGCAAGCCTTAATACAATGGTAACATGTTCCTTGTGTCTTGCGTTACCAAGGATTTGACACATACCTTGACTCTTCCTGATCTTTGTGGGGTAGCTCCTTTTTTTGGTCCATAGTTTTGGAAAGTTAACCATCCAAATCTGCCAATTTGGATTAGGATTACCGCATTTGATCTGATTTTGCCTGAAATCTAGGGAAAACTCACATAAGATTAAGTGATTATGAGAGAAAGACATTGACAATGTCAAAATCTGCAAATAGAAGCAGGAACAGGAATTAGCAAAAATTGAGAGAAATCAGTAGCAATTGTGGTTAAGGTGAGAAGCAATGAAGGGTGAGGAGAAGGAATCATGAGATGTAGAAGACCTATACGAGAAGTGGTGGGCTTACAAGGGTCATACTGGGGAGGAGCTTAGACACTGCATGTGTATGGTTGAGTGGGGCATAGAGAAAGATGTGCACGATAAAGGATTAACTAGTGTTGCGTGTGTGGGGCAGGGTTGTGTTGGTAAGCACTTGTATCTTCTATATTAATAAATTAGTACTTTGGTTGCAACTATAAGAAGGTTCATCATGTAAAATAATTTTTTTTGTTTTGCCCATCTGATAGACATGTGAGAAGCACCAAAACTCATGGTCTGGGGCGGATCCTTCGTTACAAGCTCATATTATCTTGTTAGCTGCGAGTATTTCTATTGTTCCATGACACTTCTTGAGCTTTTCTCTCTACTTGGCGAGCTAGTCAACAACATTCAGTAGTCACCTAAGTTTGACTGTAAGATAGTGTCTGCCCTATGCCCTCATTGCAACTCGCCCAATGCCAACGACGACTCCATGTAAGATTCCTCCTACTCTTGTTCTTCCATTATTTCTTCCTTCTTGCTCCTTGTTGGATTGACTGACACCATTTGTCTCTGTGATATCCTTGGGTAGCTCAATTATAATCTGGTTAATATCCTAAGTTCAATAAATTGGTAACTTAAGTTTCCAATTCATAATAACTGATTAATAAAAGATAATAGTCTACTTAAATATGCTTGTATATTTTTATATTGTTTTAGTCAAGGTTTAAAATTTCGATCCGTGCCGAGATTTCGGTCTCAGATCGGAACGATATGTTTTCGGTATTGTATCGTGTCGTGTGGATACGATTTCGGTATTTTTTTTATTTATATTTAGTAATTATAAGATAAATATGTTTATGGTATATATAAAAATAAGTTGTATATTGATTTTGTGTAAGTTTTCAATTATCAAACAATTTAATATTGTTAGATAAAATAATTAAAAATAATTTTATTTAAATAAAATTGATATATCAATAACTCGAATTAAAATGGATCTATCTATAATAAGAAGTATATAAATTAATACAAGATATTACTTTATATATAATAATTATATAAATTAACTATTTATTCATTTAATTAATTATTAATTAAATAATATATATTTTAAATAGTAAAAAATATCAAGTAAAAAAAATAAAATAATAAAAATTTATCAGAATATAAATCTAATTTATTATATATATATTTTAAATTTTTTTATATTTTTTAAATTTTTTTAGAATTTTTAAAGACTTTTTTAAAAAATTTAAATGAAATTTAAAATAATACAAAATAATAAAAAAATAGAATATAAATAAAAATTATTATATATTTTAAAATTTTTAAATGAAATTTAAAAACATTAAAAAATAAATTTTAAGAATAATTAATAAAATTTATTAAATTTATTTTAATTTTAAATATATTTTTATATATTTTATTAGGATAATTTAATTAGGATTTATAAAAGCTTGTTCGAAATATCTCATATCCTTAGGAATTGTTTAAATTAATTAAATAAAATAATTAATTTTTTCTTGAAATCGCGGCCCGCAATTTGTCATGGGAGTGTCCGGTAGCGCCAAAAGGGTCGCTGGACTCTGGCGGTGCCGAAAGGGTCACCAGATTCCTTCGGCGACGTCTTTAGCGCTGTCGGAGGAGTCCCGCAATGCCTTCGATGTCGAAGGTGTCATGGGACGCCTCCGGAAGCGTCCTGACGCTTTCGGCACCGCTGGAGGCGTCCGTGACTCCTCTAGCGTTGCCAAGTTAGGGATGCCTTCTGTGTCGGTTTTGCCCACCCAGCAGAATGGTGAAAACCATCCATGCCGAGTGGCACGGAATAGCATTCTATACTTTGATTCTGGTGTTGTTAGTATGATTATTACTTTGAATTAGTAAATTAATAATAAGAGTTTAACATAATAATTAAGTACCACATTTTAATATAATCTTTATAATTCATTTGGTTTATAATTAAAAATTATTATTTTAATTATAGTAATAATGAGGCTCTTCTAAACCTATAAATAGAAATTTAGTATCTTAATTATAAACTTTAATCTTTGATAGGAAATATGATTATTATGTGTTGTAGTAATTTAATTTGAGAGTTTTTTATATGGTTCTGATGTCTTTAATTCGAAATTATTAATTATTTAAACTATTGATCAAATAATCATATTTTCGGCAAATGTAACTAATGTATATGTTTTTGTATTATTTATTAATGTATCAATAATTTGAAGGGATCTTTGATAAATAATAAAGATAGTAATAATAAAATGTTTGTATTATTTTCAATACTTACAACAGAGGCCGAGTATATTGCTGCATCAGAAGCAGCAAAGGAGGCAGTTTGGATCCGCAAGTTCATTACTGAGCTTGAGGTGGTTCCTAGCATTACAGATTCTATTGAGCTCTATTGTGACAACAATGGAGTAATTGCGCAGGCTAAGGAACCTCGCTCACACCAGCGGACCAAACACATACTACGACGCTTCTATCTCATTCGAGAGATCATCGATAGAGGAGATGTGAAGTTTTGCAGAGTACCTACTAATGTCTGAAAAACATATCAAGTAAATAAAATGTTTGAACTCAATGAGAATTATCAAATTGAATTTGTCCATAGAGAATTGGATTTCTTAGGAGTTATGAAGAAATTGTTATTTTTGACAAGGTAAAATTAGACTAATTTTCTTAATTTCTTGAATATACTAAAACATAATGTTCATGATTGATAGGGTTTTTTGAACTTTTTCTTATCTTATACATCCAACAATTTTATTTTATTTTTCTATGTGTTTTCCTTTTTTTTTATTATGATAGATGATCCGGTCCAAGATTAAATAATATTGCGATGTAGAATTCTCGCCACGTTGCTGAGGTGACAAGTCCACGAAGCAACCCAATGACATCGAAGCCTTCTCCTCGCGTTCTTCTTGTGGCGAAGCGGAGTTGAGTCTGCAGATAGTAACAAACATCAAAGGGCTCGTTGGAGTCCCAGCGAAACCACTTCGATGCCTAAGTCAGCACACTGTTTCGATAGTAGAGGGAAAATAGTAAAATACGAGAGAGTCCTCTTTTGCAAAGCCTGTACCTGACCTTTTATAAATGTGATGTACCCATAGAGATCATGGGGAGGTGGAGATGAGATCATGGGGGAGTGGGGATCATGCCCCATGTCTGTGTTTTGTTGAACCTAGTTAATAGAACTCGGCTGGAATAGGGGCTCGGTCCTATTGACTCGGCAACTCGATGGCTCAGAGAGTCGGATCGGCTTGGAAGTTGGCTCGGTTGGTCGGGAAGTCGGGAGGTAAATGACTCGGCTAGTCGAGTCGGCTCGACGGTTGACATGCCATGTGGAGTCTATGTTGACTAGTCTCGAGTCGTGCCACATGGCTCTATGTTGACTAATCAGAATCCGACGTCTCCTGTTGCTGCGATTGATGGCCATTCCTAGCAAGACATCCCAGGCGACGTTGAGATTTGACAGCACAACCCACTACATCAGGGCACCCTCAATGGCATGCGTATCTTAAAGGGTTAGTCGGGCGACACCCCTGCTGAGGAAGGTGGAGGTGAGAAAGTTGCGGCCGGGGTCCATTTGGCGCGCACACAAATCTGGTCTGGAAGGTGAAACCTGCGGGGGAGAGCTCTAGGGAGGCGATTAGGGCGAGGACGGAAAGCCTACAAAACATGGTTAGGGCAGCGACACTGTTGGCGTTGAATTGACTACACATAAATAATAAATCACCAGGCAGCATGCAAGATATTATTTAAAAATTTCTCAAAGCATTTGAAATTATGCGAAAATGGGAATTGGAATTGGAATTTTCCAAATGGGATAACTTGCGAGGATGGAATTTTTTTGTCGAAGGTCTCTCTCTTCCATCCAACATGTTCAAATGCCTCAAAAAATACCTCAATGCTCGTATTCCTACAGATGACACCAATTTGACCCGATTCAATATCAAATAATATTGGGATGTAGAAATCTCGCCTCGTTGTTGTGGCGGTGAAGTCGGCTAGTCAGGAGGTCGACAACTCTGCTGGTCGAGTTGCTTGGTGGTTGACATGCCATGTGGAGTCCATGTAGACCAAGTCTCGAGTTGTGCCACATGACTCCTGTGCTAACTGAGTCAAGGGTCCGCCACGTGGGCCCCTACTTACCTCCGCATCAATAGACAATTAGGTTTTATTTTGCAAATTATGGTTTGGTAAGTATGAACTGATGCAGCATTTAATACTGCATTTATTTTTCATGTGCCCTTCATTAGCAAGTCAACACTGGTTCAAAACATAATAGGCAATCTAGGAACTGGAAAATTTTATTTTGAAAGCTCCAACTTTTTTGAGTCATGTCACAATCAGGATTCAGGAATTACTGCCATCAAGGTGTGCTTGATCTGCTAGATTTTTTTGAAGTACTTGGACATCTAAATTTTCCTCTTTAGCAATTTGACACTCTTTTTGGTAAATCAGCCTATCTCTGAATAGTTAGTGATTTATTCAGAGATTCACTACTCATCAATTTTCTTTCTTTCTTTCGCAACTTTAAATATGGCATCCATTTTCTTATTTCTACTTAGAACAATTGTGCTTATTTCTGGATGGTTAGTAATTATTCACTACGCATCGAGGTTTTTTTTTTTTACTTAAAATATGTCATTGAGTGTTTTAATTTTCCACTTAGATGGCTAGGTCATTCTTTTTTATTATTAGCTCTGTAGATGGCTAGATCATCATCATTCAATAATTTTAGTCACATGATTGCTAACATCGTATTTTCTGTGGAAATATTGTTTTGCTAGCTTTGGAATGGCATCCATTTCATGAAGAGTACTTCACCAGTGGGAGTTTTGATGGCTCAATTTTTCATTGGCTTGTTGGGTAAATTCATTATTAAGCAAACCATCATTCTCTAGCAAATTTGGTTGTTTTTCCTATTGTTCTGCATTTTCGCTTATTTCTTCGTTCTTTTTTTTTTCATGAATAATTAATGATTAAAGTGTTTTTTAGCATGTTTCCTAAATGCTTATTATGGTCATCTGTTTTGGCACCGTGAATGTAGTGCTTGTTTTATTTGTTCTTCCACTCCATTATCATGTCACTCAAACTGTTTGACATAATGGATACTATGAAAAAGACTATTTCTGCATATTGTTAACTGTGTTTCTTTGGGAAATTTCATCACCACATAATGCCCATCCTAACATTGAATTGCCCGTCCATAGCTATTTGCTCTATACTATTACACCCATGTATGTCTTGCTGAAACTGAAATTGAGTGGAAATATTCTTTTGCATGCTGGTCATTGCATTTGTTCCTCTTAACCTTTTCTTTGAATTTTAATTAACCTAATCATTCTCATACTTTTGCACATATATGTTTATGTATATGCATTGGATCTTTAAATAATTAATTATTGGATGGTCTATATCTGTTATTTACCTTGACATTTGTGGTCTATACCAAGCTATTCTTTGGATGACTATCAACCAGACAATATTTTCCCCCCTATTTATCAAATATTATGCGAGAGTCAATTTTAGTCTTGTGGAAAATTTAAGGTGGGATGTGTTGGTCCCATGTAAAAAAGGTAACCCGGTGCACGAAGCTCCTGCCATGTGGGGTCCTGGGGAAGGATCCATTGTACGTAGCCTTATCTTGCTTTTTGCAAGAGATTGTTTCCAACCCGTGACCTTTAGATCACAAAGCAATAACTTTACCGTTGGTCCCATATAGCTGATTTTAAATAGTCAGGCATGGGGCTTGTTGTTATATTCTAATAAGTTATAATAACACATTTACCATGTTATGTAGGTGTTTATGTTAACTTACATAGGATGCATTTATGGTTTCAGTATTGATTCAACAATGGATTAGTCAATTGGAATACATTTGGTTCATTACATATTGGTAAAGTTTTGTTTTTCTATTGGTATGCTATCTAGTTCAATACACACTCTTGGTGATATATGGTCTTGAATATTCTCTTTTGTTGTCTGCATCACATTGGGTGGGCACGTCTTGGTAGATGACCACTTGAGCCTAGATTGTTATTGCAACAGTGTTGGACCACGGCTTCAAATCATGCATAATTGAAGTGTGCTTTCTTGCTCTAAATCTTGACAGCTACAATTGCTCTGCTACACAGGCATGAAACTCCCCAGGTTGAAATTCCTGGTGCCCATGATAACAGTGTCTGGGATCTTGCTTGGCATCCAATTGGATATCTACTTTGCAGGTTTGTTTAAATGTTTATACTCTTGAGCGAAAGTTTGTTAATGTGTTTAAATGTATACTCTAGTAGTGTTTTTCCTGTATCACATAGATGTTCCAGTTTCCTATCATTCTAGTTTCTTCATACATAATTGCTAATTTTGTGCTCTCTAGGTACAAGGCAATAAGATACTATGCTTGATACTGCATCTCTTTATCAGCGACCGCAATCATTTATTAAATCATGTTTGCTATGTCCATATGACTTCATTTTATCCCTGTGACGCATACAAATCCAAACTATCATCCCAGTGGTTTTTGGTCTTATCTTATGGTTTATGTGCTATTGACTCTTAGGTCATTGCATTTATTTTAACTATTTAAAATATTATTTCAATATTTTTTTTATCGTTTTAATAATAAATATTTTGATTAGTATTGTAGATAATTTATTAAATAGTTTTCAAAAAGAATCTTTTATAATTTGTAGATATTAATATAATTTATGCAAACATATAGGTAATAATTTATTTTTTGAAATTTTATTTTGTGTTGATAAAATATGAGTACAAATATTAAAATGTTAAGCATTATTTTGAATATTAAGTAAATGTGTTATCGGACTATAATATTTGATATTTATAAATACAATGTTTAGTGATAGTATTTTACTAATTTTATCTAGTTGTTGCACTAAGTTTTGGAATGTACATTTCCACCAACAATAAGGAAGTGATTTTGGTAATGGAATGTTTTGGAAAAAATAACTTTAGGCATAAATTTAACAAATACTATAATTCATTCCCAAAGTACTTCGACATTGCAAAGGGCTTTGGGAAAGCATTCCCAATCCATCCTTTAATTGTAGGACTTTGGAAAGATTAGTTATTGTTTTTTTTCCTACAACACGTCATATCTCATAGTCAATGTCAAACTTTGCTCTCCTAAAATGACAAAAATCGTAGTTTCCTTTTTGTCGACATTTCTTCTACCCGACATGTTGGAACCTACGTCTTATTTTTTGCATACATCAATTTTGTTAATCCTGATTAGCATAAATTTGAATCCACATAATACCTACAACTAGCTGAACAGGCGAGGACAATTTTCTTGTATGTTTGGTGCTTGACTGATGATTATTACAACAGACTCATATTAGTCTCATTATTTATTCCACTCAAATTCAATTGGCCTCGTAATTTCTAGTAAACAGTTTGAGAAACTCTCATTCCTTTTCCTTTTGCTGTTCAGAGTTTGCAATGTCGTGTCGTGCCACCTGAAACTGTCAGAATTTACTGTTTTGGTGCGGGAGCCAAACCGGTACCGCACACAAATAAATTTCGTGTGTCACCGAATCGCATGCGATCGACGATTGTGGGACGTGTTTGCGCCGTCGGAAGCGTCCCTCGACGCTTCTGACGCCGGCAGAGGTTTCCTGTGACGCTTCCAGCACTGGTGGAGGCGTCCCGCGATGCTTCCAGTGTCGCCGAAGCAACGCGGATGCTTCTGGCGCCGCCTCACGAACCGAGCACGCCAATGCAATGTTGTTAATGTTCCAAAAATATATATATTTAATTAATTCAAACAATTCTCAGTGATATTTCAAATATGCTTTTATAAACCCTAATTAAATTATCCCAATAAAAAATATATTTAAAATCAATAAAATTTATTAATTGTTATTATGAAAATTCTTTTTTTACTCTTTCAAAATTTATTTAAAAATTCTAATAAATCATATTTATATTCTGATAATTTGTTATTATTTTATATTTTTTTCTGTTTAATTGATATTTTGATTTTTCTTACTATTTTAAATATATTTTATTTAAATTAATAATTAATTAAATGAATAAATAATTAATTTATATAATTACGATGTATCAATTTTAATTTGAATTATTGATAGATCAATTTTCTTTAAAGAAAATTATATTTAATTGTATTTTCTAACAATATTAAGTTTAATAATTGAGGACTTATATAAAATCATTATACAACTAATTTTTAAATTATATAAAACTAATATTAGAAGTAATGAAACAATTGTTAAGATAGGAGAGGACGAGTTGCCCTGAATCGAGAGATTTAAATATTTAGGATATTTTTTGCAAAACGATGGAGGGATTGAGAGAGATGTCTTACATAGAATACAAGCAGGATGAGTGAAATGGAGGGGAGCGTCGAGCGTTTTATGTGATCGTAAAGTACCTCTTAAACTTGAAGGTAAGTTCTAGAAAATCGCAGTTAGACCTGCTATGTTATATGGAGCTGAATGTTGGGCTATGACTCGAGCACATGAGTAGAAGATGAGAGTTGCAGAGATGAGGATGTTAAGGTGGATGTGTGGACATACGAGGATTAACAAAATAAAAAATGAGAGTATTAGAGAGAAAGTTGGAGTTGTATCTATTGAGGAAAAACTCCGAGAGACACGTTTAAGATGGTACGACCATGTACTTAGACGACCAATAAATACTCCAGTTAGGCGATGTGAAATTATGATAAACATGCATATCAAACGAGGAAGAGGAAGACCAAAAAAGACTTGGTTAGTAATAATAAAACAAGATAAAATTTATTTAAATAGATGATGATATAATAGGAGATAGAGCTCAATGGCGTAAAATGATTCATACAGCCGACCCCAATTAGTGGGAAAAGGTTTGATTGTTGTTGTTGTTGTACTATATATAAATAAAAAATACCGAAATTGTATCGGCAAGACATGATATTAAAACTGTATCATTCCAGTCTGGGATTGAAATCTCAGCACGCGTCGAGATTTTAAACCTTAGTGTTGTTTCATTTATGCTCATTTGAATGGGTGAATTATATAGTTTAATTAGGCTTTGTCTGTCTTTCACTAATTTCGACTCTAATGACTGCAGTGGGAGCAATGACCATACGACCAAATTTTGGTGCAGAAATAGGCCTGGAGATCTTAGTCGAGATAAATACAGCCACGGTCCAACTGCTGGTTGGCATTACAGTCTTTAAGTTATTTTGTCAAGATTTCTCTCAACGTTTTGTTTTGAAAATTTAATTTATTCATCTTCGCTTCATGTTATTTGGACTTTATTGTTTGGTTGATTTTCTAGGTTATGGTGATCAAAACTCCATGATATCTGGCCGGGCAGTTGGTGGTTTCCTGGCATCAGAACCTCCCTCAACTCCTGGACCATTTGCTGTTGGGTTATCAAGAAATGAAGGAACTATCCCTGGTATTGGGGCTGCCATGCCTTTATCTGTCCCATCAATTGATGGATCTGATCAAGGGGATCAGAGGCAGTCTTTTCCTGGTAGCATGCTTCCTGGGGCACCTCCTCTTCCACCTGGCCCTCATCCATCTCTTTTAGCATCTGGGCAGCAACAAATTTACCAGCAAACTCCTCTTCACCAGCAGCATCAACCATTTTCACAGCAAATGCCGTCTACAAACTTGCCTCAATTGCAGCCTCCATCACATGTACCACAACTTCCTCATCTACCTCCTCCACGACCACCTCCTCTTAATTCTCTTGGTATATCTGGCTCAATTCCAGGATCCATGTCCATGCCTTCCTCGATGGTTCCATCTATGCCACCTTTCCCAAATCATATGGTAATGATCTGAACTCTGTTAATCAGTAGCATTTGCGATTGAAAAAAAATATACAAATTTATATATTTTTTTTATTTGGATAATTAGCCTTTTAAGTGTACTTACATGGGGATTGGCTACCATGATTGAATATTTGTTTCTGGAGGGTGGCAAACTACCCGCAGCCCTGTTAAGCCTTCCTAGAAAAAGTCTACTGGTATAAGAACTTAGTGCTTACCATGTGCTTATGGGGTGGCTTAAGACTTACTATATCAATCTTCCGATAATTAAGAATCTGTGACATGGAAGCAAACTACTTAACCTCTGGTTGTCTGTGCAGACTAGGACTTAGGATTCCCCACGCGGCAATAGCTAATGATGCAGAATCTGGTTCTTCATAATTTAATTTGTATTAAAAAAATTTAATTCTGTGTCACTACATTCTTGTAACTCGGAAGGTCATGGACCAGATTCCTTGCTTATTGATGCATCTTAATCAGACGTTTTGTTTGCAAGTTCAGCAGATGTCTGTGCTCAGCTTATCTGGTTTTGCACCTTGTGTATAATAGAAGTGTTTTCTGATTTCTTTTAATCTTTGCAGGGTACATTCATTGCATAAAATAATCCAGATATTAGATTTCTGTTTATTTCATGTACTCTGAAATATATAAACTAGATTTGCACAAAGGATGATCCTTTGTAGGTGTGATGTGAACGTATGAACATTTTGGTCATGATTTTGGCATCTATTGATCATTCTAGTTACTGGTGCTCTTTACATGTCATCCATAGAAAAAGTTATCAAAACAATTAGTTTGTCTGTAACTTTAAGTGATTTAAGATCCATGTGAAAATACCTTAAATGATTGTTGTTGGTTCTGTTATTATGATACTCTTGAATTAGTCTAAATCATTTCTCTTGCAGATGATGCAAGGACTGACTCCTCAGCTGCCACAAGGACATATGATGGGAATTAATCCGATGAACACAGGTTCTGTTTCCGCCAACAATGCCCCTCCCGTAGGAGCCTTTGCCAATGCTTTGCAAACTGTTCACGGTGCATCAACAAGCGGGCTACAGAACTTCCCGCTAGGTGGGTTCAGCCTGCAACAAGGTGGGCAGATGGCTCCGATTCCAGGATTCCAGGTTTTCCGTCTAACTATACTCTACATTTGTACATGTATGCCATATGCAGATTACTAGTGTTTATTGATCTTCCTTGCAGCCTGGGATGATGGATATTCGGGTTTCGGGTATGCCATTAGGAGGGAACACTGGAAATCCGCTTCCACGACAGCCACCTTTTCCTCATGGATCTCCACCCAAATAGCTTGCTTTCTGTATTCCTTGGTATTCACATATAAGATTGAGTTGTAACCTTGGACATCTATTTAACAATCATCTTGGTTTTAAGCATTCTATGATAAATTAAGTTGTACAAGTACCTTATGCAAGAAACCTCTGTAACTCGTTCCCGAGAATTATCATCTTGTTCAAAACAATGTTCTAGTTCATTCTATTTCTTTTTTGAGGCATCCAGCCTTTGTTGTTTACTTAATTTATTTGACTTTTAAAGTTTATTTTGCAAGAAATAAAGTACTTTTTTTTAAAAAAAAATCTTTCAAATAATTGTCTTTCTATTAGCTAGTAGTTTCAGTTGAATCAGAGAGAAAAAATAAATACAATTCAACTCTGACCATTACACTATTTTTTTTTTAAATTGGAACTAATAGAATCCTTTGGTGGCTTCGAAGCCACTTGCCCCTGCGTGAAAACTTCTCATGTTATTGAATGAGGAACTTCATAATTAAATCAGGAGCTTGGTATCAAAATACAACCACCTACCTGCCTCGTCCTGAAACATACTTTATTCGTCAACAAGGATTTAATCATTGTGCATGTGAAATTAAAAAACAATGCTTTTGTGGTGAAAAGAATATGCAGAAATCCATTCGCGTGCAGTTTCAAACTAAACTGTTTAATCACGGAATCTGCAATAATTCTGCAATTTCGTTTGACATTGACCAAATAATTAAACTCTCCAGGACTCCAATAACTTTATTTATTAAATAATAAAGTAGTGAAAGAGTTCTGATAGGAAAGTTTTGGTGGTGAAACAGTATTTTAGCACACGAATATCTCTTCTAATTTTGTCGAATATGATTTTTGATCGAGTAAATGAGATCGCAAGGTCTTATAAACAAATTGAATGTTCACTCGAACACAAATCATGTATCTCTTTTGTCTACAGATTAAAAAAGCAGTGCTTGATTAAACTCAAAATGAGTGTATGCTTCTTCAGTCAGAGCAAATAGATCATGGAAATTGACATCTGAAATTTGTTCCACGGGCTGAAGTCCTCCACAGATGCCTGAGTCCTGCCAGCCAAGAACACCATCAGGCTGCGAAAGCTCGGGGCTCAAGACTTGCGAGTTGGAGCTCGATTCTGTTCGAACATGACTCGTCCCCCCACCTTCCAAATTCGATGAGCCATTGTCGCCGAAAATCGGTATCCAGTCTGCAAAAAGAAGTTTGGGGAGGGGAAGCTGCTGGTTGGATTCTGAAACTGGAATTGGGCTCTTGTTCTCATCCGGTACTCGGTTCGGCTTTCGGTTGTCGACCTTGGGGAGTTTCTTCCTGAGATAGGTGTTCCAGTGGTTCTTCACTTCGTTGTCAGTTCTTCCGGGCAGATGCATTGCTATCTGAGACCACCTGTGCCGCCATTTTCAGATAACAGACAAAACAACAACAATCTTAATTTCTGTTTCCTTTTGATTCTTAAAGAATTCTTACTTGTTGCCCATTACGGCATGGAGTTTCATAACAGTCGACTCTTCTTCAGCAGTGAAAGCACAGCGTTTGAGCCCTGGCCTCAGGTAATTCATCCACCTCAATCTGCAGCTCTTCCCATTTCTTTGCAGGCCTAGAGACAAATTTGAAGTTGTAAAATCTCATTCAAAGAAATCAAAAGAAGAGAAAACATGGTATGGAAGACAAGACAAAGTACCAGCTCTGAGGGCTACTGCTGTCCAGCAGCCATGGCCATGCTTGAGGATGTAGTCCTTCAGCTTCTGGTCCTCATCAGGAGACCACAAGCCCTTCTTGTTGGTCACCTTTGGCTTCTCACACATATTGCACCCCATCACAAGGCAATTAATTAAGCCTCCTCTCTTAATCAGTGGCAATTCTCCAGAGAAGAAGAGCTAGCACATTTAAAGGCAGTTGGTCAACCTCAAAAGATTGATAATTATTAAAATATCTAGGTTAATTACTATAATTGGAGAAGAGAAATATTCTTCAATGTTTTCACTTTTTACATCTATCGTAGGATAATGAAATAATTGGGTACCTAACAACTTGTTTTTATTAAATATAAAACAAAATGAAGTCATCATTCAATTCAATGATAATATAAATTTCAACTACATTCCATGTATAATAGGGGGAAAAAGTGAAATCATTATGATAGCGGCTCTTTTAGGGTGATCTCACATATTTTAGAAGGAGATAAATCATGAAAGATATTTGCCCTAGTATAATGATCCTTTTTGTTCCTGTCGAGAATCTGAGAAGACGGGGCTGTCGGAATAACGTGTCTGGAATATTGACCGCATCTCCATAACCCGGATGGTGAGCTGTCTTCTGTGTTGACCAAGTTGTCCGAAGTCCTCTGGTCAACAGTACCTGCAGCCAGCGACCGAGTTGCCCTAGTCTCTGGCCCCCCGATACTCGAGACGAATCCCACGAATGTATAAGCAATCGAATAATCGTAGAATAGCAAGATGAACGAATAATGAGTACGAGAACGTACCCTGGCCCCGGGAGGGCGCACTTGGATAGATCAGTGAGCTAGTCGCAATGCGGATCAAGTCGTCACGGCCTCGAAGAGTGGACGAAAGTGAGGCAGCCAAGGAGCCGGATTTGGGAGTGGCGGCATAGAATCTGGTGCAGCAGGGATCCAAGAGGCGACATGTCGGCCAAAATATGACGACGACTCCTGAGTCAGAATACTACAACGGCTCGCAGGCCGGGACACGGCGCGAAGGCCAGATAATACCAGTAACTCACAATCATAACAGAGATAAGAAACATAGCGGCTCGGTGGCCGAAACACATCACACAGAGCATAACACAGATCACAACAGTAGTGCAATAGCAGTAGCCCGAAGGCCGGATTAGCGGTGGCTCGAGAGCCGGCTCATCGCCAAAATCATACACCGACATAGATCGAATATTGAATCGGTGTCCGAAGTGTATGAAAGCGCGGATCGAGGGCTAAACAGGCGTCGTGAACGTGGTAGCGGCGCTGGATGTTCAGATTTGGCAATAGGAGGGCCGACAACGACGATAGCGCTGTGCCACCAACGATGATGATGTGCCATCGACGAAGGTCGTGGGTCGGCCGGTGGCTATCGCTGGAGGTGGCATCGGAGGGCGGCAGCGGCCACTAGAGGTGGCCGCGATGACTGCTAGACTCGGCGGCAGCTGTTGGAGGTGACGGTGACGACCACGGGAGGAGGCGGCAGCGGCTGCTGACGGTGGAGACGACCGCGGGAGGAGGTGGTGGCTGGAAGTGACGAGGGAGGCGTGGCTAGCCCCCTGGCGACGACGGAGAAGAACCCGTAGACGACCCCCTGCTCGCGAGATGATGGCGTCTGTGATGCCGACCACGACCGAGGCGTGGAGAGGAAGAGCGAGCTTGCAAGAGCGTATGCACAAAGGGGTTGTGTGCTGCATGGGTGGCCCGGCGAGTTGGTCTAATGATGGCGTCACGAGGAGGAGAGGGAGAGGAAAGGAGGTGGCGGCCGACAGCTGGTGTCGGCGCCGGTGAGGGGCATGGGAGGGAGGAAGAAGGACCTCCTCCTCTTTCCTGTTGGCGACGACGGACCAGAAACGCGGAAGCCCCCCTGCTCTTGTGAATAGTGCTGCCTTTAAAACAAAACCCTATTCATGCCAAAAGACCAAAATGCCCCTCCCTTATTCCCTAATTGTTCCTATGCCCTACTCAATTACATCCGCATCACAAGCCTCCATCTCAAGTCTAGCCGAAGGAGGCGCGAGTCCGACTGACTAGACAGTCTATCACAAAAGCTGAATCACTCTTGATAACCGAGTCAAATCGCTGAACCCATCGTATAATGCCACGCGAGCGATCGCTATAGTAATGGTGTCGCATGAGATGGTAACAGTGCCAAGTGGACCAAGTCGATAACCGTACCAATGCCGAGCGAACAACAAAACATTAAGCAAACGACGAGTAAAATGATAATTGACCGAGCGACACGCGGGACACCGAGCAGACCGAGCGAACGAGTGGGCGATGCCGAGCAGGTGACCGAGAAAGTATCGGCCAATCGACTGTAAGATGCTGACCAGACCATCGAGAGAATGTCAAGCGTTCGACCAAGTAGTTTAAGTGTGTGGTCGTACGAACGGTTGAGCGATACCGGTCGGATGACTTCGCAAGTGCTGACTAAATGACGCGCGCTTGGCAAAGTGGCGAGAAAAACGTGTCGACCGAGCGGATGCCACGCAAGCTATCGGGCGAACACCAAGTGAGCGCTTGGCCAAATACCGAACGAGCGATGAGGCAATGCCGAGCGGAAGTGGAGCTTGAAAACGTAGCGGAAGCATAGCCCGCAAAATCACATGCACACGGAAATGGAAGTCGTGAGCCGAGCAGGTACATCACCTGTGAACTGAATGGGAGTATAGCCCATGAATCGAAAGCGCACACAAGCAAAAGTCGTTAGCCGAGCGGGCGCGTCGCCCGTGAGCTGAACGGAGGTGTAGCCCGGGAATCGAAGACGTATGGAAGCAAAAGTCGTGAGCTGAGCGGACGCAGAGCCTATGAGATATTCTGGCCCGAAACCAGTGGAGATACTCTTATTCGTGACCATTGGAGATAGCTCGACCCCGAACGAGGGAGATAAGCTGCTCTGATATGCTCCGTGACCAATGAAGACCTCTCGACCCCGAACGGAGGAGATATGAAATCCGATGAGCTGGTTCGAAACCAATGAAGATCACTCGACTCCGAACGGGGGAGATAATGAAATATGATATACTGGTCTAAGACCAGTGAAGACCGCTCGACCCTGAACGGGGGAGATATGAGATCCGATGAGCTGGTTCGTGACTAGTGAAGGTGAAGACCGCTCGACTCCGAACGGGGGAGATATGAAATCCGTTGAGCTGGTCCGAGACCAGTGAAAATCACTCGACCCTGAACGGGGGAGATAAGGAAATATGATATGCTAGTCTGAGACCAGTGAAGACCGCTCGACCCCGAATGAGAGAGATAGGAGATCCGATATGTGACTATCGCTCGACCCCGAACGGGGGAGATAGGAGATCCGATATGTGACGATCGCTCGACCCCGAACGGGGGAGATAGGAGATCCGATGGTGGAGACCTGAGTTTAAGGTCGCCGCTCGACCTTTGGTGGAGATCTGAGTTTAACGTTGCCGCTCGACGATTTGATGAAGACTTGAGTTTAAGGTCGCCACTCGACCATTGGTGGAGACCTGGGTTTAACGTTGCCACTCGATGATTTGATGAAGACTCAAGTTTAAGGTCGTCACTCGACCGTTGGTGGAGACTTGGGTTTAACGTCGTCGTTCGACGATTTGATGCAGACTCGGGGTTAAGGTCGTCGCTCGACAATTTGTGGAGACCTGGGTTTAACGTCGCCGCTCAATGGGTTAATGAAGACTTGGGTTTAAGGTCGTTGCTCGATCGTTGGTGGAGACCTGGGTTTAACGTCGCCGCTCGACGGTCTTCACATAGGTTTATAGTCGTTGCTCAACTTCTAGAGCCTATGGTTCTAATATAACTCAAACCCAGCCGATCGACGCGGGAGTCTCTGACTTTGAGCCTGTGGCTCTAATATAATATAATCCCGGCCGATCGGCATGGGGAGTCTTCGACATTGAGCCCGTGACTCTAACATAATATAATTCCGGTCGACCAGCACGGGAATCTTCGACATTGAGCCCCGACTCTAATATAATATAATCCCGGCCGACTGGCATGGGAGTCTTCCACATTGAGCCCGCGGCTCTAACATAATATAATTCCGGCCGATCGACACGGGAGTCTTCGACATCGAGCTTGTGGCTCTAACATAATATAATCCCGACCGATCGGCACGGGAGTCTTCGACATCAAGCCCACGACTCTAACATAATATAATCTCGGCCGATCGGCACGGGAGTCTTCGATATCGAGCCTATGACTCTAATATAATATAAACCTAATCGGTCGGCATGAGAGTCTTCGACATTGAGCTCGTGGCTCTAATATAATATAATCCCGGCCAATCGGGACGAGCGTCTTCGACATTGAGCCCGCGACTCTAACATAATATAATCCCGGTCGACCGGTACGGGAGTCTTCCACATTGAGCCCGCGGCTCTAACATAATATAATCCCGGCCGACCGGCACGGGAGTCTTCCACATTGAGCCCGCGGCTCTAATATAAGACAAGCCCCGGTCGATCGACACAGGAGTCTTCAACTGGGGAACTATGGCAGATCCTATGATCGAAAGAGAAAATACAACGGAAAAACTGACATGCCGTCCAGCAGAGGATCTGACTCAATTCCTCGACTGCCAAATACCCGTGGAGTGAGGAGAATATGATACACTCGTCGAAACCCACCAAAGTCATGAGTATGGCATAATTTTTCGGCGTCGTCCATCTTCACGTTCCAGATCAGGTGAAGTTCCCACAGACGACGCCAATTATATTCCTATCGGGAATCTAGGAAGACGGGGCTACCGGAATGATGTATTTGGAATGTTGACCGCATCTCCATAACCCAGATGGTGAGCTGTCTTCTGTGTTGACCAAGTCATCCGAAGTCCTCTGGTCAACAGTACCTGCAGCTAGCGACCGGGTTGCCCCAGTCCCTGGTCCCCCGATGCTTGAGGTGAATCCCACGAATGTATAAGCAATCGAATGATAGTAGAATAGCAAGATGAACGAATAATGAGTACGAGAACGTACCTTGGCCCCGGGAGGGTGCACTCGGATAGCTCGGTGAGCTGGTCGCAATGCGGGTCGAGTCGTCGCGGCCCTGAAGAGTGGACGAAAGTGAGGCAGCCAAGGAGCCAGATCTGGGGGCGGCGGCATGGAATCCGGTGCAGCATGGATCCAAGAGGCGGCATGTCCGTCAAAATATGACGACGGCTCCTGAGCTGGAATATTACAACGGCTCGCAGGCTGGGACACGACGTGTAGGCCGGATAATACCAGTAACTCACAATCATAAAAGAGATATGAAACACAGCGACTCGATGGCCGAAACACATCACACATAGCAGAACACAGATCACAACAGTAGTGCAATATCCGTAGCCCGAAGGCCGGATTAGCGGTGGCTCGAGAGCTGGCTCATCGTCGAAACTGTACACCGACATAGATCAAATATCGAATCGGTGTCTGAAGTGTATGAAAGCGCAGATCGAGGGCTAAATAGGCGCCGCGAATGTGGTAGCGGCGTTGGATGTTCGGATTTGGTGATAGGAGGGTCGACAACGACGATGGCGCTGTGCCACCAATGATGACGATGTGCCACCAACGAAGGCCGTGGGTCGGCCGGTGGCTATCGCTGGAGGTGGCGTCGGAGGGCGGCAGCGGCCACTAGAGGTGGCCGTGATGACTGCTGGATTCGGCGACAGCTGCTGGAGGCGGCGGCGACAGCTGCTGGAGGCAGCGGCGACGACCGCGGGAGGAGGCGGCAACGACTACTTACAGCGGTGAATATCGCGAGAGGAGGTGGTGGCTAGAAGCGACAAGGGGGGCGTGGCTAGCCCCTGGCGATGACGGAGAAGAACCCACAGAAGACCCCCTGCTCGTGAGATGATGGCGTCGGTGATGCCGGCCACGACCGAGGCATGGAGAGGAAGAAGGAGCTTGCAAGAGCGTCGGTGCGAAGGGGCTGTGTGTGCTGCGTGGGCGGTCCGACGAGTAGGTCCAATGATGGTGTCTCGAGGAGGAGAGGGAGAGAAAAGGAGGTGGCGACCGACGGCCGGTGTTGGCGCCGGCGAGGGGCATGGGAGGGAGGAAGAAGGACCTCCTCCTCCTTCCTGTTGGCGGCGGCGGACCAGAAATGCGGAAGCCCTCCCCCCCTCTTCTTCCTTGCTCTTGTGAACAATGCATCTTTAAAACAAAACCCTATTCATGCCAAAAGACCAAAATGCCCCTCCCTTATTCCCTAATTGCTCCTATGCCCTATTCAATTACATCCGCATCACTTTCTATGGGAGAGGTCAAACAATCAGCGAGATATTTTTACATCCGTTGAGTATTGACTCTAAGATCTATTGTAGCAAATATCCACCTAGTTTTCGGCTACATCCATCAAGTGATGAGCCATACCATCTTTAGTAGTGGCGATAGCGAGGGTGTTGTGCGATAGAGTGAACTACTCTATCTATGGGCAGTGATAGAAGAAGTTAAGATTGATTTTGGCTCCCATTTCATTGGGCACCTCACCAAATTGGGCAAGGCTTCCTCCGGGACTGTTTTTTGTGTGTGTGTGTGTGCGTGTTTTTTTTTTTTGGGCAACACTTTGCCATTAGTTTGGACTATGATTTGGATGGACTTGAGGCTGTCACGGGAAACTCGAGGATTGACATCGACACTTGTTTGACTATGAGGATGATAGTAAAATACAGGGACGATTTTTGGATTTTGCTTGAAGAATTATTTTCCCCTTATATTGCCAAATCCCGAATGCATCACAATCCAAAATGATAACAATTGGGTCATCATGTCTACCATGCCATCATCCTCTTCTAGACAAACACCTATCAAACATCCTACCACGCCATATATCCTATTCTAAATTGGCACTTGCAGATATTCTTTTGTTGGTGATTCCTCTACAAGTCACTCCCAGTTTGATTTTTCTAGGTTGCAAGTGTCTTTGGATACTATCCAGGTTCAATAGACTGTTTTTCATTCCATCGCCCCTTTGATTATGTTCAAGACTAAAGACTCAAATGAGAGAGGGAGGAGGAGCATAGATCTATGATGAATGCTACTGCCACACAAATTGATGCTATTTATCGTTACCATAGGGATTTAGGTCATCTGTCTCATTTACATGATTTTCCTTTTGCCTATCCTCTGCCTTTTTAGCATCCAAGTTTCATTGAGACAATGAAATGTCTAAGTTTGGGAGTTGGTTTTAGGTTAGTTAGTTTACATTTGTCTTAGTTAGTTAGTTCGCATCTTATTTGTTTGTACATAATAAATTGTGTTCACTTATTCTTTATAGCATGACATTAACAATCTCTAGATTTAATGCTAGTATGTTTAGTGATCTATTTTATCCTATCAGTAGTAGTATGACTTGAGTAGTATTATAACGTATGAGTTTTGGCGTTAGCCTAGTTATTAAGGATCTCTTTTACACATATCCTTGACTTTGATAATTGATACATATGAAATTAGTCATGATTCATAGAACTGGGCTGATGCTTTTATTTCTAGGTGACCCTTTAACTACATTTTGATTACTGAAATAAACTTGGATCATAAAACTTATTTGGAAAAAATCAAAATCCCAACAAAAGAAATAGTTTCTATTCAAGTGTAGCACTTTACGAACACTAATATATATATATATATATATATATAGACAGAGAGAGAGTTGACCTTATGTAGTTGAGGGGGAAGAACCTTGTGTGCGGTAGGTAAGACGACTTGACTAGAATTGAAAATTGATACTTAAAAAAGTTGAGTCACTTTTGCACTAAGCACATAGAACTTTCAATTAAGCCACATTTAGATAATATGATCGACTTACTCATTAATGAAATTACATGATAGAGCTAGATTGATTTGCTAGGGATTATAATGCATTCTTTATACACATATGTTTATATTGCGCGTTTTACTTAGGGGCAAGCAAAAATTCAAGTCTGAAGGTGTGATGAGTGTTATTCATGCATTCCTTTTAGTATTATTTTGCAAATGTTTTATGTTATTTCATGAGCATGTCTTACATTCATATATCTTCTTGTTGCTGCTTTCTATACTTTTAGTTTAGAGAACTGCTTCTTATACTTCTAATTGATAGGATGTCATTCCAGAGTAAAAATGAAGAAAAAAAGGTCTTGGAATATGAAGCTATACAAAGGAATACATTCTGGCCATGATTTATGACACGTGTGTGTTCCCTCAAATGGATTCAGAGGCAAAAAGAAGAGGAAAAGAGGTATGCTCTAGCTGATAGGGTCGTGCTCCTCCTAGCATAACCGTGCCATTGTCCACAAAAGATTACTTCCGATTGACAAGGTCGTGCCACTCTGGTACGACCGTGCCAATCTACACAGAAGATTCAGACTCAACTGACATGGTTGTGCCCTCCTATCATGGTCGTGCCCTCCTTAAATACACGGTTATGCCCTCTTGGCAAGACGGTGACGCGAGGAGACGAACCCATTGTTGAATGGTTTCTGACCTATAAAAGGGCTTTGAAGCCACTTAGCTAAAGAGAGATCCTCCCTTTGAGGAGGAAACTCGAGGAGCCAAAGAGGAGGAAATTGTCGCGACCATCCGGAGCAAGGAGATGATCCAAAGACACAGGCAAATTTCTGGATAAGCATCTCTTCCCTTTTCACTCTTAGATTTTGATTGTAAGGATGTTTTCTCCTTTGTCTATAGATTGTATTCTCTGTTCTATAGAGTAATCTCTGGATTCTAGGATTATGTAGTAATTGTGATATGATTATTGATATTTTGGTCTAAATAATTGTCTTTTTTCTATTGCATGACTTGTATGTTCTATGTTCTTCTTTGTTTTGTGGATGTTGAATGTTTAGGACTTGGTGATTTTATCGCTTTGTAGAGGGGATAACCTAGATTATGGCCATGGAATCCTATGTGACAAGAGTAGTCCTTTTAAGCGACCTTTCTAGTATTATCATCTTGAATCTAGGTAGATTAACCTTGAGGTGCTATCATTCTTAGGGCTTAAAGGGGATTTGCCCCAATTCATGGTCTTGAGTGAGGAGGAACTCTAGTCTCAAAGATCCGTGGAACCCTTATGTAGGAGTAGTCCTTTAAGCGGACACTAGGGGGTTTTCTTACGAAAATATATTGAATTCGGGTAGACATCCTAATTTAGTCTTAGGATTGATGCACTTACATATGAACATACGTAAAGATAGGAAGACAAACAATTCTTAGGACGTCAACAAGCATTATAGTGAACCTGAAGTCCTAAAATCACCTCCCTAATTCAGCTCACTCTCTCATTGCTCTCTTGTGTTTATCTCCCACTCTCTCACTCTCTTTCTCTTTGTCGTTGGTGATTTCAATTAACACCTTGATCATTTAGATAACTTGCTTCACGATTTCAACTAGTATTCAACAACAATCCCTGTAGATTTGATATTTTATTATTTGAAGACATTTCGTGCACTTGCAGATTAATACAATAAGTTTTCACGTACCAACTGTACCATTCTATAGGGGCACTTGATTCCATTGTATAGGACCACAAAGATCAACTCGACTAGGAAACACTTTCCTAGTTAATTAGCTGAAAGTCATAATTTGTGTTATGACTAATTACTCTGTTAAAGAATTTATTCTTCTAATCACTATATTTTGTGTTATATATAAAAAATGCTAATAAGAAAAACGAATGTTGTCGAATCTATCACGTTCAATCAATCTAAGTGAAATTATTTTGTTAGGTTAGAGTTCGTAAACTTTGGATGACTATTTTGACAATAATGTACTATAAATGAAATATAAAGGATAATTTGAGACAAACTTACACCACTTCTAATTTATTTCTTATTTTGATGACTAATCCAAGCTTCGTCCTAAATAATTAATTGATTATTTATTTTTAATCTTTTCATAACCATATAAATAAAAGTTAGGATAATTTTATTTTAGTCTTATATTATATATAATATGAAAAGCTCAAAGTAAACACCAACTCCAATGCTAAATTTATATTTTTCTTATTTAAACAAAAGAAAGGTATAAATTCCCCCTTTAATTTTTAAATTACACATACTTGTCAACTTTTTATTATTAATAAGTTTTATTATTTTTAATATTATATAAAATAATAATAAACTCAATAAGTCTCTTTAAGCATAGGAGAGAATTTTTTTTTACAAATACATTATAATTAGAGATTAATCGTGAATAACTAAATGATAATTTAGATGTCTTATCACGACATCATAATCCCGAAACTTATTATTATATAAAAAGTTAATTAATTAGGTTGGATAACGTCGAGTTTGGGATGATCGCTCTGACCCTATAAAAATGTTTTATCGGTCACCAAAATATGAGACTTAACATTATAACACCTTGTCTTTGTAGTCAAATACAATGTATTAAGCGGGTTGGTAGGAAGGATAACGATTGAAATTGACAACTAATTAATTATAAGCCATATTTAGTATACATAATCCTTTTTTAAATAAAAAATTAACATAATTTACTACTTAAAAACCAACGACTGTCTATAGCTTTCATCTTATTTTATTTTCTAAAAATATTTATTCTTCTTTTATTTCAAGCCGTTCAATAAGTTAAATAGATAATTAATTGGTCAATTTCATTAGACCAATTAAACTAATAGGCAGAGACAATTGATTGGGTGACCAATAAGTTATTTTATTATTATAATAATTATTTATACTTCTTTGACTTACCATAATCCTAATAACAAATTCAAATGAGTATTTCTATTAATTTTATTTTTCAAATAATTTTTATATTGTATAATTATCAAATGCCAAATAAATAATACTATATATATATATATATTTATATTAATCCCAACACTATTGCCGCTGGTCAATGAAATAAATTATATATGAATGATGGTCACTAACTACTACTGTTAGTAACTAAACACTAATAATTAAAGAAAACCTATTAATTATTTTTTTTCTAAAGGAATCAGCTTCAGTTCCCATTTATTCATATATTTTTTTGTCTTCATGTGTTTTATCTTAAGGTTATTTTCACGATTGAAACTCGTAACTATCAGATTACACGACAATAATTTTATTATTACACCAAAACTCTCTTTCTTTTACTTAAAATTATAATTCAACTAAAAAAATGAATAGTCAACTTGAATTTGTTAAATATTATACTCTAGTTTTATTATTATACATATATACACCCTCGTGATAATAATTAATTTGTATTATCAAATTCTATTTTTGACTAATACGTTAATTAATGAATATATTATCACATGAGTTAACATTCTGACGATATGTATATATCTTAATTAATATACATATAATTTCTAATTCTATTATTTTTTTACTTCATTTGAATCGATTGGGTGTTGTAGTTAATTAATGACATGCGTGACTTGTTCTTATAGTTAATAATTAGCTTATCATATCATATGACTAATTAGGTGGCCTTGTAATTAGTTTAGCAATTACCGATTAGTTTAATTTTAAGCATGTGCTCCTTGTGATATTAATTAATTAGATGGCTAATTATGATGTTTTTCTTTGATATCAATCTCAAATATTTTTCAAAAATAAACATTAAGTAACTCCTATATTTTTTAAAAATTTTAAATAATTGATATAAGGGGCGGAGATGGAGCTAATGTAGGTCTAGTGTAGACAGTTACCCATATTTAGGGCTGTAAACAAGCTGAGCCAAGTCGAGTTTTGGGGTGTTCAAACTTGTTTGATAAGATAATTGAGTCGAGCCAAGCTCAGCTTAAAGTGAACCAAGCTTTTGAATTGAGTGTTCAAGCTTGACTTGGTTTATTTTTTATGAGTTTGAGCTTGTTTGAAGCTTGGTTTGAACTTGATTTGTTTAGATGTTCTCAAGCTTTCAATTCAAACTTTTTTGATTGTTTGAAGCTTTTAATTATTTGATTGGTTATTAAAATTGATAATTTAAATTTGTTTATTTATTTATTTTATTTTTTATTTAACATATTGAAAAGAGTTTTATTAATAAATATGATTCGTGAACATTGTTCACGAATGTTGTTCATGAATGTTAACGAGCTGAACACATATGTGTTCAATCTTATTTGTTTAGCTTAACGAGTTGCTCAAACTTGTTTGTTTAATTAACCTTATGTATATTGAACGAATATAAACAAGCTCTTACCAAGCCGAACACCAAGTTTGTTCATGAACGCTTGGTTCATTTACAGCCCTACCCATATTGGGCTAGAAAAAAAAATACTTATTCCATAGTACTTTACTTGAGTCTACCACATTGAACAATGTTGCTATGTTACTTGAGCTCTTGAAAGGCGTCTTCCCGTAAAGGAATTCATGGAGGAAGATCCCGAACAAGTATTCTTTCTGGCTTCAGGTCTCTCTATACAACTCAAGCATGTGTAAATACTCGAGGGCAAGTAGTACTTCAATAGCATAAAATCTATTCAAATTTTATTTAAAGCTCAAAAATATAAATAATTTTGACTTGAGTTCGATTTGAAACAAAATTCGTGTTCAGTTCAACTTGTTCAAACTTTGATTCGAGCAGAATTGAACTATATGATTTAAATTCAAATTCGATTAGAATTAATTTAAACATATTTAAATTAATAATTATGTAAAAAAAAATTAAATTTGAGTGACTCATGAACAATCGAATAAAATATTATAAGTTAAATTTGAATTGAAAAAATTATCACATAAATACGAATTAAATATTTTTCGAGCCGACTAATAAAACTCATGAATATTTTCGATTCATTTGCACCCTAGTTGCCTACTAAACTAAGATTTTAGCTCCGACCATCCATATTGATATTGTTATGATTCTTACATTTTATTTTAAATATTTGTGTAAAGTAAAATATAAATTTCCCACTAATTAGATATTTATCCTCCTGCTAATTTATGACGTGAGTTTGATTGCATAAGAGAATGTTGAATTGTCGTCGTATTAACTCAATAATAATCATTTAAAAACTTTAATCTCGGAGATTAAATTTAATTTAAATAGTGAAAATAGTGCACTAATTAATAGTTAACACTATTAATAAGATTTGACTTTTAGTTAATAAATTGGCGAATAATATTTACATTAAGAATTCAATAAAATCGTACTTGAAGTTGAAAGTGTATGTGCGAAGTTGGAGACCAGTAGCTTTCACATTTATTAAGAATTTCACAAAACTTAAACTACAAGGTAAATAAAAAAAATATAAATTAAAAAAAATCAAATATGAAATATTAGTGTGACCATTTCGAATTTAGATTTTTTTTATTGAAAAAATAACTACAAAATTGACATATTTTTATTTTTTAAATGAGCATTTTTCTTCAAGTCTATCACGTAATTATATATTGTCGGTGCTTTGTCATTAATCAGTCGGTGTCATAATTAAACATACTATTAAGGTTATTGCGCATGATAAACATTGGAAGCATCTTAATTACATGCTCCAATGGATCTTCTTTAGCCTTGGCTATGATGCAATGGTAAAAACATTCAGTTATGTTTTAGATACCCATAGTTTAATTTCTAGTTACGGTGTATTTACAGAGTTTTTTTCTCCAAATAAGATTTGGAGCTAAAGGATGTTGAGTTTCTAGGTCGCTCATTGTAAGTACTTTCTGATTTACCTTGATGGTCGATGAAAAATTTTCGTGAAGTCCGACTAATCATCCCATACTCGACGTTACTAATTATTTTTTACCCTCGAGACTATCATGTAGCGGTAAGGATGCTCAGTTATTTCTCAGATATCCAACTACGATATATTTATAAGGATATTTTCGCTAAATGAGACTTGCAATTAAGAGATATTGGGCTTTAGACAGCTCGCAAGTATTTTTCTAATTTATTTTAATGTTTAATAGGAAAATTTTCAAATTAAGACATGGAACCCCAAAAAATGCTCTATTTATTTTTTTTTCAAAAAAATAATCTTAATATATTTATCATTATAAAAACATGGATTAATTTAGTAAAGTGCTTTGTTTTAAAAAAAACAATATATATTTTTTAAAGAAAGACAAATGAAAAAAAAGGAACGTAACCAATTTCTTATTTATTTGATTGTAATTTAATTCTCCGAACTCACTAATCCAAATGTTATCTTATGGAAATTGTCTATTAACCACTGGAGTAAAGTGCTCATGTTGAACATCCATGTCTTTTTGGATGAGTCTAATAGTTAGCACATGAGAGATTTGTCATCATATTGAAGATCCATTGCCCCCGGGGTTATGATGCAATGGTAGAATATTCAGATTGTCATCTAGACATCCATAGTTCGAACCCCAGCTATGATATATTTACATGAATTTTTCCTCTAAATAGGGCACGTAATTAAAGGATGTTGGGCTCTTAAGCTATCCACTGCGAGTATTTCTCGATTTATCCTGATGGCCAATGAAAAACTTTCGTATGACTGGATGATCATCCCAGACTCAATATTATCCAACTTGATTAATCAATTTTTTTTCCATGTTGAAGACTCACTTGTAGCTGACCTTCACAATCGATCCATTGCTTAGGCCGCCATGCTCCACCTGGTTATTAGAGCCATAAGCTACAAATACAACCGCTATGCTAGGTGGGGCCATTTGTCCCTACTTGGTTATATTCATACTTTGTTTTACTTCTCATAATTTTTTTCAAACAAAGTATGATGCTATGATTATCCACCCTATGTCTTATGGTTAGAGTCAATGAAATTAATTAAGATTATTATTTTTTTTATTATGATCTCTTAACCAATTTCTTAGATAATGGGGTTGAATATTTTGATTTTAGTTGATTGAATTTATCTCTATCATCTATTTATTAGCGGCAATTTATCCAAGCACGTAGATGAAATTCTAAAATACCCAAATCTAATATCTAAATTTGAAATTGGCAAAATCAATTAGTCATTTTCCCTTTGACCCCTTTTAGTATTCCCAATCTATTGGTAAAGCTGCCAATCAATTGAGAATGATTATATGCCCGTACAACATTCAATCGATTGCTATAGTGTAGCAATCAATTGGTAACAATAACTCAATCAGAAATGAATTGAAAAAAGCACTCTTCTCAATATAGTATGTTAAATTAATGTTTAATAGCATAGATGTATTTACAAGTATCCTAAAATAATTTTGATGTGAGCAACTAAGTTGAGTTAAACTTTGTGTATTTGATATCTTGTGTCTGAGTGTACAGGAACACGTATGCAAATTAAGTTAATAATTTATAATTAACTAAACTCCTTAACCTACACTAAGGTGGTATAATAGAGAGCCCGAGTCATCTCTCATGTAGAACCAATGACAAGACATTTGCTTTCAGATAAAATTGAACCAAGAGGATTTTATTCTCTAATGTAATAATTGAAAGTCCTATTTAACCATCAATAATGAACTCATAATGCAGTATCAATCTACAATACAGATAAAATCATCAATAGAAATGATAAACAAGCATAAATTAAACCAACTAACAATCCTATCTAACTATTGAAGACAACCCTACACCGCATTATCACCCTACAATAATCATAACACGAAAACATAACAAAGAATACAAACATGCATAAATGAAATTAAACAAAGTGCGATAAAAAACAATCACATACATAAGAATATAAATACAAAATCAAACATCAACAACAAATAAATTCTAATTAACCAATCTAATTCTCCTGATCAAAGATAACAAGTGTTCCGCCTGTCACTGACAAAACCACCAAGGAGAACTCTGCTGTCACCTGGAAATCTCCTGAGTCCGGTGGATGACAACGCTGCTGGTCGGAGATGCGATCGACAACGGTGGAAGCACAACTTCCTCGAAGTGAACCAATTCGAGGAAATTTTCTGGATGCAAAGGAATTAGAAGTGTTGTCCATAGCTGTCAACCCTAGATTCAAGCCTGATCGAACCACGCCAGCTGAGCCAAGATTAGATAGAGAAGGAAGTGAACTACACCGTGGGTTCCTCACCCGAGACAGAGGTGGACCACTGGAGCTGATAAATTACTGTTGTTCCCTGCGCAAACCACGTTGGGAAGGTTGCCCTAATCTGCTTCCAGGCTGATTTTGGGAAGAAGGTGTTACCGCTAAGGAGGGGAAATGTCATTACAGTGGAGGACCCTTACCTGCGCAAACCACGCCGTTGAGGATCCTCAACCGGAGTTGATGATGGAGATGGAATGCAACTCGCCATCCACCAGGATGCCACCTCCGCCTTCTTCACCGCACCTGGCAGAGGAAGCCCGATTGGAATGCGAGATGGAGGAGAAAGGATCTCACCGGAGAGACCACTCCGGTTCTGCTCTAAGGGAATCGCTGTTGCAATTCTGCCGGAAGCCGCCGCCGTCAGCTTCATCGTCTTCGATCGGGAGAAGAGGAAAGGGGGTGTCACTAATTGGAGAAGAGGAAGATGACGCACACAATAACCCCTCTCCAGCTTGAGCCGTCTTTTTCTGAACCATTGTAACCCTTTTATTCCTCTTGAACCGGACGAAAATGAATCGGCTCGGCTGGAAACAAATGAATCGGACCAAAATCTGAATTAGAGTTTTGAAATTGGGTTCCTCAAATTGGGCTTTGATTTAGGTTTATACAATTCTTTACTAAACAGTTGCAATTGAACCAGATCATCATTGGACTAAATCAGTGCTCTTCTCCTCAATTGTTGTCTCCTTCAATTCTTGTAAAATAAAATATAATCAAATAATATTCAAAATACTCATAAAATATACAGGAATTAAAAATGAAGACTAACAAATATCTAAACTCATGAAACACACTAAAATCATGAATTTAGATACACAAGAGGATAAAGACACCGCTAAATTATAATAAAATAACACGTCCAAACGATGATTATCAATGATTCTAATGGAATTACTTCCTTGTAGTCTAAGTTAGATTGTTGTTTGCTATGAAAGACTTGGGTATACTACGCTATTTTCTGGGCATTGAAGTGACCTATTCTCTAAAAGGTTATCTTTTATCTCAGTAAAAATATATATATGATCTGTTTGAACGTGCACGTCTTACTGATAATAAAGTCATTAATACTCTCATTGAGACTAATACTCGATATTCAACATCTGATGACTCACTTTTCCCGAATCCTGGTTTATACCAAACCATTGTTGGAAGCTTGGTTTATCTCATCATGACTCGTCTAGATATTGCGTATATTGTTTATGTGGTTAGTCAATTTATCACTGCACCAACTACAGTTCATTAGTATGTTATTCTTTATATTCTCAGATATCTTCGGGACACTCAATTTCAAAGTCTTTTATTTCTTTCTACTTCATCTCTAGAACTACGTGCATACTCTGATGTTGATTGTGTTGGTGATCCTGTACATCATAAATCTACGACTAGCTTCTGTGTTTTTCTTGATGATTTCCTCATTTCTTGGAAGAGTAAAAAATGCGATATTATTTCTAGATCTTCCATAGAAGTTGAGTACTATGCCATGACCTCAACTACTTGTGAAATAGTTTGGTTGTGTTGGTTATTTGCGGATATGGATCTCTCTTCATCAATCTACTCTATTATATTGTGATAATCATAGTACTATTCAAATTCCGCGCGATTCAATTTTTCATGAGAAGATAAAATATATTGAAATTGATTATCACATTACTCATCATTATCTTCAGTTTGACATTATCACATTGCCTTTCATTCCTTCAAATCTACAAATTACTGATATATGTTTACTAATGCACATTCCATTTCACACTTTCATTTCTTGTCTGATAAACTCTTAATGCTTCTAGCTGTAGCATCTCGTGAGTTTGAGGGGGGGGGCGTTAGATTATATATTTATATATATATTTTCACAATTTAATCTCATTTTTTCCTTTTTTATTTAAAATTTAGGGTTTTTTTTAACTTAACTATATAAGATTTTATACTATGTATTTCTAATATTCTTTTTAGATTCAATAATATGGCTAGTTTTTTCCTCTTCTTAATTTTTATACTCGGTGCATCTGAGGGACGAGGAACTGCGGAAGAGTATACTGGTGGAGTAATAAGGACATGCACTAAGCGTCCGAGGGATGAGAAACTGGAGAGGAAGCTTGCTTGAGAAAAAGACTGGAGTTGAGTTCGGGTGAGCTCAACTTTAGACAGCTAGAGCATCACCTAATCGACCGAATTGGAGATGACCATTCCAGGTGCCCAGAAAGGACGATCACATTAGCGAGTCATTGATGAAGAGGATTAGTATGGAGTCCATGTTAGTAGAATCCAGACGCTCGAAATGTTGAGAACCGTTGAGCAGACCGTTGCAAGTGGATTGACTCGATTGAAATCCAGGTGCCAGGATTGCTTCCAAGCACCCGGAAAGTACCATGTCAGCAAACGACTATCTTGACCAGAGAGCTATGAATAGATGTCTTGTCCTCTAAGTTAAGATAACACACTTATATTCACTTTCGTTCAGTCTTATTACTTTCATGCTTAATCACTGTAAAGGACTTCTTGGCCTTCGACTTGTGGTCAAAAAATGAGATCTTCATAGTGCCCTTGCATAGTCTTGGACTAGCATCATTCTAGTTGCAAACCAAATAAAAAATTGATGTCTGGCCTCTTTTATTTTGCGTGTTATTTTATATATTAATTAGTGTGTGTTCTTGCTAATTTGATAGCAAGAGAAAGTTGTAACTTTGTTTTGTAGGTTGTTATTCAACCCTCCCCTCAAGCTCTACGAACCACTTTTGCTGCACCAACAATTGGTAATAGAGATTTGACACCTTAAAAGAACTAACTGTCAACTAAAGTAACAAGACGATGGTTAGATCAAACATTCACCTACCTAATTTCGAGGGAAAATTCGCGCTTTGGAAGCACCAGATAGAGACATTCTTCAAAACTAACTTTGAAATTATTGTAGCGATTAAATATGATTTTGAAGCACCTAGGGATGAAAATGGAGGAGAAAAAGAACTCCAATGGAACAAAAAACAGCAGGCTGACTTGGTGGTCAATGATAAAGTAAAATTCTATCTGTTAATCGTATTGCCAACTCAAGAAGTTAATCGGATCGGCGCATATGATTCCATCAAAGATCTATGGGAGAAATTTCTAGAATTACATGAAGACACCTCTGAAGCAAAACTAACCACGAGAGATATTCCTAGAAACCAACTTAGTAACCTCCGACTTAAAAAAGGAGAAATCGTTGCTTAGCTACATGCTAAATTCAAGGAGTTAATCATCGGACTGACAATCTCAAAGAAACGGTAACAAATCGAGACTCATTAAGATATGCACTAATTGCCTTCTTGAGGACCTTGGACTGGACATCGATAGTAGACTCTTACTACATCTTTAAGGATCTTGAGGTACGTACCTTAGATAATTTGTTTTCTACTTTAGAATTACACGAAACTTGATGTGTAGGACTAAGAAAGGAAAAGAAGCCGAATTAGAATATAGCATTGCAAGCCAAGAAGTACGAACCAAATTTGGAATTTTCTCTCGACAAAGATGAAAAAGCCTACATGGTGAGTGAGTTTAATAAATTTTTTAAAACTAACAAATTTAATTAGATACAGGTCAAGAAGCTTCTACAAGGTAAAATGAAAGTGAGGTACTACAACTGTCAAGAAGAAGAGCATATCAAGGACAATGACCCGAAACTGAAAAGCAAAGAAAAAGAAAAACAAACAAAAGGCCAAGACGACTCAAGAACCAGAACCTTCAAGCGACGTGGTGCGAATCGTCTTCATCTGAGTCTGAGACAGAAGAATACGTCAATCTAACATTAATGACTAGCTACCAAAAGGAAGATGATGAAACTACTTTGGAAGAGAGCATCGATGAAGGGGAGTATCAAACTACGAGTCTGACATGGTAAGTGAGGTACGTAATCTTCCCACTGATCAACTTTACAATGCTATAAAAATGTTAAGTAGAACTTTATGCAAAATGAGGAATAAATATGTTGATTCAAATAAACAAAATGCATACTTACTAGAATATCTTGGTAGAATTAAAGATAAAAATATAAAATTAAAAGAACAAATATAATTATTAGAAAAATATCCTATATGCTTAAATTCAAAATTTTTACAATAAGAAATCATAGGGGTGAAATTACAAAAATATCAAAAAATAATATTCCTAGAAGTGTATTTAATTAATCCAATAGTTAATAATTTATTTTGAATCTCAAAATCTATTCTAATATATTGAATAAATTTGGTATGCATGCTTGAATTTATTTTTATTGAATTGTTAAATGTATTGGAAAAAATTAATTTTAATAAATGCTATCTATTTGATCTTTTTACAAAATATTTTTTTGAGGTAAATAAGAATATTATATATTAGCAGAAATATTTTTGGAAAATTTTGACTAATATATAATTTTTTATAAATTCTTTTCCAAAAAATGAAGTGATCTGGCGGTAAGAACAGGGACCCCACTCTGAGGGAAGTCAACGTCACGTGTAAGTCAAAGGGGTCAAACGGCCGACCGGAGAAGGGGAGACCGGCCGACCGAACGGGGTCTCATCAGAATTGAAAGCAACCCGATGGGGAGTCAGGTCTCCGACGCTCATGGGGAATAGGGTCGCCGGGCCGATCGGGGAGCCCGCTCAGCCAAGGCAGAAAACAGCAATACTTTGAACAGTCAGCAAAGCACCGACTGGGAATCTTCCGAGCGGACCAGCACATACGACCGGTCGGACGTGAGGGGACTGCCGACCGGCCGGACGCTCGGCATGAGGTAAGAAGAGACAAAAGGACAAGGGAACAGCTTCTGACAGCGGTTATGCTCAACGACCAGGCCATACGCAGGATCTTACGACAGAGGGTTCCGTTGTCCCATCAGAGAGGTGCCCGGACTGTAGCAGTATGGTGTCAGGCAAGCTCATTTGACAAGCCCATATTGAGGTATGGTGAGAAGACACGTATTTGCCTCGGTACGTGTGCATAAGCCTCTTCCTGGCTCTATATAAGGGTCCTCATTTTTCACCGGAGGTACGCATTCATGAGATCACGCATTCTCGCATATTCGGAGCCACCTCTTTGCTGTCCACTTGTCTGACTTGAGCATCGGAGGGTCGTCGCCGGGAACCCGTCGTCGCCGGGAACCCTTTCCCGGCCCGACTTCTTTGCAGGTTCGCCGGAGACTCGGGCGACCGGTCGTAGATTCACGTCAACATTTCGGAGAGCGCCACGTGCCCAGTGTCCGTTGGTTCAGTGTTCGGACAGGATCAAATTGGCGCCGTCTGTGGGAACGCACCTGCATCCGAGCGGAAGCAATGGACGAAGCTGGATGACCGCATTCGGTGATGCTCTCCACGGAGGAGCTCGACGCTTTGATCAAGGCAAGAGCAGTTAAGCTTGTGGAACAACAAAAGCAGAAGTCGCAAGCCGAGCGGATTGAGCAACAAGCGACATCAGCATCAGGGGGCCGAGCGGAAGCACCGCATGCCACGGTTCCATTTCATTGGGCCCTATTCCGCACGCCTCCTGAAGCCGCAGCAGTTAATCGTGATCGAGGATCTTCATCAGATGAAGTGCCAATACGAGACAACAGAAAAGGCAAGGCCCCCCGAGCGGACGCTTCTCCCGAACGGATCAACCGTCAATTTTCAAAGGCCATCTTGTAGGACCCTCTACCAAAGCACTATGTGCCCCCGGCGATCGGTGAATACAATGGAACCACCGACCCGGACGATCATTTGGGTAAGTTCGACAACACAACTACCCTTCATCAATACACAGATGGAGTGAAGTGTCGGGTTTTCCTTACCACCCTCTCGGGATCGACTCAACGGTGGTTTCGGAGGCTGCCGGACGGATCCATCACAAGTTTCAAAGACTTCCGCACGGCCTTCATCCACCACTTTGCAAGCAGTCGGCGTTATCAGAAGACAAGTGTCAGCCTATTCGCCATCAAGCAAGAGCCCAGAGAGCCGCTCAGAGCTTATATTCAGAGATTCAACCAGGTGGCCATGGACATTCCAACGGCTACCTCAGAGACAATGATGAATGCATTTACGCAAGGCCTCGTGGACGGTGACTTCTTCCGTTCGCTCATTCGGAAGCCGCCCCGAGACTACGATCATATGCTACACTGGGCCAATGAATACATCAATGTGGAGGAAGCCCAGGCGGCCCGAAGAAAAGAAGTTCCAACTGAGCGGCTAGCCCCTGCCGAGCGGAAGCCTGTCACTCGCCAGGAGCCGCCCAGAGGACCGCGGGCCGAAGCAGTCCACTCTCACCATGCGAGGTCCCATGTCCAAGAGGTAGCTGCCGAGCGGCCCAAACCAAAGAAGAAGGTATGGACCCCCATGTTCTGCTCTTTCCATCGGACCGATACACATAACACAAGAGATTGCCGAAGCCTTCCTCTGATCACCCACCTCATCCCTCGGAGTGGACGCCATCGATCGCCATCATCCGACAGGCGACAGCGACCTCGTGAAGCCGATCGGATGGTATCCGACCGGCGACAGAGACAGACTCCCGAGCGGCATCATACTCCGAGGCGTGAGGACAATCCTGGAGGTCTAGGGAGCAGCCTAGAACATCCGCACGGGAGGAAGAAAACAGAAGCAATACTTCCCGAGGTGAAATCAACATTATCGCTGGCGGGCCGACCGGAGGCGACTCCAACAGAGCAAGGAAAGCAAGGTCAGACAGCTTCAGATCCACGCGGTCGGCTGCAGCCAAGAACGGGCGAGCGGGCCCGAAATCAGTTTCGGACCCAGGGACTTGGAGGGAGTCGAAGTGCCACATGACGACGCTCTCCTCATCAAAGCGGTAATAGTCAACTACACTATTCACCACGTTTTCATTGATACAGGAAGCTCGGTCAACATCATATTCAAAAAGGTCTTCAACCAACTACAAATTGATCGAGCCGAGCTGCTGCCCATGACAACCCCCCTCTACGGGTTTATGGGCAATGAAGTTCTGCCGGTCGGACAAGTCCGACTGGCTATTTCACTTGGAGAGGAGCCGCTCAGAAGGACGCAGACTGCCAACTTTGTCGTGGTCGACTCTCTTTCAGCATACAACGTCATTTTGGGGCGACCGGCGCTCAGCGAGTTCCGAGCGGCCGTCTCCACCTTCCACCAGAAAATCAAGTTCCCGGTGGAAGATAAAGTGGGAGAAGTACGAGGAGACCAGCTGGCGGCTCAGCGATGCTACGTCGAGATGGTCCGAGCTGAATCTAATGCCGCTCGGAAGACGCCACGGATCGAGGTGAACGCTATAACCGAAAAACCACTCTCTTTGGTTTATGAAGAAAAAGAGGAAGTGCAGATTCACCCGACCCGATCGGAGGCCACCACGTTCATTGCGGCCGATTTGGAGGCAAGCTAGAAAAAAGAAGTGATCAAATGTCTCCAGAAAAACTGTGATGTCTTCGTTTGGTCGACGCATGAGCTGCCCAGAATTTCACCGAGTATAGCGCAGCACGAACTCCACGTCCGACCGGATGCTCGGCCGGTGAAGCAAAGAAAGAGGGACTTCAGCGCCGAATAAAATGCCATCACCCGAGCGGAGGTTGAGAAGTTACTGGAGACCGGCCACATACGCGAGGTTCAGTTCCCGAGTTGGTTGGCGAACGTAGTACTAGTCTCCAAGCTGGGCAACAAGTGGAGAGTTTGCATCGATTTCCGGGATCTCAACAAAGCTTGCCCAAAGGATTTTTATCCTCTACCCCGGATCGATCAACTGGTGGACTCAACAGCCAGCTGCGAGTTGATATGCATGCTCGACGCCTATCAGGGCTACCATCAAGTGCCGCTCGCCCGAGACGATCAAGAAAAGGTTACCTTCGTTACAGCCGACGGCACATACTGCTACAATGTGATGCCGTTTGGACTGAAGAATGTGGGAGCAACCTACCAGCGCTTGATGAACAAAGTGTTCAAGGAGCAGATCGGACGTAATTTGGAAGTGTACATGGACGATATTCTCATCAAGTCCGTCCGAGCGGCTGATCTCTTTAAAGACATGCAGGAGACTTTCCGAACGCTGAGGAAGTATGGAGTTAAGCTGAACCCTCAGAAGTGTCTGTTCGGAGCAAAAGACGGGCGTTTCTTGGGCTACATAGTGACCGAGCGGGGCATCGAGGCAAATCCCAGCAAGGTGAAAGCATTACAAGATATGCCGCCCCCAAGAAATCTGAGGGAAGTACAGCGCTTGACCGGTCGGATAACAGTATTGTCTAGATTCATCTCGAAGACGGTCGATCAGAGTCTCCCGTTTTTCAAAATCTTGTGCAAAGCCACCAAGTTTCAATGGGATGAAGAATGCGATCGGGCGTTCGAAGAGCTGAAGATGTACCTGAACTCTCTGCCTGTGCTAGCCAAGCCCCCGGTGGGTGAGCCGCTCTGTATTTACTTATCTTCATCCGAGCAGGTCGTAGGCTCGGCATTAGTAAAGACGAGCGGAGAAGAACAACCTGTGTACTTCTTGAGCCATATATTAAAAGACGCTGAATCTCGCCACACTGGACTCGAAAAGCTAGCTTTCGCCTTGATCCTCGCCGCTCGGAGACTCCGTCCCTATTTCTTGGCACATACTATCATCGTCCGGACAAATAACCCTTTGGGAAGAGTGCTGTTGAACCCAGAAGCGTCCGGACGGCTCATCAAATGGACCACGGAGTTAAGCGAATTTGACATTCAGTATCAACCCCGCTCGGCGATAAAGGCGCAGTCCTTGGCAGATTTGATCACCGAAGTACAAAGGCCAGAGCTAGAAGCTATGTGGAAAATATTTGTAGATGGATCGGCGACTCGGCTCGAGAGCGGGATTGGCGTGTTATTACTCTCTCCCCAAGAAGAAAGGGTGCACTTATCCGTTCGTCTGGATTACAGAGCCACCAATAACAAAGCAGAGTATGAAGCCCTTATAGCTGGCTTGCAGGCCGCCCGGCATGTTGGAGCCAGTCGGGTGACACTTCATTCAGATTCTCAGTTGGCCGTCCAGTAGCTCTCGGGCACCTTTGAGATTAACAACGCTCGACTCAAACTCTACGTTGAAGCCTTCGAAAAGCTCAAGGCCAAATTCAGAGAAGTCATTATCCAGAAGATACCCCGAGCGAAAAATCAGGCGGCAGATGAGTTAGCCAAACTTGCAAGTTCAATAACGCCGATCGTCATCCAGCAGCCAATTGAGCAAGTATCTTTGGTGGCACACGTCGACCAGATGGATGACCTCACGTTTCCGAGCGATTGGAGGACAGCCATCATTGAGTTTTTGCGCTCGGGTGCGACACCGTTCGATCGGGAGGCTGCCCAGCTATTAAGAAGGAGAGCCGGTCGGTTCACACTCATCGGAGACCAACTCTACAAGAAGGCCTTCTCCCGCCCGCTTTTGAAATGTGTGAGCCCGGAAGACGCGGCGTACATCCTCCAAGAAGTGCATCAAGGATCATGCGGAGGGCATCCGGGCAGACGATCGCTGGCAAAGAAGATCCTGCTGGCCGGATACTTCTGGCCAACCCTGCAAGCAGACGCCGCTCGGACCGTCGCGACATGCCTGTCCTGTCAGAAGTATCACAACGTCTCCCACTGACCGGCTGAGGAAATGAAGGCATCTACGATATCATGTCCGTTCGATCAGTGGGGGATGGATATAGTGGGTCCGTTCCCTATGGCGACCAGTCAGCGCAAGTTTCTACTGGTGGCGGTCGACTATTTTTCCAAATGGGTAGAGGCCGAGCCACTAGCCAAGATCACCGAGCAGATGGTCAAGAAGTTTATCTGGCAACATATAATTTGTCGTTTCGGCATCCCTCGTCGGCTCGTATCTGATAACGGACGACAGTTCGCCGGGAAGCAGCTCAAAGACTGGTGTATAAGTTATGGCATTGAACAACACTTTACTTCTGTGGCGTATCCCCAAAGCAACGGCCAAGCAGAAGTAACCAACAGAGAAATCCTTAGAATTCTTCGGGCTCGACTGGACCACATGGGAGGAAGCTGGGTGGACGAGCTGCCAGGCGTTTTATGGGCTATCCGCACGACCCCAAAGGAAGGAACGGACATCACGCCATTCCATTTGGCGTACGACGGCGAAGCGGTTATTCCGGTCGAAGTCGGCGTCGAGTCCGTCCGGATCCAGAATTATGATGATGATAACGCTGAGCGGAGGAACATGGAACTGGACTTGGTCGACGAAGAGCGAGCCAAGGCATCCGTCCGGCTGATAGCGTACCGGCAAAGAATGAAGCAGAACTACAACCGGCGCGTGATCCCTAGAGCATTCCAAGTTGGTGACCTTGTATGGAAGAAAGTAAAGCCAGTCGGCGACGTCGGCAAGCTGGAGGCTCCTTGGGTGGGCCCCTTCAAAGTCATCGAAAAGCTGCGCTCGGGTGCTTATTATTTGGAGGATGAAGATGGACGACCGCTGAATCGACCATAGAGCGCAAATTATCTTCAGCCGTATCGAGCTGGGTGAGAGGTGCGCTGATGTAATTTTATATATGTTTTGGTCGCCTATGTACTTGTAATGCAGGAGGCAAAATGATAAAAGATGGCAAATATCTTCGCCGAGCGGCAGCGTTAAAATTAGCCTTGAAGACCGTCGAGCTCCGACGTTAAAATCCGAGAGTCGAGCCGGCGACTATAAATCCTCCGAGCGGAAGGCTGTCGATCTCCGACATTAAAAATCGAGAGTCGAGCCGGCGACTATAAACCCTCCGAGCGGAAGGCCGTCGAGCTCCGACGTTAAATATCGAGAGTCGAGCCGGCGACTATAAACCCTCCAAGCGGAAGACCGTCGAGCTCCGACGTTAAAAATCGAGAGTCGAGCCGGCGACTATAAACCCTTCGAGCGGAAAATCGTCGAGCTCCGACGTTAAATATCGAGAGTCGAGCCGGCGACTATAAACCCTTCGAGCGGAAGATCGTCGAGCTCCGACGTTAAATATCGAGAGTCGAGCCGGCGACTATAAACCCTTCGAGCGGAAGATCGTCGAGCTCCGACGTTAAATATCGAGAGTCGAGCCGGCGACTATAAACCCTCCAAGCGGAAGACCGTCGAGCTCCAACGTTAAATATCGAGAGTCGAGCCGGTGACTATAAACCCTCCGAGCGGAAGACCGTCGAGCTCTGACGTTAAAAATCGAGAGTCGAGTCAGCGACTATAAACCCTCCGAGCGGAAGGCCGTCGAGCTTCGACGTTAAAAATCGAGAGTCGAGCCGGCGACTATAAACCCTCCGAGCGGAAGACCGTCGAGCTCCGATGTTAAATATCGAGAGTCGAGTCGACGACTATAAACCCTCCGAGCGGAATAAGGTAATAAATAGGTTTAGTTGGTGAGCCGTTTCGTCGATCGGCCAAGTACCCAAAAGTACTTCATCAACATCCAGCGAACAACCTCTCGTCGAAATATGATATATTAAACCGAGCGGCCTAGCTACGCAAAATACCTCGCATAAAATCCTTTTCGAACACAAGAGAGGTGATAAGAGGCGAGCGGACAGCATGCGTATTGATTAGCAAAGGAAAAAGCAAGTAAAAGGATAACATTAAAGACATCAAGGCCGAGCGGCCGAATTACAAAAAAAGGATAGTCTTTGGCCGAGCGGCCGAATTACACATATACTTCCTATTCTAAATACTCGTAGAGATCGCTTGGGATGTTGTTGAGGAGTGTGGCCTGGTCCTGAGCGGGGATAACGGCGGAATCGGGAAGTTGCCCTTTGGACTTCAAATATTCTATCGTGGCATTCATGGCAAGTTCAAAGGCCATGTACATCCACTCGCAAACTTTCTCCGAAAATTCGGCCGAGCGGATGTAATTCTATCTCAGGGCAGCAACCCGGCTTGGCTCAGCCTCTTGATATTCTTTAAGTGCCGCTCGGGAAGCATTGGCGGCTGCCTGGTGTTCTTGTAAAGCAGTCTCGAGCTTCGTCACTTCATCCGATCGGGCATCTTCTCGTTGGCCAGTTGGTCCGTCAGCTCTTTAACTTTTTGCTCCAGCCCCCGAGCCTCTACATTCTTCTTCTCCAAATCGGAGATAGCCGTGTTCTTCCGCTCGGTCGCCAGGCTTATCTTGCGATCCAGTGATTTATTCACGCGATCAAGTTCGGCCAGATTGTGAGCCTGGTCAGCCGTCTTCTTCCGTTCGGCCTCCAGTAAATCTTGAGTCTTTTTGAGCTCTTTTTGCAGCTCGGCGTATGATGGACCTTGTGAGCCGGAAGGGCCGCCCGGAGCCTTCAGCTTCTTTAATTCTGCGTCCACCATCGCCAGACGACTGCAAACGGCGATCTCCTCCACCCATCTCTGACCAAAGAAAAGTTGATTAGTAGCCGGTCGGAGAGAATGCGCAAAGGACTTGAGAAAACAAACTTACCCCCGTGGCCTGTTGCATGTGGCTGTTGGCCAGATTACTGAGGGGAATCATCGCGACGCGTGCCCGAGCGTCGGCCCACATTTCAGCTAATGGCCCTTTCATTGTGATCAGGTGCTCGAGCATTGCTGGCCGATCGGCTTCAGGCAGTAATTCCTCAGTGGGGAGATGCAGTGAGACACGGACGGTGCGGCGCCGACCGGGCGTCGTCTGGGCTGAAGCCGGGGAAGGATCGGAGGCCGGCGCCGAAAACTGGGACAAGATGGTTGAGCGATGGACTTGACGGGGAGCAGGCGGAAGGGAGCTGATCGGAGCGGCTTCAATTGGGTCCACAGACGCATCCAATTGGGAGGGAGTCCGATCGGACGAAATAGTCTCCATAGCTGGAGCCTTGCCTCGGGAATCCGTTGTGGCCCGTTCTGACGGTTGGACCGCGGACGTGGCCGATCGGAGGGGAGTCTCCACTCGGCGCATTTTTTGTCAGAGAGGCCGCTCTCCTTCCTGAGCGGAGCCTTCCTCCCGGGCGGAAGGCTCTTGGCTAATAGTTGCTCCCACCGCCGGCTCCGGGAGAGAAGCCTGAGCGGGCGACTCCTCGTGAGTCCCGCTCTCCCCTTCATGCGAGCCGACCGGCTCAATGCCGAGCACCTTCATCTCTTTTGCAGCAGCGGCCTCGAGCGCCGCCGCCTTCCTCTTCAAAATTCCCACCATCACCGACTCCATGACAATGTTCGCTGCGAAGGAAAAAAGAGAAAATCAGTTAGCAATTAAGGTAAAGGTACAAGTAAGATTCTTACCGAAGCCGCTCGGGAGAGGGGTTCTGATCGGACTTAGGCCGAATATATACATCACCCCTTCAGGCAGGAATTTGTTGATGTCAAATCTCAGACCGGGCAGCATGTTGGCAGCATGAAGATAGTCCGGTCGGGTTTTGAACCTTTTGAGCTCTGGTGAAGTTGGTGGTCCGATCTGCCATTTAGTTATGAAGGGGGCCCGCTCGGGAAGGCGAATATAAAAGTAGAATTCTTTCCAATGCTTATTGGAAGAGGGTAGTTTGTTGAAGAAAACTAAACCGGGCCGAGCCTGGAACATGTAAGTGCCCAGTTCGGACTGTTTAGGGTAGTAGAAATAGTAGAATACCTCCGGTCGGAGGGGAATATGGTGGATTTTGAACAAAACGACGACGCCGCATAAAAGGCGGAAAGTGTTGGGGACCAAGCTTTCGAGCGGAATGCCGAAAAAATTGCAAACGTCAATGATAAAAGGATGAATTGGGAGTCGCAGACCGGGAGTGAACTGGTCGCGGAAAACACAAAAGGCTCCGCGCGGCGGTTTGTGCGTCCGAGCGGAGGGAGTGGGTAAGATAATTTCGAGGTCGGAAGGGACGTCAAAGTTATTTATCAGAGTATCAGCGTCACGTCGATCGAAGCGTGACTCCATGGTAACGTAACACGGGTCGAGAGTTTGGTCTTGGGATTGAGAGGAATGGGCCATTGTCCGAACGGACGAAATCAAAAGAGGCAAAGAAAGGTAGAGGATAGAAGAAAGGAGATGGCAAACGAAACCGTGTCCCGAGGACCAAAACTCGGGAAAAGAGAGTCAAAGAAAGCACAAAAACCAGAGATGGAACAGAAAAAGGGCCTTACAGAGAAGGAGGATCGACGAAGAACGCGGGATCACCGGAAAGGGAGAATCGAAGTCGCCGGAGCACGGAAACGCCGAAGCTTCGAGGCACGCGAGAGCATAAATGCGGCGAAGGCGGAGAAAGTGAAGGCTTTATAGGGTTGAGCCCGAGCGGCCTCCACCGTCGGATTCAGGTTGCGAGAATCGAAGCACGCATCGGGCCGTCCATTTCAAATCGCCTCGGTTTCGTCGCCTACGACGCCGCCGCCGTACGCTGACGGCAGCAATGCCACGTGGCATTCCGCCACGGGAGAGCATTTAATAAGCGCCTTATCGAGGCGCAGAGCGCGTGCTTCGCCTTAATGATGGAGATTGGCACGAATTCCGAGGAGATCCGAGAGATGGTGGCGTTGACTGAGGTCGTAATTAGCACCACATCGGCCGAGCGGAGGATGGTTTCTTGGATGAGCAGCTCGGCGAAACAATCGTCCAGTCAGTCGGACTAATCGCCTCCTTCGACTAGACTTGAAGGGGAGGCAAGTGAGCGACGGTAAGAACAGGGACCCCACTCTGAGGGAAGTCAACACCACGTGAAAGTCAAAGGGGTCAAACAGCCGACCGGAGAAGGGGAGACCGGCCGGCTGAATGGGGTCTCATCAGAATCGAAAGCAACCCGACGGGGAGTCGGGTCTCCGACGCTCATGGGGAATAGGGTCGCCGGGCCGATCGGGGAGCCCGCTCAGCCAAGGCAGAAAATAGCAATACTGTGAACAGTCAGCAAAGCACCGACTGGGAATCTTCCGAGCGGACCAGCACATACGACCGGTCGAACGTGAGGGGACTGCAGACCGGCCGGACGCTCGGCATGGGGTAAGAAGAGACAAAAGGACAAGGGAACAGCTTCTGACAGCAGTTATGCTCAACGACCAGGCCATACGCAGGATCTTACGATAGAGAGTTCCGTTGTCCCATCAGAGAGGTGCCCGGACTGTAGCAGTATGGTGTCAGGCAAGCTCCTCTGACAAGCCCATACTGAGGTATGGTGAGAAGACACGTATTTGCCTCGGTACGTGTGTATAAGCCTCTTCCTGGCTCTATATAAGGGTCCTCATTTTTCACCGGAGGTACGCATTCACGAGATCACGCATTCTCACATATTCGGAGCCACCTCTTTGCTGTCCACTTGTCTGACTTGAGCGTCGGAGGGTCGTCGCCGGGAACCCCTTCTCGGCTCGACTTCTTTGTAGGTTCGCCGGAGACTCGGGCGATCGATCGTAGATTCACGTCAACATTTCGGAGAGCGCCACGTGCCTAGCGTCCGTTGATTCAGTGTTCGGACAGAATCATGAAGTATTAATATTATTTTTTTTTAAAATTTAATTTGTGAAAAACTTGATTTTTCTCCTAATAACTGTTATATTTTGAATGCTTAGAAAAATAGTAATTTTTTTATTTAAATATATTTTTAAAGCATTTCATTCAATAATTTCTATTTTTATAAAGAAAATTATGTACTCACTGTTTAGAAAAATTCATTTTCTCTTGAAAAATTTTCTTAACGATCAAATTATTTATGTTTTACACACTCAAAATGTTTCAAAGATTAAAAAATAATTTTCAATTTTTTTTGGAAAATCTGATTTTAACCATAGAAATTCTTAGATTTAAAAAATAATTCTTTGAAAAATATATAAACTTGTTTACTATAGGTGCAGCCCTAGAAAAGTTTTTAGAAATTTTCTACCTTATTTTTTTTCTTTTTTTATTTTTTATGTAATGAAAGGAGAAAAATTATAGAGGTTAAGTTAAGGGGGGGGGGGGGATTGAAAATTTTCTCGATTAAAAAAATTTAATGTTTTAAATTTATAATTTTCTTTCTTGTACTTAATTGCAATATTTAATACTTTAACTTAGATTTTTATATATATAAAAACACATATTTCTTGCTTGTTTACCCTAACTTTAATTCGGATTGATATATATTAAAAGGGAGAGATTGTAAATACTCGGTATAGTTTTGATATGATTAAGGGAGTTAGTTAGGTCTTGTGTGTTTGATGTCTTGTGTCTGAGTGTACAGGGGCTTAGGAACACAAGAAATCGAGCGGAAGACGTAGCTTGCTAAAAGGATGTCAAGGGAAGTGAGTCGATGGGCTCGGTACATCCGAGGGACAAGGAATTGCGGAAGAGCATACTGGTGGAGCAAGAAGGATGCGCGTGGAGCATCCAACGGACGAGAAGCCGAGGAGGTAGCCTACTTGAGGAAAAAATCAGAGTTGAGTTCGGGTGAGCTCAACTTTGAATGACCGAAGTATCACAATTGACAAGACTAGAGAATGTTAAACTTCTGAGTTGACCATTCCAAGCGCCTAGATCCATTCCAAATGCATGAATTCTAGTGCTCGAATCTAATCAAGGCGCCTAGAAAGGGCTGACATGTTAGCAATTTGTTATCGAAGAGGATCAGCATAGAGTCAACGTCAGCATAATACAAGCATTCGGATGTCTTCTAGGTGCTTGAAATGTTGAAAACCGTTGAGCAGACCGTTACCAAGTGGATCGATTCGACCGAAGTCCAAGCACCCGGATTGCTTCTAGGTGCTTGAGAAGTGCCACATCAGTAGACGACTATCTCGACCAGAGAGCTATAAATAAAGGCCTTGTCCTCTAAGTTGAGATAACACACTTGTATTCACTTTCGTTCAGTCTTATTGTTTTCGTGATTAATCACTGTAAGGGGCTTTTCTGCCTCCGACTTGTGGTCGAAGAAGATCTTTGTAATTCACTTTATAGTCTTGGGCTAGCAATATTCTAGTTGCCTGTTGGGGCAATATCCCTCAGGTCAAGACTGACCTGGTTGACCAAGCTGAGTCTTGATTTGAGTTTCGATGTTTGACAATACAAGGTTGATTGAAGAAGAGTCAAGTAGGTCAAGGTTGACCGGATACTTGACTGGGAAGTCCTAACTGGGATGTCATGCAGAAGGAAAATCCTGGTGAGTGAAGCCAAGTGAAAGACCTAGTGAGTGAAGCTAGGCAGTGAGAAAATCCTGGTGAGTGAAGTCAGGTGAAAGACCTAGTGAGTGAAGCTAGGAAGGAGAAAATCCTAGTGAGTGAAGCTAGGTGAAAATCCTAGTGAGTGAAGCTAGGTGAAAGTCCTGGTGAGTGAAGCCAGGCAGAAGAGAAGTCCTAGTGAGTGAAGCTAGGCAGAATGGAAGTCCTGGCGAGTGAAGCTAGGCACGGGGGAAATCCAGATGGGTCAAGGTTGACCAAACATCTGGTGAAAGTCCAAGTAGGTCAAGGGAGTGACCGGATACTTGGCAAGATGAAGAAAAGTCCAAGTAGGTCAAGGGAGTGACCGGATACTTGGCAAGATGAAGAAAAGTCCAAGTGGGTCAAAGGTGTAAAATATCGAAAATAGGCGAATATTGATAAGGAAATTTTTCCAGAATTTTTGGATATTTTCCGGGAATTTTTTGGAGCTCGTACGGACGAATTAACGGGGATAAAAATGGGGCCAGGAAAAGCCTGTTTAGGCTACCCTGTTTTAATGAGGAAAAGTTTTATTTTCTTTTCCTTTTTCTCTTATTCTTCCCCACATACCCGACTCCTTCCCTCGCGTGTGCCGACGCCGATTTGCCCTAACCGACGGCGGTTTCTCCTCCCTTCCTCGCGTATAAGCCTCGGCCAAGTTCTCTTTTGCCTCTCCTCTGCCCAACGCCGACCATCTCTTCCTTCTTCCTCCACGAGCCCTAAATTCCTTTTTTTCTCAGCCACTTCGCCGAGTGACAGTGTTGATCGCCGCTACTGCCGAACCCCGATCTCCTCTGTGTTGAGCCCTAGCGACTTCACCCAAAGTCGACGCCACTGCTGAGCTTGTATCTCGATTTCCCTTCTACTTCACTCTCCTCTGCTGACACGAGCCTCTTGTGGAGCGATCTCGACGTCGTAGTTGCGCCAACACAATTTCTCCATAGACCGTGCCCTAGATCCCTTCAATTGACCTTCGATAACCTCTATCTGTGCCCTATGTCTCTTCAATTGACCGCCGACAATTGCTATCTGTGCCCTAATCCGATCCAGTGAGGTGGTTGGTCTTGGCCGAGACCAACAGTGCGGGAAGCCGACTACGACTGAAAGATAGCTTGGTTCTGTACCCCTTTCGCGGCTGAGTTGTTAGCCTGAGATCCATTGCCCTTCAAGTTTGGAGAAGAGGATAACCATCGATGATACTCTCCTCGTTAGTTCTGAAGTGGAGGGTTCTTTCTTCCTTGCAATCGCATCTGGATCTCTTCACCAAGTAATGTTGGATCAGATTAAGGTAAGGTCTGTTTAGTACTTAAACAATAGAGGATTTGTTCTGTTGCTATATTAGATTGATTCTTGGAAGGAATTGAATCTTTGCTAGGGTTGATTTCAACAGAACAATGTTTGGTTGAGAGATAGGCATCTGATCGTTGTTCGCACATTAGGGTAAGTGTGTTTCTTATGATCTGTTTGGTTAGGAATGGAACCCTAAGCTTTGGATTAGGGATAGTTAATTGTGATTAACTATTTAATTAGGGTTCTTGAAGGAAAATAGTTTTGGTTTAACTATTTGAGTTATAATTAAACTTAGCTAAATTGTACGATTTATTACAGGACATTGATACGAGACGAGTATCTCGATTACCGGATTGGACCTTTCTTTTGGAGGCGAGTACTTTTGACTTTATGTCTTTGATATGCATAGTAGTGAATTTAACAAGTAGCAATAATTATGTTCTCTTATTTGTTTCGGTTAATCACTATCCGATACCTGTTACATGATTGGTTGATTGCTTGTTTTGCATCTCATGTATTCCTTACCTGTTGATACATGCTTATAGGGGTAGTGATACACCATGCTTCACCATGTTCAGGACCTAGGTTTTATACCTTCAGCGTACCTTTGATTTTATTTGTTGACCTATGGTGCACTTTTATATATATATGGATTAGCTCAGGATATTTTTTGTGGTTAGTGCCATGCACCATTTGCATGATTGCATGTTGTGCAATAGTCCGCTCAATTATTGTTGAGCACATCGCCAGTTACATGGATCTGCACACACCATCACTCATGGGTTAGTGGTCGATTCAGACAGTGTGTGTTGCAGCAGGGACTTTGTTTGGCTCCGTTGGTCCGCTCATGGGTAGCGTGATGCAACGTGTTAGCCGGCAGGGATTCCTCCCCGTCATTGTGTACCGGGAGTTGAGAGCATTGCGCTCCCCCATTTATGATTTGGGGTAGGAGGATAGGTGTACTCCGACAGCATCCCGTCTACTCGGTCACTCATCAGGAGTAGTGACGACAGAGTGTACGGTTGTCACAGCCCTACCCACTCGACCTCACTATTATGTGTGAGATGATCGACTAGCGTCAGGGGTGACCAGGATGCATCATTAGCATCATATGCATGATGCATTTATTGCTTGTGTTTGTATTTACTACATTTATATGCTGCATATTGTTTGGATGCCTATGTTTGACATGCATACAAGATTTCTATACCACTCGGCCTGTTTGTCCTTATACCCAGGATCTGGTTAGTACAGTTTTTCTCCTGTTTACTTTAGTTGCATTTCATCCTTTTATATCAGGAGACTGTACGCATGATTAGTGCTAGATGTTATTTCCCTACTTTGCATATCAGTTGTACCTGCTGAGTGTTAGACTCACCCCGCCTCCATTGCTGTTATTTTTCAGGTTGATGCTGTCAGGAGAGAGTTCCAGTTGCTGGTCCCTTGCAGACCACGAGGATTTATTGACCTTTTAGTTTTTCTTCTTATTTGACTATGTTTAGAATTGGTTTATTTTGATACTTAGATAATGTATGGATTGTATTTGTCGATGGATTTTTATTCGATATGTTTTACTACATACCTGCCTGGACGGCAGAAGAGGTGAGTTTGTCGGATTTGTGTTTTATGAGTGTAGTGGAGTAGGAAAAATCGGATTTGAGCTTATGGGTGTAGTGGAGTAGGGTTGTTTTCAAGTCATCTTATTACTGCTTTGTTTGTCTACTATTAAACTGCGTGGGTGATTGTTTATTTACTGTTATTATTCCAGCCGCATGTGGCTGAGGTATATGGATATGTAGAAAGTTTCAGATTGTCCGCCGTACAGGGGAGATGCTGCCGAAATTTCTTCGGACAGGGACTCCTCCGGGGCGTGACAAAAGGGATTGACTGGACACTTGGTGAGGGAGTCCTAGCAGGTCAAGGGTGACCGGATGCTAGGCATGATGTTCCAACAGGTCAAGGATTGACTGGATGTTGGTTTGGGGGCTTTGAGACTTGGTTTTGGGCAAAAACCAGCATCTGGATCGATCAACTGATCGATTGGATGCTTCCCAATCGATCAGCCGATCGATCGGGTGAGTCCCTGCGACAGAGCTCCTCCCAATCGATCAGCCGATCGATTGGGAAGAAATGTCGCGAGCACAGAATGCCTCTGGATCGATCCAGAGACCCCGATCGATCAGTGGATCGATCGAGGTGGCGCGTTTTGTCGCGATAAGCCCTGGATCGATCAGCTGATCGATCCAGGCGAATTTCTAGAGCACAGAGGCGCTCTGGATCGATCCACCGATCGATCCAAAGACTCCCCGATCGATTGGGAGCATTCCAATCGATCGGGATCTGACCGTTGGCGTCGATAAAGGCTGTAGGCGCTCGATTCCTTCGGAAGAGCTTTCGCAAGGCTTACACGATTCATCTCCGATCTTCACCAGCGACTCCACAGCTCTCTCTCAAGTTCAGATCGCCAGTTCTTGAAGATTCTTGGAGGTTCTTCCAAGTCAAGAGGCAGATTAAAAAGCAAGAAGAGAAGTTAGGGTTAGGGTTTATTGTAAGCTTTTGCTTGTATTTCATATCCTTTCCTTTCTTCTTGTATTGAGAGTTTGTAAAGGCTTCTCCGCCTTCGGTAGTTACCGTAGAGGAGTGTGTTTCATAGTGGAGGATGCGTGAGTGTGTGGATCCTTGGATTAGTCACCTCTTGTGAGGTGGATATCAAGTAAAATCCATTTGTTAGCGTTGTATTTTGTTTCTTGTACATTTCCGCTGCACATCTTTGAAGAAACAAGCAACACCAACCACGAAGCACGCGACGAGCTATTCCCCCCCCCCCCCCCTCTAGCTTCTTTTCGGTCCCAACATTGCCAACCAAGTAAAAAATTGGTCTCTAGCCTCTTTTATTTTACATGTTATTTTATATATTAATTAGTTTGTGTCCTTGCTAATTTGATTGTAAGAAAAAGTTACAACTTTGTTTTGTAGGTCACTATTCATCCCTCCCCTCTAGCTCTACGAACCACTCCCACTACACCAACAATATTAAGGAGACTTAGATGAGTACAAACATCTTTATTTGGAGTGATTCAAAGTTCTCTAGGTCTATTAGTTACTTTTGGATGAAATCGATTGATGGACCTAGAGATTTCAAATCACTCTAAACCAAGATCTTTATACTTGTCTAAGTCTCCTTAATATATCTATACTTCCAAATATCAATTTAACATATTATATTAAAAGCAGAGATTTTTTTTTAAATTTATTTTTGATCGAGTTACTATTACCAACTGATTGTTACATTATAGCAATCGATTGATAAATCAACCAATTGATTTGGAATGGTTTTGTGGACGTGAATATGTTCCACAAATTGATTGATACATGAATTGGTAACAATAACTCGATCGGAAACGAGTTAAAAAAATCATTACTCTCAGTATAGTGTATCACATCAATGTTTGAGAGCATATTAAGAACACTTAGACGAGTATATCAGTCTTGGTTTGGAGTGATTCAGAATTCTTTTGGTCCATTAGTCACTTTTGGATGAAACCAGATAATAAATCTATACTATTCAGAAAATAAAAAATTTGATATTTTCCGACGGAGAGTCCTAGGAAGTCATTTGTGATGTCGATTGGTGAGTATTATTATTGTAACACTTATAATGATCAATAATGAACATTTGATAAAATTTTTCATTCCGAGAATGAGTTGATAAAATCACCGCTCTCAATATATTGTGTCAAATTGATGTTTGAGGGCATAAATGTATTAAAGAGATTTAGACGAGTATATTGATATCGATTTGGAGTGATTCAAAATTCTCTAGGTTCATCAGTCTGTTTTGTCCAAAAGTGGTTAATGGACCTAGAGAACTCCGAATCACTCCAAACCAAGACTTTTGCACTCGTCTAAGTCTCCTTAATAATCTAAGCTTTTAAATATCAATTTGGCACACTATATTGATAGCATTAATTTTTTCAACTCATTTCCGATCGAATTATTTTTACTAATCGATTGCTACACTTCATTAATCTATTGATGAAATGTTAAACGACCACAGAATCATTCCTAATTGATTGCGTCAATAAGATTGTATGGTATGCGAGATAACAAAGCTTTATATGTATATGGAATTGTTAATTTACCTTACGGAAAGGTCCGTGACTACTTTATCGTGACGCCTGGATTACAGTTGAAATACACAGTTATTTTTTTTTGCTGTTTATTTTTTTAGCTCACGGGCGAGTTAATTAGATTTTAACTTTAAGGATTTAAGGGTTGGTTACAGAACGTCAAGTTAAAAAAAAATTGAAATTAAAAAATTTTATATGATCATATATGTATTTAGGGGTGTAAGATAAAGGATTTATGAACTTTTTTATTTAAAAAAAAAAATCGACACGTCTAGATCAAAATTTGAAGCACCCCTCGACCAAGCAGTCGCGGACCGGGCCATATCTTAGTTCGGTTTGCTTGATTAGAGCCAACCCGCCTTCTGGTTCAGTAATAATTTCGTTTTCTATAAACCCTCGAAGAGCTCTAAACCCTAAATGCTTCGTGTCAACTCTTCAATTTTCAATTTTCATTTTTCATTTTTCGAACCTCTTGCGAATCGTTCTCCCTCTGGCGAGCAGCGCCGGACGGAAACTTCCGGTGGCGGCAGGCAATACTCTTTTCTCCGTAGGGCTCTCCGGCGTCGGTGTGCGGTCATGCTGATGCGCTTTCAGCTCTAATCCCGCTCCTTGTGTATGATTTCCACGTGACACTCATTAAGGAGCACAGATGCAGACGGCTGTGAGACGACTTTCCTCTTATTCTCCAGCTTCGTCTTCCTCTTCCTCGGAAAAGGGTACCAAACTGCACCTCCTCTCTTTCACCTGATGATTGATAGCAAAGCTTTGCTGTGACAATTTTAAGGCACCTGTCCTGTCCTAGGAACCTGAACATTAGGAACGAGATGTCTTGTTCCATGGTTTAGGTAGCAAAATTTAAGTACTTGAAAAAGCAATGTGTAGTTCTTTCATTTACTGGACATGTCTTCTCTGTTTGTTCTGTTATCTTGGTTTTGTCGTCCAATGTCTATTCCGATTCTCTGTTAGCCTTGGAATGTTTCAAGTTCTGCGTTTCTATTGCATGGAAAAGGAAGCTAATTTAGATTTTCCTTGCTAGTGGGAAAACTTTTAACCGAAGTCAATTTTGCTAAGTTATTTCACTTCCACATATAACACAAGGAAGCTTGTTGACTAGTACTTCAGTCTCTAAATAACTATAGATGTAGTCTTCTTCATACCCCTTTTGTTGCATCTTATTCATTATTTATTCCAACGATGAACAAAAAAGAGTATCTTTCAAGAAAAAAGGATTTTAGCTTTATATCCAGGTGGCAATTCCTTGTTTGTTGGTGAAAATGATTGTCTTTCTTAAATCATTGCAGTGTTTATTGGCTTACCTAGTGCATTACTTCGGACAAATTCCAGTAGCCAGGGAAAACCATTTGCTGCATCAATTCATTCTAGTTCGTGTAAACCACAAAAAGGAAAGAGGATACCTAAAGAAGAAAGGCGCGCTCTAGTGGAGTCTTTTGTTAACAAGTAAGATAACTATTTAGATGAGGTCTTATAATGTCCATTCTATCTCCACATTCAATTTCATCAAGTGCTAAATTCTCTTTCTAGTCTTTTATAAAACAAAGTTGCATAGAACTGTTGGTTTGTGATTGTTCTCTAAGAATCATCTAAATTTGTGTCTGGTACAGCTAGATCATATTGCAGTCCACCAAACAATATAGAGATAAGAATGTATAGGTTCAATGTAGACATAGCTTCTTTACTTATACCAATTGCTTCCCCTGAAGTCATCTTTTCTACCTATAGAGCACTTTCCACAAACATTAATGTTTGTAAATTTACAGCTCTTGCAAACTTGCTAGTTTACATTTAAGAACATTGATTGTCAACATGTAAGTTTGTTATATTAATATGTCATTTGCTAATGTTGCATCATGTTCTAGTAGCAACTTTGTGAAATAGCTGATGCCATCTCTATTTAATACTTGGTTGGTATGACAGGTATAGAGCCCAAAATGTTGGAAAATTTCCTTCTTTGACACAGGTCCGTAAGGAGGTTGGTGGGCAACATTACATAATAAGAGTGTTGGTTCAAGAATTGGAGCATAATGCTAAATTGGCCTCTTTCAACAAAGAGACTAGGGTATCAAGAAAAGTAGAAGATGGTGGTCAAATTTCATATGCAGAAATTTCCTCTGCAGTCGTCGCAGATGAAAACTTGAAATTAAGTACCATGACTAAAGTAAGTTTTTATAAGGTAGTTTGTTTCAAGCTAGAAAAATGGCATGTTACGTATAACAACTTGTGATGGTAGTCAACTTGTAGCATTTGTGAGTTTGACATATTGGCTATGTTTTGACATCTAAGCAACCTTGTCATGCTAATTTTGTATCATATTTATCTCTTGGTATGTTTCCTCCTGGATATATATATGTGCATATACACAGAGAGAGAGAAAAAGAGAGATCCAACACCAGTTTTATCTCTTTTTCCCTTCGTATGATTATGTTTGTGTTATTTGTTTTCTCCTTTGCTTTTTTGAGAATTAAGGATTCTCTCAAAAGGTGATTGATATAATTTTCCTCGACTAAGGATGATCGGTAGTAAATCTTTAAATTTAACTTTTATAGTGTTCATCTTCATTCTTGCATGGTCCCCATTTTGGTTTGATGATTGTGTTTTTCACAAATCATGATTGTGCTAATAGATAAATCTTAGCCAACACATGATATTGGTAAACTAGTAAATGAAAAGATTTTCTCTGTTCTCTGTTTTATTTAGTGGTTCTGATTCAGTACAAAGTGATTTTTAACCAATTTAGAAACTATTTTTTTTGGGAATCTAACCAAACAAAATATCTATTGAAGCAGAACTAAATCTCTCCAGAATACTGGTTAGCTTCGGATGGAACTAAGTAACTACAAATATACTGTCCTTTTAGTTAATTATTATTAGTTTTTGTTTAAAATAACGATATAAAAATAATAAAGCTTTAATACTAATACATTGGTATTAAAATCTCTTTTTTGTATGCTTCACTGTCAACTTAGCAAAAAGGGAACCAAAATGAAATGTTATTTCATGTATTCTGAGCCGAATCAACCTAAACTTTTTTAGCAAAATTTTAAACTGAAATGAAAATTTTGGTCGTTGCAGTTTAACTTTTTCACTTTAATTTAATATGAGAGCGGAGATCCCCAACTTAAGCATAAGCTAATAGATGCACCAATTGACGTTGTTCGAGTATCCACATCGACTTCCCTAAACACATAATTTACCCTAAATTTTACTTTTTACGTAATTTTTTTTTTGCATCAGCTATCCTATCCATTCTTTAAATTTAAATTTCATGAATAGTACTTCTTAAATTTAGGGAATGAAATCCATTCCCTAAATATTAAAATATCATTTAATTTGGGAGAGAGAAAAAAATAAAGGGAATGGATTGAGTAATGAAAAATAAATATTACATAGAGAGAGAAAATAATAAAAAAGTGGAAGAGAGAAAAGGAAATAATAAAAACATGGAGATAATGGAAATTTTAGAGTAGCTGATGTAATGTGTAGTAAAAATGATTGTCTAAATTTAATAAAGTGGGTGGATTAATCCAAATTTTAGAGATATTATAGAGAAACTGATGTGGATGCTCTTAGCATAGAGTTCAAAATGCACATTAGCATGAAGTTCTAACATGACTTCAGTTCATAGTTCATCCTGACAGATTAAATACAAACATTTATATTAGAAATTCTTATTTCTTACTCTCAACGTAACTTTTATTAGGCTAATAATGTTGTAATAATTGATTTGATATTTAAAAATGAATTAAAGCCATGTCGTCTTCTTAATGAGAAGGACAGGAAATTATTTTAGTTACATGTTTCCTTTTTTTCTTTTGATAAAAGAGGGGAGGAGGGCTGGTTATGTTAACTTGTATATTATTTGTTTTGATTACTTGTTTGTAGGATGAGTCATCAGTTCCTTTGAAGTCGGCAATTGAAGCAGATTCTTCACAAACTCCTCTTGGCGATCCTGTAGGCCGCCAAACAGAGATTAGCACCATTGACTCTTCACAAGGCACGCCTAACCATAAGGCAGTTGAACATGCAAGGGATGATACAACTCTGAAGACAGATATGGAGGACTTGCAACCTATGTAAGCAATTTAAAGTATTTTAGTACCTTTTGCTCATTTGTTCAGGATATTATTCTCAAAAGATTTATGTCCTCATTGTTAGTGCCAGCACAAGCTAGAATCAAACTTTTTTTGCATTGACTTTAATAGCCATGATTTTGGCTCTGATCAATTCAAATTGGATTACCTAGGGCTAGTTGCTTTTTGATTGATCATCTTTTCATGTTGAATTCATCCAGAATAGGCTGAAGCAGCTCTTGGAACATAAAACAAAATCCAGATTCATCCTTGCCAATTCTATTGAAATTATTTGAGTTCAGCTATATGGATATTTTTGCCCTTCTATCCTATAAGTAATGAACCTAAAATGCATTCCTAGATGCTAAGGGTAGAAGAATAAACTATACATATCCCAATGCCTACGGGTTGAAAGATTCAAACACAAATATAGAGCCAGGGAATGCCATAATACATATGAATATTTAGCTCATAACCAACTTCACCTTGATACAGATGAAACTGAAATTCTGGATGATATCATTCATGACCCAACCCACTTAACTGTTTATTGTTATTTTCTCTCCTTTTCCCTCTTTGTATATCGTTGATGTGAGTGGGTGAGTAGACAGCCTCTCTGGTGTTGTAATAGCACAACCGCCTAACCTTTAAAAATATATCATATCCAATACATCATGTTAATTCTGAAGAAAGAAAAAAATGATTAGACTGGTAATATCAAAGAACTGTCCACTTCAAAGTCGGATAAAATGCAGCTGCATTATTTGGTTTGCCAGGTACGATGCAGCTGCACTATCTAATTGGTTTAGGCAGAATGCCATGTTACTTTTCTTTGTTTGATTCTGTTAGTTTACTAGTTGCAGTTACATTTACCATGAATCTTCATCTAAACTGTCTTTTACTGTTTCCTAAATGATTATTTAATGATAAAGAGGCTCATTGCTATAGCCTATCTTGTATAATTCTCTAGAAGATTTTGTAGTGAGTTAAAAAGCTTAATTTATCCTTGAATCTTTTGGTCATTACAACATCTTGTTGGGATCGAGATATACCAACTTACCGCCTAGTTGAAAGAAACTATCTTGTTAGTTAAATTTCTAGCTACTAAATGATGTGTGGGGTTGCCTTGAGATAATAACTTTGTTCCTGTTTAAGTTCTTGGATTTTGTTCTGCCACTTCTCTGAGTTTCCTGAAGTTGGAGTAGCTTAAATCGGCTAAATTACATTTGCCCCTTACTAATTGCACTTGGATGCTTTATGAGTTTCAAAAACTGCAAATAATACCATAGGACATACCTCAAATATTTTTTTTGGGTTTAATCAGCCTTTTTGGGTTTAATTGTATCTGGTTCAAATTAACAAAACTAATTAGTATTCTGGCAATGCTCTGTAACGATCCACAGTGATTATCTTCTCCCCTTGTCATGTTGCTCCAGCGAAGCTCTAGTGAGGCAGAGGAAGTTTATGTAAACCTAGAAATTATTGAACCTGCAGTTGACTAGTTATGGAAGTATTCAATTAATGTCCTGCATTGTTTAAGCAAAAAAAAAAAAAGTTTTTCTTGTTTTTTTTATTCTGGAGTACTGTGTAGTTTTAAAGTCTTTTTTTTGGAGATACTATTTGCAATTTTAAAACCGAGTTCCAAGTATAATCAGACCTTAGTGAATACTAACTTGTACTTGCATGCAAATTAAATGAGAACTTTTCTGCATAATGAATTTCCTAACAACAAAGGTCAATGGTAAGTTCGTGTTCTATTAAGTTGTTTAACTCCTCTAGCCAAACATTTGCTTTGTCTTTGTAAGTTTTTTTTTGTCTTGACATGAGACATTGACATTCATTAAATTATAAAAAGAAGATAGAAAAAGAAAATTGAGTGAGATTTTGCGTTTGAGAGAGACTGAATGCATGAGAGAAATAGCAGTTGTTAACTTCTTTAAGCAGCCATTTTATCTATTTGGACAAAAGATAAACATATGGCTTAGATAGCCTTTTGAGTTTTAGACTGGTAGGGTTGCATCTACTGCTCAATCTAGGTGCATTAATTTTCTCTATTAAATGCCACGTATGTCCAGAGAGTTATTTTTTCTTTTTCTGCAGGGAACGCAATAGGAGTTCAAACCATGGAGATTCAGCAAGGGAAACAAACTGGTGGGGCGGCTTGAGAGCCCTGGCAGATGGGATCTTTAGCATTTGGAGGAAAAAGTAGGTCTTCATCTGCTGCTCTACAAATGGCTATCTTGCTTCTCCTGGCGAGTTGCCATGTTGCCTTGTTTTGGCGTTCAAAAATAATTTCTCCTACAGCCATTGAGTCGTCTAATGATGAATAGTGGAAGTTTCTTCTCCGTTTACTTCTATTTGGTCACTTAGATCCAAGTTGATTGGATGCTTTTGCTGGCATCTGAGAAATTTGACTTGCAAAGCTAGTTCAATATTGACTTATTTTGTAAGAGTGCTGTATCTGAAAATGGATCAATTGCATGCATTTATTTGTTCGAATCATGATTAATGCCTTTACGCAGTTGGTACTGATATGTCTATTTGTTCTAATAGATCTTGGTGTTAATTTTTAATGGATATAAAAATATTGTATTAGGATAAAATATTCTTTGTAATTTATTTGCTTATATTTTACTATGGGCTAGGTGATACTGAGCCCTTTAAGGTGAATAATATTTCTTTTTGCTCAATTTTATAAATACGTTCGCCTCCAACGTTTCTATCAATCCGTGTCAGGATTAACACGAAGAAGGTAACTAAGGATGAAGTTTAATCTAGCCTTGCCAAAAAATAAAATGTTTAATGCTCGTTTAGCCCTTCAGCTGCCAAATTCTCCAATTGTTTTATTTAATAATTTTTGGAAGCAAAGTCATGGACTTCAACTTCTTGCGTAAAAATTTTAAAATTTGTGGAAAAATGGTCCAATTTTTTGTGGTGAAATGTTCGATTGGAAACGAGAACGTCGACAAATATGGATCATGAAATTTCGACTGTGTAATCACAAAAATGAAGAAATACGAGATGTAAAAATAAAATTGTGGATTTGATTGAAAATATTTTAGTGTAGAATGTAATAATTTAATTTAGCGGTAAAAATATAAATTGACTGCATAATTTATAATTTTACAAAAATAATAATTTGCGGTGAGCGTGGATCGAACACGCGACCTTCAGATCTTCAGTCTGACGCTCTCCCAACTGAGCTATCCCCGCATTACATTTTTTATGGTAAAAGGTTTTAGAATTATGTAAATATCACAAGTGAAATATATGCATAATTTACCTTTTTCCTGTGATTATGAAATTAAATGAAATAAAAAAGACAGTCCGGTGCACGAAGTTTCCGTCATGCGAATCCTGAGAAAGAATTCATTATACGTAACCTTATTGTCATGAAATTAAATGAAATGATATAAAAAAATATTTCACTTGTAATATTTGTCCAGATGGAAATAGAGAAAAGGAAGACATTTAATTTTATTCATTTCATCAACCAAATTGGATAAAAATGAATAAATAGGTAAAACTTTATCTCTCCATTTAAAAGAAAATATAATAGAAATAAAATAATGTAATTCCTTTCTTTTTCTCTTCACTTAAAAACATTTTATTCCCTTAAACACAGCGTAAAACATTATCCAGAAGCGAAGCTGGGTTGAACAACAATTAATAAAGTTACTAATGAATTTAACATAACTATCTAAATTCAATTATCAAAATATACTCGAGTTGCTAAGTCCAATTTAACTTGATCAATGCTAAAAATACCAAATATTCGTTACCTATATATATTCATCCAAAACTAATACACTTTACAATGCCAAATCAATTCAATGTCACCACATCGATACACAAAATTTGTAGTATCTACAAGCCACGGCTTCCTAGTCTTTCTTGCAGTCCCATCAGCAAATGGCTTCCTACTCTTTCTTCTATAAACAATCTGTGTGAATCCTTTTGGCGTTTCTTTTCAACCCAATGGTTTATTACCATGCAAGAGTGTTCTCTGAAAATAGAATCCACAACCTTAACACTCCTTTTCGCGAACAGAAAAGAATATATCAAAATACAGGAGTTGAGAAGAATATATTACAAGCTCAATGTACAAAGCTCTGGTCTTTCTACCCTCTTATTGCCCCATCTTGGTGAAAATCCCAGAGAAATTTGGCAACTTATCGACATGCTTCAGTGCCCGCTCTGCGATCTGCCTCGTTCTATAATCCCCATGCCTGAAGGCTTCAACTAATGCTGTTCCAACGTTTTGATCCCCTGAAACTTCACAAGCTATTTCTTCTATCCTCAAGATCCTTTCCACAGCCCAGACAGCTTGCTGCCTGAGCGTCTCTGTGCGGTTTTCCTGCAATATTTCCAGAATTGGTTTAATCCCATCCGCACCATCTAAGACAGACACTCCTTGCTCGATATCCACATCGTCATCCAACAGAGTGCACAAGGCTGCCAAGGCAGCCTCGACAACCTTTTCATTAGTATGATCTAAACAAGCAACCAACTTCTCTACGGCTTTTCCTTCCAACAAACAGAAGCTTTCTTTTACAGAACAGAAGCCATGGTGGACTTGGCACAGTCCAGTAATAACTGGTTGCTTGCCTGCGCAAGAAAACATAGAACGGAAAAACCCTGGTTCTGGAACCACTGGGACCCTTGTTAATAGTTTTGTTTGCCTGGAGAGGTTTCGCAGAGCCAGGGCAGAAGCTCTTTGCACTTTGTCTAGACCATTCATCTGAAGCAAATCAGTATAAAGGCTAGCAAGATTATACTCACGAGTTAGGGCAATGATCTCCGGTTCACCTTCCAGAATGTCTGTGAGCCTCGAGAGAACACTAACGAGGCCTTCAAGAAAAGGAGTGGCAAAGCGTCCCCCACGAGTTATCCCTTGTCTGATACTGGTCACTTTTGAGATGGCTATCCTGAAAGCTCCTTCATCCAAGAGGCACCTGGTTAAAACAGAGTCACTCTCTGGAAGGTCGGCGAGGAGCCCAACAGCAGCTGCCTGCTCTTCTGAGATCCCACTGTCATCTGCAATGATATTAATCAAGCTGCTGATTTGACCAGCAGTCTCACGAAGAGCATCAGAAAGCTCTTGACCCATGTAAGGAGAAATATTGTTCAAGAGTTTTATAGAAGCCACTCTGACATCTCTTTGTGGGGCTTCAACGAACTGAATAATACTAATGGTAGCACCTGAACTTTTTATAGCAACAACTATGTTCAAAACAGTGGCTGAAGAACTTGTAAGCCCCACAAGTACCTGAAGAAGTTTGCATTCAACTGCAGGTCCAGTGTTGCTAATTAGATGAAGAAGACTGTGTACGATGTCTTCAGAAACCAAGGTACGGCGATCATGATCAAGAGGGATACTCTCAAAATTAGCACCTGAAGACACAATGTTAGCAAGAACTGTTGCAGCTACCTCTTTCAGTCTCATAGGCAGCTGGTTGATCCCTACCATGAAAAGGTCTCTGACAAGTGGTGGAAGGATGCCAGCATGAATAAGTATCTTTGCACTAGCCTCATATGATGATATTTGGTTCAAAGCCTTGAGGGCAGCTTCTCGCGCTTGCTTGCTCCCACTTTTCATGACATTGACGAGTACCGAACCAGCTGTTTGGGCTACAAAGACTTTCACATCATTGCTTAAGACAAGCTCTCCAAGATAAGCAGCCATTGAGAGCTGTGTTTCAGGTGATCCTGCAAGATTTTGCACAAAATTTGGAGAGAGAACCACCTAAAAAACAACATAACTAATAATTCATTTACAAAATGAAAGATTAGATATTTGGAGAAATAAAACCTTAACACTAATCATCCAGACAAGACTAGAATAACAAAGCGTTATTTAAGACACTTCATAGAAGACTACAACTACTTTAAAGGAGAGAGGTTAGTGTAGGTAAAACTTACAAAAAGGAAGAAAAACAATTTCTGCTTTAGAGATTCTAATAAATCCAACCCAAAAATTTACCTATATCCAATTACACTTAGCAATAAAGCTAGCCCATGTCATCTACTGCAACAATTTACATTAGATAATATTTTGGCATGACAGCTATTGGCCTGATTCCTTAAAAAAAGATGGATTATCATACTGTGACACTGCCAAATTTGGATGATCAACTGTAAAGCAAGACACAAAAATTGATACCAAGAAAGATTGCTAAACATAAATTTGTGACAAGTGAATGTAAAACCTCTAAGTAATTGCTAGATTTAGCTATTATTAAAAAAAGTAGTTCACGTGGCATAATAAAAAAATTTAAAAAAAAAACATGCAAAAACCTTTTTTTTGTTTAATAAAGAGGAAAATAAATTTAATGAAAAAGAATAAACAATATAAATATTCAAGGGAAAAGAAGCTGCAAGAGAAACAAATGCTGCTGAGAATAGGGGATATCGACATATCGTATATGCATTTATCATCATTGTTTAAATATCATATCAATTTATAAGAAATTGTACATTAAAGAGTGTATAATGGAGTATAACAAACTAACCAAAACAGCAAATTACCTTCAAGGAGAAGTTTAAGAAGCGGCTGCAATCTACCATTTTCAGCCATTTGTCTGACATTATTTTCACTTTTTCCTAAATTTTCCAATGTCTTATCAGCTCTTTCTATAGTTAAGTGTTTTTCTGATTTGCTACTTGCCATTCCTACCAATATAAGTATCACTCCACTGACTCCTCCAATCTTTTCACACAAAGTTTCAGATTTTGAAAGCTCATATAATAATGATACAGCTTCTTCTGTCTCTTGTGAATGCTCAGGTGACAAGAATTTCACAATTCTTCGGATTGTGTCTCCTGCAGCAATAGCTTCCTGCAAAACAATAACATCTGAGGTTATCTCATCATAGACGGTAAGAACCAAGTCCAGAATGTTCGAGAGTATCAGCAAATCAAACAAAACAGACAGAAGGCAACCTTATTATCATCTTCTTCAGAAGCGACGCGAAGGGTTTCTAGTGCCTTAAGTCGGATTTTCCTGTTGCTGCTCTTCAGCATGTCAGCAATCATAGGTATTAATTCTGCATTACGCACAGCATGTTTGCTTGACCTGCTTTTCTGACAAATATATATAATGAAATTAAGTGACTGTAAAACATCAACATCAGAACTTCCAAGTGACAGTGTTCTACATGCTTTGTCCAGCTGGGCAATTTCATTTCTCTTGGTCCACTCTTCAATGGTATTCCTCAAAGCTATACTAGGGTTTAATTCAGTGCTCTTTAATTCTTTATTTGTCAATGGACAGGTTGGCATCCTTCCATTGTCCCTGCATTTCTTGAACCATTCCTCAATAGCTTCTCGCTCAAAAGTCTGCCCATTCTCTATGGTAACTGGATCGTGCATAACTTGTTTCGTAAGTGAACAAAGAAATGCTTCATAGATAGGCTCAACACGTGAATCGTCATGATGGCTCTCATCAGAATGTCTACCCAAATTAAAGCTATCAACCCAATTTTCTGCCATTGCTTCACAGAAACCTGATTAAAAAAAGATGGTTCCATCATGAACCATGAATTAAGAAAACTAGACATGACAATCTAAATGGTAATACAAAAATCAATTACAAATTAATTTGATTTATGTTTCCATCATCATTGGTTTTGAAAATATAGCTATACACCCAAACCTTCAAACTGAAACCTAGCAAAATGAACAAAAGATTCTTTTAAATCCAATAGGGAACTGAGGTGTTAGTGTGTGCACTTATATGCCAAGACACTCCTTATATATTTTGTAGATAATTATTTAATAAAGGCAAGAATTTATCATTAATTATTTACTTTTCTGTACGTATATGATTAATGATAAAGTCCCACAGATTAATGGGCATATTAATCTAAAAAACAGTCCTTGATCGGATAGATATCTAGAGGGGATATGGATATCTAGATTAACGTTGAGTATGACTAGGTCGAGATAGACCGGAGGGATGGATATCCAAGTTGTACTTGGGGATGCCTTGAGTTTAGAGGTACACTGGACACGACCCGCTCAAGAGGAGACCACATATTAAGCATCATTGGTTATTCCTCTTATGAACGAGTGTAACTGATCTTTTGACTTGAGACCTTCATTTATTCTATGCGTGGAGTTATGTGCTTTGACGTTGTTAAAAGCAGTCTTTAATCGGATTGTGATTAATACGGTAGTTGAGTGTATGACAAAACGTAGAGAGAATATTGTTGAGTCAATAGAGGATTCATCGCTCTCTTGGATTAGGAGTTAACATCCTGGCCGTTTGATAGAGATATTAATGACTCAAAATCCATGGCCATGGGAGGAATGATTTATCATTCAAGAGGAGTCTATTATATCTTGAAAATCAAGTAAAACAATTAATTTGGTAATGATGCATAATGTATCGAATTAATTGGGATGTAGGCTTTAGATGAAGAGATTGAATTACACAGTAATCGGTTCATAGTGGTTTACAGTTTATGACTGATATTAATTTTATCGCGTTGGGTGGTTAAAAACTGTTGCTAGACGGTTACCTTAATCTGTGTATGGATTTACACTGCCTTCGTGTATAAAACCTAGAGGGTCGCACGCATAGCACGTAGACATGAACAATGGTATCGGAAGCTAGTCGAGATAAAGATCAAATATGGATTTATTTGATACAAAAAAAAGAGAATTCGAATAGCCATAATCATGATGATTAATGGAGAATTCGAAGAGTCATCATAATGATTATTAATGAAGAATTTGAAGAGTTATCATAATGAAGGTCATAAATGAAGAATTTATGGAACCTATAACTCTTCATCTTCCTTATTAATGAAGATCATAAATGATGAATTAATTGAAAGCTTAACTCTTCGTATTCCTTGAAAGCTATAAATAGCCATCCTCGGAAAGAATCAAAAAAGGATTTCATTCTCTCCTTTTCTCCTTTGTCAACTTCTTCTTCCACCGGAAGAGATCGGTAGTGCTTCCAAGGATTTGTCGATCCAAGAGGCTAGTACCTAACGGATCGTGTCAAGTTCGTGATCGTAGTGCGCGTGGATACCGCTAGAGAAGTCACACGTGGGGCTCTTATCTGTCTTATTTGTTCGTGATATTATTCACACCTATCGAGGACTCGAGGTATGTTTTTATATAATTTTGTGCAAAACTATATGTACCACGAAAGATCCATGATTCAATATATGTCTTCCGCTGCGCTCCGAACCCAACATGAGGCTCAGTCCAGCTTAAAGTTCTGATGTCAATCTGTTACACTTTATCAGCTAAAGTATATAGTGACTTTCACTAGCAATGTAAGATTTACTGGTAACAGTACTTGATTCAACCCATAAGTAGGTCTTGGTACACGCCAACCAACAGGTATTATAAACTTGAAATAGTTAGCAACTTGAATGCATAAACCTACATATTCTCACGAAAGATACATCGGGATCTTATGTCACACAAACGAAACCAATATCTGTGAGTAAATTTTAACTTAGTCCATGATGTAACAAAAGCAATATTTTTCACAAATTTGTTTGCAAATATAGAAGCTATTAAGAATGTTTCAGTAGATCCCTTAAAGATATTTTCCATTATTTTTAGGGTCTTTTCCAATTTATCAAGCCTTGACCTCAAGGCTTGGTTTTCCATCCTTAAATCCTTGGATGTGGATTTTTTTTAGATTGCCTTTGGCATTTTTATCTTTAGGCCTATATCTAAAATCCTTAGAATTCTTGCCCAAGGCCATTCTCTACCTTCCTATCCTTAGGAAGTGTGGTTTTGGCATGATACGCTACATGTTTTTCTTTAATCCTATCATGCTTCCTATTTTCATGATAAATAACATTAAGGTGGTATAAATTTGATCTAGCATGCTTTTTATCATGATTGAAATAAGTGTCATTACCTAATGGTACCTTAATGTTATTCTTAGAAGCTCCCCCTCGACTCGAGCTTCCTTCTTGACTCTTGATCGAATCTTTCTCCTTGGGCATTAACTCCGATAGTGCTCCTTTTGCTTGCACAACAAACACACAATGTGTTCCTTGCCTTGGCATACTACAAGGCCAATTTTCTAGGGCTTCTCCTTGCTCTTTGGTGCCAATTGGCCCTCCTTCTTGGTCAACTTCGGACACTTATTCTTGTAACGTCCACTTTCCCTACACTCAAAGCAAATAATGTGACTTTTATTATTTACAATTGAAATTGTTATACTTTCTTTGCTTGTAGGGGTGATACATGATCCTCCATTTGATTTTTCTTGACTTGTGGAGGTGACACAATCTTCCTCTCCATTTGACCTAGAAGTAGAAGCTTTTTCTTGCTCCAATATCAATGAATGACACTTCCCTCAATCCTTGAGGTGGAGGTCTCTTGAATTTCCTCCTCGGATGTTGAGCATCTCTCAACCTCTGAATCCTCTTCCTTGATCCGAAGAATTTCCATCTTTGGATTCTACTTTGCTTTGTGTTGAGGATGGATTTTCATGAAGTCTTACCAACTCGCTCCAAAGCTCCTTAACATCTTGATAATTTCCAATTTTGCTTAAAATGTTGCTTGACACTAAATTGACCAATAATTTGGTCACCTTATTATTGGCCTCACATCTTTGAATTTGATCTTCGCTCTATTTTCTCTTCTTGATGATTTTACCTTTGCTATCCCTTGGAGCCTCAAATCCCTCTATTAGAGCAAACCATTACTCTATCTCCATCATGAAAAAATTTTCGATCTTTGATTTCCAAAGATCGAAACTTGCCGATGTGAATGGTGGAGGCACCCTTGTGTCTTAGTTTATCTCATAAATCCATCTTGAAGTTGAGCTTCTCTTGATGAAGTCTTTGACTTGTTGAAATTAGGACTTCAACTTCTTTTTCCTCTAGCTCTTTGCCCTTTCTGGTGATGAGTTCGGTGAAGAGCGGCCTCGTTTTGATACCATTTGTTGGGTCACGCGGAGTTAGAGGGGGGGGGGGGGAATAGCTCGTCTTGCTTCATCGATAATGATTTGCAACGGAAAATACGAAGCGAAGTTCTACCAATGCTATCACTAGAATTTATTTAGTATCTACTTCAAGATAAGGTGACTAATCTAAGGATTCACACTCGAGCACACTCTCCACTATGAAAACAACTCCTTCTCGGAACAATTCGGAGATGGAAAAACCTTGTACAACTCAACAACAAAGGTACAACTCGAAGCAAGAAGTAAATACAAGAATATAAATGAAAACTTCTTGCTTGATCTATTGTTGATGAAGATGCCTCTGGACCAATTGGAAAGTGCAACAGCAGTTGTCTTCCAAGCTAAAAGTTCAGCGAGCAGTAGTGGTGAAGAATCGTGTAAATGTTATTGCACTTGAATCTCGCTAACGGTTTTATTCTTCGCGATCTAGGGCTCCCAATCTATTGGGATTACTTCCAATCTATTTTCACGTCAGATCCAGGCGATCTCAGACGTCCAAAGCTCGCAACTTTCACAACAGTCATAATCCAATCGATCGGTTGATCGATTAGAGGAGCTGTATCAATCAACTTGATCCAGAGTGCCTCTATGTTCTCGTGAGAAGTCCCGGAATTGATTGAGCACCTTACCAATCGATTCCGCACAGCATGCACTGTGCTTCGCGAAAAACCTCTCTCAATCGATCAACTGATGGATTGAGAGTGCTATGGATCGATTGCCCAATTGATTCAGAGACTCTGTTTTCTCGTGAATTCCTCTCGATCAATCACCTGAACGATTAAGCTCCTCACGACAAAAATGCACCACACAATCGATTCAGTAATCGATTGGGCTCTAGCTCAATCAATTACTCGATCAATTGGCTAACCCAAACTTGCTTAACTCAACTCTAGAGTTCCCACGCCCAACATCCGGTTAATTGTGACCTGTTGGGGCTCCTTATTGCCTGCCATCCGATCAATCTTGACCTGTTGGGACTTCGTCACCAAGTGTCCGGTCTATCCTTTAACCCACTTAGACTTTCTTCCTCGTGCCAAGTGTCTGGTCAACCTTGACCAACTTGGATTTACTGTCTTGTGCGAAGTGTTCTGGTCCTCTCTGACCCACTTGTACTTTCACATATCAAATGTTCGGTCAACCTTAACCCACCTAGATTTCATCTCCAAGACTTCCTTACCATCTAGCTTCACTCGCCAGGATTTCCATCTGCCTAGTTTCACTCACTAGAACTTATATCTGTCTGGCTTCACTCATCAAGACTTTGCAATCCGCCTGACTTCACTCACCAGGACTTTTCACTTAGCTTCACTCACTAGAATTTCTATATGCCTAGCTTCACTCACTAAGACTTGCATCTGCTTGGTTTCACTCACCAGGACTTTCCTGGATTCACTCATTAGGACTTTCCACACCAAACGTCCGATCAACACTGATCCACAGATTTTCTTCTTTAGCCAACCTTCCCGTTGGTCTTGCCCTTGCCTAAACTCAGGACTTCCCAGTCAAGTATCCGGTCAACCTTTACCTACTTGACTCTTCTGGTTAACCTTTGACCTTCAATCTCCCATATGGACAATTGCACTTGTAATATCTATATATTGTCAAACAAACTCAAACACCAAGACTCAAGCTTAAGCCAACTTAAGCTTAGTCAACTTGGTCAACTTTGACCAAGGGAAATTGCACCAACACGAGGAAGGGTCGGATCACATTGGATCAATTGTATGCAGCCTTACCTTGCATTTTTGCAATAGGCTATTTTCGTGAATCGAACCAGTGACCTCAAGGTTGTTGGGTTGTAATGGTTGCAATTGTTGCAAACAAAGTCTCACATTGAAAATACATAGAAATGATCATGAACTTATAATAATGGAAAGATATCTCCCTTGGTATGAGATCTTTTGGATAGAGCTCCAAAACAAAACCATGAAGGTTTGGGCCCAAAGTGAACAATATCATACAATTGTGGAGATATCTTAATTCTTTTGGTCCTAACAATTGACACTACCAGAAGGACTAATCGTCGACTATGCACAAGAGTCATGGTCCAATCGAGTCATGTGGGTTGAATATTGACATCTAATGAAAGAAAGGAGGCTCCTATGTCTGGATTAAGACGACTTCACACCAGGCAGAGAAGTCTTAGTTCTGGCTAGGTAGGAATGACAATTTTCCCCGCGGGTTTGGGGCCTCGTGGGGAAAACCCGAAATGGGGATGGGCATCCCCAATTTTTCGGGGATGGGCCGGATTCGGGGCGGGTATGGAAATACTATCCCCATCCCCGAACCCGCCCCGAATATTATTATTATTAATATTAATAAATAATAGTATGATTTTTTTTTAAAAGTATTAATAATAGTGTTAATATTAATATTAAAATTTTTGGAAATATTATTAATAATAATATTATTAATATTGATATTAATATTAATATTATCATTAATAATAATTATTAAATAATAATAATAATAATACAAATTAAATTTAGGAATGAGGCGGGGATGGGGATTTGATCCTCGTGGGTTCGGGTTCGGGGAATCCCCGAACCTGAAAAAATGAGAACGGAGCGGGGATGGGAATGACAAACCCGCCCCCGCCCTGCCCCATTGCCATCCCTATGGCTAGGTAAGAAAGACATAGTAAGTCGATTGGGGTAAGAGACAAAGAAGTCCTAGTAGGTCGGGTGGACCGAGAGACAATGAAGTCCTAGTAGATCGGGTGGACCGAGGGGTAAGGAAGTTCTAGTAGGTTGGTTGGACCGAGGGGTAGGAAAGTCTTGGTGGGTCAAGGATCAGATGACATCAAGAGGATAGGCTTGAGAGGGAGGTCCTTCGTTTGAGGGAGGATTGTTGGGTTGCAATGGTTGCAAACAAAGTCCTACATTGAAAACACATTAAAAGGATCATGGACTTATAAGAAAAAATATCTCCATTGGTATGAGACATTTTGGGTAGAGCCCAAAAATAAAACCATGAGAGCTTCAGCCTAAAGTGGATAATATCATATCATATCATTGTATCATTGTGGAGATATCTTAATTCTTTTGGTCCTAATAAAAGTTAGATGCCAGCAACTTTTCTGTTACGTCAACTCTCCCTAATAATATTTAGTTCAACTGTCAGAGAAAAACTAAAGGCCTAAATCAGACCAATTCAAACTAACACAACAATTGTGTTGAACATGCTAAACCAATAAATGGGTAAGATAAGGCATCATATATTGCAAGTAAATTTTAACTAGATTACCTCCACAACTAAGACAATAACTGACAAAAAGATGACAATAAAAAACAGGAATAGAAAAACTAGGCCTGAAATTGATCCATTCCAACTAGATTCAAATCGATGGTTTAATTTTTGCTAGATTAATCAATTTTTGCTATGAAGATAAGAAATCGGTTGACTCTGTTCAATTAAAGATCAAATCCACTTCCATGACAATCTTTCGAAAAGAGGAAAAGCAACATTTCAGAACTGGCCAGATCAACTTGGAGACCTGTACGGTGATAAAGTTTATTGCATTGACTAGGCTGATCTGAAAATATTAAACATCTATTGTGTTCTATAATTCAAAATAAAGACCACTGGTGAAATAGTACACATGAGTAGCAATTAGCACAGTATAGCAGATCATCAAGCACTTTCAACACAGCAGGCCTACATGGTAACCCCAAGTATACAGGAAACACACATTGGAAATGAAGAGCTGCATGAAAATGAACAGGGCCAGATTGTAGGAAGGTTAGGCAGATGAATTTGTGGATTCTTAAGCCCTGTTTACTTTTGAGTGGCTTGCAGTCAAATGCTTGAAAGATATTTACAGGAAATGCAACCATTGAATGCAGAATTGGCAGCGTAGATCCTTGCAGATGCAACTTACTGGATAACCACAAATACCTTTTACTTAGATGATAATGTTACTTTGTTCCATATAAATATATGTTGTTATTTTCCTTTTGGCTTATTTTCAATTGCTTGATCATTTTCTATTATTTATTGTAATTCTTTAGGAGCACAAGTTGCAATTGTAATACCACCTAATTATCAGTTCTTACCCTTTTCTTAACACTGTCTATTTGTAATCACCAGTTTGTCTTATTTCAATCTATTTCCTTACTCACTTCACCTTCAAGATTATAGCTTTATCTATTATAAGAATTCTAGTTCTTCTAGGAGAGATAATAATCGGGTATGAATCCATAAAGAAAATAAGCAATTGTCTAATATCTGCACAGTGAGGCATGAGCATGAACATGAAGAAAATCCATTCTAATTGAAAATTAACTAGAATACAGGAATTTGTTGTTCTATTCTCTAAAATCAGCGACTTTATCTTAATATAGATGTAATCATGAGTGTGTTTCTTACTAGGTACAACACGTAATGTTAGAATCAACTACTTCACATATGGGCATTCTCTTCTTCAACTAGGGATTACTTTTTTTTTTCCAGAGTCAACCATGGTAACTAATTAATCTCAGCTGCGCATCCCAACCCCGATGCCACCAAGCATGCCAGATCCATGAATCAGCGTAAGCGAATAGAACGAGAAGAATCAGGAAAGACAACGGTACCGGTATCTGCACCGCGACTCCTCCCCTTCCCGAGAATGTTCAAAGAGTCTGCAACCCTAATCTTCCGCCTCCGAGGTTGCCGCCTCCGCTGGTCCCGATCGATGCCCCCACTGCGTAGGACCGAGGGATCGAGAAGGCGAAGAAGAGAGGGTTCGAATTCGGAGGAAACAAAGGAACAAGAGAGATGTTTGACTTATATTGAGGCGGTGGAGCAGTCGCACCTGCTTCCTTTGGCGTTCGCGTACGGAAGACCAGAGAGGAGACCATGCTTTGTCTGGACGGTTGGTTGGACTTTGGGACAGAGTAAGCGAGGCCGCGAGGGAGGAAGTTACCGTCTTCGAGAGGGGTAGTTTCATCTCCATATCGGTTACCCATCTTCTTACAATTCATTTTTTTTTAAAAAAAAATTAAATTAAGTTATGAATATTTAATAATTTTTAAAAAAATAAGTATAATAACGAAAAGAAGTCCCCACCATAGAAATTACCCGATCTCTCACTAAACATAGGGTGCAAATACCATTATAAAAAGAATTAGGATTACCAATAAAAATCAAATTCTGTCAATAAATATTGACGGAATATGATTTCCGTCAACCATTTAGGATTATCGATAGACTTGTTATTCTATCAATAATATCAAATATAATTTTTTACGAAAATCAAATTTCGTTGGTATTTAGTGACGGAATTTGATTTCCACTGAGAAGACGTAACCCCCATAATTGACGAGTTTGAGGTGTTATTGATGAAATTATTTTTCCGTCGGTAATATCAAATAGAATTATCGACGGAATATAGATTTCGTCGATAATATCAAACAGACTTATTGACGGAATAACACTTTAATCGATAATCTCGGACGGAATAAGTATTCCTTCGATAAATCCGATTAGAATTAGGGCACTCCTATTTTCCTTTTCCTCACGAGTCACTTTAGTTTCTTCTCCCCCAATCTCCAACACTCTGGTGATTTTCCGGTAAGTCTCTCTGCCCCCTCTCTCTCTCTTCTTGATGTCGGCAGCGACAGCGGCCGGCACACTACGCGGTTGGCGGCTGTGTCGGCTACTAGCACCAGTTGTAAAATACGGTACCCAAATAAAAATTTGATAATAAGGTTTAATAGATGAATAACCTTAACGAAATTTTTAGAAATTTTTAGGAAATTTTAGAAATTTTCTAAAAATTTTTCGGAGCTCTTATGACGTATGTTAAGGGGATAAATTATTGGGCTAAGAGAAAGTATGTTTAAGCTACCCTTTTTGAACGAGGAAATATTTAGTTTCTTTATTTCTTTTTTTTTTCTCTCTCTCGTGCCCTAACCTCACCTGCGCCTGACTCTTCTCCCCGACACCGACGCCGTCTGCGCCTGACTCTTCTCCCCGACACCGATGCCGTCTCCTCTCCTCTACGCGGCGTCGAGCCCTTCGTCTTCCCCAAACCGACGGCGCCGCCTCGACGCTTTTTCTTTCCCGCGCGTACAAAACCGCAGGTCGTTTTCCCCTTCTTTCCCTCTGCCCTAGCTTATACCCGAGCCTTCCTCTTCCCTGATCTTGCGCCGCCCACTTCTCCTTGTGTCGCCGCCGATAGGTGCCACCCGACGCGTCGTCGGCGTCAAACGACGGCTGGCCTTGTGCCCTAGCCATCCCTCTTCACCATCGGCTGTTGTGGGCCGACGCGGGAGCATAGGCGTCGCTGTTTACCCTCTGTTGGTCGTGCCCTAGTTTTGTTCGGCGCCACTGGATCTAGCCGGTGCCAACTCTGATCGACGCTTGCCCTAATTTCCGTTGGGGAGGAAACTGCGAACAACAAGATCTGGCAGTAGCTTTTGGTAGGCGTCGACCACAGGGCAACTTTCTCCGGCAGAGAGAAAGCAGCCAGCAAGATGAGCATCTCCATCTCCAGTCCTGTTTCCTTGCGATTGCTGACCATGACACTCACATGAATTACATTTGGTTACAGATCTGATATGTAGAACTACAATCCCGTTGAATTCCAGCTAACAAGTGTTGATCGAGAATAATTAATAGTAACAACTTCATCTGTCACGCCCTGGGGGAGTCCCTATCGGAAGAATTTTTGGCAGCACCTCCCCTGTATGGGTGACAATCTGAAACATTCCTACAAGCACAATATACATCAGCCACATACGGCTGGAACATATACACAACCACGCAGTTATATATATATTTTACAGCCCACTCGGCTATACTAAAACCAAAACACAACGGAAACCGATAGAACACCAAACACAAGACTGCTAGCCGGCTAGGCTTACACAACCAACAAACAATACAAAATACCACGTAACAACTACAACACTCCAGATACAAAATCGAAACACAAGCTAGATACACAAATATCAAAATACAAATGAACAATAGCGAAGACAGGTCTTCTGATGTGACATGGGGATTAGCAGGCAGGATACTCCAAGCGACTCCATAAACAACCTGGTACCTGAAAAAGATAGTGTCCATGGGAGTGAGTTCAACAACTCAGCGAATACCAATAGACATGTATAGCAAGATATAACAGACAGTAATAACTATGGAGTACAGTCTCCTGATTAAAAGCTGAAATGCTCAATAGAAAAGGGCTGAAGAGATCTGTACTCACCAGGGTCTCCTATCAGAATAGTCGAGTCATCATACCGAGAATATCATAAATCCTTTATGCATGTCAATCATATGCATCCATATAAATGCAGCAAGTAAATGCAGCAAACACAAGCAATAAATGCATCATGCATATGATGCCAATGTCATGGTCACCCCTGATGTCAGTCAGTCATCTCACACACAATGGTGAGACCGAGTGGGTAGGGCTGTGACAACCATGCACTCTGACGTCACTGCTCCTAATGAGTGACCGAGTAGATGGGATGCTGTCGGAGTACACCTATCCTTCTACCCCAAATCATAAATGGGGGAGCTCAATGCTCTCATCTCCGGGTACACGATAACGGGGAGGAAATCTCTGCCGACTACCATGCTGCGTCACACTACCCATGAGCGGACCAACGGAGCCAAACAGAGTCCAACCTCCTGTCGGCTACCACGCTGCTACACTAAACCAGCGGAGCCAAACAGAGCAGAACTGTCTGCCGGCTACCACGCTGAGTCACCAGACCAACGGAGCCAAACAGCAGAACTGTCACACACCTGTCTGATATACCACTAACCTATGAGTGGTGGTGTGTACGGATACATGTAACTGGCGATGTGCTCGACAATAATGGAGCAGACCATTGCGCAGCATGCAATCATGCGAGATGATGCATGACACTAAGCATGGAAATAACCTGATCAGCATAACAATATCCATATATATAAAATATGTACCGTAGTATCGATGGTCAAATCTGAAGACCTAAGGTACACAGGTCAGGTGGGGTATAAAAACCTAGGTCCTGAGCATAATGAGGCATGGTATGTCACTACCTCTATGAACAAATATATAATCATGTGAGTACTAACATAAAATGCATAGTAGGTGAGCTAACAAGCATATAACAGGTATCCTGTAGCGACATATCAAAACAAGGACAAACATAATTATTACTAAAAGCTATAACCTACTAAACATATCAACATGACATTATCAAAAATAAGTCAAGGTACCCGCCTCCAATGTAGATCGAGCTAACCAACCTCTATGTCGATGTGCTCGTCCCGAATCTGAATCCTGTAATAAACTGTACGGTTTAGCTAAGTTTTATTATAAATAAAATAGCTAAACCAAAAATCCTAATCCAAATAAAAACTATGTTTATATTTCCATTGGATTGTCCATATTTTCCTGCATAGCTAATCTCAGTATGAGTAAATCTAACTCGATTAGCTAATCCTATTAAACCAGGAAACCTTAATCCATCAATCAATTAACCAATAACCAATCCATCCTTAAATTATCAATCTACTGCATAATGAATCAAACCAAACCAAACAACTCACCCAAATTTAAATGCTCTGCTGTAGGACTCGCAACCAAAGAACCCTTCTGCTGGCCTGAGTTAGGTGGATCCATTGCTTTCCCCAAACAAGTAGCCTACATTACAATCATCACAATCAGGCAATATCACATAACAAGCTTGAACCCCAACTAGCACTTACCTAAATCCAAATATCCTTCTGTTAACTCACGATCGAAGGGTTCTCTGTCGGAACAGGGTGATCAGAGTCGTGGCTCACCTGTGAACGATGCTGGCCTCACAAAAATGATAGTGGCACCCTCCAAATGAAATCACTGATGCTTGCTCAGATCCGGCAGCAAGAGGAAAATATAGGGCACGGGAACAAAACCTAAAAAAAATCCACCGACGATGACTCCTTGAGTGGTATCAATTGTTACTCTGCTCGGATCCACAAACTAGGAAGTCATCACGAGAGATCCAAAGATAGGCAGAGGATTGTCGGCTTGTACCTGTTGTGAGGTGCAGCTTGATGCGTGATGAAGAGGAATCGGGATGAAGAGGAAGAAGATCGACTGAAGGCTAGTTTCATCCTCTATCACGAGCACACCTGATGCTAGTGGCAGTGAAGATCGGTGCCGTCGCGACTTAGATTCAGCTTGTAGGGGTCGACAATCGCGTGAAGAGGTTAGGGCAGAGACGAGCAAAGGAGATGGGGAAAGGCTCGGGAGAGGAGAAGAGGAGGCCTTGGCCTCTGCTCAATGCACGAATGAGGAGTGGAGAGGAAGAGGGTGTCGACGGGGCGCTAGGGCACAGGCGTCGGCGCTGACTTCCTGTGGCCGGTGATCGGTGCGCAACTCGGCAACGGAGGGGAAGAAGAAATGGGGCAGCACCGGTGAGGGGAGAAGAAAAGAGGGGGGAACGGTTAGGGTAGGGATCGGGAGAAGAAGAAGGCGCGGGATGGTTTCGGCGATGGGAGAGGAGAAAACGGCGATTGGGGAAGAAAGAAAAGAAAAAGGAAAAGAATAAAAATAAATAAACTTTTCCTCGCTTAAATGGGTAGCCTAAACAGACTTTCCCGGGCCCCGTTTTTATCCCTATAAACTCGTCCATACGAGCTCCGAAAAATTCCCGAAAAATTTCCAAAAATTTCAAAAAAATTCCCTTATCATTATTCGTCATTTTTCGGTATTTTACATCATCTTGATCTCTTTGATCCGAACAGTGAGGTGGTTTCCAACAGCTACTCTTCCTTGCCCGGGTTGTGGATCGACAAGAGTGGTTGTGAGATTGAGGTAAGATGTAGAGAATTGGATCTTTTCTGTAGATTATGGATTGAGTTGGATATGGTAGTTGGTTGTTCATGTGTGGAAAGGTTTATGTGGATTGAGGATTATTAGAGTGGTTAGATGATTATATCGATTAGGGTTTTCCCTAACTTGTTTTCGGAAATTTATTTAGCTATTTAATCTATTTGAATTTAGCTAAATAAAATATATATATATATATATATATATATATATATATATATATATATATATATATATATATATATATATTGATTGATTGTAGGACTCTGATTCGAGACGTGCGTCTCGACGTCAGATTGGTTTGATTCGATCTCCTTTTTTAGGTGGACACTTTGACTTATCTTTTTGATATTGTCATTCTGATATGCTTAATAGGTTATAACTTACAGTAATAGTTATGTTTAGTTTTGTTTGGAATGTCACTACTTGACACCTGTAGCATGCTTTATTTGTTGTCTGCTATACATTCATGCTTATACCCTCTTGATTATTGTCATGTGTATTTATGTTTATAGAGGTAGTGACATATCATGCCTTATTGTGATCAGGTCTAGTTACTTACCATACCTGACATGTGTACGTAGATCATTTTATTTGATCCATTTACCCTTTTTGGTACATACTTTATGGAGGTGGATATAGTCAGGATTTACATGCTTAGTGACATGCACCATCTTTCACTATTGCATGCTGAGCGATTGTCGGCTCCATTATTGTTGAACACATTGCCAGTTATATGGATCTGCACACACAATCACTCATGGGTTAGTAGTATATCAGGCAGAGTGTGTTGCATCAGGTTGCTCTGTCAAGGGCTCTGCTGACCCGCTCATGGGTAGTGGTGACGCAGCGTGGTAGCAGGATAGGGATCCCTCTTCTAGACTGTCTCAGGGAGATGAGAGTATTGAGCTCCCCCACTTATGATTTGGGGTAGGAGGATAAGTGTACTCCGACAGCATCCTGTCCACTCGGTCACTCAGGAGTAGTGGTGGCAGAGTGCATAGTTGTCATAGCCCTACCCACTTGGTCTCACCATCGTGTGTGAGATGGCTGACTGGCGATAGGGGTGACCATGTCATTTGCATCATATGCATGAATTGCATTATTGCTTATGATTGCTGATTTTGGATACTACATTTGTTTGGGTTGCATATGATTGACATGCATACAGGAGACATGAGGTATCTGGTCTGACGACATTTATATTAGGATAGGAGGCCCTGGTGAGTATAATTCTTCTTTGCTTGTTCAATTTTCACATTTCCTGTTATTGATCAGACGACTGTACTCCATGATTATTACTAACTTAGATCATTTGTTTGCATTTTGCATATTGTCTTTCAATATTATTTTTTTTCTAATTTTAACACAGATTGTCATTGTATCAAAAAGGGAGAGATTATTGGTGCAATTTGTATTAATGATCTAACTCAAGTTTTGATGAATGACAAGGGGATTAAAGTTAGAGTGTTTATGGTCTAATTGCTTTACCAAGTGTGCAAGAGTTGACGGATCTGGACGACCTGACACCAGGCTAAAATCTAGCTAGGCCTGTGGGACCCGATAGCTGTTGCGAAATCTAAATAGGTCAAGGAGTGACCTAATATCTGGAGGAAAGTCTGGTTGGGTCCGCAGGATCTAACAACTGGCCGAAGTCCAGTTGGGTTTATAGACCTAACAACTAGCGAGAAGATCTGGTGGGTCAAATGGAAGTCAAGCGACTGCAGTTAATAAGTAAAAGGCAAGCGACTGGAGGAGAGATCTAGTGAGGACATGTTTTAGGTTGAGGGAATAGTAGGCGCCGGTCCAACTTAGGTCCATTTGAAAGACCTAAACTGAGACCTTGATTAGATCATGATCTCGAGGGGACATGATCTAATTACTACTACTACCTTATTATATTATGCTAACTTTATTTTATAAGATAAACATATTTGGTTCCATGGACTACCATTTTTTTGTAGGAAAGAAGAGGTTGAAAAAGAGTTGTCCGAGAGCCTGACAAGGATCTGAGCGCCTGAACTCCGAGCGCCTAGAGTTGATCTGAGGGTTGAACCAGCTTCGCTCAGACAAGTGCCTGGCCAACCACCTGGGTGGTCCGGGAGCCTGAGTTGGTCCAAGTGCCCTGATCAGAAAATTCATCCAAAAGCTAAGTTGGAGCACGACGATTGACCGAACCCATGTCAATGATCCAGGCACTCGGAGGGGGTCTGGGTGCCAGTAGGTGGATAAAATTTGAGGATGAAGTTTTGATGAGAGCTCGCCATGTCAATACAGTCCAGGCACCCGGGAGGGGATCCAGGCACTCGAATGGGGCTATAAAAGTAGCCTTTGACTAGTAGTTTCATAACATCAAGTGCTACGACTTTCATTACTGCGTGCTGCTCCGAAAAAGCTTCTACGAAGCTGTAATGCTCCTCCGACAATCGGTAATCAAGATCTCTTTACTTTCTTTATTGTCGGTAACCTTTGATAGTTCACTTGTACTTCATTATTGTATTATTTGAACTATTAGTGGATTACCCAATGAAAGCACTTAACGAATGTAGGCCTTGGAGTAAGAGTCGTTTAAGGCTTTGAACATAAAAAATTATTTGTATTAGTACGTGTTTGTCTTTTTTCTTTCTTGCTTCTTTTTTCTTAACTTTTTATCTGCTGCGTTTTCTTGATTTCAAAAAAGCGACGATCGCTATTCACCCCCCTAGCATCTTTACAATCCAACAGCTTCTTCTTGTTGGATCGTAAGCATTCGATAGAGGGGGGGGGTGAATATCGATTAAAACTTTCGTTCGAAAAGAGTTAAGCGCACAGTGGAAATAGAGTAAAGACAAAGTAAGAAATCAAGGTAAGGCTAACACAGTTTGGTTTTACTTGGTTCGGAGCCTGTGTCGACTCCTACTCCAAGGCCCGCACTCGTCAAGTGATTTCGTTGGGCAATCCACTAGCAGTTCGAATATTTGATTACACAAAGTTAAGTACAGAAGTACTAACGAAAATAAAACAAAGCTTATACCGACAAAGGAGGAAATTAAAAGAACAGGAGCAAGTTGTCGGAGCTTCGTTAGCGTCGCAGGAGCGCAGAGCAGCAGGACAAGCAGTAGAAGATCTCTTTTTCAATTGTTGTTTTGAAGTTCTCCTTTGACCCTCTTTTTATATGAGACTCGGGGCGCCCCGGATCCCTTCCGGGCGCCCTGGTGAGACGTGGCAGGTCCAACCAACGAGCTCCACGTGGCGACGCGATCTGGATAAAAATCCCCTCCGGGCGCCCGGACCACTTTTCTCCATAAACCAGCTTTCCTGCAAGACAAGGTTAGTCCGAGGTGAATAAATAGTGTATATCCTGCAAAACAGAATGTTAGCACAGTTCATAAGTTTGACATAAAAAGTATGACTTAGATTCCGTCTTTCCGAGACCGGAATCTAGTCACGATCTCGACTTAGAGATCTGAAATGGATCTAAGCCGAATCGACGCCTAATGTTTCCTTTCCGGGAATGGGTCCTCACAGTCACTCCCTTTCAATGACTTACCTTCACTTACCTGCCAGACGTCCGGTCAGCCCTTCGACCCGTCTGGACTTCTCGCCAAGCGTCCGGTCAGCCCGTCGACCCGCTTGGACTTCTCGCCAGCTATCCGGTCAGCCCGTCAACCTAGCTGGACTTCTTGCCAGACATCCGGTCAGCCCGTCGACCTGTCTGGACTTCGTCTGCACACTCGGTCAGAGTGTTAGATCATAAAAAACCTAACTTAACCCGATTTGTCATTCATCAAAACCCGAGTTAGACCGTTAGTGCTAACCGTACCAACACTTCTACTAATTGGTTATGCCATAGGACCTTCATCATTTTGATCTCCCTATTTCTTAACTTTCGGATTTGCTTGTTAAGGATTTGAACTGACATTTACTTATAAGACAAGTTTGGTGCCCATTAAATAGGCTTATGGAAAATCACATGAGAAAGATTAGAAATGTATTTTCTAAGAATGGAAATGTGGAACATATTATGAACTCCAGATATGCTTGGTGGCAAGGCCACTCGGTATGCTTGAGTTCCAATCCGATCTAGGATTTCAAAAGGTCCAATATACCTTGTACTAAGTTTTCCCTTCTTCCAAACCTCATTACTCCCTTCATGGATGGAATCTTGAGGAAAACATGATCTCCTACTTCAAGCTCTAAATCCCTCCATCGTTGATCAGTATAACTCTTTTGACAACTTTGAGTCGTTTGCATTTTGTCTCGAATCTTGGCTACTAGACACACTGTTTGAGTCACAATGTCTGGACCCAAAATAGCTCTCTCACCCACTTCATCCCAATGTAGTGAAGTTCTAGACATTCTGTCATACAACATTTCATATGAGGCCATGCTTATGGTAGCTTGATAATTGTTGTTTTATGTGAACTCAACTAGAGATAGTTTCGACTCCTAGTTGCCACGAAAGTTAATCATACAAGCTCAAAGCATATCATCAAGAATTTGAATAACTCACATAAATTAACCGTCGGTCTATGGGTGGAAAGTGGTACTAAAAATTGTTGGTGCAGGGAGCACCAAACGATCGAACCTAAGTTTTGATTATGGCAAAGGGTCCAAAGTGAAGGTTATTTGTTATCTAACAAGGATGAATGAGCTTGTAGGAAAGTCCTAAGTGTTCTTAGGAAAAAGTTCTAGTGGATTCTAGGCAGGTGAAAAATCCTAGGGGGAGGTAACCCTAGGTCCTAAGGGGAGGTAACTCTAAGTGATAGAAGGTCCTAACTGCGGTTAAGTAAGGCAAAGTCTTGGTGGGTCGAGCACTTAGGGAAAAATCTTAGAGTTGGGGGCTCTAGGTGAAAATCCTAGTGGTCGCAGACCAGGTGGAAGTCTGGATGGGTCATGGAGTGGATGTTCAGCATAAAGACCTGAAGTCTCAGACGCTAAGAAAAAGTCCAGACGGTCGTGGAGGACCAATCTGGCAAAAGGTAAACTTTTCTTAGAGGAGTAAGTGAAGACACGTTCCCCTGAAGAAGGAACAGTAAGTGTCGGTTCGACCTAGAGTTTCAGCGAAACTCAAAGTCAGAATCGGACAGTTAGAGACTGTCAAATTTATATCATATTATATTGTTTATTATCTGGACTAACTTTGTTTTACAGAAAAAAGGAGGTTGAAAATGTTGATCCGGGCGCCCGGAGTTTGAGCGCCTAGAGCTGGTGCAAGTGCCCGAACCAGGCTCGCCTAGGGCGGGCACGGGGCGCCCAGGCGGTCCGGGCATCCGGACCCGAAAAATTATCCATAAGCCTACATGGAGTGCGTCGATTGGTCGGGACACGTGGTCCAGGTACTTGGAGGGGTTCTAGGCACCCAGAATAGCCTATATAAGCAACATTCTGTTGGGGTTGAAAGGTTGCAAATATAGTCCTACATTGAAAACACATGGGAAAGATCATGAGCTTATAAGAAAAAAAATATCTCCATTGGCATGAGGTCTTTTGGGGAGAGCCCAAGAGCAAAACCATGAGTGCTTAGACCCAAAGTAGACAATATCATACCATTATGAAGATATCTAAATTCTTTTTGATCCTACAATTGGTATCAGAGTGAGGTCGCTCTTCAGCGACTAACTGCCGGAAGAAGCACAAGCCAGAGCCATGATCCAAGATTAAACCATGTGGGCGAAACCTTGAACAAAGTAGGGGAAGCCTTGAGCAGGTCAAGAGTGACTCGATACTTGAGGGGAGGCCCTGAGCAGGTCAAGAGTGACTCGATGCTCGAGGAGAGGCCCTAAGCAGGTCAAAAGTGACCCGATGCTTGAGGAGAACCATGTGGTCCTTTGTTTGAGGGGGGGATTGTTGGGGTTGCAAGGTTGAAAATATAATCTCACATTAAAATACATGGGAAAGATCATGAGTTTATAAAAAAAAAAATATCTCCATTGACATGAGACCTTTTGGGGAGAGCTCAAGAGTAAAATCATGAGGGCTTAGGCCCAAAGTGGACAGTATCATACAATTGTGGAGATATCTAAATTCTTTTCGATCCTACACATTCGACCAAGGGATAAACAACAATATTCAGAATGACTTCTGCTCTTGCGGTTGCTTAGGAAACGCATCCTTGACACCCAAACGCTGCTCCAAGGATTGAGAACAAGAGTCTTCAGATATATAGTTGTCGGTGTTTTTATTTTACAGTTGTCTTAATATTGTAATTCCATACTTGTAATTATTGGGAATTGATAGTGAATTTCCCAACTAAAGCACTCTCATGTGCAGGCCTTGGAGTAGGAGTCTCCATATGCTCCGAACTAAGTAACTCTTGGTGTTCGCAATTGCTTTGTTACTTTCTTTATTTTCTTTCTTATTCCACTGCGTCTTAACTCGAACGATTTTTTATGAACGTGAAAGCCACGAGCGCTATTCACCCCCCTCTCGTGTAACGATCCTACAAAAACTAGCTTCATACCTAACCCACGATACAAACATTTTCAAAATCCAAAAGTGAATTTTGGATCTCTGTCAGACAAAATTTGGGCCAGTATTCTGTGTAGTCGAACAATCTCACAGATATAGGTTTCTACATACTGAGCCATTATGAATGTCATCTTAATTGATAAAAAGTGTGCTACTTTTGTCAGTCTATCCACAATAACTCAAATGACATTCAATCTCCATGGTGTATTTGACAATCCTACCATAAAGTCCATAGTGATGTCTTCCCATTTCCATGTGGGCATAGGGAATGGTTTTAGTAGTCCAACTGACCTTTGATGTTCTGCCTTCACCTGTTGGCAAGTAAGACACTCATTTACAAACTTGACTATATCCTTCTTTATTCTTGGCCACCAGTACAACAACTACAAATCCTTATACATTTTCGTACTCCCTAGGTGAATAGAGTACGGAGTAGTATGACCCTCGACCATAATGTTTTCTCTTAGTGAGTTGACCATTACACCCATGTACGATCATTGTACTGCACAATCCCATCAACCATCATATATAGAGTACAACCTTACACCTCATCCTTACTCTTCCAATCCAATAACTACAGATCAGATGCTTTGCCTACCTGAATTCGGTCAAGTAGATTCGGTATAACTATTGGTGCTAATAAACTAGGCTACTCATTTGGTCTTAACACCTCCAGTCTCAACTATTGAAACTCGAATATCAACTACTGAAACTCAGATATCAACTACTGTCGGGTTGCCAACTGTGATAACATTGCAGACTTGCGACTCAAAGCGTCTGCCACTACATTGGCCTTGCCCGGATGGTAGATAATGTGGTAATCGTAGTCCTTCACCAATTCCAATTACCGTCTTTGCCTTATATTCAATTCTTTCTGTGTGAAGAAATATTTTAGGCTCTTGCGGTCAGTGAAAATCTCACAATGTTCGTCAAAAATGTAGTGCCTTCAAAATTTTAAGGTGAACACAACTGCTACTAGTTCGAAATTATGCATAGGATAGTTTCGCTCATGCACCTTCAGTTGATAAGAGGCATAAATAATTACCCTTTTGTTCAGCATTAACACAGCTTCTAAACCATTCTTGGACACATCTGTATAGACTACAAATCGTCCAGTACCCTCCGAGATTGCTAAAACAAGAGCAGTCATCAGTCTTTCCTTGAGATCTTCTTACATTTATCGGACCATTCAAACTTCACCCCTTTCTTGGTCAGAAATGTCAATGGCAAGGCGATCCCAGAGAAGTTTTGAATGAACCTTTGGAAATATCCTGCAAATCCTAGGAAGCTTCATATTTCAGTAGTATTCTTTGGGGTATTCCAATTCCGAATCGCTTCTACTTTTGCTGGATCCACTTTAATACCCTCTTTAAGACAATGTGACCTAGAAACATAATCTGTTCCATCTAGAAGTCACATTTGTTGAACTTTGCATATAAGCACATATCTTTCAGAGTCTGTAAAACTATAGTTAGGTGTTGACGGTGCTCTTCCTGACTGTGAGAGTAGGCCAAGATTTCATCAATAAAGACAATGACAAATTGATCCAGATATATTTGAAAAACACAGTTCATAAAGGCTACAGGTGCATTGGTTAGTCAAAATGGCATAACAGGGAACTCATAGTAACCATAACAAGTTTTGAAAGTAGTCTTATAGACATCCTCATCCTTCACGTTCAACTTTTGGTAACCAGATCTCAAATCGATCTTAGAAAATACAGTCTCTCCTTGTAGTTGGTCGAACATAACAACAATTTAGGGCAGTGGGAATTTGTTCTTGACTGTAACCTAATTCAACTCTCGATAATCAATGCATAACCTCATTGATCCATACTTCTTGCGAACAAACAATACCGATGCTCCCCACGGTGACACACTTGGTTGGATAAAGCCCTTTTCAAGTAACTCTTGCAGTTGTTCTTTTAATTCCTTCATTTCTACAGGTGCTAACCTATATGGTGCTTTAGAATTTGGGGTGGTTCCTGATATTATTTCAATCCCAAACTCCACCTCTCTCACTGGAGGTAGTCCCGCAATATTATCTAGGAATACTTTAGGAAAATCCCGAGCCACTTCTACTTCTTCTAAACTCGGTCGGGGCACTTCTGAATCTATGGAGATGCTTGCTAGAAAACCCTCACACCCTTTACTCATCATACATTGTGCCTTAGACACAGTGATAACATATGGTAGGTTTGGCTTTGGTTAAGCATAGAAAACAAAGGGTCTATCTCTTGGAAATTCTAACTTGACAGTTCATCATTTATAGTCGATGGTGGCCTTGTGATGGGATAGCCAATCCATCCCAAAAATTACGTCAAAGTCGATCATGTTCAAAACAATAAAATCAACATACACAATATGATTTTACATTAGGATCCTACAATTCCTTACCATATTATTGTTTAACTCTACCTCCCAAAGGTAAAAAGACACTATATCCCATAATTAATCTGTCAGGGGTAATGCCCCGTTTTGTAATAAATACCACAGATATGAAAGAATGTGTAGCTCCAAAGTCTATCAATGCATGAGTAGGGCAGTAAGAAATATGGATCATACCTATGATGTAGGCAGAATCTAGATCCACTTGCTCCTGTGTCATAGAAAACACTCTTCCCTTGGCTGGCTCTAGGGCTGTAAATGAACAAAGCGTTCGTGAACAAGCTCGGTGTTCAGCTTGATAAGAGCTTATTTATGTTCATTCAATATACATAAGGTTAATTAAACAAACAAGCTTGAATAACTCGTTAAGCTAAACAAACAAGCTTGAACACATATGTGTTTGGCTCGTTAATGTTTGTGAACAATGTTCGTGAACAACGTTCATGAACAATGTTCACGAACCATATTTATTAATAAAAATCTTTTCAATATGCTAAATAAATAATAAAATAAAATAAAATAAATAAATAAATTTAAATTATCAAATTCAATAACAAAAAAAAACTAAAAAATTTTAAACAATCAAACAAGCTTGAATTGAGAGCTTGATAACATCTAAATGAATTAAGCTCGAACCAAGCTCAAGTCAAGCTTGAACCAAGCTCATGCCAAGCTTGAACCAAGCTCAAGCCAAGCTTGAATTGAGAGCTTGATAACATCTAAATGAACCAAGCTCAAGCCAAGGTTCAAACAAGCTCAAGCTCATAAAAAATAAACCAAGCCAAGCTTGAACACTCATTTCAAAAGTTTGGTTCATTTTAAGCTCGGCTCGGCTGGGCTCGGCTTGGTTACCTTATCAAACAAACTTGAACATCCCAAAGCTTGACTTGGCTCGGCTCGTTTACAGCCCTAGCTGGCTCATTGGACTGGGGACAATCCTTGACATAATATCCCAACTTCTTGCACCAGAAGCAAACATTTGAGCCCATCATGCACTGGCTAGAATGGAATTTCCCACACTTGGGACAAGGAACTCTATTATCGGCCTTGGGGGTAGTGCTAGCAGCTGGTCGTGGCCCTTGAAGTCATTGCTGCTGTTGTGACTGACTTTGCGGTGGCTTCCCTTGCAACTGCATAGGGAAAGATCCTTTCTTGTTTGACCCTTGGTGCTCTCTGCCCTGGTAGCTGGCCCTCTTATTCTGTCCTTACTTTATCATCTCCTTTATGTCCCTCTCGAACATCAATGTCTATATAACAGCCTCTCTAAAGGTGGTGACTCGGCTCAGTCTTGTTGGTACCCCAAGGTTATTTTGATGTGATCAAACAAGTTAAGTTAGGTCATGTTGTGTTTAACCTTGTGTTTAAGTGTGCAGGAGCTTAGGAGCACAGGAAGTTGAGCAAAAGATGCAGCTAGCGAGAAGGACCACACGGGAGAGAGCCTACGGGCTAGGTGTATCCGAGGGACGAGGTGTTGCGGAAGAGTTCGCGGGAGGGCGAGAAGGAGGCACGCGGCGTTTCCGAGGGACGAGAAGCCGGAGCGAAAGTTTGCTCGAAGGTCGAAAGTTAGGTTCAGGTGAGCCCTATTCCGGATGACCGAAATCACCCAAGCGAGCGGAGCCAGAGCGAAAGTCCCAGACCAAGGCGAGCAAAGCCGAAACAGAGGGCTCGGGCTGAAAAAGTCAACCATGTTGACTTTATGAGTTCAGGCGCTCGGAACCAAAATTTATCATGTTCGACGTGTACTTTGACCGACGTCTCGGGGATAGAATTCTATCTCATTCCAGGTGCCCCGATCAAGGCTATAAATACAACTTTAGTCCGGAAGCTAAGAAATAACAAGCATTCTTGCATCAACAATTGTTCACATCTTAGCTTTCATTTAGCTTCTCATTTTCTGTGCTTACACTACTGTAAAGAGACTTCTCTGCCTGAAGGAGAATTTAGTGCTACTCTATTTCTTGGATTAACAACCTCCCTAGTTGTAACCAAGTAAACTCTGTGAGCCTCGTCTTTTCAGTTTATCTTTTATTTATGCAAGTGTTCTTTTAAGTGCGAGAAGAGTTTATTTTGATTTTATGCAGGGCTATTCAACCTCCCTTTCTAGCCGACCAACGGTTCCAACAAGTGGTATCAGAGTCAGGATGCTTCAGGAGGATGCACCGTTAATCGAAGCACTGAATCAATGGCCGGACCGAACATATACCCACAGAAGTTCGAGGGGGAGTTCGCTAGCTAGAAAAAGCGAATGCAGGTATTCTTTAAAACCGATTTTGAATTACTTTTAATAATGAAGTTCGGTTTTGTAGCACCCGAGGGTAAGGAGGAATACTAGTGGACGAAGAAGGAGCAGACCGACTACGTGGCAAATGGAAAAACAGAGTTCCATCTGCTGAGCGTCCTTCTGCTACGAGAAGTCAACCGAATCAGCACCTACGACTCAGCAAAGGAGCTTTGGGAGAAGTTCCTTAAGTTATACAAAGAGACGTCCAAAGCCAAGCTCGTGAGATGGGACTTACTTCGCAACCAACTCACCAACCTACGATTTGAAGAAGATGAAATGATTGCACAATTTCACTCAAGGATTAAGGAGTTCATCACCGGACTTTCAAATCTCGAAGAAAAGGTAAGCAACCGAGATTCACTAAGGTACGCTCTTAATGCATTCCCTAGAAATACAAAATGGGCATAACTAGTAAATGCCTTCTATATCTATAAGGACTTAGAATCTATTACCTTAGAAGAATTATTTTCAACTTTTGAAGTGCATGAATCGAGATGTGCAGGTATAAAGGAGTCGAAGCACAACATCGCCTTCAAGTCAACGAGAGACGAACATGAGTCAGAATCCTCTCTCGACGACGATGAAATAGTAAGGCATTTTAAAAAGTTATTTAAATCAAGAAAAACTAATCATCCATAGGGTAGAAAGAAAAAGACAATCAGATGCTACCACTGAGATGAAGAAGAGCATGTTAAGGACAATTACCCTAAGTTAAGGAAGAAGGATAAGGACAAAGGAAAGAAGCCTGCCCAAACGAACAAGTACAAGACTTTAAAGGCGACGTGGGATGAAACGTCGTTCGAATCGGAAGTTGAGGCTTTCTCTGGGCTTGTATTGATGGCAAGTCATCAAGACGAACACAAAGAAAGCTCTTCCGAAATGAACATCGAGAGCATCGATGAAAGGGGAGCGACATCGGAAGAAAGCAGCAGTTTAGGCAGAGCCACGGATAATGAGATCGACAAGGTAAGTCAGGTACGATCTCTTCCTCCCGATAAAATATTTAAATTCATTAAATTATTATCAAAATATTGTTGCAAATTAGAAAAAGAAATTAAAGAATTAAAAGTAATTCTAGCAAAATCTTGTCCATTAGAAGATTTTGATAAATTAAAGCTAGAAAATGACAATTTACAAAAAAAAATAAAAAAACTTGAAAAATCATACATGCACATATAGTACAAGTATTAGAAGATATAATTTAAACTGGTATTTTAAATATCACAAAGGATAAATTAGGACAATTTCTCAGAAATAGATTACAAAGAAATTTCTAATTAACCCAGTTGGAAGGAACCTATATTGGGTTCCAAAGACTTGTCTTAATTAAAATTGGACTTAGGGCTTTTAGATAGTACATTAAACGTTTAATTTCCTTATGAGATTTTGTCTAAAGTGGTTGTTGCTCCAATAACCAAGAAGACATAGTGCCTCGCCACAGCCTGGAAGCCAAGTATTGAAATAAAATATTTAATTGACTAACTGATGAAATATTTAATTATAAAATAATGCTTTAATAGTTATTTAAATATTTTACAGTATCCTTAATTTAGAAATTTTTTTTACTTAGAAATTTTTAAGACTTAAAGTTTTTTGGTATCAGATTTACTTTACCAAAATTTCTACAAAATTAATTTTTAAAAATTTATTTAACTGAGGAAATTATTAATTGTTTCTCAAAAAAAAATTTACTTAGAAATTTTTTTCTAAAAATTATTGTATTTTTAGTTCTATCAAAATTATTTTCAAAATCTTGATATATTTTTTTAGAAAAAATTGAAAATAAGAGTTTTATAAAAGTTACCCTTAGATTTTTTTTGGTACCCCATTTTTTATGTGATCAAAAGGAGAGAAGGGAAGATTAAATCTAGGGGGTAGATTAAATTTTTGCACTTGATTGTAAATTTATTACTTTTATTTTATATTTGTTTACCCTAACTTAACATGGGTTGCTCACATAAAAAAGGGGAAGATTATTGGTACCCCAAGGTTATTTTGATGTGATCAAACAAGTTAAGTTAGGTCCTGTTTGTTAGGACCTTCGGACGCGGCTAGAGAGGGGGGGTGTGAATAGCCGACCTCAAATTATCGTTTCTTCCTACAATTTAGGTTAGCGCAACGGAAATACAATGTAGAAACGAAAATGGAAAAGGGCGAACCTCAAACGCAACGATATAACGAGGTTCGGAGATGATACTCCTACTCCTCTGCGTGTCCGTAAGGTGGACGAATCCTATCAATCCGTCGGTGGATGAGACCCCGGAAAATCGACTAATAAGAACTCCTTCTGGGTGGAGAAACCTCGCCACAATCTCTTTTGCAACAGCAATAAAGGAGTACAAGAAATAAAGCAAGAAACAATGGATAATATGAATGTAAATACACTCTACCAAGTTTGCTTGCCTTCTTCTCGTCGACTGGAGTCCATTGATGAAGCAGCAACTTCACGGATGATGCCAACAACAGTTGATCAACCAGTCGAGGGAAGCTCACACGAAGCTTCAGCAAAGCTCAAATCGCAGTAAGGAGGAAGAGCAAGAACTGTTACTGTAGAGGCCCTCGACCTCGATATATATCCTGCACCTGCTGCACCTGTGAAGAAGACAAAGAGCAACACAGAAATCTAGCCGTTGTGTCGCAACGGCTAGGCCTGGACCGATCAGGCTCCACCCTGATCGGTCTGGGAGCCATCTGATCGGTCGCCAGACCGGTCAGCCATCTCTGTGCGGGTTGGCTTTAAAGCCTGATCGGTCTGTGGACCGATCAGGCAATGATCAGTAGCTTCCTGATCGTTTTCTGATCGGTCTGTGGACCGATCAGATAACCCTGAGTATCACTGGATCGGTCACCAGACCGATCCAATGCCCATGTGGATTTAGAGCTTCTCATCCCTAAATCCTAAGGCCTTCCTGGTCTTGAGAATGAGCTACCGAGCCCTCTCCGACCTAGTCTGGAGAACGAGCTACCGAGCCCTTTCCGACTTCCATGTCCGGTCCAGAGAACGAGCTACCGAGCCCTCTCTGACCTAGTCCGGAGAACGAGCTACCGAGCCCTCTCCGACTTCCATGTCTGGTCCAGAGAACGAGCTACCGAGCCCTCTCTGACCTAGTCCGGAGAACGAGCTACTGAGCCCTCTCCAACTTCCACGTCAGGTCCAGAGAACGAGCTACCGGCCCTCTCTGACCTAGTCCGGAGAACGAGCTACCGAGCCCTCTCCGACTTCATCCGGTCCAGAGAACGAGCTACCGAGCCCTCTCTGACCTAGTTCGGAGAACGAGCTACCGAGCCCTCTCCGACTTCCACGTCCGGTCCAGAGAACGAGCTACCGAGCCCTCTCTGACCTAGTCCGGAGAATGAGCTACCGAGCCCTCTCCGACTTCATCCGGTCCAGAGAACGAGCTCCCGAGCCCTCTCTGACCTAGTCCGGAGAACGAGCTACCGAGCCCTCTCCGACTTCCCATGCCAAGCTTCCATACTTGGACTTCTCCCGTGCCAAGCTCCATACTTGGATTTTTCCCGTGCCAAGCTCCCTGCTTGGACTTTTCCGTGCCAAGTCTTCATACTTGGACTTTTCCCCGTGCCAAGCTCCCTGCTTGGACTTTTCCATGCTAAGTCTCCATACTTGGACTTTTCCCGTGCCAAGTCTCCATACTTGGACTTTATCGAATCAGGTCAACTCAAGTCGGGTCAAACAGGTCAACCTTGACCGAAGGTTGCACCCATAATCTCCCAAGTTTGTATTCTTGTCAAACATCAAGATACAACTTTTCTATTCTCGTCAAACATCAAAATACAACTCGAGTCAGGTCAACTCGAGTCGGGTCAACCAGGTCAACCTTGACCTAAGGTTGCACCAACACTGTTGTGTTTAACCTTGTGCCTAAGTGTGCAGGAGCTTAGAAGCACAGGAAGTCGAGCAAAAGATGTAGCTAGCTAGAAGGACGGCATAGGAGAGAGTCGATGGGCTCGGTGCGTCCGAGGGACGATGTGCCGCGGAAGAGTACGCTGGCAGATAAGAAGGAGCAGCTCGGTGTTTTCGAGGGACGAGAAGCCGGAGTGAAAGTTTGCTCGGCGGTCGAAAGTTGGGTTCGGGTGAGTTCTATTCCGGATGACCGAAATCACCCAAGAGAGCGGAGCCAGAGCAGAAGTCCCGGACCGAGGCGAGCAGAGCAAGAGCAGAGAGCTCATACCAAAAAAGTCAACCATGTTGACTTTGTGAGTCCGAGCGCCCGGAACTAGGGGTGACAATTTTCCCCATGGGTTTAGGGCCCCGTGGGGAAAACTCGAAACGGGGGCGGGTTTGGGGAGTTAATTCGAGTATGGGTTCGGGTTCAGGGATTTTTAAAATCCCCGAAATTAAACCGGGACGGATATGGGTATGCTATCCCCATCCCCGAACTCGCCCCGGTTTTAATAATAATAATAATAAACGTGAGATAAAAATAAACTCTAATTCCTAAACAGTAAACCCTACGCCATTCACCCATTCGACATTTCGACGCCGTCCCTTCGCGCATCAATCTTCGCCGACGTCGTCCCTTCGCTGACGTCGTCCCTTCACCGACGCCGTCCCTTCGCTGACGCCGTACCTTCGCTGGCACCGTCCCTTCGTTGGTGTCATCCCTTCGCCAGCGCCGTCCCTTCGCATCAATCTTCGCCGACGCCGTCCCTTCGCCATTCACCCTTCGTGCATCGATCTCCGCCAACGCCCAGTCATCGTTGATCGCTCCTTACCTCCCATCCAAGTTGATCTTTGCTCTAGTCTTCTGTCGACGTCGTCAGCATACACATCCTTCGATCCTTGTATGTCATCAACACTTGCTCCTGTTGTCAGTGAGGTGAGCCATATTTCAAGTTTTTGTCATCAACACTTGCTTGCCAAAGTCATTAGAATCATTGTTCTCACCTCGATGCACATGCTCTTTCAAATGGAAAGGAGAATCTAGCAAGATTTTCCTTCTTTCCATCTTGATCAAGGGTGAAACCAGGCCTCATTGCTGAATGTTTCAACAAATTAAGCAGTTAATTGCTTTGCTATGTTTGAGGAATCACTATTGCTAATCAAATCATCAATCCATGTTGCTTTGGCATAAAAACATGATGTTGATGGTTATGCTAAACTTTATTTATTCAAAATTTTAGTAGCTCAACCACTTTCACAGTTAAGAACACAAACAAGCCTGGCAGAGGTAGTGAACTAGTGATGTCTTTTTTCTCTTTTACTTGTCTGATAAAAGAAGACAATTAATTAAGGATATATACTCTCTGATAGATTAAGATTGTGCTGCTTTTATAATGATTAAGGATATCAATCAATTAAGAAGACTTTTCTTTAAAAGTATGTTCCTAAAAAAACTCATCTATAACATTACCTTGTTTTGTTAATGTAGGGATTATGTGGATAAGTAGAATATGATTTTTTGATATTATGATATATCCTTTCAGATGGAAATTAATGATAACGAGGTTGAGGGTGCTATGCTAACTACTCCAACTGTGGGAAGTGAAGTTCATGAGGCAACTGAATCACATTCGTAAAATGAGAGTGTTCCAATCGAGGCAAATGAAGCAACTCTAAATAACACTTTAGATGTTGAAATTTCGGGTACAAATGGTGAAAAGAAAAGAAAATTTAGATCTATTGCATGAGATCATTTCGAGAAAAAATTAATTGAAGGAAAATAGAAAGCGGTCTGCAATGATTGTAAGAAGACCTTAGGTGGTGAGACTAAGAATGGTACCAAGCATTTACTTGACCACATGAAAACATGCTTGCACAAAAAACAGAAGACCATACAACAATCTCTATTGCAGCCAACAAAATCCAATGATGGGACAACACAGCTTGGGACATACCATTTCAACCAAGATCAAACAAGGGCAGAGCTTGCAAATATGATTATATTGCATGAGTACCCATTATCTATGGTTGATCATGTTGGCTTTAGAAGATACTCTTATGCATTGCAACCAATATTTAAAGTTGTTTCCCGGAACAAAATCAAGACTGACATCATGAAGATATTTGAGTATGAAAGAAATAAAACAATGAAATTATTAGACTCAAATGCTAGTCGGATTGCGTTGACAACTGATATGTGGACAACAAGTAATAAAAAAAAAGGATTCATGGCCATCACTTCACACTTTATCGATGTTTCATGGAAATTACAAAGTCGGCTTGTCAGGTAAATTTTTTTCTCTTTAACTTTATACTTGCATTTACCATTAATAGTATTACTATTATCATTACAATGTATTATATTTCTTTTTCTACTAGGTTTATATATGTGTCGTGTCCACATACTGCCGAGGTCCTCGCAAATACACTTGTTGATTGCCTCTTGGATTGGAACTTGGGTCGTAAGTTATCTACTTTAACCGTTGATAATTGCACAACTAATGATGCTATGATTGAGCTTATTCTGGACAAGCTTCCTCCAAGTTCACTTATCTTTGAAGGAAAATTATTTCACATGTGGCGTTGTGCCCTTATTTTGAATTTGGTTGTGAGGGATGGACTAGAATTAATCAGTGATAGAATTGAAACAATTCGTTATAGTGTTGCATTTTGGACAGCAACATCAAAAAGAGATGAAAAATTTATTGAAGCAGCTCGACAATTGAAGGTTCCAAGCACAAAGAAACTAGAACTTGATTGCAAAACACGATGAAACTCTACATATTTAATGCTTAACACTGCATTGGATTATGAAGCTATGTTTGCTCGCTTGAAACAACGTGAGACTTTATATAAAAGAGTTCCCACACAAGAAGATTGGTCAAAAGTGAGAGATATTTCTTCTAAATTGGAGATGTTTTTTGATGCCACAGAGTTGTTTTCGGGGACCAAGTATCCCACTATAAATCTTTCTTCTCAACTATTTGTGATATTAAGTTGGCAATTGGTGATTGGCTTCTCTGGGATGATAATTTGGTGAAAACAATGACAACAAATATGAAAGTAAAATTTGAAAAGTATTGGGACGTAATGAATTGTTTATTGGCAATTGAGAGTATTTTAGATCCGAGGTACAAGATGAAGACAGTTCAATTCTATTATCCTCTTGTTTATGGTGATATGTCTTCGTATGAGATTGAAAAACTAAAGAAAAAGTTGTGTGACATGGTTAAAGAGTATGAGAAGAAATCCAAACAATTGCAGAAAGTGAAAAATTCACAATCTTCTTCTTTAAGGCCTCCATTTCCTAAGCGTGGTAGTTATGCTGATAAATTTGAGATGTTCATGGATTCTAATACTAGTACTGAACATAAGTCAGACTTGGATTATTATTTAGAAGAGTCACTTTTGCCAAGAACAAGTGAGTTTGATATCTTATGTTGGTGGAAGACAAATGGGATCAAATATCCCATTTTGCATGATATTGCTAAGGATGTGTTGGTCATTCTCGTGACAACCGTTGCTTTCGAATCAACATTCAGTACTAGTGGAAGAGTTTTAAATGCTCACCGTAGTAAACTTCATTCTAAAACTATTGAGGCTTTGATGTGTGCTTGAAATTAGTTATGGAGTGAAATTCAAGGTATTAAATAGTTTTCAAATGAAATTGATTCTATTTCTTTATTGTTTTTCATTAAAATATTTGTTATTTATTTTGTCTTATTAGATTCTACAATTTCAAATGATCAAAAGTTTGACAATGATGCTGATATTGAGGTAAGTTATTTTTATTATTGTATTAAAGTGTTTTAAATTTAATTAAACTTTTTTTTCTATATGTCTTATTATTTTGTAGGAGTTGGAGTCATGCTCACACACAGTCACAGACAACAACTCCATAGAATGTTAGAATTACTCCCCTTTTTATCAATTTCAGGAATATATTCTGATAACAACTTAATCTCTTAGAGATTGTTCCCTATTACTTATATAATTCCTGCAAACCAAGCATATCTGATCATTGAAGAAAAAGATATCTCATGTTTGGTTATATAAGACACCTGGAGTTTCATTCTATCGGCTTCATTCAGGAAATAATTCTAATATGTTAGAACTTAGAATTGCTTTCTAATTGTTTTTTAGATTATTGCCTAGTATTAATGGATCTAACTAACAAATGCAAATTTCTTATTTCTACTATCTTTAATTCTCTAATATTGATTAATTGTTCTATTCTTTATCAAATCCGCTATTAGTTTTAGCTTCATGGATGCTCTATCATGGTCATAATTTTGAGTGATCAATATTTGCAATATTGTTTATAAACCTTTAGAGAATGAGAAGGCAAGGAATGAGTTAGAGAATGGAGAGAGTAGTGGCAGTGCAAATGTTTTGGTGATCTTCTTGTCACTCTTTTATTGATACCTGAATTGATTTTCATTCTGCATTTATAATTTCTTCAATTTGAGCAGTGTATAAATGTGATTGACTTGCATTATTGTCTATGATTCTTCATCTATCATTCTGCATCTATAAAAAATGTGATTGACTTGCATCATTGTAATTTATGCATTAGTGGCATGGCAAAGCTAATGAAATAGAGTGTGGATTAGCCCTTTTTTATTATAAAAGGAGAATTTCAATATTATTTGATATTAACTGGCTATTCATGTTGGCTTTGTGCTACATAATGCATATGGATGATAGAATTGGTTAAACCTATTTATGTAATGAAAATATCCTGCCACTTTAAGAAATAGATTCTCTCTTGTGGGTTTGATAAACGATTTTACATGACTTAGATAGATTTATTTTTATTTATATTGTTGGTGTCACTTTATCAGTTCCTATTTTGTTCAATTGTTCTCTGCATTTATTGTTTGAAAAACTTTTCTTGGTTTGGATTCATGAATGATTGACTTGTTAACATCAATGACAACTTCTAGGATTCACAGTTTGTATCCTTTTACATTCACATGTTTTTTATTCTAGAGTAAAATGCTTGAGGCATATGCCCCTCCTTCAACCTTTTCTTTTGGTCTACTATTCTACTTGGCTTCACTTAGCTTGCCACTTATCGTTTACAAAAATTCAACTCGAGGAGTTAACTACTTGAGAAGTAATTTTTATTTTCTTTTATGATCTCTCCATGTTATTTTTTTTATCTACTATCTATGATCTGTGCATTCCCTGTACAATTCCACTGCAATTTTGTGTGTTTGATATGAGCACTTTGCTGGAATAGACTTTACATGTAGTATTTATTTTACAGGTCTAGTGGAAACTGATCCTAAAGAAGCACTTACTGGTTTTGCGGAAGTAGTGCGTATAGAACCTGAGAAAGTTGAATGGTAATCACCTGCCACCTGGGTTTGTTGTATTGATCCCTGAGGCTTGGCGATGCTATGTATTTTGCACTTGATGTATATGCATTGTTTGGACCTTCATCTGATCCTTGAGGCTTGGCAATGTTATGTATTTTGCACCTGATGTATATGCATTGTTTGGACCTTGATCGCTTTGTTTATTGATGGTGGATTTTGCTCCTTAAATTTTGAAATATTAATCCTTTTTTTTAAACATCAATATAATATTTCATTAGCTTTGTTTGACAGATTAAAGAATTAAACTTATGTTGGTTTGAAAAAGGATGATATTGTTATATTATTGTAATTGGTGTTTGAGAATATATTGTATTGTTATATTATTTAAAATGAGTTGATATATAATTTCTTTTCTAAAATCGGGGATGGGGCCAGGGGTCGGGGCGGGGATGGGATTCCCTAATTAAAAAATCGGGGACGGGGCGGGGATGAGGATTTAATCCCCGTGGGGTCGGGGTCGGAGATTCCCCGATTAGGAAAAATTGGGTATGGGGGCGGGGATGAGGACGGGGATAAAATTCGGGGGCAGGGATGGGAACGGTAAACCCGCCCCCGCCCCGCCCCATTGCCATTCCTACCCGGAGCCCAAAATTTATCATGTTCGATGTTTACTTTGATCGATGTGTACTTTGATCGATGTGTCGGGGATAGAATTCTATCTCACTCTAAGCGCCTGGAACCCTTCGAGGCGCCCTGACCAAGGCTACAAATATAGTTTTGGTCCAGAAGCTAAGGAACAACAAGCATTCTTACATCAACACTTGTACACATCTTAATTTTCATTTAGCTTCTTATTTTCTGTGCTTACACTGCTGTAAAGAGGTTTCTCTGCCTAAAGGAGAATTTAGTGCTACTCTATTCCTTGGATTAACAACCTCCCCAGTTGTAATCAAGTAAATTCTGTGAGCCTCGTCTTTTCAGTTTATCTTTTATTTATGCAAGTGTTCTTTTAAATCCGAGAAGGGTTTGTTTTGATTTTGTGCAGGGCTATTCAACCCCCCTTCTAGCCGGTCAACGGTCCCAACAAGTCTAACATCATGGCTAATAACTGCACTCAATCCCTCTGCAAAGTGCTTTAGTTCCTCCTATGGTTGTCCAGTAATATAGGGCACAAAGTATCGCCATCTCTCAAACATTTTCACGTAGTCCGCCACCGACATGCTTCCCTTGCAAAGCTCTAGAAATTCTCTGACCAATTTAATCTTGTTGTCTGCTATAAAGTACAATCCATAGAATACTTCCTTGAAGCCATCCAAAGTCAACGTCGATAAGTCCACTACCGAGCATGCCCCATCCCACTAGATACGAGCATCGAGATGGTGCATCTCACCTTGTCTACATCTGTCAATTGCATGAAATCATAGATTGCCTCCAACGATCTAATCCATTCTTCAGCAATAATCGGATCGACGTGACCCTTGAACTCCGTAGGTCCCAATTTTCTAAACTACTAAAAGTTGAGTTCACACCAATAGTGGGGTGACCAAGTGCATCTTCTCAGTTGGGTTCACACCAATAGTGGAGTGACCAAGTTCCAGTAAGGATCCTCTAGTCCGTAAATTACGGACCAGGAGATGGTCCATTGATGTGGACTTTTGATTTGGATGTACCCCACCTATTTAAAGATGGGGTCCATCCAAATCAAGGGTCCTCATGTAATGGATCATCCCCTGGTCCACAATTTGCGGACCAGAGGATCTACTCTCGACCAAGTGCATCTTCTTTTTCCCTAGCCCTCAGTAGGTGCTAGATCTGCTCTCCTTGAACTCGACTCTATTCCTGAAGGGTGCTATAAATCCGACCAACAACTGATTATTTTGGTTTTCCATATCATCATTGTTTTTTCTGACGGCCATGATCCTAGCCTTCAGAAGAACGAATGAAGCACAACTCCTCTTGGCTTAGGTGTAGATTTTGAAACCCTAGGGAAGTGAGGGTGGAGGCGCTCCAAACCCAAGTGAGGGGAAGTCGGCAGCCAAACCTAATTTTCTTCCCTTTTTTATAGAGTTAAAACCTAAGCCTATAATAAACCCATGGCTAAACCTGGCCCATATAGCTTAAAATAAGTATTTAACATACCCTTCACTCTATACTTTTCAAACGACGACGATATTTTATTCAATGAGAACCACAAGACGAGATTTGGAAAGAGTGTATAGTCGTTTGTTAATGTCATTCATTTCCTGATTTATTAAGGGCATCGTTGTTTTGTAATTAAATAGCTGTGCGCTCTTACTCATTGAATGTCAAGGCGTTACACTAACTATGCAAGCTTCTTCCATGAGAATTGAAGAATCATGTAAATGTCACCCATTAATGCATGTGCAATCAAAATCTCATCATCAAATCCAAATGACAAACATCATCCATCTATCCATCTATCTAGCTATCTATCTAGCTATATATATGTATACAATGATGTTGATCGAGGGAGTATCCGGCCGGATCGAGAGACATGGAGCCAAGCAAATACAAGATGTCGAAGTCAGACGTCAACCTCGACTCGCATGGTGCATCGCCCTCTGTTGTCAAGGTGAAGAGTTGTGTTGCTTGCACAGGAACGAACACGACGCTATGGCGAAATGGTCCCGATGGACCTAAAGTGAGTGAGCTAGCTAGTTTGGGCAATTAGCTTATTGATTTCTTTGAAAATATGTGTGGAGTAATTAATTTGTGTTAATTAATTACTACATTTCAGACTTTGTGCAATGCTTGTGGGATACGGTTCCGGAAGGAGGCTATGAAGATAAACACTGACCTAAGGCTTGGTCCGCCGGACTATGTTCTTCAATTTAGTGCTCGAGGAAGAGACCTCTATTGGCGTCGACCATGAGCCTGATGAAAATGTGATCGATCTCATTTGCATGAATATAATAAGTTTTCAAAATTTCAAATATGATGATGATGATGATGACGATGATGATTTCTATCATTGTTCATAATTAATAATTCCAACAAGAAAAAAAAGAAAGAAAGAAAGAATTCATTAATTTCCCTGATCAGTGTGTGAGGTGCCAGCCACACTGACAGAGTGACAGTTCGTCTGTTGCATGCATTTCAGGAGAGTATTGATTTTGATGATTCACTTAACATTTTTGTAGGCACAAAATTAAGGAACTCGATGGCATTGATTAAACGCGAGCACATGGGTGTCGTTTACCAAGGCGACCAAGCATTCATTCACTCAAAGGGAGCTTCTCACATTGAATTCCATTCCCCCTCAACTCCCTCATTAAATTCAAGCACTTGAGACAACAATTCATGACTGATGCGGTGATTTAGAGGGCCCCTTAAAACTCGGCTAAAGCAGGAAGAGTAGTTAATGTGACGGGTAAAGTTAAAATAGTTAAAAGTTTAGGTCAACAGATCAGATAAAGTTGGCCGATCGAACTTTCAATACTGGTCGGACCTGACCATTCAGATAGTCATCTTTTGAAAACTTGCGACTAGGATTAAAAGACAAATGGTAAATTTCTCGGCCCACCGTCCCTGTCGATCGAACGGCATGTACGGTTAGACAAAAGGCAGTCCTCCGACAACAAGAAAGTCGAGTGAAGGAAAATAATTCTAGTTAATATGACCAAACGGGGGCATCCCTGCCGAGCGACTTTCGGTCGACCTACAGTGGGATCCACCTATATATATATATATCTCATCGTATCTTTTTAGAAGTTTGTACCACTGATAGCAGAGCATGTCCAGTAAATAAATCATACTTTAGAAGTTTCCAACCTGTCGCATCTGTGGTCGCTTAAGGAAAAGTATCAGAGACACTTTTTACTTGTTTTTTCATAGGACGCTTTGGAAAACATGCATGCACTTTGAAATGCACACACAAACGTTAACAGTGACACTATAAAAGGAGGTTTTCATCTATAGGCTGAGATATGTGATATCTTGCTATGCTACACGCTCTAGCTACTGTTCATACTATTCTTCTCCACTGATCCGAGGACTGACTTGAGCGTCAAAGGCTCAACATCAAGAACCCCTTCCCGGCCCAAAACTAATGCTCTCGATTTTGTAGGACAGCGAGGAGTCTCCATCAGTCAACCACAGAGTTACATTTCGAACCTACTATCTTCTTTACTTTCAGACAAGATCAATCACTACATTTAGAGCAGTCAGACGGATTGATCCGTGAGAGGTTGACCATTCAACTGGGCGGAGGGGGTCGATCTATCATTTTGTCAGTTTAAAAATACTCAACCCAATTCAATTTAAGATGGATTACAGGTTAGGTGGGCCAACCTATAGATCCACCAAAAAAAAAAAGAAACCTCGGTGGCTTAGGTTGGCTCTAGATTACTCATCCAATTTGGAGGAAATGTTCATGAAACAAAATAAATTTGACATCTTAAAATGCACGTTAAAAATGTTTTATGCATAAAGATGACTAGTAATCTCTATTGTATCAATGCGCCGTAAAAAAAAAAAAAATAGTAAATGTGCTTTTAGCTTTGATGAACATGAGAGATATGTCAAGAGATATCAACGACCATTCAAGGTGCATGAGTGACTATTTCAAGTCCTCTTGGGACAGTGCGATAGTTAAGAAATTGGGTATTACCATATAAGGTTTTGGGGTCGAAACTCGGCGTGACCGAGCATAATCTCTCCCATGTCTTGACCATTTGCACTAATGGCTAGTAGCCACCCGTGATTTACCTCCTCCGTGTTGGTCTAGGAACGAGTTGGCAGGGGCACTGAGGACGAATGAATCGTCTTTTGCCACATGAGTGACTATTTCAACATTTTCTTAACCCATGGGTCAACTCAAATTCGTCACGGTTTGACCTCGGTTTGACCCAGGCCACATGGATTGTGGGCTCAGACAAGTTGGGCCATCTCGATAATAAAAATTTAATCTAATCTATTTAAATTAAAATTATTTAATAGGACGGATGAATACGATGGATCCATCTAGATGACCTTTCATATAAGAAGGGAACTGCATGCTAATCTGATACGTAAATGGATGCGATCACTACAGTGTTACTGGATGCATGATCATATTGCATGACCTAAGGAATAATCCAACTCAGGATTACTGCATGCATGCAGCACATAATGATTCGAAAACAAGCGACAATGAAACACTAGTACAAATAAACACTTGGCGAAAGTATTGGCAACTCTGCATTAAGCGAGCACAGTGGCCACGTAAGAGAAATAGCATGACTATCGGCAAGTACCACAAAACAGACAAGAAATCTTGGTTACTTTGTCTCTATCAATGGCCATTAATTTAGCACTTAGCAGACTCCCTAGAAATATTGATGAGTGTCAAAATGATGGTGGAAATTTTAAAAAAATTGAACTCGATATTTAAAATATTACGTGTATATTGAAAAACAGTCTATAACATATCTTGACTAGTGTGGTGTGGTTTTGGTGGGCAGCCATGAAGGGCGTCCGGTGAGAATATTGATGATACAAGGGTAATCAGAGGAGATAATGTGGTTGAAAAAGTTAACAATCTTGTCAAGGTGGCAATCAAAAGTTAACAATAGTATACTATAGTTCCAATACTCCCGACTCCCGGCTTGGGTCTAATCTAACTCCTGACTTCTTACTTGGATTTTGAGTGCCTTCTAGTTAAACCGAAACGACCTCAGCTATCAAGAATTAAAACCACGATATGTTATTTGTTGAAGACATGAACAACACAACCATTAATGCTAGGAAGATGAAAAATGTAGCTATTTATTCAAAAAAAAATGGACAGTAAAATAGATGGGTAATAATGATCATTTATTTCCAGAACATGACAACGATCACAAGAAACAAGGAACACAGGGAGAACATTGTGAATAGTCATGACCCTTATAAATGTAATCGACCCTCATGAGAAAAGGTACACGTATATAGAGCATCAAATCCTAATTCGTTTACGCCACTTACATCATCCTCCGAAGAATTACTTGAGTGTCAAAGTGACTACGTCAGGAAACTCCTCGGCCGTCATTCTAACCTCCTCTTCTTGACATATTTCCATCCCAAGACCCTCATAGAAGTTTTGAAGGACCACCTGGTCAGGCATTCAACACAATAGTCAATCTCAGCATACAATCATTGACGAGTTAACCATCGACGTTTTTAGACAGTATTAAATTGGCGTCATTTGTGGAAACTCTGAGTTAAGAATTGAACTGAGATGTTATAAGATGGATGACACTGGAAGACACAACACTGAGGATATTGAGATATCAAACATCATCAGTCAGTATCGCCTGTGCCCAACCCCTTGGGAGAGCTACCGCCTCAACTTGTCAAGACATCACCGACACTTCAACAAAAAACAACTCGGCCTATAGGAACATCCAAGGGGGTGTGTTGGTGCAATTTGCCCTGGGTCAATATTGGCCAGGTTGACTAAGTTTGAGTTGGCTTAAACTTGAGTCTTAGTTTTGAGTTTTGATGGTTTACAATATATGGAGATTGCATGTACAATTGTCCATATGGGAGATTAATGGTCAAAGGTTAACAAAAAAAAATCAAGTAGGTCGAGGTTGACCGAATACTTGACTGGGAAGTTCTAATTGGAGGTTAGGCAAGGGCAAGACCAATGGAAAGGTTGGCTAAAGAAGAAAATCTAAATAGGTCAGTGTTGATCGGACACTTGGTGTGGAAAGAAAATCTAAGGGCAATATATGGGAGATTAACAGTCAAAGCTTCTTGATTTACTTCTGCTACTTTTTCCTTCCCGTCTCTAGCTTCTTACTCTGGGCTTCCAGGGAATCAACCTCCCTCTTCATCCGATTAGCCTTATACTTCACCTAAAGTCTGTCTAACCACTACAACAAAAACTGCAAATGACAACGGATATTATCCGTTGTCGTAGGGTCAAAAAATCGTTGTAACTGAGGGCGTTGTAGAATTTATTGCCCTACGACAACAGTTTTGAATCCGTTGTCTTTATAGACATTTGATAACAATTTTTATCCGTTGTTGTTTATATACTCAAAATTTGTTTACGAAGGATACAACAACGTTTTAAAACCGTTGTGGTAGATAATTTCAACAATAAAAATAAACCGTTGTGGTAGACTCTTTTTACAACAGATATAAACCGTTGTGGTAGACTCTTTTTACAACAGATATAAACTGTTGTGGTAGATAATATTTACTCGTTTTGTTTTTTTTACAACAGTTATAAACTGTTGTGGTATATAATTTTAATATATTTTACAACAGATAAAACCATTATCTTTTATCACTTTATACAAAAAAAATTCCATTGTGGTTTACATAGTTTTTACAATATTTTTAACTGTTGTCTTTAATGTTCATTAATACCAAACAACCAATCTTATTTTGATATAAGCAAACCAAAAATACAAAACTAAATATTTACTACATTAAATCCAAAATAAACATCCATATACAAAAATATACAAAATGAGTTGTTACTCATCAAAATACACATGCATGTTTTCCATTACTGTTCTCCATATACATTAAATCACATGTTTTCCATTTGTTGTTCTCCATATGACTTTTAATTTACAAATTAGCAAGGCAAGCTACATCCTAACAAAGCTCACTTCTTGCATCAAAAAAACTCAAGCCTCACGAATTGCCCGACCTGCAAGAGAAAAATTTAACAAAACTTATCAAATTCCAGAATTCCAGATTATAGTCTACATGACAACACGAATTCCTGGAAAACAAGCAATACAAGATAGAACAGATATTAGGTGTTGTTTCATGCTACACAAGTCAAACAAAACGATACAAATTAGTGTGTATCAAGAAATAGTCGGCAACATTCACTCACGCAGGACAAAATTTCATTATACTCAACACAAAAGAAGGAATGATCTTTTCTTCTTTGAGAATTATACCTCCTTGTCACTCGTTTGACCAAACTAACATGCAGTATATAGAGCGAACTATTAAGAAATCAAACTGCAGTATATAGATGTTTTCTATATCAATATACTATGGATCATACACGAAATGTCTTTACAAGCTCTTCATTTCATTCTCAAGCAATCACTAACATGCATATAGATTAACATAGTTGAGCTTGATGAAGCATCATAATTGTCATTCGCGATGATACTTGCAAGGTCCAACAAGATGGAAGTAGGAAATAAAAATTTGTCATCAACAATAAATTTCTAATGTACTTCTGCCACAGTAGTATTATGCTCAAGGAGTCATCAACAAAGTATGTAGTTCAACATAGTAAAAATTTAAATGCAATGGTAAAAAAAATAATAAATTATAGGATTAGATAAGGAAATTAAACTAGCAAATAAAACAAACACAGGTATAGAATTTAGGGCATCCCAACAGATATCAGATATTCCTTGGACGGTAGAAAAATGCTAGGTAAAACGTGAAAGATGTAAACATGGAGACTGTGAGATATGAGGAAAAACAAGATTGAGTCATGACATATAGATGAAAACCATAAGGAGAGAACAAACAAGAAATTTGTAGAGCAACTCATAAGATACAAAAGGTCTGTTGGGGGATCGGTCGGCTGGCTTTAAGGGGGGTTGGATAGACGGCGCCCCCAAATACTCGCTTCCTACGTATTCGTTAGTGCGCAAGCGGAAATACAAATACTAAAGCAATGAATACGAAAGCTAAAGACAAGGAAAAGAACTAGCAAACCAATACATGTCAATTTACGTGGTTCGGAGATGATGCTCCTACTCCACGGCTGTCCGTAAGGTGGACGATCCCGATCCTTCGGTGGATTAGCCCCCGGAAACTCCGGCTATCTCAAGTCGCTCCTTGTGGGTGGAGAAACCTCACCACAACACATCAAGACCTCTTGGATTCCACAAACACTTGAGCACTCTTGTGACTACTAATTAGGCTTTAACCAAGTCTAATTTCGTCACCTTGGCCGGCCATACCAAGCTCCTTCTTATAGAGCTTGGAACAAATCAGAACATGATTTGCCCGTTACCAGTCGACTGGTCCATGCACCAGTCGACTGGTGCCAGCCCAACGGCACTCCAACGGCTATCTATCAGTCGACTGGTCCCATGACCAGTCGACTACAGAATGCTTCTGTGCTCACCACCAGTCGACTGGTCCCAGTACCAGTCGACTGGTACAACCCTAAACTTAGGGTTTCCCATCCCGAGTACATTTCACTTGCACCCGGACCCTCACGACTCACTTGACTCTTCTTTGCAGCTTTGACCTCTTGCCTTCAAGCCTACTTCCTTTGGCTCTCGTCCCTCGGATGCATCCAAGCCCGCGGCTTGTCTCCAATGCCATCCTTCGCGTATGCCTCGAAGTCGCTTCCCTCGGCCCTTGTCCTTGTTGCCTTGTCCACGATCCCTCAGATGCATTCAAGCCCGCGGCTTGTCCTCAATGCCATCCTTCATCGGACCCGAAGCCGTCAACCTGAGTCACATGTGTCACCTGCAGTCCTGCACAACTCAAGTACACATATCAAATAACGAGGGTAAACCTAACTTAAACCCTTTGCCCAAACACCAAAACACATGGTCCCGCGGACCATTGGGATTGCTCCAACAATCTCCCCCTTTTTGGTGTTTGGCAATACGTTTAAGTTAGGGAAAACAAATAGCAAATAAACATGCTAATACACTGGACTTACGATGCCAAGGCTACACACTTGGACTTACTCCGCCGAATGGACTTACGTTGCCAAGGCTATACACTTGGCAACCGCCGAATGGACTTACGTTGCATTGGAACCTATCCTAAGGCTCCCCCTACACCTAAGCTCCCCAATGAGCTAGGATTTTACCACGGGCTTTTTAAGAACCTATCCCAAGGCTCCCCCTATGCAAAAGCAATTAAGGTTTTCCCAATTTAAACCTTAATTCTCCCCCTTTGCCTAACATCCAAAAAGTTCTCCAACAATATCCCAATTGTTGAAAACTTATCATCTAACTGACCCTAAACTCATGTATTAATCCCCCTTGGATCCCATACATCTAACCAAGTTGACATGGTCACATACCAATGCTGAAAACAGTTTCAGACTGGTATCAGTCGACTGCCCCCCTTCGACAGACCCTTACAGAAACATTCTGTGGTCGAAAAACACTGTTACCAGTCGATTGGTATCTGCACCAATCGACTGGTACCCTATTTCTGAAAAAATCAGCCTTTTCAGGCCAACTTCAAAAATGCACCAGAAATTCCCTAGACCTCCAAAAATTCCCAAATTTTGTGGAGAGGTCTATTGTACCCTTGTCTACTTGAGAAAAATACATTACAAAATGTATCTATTACCAATCCCAAGATTGACACAAAATCCAAAACTAACTAAATAGTTCAATTGAACCTTGACCTAAAGTCCTAGTTTTGGCTTCCTTTTGATGTATTTGCCCATACCAACCCACAATGCATCCCTAGCATTGGTTCATATGGCATCTATACATCCAAAACCAATTATCATGCAATATGATCCCAATTGTCATATTTCTTGCATGAAACACAAACCATGTGTGCCAATTCCCTAGGTTTGAGACTCAAGTCCGTCTCTAAACCACTTGACACACTCCATGGCTCCTCTAGACCCCCCAAGTAGAACCCACCTGAGATCCATTTGCCATGGGTCCCAAATTGACTTTTGGAGCTCCCCCTAGAGCTCTTTACCTTAGTCACCTCCCTAGGTGACTCATCTATTGTGATCAAACCACAATGATGTCCCTTAGAAGATCTCCTTATCTTCTTGACCTTGGACACATCATCCTTGCCATAATCATATGCAACCCTAGCATATTTCTTTTTATTGGCCTTGGATGACTCTCCCTTGCCCTTATCATGTGCCATCCTAGCACATGGTCTCCTTTTGACCTTGGAGGGACTAGATCGGTATCCCAAGCCCGATCTATCATTGTTGGGTTTTTGGCTACCCAACACCATACTTAATCCCTTAGATCCAATAGTGAATCTCTTAAGAAATTTCTCCAATTGATCAAGCTTTGCCTTCAAAGCTTGATTTTCCCTTTCTAGGTTCCTAAACCTAGAGTCAACATGTCCACCATGGACATTCCTAGACCTACCCTTTCTAGGCATGTGTCTCCCCTTCTTAGGATTAATGCCTTGGGCCTCCTTAGGTCTACCATTCCTAGGTTTTTCATGAATTGGCCTCCTAGGGTTTTGATCTACATTAACCCTATTCCTATCATGATATTTAAATCCAAAATTTTGCATGGGTAAATAATGAGAATTATTCCTAGCATGCATGGAGGAATGAAAATTTGAATTGCATTTCAAATTAGGGTATACCTCCCTTACCCTTGAAGCTCCCCCTTGACTTGAGCTCCTCTTCTTCTTCTCCCACTTCTTTAGATGCTCCAACTTCTTGAAGTCTCCCTTCCTCGAGCATCTTGTGTGGTAGTGTCCAAGTTCTCCACACGTGAAGCATCTAATGTGCTTCTTCTCCTTCTTCTTCCTACAACTCAAATTAGATTCTAAAGGAATTGAATTGAGTTTAGGAGATACCTTCTTCTTGCTCATTGGACACCTACTCTTGTAGTGTCCCTTCTCATTGCACCCGAAGCATACAATGTGATCTTTTGACTTTGCTTCGGTGGAGGTACTTACTAAGTTGACTTCCAAGACTTCTTCTTCACTTGTCTTGGATTCTTCCTCACCCTTTGAGGATGTCTCCTCATCCACACTAATGGATGCCATTTCTTCATCCTTCTCCTCCTTCTCCTCGGAAGTTGAGTGCTCGTCACCTTCCGGTTGCTCCCCCTCTACTTGAGCAACTAGACCCATCTCAATGGGTTCTTCTTCCTCTTGTGTAGGTTTAGGTTCTTCTTGTAGAACCATCTTCACCTTGCTCCACAACTCGTGGGCGTTCTTATACTCACCTACACCATTTATCACATGATTAGGCAAAATATCAATCAATATAGATATTACCTTTGAATTTGCCTCCGATCGTGTGGTTTGCTCTTCCGTCCAATGTCGTGATCGGAGCTTCATTCCTTTCTTGTCTCTTGGGACTTCAAATGGTTCCTCGACAACCATCATTGTGTCCCAATCCGTCTCGAGGAAGTTCTTCATCCTCATCATCCAATACGTGATGTCCCCAAGGCTTCCTCCTTCAAATTTTGGAGGGACAATAGACCCGGCCATCTTGTGCTTCCTTGGCGGTTAGTCCAACGGAGAGCGTCCTGGCTCTGATACCACTTGTTGGGGGATCGGTCGGCCGGCTTTAAGGGGGGTTGGATAGACGACGCCCCCAAATACTCGCTTCCTACGTATTCGTTAGTGCGCAAGCGGAAATACAAATACTAAAGCAATGAATACGAAAGCTAAAGATAAGGAAAAGAACTAGCAAACCAATACACGTCAATTTACGTGGTTCGGAGATGATGCTCCTACTCCACGGCTGTCCGTAAGGTGGACGATCCCGATCCTTCGGTGGATTAGCCCCCGGAAACTCCGGCTATCTCAAGTCGCTCCTTGTGGGTGGAGAAACCTCACCACAACACACCAAGACCTCTTGGATTCCACAAACACTTAAGCACTCTTGTGACTACTAATTAGGATTTAACCAAGTCTAATTTCGTCGCCTTGGCCGGCCATATCAAGCTCCTTCTTATAGAGCTTGGAACAAATCAAAACCTGATTTGCCCGTTACCAGTCGACTGGTCCATGCACCAGTCGACTGGTGCCAGCCCAACGACACTCCAACGGCTATCTATCAGTCGACTGGTCCCATGACCAGTCGACTGATCCCAGCCATTTCGGGCACAGAATGCTTCTGTGCTCACCACCAGTCGACTGGTCCCAGTACCAGTCGACTGGTACAACCCTAAACTTAGGGTTTTCCATCCCGAGTACATTTCACTCGCACCCGGACCCTCACGACTCACTTGACTCTTCTTTGCAGCTTTGACCTCTTGCCTTCAAGCCTACTTCCTTTGGCTCTCGTCCCTCGGATGCATCCAAGCCCGCGGCTTGTCTCCAATGCCATCCTTCGCGTATGCCTCGAAGTCGCTTCCCTCGGCCCTTGTCCTTGTTGCCTTGTCCACGATCCCTCAGATGCATTCAAGCCCGCGGCTTGTCCTCAATGCCATCCTTCATCGGACCCGAAGCCGTCAACCTGAGTCACATGTGTCACCTGCAGTCCTACACAACTCAAGTACACATATCAAATAACGAGGGTAAACCTAACTTAAACCCTTTGCCCAAACACCAAAACACATGGTCCCGCGGACCATTGGGATTGCTCCAACAAGGTCATCATCTAACAATTCACAAAGAGATAACTTCCACATTGTCAGTCCTTGCATAATTTGGAAACAACTAAATAAGCTACTCACACAACCCAACCATTATTAATTTTGGACCACAAAGAAACATACCAAGAAATACTGTTTGACGCATGTTTAGCAACCATATTTTAGGAAAAGGAAGTAGAAGTCCTGACCTTAGATAATACATGGTTGCCAAACAAAATTATAAGGACACCACGACTTTACCTATAATTAAATTCACAAAATGTTTAATCAGCAAGATAACACATGGATGTATATTAGGTATTGGCATATCAAAGCAAAAGATGAAAACAAAGAGAGGCAATAAATAAGAGAAATGTCAGCTAATTCTGCTCATGGTAGAAATGCAAGAATGAAGTATTGAGCAAAGGAGATAGCTAGCTATGAACAAACAAATTATTGGCACTAAGGAATCAAAACCAATAAGTCATGGAGTCACAAACAAAGTGTTCAACCATCTTTTGAAGTCTAGCAATTTATACCTAGTAATGAATATAGTCTAGTACGCAATTCGCCCATTCGGATTGCACTTCGTCAATTTCTTTGTTGGAGTAAATTGTTTTCATGAACTATTAACAAACCCAGATTATATTAGTAAAAAAAATCAGTAATGAAGAAGCAAAGTCAAATAAAAGAAATTATTTAAGAAAATTGAGAATATGTCAAATATTACCATTGAGCTAAGTGAATCCTTCTCGCCGGTAGCATTTCCTTCAATAATTTCTCTCATAAATTTCATCACATAAACCCACATTGTTTAACATTAGGTTATCGACCCTATGTTAACAAAAGATTATCAATGAATAATGCACAGTTAAATATTTTTAAATTAATCACAAGTAAATATATGTGTGTATATATAATATACAAACCTTTACGACTTCCCACATAGGCTTCTTTTTCCCTTTCCTTTGCTTGCTCGAATTGAACAATTTCAAGCTCCTTTGTACAACAAGAGTTGACATATGAGTAATAAATTAAATTAAATGCTTAATTAAAAAACAAATATGTACTCACATATCCATTACATATTTCCAGTCCTCATAACGATTGCGATGATTAAGTGAATCGAACAAATAAACCATCTCCATATAAGGGTCGATGACAGTCAAAATCTAATGACAACTATGCACAAAACAGATAGTCAATGCATAAATTCAACAGAATTGTTGAAATAAATCTATTAAAAATGAAATTGTAATATTTATTTACCTAACATTGTGAGGTGCCAAAACTAGCTGATTTTTTGTTGCACCACTCAGCCTATCAGCCAAAACACTTGCCCAACTATTCAAGTATTCAGTCTTTTCATTTTTGTCAAGTTTGGATACATATGGCATTACTGGAAGGGTTTGTGGATCCACAAATCTGAACTTATCGACATTGTTTTCTTTTTTCATCTTTTTGAAGAGAAACCTTCGATTCAAGAAAAATAATGTTACTATGTTAATACAAATAAAAGGGAAAAAAAATGAGTGATGCGAAAACTTACCACATGTAAGCAACCAGATAATTAGCAGATATTGGCTCCAACTCATAAAAAGGTGTGATGTCTTCAATGTTCACTAGCAGTTCGTACTCATTGTCAAAGAAATCATGATAAAAAACAATTGATATACTTTTTTCGGGGCTGTCCAAAATACGCATAGAGTAACAGTATTGTCAGTACAATACCTAGGTTATGAATCTACCTTGACTATGGCTCTAGCACAAATCCAAAGAAGACAAGACCTAGGTTATGAATCAACGGAGTAGGAGTGCCACCTTTGGCGAAGAAATACACCTTGTCCGATCAAAAGGTTCCACAAGTGAAAGAAGCAGCAGTGGAAGGTCAAAGGGCCTCGTCGAACTCAGAAACCCACTCACCAGGAAATGAGAGGAGCACACCGTCATGGAGGAAGATCCAGCGGAGGCGTGAAGAGATTGTATGAGGAGAGGAAAAAAAATGGCTTAGGTTCGGGAACGCGAAGGGGAAAACACGACGCCGAAAAGAAAACAGCGAGGGAAAGCAAAACAGCGAGGGGAAAATGACCAAAGTCGATTACAACGATTTTTTCAAAACTGTTGTCGTAGCCGCTAAAAAAGCGATGAAAAACAACGAATTTAGAAAACCGTTGTAAAAAGTGTTGTTGATTTCAAAAAGAAATCGCTCAATGACAACAGTTTTTCCAAAATCGTTGTCTTTTATATTTAATGGGGAGTTCAAAGACAACGATTTTGGCAAAAATCGTTGTCTTTGAGCAAATACGCAACGCTTTCTCTTAAAACCGTTATCGTAGGGGTGTTGTCTTTTAACATTTTTGTCGTAGGGGATATAATTTTCCTTAAACAAAGGATTTATGATTGCTCTATAGCTAGGCCATCCCTCAGGTTCTTTGGCAGGTCAACTCCACTTACGCCATGGCAACTTTAGTTTTTAGAGAAGCCAAATGGGTCTCTAGTATAGTTATACAAGCATGCATTTGATGACGATCCTATCATACTTCCAAGAATCATCAACTGAAGACCATCAGCTTCCACATATGTTCGGCCCTAATTCCTGTAGGATCGAAAAGAATTTAGATATCTCCATAATTGCATGATATTGTCCACTTTGGGCCTAAGCCCTCATGGTTTTGCTCTTGGGCTCTACCCAAAAGGCCTCATGCCAATGGAGATATCTTTTCTCTTATAAACCCATGATCTTTCCCATGTGTTTCCAATATGGGACTATGTTTGCAACCTTGCAACCCCAACAATCCCCCCCTCAAACAAAGGACCATAGGGTATCAGTTTACTTATTGCATTAATTGTAATTCAAATTGTAATCTTTCCGATATTATAGTTGTTGCCCACCGAAAGCGGTCAAGGACCGAGGGCCTTCGAGTAGGAGTCGCCATAGGCTCCGAACGAAGTAAAACATCTGCGTCGTTCTGTGCTTGCTTTACTTTTTCCGCTGCGTTACTTAATTTTACGATTCCGATATTTCGAAAAACGAAATAGCCACGAGCGCTATTCACCCCCCTCTAGCGCTTTCGATCCATCAATTGGTATCAGAGTCCGGACTGCCAGAAGGTTTAACCGCCAACTGTGCACAAGAGCTATGGTCTGATTGAGCCATGTGAGTACAATATTGACCTCGAACAAAGAAAGTGGGGGGTCCTATGTTCGGATCAAGAGGACCAGACACCAGGTAGGAAGTCCTAGTTGCGACTAGGCAAGGAAGTCCTAGTAGGTCGGGTGGACCGAGGGGCAGGAAGACCTGGTGGGTCGAGGATCGGACGTGGGAAGCCTATGATCTTTCCTATGTGTTTCCAATATGGGACTATTTTTGCAACCTTGCAACCCCAACAATTCCTATTAACTCCTTTACTAGAGCTCTGTGAGAAAGACCTATTAGTGCAGTTAGCACTAACGATCGAACTTAGATTTTGATGTATGATGAATTATTAAAGTTAGATGTTGTATTTTCTAACTTATTCACCAAGTGCGTAGGACTGAAAGACATGATGGGACCTAACACCAAACTAAAGTCTAGTTAGGTTAATAACTGGCACAAGAAGACTAAATAGGTTGATATCTAGCAGGAAATCCAGTTGGATTTACAAAACCTGACAACTAGCTAAAGTCCAGATGAAGCATCTGGCAGGAAGAACTGGTGGGTCAAGCATCAAGTAAGTCTGCAATGATAAATAAGGTAAGCACTGAAGGAGAGTGATCCAGTGAGGATAAGTCCCAGTGGGACTGTAAGCGCTAATCCAGATTAGATCTATTTTAGAAGTTTAAGCTGAAAACATGACTAGATCCTAGTCTTAGTAAGACAGGATCTAATTAATAATATTATTTTATTCTTATTTTGCTAACTCTGTGGTATAGAAAATTAAACTTGAAAGTTGGCTGAAAAAAAGATTTCTAGGTGCCTGAGAAGGGTCCAGGCGCTTAAAGGTCCGAGCACCATCCAGGCACTCGGATGCTCTTAAACCTAATCACTCGAACAGTTGAGTTGGCACACTCTAATTGGATGGTACACATTAGTGTCCAACTGCCCGGGGTTGGTCTAGGCACCTGAGAGTTGATAGAGGCTACCGAATAAAGTTTTGCCTACGTGCAACCACAACAACAATCCAGGCTCCTAGAGGTGGTCCAAGCGCCCAAAAATGAATAATTTAGTGATAAAGTAGGATTGGATAGGTCTCAATATAGACGCCAGGGGTGGTCCAGGTGCCTGAAAATGCCTATAAAAGGAGTCTTGAACAGCAGCCTTAGGAATCAATCTTCTACGCTTATTCACGATCATTCGACCGCTTCAACTTTGTTTTGTTGCTATTCTACAACGTTGTTTCGCCCAACTGTTGCACATGGATCAACTCCAACACCTGAGCTCAGAACTTCTTCATCCGTGCGTTGGTAAAATTTAATTTACAGTTATTTGCTTTATTGATAAGGAAGTGCAAAGTTGTTATACTTATCTTATTCTTGTACTCGATTCTTTGTTAGTAGATTATCCATCAGAAAAGTCCAAAGGACCTGAGTCTTAGAGTAAGAGTTGTCGAAGGTTCCAAACAAAGTAAAATCAAATAAATATTTTTTTCTTAAACATTTATTTTTCTACTACACATTCACACTTATTTTAAAAGTGAAAAAATGAGTTTTCAAATTCACGTGATTCACCCTCCTCCTCTCATGTTCCTCAATCCTACAAGACCTTCTGCAACCGCTTCACCATCCTTCCACCTCTTCGCCAACAAGCCAAGGAAGAGTAAGATCTAACTAGAACTCTCCTGGAACTACTTGTCCTTGGGGGCTTCCTCATCGGCAAGAGTAGGGTCGTCACCTTGAGCAAAAAAAAAATAGGCATAGTGGTCGCACCAACTTTTGGAGCCAGGAGATCGAGTCCCAATGGGGGACGCAATAAGTTAGCCCCGAGATCTCCTTGTAGGAGGGAAGTTGAGGTCATGGCCTTGGGAGGAATCGGAACGAGAGGATGCAAGGAATTGACATCCTTTGGATTATCTATTGTCCCCACAAGGAGAGTCAACAACTGGACAGGTAGAGGTAAAGGACCGTCGAGGGACAAAATTCTCACATGAGAATTTTATAAGGGGGGAGGGAAAACCAAGTCCTGAGTCAGTGATGGAGAGGGACCACAATCAAACTATCAGCATCTTTTTTTAGTTATCCATAAAGGAGCCCCAGTGTCCCCTGAGAGTGTGGACTCTGCGCCTGTTGATGCTTGAGGTGCTATTTCAACCAAGACTAGTACTATAACTGGTGGAGCCTGTTGGTGCAACATCCCTCAGGTCAAGGTTGACCTGGGTGACCAAGCTGAGTCTTGGTTTGAGTTTAGATGTTTGACAATAAGAAATTGATTGAAGAAGAGTCAAGTAGGTCAAGGTTGACCGGATACTTGACAGGAAAGTCCTGGTGAGTGAAGCCAGGCAGAAGGAAAACCCTAGTGAGTGAAGCTAGGTGAAAGTCCTAGTGAGTGAAGCTAGGTGAAAGTCCTGGTGAGTGAAACCAGGTGAAAACCCTAGTGAGTGAAGCTAGGTGAAAGTCCTGGTGAGTGAAGCCAGGCAGAAGGAAAACCCTAGTGAGTGAAGCTAGGTGAAAGTCCTGGTGAGTGAAGCCAGGTGAAAGCCCTAGTGAGTGAAGCTAGGCAGATGGAAAACCCTAGTGAGTGAAGCTAGGTGAAAGTCCTGGTGAGTGAAGCCGGCAAGGGAAAATCCAGATGGATCAAGGATGATCGGACATCTGGTGTTGGGAAGTCCAAGTAGGTCAAAGGATTGATTGGATACTTGGCACGAGGAAATACAGATAGGTCAAAGGGATTGACCAGACATCTGATGGAAGTCCAAGTAGGTCAAGGGAGTGACCAGATACTTGGCATGAATAGAAAAGTCTAAGTGGGTCAAAGGGATTGACCAGACACTTGGTGGGAAGTCCTAGCAGGTCAAAGGAGTGACCAGATGCTAGGCATGATGTACCAACAGGTCAAGGTTGACCGGATGTTGGTTTGAGAGGCTTGGAACTTGGTTTTGGGCAAAAACCAAGTGTTGGATCGATCAGTGGATCGATCCAGGAGTTGGATCGATCAGTGGATCGATCCAGGCTTCTCCTAAGCGAACAGAGAGCCTCTGGATCGATCCAGATGTTCCAATCGATCGGTGGATCGATTGCGGCTTCGCGCGATAAGCGCTGGATCGATCCGTGGATCGATCCAGGCGTTTTTCCCAGAGCATAGAGGCACTCTGGATCGATCCGTGAGTCGATCCAAAGCCTCCCCGATCGATTGGGAACATTCGAATCGATCGGGATCCAACCGTTGGCGTCGATAAAGGCCGCAGGCGTTCATTTCCTTCGGCATCTCTTCTCCGATTCACTCCAGATTTCTCGCCAGCTCCTCCACAGCACTCACAAAGCTCAGATCGCCAGTTCTTGAAGGATCTTGGAAGTTTTCCAAGTCAAGAGGTGGATCAAAGCCAAGAAGAGAAGCTAGGGTTAGAGTTTATACTCATTGTAAGCTTGTAAGCTTGTATTTCTTGTATCCTTTCCCTCTCTTCTTGTATTGAGTCTTGTAGGGCTTCTCCGCCCTTGGTAGTTACCATAAAGGAGAGTTTTATTTAGTGGAGGGTGTGTGCGTTGGTGTGGATCCTTGGATTAGTCACCTCTTGTGAGGTGGATACCAAGTAAACCAACCGTGTTAGCGTTGTGTGATTGTTTCTTTGTATTTCCGCTGCACATCTTTGAAGGAACAAGCAACGCCGAGCAACGAGCGAACGCGACGAGCTATTCACCCCCCCCCCCCCTCTAGCTACTTTTGGTCCTAACAAGTGGTATCAGAGTGAGACCGCTCTTCACCGGAATCATCGCCGGAAGGGTCAAGCATAACAAGAAAAGCTAGAGGGTGAAGAAGTTGAAGCAAAAATTGTCAAAGTCAAAGATATCAAAAAGCTCAACTTCAAGATGCAATTCTAAGATGGACTTGGATTTGACACAAGGGTGGCTCCACCATACACTTCCACGAGTTTTGATTCTTGGAAATCAAGAATTGAAAATTTTCTTATGATGGAAATAGAGCAATGGTTTGCTCTAATGGAAGGCTTCGAGGCTCCAAGAAATTCAAAGGGCAAAGTTCTCAAGAGGAGCAAGTGGAGCCAAGAGCAAGTCCAAAGGTGCGAGGCAAATGATAAAGTGACCAAGCTTTTGGTAAATTTATTGCCAAGCACCATCCTTTGCAAAATTGGAGAATTTGAAGATGCAAAGGAATTATGGAGCAAATTGGCCAAGCTTCATGAAGAGATCCCCTCCACTGTACAAGAGCAAGAAGTATCCAGAGGGTGACTCTTTGGAGCAAGACCAAGAGGAGGGCTCCGAGGTTGAGAGATGCTCAACCTCCGAAGAAGAAGAAATCCAAGAAGCTTCATCCTCAAGGGAATGCAACGAAGGGAACAAGGAGGGAGCATACTCCTTGTTTCATATTCAAGATGATGAAGCCTCCACCTCTAGGATTGAGGGGGAGCAATTCTTGGTGACACCGGATCAAGAAGAAGGAGAAGCTTCTACATCCGGGTCAAGAGAAGAAGGGGAGGAAGAAGCTTCTACCTCCACAAGTCAAGAAAAATCAAATGGAGGGGAATCAAGGTCCGATCAAGAGGAAGCTTCTACCTCCGGATCCAAAGGAAAAGATGTCACCCCTACACACAAAGGTATAAATGTTTCAATTAAAAATAAAAATCATATAATATGTTTTGAGTGTAGGGAAAATGGACACTACAAGAGCAAGTGCCCTAAATTGGCCAAGAAGAAGGGCAAAGTGGCACAAAAGGGCAAGGCGAAGCCCAAGGAGATCATCCCCAACACAAAGAAGAGCAAGGAGCATATTATATGTTTCTCTTGTAATCAAAAGGGGCATTACCGAAGTCAATGCCCCAAGGGGAAGAAGGTGGTCAAGGCTCAAGGAGGCACTAGTCAAGGGGGAGCCTCCAAGGTAAAGAAGAAGGTATCTTTTATTGAGCCTACCCCCTTACATTATGGTGAAAAGCATGATAGTTCTAACTTTTATCATTTTAATGCAATTTACCATAAGAATAGAAAGCATGAGGGCTTTAAGGAAAAACATGTGGCCCTACATGCCAAAATTACCCAACCTAAGGTTAGGGAGGTAGATAGACACTTGGGCGGGAACACTAAGGAAAATAGACACATGCCCAAGATCAAAAATGCTCATGGACCAAAACCTAGGGATTTAATGATAGAAAATCAAGTCTTGAGGTCAAGACTTGACAAACTAGAAAAGACCCTAAAAAGGATGGAGAATATCCTTAAAGGGCAAAATGAGCAATACCTAGGGCTAGGAGCACAAAGGTCATCCAATGGCTATAGAGGTTTGGGATACAAACCCAAAGCTAAAAAGGATGTTCCTAGTTATCATAGGGTTCCATATAGCTATGGAACAAACCCTAAGTCTAGAGGTCAAGTCAAAGATACAAGGGAAGATATCCCTAGAAGTATCTTTGCAACCAAAGTGACTAAGACTTCTAAGAAGTCTAAGAAAGTCACTAACAAGGTCACAAGGGAGGCTATCCCTAGAGTTGACCTAGAAAGTGTGACCAAGGCTTCTAAGAAGCCCAACAAGGTCACTAGGAAGGTATCTAGGGAAGTTATCCCTAGTGAGTACCTAGAGCATCCAAGGAGCACCAATAGGTGTTGGGTTCCTAGGAGCATCTTCTCTACCCCATAGATGGGTTAGAGAGTGTCAACTCCGATTAGAAGGGTAGTTAACCTAACTTTGAGGAAATTGACACTCAAGGAGCATTTTCAAGGTTTTAGTTAACCTTTGAAAATGAAATGGACCTATTGATTACTCCTTGAAAGAGTAAAATGTGTCTAATGGTGAAAAATTGATTTTATCTTAAAATGGCACAAATTGGGAAAACCTTGAGAAATACCAAGTTGGGATTTTGGTATTCTCTTGAAAATTTAAGGCAATCCGGGCCTTGATTTATGTAATCACTCTTGAGGAAAAATGGAATATGCCAACATTTGAGGACATGTTTATTTTCAATTGGCATACATTAAATCAAGGAAATTAGAAATGTCAATTTAGGCTTTGGCATTCTCTTGAAGCACTTTAGGGCAATCTAGGTTTAAGTTGTAAGTTTAGCTAAGACTTTAAGGATACTTAGATAGTTAATCTAGGTATATTTTATTTATGTTAAATCTTGCCATGATTGTTTGCCCATCATATGCCATGACATCATGTCTAGTTTTGCATTCATACCTTATTATGAAAATACAAAAATATCATGTCATATCATACATACATCATGTAGCTATAGGGTACTTTCTTTTGAACATTGCCTCCTTTTGATGTATGTCATAACATAATCATGCATTAAGTTTAATTCCTTGTAATTAAGGACAAATAGCATTTAACAACACTTATTAACAAGTGACATCCTAGGTGGATGTCTAATATCTCTAAAATGCCTAGATAGATATGCATGATCCCTAGAATAGGGCAAAACTAAAATCTCACATCTCACAAGGACTATAAGGTGACTTGTATGTGTTTTAGTGTACATTAGATACAAGTGAGATGTTAGAAAGATGAACAAAACTCAAGATGTTGATTTAGTGCATTCTTTTGAGTTTTAGGTTCATCAAAACACATAGTTATGTGTTTTCCCATCATTGGGAAAGCTAATGTACAAGTCATGTGCATTATGCCCAAGGAACATGATGGGATATTGGTTTTGAAAATGTTTTTAAAATGTTTTTGGAAAACCTTGGTGAAGGCTATCTTTTGATAGTAATCACCATTGAATAGTTAGACACAAACTTGAAGAAAAACACTAAAGTTTTTGTAAGTTTTCAAGTTTGTGTCAATCTTTGAAAATATGATGTATTTTCATAGAAAGCTATTTTTCCATGATTAAGTATGCCCTAAATAATGTCTACACGAAATTTCATGATTTTTGAATTTTTGTAGAATTTTCTAGGGGTTTCTGAAGTTGACTGAAATGGAATTTCAGCAACTATCAGAGCTCCGATCGATCCATGGATCGATTGGAGTGCCCGAATCGATCCGTGGATCGATTCAGAAGGCAAGTCTCCCGCGAGCAGAAGCTCGCTGGATCGATCAGCTGATCGATCCAGGTAGTCTGAATCGATCAGTGGATCTATTCAGAAAGGTTCAATCGATTGGAACCCAACTACAATCGATCCAAGTTGCTGATTTTGGCTGGGAAGGCTTGATTTCAGCATCTTTGAACCTCTTTGAGTCTAGGTAACCATTCCAAACCCCTAAAATACATTTGTATACATACAAAGGGTGTTTTCATGTGAAAACAAGGATGGATTGGTTAAGGAAGGCTTCATTGAAGTTTAGGTTGAGGTTTGTTTCAAATTTTGAGTATTTGAACCTCAAAACTTCTAAATTTGGGTTTCCTAAAGGTTTAGGGATTCCAAGTCATTGTTGGTGCAATGACAGAAGTCACCACCATGTCTTTAGGGGGAGGGACTCTTTAAAGACATGAAAAATTACTTTTCATGAACCTTGGAAGGTGGTTAACCTTCTTTAAAGAAAATGCTCATGTATGAGCTTTTGAACTTGAAATGGGGAGTGGATATCCTCATTATTTCAAGTGGGAACTCAAGTGGTTAGAAAATACTCAAGGTTGGGTATTTGTCTACATTGAGGGAGAAGTTAAGGATAAATGAAGGGTATGGGACCTTCATTATCGTGTTGATCACAACGAGTGATGTTGTGAACAATGATGAGTAACTCTTCAGGGGGAGAGTCGTCAACAAATGGATTTGTTGATGTGTACCCAAAATTGGGGCATGGGTTGATGTGTGCCCAAAGATGGGTTGATGTGTGCCAATAGGGGGAGAATGAAAGGACCTATGAATGGGTGTAAGTTAGGCTTTCATTACCTAGAGGGAGTGTGCCCTCGTAGGGGGAGAATGAAGAGCTTAATTTATATGTTCATTACCTAGTGGCATGAAGATTGAGGCTATAGGATTAGCCTAACTTACATGTGGTATTGTAAGTGTTATTGTGGTATTGTCAAACATCAAAAAGGGGGAGATTGTTGGTGCAACATCCCTCAGGTCAAGGTTGACCTGGGTGACCAAGCTGAGTCTTGGTTTGAGTTTAGATGTTTGACAATAAGAAATTGATTGAAGAAGAGTCAAGTAGGTCAAGGTTGACCGGATACTTGACAGGGAAGTCCTGGTGAGTGAAGCCAGGCAGAAGGAAAACCCTAGTGAGTGAAGCTAGGTGAAAGTCCTAGTGAGTGAAGCTAGGTGAAAGTCCTGGTGAGTGAAACCAGGTGAAAACCCTAGTGAGTGAAGCTAGGTGAAAGTCCTGGTGAAGCCAGGCAGAAGGAAAACCCTAGTGAGTGAAGCTAGGTGAAAGTCCTGGTGAGTGAAGCCAGGTGAAAGCCCTAGTGAGTGAAGCTAGGCAGATGGAAAACCCTAGTGAGTGAAGCTAGGTGAAAGTCCTGGTGAGTGAAGCCAGGCAAGGGAAAATCCAGATGGATCAAGGATGATCGGACATCTGGTGTTGGGAAGTCCAAGTAGGTCAAAGGATTGACTGGATACTTGGCACGAGGAAATACAGATAGGTCAAAGGGATTGACCAGACATCTGATGGAAGTCCAAGTAGGTCAAGGGAGTGACCAGATACTTGGCATGAATAGAAAAGTCTAAGTGGGTCAAAGGGATTGACCAGACACTTGGTGGGAAGTCCTAGCAGGTCAAAGGAGTGACCAGATGCTAGGCATGATGTACCAACAGGTCAAGGTTGACCGGATGTTGGTTTGAGAGGCTTGGAACTTGGTTTTGGGAAAAAACCAAGTGTTGGATCGATCAGTGGATCGATCCAGGAGCTGGATCGATCAGTGGATCGATCCAGGCTTCTCCTAAGCGAACAGAGAGCCTCTGGATCGATCCGTGGATCGATCCAGATGTTCCAATCGATCAGTGGATCGATTGGGACGCGGCTGCTTCGCGCGATAAGCGCTGGATCGATCCGTGGATCGATCCAGGCGTTTTTCCCAGAGCATAGAGGCACTCTGGATCGATCCGTGAGTCGATCCAAAGCTTCCCCGATCGATTGGGAACATTCGAATCGATCGGGATCCGACCGTTGGCGTCGATAAAGGCCGCAGGCGTTCATTTCCTTCGGCATCTCTTCTCCGATTCACTCCAAATTTCTCGTCAGCTCCTCCACAGCACTCACAAAGCTCAGATCGCCAGTTCTTGAAGGATCTTGGAAGTTTTCCAAGTCAAGAGGCGGATCAAAGCCAAGAAGAGAAGCTAGGGTTAGGGTTTATACTCATTGTAAGCTTGTAAGCTTGTAAGCTTGTATTTCTTGTATCCTTTCCCTCTCTTCTTGTATTGAGTCTTGTAGGGCTTCTCCGCCCTTGGTAGTTACCATAAAGGAGAGTTTTATTTAGTGGAGGGTGTGTGTGTTGGTGTGGATCCTTGGATTAGTCACCTCTTGTGAGGTGGATACCAAGTAAACCAACCGTGTTAGCATTGTGTGATTGTTTCTTTGTATTTCCGCTGCACATCTTTGAAGGAACAAGCAACGCCGAGCAATGAGCGAACGCGACGAGCTATTCACCCCCCCCCCCCCTCTAGCTACTTTTGGTCCTAACAGAGCCTCCCTATTGATTGTTGCCTCCATGAGCCTCCAACTCGGCGTCCGACAACTTCATCGCCTGTCCCAAAAAGTTTCAGCAAGGTTGCAGTTACAGAAATAAAGATAAGCCTTAAGTTATAAATCAAAGTTCAAAAATAAGAAAAAAAAAAAAAGACTTTACCAAAAGGGAGTTGAAGGGGAGCCGAAACGGGGCTTAGTCTGAACATATAAAGCAACCCTTCCTCTAGTAAGAAAGTGCTATCAAACTTTAAATCATGTAGTTGCTCTGAGACATGAAAATAGCCTTTCTCCAGGTGATGATTTTTTTAAAATGGGAGGTGGGGGTAATTTGGTTGCCGACAAGTAAGTCAGGACACAATTCTCGAGGGTTAGATGAAAAAGAACTATGATTTCTACCCGTTATGTGATAATGAAAGGTCCTTGAGTAGGCCGAGGTCAACTAGAGATGAAAAGAAGAATACTCCATCCTCTATTTTCATTGGATACAAGAAGCAATGGAAGAGTCGAGCAGATATAGGGATTCAGTATAGATGAAATAGGATAACTACTCCGGTTAAAATTCGGAATTAGTTTGGCCCCAACTGATACAAGGGAGTGTGAAAATATTGGGACACCTCAATGAAGAAAGTAGGAATGGGAAAGTGTAACAAATGACTTCGGAAGAAGTTACACATCCCAGAGGAGGATGGTCATGGCTATCATTCCAGTTGGGGAGTATTAGGCCATGGTCGGCTGGAATCTCATAGGTTCCTTAGTCGATCTAACACTCCGCTACTATAAAGCTTGATTCCATGGACCTATACCAGCGAGTAGATAAAGACCTCACAGCCATCACAAGGCCAATACTAGGACACATACGTTGGCAAAGAAAGGGGAGGGCTAAAGGTAGGTTGGTGAACGACAAACAGTAAGAAGATGAGCGACTTACTTAAAGAAGAAAATGCAAAAAGCTCAAAGAGAAGATGACGAAGAGCGATGTGAGCACAAACAAGGGTTGCATAATGTGACGACGGGCCTTGCAACCAAATTTATATTTGCATACATCTGATTAGGGCCGTTGGATTCAGACCATCTTGAAAACACAGGGGATCATTGGCTGCATGATCAAGCACATAGATCGTGGTAGCCCCTAATAATCATTACGCTGAGGTAGACATTCAATCTTCTCTGCTAGGGGTCATCTCGCATTAATGTGATATAACCTTGGAGACAAAGGTGCCTTCCAGGCTCGAAAGCCGAAGCTAATAAAGCATGTCCCATATTTAAGAAGCGTGACAGCAATTAAGGCATAGATCATGTTAAAGGTCACACCTAGGATTTGCTCTTTGCCATGTATCTGGATAACCAGGATAAAAAAGATGTCATGTCATGTCATTCTAGTTCAGTCAATCAGATTTTCGCCTTTTTTTACTAGACTTGAAGGGGAGATTAGTGATATAGAGATAATCAGGGGAGGCCATGTGGCCGAAGAGGTCAACAATATTGCCAAGGTGATAGTCAAAAGTCAATTTCAAGTGTACTATGGTCCCAACAACTCCCGAGTCAGATTCCAATCTAACTCTCGCCTCTCGACTCCCGACTAGGGTTCAAATCTGACTCTCGACTCCCCACTTGGGTTTTGAGCACTCTTAGTTAAACTGAAACGACCTTAGCTATCAAGAATTAAAGCGATGAACTGTTATTTATTGAAGACGTGGATAACACAGTCATTATCGCGGAAAAGTTGGAAAACGTAGCTATTCAATCTAAAATAAATGGGCAGTGATGATCATTTATTTTCGGAAATGTGGTAGCGATCACAAGAAACGAGGGACACGAAGAGAACGTGGTGAATAATCATGACCCTATAAAAGGTAGTCGACCCTCATAAGAAAAGGTATACGTACATAGTATAATCAAACTCTAATTCTGTATCTTCCATCTCTCTTTTAAAGATTTATACTTGAGCATCGGAGTGACTGCGTCAGGGAATCCTCTGGCCGTCATTCTAATCTCCTTTTCTTAACATGTTTCGATCCTAGACCCCTTGTAGAAGTTTCGTAGGACCACATGCTTAGGTGATCAATACGATAATCAATCTTAGCATGTCGGACAGGATCAATCGATAACAAGGAAATAATTTCGATATATACATGTGCATGGTAGCAGTACGTACGTAGCTGATGGTGACTCCTCAAGAGTCGAGAGTTCGAGCAAGGACATAACAATGTTGTGGATGACACAGTAGGAGGACAGTATGCCACAAGGGTAGGGAATAAGAATAAGTGATTCTTTAATAGTGCCCTTAGCTAATCTAGTGAGGTAGGTGCACTAACATTAATTCATCCTACAACTCACGAACATGAATGGATGGCTTTAACTTTCGTAGGAAAAATTAGATATGTTCTACTATTACACGTTGACCCTCTCAACTAGAGCCACCGAACCCATTAACTCATGAAACAGTTTGTCGGGTCCTTACAGCGCATGGTCCAACCCGAAGTTAGCCTGGACTCCCTGCTCATGACTCAATCTATCAATGGACCCGCACACGATATTCTCTCTGCGTCGGCATGCAATTGCCCTATAAATTAAGAAGGTATATCGCACACTCACTTTGCACCTGGACATGGAGTTCATGAGAGCCGATCAGTTAGTTCTGGCTGCAGGCCTCCTCCTCCTGCAGCTGCCGTTTGCATGCGCATTGGTGCGCTCTCCGAACCGGACAACGGCAGCCGCGCCGTTGGTGCCGGCGATCATCGCGTTCGGGGACTCCATCGTCGACCCAGGCAACAACGACGTGCTGACCACCATCATCAAGTGCAACTTCCCGCCCTACGGCCAGAACTTTGCGGGCGGCGCCACGGGGAGGTTCTCCAACGGCTTCATTCCCACTGATCTAATAGGTGTGTGTTTCGAGCTTCCGATCCGTTTCTAATTTACTTAAGCTAATGCAGTTTAATTTCACATGCAGCTCAAACGTTAGGTGTGAAGCAATTACTTCCCCCGTACCTCGGCGTGGATCTCTCACCCGAGGACATCTTAACCGGTGTCAGCTTTGCCTCCGGTGCAACGGGCTATGACCCTCTCACCCCCAAAATCTTGGTGATCGTCCACTTAATCCCACAATTCTTCGTTCCATAATTTGAAAACTAACTGTGAAGTAATTGATGAAGGATGCTAACTTATAATTGCTCTTGTTTAAGAATGTAATACCCATGAGGGATCAGCTCGATCTCTTCAGTGAGTACAGAGCAAGGCTGTACTCCATTGCTGGTCCAGATCGAGGTGCGGAAATCATCTCGAAAGCCCTCTTCATCATTTGCGCGGGAACTGACGATCTCGCGAACACTTATTTCACCACCCCCTTCAGGAGGAACTATGACGTTCCTTCCTACATCAACTTGTTGATCTCTTCTGCTTCAGAATTCATCAGGGTGCCAGCCTAATTAGTAAATTGCTACATAAATATATCGCCCTGTTTAAGGAGCTATTATAATGTGTAACTTCCGTATATATCTTGTGGTGGTGGTGGTTTGTTTCAGCAAGTAGTAGGAATCGGCGCGACGAAGATCGGATTTGTGGGTCTTCCGCCTATCGGCTGCGTGCCGTCGCAAAGGACTCTCGGAGGAGGTAAAGAAAGACGATGCGAAGCGACTCGGAACCAAGCGGCCCAATTGTTCAACTCCAGGATTCAGACTGTCATCAAAGGTCTTTCAGCAGAGTTTACTCAAGTGAAGATTGTCTACATCGGCATATACGACATTCTTCTTGATCTTGTTCAAAGACCTGGCTATTATGGTGATGATGTCTACTGATGATCTCTGATCTCCTCCATGTAAATTTCACTGCTGAATTCTTGCTCTTTCGCAGGATTTAAGGAGTCCACAAAAGGGTGCTGTGGAAGTGGAGAAATAGAGGTCACTCTCCTCTGCAACAGCAAGACAGTAACCACTTGCAGCGACGTGAATGAGTATGTGTTCTGGGACAGCTACCACCCCACAGAAAAGGCATACAAGATCGTAGTGAACAACATCTTTACCAATTACCTAAGATACTTGCTCTGAAAACTTGGGGAAGAAATGATTCTGAATATTTGTACTGCAATTGCCAATTATAGCCTTATTACTGGTTTCTCTCTGATGTATTGTGTATGATTTACAGGTCAGTTCATGATGAAGTCAAGAGAATGTAGTACTTTATGATTCTTTCTATTGATCACTTCGATTAGGATTCTAGATATCGTTCGGTTACAATTAGATGGCATGAGATATATATAATTAAGTGCTTCTCACTGCAAATGAGCTTCTAACTCTGTGAACTCCATCTGACCAAGTGATCGATCCAAATAGGTCAGCCTTCGCATAAGAGTTTGTAGCAGAGAAGATCACTTGGTAGCTGAGTTTCTTCACATATTTGGTAAAGTGGAGCTTGTCCGGTACCACTTTCACGTTTAACTGAGGCGGAGAATTGACAGTCGCATTGTAGGTAACATCTTCAGCTCCAACGTTGGTAACTATCCGGCTCACAATCCTGGACCCCTTCCCCGAGAGGTTCGAGATAGCTATCGACGGATAGTTGAGATTAGAAATGAGATCCTTGCTCGAGTTTGCCGGGCATTCGAACCCTTGCCGAATGGTAGTTATGAGACTAATTTTGGAAGGAGAGTAGCCATAGTTGCACAAGAAGAACAAGTAGTCATCGGGTTCTATGTCGTAGACCAGGCCTGGTTGCAGTGCAGCAGTTGGGCTCACTTCCCCTGCTCCAATGTCGTAGGGAGTGGCAGTCAATCCGGCGTCAGTGGTCACCGGAGCCTTATCATTGTTGAGCTGAGTTGCTGCAAGAGGACCGCAGGTCAGTGGTCACTGGTGCTCACGAAGCAGGATCAATATCGAAATTATATACCGGTGGTCATGATGGCCGATCTGATAGCAGCTGGACTCCACTTCTGATTCCAAGCCTTGATCGTCGCCGCAACTCCTGTTACGTGCGGGCAGGCCATGGAAGTTCCAGAGACGAGGTTGAATCCCGAAGGCTTCTGGCCGGGGGGAACGTTGTCTGGCGAATCATCTTCTTGAATCCATGACGCGAGGATGTTGACTCCCGGCGCCGCAACGTCAGGCTGCATGCAGATTGACTTATAAACAAGAGAACTAACTTTCTGTAATCGCTAAGCAGATTTAATTTGAGGATTTTCTTACCTTCAAAATGTTGCTTGTCTGCGACGAAGGACCTCTTGAGGAGAAATAAGCCACCGCCGGCGCCGGCCTATATTTATTAACTGTAATCGTAGGCAGAATGGAGGCCACGGGGTTTCTAATTTGAAGGAAGAATGGAAGCCAAATGGAATTAGTTCTAACCGTGAATCCGAGCATTGATCATTTTAATTAATCATCAAAATAATCAGCTTTAATTACTTGGTTGAGTTGATGTAGCTGAGAATTTCGTCAGCTGAACGCGAGGAGATCTTGGTGACAGGAAAGGAGGTGTAAGTATTAGCCACGGCTTTTTCCAAGTCATCGATAAGGATGGCACCAACAGCTCCCGAACTCTGCAATCCATCGATCTTCGAATACTCTGAGGTGTCGTCGTTCTTGTTGTTGATGCAAAGAACGATCTTGCCTTTGATCTTCTTCGAGTCAAGCGTTTCGTAGTCGCAGTGACTGGTTCAGAAAAATAATTTGGAAGCCAAATGCATGCATCAAACAGAGATATAATTTGTGAGTTTTCCTTGGTTAATTACGTACCTTGCGAATCCTTCACCGGAGCTTGAATTAGACCTTGCAGCTTCGCCGTATATCAAGGGGTAAACCGGGGACTTGCTCAGATTAGAGAAGTTGATACCCTCTCCCTGAATCCAACAGTGAAGGGAAATCAGATGAAATAGAATTATAATTGTTTGATTTTTTTTTTCAAAATTAAACTTAGACAAGTGAGAATTCCACTGACTTCAATCGACTTGTTGTTCCCCTGGACGATATCCGACTCGAAGTGTCGATCGATGGTGGTCGCTGCCACCGTGAGAATCCATGGCGCAGCATTCGTGACGGTGGAAGAGGTGGGCCCATCGTTGCCGGCGGAGCACACCACGGTGATCCCCTTCGCCACGGCATGAAACGCTCCGATGGCGATCGGGTCTTTGTCGAAATCGGGCATGTAGCGCGCCGGAGCTCCGATCGACACCGACAACATGTCGACTCCGTCGGCGATGGCGTCGTCGAATCCGGCGAGGATGGCGGATCCGGGACAGCCATCCCAGAAGCAGACCTTGTAGACTGCGATTCTCGACGAGGTTGAGCCGCCCTTGGCGGTGCCCGCCGCCAGGCCGTAGTAGGAGGCGCCGGCCACCGAGTTCCCTGCTGCGGTGGAAGCGGTGTGCGTGCCATGGCCGTTTGTGTCTCGAGGAGACAATTCACCCGGGAAAACGGCGGCAATGTCTTCGTCCGACGAATAGCATCTTGCTCCAATCAGCTTCCTGTCGATAAATGAAGCAGAAGCTCAGAGTATCGCTTTTTGTGTCAGCTAAACCACTAAAAACTCTTCTTTAAATTTCAGCTCACTTATTACAATTAGCTGCACTAAAGTTCGTTCCTTCCATGCAAACCCCCTTCCATCGCTTTGGAACACTACCCATTCCTTGGTCGCTGAAGCTGGCCGATTCCGGCCAAATTCCTTGAAAAGAAATATTTCACTTTCAGCAATGCAAAATGAGATGGAAATGCAGTATGAATCTTGCCTGTGTCTAAAAGTCCGATGATGGTGTCCGAAATTGAACGTGGAGAGGACGCGCCATCCTCGTCGAGATTTGAGTCGATCTCCACCGACGTTTGCTGCAAGAAATCCCATGATCTGGTAGTGTGAAGCTGGTAGATTGGATCTTCAAAAACTGACAAGACCCCCGGTTTTTGGGCAATGGCGACGGCCTGTTCCTTCGACAGTCTCGCCGAGAACCCTGAGAATCCATGTCTGTAGCTCCTAATTAGCTTCTTTTTTCCCCTGATTCATTAACGGCATTGTTCAGTGGACGCGCTCACGTTTTCGACTCACTTAATTGTTACATTTAAACCTGGTGGAAACAGAGGCGAGAAGCTGGAGGTGGCTTTCCGTCAGCATGTCCACGGAGGAATCAGCAGGGGCAGCTCCCATGTACACCACGTACACCTGCGTCTCCTCTGCCCAGCTTAGCCCCTGCATGATCAGAAAGCACCAAAAACAAAGGACCGCGGAGATCTTCATCTCGTGGCGCAGCTCCATTCGATTGTTTACTCGATGTCCTTGGATTTATAGGGCCACTGGAGGCCAGGGATATGCAACTCGGTGGGTTCTGAGGCCCCTCCACCGATCAAAGTGCGATGAGCATGAAACAGAGCCGCACGTTTCAGCATGCCCTCTGGAGCATGCTTGGTCCCTGGTCGCCTAGTCGAGCAGTCAAAACCAGAGTGGCGAGTGAAGGCGGGCGTGGTCAGTGGCAGGAGTTGGAGCGCAGCAAAGCGGAAGTGGGCACAAAGTTGGAAGGGAAATGATACACTTGTGGCGCCAGTATTCACCAACGGAAAGGCAGTGCAGTCCACCGGACTCAGGTAGTGGACCGTCCACTACCCGGGAAACACAGAACCGTCGAGGAATTGCTATACAGATCGATTGAAGAGATGGGTTCTAGAAGAGGAATGCTGAGCATTAAGAGAATGTGGGTCGGTCCTTGCGGAGTTTTGTAGTGGTGTATTAAACGTGCATATGATTGCAATACAGATCAATTGGCTCTACCTAATCGGTGGTTTAACAAGATATATTTTATTCTCATGACAATTTAGTATTATTGTGTGTCTTTGGCAGTTCGGTGGCTGATATCTAAGTGACGATTGTATGTGCATTAAGAATGAGTCGTTTAGCACATACATCCTTATATTAAAGGTCTTGTGTGCTTGGAACTGGATAAACTAGAGATGAGATGAGCTTGTCACTTTGGAACTCATATGTGTTTCCTCTTTTACTAATTGACAGGTACAAATTGGTCTAAGACCACTAGCACACCTAGCTTGACTTATGACTTGAGATGCCCCCGGAGCTATGGTACAATAACAGTCAGGTTATCAATCAGGTATCTACGATTCGAGCTCCCAATTATAACGAATTTGTAAGAATTTTTCCTCCAAATGGGATACATAACTAAAGAATGTTGGGCTACTGGGCTGTCTGCTGTGAACAATTCCTGATTTATCCTGGTGACCGGTGAGAAACTTCGTGGAGCCGGGCCAGTCACCCCAGGTTCGACGTTACTCTGCCTGGTTATCATTTTTGACTTATGACTTGAGATGCCTCGGTTATGATGCAACGATAGTACATTCATATTATTATTTGAGTATTTATAGTTTGATTTTCAGTTATAGTGAATTTATAACAAATTTTACTCTAAATGAGATGCACAACTAAAAGGATGTTAGAATTCTTAGCTATTCGTCACGAGCGTTTTTCAATTTATCCTGATCGCCAGTAAAAAATTTTTATAGAATTGTACTGATCATCCCAGAGCTAATCAATGATGCTAACTGAATTAATCATAGTTTTTAACTTGTGACTTGAGTTAAGCACTGGAGGAGCTAGCCCAGATGATCTACCCAGGTTGTGGGCTATATCGACATGGATGCCCGAGCTGTCTTCCACTATTGTCCTCTCTTTTTTCTTTTTCCATAAAAAAATCAAGCTTTTTTCTTCTTTTGATTGCCGTTGGTCTCCGAGCTACAACCTGGGTACCACGTCACTTGTTCCTCCATTGGAGTTGAGTAGAGGTGACTTAGTTTATGGGATATTAGGAGCTAGGGTTATATGTATAACGTGTGGAGATTTTTATTATTTTCTCTCCAATTTCCGATTGTTATTTATATATTTAAAATAGTAATTATATATTTCTTTTATAAAAATAGTTCCTTTTATTTAGAGTGGATAATTTCCTAAAAATCGAATTGAGAATTCCATATATATGATCCAAGGAGGATACGAACAGATTTGGTATATTCAATTAAATAATTAGATAATCAGAATATTCATATAATTGATATTGAGTTAGATTTAATAGAATTCTATTCATACTACTTGAATACTCGATAAATATATGAGTGTCTTTATTTATTGGAGGCATCTCCCATATAAAAATATAACCACGCGCGTAGTTGAGGATATATGTATATAAAACCCACTTATAATATTATTAAATTAAATTAAGAGTAGTAGAGATTAATCTATTTTTGTTAGTATAAAGAATATTCAAACCTCTTTTGAGTATGAATAATATCTAATTCATGGTGAATATGATGATAAAAATTAAAAATACGATGTATAATAAATAAGGATTAAAATAGAGAATATATAATTAAAACCGTCAATTTAAATGAATCTATCTGTTTTCATAAATAATTTAAATAGATTAAATTGAAATTTTATAAATCCAGTAAAACGGCTGACTCATCTAGGATTCATCTACTGATTGAAAAATAGATAAATTTTTCTTCCAAATTTAAAATTAACAGTAGAAAATTTAATGAATTCTAAGATTTGACCATCCGCTTAATCTATAATTTAAATTTAAAAAATTTTAATCTTTTAATACATTTTCAATGGATTTATTAATTGGTCTTCAAATTAGTTTTGGTTTGAAGATTTCTCAATCCGTCAATACGACGGATCGATTCATCCCACCAAATATTCGGCGCCGGTCGGCTCCTGCCCCGTCGAGCTATATGGAATCGATGCAAACCGGCTTATTATTTTTATTATTATATTTGCATGTGATAATTCTTATATCTTGTAAAACGTATGGATATTTTAAAAGTTGTGCAGCTGGCATTATCGCATTATCCATTTAGATAAAGGGCTCATCTCGGACGTGACCCATCTACGACACGACAACCACCATGATCTACTGAGCCATGAGTAATTAATGAATTGCAAATCTATTGCAATAAATACGACGAGATATTTTAATCTAATCATATTATATTATATTATATTATATTATATTATATTATTATTTACAGAGAGGATTCTCGATTTCTTCCGAAGGCCACCGCCAGGACCGACAGAGATAGCCACAACAAGGGCTGCATATCGTATATCAATCAATTTCTATTTTAAGAATTACATTCTCTGGCAGAACAAATTTAAATAAAAAATAATAATTCTCACACCTACCCAAATGAGAAATAAAATGGACCCACTCTGTCTGCCGGTCAATAAGTTGGCTGCTGTGTTGTAGGTGAAAGATTTTCTGCCATATGACGTGTCTTCCTGCACTGCGTGTGAAATGAGGGTTTATCTGACGGAGAGTACACATAGAGGTAGACGCCCCAACGGCCGAAAAATGGCAGAGAGCCCACGTGACTGAAGCATGGCCGTCCGCGCTTCGAGACGTGGCTTCTACGAGATCGCAGAGAGGAGGACGGCGAGCGCGAGGGCAAGCAGCGGCACGCGTGAAACAGCTAGGGCGGCGCCGTCGCTGGCTTGTTCGCCGCCCACGTACACCATCGCGCTGGTGTTGCTGGTCGCCGGCACTGCCTGCGGGTTCGAGCCCGATGATTTCTGGCTGTTCGTCGGAAAGCAGAGAAAGAAGAAATGCGTTAGTTGAAAACAGAGAATCCGTAGCGCGAGCAATCAATTGATGGTCAAGCGTGGCAGGCAACTGCCGAGAAAATGACTAATTAACAAATGGAGGAGGGAGACGGGTAGGTTGCGAGTGGCGACCTTGTGGTGCTGGGGCAGAAGGTGATGAGGTAGTTGGCGGAGCCGGTGACGCAGGTGAAGGTGGAGGTGGCGTCGTCGTAGGCGTAGCTGTACGCCCTGGGGCACGCGTTCTTGAAGAACTGCGCGTAGGACGACGGCCGGCACGTGTTGGGGTTGCCGTACGCGCCGCTGCAGCAGTACTCCGGCGTCCCGAAGGCCTCGCACGCGCTCTTACACGCCACGCCCTCGCTGCCGCCGTCGGACTGCGCGAGGACCACCTTGAGGTCCGACGGGCACAGGGCGTTGAGGTCCACCAGGCACCCCGTGGAGCCGCACGTCCCGCCGGAGCCGCCCTCGGGGACCACCAGCATCGGGAGGTTGTACCCGTCCACGAGGCTCACGTCGTAGAAGTCCATTCCGCCGCTTCCGGCGAGGGTGAACTCCGCGAGGGTGGCGGGCGGCGCTGCCCCGCCGCCGGAGCACTCGACGGAGCCCGACCCGCAGTCGCCGGAGCCGCAGGTGAACTTGCCGGCGGAGTCGGTGGAGCAGTGGGTGCGGCCCCAGATGCGGCCAGACCAGGCGGCGGGGGCGTCGAGGCTACGCGACTCGCCGGACTGCAGAGCAAAGCCTGTGGTGGGCAGCGAAGCAATGCCGGCGCTCGAAAGCAAACCGGGCCAAACGGTGTACTGGCAGTTGTTCGTCAGCGTGAACCTTGCGGCCGAAGCCCCTGAAACCAGAGCAGGATTAGTCACGAAACAGAGGAAACAGAGCCCGATTTATAAGCAGCACCTAATTAAAATTCACCTTCGATCAAGAAGACAACAAATGCGAGAACGACTAAAACTCCGGCCATCTTGCTGCCGGAACTCCCGTCACCACAACCTTAGCCTCACAGAGATAGGATGGGGGGGAAGGAGGAAAACTCAGGATTGGGGGAATTCTGCAGCAAGCGGGTGGCAGTGAATTTATAGAGAGGGCGGCCGACGCACAGTCAAAAGAGTCGATGGATGTTGCGGTATGAGACGACGACACGGAGACAAGCTTTTTGACGGTGCAGCGACTTGTCTGCTGCTCTACCAGTTACTGACGGTGGCTGATTGGACTCGGCCAACCGCGCAGCAGATCACGGCCCTCCAGCTCGAAGGTCGAGGAGCTTAACGTTTAGTTTAGCCGTTAGTAGCTCCACCTTCATCCTTGACTCCTTGTATCCAACAAGGCAGTGTGCATGGGCGGATCTAACATTGGCCCAGTGAGGACAGTTGTCCACACTGGGTCAGATAAAGTTCTACCCATGTGCTTCAAAAATCTATTTTCTCACTAATTTTATGTCCACCATTTAAAAAATTATAATTTTTCTAGGCATCATCTTGACCATCCGTTTAACTAATATTTCCATGTGTTTGATTTTTGATATTTAATTAGTCGATGCCATAAGTTATAAATTTAAACATGACATTAATATTTTTGGTATCATTTTTTTTTTACAAATAATTTTTTTTAATGTCATTATATTGATATATAATTAATTAAACTTATTAAATTGATTTAATTTTTTTACCCTAAACCTAAACTTCTTATTCATTTCCTTACCTCTCTACACTAAGCAAGGGATTCTCCTCTAAGGTAATTTTAAACAGAAAAAAAGTTATGTTTGACCAATGCGACACTATCGTTCGTGCTACCCGTTGAGGTAGTAATTATGTGACATAGAGGTCACATATTCGAATTTCAGAAATAACTTCCTATAAAGTAGGAAAAGATTGTATACAATAGACTCTTTCTCAGGACCTTGTATTGGCGAGAGTTTCTTACACGAGATCATCCTTATTAATTATATTATATTTGTTGCCTACCCTAAATCTAGATCCTAGCTCCGCCCCTGGCAGTGTGGATATGATTTTTTTTTTTCTATTATGAAAAAAGTGATGATGCAATGATTTATTGGGTTGCTAATACAGCAAGTGTTTAATAGAATTTTTTCTAGGCTAAATAACTTTTAATCTCTACGTGACAACGTATCATGTGCTAGACATTATATCGTCGAGATTAATTTTTAACCTCTATATTCTATCGAGTAATGATTTATTTCTCTAAATTTAAAAAATAACACTTAATCTATATTTTTTATCTGACATTAAATCGTCGAAAGTTTAATCTTAATTTGAACTTCTTAGAAAATGAAATTATTGAAGTTTTATGCTTCTTTTTCTTCTATTTCATCCATCCACCTAAACCATCTATATTCATCATTTTTCTATATACAAATAGCCAGGGGCGTAGCCAGGATTTTCGATTAGGAGGGCAATTTTCAAAAATTCATGAAATGAGAAAGGAATAACTTACAACTCTTGAAAGATCATTGCTTTTGAGAAAAATAGAGAAGATAAAATAGAGAGGAAAAAGTAAAAAAAACAGAGAACTTACTTTCTTCGTTAGCAACCTTAACTAGTTTCGGTGAGCTCGTCAATAACACAAAGAGAGCAAGCTAAGACAAAACATGACTATTTTACTGTGTCAATAAAATTCTAAAAAATACTAGAAGAGGAAGAAGATAGGTGGTTGATGACTGCTTGATTTTGTTGTTAGAAGAGGGCAACAACTGGTGTTGTATTTCTTGCTTGTTAGAGAAGAGAAAGGAGAAGGAAAAAACTCATGTGCTTTAGAAGAGGAGAGGAAAAAATTGTAGGTTTACTAATATTGGAGAAGATGAGAAGAAGCAAATGAGGAAGAAAAAAAATAAAAGAGAGGAATGGGCGAAGGGGTGGCATACGGTACGTTAGGATGTAACATGCATAGGGAGAAAAGGGAGAAGAGGGAGAAAAAAAATCAAAGGTTTCGTTAAAAATATCCTAATTCTTTTTAAATCGTCCGAACTCTTTTAAACGTTAAATTTGGTTCGGTTATAATTCAACTTCAAATTAATTCTAATTTGAACCAACATAATTCTTATCTCCATATCTACCCAATTTAGTTCAAACTCGATCAATTTTAATTTAGCTTCCTTATTTTGTGCCCTACGATTTAGTTCATCCGTTTATTTTTATATATTTTATTTTTAAAATTTAATACTTAATATTTCAAATCATGATATTTCCTCATATAAGTGGTACCAATGGATAATTTAGGTCATGAACTTTCTAAATATGTGATCAATTTCAATTTTTGACATTGAATGATGATGAATCAACTACTCAAAGTGACGATAAGGATTTATATATATATATATATATAAAATTTTTAATAAAATGTGAGAGGGGGCGATCGCACCCCCTCTCCTTAAGGTGGCTACGCCCCTGCAAATAGCCGTTGACATCCATTAAATATTAGTAGTTTTAAGTTTATCTGGTATATTAAGATATTTGAGCATTAATCTTATAGTTATAACAGCTTATAAATTTCTTAGATTTTGTAGTGTCTTTGATGTGTATATTGGTGTAATTTTATCACACCAACATTTCATTTTTACTTCATTGCATACCACATTTGATAAACTTTGTTTTATTTTCATTTGGTTTTGGTTTATCAATTTAAAATTCTAACTTTTTTTTGATTTGATGATAGTGATGGAATGAGTTTTTGGATGTTGTTGCTTTTTGTTATTTGCATTGGTGCATGTATAAATTTTGTGAGGTTTTATCTTTCAAAAACAAGTGAGCTTTTTTACCTATATGTAGATCATATTTGGTTAAAGTTAAACATTCAATGGTCATATGGGACTTTTTATTTTACTTTTTATTTTTATCCAAAAAGTCTGATGTTACTTTTCAGTAAAGAGTTTCAGTCAGAATAGTTTCAACGTTAAGAATTAGAGTTTAGATTAATAAAATAATGAATATTTTGGTCATTTACTTTTTTGTTTTTCTTTTGACTTCATATCAAAAGGGGTTAAGTGTTGTTTTTTAAATATAGAAGAACAAATTACTATATAATAGAAAACATAGGAAGGGATTAAAGTTATTTAGCCTTTTTTTTACCTTATATTTAGATTGTATAATCTGATTAATCTCAATAGACAGTTCAATTTCATATTTCACTCATCGGCTAAATTCAAGAAGTACGATGATTTATAATATAGTGTTCCAATTATACCAATAGTTCAATAATCATATACGTGACTTATGTAAAAAATTAAGAAATACATAATATATCTCTTACCATTACACAAAACTCTAGGAGCAAGTGTTTAGTATTAACACATACATAATTGATACGGTGCATAGTAGTAGGATTTGATCAGGGGGACGTAGCAATCAAAAATCAAGAGGACGTGACAGTCAGAAGTCAAGAGGACGTGACAGTCAGGAGTCAAGAGGACGTGACAGTCAGAAGTCAAGGGGGCGCGTCAGTCAGAAGACAAGGAGATGTGACAGTCAATATATGGAGTAAACCCACCCGGGGCCATCCGGTGTATGAAGCTAGAGAAGGGGTCTACCGGTCGGGAAACTAGGGCTATTGAAGGAAGCGCAGTCAGGACCAAACCTGACCTGTCTTTACCGATCAGGGGTTGTCAAGCTAGCCCGCGTGAGTAAACTTATCACCCTCGGTGGGGTCGGAATCATAAAGGTCGGCAGAAGGGGCCCGACCAGTCTGTTCACCAGCACCCAACAAACCAACCAGGGTTGTTTCAATCACACTTGGGCAGGATAGAAGGTACTACATGACAACAGATTAGGAAATCGTAACCACCTGTCAGAGAATATCTGCTGTGTGTTAGGGTATATTACAGCTGTTGAGATCATCTGCAAGTAGAACTTTCCTCCAATCTATAGGAGAAGGCTACATGTTCTCCACCACTCGACAAGTCCTGACACCCGACATCCTCTGACAGGGGTCAGTCTCCAGAAGGTACGTATTGGCATATAAAAAGGGGCGTTCTCTCCCTTTGCGCAGGTACGCAAACTCGCACACTTGTCTATTTTTATTCTTCCTTCGTACACTATTCTTTTGGAGGAAAAGTACCTGACTTGAGCGTCGAAGGGCCTGCTCTGGGGACTTTTTCCCTAGTTCTTGGTCTCTAACATTCCGTGTGCTTGTCTGAGTGTGTGCATGGGTCTGGTACCGCTGGAGCAAGCCCAATAGTTCTTTAGGGTCACGTGGGGGTCCGTTCTCTGAAGCCCGTGCGACTGCAGCATCCAAGTCTCTTCCCCATCAACACTAGCGACACTTCATCCGATCTTTGTCTGACTCAGACTCCAGACATGATCAATTTGGCACCGTCTGTGGGAACCTCTTTGCCTGTTCTGGAGCGTAAAGATGGAGGACACCGACAGAATCAACATAACCATGACAGAAGAAGAATACGAGTTGTACAAAGAAGCCAAAATGAGGGCAGCCTCCGAGAAGCAGACCACCACTTCTCAACCTTATAAGATGCCGACAATTTCTAAGGAGCCGACCCACGCTTGACGCTTCCTATAGAGGGTCCAAAAGAAAGCAGCCCAAAGAGTTTCCCTCGGCCTTCTATCGAGAGTCGGGCCTTGATTACCATCACAAGGGCCCGAACGGTTATAATAAGAAGGAGCAACCACAAGCTTCTGAGGCATAAAGCTCCCCACCCAGGGATTCTAAGAAGGGTAAAGCTATAGTTCTCAGGGAGGAGCTCAGAATGGATCCTGAGGAGCAAGTGCCCTTCTCTACAAGGGTGCTAGGTGAAAAGTTACCCAAGGGATGGATACAGGGCTCCTGCTATCGGTGAATATGATGGTAGTCAGGACCCAGAAGATCATCTCCGTAAGTTTAGAAACGTTGTCATGTTGCATCAATATAGTGATACTATCAAGTGTCGAGTGTTCCTTAATACTTTATCCGGCTCAGCATAAAAATGGTTTGATGGGTTGCCAAACGGATCCATCACTTGTTTCCATGATTTCAAGACAGTCTTCCTGCACCACTTCGCCAGTAGCAGGAAGTACCACAAGACGAATCATTATCTCTTCACGCTCAAGCAAGGGTCAGCTGAGCTCTTACGAAGTTATATCAAGTGTTTCAATCATGTGGCTCAGGACGTTCTATCAGCCACCTCCGAAATATTGATGAGTGTCTTCTCTCACGGACTAGTAGAAGGGGAGTTCTTCCGGGACCTTATTCGAGATCCCGTAAAAAACTTCGATGAAATGCTGGGAAAGGCTGTCAGCTACATTAACGTGGAAGAGACTCAGGCTGCTCGACTGAAAGCAGTCAAGGTGTCTACTTCCACCAACAAACCAGAAAAGAGGTCACCTCAACCGCCAACCCAGCCTCTTTCGCGTACTCGGGACGCCCGACTACCATTCAGTCCCAATCTGGATACCCGACCGGTTCCGTGAGTCGCTGTTGTTCAAGGCTTGGGTCATGGGACCGTGCTACTGCACTTACCATCACTCCCACACCCATGCCACTAGTGATTGCTTTCAGTTCGCCCGAGACTCTAGGCGTGCCGCTGACCTAGGCCTACCGTCGCCAGAAATCACGCCCAGGATTCAACAAAGGATACTGGCCAACTAATAGGTCACGATTGGGGCAGGCCAGCCTGGCAGACCTCATCCCGATGTTTCCAAGCAAGGGAATCAACAACCCGGTCGTGACCAAGAGCCTGGGGAAGCCAGGGAGGAAGAAAATCGAGGCAACGCGGTCATCCGGGAGGTCGGCATGATCTCTGGAGGGCCTACAGATGGGGATTCCGCTAGGGCGCAAAAATCTCATGAGCGTCGTCTGGAGGTACATGCTGTGGGATGCAGTCGGGAGCAAGCTGCTGGGCCCGTAATCAGTTTCGGGCCGTAAGATTTGGAGGGGTTAGAGCTTCCCCATGATGATGCTCTCATAATTAAGGTTGTCATAGCCAACAGTTATGTAGCCAGAGTTTTCGTAGATACTGGGAGCTCTGTCAATGTGCTGTTTAAAAGTGCATTTAAGAGCATGCAGATCGACGCCAGCGAGCTGTAACCGGTGGCCACTTCATTGTATGGCTTCACGGACAATGAGGTACGCCTCATTGGCCAGATTAAGCTGGTCATATCTTTGGGTAATGAACCTTTGGTGAGGACAAGGAGGAGCACTTTCATCGTCGTAGATTCACCATCTTTCCACAACGTCATCTTGGGAAGACCGACGTTACATGAGTTTCGGGCGGCAGTCTCCACTTTCCATCAAAAGATCAAGTTTTCAGTAGGAGACCAGGGCGGGGAAGTAAGAGGGGAGCAGTTGGTCTCTCGCAGATGTTATATAGACATGGTGAAGGTAGAGGCTCGCAAGGCCCGGAGAACCCAGGATGGTAGAATTCATGTCATCCAGAAGGAGCCGCTGCCTATCGCCGAGGAGCTCATCCCTTGTGAAGAGGTTCAACTGTATCCTGAATGCCCTGAAAGCCTCACTCATATATCCAGCAATTTGCCCACTGAGGTCAAGACGGACTTAGTCTAGTGCTTGACTCGCAATAAGGACGTTTTGAATTGGTCCCCTGACGAGCTACCCGGAGTCAAGCCAAAGGTAGCCTAACACTCGACCGGTTAAGAAGAAGAAGAGGAATTTCTCGGCCGAGCAGAATAAGATCATTAGAGATAAGGTGGATCAGCTCAGGAAAGCATGTCACGTTAGGGAGGTACAGTTCCCGTCCTGGCTCTCTAATGTGGTCTTGGTCTCTAAGCCCAATAATAAGTGGAGGGCCTGCATCAACTTCCGCGATCTCAACCGCGCTAGCCCCAAGGATTATTATCCGTTTCCCAGGATTGATCAAATGGTGGACTCAACTTTGGGGTGCGAAAGGATTTGCATGCTGGATGCATATCAAGGTTATCATCAGATCCCTCTAGCACGAGAAGATCAAGAGCAGGTCAGTTTCATCACAGCCGATGGCACTTTCTGTTATACTGTCATGCTCTTTAGACTAAGAAATGTAGGAGTGATCTATTAGAGAATGATGGATAAGATATTCAGAGAGCTGATAGGTCGTAACGTGGAGGTTTATGTGGACGACATACTCATCAAGTCTACTCTAGCCGTCAACCTGATTACTGACGTTGAAGAAACCTGCAGTACATTGCGGCAGTATAGATTGAAGTTGAATCCGTTGAAGTGTCTATTTGGGGCTCAAGGAGGAAAGTTTCTGGGATATCTCGTTACTGAACGATTGAGGTCAATCTTGAAAAAGTGCATGCGCTTCGAGACATGAAGGCCCCTCAAAACCTGAAGGAAGCCCAGAAACTAGTAGGCAGGATAACGACACTGTCCAGATTCACATCTCGATCAGCAGATCGAGCACTACCCTTCTTCAAAGTTCTTAGAAGAGCGGCCAAATTTCAGTGGGATGAATAATGCAATCAGGCCTTTGAAGAACTAAAGAAGCACATGGAGACTTTACCCTCTTTGTTTAAACCTACGGTGGGAGAGCCACTTTGGGTGTACTTGTCAACCACCCCTGAGGCCGTAGGGGCGGTGTTGGTCAAGGAGCAAGATGATGTACAACAGCCAATGTACTTCTTCAGTCATTTATTGAAAGGGGTCGAGTCTCGATACACAACCCTAGAGAAGTTAGCCTATGGATTGGTGCTCACGGCTTGTCGCCTAAGACCCTATTTCTTAGCACATCCCATTACTGTCCTAACCAATAGCACCATGGGTAAATCTCTCACTAACGTTGAGGTGGCAGGACGACTCATCAAATGGGCAACCGAGCTAGGGGAATACGACATACAGTACCAACCTCGAACAACGATCAAAGCTCAGGCATTGACCGACTTTTTGATAGAGGTTCGCCAGGAAGATTTTGAGGAAACTTGGAAGGTTTACGTAGACGGGTCGTCCACCCAACAAGGAAGCGGAGTGGGGATCCTTCTGATATTCCCTCACGAAGATATCTTACAATTGGTCATCCGATTAAATTTCAAAGGCACCAATAATGAAGCAGAATATGAGGCTCTATTAGCAAGGCTACAAGCATCTCGACATGTCGATGCTGCTCGGGTCATTATATATTCGGGTTCTCAGCTTGTAGCTCAGAAAGTAGCAGGCAACTTCGAGGTTAACTGTAATAAGTTGCAAGTATACTAGGAAGCATATGAGAAAATAAAGGAGGACTTTAAGGAAGTCACAGTAACTAAGATTCCTCGGGCAGATAACCAACGGGTTGATGAATTGGTCAAAATGGCTAGCTCCCTAACCACTTGGGTACTAGACAGGTTGGTAGCTCAGACCTTCTTAATAGCTCAGATAGATTTGTAGAACAACATTGAAGAAGAAATCGACTGGAGGGACCCGATGATTAGTTATCTACAGTGGGTGTCCTGCCGGATGATCCGGAGGAGGCCAGGTGTAACGACCCGCCTCATACTGACTAGGCTGCGAGGCCGATCGCTACAGTTATGCTGTGCTAAACTACTAATGCGGAATGAAAACTGGCTAGTTTAAAATTTTATTGATCTAAATGCTGTAAAGTTTTACTTAGTGTTCTGGGTGTACCTAGGAATTGTACACATGCTAGGGGAGGTGTTTACAACTGATAATAACTTCGGATCGATCCACAGACCGATCTACTGATACTGGCACGGTAGAAAACTCCGGATCGTTCAACCGACCGATCCATAACTGCACTATAATTCTGTACACTGCTGGATCGGTCTGCCGACCGATCCAGCCGGTCCCTGATTGGTCTGCTTGACCGATCAGTGAGCCATTTTTCGTGACCCAGCTCCTGATCGATCCCCGGATCGATCAGGGAACGAACAGAAGACTTCTGTTCGCAGAAACCAGGTCCCTGATCGGTCTACCGACCGATCAGAGACTCCCTGATCGGTCTGCTGACCGATCAGGGGTTTCTGATTTCGTATCAGGCCTCTGATATCAGCACTGATGCGTGCCAATGTCCTTACACAACACCATACAAGCTAAGGGAAACATTCTACTAGGTAATGGCTAACATACTAAACATGATTAAGGCATAGAATACTAATTCATGACATGTAAACATATGGAAAACAAAACTAACAAAGTTTTAAACTGTTTTCTTGCTAACTAACGGAAACATAAGATAATGCTTGCTATAAGTGCTAATGCATACTAAACACGTTCTAATGCATAATAAAATAAAACTAGATCCCTAGGATCTTTATTCCAGTTCCTTCCACACACATCTTGATCTGCATTGACCTCCAGCCTCCACTGCTAGTCCATTTTCCTTTTACCTGTATCTGCAGTATAAGGAAAATAGTATCTGTAAGCTAAAAAGCTTAGTAAGAAACCATCTACCTCACTAAAACATGCATACGATGCAAATATGATTTTAAATCATGCTGTTTGAAAGGATACACTAAGTATACTGAATAAACTAAACATGGCATGACATATAATCATACAATCATGGCATATCTAAAGCTGGACATGATATCAAGCACATGGTATCAATAAAGAACTAAGCTGCTACTAAAAACTGAGCTAAGCTACTACTGAGCTACTGCTAAGACTGTACTGAATTCACGAACTAATTTGTGAAAGGTTGAAAACCATATACATATAGTAAGTGAAAATACTAAACATGCTGCTGATGGGCCCTGACAACTGTACTTGCTGTGCGCGCATCCCTAACTAGACCCGGGATTGCAAGTTCCGAATCTAGTAGGGTTTACTAGGTTAGCTAAACCTAGGGACGACTATGGGAGCCCAACCCAATGGATATCTAATCCAGTACAGTGCCACTGAAAAGTAAAATACTGAAATAACTAATACTATTTTGCTGAATCTAGGTTATCTGAACCTAGAACTAGGTTGTCTGAACCTAGAGGCGACTGTGGGAGCCCACCCATTTGTTAGGACCAAAAGTAGCTAGAGGAGGGGGGGGGGGGTGAATAGCTCGTCGCGTTCGCTCGGTGCTCAGCGTTGCTTGTTCCTTCAAAGATGTGCAGCGGAAAATACAGAAACAAACACACAACGCTAACACGGTTGGTTTTACTTGGTATCCACCTCACAAGAGGTGACTAATCCAAGGATCCACACCAACACACACACCCTCCACTAAATAAAACTCTCCTTTATGGTAACTACCAAGGGCGGAGAAGCCCTACAAGACTCAATACAAGAAGAGAGGGAAAGGATACAAGAAATACAAGCTTACAAGCTTACAATGAGTACAAAACCCTAACCCTAGCTTCTCTTCTTGGCTTTGATCCGCCTCTTGACTTGGAGAGCTTCCAAGATCCTTCAAGAACTGGCGATCTGAGCTTTGCGCTGTGGAGGAGTTGGCGAGAGCTCGAGTGAATCGGTGAAGGATACCGCACCCATCGAACGCCGCAGCTATAAACGATGCCAACGGTCGGATCCCGATCGATTCAATGTTCCCAATCGATCGGGAGGCTTTGGATCGATCCACGGATCGATCCGAGCGTCTGGCGAAAGCGCTGGATCGATCCACGGATCGATCCAGGCGCTTATCCTGGGACCCCCCAATCGATCCATCGATCGATTGGGACCTCTGATCGATCCACGGATCGATCCAAGCTCGTCTATTGGGACAGTCGGATCGATCCACCGATCGATCAGAGCTGGATCGATCCATCGATCGATCCGACTTGATTTTTGTCCAAAACCAAGTCCCAAACCTCCCAAACCAACATCCGGTCAACCTTGACCTGTTGGTATGTCATGCCTAGCATCTAGTCACTCCCTTGACCGCTAGGACTCCCTTACCAAGTATCCGGTCAATCCCTTTGACCCACTTGGACTTTTCTCTCGTCCAAGTATCCGGTCAATCCTTTGACCTACTTGGACTTTTCTTTCATGCCAAGTATCCAACAATCCTTTGACCTACTTGGACTTCCCAGACCGGATGTCCGATCATCCTGATCCATCTGGATTTTCCCTGCCCGGCTTCACTCACGGGGCTTTCACCTAGCTTCACTCACTAGGGTTTTCCATCCGCCTAGCTTCACCACTAGGACTTTCACCGGCTTCACTCACCGATTTCCATCCGCCTAGCTTCACTCACTAGGACTTTCACCGGCTTCACTCACCAGATTTCCATCCGCCTAGCTTCACTCACTAGGACTTCCTTCGCCGGCTTCACTCACCGGGACTTTTCTCCACCTGCTTCACTCACGGGACTTTCATTTTGCCTAACATCCCGGTTAGGACTTCACCAAGTATCCAATCAACCTTGACCTACTTGACTCTTCTTCAATCAATATCTTATTGTCAAACATCTAAACCCAAACCAAGACTCGGCTTGGCCATGTTAACCTTGACCTGAGGGATATTGCACCAACAATCTCCCCCTTTTTGATGTTTGACAATACCACAATAACACTTACAACCCCATATGTAAGTTAGGCTAATCCCATAGCCTCCTTCTTCATGCCACTAGGTAATGAAAGCATAAATTAAGCTCTTCATTCTCCCCCTAAGAGGGCAAACTCCCTCTAGGTAATGAAAGCCTAACTTACTCCCTTTCATGAGTCCTTTCATTCTCCCCCTATGACCTTCCCATAGGTAATGAAGGACTAAGCTTAACCATACATTCTCCCCCTATTGGCACACATCAACCCATCGTTGGACACACATCAACCTATGCTCCAATTCTGGGCACACTTCAACAAATCCATTTGTTGAAGACTCTCCCCCTGAAGAGTTGCTCATCGTTGTTCACAACATCACTCGTTGTGATCAACACGATAATGAAGGTCCCATACCCTTCATTTATCCTTAACTTCTCCCTCAATGTAGACAACTACCCAACCTTGAGCATTATCTACCACTTGAGTGTCCACTTGAAATAATGAGGATATCCACTCCCCATTTCTCCCCATTTCAAGTTTAAATGCTCAACCTTGAGCAAGTTCACAACAGAAGGTTAACCACCTTCCAAGGTTCATGAAAAATAATTTTCATGTCTTTAAAGAGTCCCTCCCCCTAAAGACATGGTGGTAACTTCTGTCATTGCACCAACAATGACTTGGAATCCCTAAAATATTAGGAAACCCAAATTTAGAAGTTTTGAGGTTCAAATATTCAAAATTTGAAACAACCTCAACCTAAACTTCTACTTAGTCTTCGTTAACCAATCCATCCTTGTTTTCAACATGAAAACACCCTTTGTATGTATACAAATGTATTTAAGGGGTTTGGAATGGTTACCTAGACTAAAATAGGTTCAAAGATGCTGAAATCAAGCCTTCCCAGCCAAAATCAGCAACTTGGATCGATTGGAGTTGGGTTCCAATCGATTGGACCTTTCTGAATCGATCCACTGATCGATTCAGACTCCCTGGATCGATCGGCTGATCGATCCAGCGAGCTTCTGCTCGTGGGAATTGCCGTTTGAATCGATCCATGGATCGATTCAGGAACTCCAATCGATCCATGGATCGATCGGAGCTCTGATAGTTGCTGAAATTCCATTTCAGTCAACTTCAGAAACCCCTAGAAAATTCTACAAAAATCCAAAAATTATGAAATTTCGTGTAGACATTATTTAGGGCGTTTACTATCACGGAAAAATAGTTTTCTATGAAAATACTTCATATTTTCAAAGATTGACACAAACTTGAAAACTTACAAAAACTTTAGTGTTTTTCTTCAAGTTTGTGTCTAACTATTCAATGGTGATTACTATCAAAAGATAGCCTTCACCAAGGTTTTCCAAAAACATTTTAAAAACATTTTCAAAACCAATATCCCATCATGTTCCTTGGGCATAATGCACATGACTTGTACATTAGCTTTCCCAATGATGGGAAGACACATAACTATGTGTTTCGATGAATTTAAAACTCAAAGGAATGCACTAAATCAACATCTTGAGCTTTGTTCATCATCCTAACATCTCACTTGTATATAATATGCACTAAAACACATACAAGTCACCTTAGGGGTCTTTGTGAGATGTAGATTTTGGTTTTTGCCCTAATCTAGGGATCATGCATATTTATCTAGGCATTTTAGAAATATTAGACATCCACCTAGGATGTCACTTGTCAATAAGTGTCGTTAAATGTCATTTGTCCTTAATTACAAGGAATTAAACTTAATGCATGATTATGTTATGACATACATCAAAAGAAAATAATTTTCAAAAGAAAATATCCTATTGCTACATGATGTATGAATGTCATGACATGGTATTTTTGGATTTTTCTTAATAAAACATGAATGTAAAAATAGACATGATGTCATGACATATGATGGGCAAACAATCATGGCAAGATTTAGCATAAATAAAATATACCTAGATTAACTATCTAAGTATCCTTAAAGTCTTAGCTAAACTTACACCTTAAACCTAGATTGCCCTAAAGTGCTACAAGAGAATGCCAAAACCTAAATTGGCATTTCTAATTTCCTTGATTTAATGTATGCCAATTGAAAATAAACATGTCCTCAAATGTTGGCATATTCCATGTTTCCTCAAGAGTAGCACTTTTAAATTTAAGGCCCGGATTGCCTTAAATTGCCTAAGAACATACCAAAATCCCAACTTGATAGTTCTTATGAATTTCCCAATATGTGCCATTTAAGATTAAAATCAATTCTTCCACCATTAGGCACATTTTACTCTTTCAAGGAGTAATCAAAAGGTCCATTTCATTTTCAAAGGTTAACTAAAACCTTGAAAATGCTCCTTGAGTGTCAATTTCCTCAAAGTTGGGTTAACTACCCTTCTAATCGGAGTTGACACTCTCTAACCCATCTATGGGGTAGAGAAGATGCTCCTAGGAACCCAACACCTATTGGTGCTCCTTGGATGCTCTAGGTACTCACTAGGGATAACTTCCTAGATACCTTCCTAGTGACCTTGTTGGGCTTCTTAGAAGCCTTGGTCACATTTTCTAGGTCAACTCTAGGGATAACCTCCCTTGTGACCTTGTTTGTGACTTTCTTAGACTTCTTAGAAGTCTTAGTCACATTTATTGAAAAAATACTCTTAGGGATGACTTCCCTAGTATTTTTGGCTTGACCACTAGACCTAGGGTTTGTTCCATAACTATATGGAACTCTATGGTAAGAGGGCACATCCTTCTTAGCCTTTGGTTTGTATCCCAAACCTCTATGGCCATTAGATGACCTTTGTGCTCCTAGACCTAGGTTATGCTCATTTTGCTCTAATAGGATATTTTCCATCCTTTTTAGGGTCTTTTCCATTTTATCAAGTCTTGACCTCAAGACTTGATTTTCTCTCACTAAGTCCTTAGTATTTGACCCATGAGCATTTTTGTTTCTAGGCTTGTATCTAAAATCCTTAGAGTTTTCGCCTAGATTTTTACCTACAATCCTAGCCTTAGGTGTAGTAGTTTTAGCATGAAAAGCTATATGTTTTTCTTTAACACTATCATGCTTTCTATTTTCATGATAAATAGCATTAAAATGATATAAATTTGAACTATCATGCTTTTTACTATAATGTAAAGGAGTAGGCTCAATAAATGTTACATTCTTCTTTACCTTAGAGGCTCCCCCTTGACTAGAGCTTCCTCCATGAGCCTTGACCATCTTCTTCCCCTTGGGGCATTGACTTCGGTAATGCCCTTTTTGTTGACACAAGAAGCACACAATGTGCTCCTTGCTCTTCTTTGTCCCGGGGGTGGTCTCCTTGGGCTTCTCCTTGCCCTTTTGTGCCACTTGGCCCTTCTTCTTGGCCAAGTTGGGACACTTGCTCTTATAGTGCCCATGTTCCCTACACTCAAAACATATTATATGATTTTTATTATTAATTGAAATATTTATACCTTCTTGTATAGGGATGGCACTTGCTCCTCCATTTGATATTTCTTGAATTTCAGAGGTGGCACCATCTTCTTCTTCTTCACTTGACCCGGATGTAGAAGCTTCTCCTTCTTCTTGATCCGGCGTCACCAAGGATTGCTCCCCCTCAATCCTAGAGGTGGAGGCTTCATCATCTTGAATATGAAACAAGGAGTATGCTCCCTCCTTGTTCCCTTCGTTGCATTCCCTTGAGGATGAAGCATCTTCTTGGATTTCTTCTTCGGAGGTTGAGCATCTATCAACCTTGGAATCCTCCATTTGGTCTTGCTCCAAAGAGTCACCCTCTTTGGATTCTTCATGATCTTGTACAGTGGAGGGGATCTCTTCATGAAGCTTGGCCAATTTGCTCCAAAGCTCCTTGGCATCTTCGAATTCTCCAACTCGAGCCAAGATGTGGCTAGGCAATAAGTTGACCAGAAGCTTGGTCACTTTGTCATTTGCCTCGCCCCTTTGAATTTGCTCTGAGCTCCATCTGCTTTTCTTTAGAAGCTTGCCCTTGGAGTTCGTTGGAGCTTTGAAGCCTTCCATTAGAGCAAACCATTGCTCTATCTCCATCATAAGAAAGTTTTCGATTCTTGATCTCCAAGAATCGAAGCTTGCCGATGTGTATGGTGGAGCCACCCTTGTGTCAAATCCAAGTCCATCTTGGAATTGCATCTTGAAGTTGAGCTTGATAGAATCTTGAACTTGAAGAATTTGCTCCAACTTCTTCACCCTCTAGCTTTTCTTGATATGTTTGCCCCTTCCGGCGGTGATTCCGGTGAAGAGCAACCTGGCTCTGATACCACTTGTTAGGACCAAAAGTAGCTAGAGGGGGGGTGAATAGCTCGTCGCGTTCGCTCGGTGCTCGGCGTTGCTTGTTCCTTCAAAGATGTGCAGCGGAAAATACAGAAACAAACACACAACGCTAACACGGTTGGTTTTACTTGGTATCCACCTCACAAGAGGTGACTAATCCAAGGATCCACACCAACACACACACCCTCCACTAAATAAAACTCTCCTTTATGGTAACTACCAAGGGCGGAGAAGCCCTACAAGACTCAATACAAGAAGAGAGGGAAAGGATACAAGAAATACAAGCTTACAAGCTTACAATGAGTACAAAACCCTAACCCTAGCTTCTCTTCTTGGCTTTGATCCGCCTCTTGACTTGGAGAGCTTCCAAGATCCTTCAAGAACTGGCGATCTGAGCTTTGTGAGCGCTGTGGAGGAGTTGGCGAGAGCTCTGGAGTGAATCAGTGAAGGGATACCGCAGCCATCGAACGCCTGCAGCTATAAACGATTCCAACGGTCGGATCCCGATCGATTCGAATGTTCCCAATCGATCGAGGAGGCTTTGGATCGATCTATGGATCGATCCAGAGTGCCTCTGTGCTCCGGATCGATCCACGGATCGATCCGGCGCTTATCGATCGGAAGCCCCCAATCGATCCAGCGATCGATTGGGACCTCTGATCGATCCACGGATCGATCCGTAAGCTCGTCGCCGGACAGTGCGGATCGATCCATCGATCGATCCGAGCTGGATCGATCCATCGATCGATCCAAAGCCTTGATTTTGTCCAAAACCAAGTCCCAAACCTCCCAAACCAACATCCGGTCAACCTTGACCTGTTGGTATGTCATGCCTAGCATCTAGTCACCCTTGACCGCTAGGACTCCCTTACCAAGTGTCCGGTCAATCCCTTTGACCCACTTGACTTTTCTGCCAAGTATCCGGTCAATCCTTTGACCTACTTGGACTTTTCTTTCATGCCAAGTATCCGGTCAATCCTTTGACCTACTTGGACTTCCACACCGGATGTCCGATCATCCTGATCCATCTAGATTTTCCTTGCCTGGCTTCACTCACGGGGCTTTCACCTAGCTTCACTCACTAGGGTTTTCCATCCGCCTAGCTTCACCACTAGGACTTTCACCGGCTTCACTCACCGGGATTTCCATCCGCCTAGCTTCACCACTAGGACTTTCACCGGCTTCACTCACCAGGATTTCCATCTGCCTAGCTTCACCACTAGGACTTCCTATTCACCTGCTTCACTCACCAGGACTTTTCTTCTGCCTGGCTTCACTCACCAGGACTTTCATTTTGCCTAACATCCCAGTTAGGACTTCCCAGTCAAGTATCCAGTCAACCTTGACCTACTTGACTCTTCTTCAATCAATATCTTATTGTCAAACATCTAAACCCAAACCAAGACTCAGCTTGGTTACCCAGGTCAACCTTGACCTGAGGGATATTGCACCAACACCATTTGGACATCTAGTCTCATAAAAGCTGAAATAAAACTGATCATGCTAATTAACATGTTCTATGACATTTACTACATGCCCACTGTATCATAAGGCTGTACTAGGCATTTTGTCGAGCACTTGGCGCTCTCTAACTCTCCTCTCGATCAGGGAGACCACCTCTAGGCACCCAGCAGCGTCTAAACCCCTATCTACAGAGGATACACGCGCTCGGCCCATCTAGAGATGCTCACTAATCCCTAAATCTGTGATAAGAGTTAAAATACACCATATATGCTGACAAAATTCAATAAAACTATTCTAGTGCATAAAAGAAACACGCGAGAGCTACTTATACTGCAGGTGAGGGGTTTCTTACCTCCGGTTCATAATTTCTTACGATTCTATTCGCTAGAATTCCGGTGGAGATAAACTTCTCGATGATCCACTCACGTCTTCGCGTTCCTCTCGCGGAGAAGAACCTCTTTCGTGTTGGAGTCGTCGCCGGAAGATGATCTGAGAGTCCTTGGGCTTGGGCGCCGAGAGAGGAGGAGGAAGAGGTGTGGGCGGCGGTGAGGTTTCGGTGGTGAGGGTTGAGGAGTTGCCGAACCCAAAAATAAACCAAAACCTACTTATGTTTTTAATTTATATTAAGTGGGTAACTAGGCCCAACTCCATATAAATATAAATATTCTCCTTCTCTTTCAGCACGGCCTTGCTGGGTTCAACCGGTTACTAACATTATCCTTAAACTATAGGTCTCGGGTTCGATTCCCGCCTAAGCTATTTTGCGGTTCTATTTATTTTTGCTGCTTCCGCTACTCGAAAAATTCCGGAAAAATATCTAAAAATTCCAGAAAAATCGTAGAATATTTATAATGCAGTTTCGAGAATTTTCAGGCGTTACAATCCCCCATACCTTATAAAAAGTTCGTCCTCGAACTTATAACAATTCTGGATACTTCTGTCTCATGCTGGCTTCTGTCTCCCAAGTTGCCTCTTCTGCTGTGTGACTGTGCCAAATGACTTTGACTAATGATACTTCCTTGTTCCGCAATTTCTTAACTGCTCGGTCTATTATTTGAATAGGCCGACTATCATAGCTGAGGTCTTCGCGGATCTGTACCGACTGGGGCTCAATCACCTGGGTGGCATCTGGGGTATGCTTCTTCAGCATAGAGACATGAAATACATTGTGGACAGCTGACATTTCCTGGGGTGACATCTGGGGTATGCTTCTTCAGTATAGAGACATGAAATACATTGTGGACAGCTGACATTTCCTGGGGTATCACTAGCTCGTATGCTACCTTGCCCACTCTTCTAGTGATAAGGTATGGTCCCACGTATCTGGGACTTAGCTTGCCCCTCTTCCCAAAACGCATTACTCCCTTCATGGGAGCCACTCTGAGGAACACTGAATCCCCAACTGAAAACTCTAAGGGTCTGTGCCGCGTATCAGCATAGCTCTTCTGGCGGCTCTGAGCTGTCTCTATCCTCTGGCGGATCTGCTGTATAGCTGCTGTGGTATCTGCTACTAGATCTGTCTGAAGTTCTAGTTCTTTCTGTTCACCACTCTCATACCAGCAGACTGGAGATCTATACCTCCGCCCATAGAGAGCCTCATAAGGTGTCATGCCGATAGTGGCCTGATAGCTGTTGTTGTATGCAAATTCTGCTAAGCTCAGATATTTGCACCAACTTCCTTTGAAGTCTAGGGCACACGCTCAGAGCATATCTTCGAGTACCTGATTTACTCGCTCTGTCTGACCATCTGTCTGCGGATGGAATGCTGTGCTAAACTTTAACTTCGTGCCCAATGCTGACTGTACACACTCCCAGAAGTGTGATGTAAACCTGCTGTCTCTGTCTGAAATAATGGTACATGGGACTCCATGAAGTCTGACGATCTCCTGGAGATACAACTGAGCTAGCTTCTCCATGGAGTAGGATATCTTGATAGCTAAAAAGTGGGCTGATTTAGTCAACCTGTCGACTATTACCCAGATGACATCAAAATCATTCGTGGTTCTGGGTAGTCCCACTATGAAATCCATAGAGATATCCTCCCACTTCCATTCTAGAATCTGTATAGGCTGCAGGACTCCTCCTGGTCGCTGATGTTCTGCCTTAACCCTCTGACAGGTGAGACAGATGCTAACATATCTGGCGATGTCTCGCTTCATCCCGGGCCACCAAAAATGTTTCTTCAGGTCTTGATACATTTTGGTGGAACCTGGATGCATCGCATAGGAAGTCTTGTGAGCCTCATCTAAAATCTGTCTCCGTAGCTCCTCCTGATCTGGAACACAGAGTCTGTCACCAAAATACAACACCCCGCTATCGGACACTCTGAATTCTCTACTTTCTGATTCTGCTAGCCCTTGCTTGATTTTCTGAATTTCAGGGTCCTGCTCCTGAGCTGACTGAATATCACCAAGGAAGGTAGACTCTAAGGTCATAGTAGAGAGCTGTCCAACGATGAGTTCGAGACCGAAATCTACGATCTCCTTCTGTAGGGGCGGTGACATGGCTGTAAGAGATAATAAGGTAGCACTGGATTTTCTGCTAAGGGCGTCTGCTACCTTATTGGCTTTCCTTGGATGGTAGAGGATGTTTATATCGTAGTCTTTGACCAGCTCAAGCCATCTGCGCTGTCGCATGTTCAGATCCTTCTGAGTGAAGAAGTACTTCAGACTCTGATGATCTGTATACACTCTGCACTGAGCTCCATATAAGTAATGTCTCCAAATTTTGAGAGCGAACACTACGGCTGCAAGCTCAAGGTCATGAGTAGGGTAATCCTTCTCATAATCCTTGAGTTGTCTGGAGGCATAGGCGATCACCTTGCCGTCTTGCATTAGCACTGCTCCTAGTCCCAACTTCGAGGCATCACTATATATGTCAAAGCTATCTGTGTTCTCTGGTAGAGTCAGAATAGGTGCACTGGTCAATCTCCTTTTTAGCTCGCTGAAGCTGTTCTCACAGTCCTCTGTCCACTGAAATTTCCTGTTCTTTCTGGTAAGAGCTGTCAGTGGGGAGGCTATCCTGGAGAAGTCCTCTACAAACTTTCTGTAATATCCTGCTAATCCCAGAAAGCTCCTGATTTCGCTGGCATTCTTAAGTCTCTTCCAGTTACTTACTACTTCTATCTTGCTGGGATCTACCATAATACCATCCTTGGAGATGATATGACCCAGGAAGGACACCTGATCTAGCCAAAATTCACATTTCGTGAACTTGGCGTATAGCTGGTTTTGCTGAAGGGTCTGCAATACTAGTTTCAGGTGCTCTGAGTGTTCTTCCTGAGTTCCTGAGTAGATAAGGATGTCATCGATAAACACAATAACAAACTTATCTAAATACTCCCTAAATACTCTGTTCATGAGATCCATGAATGTAGCTGGAGCATTGGTCACGCCACAGGGCATGACTACGAACTGTTGGTGCGGGAAGCATCTAACGATCGAACCTGAGTTTTGATAATGGCAAAGGATTCAAAGTTAAGGTGTGTTGTGATCTAACATGTTGAATGAGTATTTCAGGAAAAGTCCTAACTGCGGTTAGGCAGGTGAAAAACTCTAGGGGGTGGCAACCCTAGGTCCTAGGGGGTGGTAACCCTAGGTGGAGAAAAGTCCTAGCTGCGGTTAGGCAAAGGGGAAACCCCTAGGGGGTGGTAACCCTAGGTCATAGGGGGTGGTAACCCTATGCGGAAAGTCTTGGTAGGTCGATGGCTTCAGGCAAAAGTCCTAGGGGGTGGTAACCCTAGGTGGAAAGTCCTGGTGTCGCGAACCAGGTGAAAGACTGGACTAGCCGGGAAGCGGATGTCCAGCAGAAAGTCCGGAAGTATCGAGTGCTGAGCAAAAGTCCAGTCGATCTGGAGGATCGCACTGGCAGCAGGTAAATCTCCTGAGTGGAGTAGGTGAGGACGCGTGACCTAGGGGTTCCGGTCGGAAATCCGAAGTCAGAGCCGGACAGTCCGGAGACTGTCATAATTTCATATTCACTATTATTTTGTGTTAACTTTGTGTTGCAGGTATTTTTGGATTAACATACTTGCAGGTACCAAAAACACAAAGAAGAACTCGGATGAACAGTGTCCGAGGCGCCTCCATGAGGCTTGGAGGCGCCTCGGGTTCAAAATCCTGAACTGGCGCGAGGAGGAGGCTTAAGGCGCCTTGGAGGGGTTTAAGGCGCCTTAGACAGCTTGGAGGCGCTTTGAATGGGTTTAAGGCGCCTTCAGGTCGCGGCAGTCAAAGGATTATCCCAGCGAGCAAAACGGGATAAAATTCAGGCTTAAGGCGCCTTGAACACTGTTTATAAAGGGGGTTCGACCAGCAGCTCAGACCAACGAGTTCCAAGTCTTCTTTACTCAACGTGCTGCTCCGAAAGACTCCCGGAAGTGCTGCTACAAGTCTACGACGACCCTGAGCTCCAAGATTCCTCTTTTTCGTCGTCGGTATAGATTTCTTTTATCGCATCTCTTGTAATACTTAGTCTGTAATAATCAAGCTTATAGTTGTTGCCCACCGGAAGCGATCAAGGATCGCGGGCCTTCGAGTAGGAGTCTCCTTAGGCTCCGAACGAAGTAAATTCCTCTGTGTTTGTGTGTTTGCCTTTTTATTCCGCTGCGTTTTAATTACTCGAGTGTTTTACAAATCGAACGATTTAGCCACGAATGCTATTCACCCCCCCTCTAGCACGTCTCGATCCAACAATTGGTATCAGAGCGGGGTCGTCTTGAATCAGTGCAACCACTATTCAAGACAATTTTCTTTTCGTGGTTTTGTTCGTAGTCAATTAGAATTTAGCCTCATAGCTATATTCTAATTTCTTTTTACGAATCGATTTTTTTTTCCCGAAGTTGGTGCAACACCACTCGAGCTCGTAATTATTACTAGTTTCTTCCCACACTACTAATCCAAGACTCAGTCTTGGAATAGATCTTGTTGTTTTTGTTCTTTTAGATCTAAATGGTCCAACAAGAAGGATATAGCACCGTTCGCCCCCCACTATTTTCCGGAGAAGACTTCGGATATTGGAAGGGGCGAATGGAAATATATCTAAAGATCCAGTTCGACACCTGGATGATCGTCAGAACAGGACTACAACTACCAACTGGTACCGATGGTAAGCCTACATCCTGTGAAAACTGGCAGCCCGCATTTATCAAGAAGGTGGAAGCCGACGCCAAAGCCACCTGCACCATCCAATGCGGTCTGACCAAAGAAGAGCTCAACATAGTCGGTCCATTCTCCTCCGCAAAGGAACTATGGGAGAAACTGATCGAACTACACGAGGGCACCTCGGAAACCAAGGTAAGTAAGCGTGATTTGTTATTAAATAAACTATACAATTTGAAAATGCAGGAAGGCGAGACGGCAAGCTCTTTGCACGCCCGAATTCAAGATATCCTGAATTCTCTACATGGAATCGGGCAGAAGGTAGAAAACAGAGATATAATAAGGTATGCCCTTAACTCATTCCCTAGAAGTACACTATGGGCATCAATGGTAGATGCCTATAAAGTCTCTAAGGATTTGTCTTCCTTAAAATTAGATGAATTGTTTAGTGAATTCAAACTCCATGAACAGACTAATGCACGGCCATCCGAGAAAGGGATTGCTTTGGTTGCAGGAACGAGTCGAACACGGGAATCAAGAGGACGGCGAAAAGTTGAATCGGAATCAGAAGACGAATCCGATTCAGAAGATGAACTGGCCGGCGAATTTGTGAATCTTGTAAAGAAACTCTACAAGAAGAAGAAGGGATTCAACAAGAAAGATCTGAAGAAGGCAGTTCAATCCAAGGAGGCCCAATCAAAGACAAAATTTGAAGTCACATGTTACGGGTGCAATCAAAAGGGCCATATCAAGGCCAACTGCCCCAATCAAAAGGAAGCCAAGAAGCAAAGAAGAAAGAAGGCTCTAAAGGCAACCTGGGACGAATCTTCTTCGGAGGACGAAGACGACGAACTCAACCAAACAAGTTTACTCGTATTGATGGCCCGGGACCAGATCAGCGAATCCGAGAGCGAGTCAGAAGCCGACTCTGAGCAAAGCCACGGATCCGCATCCGTTTCCGAAGGACCAGACTCCGCTGTAAGTATTCCTAGACTCAATAATTTAGTCAATTATTTACTTCGCAAATTAGCTAAGTCAAATTTGAAAATTAAGTCACTTTTAAGAGAAATAACCACTCTTAAAGGAGTAACTAACTCAAAATCTTTAACTGAAGATTCAACTCAAGTACAACGACTTGAGAAAGAAAATTCAAATCTGAAAAATCAGTTAAACAAGTTAGAAATTACTCTAGAAAAGTTCTCTCCGGGTTCCAAGAATTTGGATCTAATTCTTGGGACACAAAGAGCTGTCTACAATAGAACTGGGCTAGGATACAAAAGTAAAAAGAAATATAAATCCTATTTATCTTTAATAAACAAACCAAGTAGTAAATCAGTCCAAGCATGGGTCCCCAAGTCTAAATTGATCAATCAAGTTGGATCTGGTCAATACTGGGTCCCGAAGGATCAAATACACTACCTCGATAGACCACATCGAGGCCATGATCCAGGGGGAGCAAAAAGAAAAACGATATTAATCAAACCAAATTAAAATTCAAATTACAAATTCTAAATTCGAAATTAAAATAAAATTCAAAAATGAAATTATAAATTCTAAATTCGAAATTAAATTAAAATTCAAAATTCAAAATTCACATTATAAATTCTAAATTCGAAATTAAATTAAAATTCAAAATTCAAAATTCACATTACAAATTCTAAATTCGAAATTAAATTAAACTTTAAAATTCAAAATTTAAAATTAAATTAAAATTCAAAAATTCAAAAGTCAATAGAAGAAGGATCCAGAATAGCTGGCACCCCCAACTAAATTACCCGACTCGGTAACCGAACTTAATCTACCCGGAATGGGTAAACAAGAGTAGACTACCCGGCAGGGTAATTAAGGTTACATAAATGGGCGAGGTTTAACTTGACCCACGGTACTGGTGAAGTTTTTGGATGATAGTACGTTAGGGAAGCTTGGGCATCGCATGTCTAGGAAGATATGGCTTCGACCTGGTGCATTTGGCCAAGTGGAACTGACCGAAGCTACCCTTAAATGGATCCTAACTAGTTAGACCAAGGTTTTGTACTAAGTTCAGTGGGTAGGACTATTTGGAAACTTCGAAGGCATGGTTACTTTAATGAGTTCCTTGTGACTCACCACAACCCAGAAGTTTATCCAAAGAATGCTTACTTGTTGAACCCAAAGCTAAACCTGAATCTAACACAAAGTTAAACCTTACCCTAAAATTCAACCATAATTCATCTCACAACAATTATAGGGTTCCCTGATTGAAAATTTAGATTGGGTGAGATGACTAAGAAATTAAAAGTAAAATTGAATTGAATTTAAATTAATCAAGTTAATTATCTCAAATTATCATCAAAGTAATTAACTCAAAATTTATTTCAAAATTATTTAAAAAATCTTTTCAAAATTATTTAAAAATCAATTTCAAAATTATTTAAAACTTAAAATGCAAAGTAATTTTTTTTCTTGAATACAATGGATTAGAAAACATAGTATCTGCTTCAATCACGCTATCTTTAATCTATTAAAAAGAAACCAATTCAACTACTTCATGTGTAGGAGTTGGATCAACGGATGTTGGATAGTGGATGCTCCAGACATATGACTGGAGATAAATTGAAGTTTTCAAAGCTCAAATTAAAAAATTTAGGATCAGTTGCATTCGGAAACAATGGTCAACTTAAAGTAATCGGAAAAGGTAATATCGAACTCAGCTCCGAGTTTATTATTAGAAAAGTTCTGTTAGTTGATAATTTCAATTTCAACTTACTAAGTATAAGCCAATTATGTGATAGCGGATACTTAGTCACTTTTGACAAAACTAGGTGTTTAGTCCAAAATATTGAAAATCCTGAAATTACACTTAAGGGACTTAGGAAAAATAATATGTACTCAATTAATCTACCCACATCCTCAATAAAGTGTTTAATAACACAAGAAGAGGAGACTGACTTGTGGCACAGAAGACTGGGTCACACTCACACTAGACTCATTTCAAGAATGAGTCATAACGGTCTAGTTAGAGGTCTGCCCAAACTAAAATTCATTGAAACCTCAATCTGTAATGCTTGTCAACAAGGAAAACAAACTAAGTCAACACACAAACCAACAAATCTAGAAAGAACCAACTCATTACTTGAGCTCCTTCACCTTGACCTATTTGATTCACATGGAGCCAAGTCATTAAGCAAGAACCAGTATTGCTTAGTAATAATTGATGACTATTCCAGGTTTACATGGGTAAGATTCCTAAAAACAAAAGATGAAACCTATGAAACATTTAGTAATTTTTGCAAATTAATAGAAAATGAAAAAGATACTAAAATTAAAAGAATAAGGAGTGATCACGAGGGAGAATTTGAAAATCATAGATTTACTCAATTTTGTAAAATAAATGGATATCTACATGAATTTTCATGTCCTAGAACCCCTCAGCAAAATGGCCTGGTGGAACGTAAAAATAGAACACTACAAGAAGCCGCCAGAACTATGTTAAATGAATATAATTTAAATCACCAATTTTGGGCTGAAGCCATAAATACTGCAAATCATATTCAAAGCAGAATTTTAATCAATAAATATCACAAGAAAACTCCTTATGAACTATATTATCATAAAATTCCTAACTTAAACTATTTAAAAGTATTTGGTTGTAATGTTCACATTTTAAATACTAAAGATTACTTAGGAAAATTTACACCCAAGTCTAACCAAGGAATATTCTTAGGATACTCCTCTACCAGTAGAGCCTTTAGAGTATATAATCAAAATACCTTGAAAGTTGAAGAAACAACTAATGTAATATTTGATGAAGAAAATAATTTAACTAATGAAAATATTGACACTAATCCAAGAGTAGTAGACGATGATGAAATCCAACCTAATCTTAATGAGTCTGAAGAACAAGGTTCTGACTCACAGATAAGACCAACTAGAATAAGCACTTCTCACCCACCTGACCAAATTTTGGGTGACCCAAACCTTGGAGTCAGAACAAGATCATCCTATAGAAACCTTAGTCAGATCGCTCTAATTTCTAAAATTGAACCTAAAACTATAAAAGAAGCCCTGCCTGATCCAGACTGGATTATTGCAATGCAGGAAGAATTAGCCCAATTTGAGAGAAACCAAGTCTGGGACCTTGTACCTAAACCCATAGATAAATCAATAATAGACACCAAATGGGTTTTTAGAAATAAGTTGGATGATCAGGGTGATATCATAAGAAACAAAGTCAGACTAGTAGCCAAAGGGTTTAGTCAAGTTGAAGGATTAGACTACGATGAAACCTACGCACCAGTAGCTAGACTCGAATCCATTCGAATGCTATTAGCCTATGCAGCAAATAAAGGGTTTAAATTATTCCAAATGGATGTTAAGTCAGCCTTTTTAAATGGTTTCATCAAAGAAGAGGTCTATGTAAGCCAACCCCCAGGATTTGAAGACTTAGACAATCCTAATCATGTATTTAAGTTAAAAAAGGCCTTGTATGGACTTAAACAAGCCCCTAGGGCATGGTACGAACGGTTATCCAATCACCTTATATCCAAAGGCTTCAACCAAGGTCAAATAGATCCAACTCTATTTGTAAAAACTGTAGATAAAGACATCTTCATAGCCCAAATCTATGTTGATGATATAATTTTTGGATCTACTAACTCTAAATTTCTAAAAGAATTTGTTAGACTAATGGAAAATGAATTTGAAATGAGTATGGTTGGTGAACTTAATTTTTTCTTAGGCTTACAAATAAAACAAACTAAAGATGGAAGTCATGTTTATCAAACTAAATATGCTAAGGAGTTAATTAAAAAATTCTGTATGGAAAATTCAAAAATAATAAATACTCCAATGGCAACCAACATCAATATTGACTCTGACCCAGTTGGAAAACCAGTAGACCCAAAATATTATAGAAGTATAATAGGTAGTTTACTGTATCTAACTGCAAGCCGACCTGATATATTATTTGCTGTAGGTATGTGCGCAAGATACCAATCCTGTGCAAAAGAGTCACACTTAACCTATGTTAAAAGAATACTTAGGTACATTAAAGGTACTCTAAATATAGGACTCTGGTACCCTAGAACTTGCACTCTTGACCTTCATGGCTATTCTGACTCAGATTACGCTGGATGCAAGTTAGATAGAAAAAGCACAAGTGACAGTTGTCAATTTATAGGGCAATGCCTTGTAAGTTGGTCAAGTAGAAAACAACATTGTGTTGCTTTATCTACCACTGAAGCTGAATATATAGCCTTAGGTGAATGCGCATCTCAATTGCTATGGATGATGCATACTCTTAAAGACTATCAACTAGAATATCATAAAACAAAAATTTCAATTGATAATATAAGTTCAATAAATCTAACAAAAAACCCAATTCATCACTCACGGACTAAACATATAGAGGTGAAGCATCATTTTGTAAGGGATCATGTAGCTAAGGGTGATATTATACTCAACTATGTTGAGTCAAAATCAAACCTAGTTGACATTTTCACAAAACCCTTACCTGAACTTGAGTTCAGCTCTCTTAGAAGACAAATAGGTATGTGTTGGGTAGAATAGATACTATAACATTATATTCTTACATTTTTTTTATAATTCTAGGTAAAATCTTGATTTTGTCAAAATCCCTACTTTTCTAGAATTTCAAAAATTGGACTTAGCCTAGGATTTTCCCCTAGAAATCATGTTCCCCTAGGACTCAGCCAGAGCATCTCACAAACACCTAGGTTTACCTTGATTGTGTTTGTAAAACATAGAACGGCGTGAGATGCATAGGGTACAGCCTGGACTCAAGAATGCTTATATCTGTGCATCGATATGAGTCTGGGCGTTAAATATGCAATAAACATTAATCAAGTTAAGTTCTCCAGCTCTAGTCAAGTCTATCTGGACCAAAATAACTTAACTTGACTAACCAAGTGAAAGCTATTGTCCTGTAGACATTCAGCAAGTAACTCAAGGTTAGACAGTTGGCAAAGGATACTCAATCTTTTAGTTAAAATTGCCTATACTTTAGGGCTCTGATACCTGATCAACAACAATTACATTGCTATTTAACTTGACTCATGCTTGGACTTAAGGACCAACTGAATAAATAACCTAAATTAAAATTTTAGCTACTCTCTCTCTTCAACAAAAAAATTAACAAGTTTTTTTAAGCTAAGTCACTTTTCACTTAAGCTAAATTTTCAAAGTTCAATGTTTGCAAAAGGCTTAGCTAAGTGGTTCATAGAGCAACTTTCAAATTTTTTCAAACTTAGCCAACCTTGAAACCTAACGTTATATATTATTGCTAAGATATTTTCTAGGTTACCTTTCAGATAGTTTTACAAAATTTTAACTCAGTGCTTTCAAAATTTCAGGTGAAAAGTTGTTTTTCAACTTAGCACTTATCCTGTTTTTTAAGTCTAATTTATTTTTCAAAAAGAAAAATTGAAACTGGCTTATTTTTTGATAAAGGCAAAGGGGGAGAATAGAAAATTCAAAAGTAAACTTTAAAAAGTAAAAAGTAAAAATTTAAAATGAAAACCCTGTATTAAGGGGGAGCTTCACAAAAGGTTAAGTGTTAGCTTAAGTTAGGCGTTGATTTGATTTTATATACTTAAGCTTGCTCACTTAAAACCTTTTTATGCATTTGTTTTTACTTAAATTTGAATTTGGGTTGCCATAATCAAAAAGGGGGAGATTGTTGGTGCTGGAAGCATCTAACGATCAAACCTGAGTTTTGATAATGACAAAGGATTCAAAGTTAAGGTGTGTTGTGATCTAACATGTTGAATGAGTATTTCAGGAAAAGTCCTAACTGCGGTTAGGCAGGTGAAAAACCCTAGGGGGTGGTAACCCTAGGTCCTAGGGGGTGGTAACCCTAGGTGGAGAAAAGTCCTAGCTGCGGTTAGGCAAAGGGAAAAACCCTAGGGGGTGGTAACCCTAGGTCATAGGGGGTGGTAGCCCTATGCGGAAAGTCTTGGCAGGTCGATGGCTTCAGGCAAAAGTCCTAGGGGGTGGTAACCCTAGGTGGAAAGTCCTGGTGTCGCGAACTTGAAAGACCGGACTAGCCGAAGCGGATGTCCAAGAAAGTCCGAAGTATCGAGTGTCGAGCAAAAGTCCAGTCATGGAGGATCGCGCTGGCAGCAGTAAATCTCCCGAGTGAAGTAGGTGAGGATGCGTCTGAGAGGAACAAGAGGCGCTTGCCGACCTAGGGTTTCCTACCGGAACCAAGTCGATCTTGACATCCGAGACCGCCATAATTTCATATTCACTATTATTTTGTGTTAACTTTGTGTTGAGGTATTTTTGGATTAACATACTTGCAGTACCAAAACACAAAGAAGAACTTTGATGAATAAGGTCCGAGGCGCCTCCATGAGGCTTGGAGGCGCCTCGGGTTCAAAATCCTGAGCTGGCGCGAGGAGGAGGCTTAAGGCGCCTTGGAGGGATTTAAGGCGCCTTAGACAGCTTGGAGGCGCCTTGAATGGGTTTAAGGCGCCTTCAGGTCGCGACAGTCAAAGGATTATCCCAGCGAGCAGAACGGGATAAAATTCAGGCTTAAGGCACCTTGAAAGGGTTTAAGGCGCCTTGAACACTGTTTATAAAGGGGGTTTGACCAGCAGCTCAGACCAACGAGTTCCAAGTCTTCTTTACTCAACGTGCTGCTCCGAAAGACTCCCGGAAGTGCTGCTACAAGTCTACGACGACCCAGAGCTCCAACATTCCTCTTTTTCGTCGTCGGTATAGATTTCTTTTATCGCATCTCTTGTAATACTTAGTCTGTAATAATCGAGCTTATAGTTGTTGCCCACCGGAAGCGATCAAGGATCGCGGGCCTTCGAGTAGGAGTCGCCTTAGGCTCCGAACGAAGTAAATTCCTCTGTGTTTGTGTGTTTGCCTTTTTATTCCGCTGTGTTTTAATTACTCGAGTGTTTTACAAATCGAACGATTTAGCCACGAGTGCTATTCACCCCCCCCTCTAGCACGTCTCGATCCAACACGAACTCGTAGTGTCCGTATCTGGTTCTGAATGTTGTCTTGGGTATATCCCCTTCTTTAACCTTCACCTGATGATAACCTGATCTGAGATCTATCTTAGAGAACACTGCTGCTCCCTTTAACTGATCGAACAGGTCATCGATTCTGGGAAGGGGATACCTGTTCTTGATTGTGACTTGGTTCAGTGATCTGTAATCTATGCACAGTCGCATGCTTCCATCCTTCTTCTTCACGAACAATACAGGCGCTCCCCATGGTGAATGACTCGGGCGTATGAAACCCTTGTCAAGCAGCTCCTGTAGTTGCTCCTGAAGTTCCTTCAGTTCGGCTGGAGCCATGCGATAAGGCTCTTTGGAGATAGGATTCGTACCAGGAATGAGCTCTATCTCAAAGTCAATCTCCCTGTCTGGTGCTAAGCCTGATAACTCTTCAGGGAAGACTGCTGGGTAGTCACATACGACTCGAACCTCTGCTAGCTTTTGGTTCTTGTCCTGGCTGGCGTTGACTACGTGTGCTAGGAATCCTGTACATCCTGAATCCAAGAATCTTCGTGCTTTCATAGCTGAGAGAAACTTCTTGGCCTTTCTGCCTCATCAGATTCAATTGCATCGCCGCTTGAGTGGAAGATGATTTTCGCTTACTGCACTCTATGGTAGCACCGATCCGATCGTAAAGTTCATTCCAAAGATAACGCCATAGTCGGTCATCTCTAGCACTATCGGATCACAAAAGAGCTCTCTGTCTCCTATAATGACCGGCGACCGCTCCGAGCCATGCGTGGATGCCATGATCTCTCCTCAAGGTAGTGTCGTCAAACCGACCACTGAGTACCTCCGAGGGTATTTCTAATTTTCGGAGAACACCGGATATATATGAATGGGTTTCCATTATCAAATAGAAAGTAGCACTATATCGAAAATGCAATATGACTGTGACAACCGCCGAGGCATCACACGCCCTCCGTGAGTGAGTAGATCCTCGATTCGCCATAGCCGAGGGACTTCTAATCTGCCTCGGCCGATAAGTGGATCTTCTAGAGCGGCCTGTATCTAGTAGAGCTGGCTGGCCTGCATACTGAATCTACTGTGGCAGGAAGACCGGTCTTGTTCGGCTGCTTGGCCATGTGCCCTTCTTGCCCACATTCAAAGCATCCTCGTGTGCCCTTACGACAAACCCCAGGTGGAATTTCCACAAGTAGCACACTTTGGATAGCCGGTCGCTTGCTAGATGGTCCTCCTTTGGTTCACTCCCGATTTGCGCTTGCTGGAGTTCGAGCTGTGGCCTTGCTGTTTTTGAGTGTGAGAGTTTCCGCCTTGGACTCGAGGAGGCTTGCTCGCTTCATGCCGCTCGTAATGCTCGTGGTCAAGGCATTGCTCACCAACTCCTCTGTGGTTTGTGGCCCATGTATGCCACCACCACGCTCATCGCTATCTCGGCCTCGATCTTGAGCATCAACCAATTCGCCTTTCTCGGCCGACTAGCTCGGGCATAGACGAGCCAACCTGCTGAATTTTTTCACGACCTCCTCAATCGAAAGGTTGCCCGACGAAACTCGTGAACTCGTCAGAGGGCGTTGGTAACCCGTATGTGAAAGAATTCCTCGAAGCCTTCTTCAAGTCAGCCCATAACATCTGGTTCGGGCGCTTCGCTCGATTCTTTCCCACCACATGCGCGCGTCTCAGGCAGAATGAGGCACACTTCACCTTCTCGTGTTCGCTAGTCCGAAGCTCCATCGTGCTCTCCAGTTTTGAACCAGGCTTGTGCATCCCATGGTTCACCGGTGCCCGAGAAGTTCTTCGCTTGACCACCGCCATTGGATCGATAGGCTTCTTTCGCTCACCGCCGGGCCGGTGCCGGTGTCAGAGGGTCGAGTGGAACCTCTAAGACCACCGAGTCGCCATATTTGGTTCCGTGGTAACTGTGGGGTATTCTGCTGGTTAGCCTTTAAGGTGACTATTTCTTGTTGCTGTTCAGCTAGCTTCGAGCCACTAATGCCGAAGGTCGAGGAGGCACTGAACTGCCTGCCTCTTGCTGGGGCTCAGTAGCTAGTGCCCTTCTAGCTGGGCGTCCTCATGCCATTTCTAAAGACATAGAGAACATAAGATAACTAAGGTAATTACAGTTATATAACTACTGATATCATGTTTAAAACCATCACATACTAATAAGCAGTAGGCATATAAACATGAACTGTAACTAGAAAGCAAGAACAATAAAGAGAGTAGAGGTATTCTTACTTGGAAGCTGCAGGTACAATGCTGATGTGTGTGTAGGAAGTATGGAACACTGCTCTGATACCACTCTGTAACCACCCGCCTCCTACTGACTAGGCTGCGAGGCCGATCGCTACAGTTATGCTGTGCTAAACTACTAATGCGGAATGAAAACTGGCTAGTTTAAAATTTTACTGATCTAAATGCTGTAAAGTTTTACTTAGTGTTCTGGGTGTACCTAGGAATTGTACACATGCTAGGGGAGGTGTTTACAACTGATAATAACTTCGGATCGATCCACAGATTGATCTACTGATACTGGCACGGTAGAAAACTCCGGATCGTTCAACCGACCGATCCATAAGTGCACTGCAATTCTGTACACTGCTGGATCGGTCTGCCGACCGATCCAGCCGGTCCCTGATCGGTCACGGAGACCGATCAATGGCTTACTGATTGGTCTGCTTGACCGATCAGTGAGCCATTTTTCGTGACCCAGCTCCTGATCGATCCCCGGATCGATCAAGGAACGAACAGAAGGCTTCTGTTCGCAGAAACCAGGTCCCTGATCGGTCTACCGACCGATCAGAGACTCCCTGATCGGTCTACCGACCGATCAGAGACTCCCTGATCGGTCTGCTGACCGATCAGGGGTTTCTGATTTCGTATTAGGCCTCTGATATCAGCACTGATGCGTGCCAATGTCCTTACACAACACCATACAAGCTAAGGGAAACATTCTACTAGGTAATGGCTAACATACTAAACATGATTAAGGCATAGAATACTAATTCATGGCATGCAAACATATGGAAAACAAAACTAACAAAGTTTTAAACTGTTTTCTTGCTAACTAACGGAAACATAAGATAATGCTTGCTATAAGTGCTAATGCATACTAAACACGTTCTAATGCATAATAAAATAAAACTAGATCCCTAGGATCTTTATTCCAGTTCCTTCCACACACATCTTGATCTGCATTGACCTCCAGCCTCCACTGCTAGTCCATTTTCCTTTTACCTGTATCTGCAGTATAAGGAAAATAGTATCTGTAAGCTAAAAAGCTTAGTAAGAAACCATCTACCTCACTAAAACATGCATACGATGCAAATATAATTTTAAATCATGTTGTTTGAAAGGATACGCTAAGTATAATGAATAAACTAAACATGGCATGACATATAATCATACAATCATGGCATATCTAAAGCTGGACATGATATCAAGCACATGGTATCAATAAAGAACTAAGCTGCTACTAAAAACTGAGCTAAGCTACTACTGAGCTACTGCTAATACTGTACTGAATTCACGAACTAATTTGTGAAAGGTTGAAAACCATATACATATAGTAAGTGAAAATACTAAACATGCTGCTGATGGGCCCTGGCAACTGTACTTGCTGTGCGCGTATCCCTAACTAGACCCGGGATTACAAGTTCCGAATCTAGTAGGGTTTACTAGGTTAGCTAAACCTAGGGACGACTATGGGAGCCCAACCCAATGGATATCTAATCCAGTACAGTGCCACTGAAAAGTAAAATACTGAAATAACTAATACTATTTTGCTGAATCTAGGTTATCTGAACCTAGAACTAGGTTGTCTGAACCTAGAGGCGACTGTGGGAGCCCACCCATTTGGACATCTAGTCTCATAAAAGCTGAAATAAAACTGATCATGCTAATTAACATGTTCTATGACATTTACTACATGCCCACTGTATCATAAGGCTGTACTAGGCATTTTGTCGAGCACTTGGCGCTCTCTAACTCTCCTCTCGATCAGGGAGACCACCTCTAGGCACCCAGCAGCGTCTAAACCCCTATCAACAGAGGATACACGCGCTCGACCCATCTAGAGATGCTCACTAATCCCTAAATCTGTGATAAGAGTTAAAATACACCATATATGCTGACAAAATTCAATAAAACTAATCTAGTGCATAAAAGAAACACGCGAGAGCTACTTATACTGTAGGTGAGGGGTTTCTTACCTCCGGTTCGTAATTTCTTACGATTCTATTCGCTAGAATTCTGGTGGAGATAAACTTCTCGACGATCCACTCACGTCTTCGCGTTCCTCTCGCGGAGAAGAACCTCTTTCGTGTTGGAGTCGTCGCCGGAAGATGATCCGAGAGTCCTTGGGCTTGGGTGCCGAGAGAGGAGGAGGAAGAGGTGTGGGCGGCGGTGAGGTTTCGGTGGTGAGGGTTGAGGAGTTGCCGAACCCAAAAATAAACCAAAACCTACTTACGTTTTTAATTTATATTAAGTGGGTAACTAGGCCCAACCCCATATAAATATAAATGTTCTCCTTCTCTTTCAGCACGGCCTTGTTGCGTTCAACCGGTTACTAACATTATCCTTAAACTATAGGTCTCGGGTTCGATTCCCGCCTAAGCTATTTTGCGGTTCTATTTATTTTTGCTGCTTCCGCTACTCGAAAAATTCCGGAAAAATATCTAAAAATTCCAGAAAAATCGTAGAATATTTATAATGCAGTTTCGAGAATTTTCGGGCGTTACACCAGGCTGGTCAGGAAAAGGGATCATATGTATACCCTGATCGGGGACCAACTATACAAGCGAGCATTCTTTAGACCATTGCTTAAATGTGTCAGGGCGGAAGAAGCAGAATATACTCTAAGGGAGATACACTAGGGATGTTGTGGGAGTCATGTGGGAGGAAGAATGCTGGCTCAGAAAATATTGCTGGCAGAATATTTCTGGCCCACTCTGTAAAAGGACGTGCAACGACTAGTGAACACCTGCTTGTCTTGCCAAAAATATCAGAATCTTATCCACTGCCCAACAGACACATTAAAGACTGTAATAGTCTCGTGCTTATTTGATCAATGGGACATGGATATTGTAGGCCCTTTCCCCATGGCACCAGGACAGAAGCGATTTTTACTTGTAGCACTGGATTATTTCTCCAAATGTGTGGAGGCAGAAGCCTTGGCCAGGATCACCGAGGGAGCTATTATAAAATTTCTTTAGAAGAACATCCTTTGTCGATTTGGGATTCCTAACAAGTTGGTTTCCGACAATGGAAGACAATTTCAAGGTCGTAAAATCCAAGCATGGTGTCATGGATTCAGCATAATTCAAGCCTTCATATCCGTAGCTTATCCTCAGAGCAATGGGCAGATCGAAGTCACCAATAGAGAAATTGTCAGAGGACTAAAAGTCAAATTGGATCACATTGAAGGCGATTGGGTGGAAGAGCTGCCCAGTATCCTTTGGGCGTACCGAACAACTCCCCAAGAAGCACAGGGCTCACCCCATTCCATCTGGTATACAGCAGTGAGACGGTGGTATCTATTGAGGCCGGGGTGCCTTCGGTCAGAAGACTGCTATATGATCAGGGAAATACCGAGCGGCGGTTAGCAGAGCTAGATTTTATTAGTGAAGTTCGTGAGCGGGTAGCCACACGGTTAATAGCATATCGACAAAGGATGCGCCAAAACTATGACAAAAGGGTGGTGCCCCGATTCTTTGGAGAAGGGGATCTAGTTTGGAAGCGGACGAAGCCCATAGGAGAGGTGACTAAGTTGTCACCTCAGTGGGAGGACCCATATAAAGTGGTCAAAAAGTTGGCCTTGGGGGCCTATTATTAACAAGATGCTCAAGGTAGACCATTGAGTCGCCCATGGAGCGCTAACCATCTCCAGCCTTATCAGGTTTAGGATAGGATTGGTAAAGCATAAGGGTGGGAGGTAATGGTGACAGGTCGGGCATGGAAATCCAGGTCAGAATATATAGAGGCACATCCCCGTTCTGAGATTTAACAGATCAGGATCCCTTATGTCATGACCAAGTAAAATGTGTAATATTCAAATATCATAGCATACTAAAGTAGTCATACAGTTTTCACATAAAGTCATTTAAATGCATCAAATACATCATCGGGCATCTCTCTAAGGATGCGTCGGTGATCCAGGAAATTCTCAGGAGGAATGGAAGATATGTACCCTCCCTCGTGGAGTTGCCTGAGCGCTCATATCGCTCCACAAGTCACGGACGTAGCAAAACGATCCCCCACTTACGTACCAAAGTCTAGAGAACGTAAGTATTCTTTTAGGTGCGCTTTTAGCCGATCAACCTCCCCTGCCTTATAAGTCTCCAGAACAACCAAGGCTCCCGAGAGATTCGAGTGGGCTTCTTGATACTTCAGCTCGGACATTTGTAAAAGAGATTCAAGCTTGCTATTTTCATCCCGGAGGCGATCAGCCTCTCATTGGGTCTCCTTGAGAAGCTATTGTTAAGTATCGCTTGTTCTCTTCAGGATTGTCCCCCCCCCCCCCCCCCCCCCCAACAAGTACCCGGCTGATGATAGATCAGACAGTTGAAGTTGCAAGTTAGCTATTGTATCATTTAGGGCTTTGTTCTGCTGGTGAAGGAGGGAAAGTGTATGACTCAATGCCATGGAGTCGACAAAGGCCTAGGCAGAAAAAGGAGTAAGTCAGAGATGAATTATCAGAATAAAGAGAAAAGGGGAGCTATAAAGGGTAGTAGGAACTTACCGCAACAGACCCTTCAGATAACTGATCCAGCTGGGTAGGTATAGGAAGAGCTTGCATTTGGTGAAGACGCTCCTCCCATTAAGTTGACAGTTGGCCCTTCAACTTGAGGTGACTAGTGGGAGCATCTGACTGATCACGCGTGTTCCATTCTGAAACTTTAGTGATTGTCATAGACCGCTGTTGGGATGACTTCGAATGAGATGGTGTAGCCTGGGTCTCACTAGAAGGAGGGAAGGTTGATGGACCAACGTCAGTCTCACCGACAGGCGGATGCACAGAGGTGGAAGGTTTGGATGGAGGAGGTCCAGCCCGAGTCGAGGGGGTGTCATCTGGTCCCGTCCTGAGAGGCATCTTTGGAGAGGAGGGTTGAAAAGGGGCATTTGGGGCAGGAGCTGCTGGAACATGAGAAGGAACGAATAACTTCTTCTTTAATGATCGGAGTCTTCCCTCGCCCAACTCCAGTTTGGGTCATAGAGGCCATGAGGGAATTTCTTGGAGAAGGTTCTCCTGGAGTAGGTTTAGAGGTCGGTCGGGATGACGACTCGTCCATATGGGGTTTAGAAACCATGTCGGGTCTCCCAAGTCGGTATCAGGGACGGCGTGAGAGTGGTTGTTCATCCAAATCTGTTTCCTCTTGCAGGGTCCTAGGCCGACTAGTGCGGGCCACAGTAAGAGTAGATCGGGAAGGCTCCGTAGCAAAATTAACCTAGGGAGCTGCTTGAGAGGATGACCGGGGAGCTGTGAAAATGGTGGCCTCCGAGGGGAGGGGAGCCATATGCGATTCATTCCTCCAGTCCAATATTATTCACCCCCGACGTGTCCATATTTCATTGGGATGAAGAAAGCAATCTGGCCTTTGAAGAACTAAACAAGCACATGGAGACTTTACCCTCTTTGTTTAAACCTACGGTGGGAGAGCCACTTTGGGTGTACTTGTCAACCACCTCTGAGGCCGTAGGGGCGGTGTTGGTCAAGGAGCAAGATGATGTACAGCAGCCAGTGTACTTCTTCAGTCATTTAATGAAAAGGGTCGAGTCTTGATACATAACTCTAGAGAAGTTAGTCTATGGATTGGTGCTCACGGCTTGTCGCCTAATACCCTATTTCTTAGCGTATCCCATTACTGTCCTAACCAATAGCACCATGGGTAAATCTCTCACTAACGTGGAGGTGGCAGGACGACTCATCAAATGAGCAACCGAGCTAGGGGAATACGATATACAGTACCAACCTCTCACAATGATCAAAGCTCAGGCATTGACCGACTTTTTGATAGAGGATCGCTAGGAAGATTCTGAGGAAACTTGGAAGGTTTACGTAGACGGGTCGTCCACCCAACAAGGAAGCGGAGTGGGGATCCTTCTGATATTCCCTCACGAAGATATCTTACAATTGGTCATCCGATTAAATTTCATAAGCACCAATAATGAAGCAGAATATGAGGCTCTATTAGCAAGGCTACAAGCATCTCGACATGTCAGCGTTGCTCGGATCATTATATATTCAGATTCTCAGCTTGTAGCTCAGAAAGTAGCAGGCAACTTCGAGGTTAACTGTAACAAGTTTCAAGTATACTAGGAAGCATATGAGAAAATAATGGAGGACTTTAAGGAAGTCACAGTAACTAAGATTCCTCGGGCAGATAACCAACGGGTTGATGAATTGGCCAAAATGGCTAGCTCCCTAACCACTTGGGTACTAGACAGGTTGGTAGCTCAGACCTTCTTAATAGATCAGATAGATTTGTAGAACAACATTGAAGAAGAAATCGACTGGAGGGCCCCGATGATCAGTTATCTACAGTGGGTGTCCTGCCGGAGGATCCGGAGGAGGCCAGGCTGGTCAGGAAAAGGGATCATATGTATACCCTGATCGGGGACCAACTATACAAGCGAGCATTCTTTAGACCATTGCTTAAATGTGTCAGGGCGGAAGAAGCAGAATATACTCTAAGGGAGATACACTAGGGATGTTGTGGGAGTCATGTGGGAGGAAGAATGCTGGCTCGGAAAATATTGCTGGCCGAATATTTCTGGCCCACTCTGCAAAAGGACGTGCAACTACTAGTGAACACCTGCTTGTCCTGCCAAAAATATCAGAATCTTATCCACTGCCCAACAGACACATTAAAGACTGCAATAGTCTCGTGCTTATTTGATCAATGAGACATGGATATTATAGGCCCTTTCCCCATGGCACTAGGACAGAAGCGATTTTTACTTGTAGCTGTGGATTATTTCTCCAAATGGGTGGAGGCAGAAGCCTTGGCCAAGATCACCGAGGGAGCTATTATATAATTTCTTTAGAAGAACATCCTTTGTCGATTTGGGATTCCTAACAAGTTGGTTTCCGACAATGGAAGACAATTTCAAGGTCATAAAATCCAAGCATGGTGTCATGGGTTCAACATAATTCAAGCCTTCATGTCCGTAACTTATCCTCAGAGCAATGGGCAGACCGAAGTCACCAATAGAGAAATTGTCAGAGGATTAAAAGTCAAATTGGATCACATTGAAGGCGATTGGGTGGAAGAGCTGCCCAGTATCCTTTGGGCGTACCGAACAACTCCCCAAGAAGCACAAGGCTCACCCCATTCCATCTGGTATACAACAGTGAGACGGTGGTACCTATTGAGGTCGGGGTGCCTTCGGTCAGAAAACTGCTATATGATTAGGGAAATACCGAGCGGCGGTTAGCAGAGCTAGATTTTATTAGTGAAGTTCGTGAGCGGGCAGCCACACGGTTAATAGCATATCGACAAAGGATGCACCAAAACTATGACAAAAGGGTGGTGCCCCGATTCTTTGGAGAAGGGGATCTAGTTTGGAAACGGACGAAGCCCATAGGAGAGGTGACTAACTTGTCACCTCACTGGGAGGACCCATATAAAGTGGTCAAAAAGTTGGCCTTGGGGGCCTATTATTTGTAAGATGCTCAGGGTAGACCATTGAGTCGCCCATGGAGCGCTAACCATCTCCAGCCTTATCGTGTTTAGGATAGGATTGGTAAAGCATAAGGGTGAGAGGAAAAGGTGACAGGTCGGGCATGGAAATCCAGGTCAGAATATATAGAGGCACATCCCCGTTCTGAGATTTAACAGATCAGGATCCCTTATGTCATGACCAAGTAAAATGTGTAATATTCAAATATCATAGCATACTAAAGTAGTCATACAGTTTTCACATAAAGTCATTTAAATGCATCAAACACATCATCGGGCATCTCTCTAAGGATGCGTCGGTGATCCAGGAAATTCTCAGGAGGAATGGAAGATATGTACCCTCCCTCGTGGAGTTGCCTGAGCGCTCCTATCGCCCCACAAGTCACGGACGTAGCAAAACGATCCCCCACTTACGTACCAAAGTCTAGAGAACGTAAGTATTCTTTTAGGTGCGCTTTTAGCCGATCAACCTCCCCTGCCTTATAAGTCTCCAGAACAACCAAGGCTCCCGAGAGATTCGAGTGGGCTTCTTGATACTTCAGCTCGGATATTTGTAAAAGAGATTCAAGCTTGCTATTTTCATCCCGGAGACGATCAACCTTTCATTGGGTCTCCTTGAGAAGCTGCTGTTAAGTAGCGCTTGTTCTCTTCAGGATTGTCAGTCCCCCCCAGCAAGTACCCGACTGATGATGGATCAGACAGTTGAAGTTACAAGTCAGCTACTGTATCGTTTAGGGCTTTGTTCTGCTGGTGAAGGAGGGAAAGTGTATGACTCAATGCCATGGAGTCGACAAAGGCCTAGGCAGAAAAAGGAGTAAGTCAGAGACGAATTATCAGAATAAAGAGAAAAGGGGAGCTATAAAGGGTAGTAGGAACTTACCGCAACAGACCCTTCAGATAACTGATCCAGCTGGGTAGGTATAGGAAGAGCTTGCATTTGGTGAAGACGCTCCTCCCATTAAGTTGACAGTTGGCCCCTCAACTTGAGGTGACTAGTGGGAGCATCTGACTGATCACGCATGTTCCATTCTGAAACTTTAGTGATTGTCATAGACCGCTGTTGGGATGACTTCGAATGAGATGGTGCATCCTGGGTCTCACCAGAATGATGGAAGGTTGATGGACCAACGTCAGTCTCACTGACAGGCGGATGCACAGAGGCGGAAGGTTGGGATGTAGGAGGTCCAGCCCGAGTCGCGGGGGTGTCATCTGGTCCCGTCCTAAGAGGCATCTTTGGAGAGGAGGGTTGAAAAGGGGCATTTGGGCCAGGAGCTGCTGGAACATGAGAAGGCGCGACAGTAACTTTTTCTTTAATGATCGGAGTCTTCCCCCGCCCAAGTCCAGCTTGGGTCATAGAGGCCATGGGGGAATTTCTTGGAGAAGGTTATCCTGGAGTAGGTGTAGAGGTCGGTCGAGATGACGACTCGTCCATATGGGGTTTAGAAACCATGTCGGGTCTCCCAAGTCGGTATCGGGGACGGCGTGAGAGTGGTTGTTCATCCAAATCTGTTTCCTCTTGCAAGGTCCTAGGCCGGCGAGTGTGTGCCGCAGTAGGAGTAGGTCGGGAAGGCTCCGTAGCAAAATGAACCTGGGGAGCTGCTTGAGAGGATGACCGGGGAGCTGTGAAAATGGTGGCCTCCGAGGGGAGGGGAGCCAGATGCAATACATTCCTCCAGTCCAATATTATTCACCACGACGCGTTCATATTTCAGTGGGATGAAAAATACAATCAGACCTTTAAAGAACGAAAGAAGCACATGGAGACTTTACCCTCTTTGTTTAAATCTACGGTGGGAGAGCCACTTTGGGTGTACTTGTCAACCACCCCTGAGGCCGTAGGGGCGGTGTTGGTCAAGGAGCAAGATGATGTACAACAACCAATGTACTTCTTCAGTCATTTATTGAAAGAGGTCGAGTCTCGATACACAACCCTAGAGAAGTTAGCCTATTGATTGGTGCTCACGGCTTGTCGCCTAAGACCCTATTTCTTAGCACATCTCATTACTGTCCTAACCAATAGCACCATGGGTAAATCTCTCACTAACGTGGAGGTGGCAGGACGACTCATCAAATGGGCAACCGAGCTAGGGGAATACGACATACAGTACCAACCTCGAACAACGATCAAAGCTCAGGCATTGACCGACTTTTTGATAGAGGTTCGCCAGGAAGATTCTGAGGAAACTTGGAAGGTTTACGTAGACGGGTCGTCCACCCAACAAGGAAGCGGAGTGGGGATCCTTCTGATATTCCCTCACGAAGATATCTTACAATTGGTCATCCGATTAAATTTCAAAGGCACCAATAATGAAGCAGAATATGAGGCTCTATTAGCAAAGCTACAAGCATCTCGACATGTCGACGCTGCTCGGGTCATTATATATTCGGATTCTCAGCTTGTAGCTCAGAAAGTAGCAGGCAACTTCGAGGTTAACTGTAACAAGTTTCAAGTATACTAGGAAGCATATGAGAAAATAAAGGAGGACTTTAAGGAAGTCACAGTAACTAAGATTCCTCGGGCAGATAACCAACGGGTTGATGAATTGGCCAAAATGGCTAGCTCCCTAACCACTTGGGTACTAGACAGGTTGGTAGCTCAAACCTTCTTAATAGATCAGATAGATTTGTAGAACAACATTGAAGAAGAAATCGACTGGAGGGCCCCGATGATCAGTTATCTACAGTGGGTGTCCTGCCGGATGATCCGGAGGAGGCCAGGCTGGTCAGGAAAAGGGATCATATGTATACCCTGATCGGGGACCAACTATACAAGCGAGCATTCTTTAGACCATTGCTTAAATGTGTCAGGGCGGAAGAAGCAGAATATACTCTAAGGGAGATACACTAGGGATGTTGTGGGAGTCATGTGGGAGGAAGAATGCTGGCTAGAAAAATATTACTGGACGGATATTTCTGGCCCACTCTGCAAAAGGACGTGCAATGACTAGTGAACACCTGCTTGTCTTGCCAAAAATATCAGAATCTTATCCGCTGCCCAACAGACACATTAAAGACTGCAATAGTCTCGTGCTTATTTGATCAATGGGACATGGATATTGTAGGCCCTTTCCCCATGGCACCAGGACAGAAGCGATTTTTACTTGTAGCTGTGGATTATTTCTCCAAATGGGTGGAGGCAGAAGCCTTGGCTAAGATAACCGAAGGAGCTATTATATATTTCTTTAGAAGAACATCCTTTGTCGATTTGGGATTCCTAACAAGTTGGTTTCCGACAATGGAAGACAATTTCAAAGTCGTAAAATCCAAGCATGGTGTCATGGGTTCAGCATAATTCAAGCTTTCATGTCCGTAGCTTATCCTCAGAGCAATAGGTAGACCAAAGTCACCAATAATGAAATTGTCAAGGATTAAAAGTCAAATTGGATCACATTGAAGGTGATTGGGTGGAAGAGCTGCCCAGTATCCTTTGGGCGCACCAAACAACTCCCCAAGAAGCATAGGGCTCACCCCATTCCATCTGGTATACAACAGTAAGACGGTGGTACCTATTGAGGTCGGAGTGCCTTCGGTCAGAAGACTGCTATATGATCAGGGAAATACCGAGCGGTGATTAGCAGAGCTAGATTTTATTAGTGAAGTTTGTGAGCGGGCAGCCACACGATTAATAGCATATCGACAAAGGATGCGCTAAAACTATGACAAAAGGGTGGTGCCCCGATTCTTTGGAGAAGGGGATCTAGTTTGGAAGCGGACGAAGCCCGTAGGAGAGGTGACTAAGTTGTCACCTCACTGGGAGGACCCATATAAAGTGGTCAAAAAGTTGGCCTTGGGGGCCTATTATTTGTAAGATGCTCAGGGTAGATCATTGAGTCGCCCATGGAGCGCTAACCATCTCCAGCCTTATCGTGTTTAGGATAGGATTGGTAAAGCATAAGGGTGAGAGGAAAAGGTGACAGGTCGGGCATGGAAATCCAGGTCAGAATATATAGAGGCACATCCCCGTTCTGAGATTTAACAGATCAGGATCCCTTATGTCATGACCAAGTAAAATGTGTAATATTCAAATATCATAACATACTAAAGTAGTCATACAATTTTCACATAAAGTCATTTAAATGTATCAAACACATCATCGGGCATCTCTCTAAGGATGCGTCGGTGATCCAGGAAATTCTCAGGAGGAATGGAAGATATGTACCCTCCCTCGTGGAGTTGCCTGAGCGCTCCTATCGCCCCATAAGTCACGGACGTAGCAAAACGATCCCCCACTTACGTACCAAAGTCTAGAGAACGTAAATATTCTTTTAGGTACGCTTTTAGCTAATCAACCTCCCCTGCCTTATAAGTCTCCAGAACAACCAAGACTCCCGAGAGGTTCGAGTGGGCTTCTTGATACTTCAGCTCGGACATTTGTAAAAGAGATTCAAGCTTGCTATTTTCATCCCGGAGGCGATCAGCCTCTCACTGGGTCTCCTTGAGAAGTTGTTGTTAAGTAGTGCTTGTTCTCTTCAGGATTGTCACTCCCCCCAGCAAGTAATCGGCTGATGATGGATCAGACAGTTGAAGTTGCAAGTCAGCTACTGTATCATTTAGGGCTTTGTTCTGCTGGTGAAGGAGGGAAAGTGTATGACTCAATGCCATGGAGTCGACAAAGGCCTAGGCAGAAAAAGGAGTAAGTTAGAGACGAATTATCAGAATAAAGAGAAAAGGGGAGCTATAAAGGGTAGTAGGAACTTACCGCAACAGACCCTTTAGATAACTGATCCAGCTGGGTAGGTATAGGAAGAGCTTGCATTTGGTGAAGACGCTCCTCCCATTAAGTTGACAGTTGACCCCTCAACTTGAGGTGACTAGTGGGAGCATCTGACTGATCACGCATGTTTCATTATGAAACTTTAGTGATTGTCATAGACCACTGTTGGGATGACTTCGAATGAGATAGTGCAGCCTGGGTCTCACCAGAAGGAGGGAAGGTTGATGGACCAATGTCAGTCTCACTGACAGGCGGATGCACAGAGGTGGAAGGTTGGGATGTAGGAGGTCCAGCCCGAGTCGCGGGGGTGCCATCTGGTCCCGTCCTGAGAGGCATCTTTGGAGAGGAGGGTTGAAAAGGGGAATTTGGGGCAGGAGCTGCTGGAACATGAGAAGGCACGACAGTAACTTCTTTTTTAATGATCGGAGTCTTCCCTCGCCCAACTCCAGCTTGGGTCATAGAGGCCATGGGGGAATTTCTTGGAGAAGGTTGTCCTGGAGTAGGTGTAGAGGTCGGTCGGGATGACGACTCGTCCATATAGGGTTTAGAAACCATGTCGGGTCTCCCAAGTTGGTATCGGGGACAGCGTGAGAGTGGCTGTTCATCCAAATCTATTTCCTCTTGCAGTGTCCTAGGCCGGCGAGTGCGGGCCGCAGTAGGAGTAGGTCGGGAAGGCTCCGTAGCAAAATGAACCTGGGGAGCTGCTTGAGAGGATGACCGGGGAGCTGTGAAAACAGTGGCCTCCGAGGGGAGGGGAGCCAGATGCGATACATTCCTCCAGTCCAATATTATTCTCCCCCGACGCTGTATCTCCATATCACTCAAGGGGACTGGCTTGACTCGGGATGCTTGGGCTAAGCTGTTGGCTGCAAGGAGAACAACAAAGTTAGAGTAAGGAGCTAAGGGTCCGCAGGAGTAAAATGAGCCATACCTAGGGAGCGTGGTAATTTTGAGGGAGTGCGACTTAGCCTGAATAGTAACAGGATGTCCTCTGTCAATAACCGTATCAAGTCTAAACGCCAGCATTCCAACTGTGCGGAGGCATCTATAAAGTCATGGTTCATTTGGAAGTCTCCCAGAACTGGCACCTAAGGTAAAGCTGTGCATTGCTGGGTCGACCATTCCACGACTCGAGAAAAGTTCAGGAAGAAATACTTATCCTTCCAATCAGAACATGAAGAAGGGAGGGGAGCGAAAAAATTGGTTCAGAGGTGGGCCTGAAGGTGAAAAAGTACTTCACTGTGACGGCGAGGAGTGAAGTAGTGGAATAAACTGGGAGCCCAGGGTATATCGCATACCTCACAGAGGAGGACAAACCCGGCCAAAAGCCTCATGGAGTTTGGGGTAAGTTGACATAGGAGAATGCGGAAATATCGACTCACTTGGGAAAAGAAAGGGTGTATAGGAAAGCGGAGGTTGGCTACTATCTGCTCCTTGAAGAAAGTCACATATCCGGTAGGTGGGGAAGAAGCCAGGTGGATTTCAGAAGGTATGATGATGTGCAAGGACTTAGGAATTTCGTAGGTAAAGTGAAGATCGTCCAGATCTATGCCCGTGAAGGTGGATACTTCGAGAGCATAAGTAGGCAGGGGGGAGTCCATGAGGAAAAGTAAGGACGAATCACAAGGAGAAGAGCGCAAGGAGCGACGGAAGCAGGAAGAAGACTTACTCTCGAAAGCCAAAAGTTCAGAAAAGGAGGGGAAGAAGGATATTTATAGGCGCCAAGAAGGGCCTGAGAGGCCTCGACCTTTGCGCCCATCGAATGGCTCACGATAAAAGTTGATGACATCACCCCTAAAACCTAATAATAACCAATGTCATGGGATCAATCTCAAAAAATGAGCTCAAAAAATGTGTCAGAAGGAGGTGCGAAGAAGAATACTAGAAGACTAATTATTTATTACAGTCTCGGGAATAAGAGTCTTTCACTTGGGCCTGCTGCAAACTAGTAAGCCTCAAGATCTAGAACCAGGAGGTTGAACTGTTGGGGAAAAAGACTAAGCAGGAGAGAGTATCGGTCAGGAAAAGTGGTCGATCGGGGAATGGGTCGGTCACCTTGGTGGGAAAATTTATGAATAGAGACTTGGTCGGGCAAAGAAGCCTGTCACCCCGAAAGCGTTAGTGTTTACAAACATATATCAAAGTTTAAGCACCTATAGAGAGAATAAATCTCTGACACATTATCCAAGAACTTCAGAAGTAAAATATCATGTGCCATGAAAGAAAGTAGTCAAGCGTCTGATTCTATACAGGGGTTTCATAGTCAAATAGAGAAAAATACATCTTAATCGGTGAAGGAGGGAAATGCATCCTCGGGAAGCTCCTGTATAAGGCGGGTGCGATCTAGAAAATCGTCGGGAAGGGCTGATCGGAGAAGGCCTTTCTCGTGAAGCTGACGTATGGCACCCACCCCACCGTAGCATATTATCTGATCAATAAGGCCACCTATTTTCTTTCTAAATTTGGGGGAGGCAAGGTAGGCAGCTTTATAAGCTTCCAGGCGTGCAGTCTCCCCTACTCGGTATTCTGTCAGCTCCCCCTTAACCTTATCGGTGCCCACATGGATCAGGGACAGGTCTTGGCGAGCTATAGTTGCCTCATTGGTGATTTTGGATAGATTTGCTTGCAGGGACTTAATGGTAGCTTTGCCGACCTCCCATTATTTCTGAAGGGCAGCCTCCCGATCGGCACTTGCAGTAAGATTAGCCTGGGTGGTTGCCAGATCTTTCTTCAGAGTATCATGGGATGCCTGAAAATCTTTCAGCTGATGCGAGAGGGTGGCCACTTCCGCTTCCTTCTCATCTAGATTGGCCACAATCTGAATGCGTCGTAACCCTTTGGAGTTGAGTTTGGATTCAGACGTCTTCAAAGCGACCTCCAGGGCCTTTATCCTCTCTGCCCCCACCTGAGCCATGCCCTGGGCAACTTGGGATCTTTCTTCGACAGTTTGAAGGAGGGGAGGTAATGACACATCAGAGTAGATTGGGTGAAGAATATGACTGGGGGTCTTAGGCAATTCTAGATCCCGAATATGAGCCCTTAAGGACTCGTTCTCTTACTGAAGATCCGCCACATATTGAGATAGGCTAAGGCCATTGACACAGACCTAGGAAAAGCAGAAGGATTAGTAACACCGCTAGGGCAGGCAAAGATATAGAGAGGAATCAGAGAAGACTTACAGAAAGCAGCTGTTGTGAGAATGAGTCCGCCAACCCTAAGGGGGAGCCTTCCAAGATTGGTTCTGTAGTGGATCGTCAAGATTCGGCCAGGACCCCATGGAGTTGCACCTGACCACAAAGAGGAGAGGTGCTGAATGATGGAGGAGGGCCCTGCAATTGTAAGGAGGGGAGCTCGTGGTTGGAAGTGAAGGCGTATCTACTCCGGGGGCGATCCTGGGCACGCGAGGAAGAGGCTGAAATGGCCTGTAGAGTCTTGGTATGTGAGGAAGAGGCCAGAGTAGCCTGTGGGATTGTAGAGTGCAATGAAGAGGTCGGAATAGCCTACGGAGCAGGAGGCAAGGTAGAAGGAGAAGAAGGATCCCCAGGCTAGCCTCTCACCTGAGCACTAGTCTGCTCTCCTGTATGAGCGCTAGTCCGCGGAGGAGGTATGCCCTCTATTGCGGTAGAAGGAGACGCCCGAGCAAGCGTCTTTGCCTTGACCTTAGAGGAAGCTCGGGCCATTGGGGGTCTCGATGGAGAGGCTTGGACTGATGGGGTAACTCGCTTCCTCTTGCGTTACAAACGTAAACGTTTTCCTAGGGGTGGAGAGGAAGCCATTTCATCTTTGGTTGCCTTGGGTTCTAGGGTATCCTTTTCCTGGGACCGTTGGGAAGAAGGCCCAGTCATGACCCCAGCTTGGATGGTTGAAGGTGCCTCAGAACTCCTTTGAAGTTCTTCTCCCAGTTCCTTCAGAGCGGCGTTGGGCAGTTTGGAAGAATCAATAGAGAATGCGCGATACATGACAGTTTCTGCAAAACAACAAAAATATACCTCAATTAGCAAAGACTCGGAACCGAAGACAAAAGATCTTACTGAAAGGAGCGCCTATCGACGCATGGATTGGGCTAAGCCCAAAAGCATATAGTAGGCCTTCTCATAGTATCACTGAGAACTGAACGCGAACTCCCTCCAATTTATCGGAGGATGAGAGGTAGTCTGGCTGGTGTTGATGATCCCACAGTTCGAAGGGAGAAGGGAGATTATAGCGCCATCGCACAGGCCAAGTGACAGGCTCAGACAGCTGTATGTAGAAAAAGCGAGATTTCCAGCCCTTATTGGAAGAGGACATATCCGTGAAAAACTTATAGCCCATCCTAGATTGGACCATAAAAACACATGGCTTGGAGCGCTTAAGGGCATAAAAGTGATGGAAGAGTTGCGGGGTTAGAAGAATTTTATATAGGCGACACAAAATCATCATCCCACACATAGCACGAAAAGTATTGGGGGCAAACTGAGATAGGGAGATACCGAAATACTGACTTAAAGATGAGAAGAACGGATGAATAGGAAAACGGAGATCGCCTAGAAGATGGTCCTTAAAAAAGGTCATAAACCCTATGGGAGGGGAAGACGGATGGTCGTGGGGACCCAGCGGAAAGAGCTTGTAAGTATCAGGAAGCTTCAAGCTAATTCAGATCGACTTGAGATCACTTCTATCTAAATCAGAAAGGAAGTACAAGTACCAAGGCACCTCCCTCTCGCTAGCCATTATAGAGATGGAGAAGGGGAAGGCAGGCAAAAGAAGAAAACTACTTACAGCAAAGAGACACGAAGAAGAAGGCGAGCAGTCAAAAGCAAAGGAACAACGAAGAGTTGAAAGAAGATGGAGCAGTAGGAAACAACGACGGACGACCTTTAGGGTTTATAAACCAAAGCCCTTAGGATACATCGAAGACTGAACCAGACAAACGAAACGACACCACATGCTTCAACCGTCAGATCAAGGAACAAAAGCGATTTGGGGAAGCGTACAGAAAAAGCATACGTCATACATTATGAGGAGTTAAGGTTGCGAGACACGTGTCAACCCCCTAGGAAAGGGTATTTATGATGTAAATGATGGAAAAATCATGAGGAAGGATATGCGAAGAGGAGAACCTTGCTTCATGAAGACCGTGCTTCGAGTGTTGGAAAAGCCTGAGGCGGGCCTCGGGAAGTGAAGAAGATGGCGGGGGGAAAGCTGATCGGAATTCAACACCTCTACATTTCCTTGAAACCAGAGTAAGATTTAAATTTAATTAAAAACCTTATGAAACTCACTTTGTGAATGCAGGAGTATTAAGCTAAATCCATTAGCTCATCTCCTGTTAAGTCGCAAGTGCTACCAGCCAAATCAAAATTCTGGGCATGTCTCCAAATCAGAATTTCTGGACAGGTCTCCAGATCAGAATTCCTGGACAGATTTCTAGATCAGAATTCCTGGGCATGTTTCCAGATCAAAATTTCTAGGAAGATCTCCGGATCAAAATTCCTGGGCATTTCTTCAGATCAGAATCCTTGGACGGATCTCCAAACCAGAATTCCTGGGCACGTCTCCAGATCAGAATGTCTGGGCAGATCTCCAGATCAAAATGTCGGGGTAGATCTCCAGATCAGAATCTCTGGACAGATCTCCAGATCAGAATTCCTAGGCATGTCTCCAGATCAGAATTTCTGGGCAGATCTCTGGATCAGAATTCCTGGGCATGTCTCCAAATTAGAATCCCTGGACGGATCTCCGGACCAGAATTCCTGGGCACGTCTCTAGATCAGAATGTCGGGGCAGATCTCCAGATCAGAGTCCCTGGACGGATCTCCAGACCAGAATTCCTAGGCACGTCTTTAGAGCAGAATGTCTGGGCAGATCTCCAAATCAGAATGTCGGGGCAGATCTCCAGATCAAAATCCCTGGACAGATCTCCAAATCAGAATTCCTGGGTATGTCTCCATATCAGAATTTCTGGACAGATCTCCAGATCAAATGCCTGCGTAGGTCTTCAGATTGAGTTCCTGATCGGGAAGCCAGATTACCTCTCAGTCCGAACTCCAGACTCTCGCCCTAGTGCGAGTTATAAGCGAGATTGCTCTTACGCTTCCAGACTCTCACCCCAGTGCGAGTTATAAGTGAGCTTGCTCTCACGCCTCCAGACTTTCGCCCTAGTGCGAGTTATAAGTGAGCATGCTTTCACGAATAACGATCTCTCGGTCGGGATTCCAGACTCTCACCCCAGTGTGAGTTATAAGTTAGTATGCTCTCACGACCAACGACCTCTCGATCGGGACTCCATACTCTCGTCTTAGTGCAAGTTATAAGTGAGTATGCTCTCACGACCAACGACCTCTCGGTCGGGATTCCAGACTCTCGCCTCAGTACGAGTTATAAGTGAGCATGCTCTCACGACTAATCACCTCTCGGTCGGGATTACAGACTCTCGTCTTAGTGCGAGTTATAATTGAGCATGCTATCACGATCAACGACCTCCCGGTCGGGACTCCAGACTCTCGCCCCAATGCGAGTTATAAGTGAGCATGCTCTCACGACCAACAACCTCTCGATCAGGTCTCCTGACTCTTGCCTCAACGCAAACTACCAGTAAGCATATTTTCATATTCAGCAATTCAGGGGATCACACAAAAGGAGAAGTGCCAAAGAAGAGAAGGAAACACAAGAGAAAGACATGAATAAAAACCCACAACATAGCCTAATCGACATTTATTTGATAAAGTTTGGAAGGCATTCTTCAAAATACATATTATCATACTAGGAGTGCAAGTAGTGCCAATTTCCTTTTCAATTAGTAGGGTCAAGTTGACACTGATAGCTAGATCGATTTGCCTGACCTGCCTACTCCAACTGGGCTCGTGCCTGGATCAGTTCTGTCTTGATACATTGAATAGAGCGATGTTGCTGGGCGATAGTTTTATCTTTTAACCGACTTTCTTCTTGGAGAAGGGCCAGAGAGCCCTCATGTTTTATTTTCAAATAGGCGATAAAGTGAGTCTGACTCTCCAGATCTGCATAAGCCTTATGCTTCAAGGCCGCCTCAGCTCGAGTCCAAGACTTAGCGGCTATCCAAAGTTCTTCCATCTCTCGATGAAGGGAAGACTAAAGGTCTCTGCTCTGTGTCATCTCCAATAAGGCCTCATCCTTCTAGGTAAATAACTGACATTTCATTAGGCTCCACTATGGATTCCATGGCATGAAGAAATACAAGGAGAGCATAAGGGTATGAGAGGGGTCAGCTCTTCTTAAAGAGACAGAAGTGAAGGGTCATCCTTGGGGCATACAACGACATATAGAAAATGGTATCACATTCAAGGACACGGGGGTACCCCAAGATCCTGGGATTGATGTAGCAGCACAAACACTTGGGAAATGGTGCAGCATCTGAGAGCATGGTAAATTTCTAAGGGCCCAGGGAAAGGGAGAAGTAGTTAACGTCACAATAGCAAGGCTAAGTGAAATTGGATTCTGGTCTAGTCAGTTGGACCCGGGCCTCTTTCAACTAGACTTGGGGGGAGGCTTGTGATACGGTGCATAGTAGTAGGGTCTGGTCAGGGGGACGTGGCAGTCAAAAGTTAAGAGGGCGTGACAGTCAGAAGTCAAGAGGACGTGACAGTCAGAAGTCAAGGGAACGTGTCAATCAGAAGACAAGGAGATGTGACAGTCAATATATGGAGTAAACCCACCCGGGGCCATCCGGTGTATGAAGGTAGAGAGGGGTCTACCGGTCGGGAAACTAGGGCTACTGAAGGAAGCGCGGTCAAGACCAAACCTGACCTGGCTTTACCGATCAGGGGTTGTCAAGCTGGCCCGCGTGAGTAAACTTATCACCCTCGGTGGGGTCGGAATCATAAAGGCCGGCAGAAGGGGCCCGACCAGTCTGTTCACCAACACCCAACAAACTAACTAGGGTTGTTTCAATCACACCCGGGCAGGATAGAAGGTACTACACGACAATAGATCAGGAAATCGTAACCACCTGCCAGAGAATATCTGCTGTGTGTCAGGGTATATTCCAGCGGTTGGGATCATCTGCAAGTAGAACCTTCCTCCAGTCTATAGGAGAAGGTCACGTGTCCTCCACCACTCGATAAGTCTCGACACCCGACATCCTCTGACAGGGGTCCGTCTCCAGAAGGTACGTATTGGCATATAAAAAGGGGCGTTCTCTCCCTTGCATAAGTACACGGACTCACACACTTGTCTACTTTTCTTCCTTCGTACACTATTTTTTTTGGGGAAAAGTACCTGACTTGAGCGTTGGAGGGTCTGCTCCGAGGACTTTTTCCCTGGTTCTTGGTCTCTAACGTTCCGTGTGCTTGTCTGAGTGTGTGCAGGGGTCTGGTATCGCCGACGCAGGCCCAACAATTCTTTAGGGCCACATAGGGGTCCGTTCTCTGAAGCCCGTGCGACTGCAACATCCAAGTCTCCTCCCCGTTAACACTAGCAACACTTCATCCGGTCTTCATCTGACTCAGACTCCGAATAGGATCAATAATGTCTCTTACCATGACACAAACTCTAGGAGCAAATGTTTATTATTGACAACACAATAAGAGTAAAGGTTTTTTTTTTCTATACTTAGGCTTAGCTCTTTTGAATTTTTTCATAACTACTTTGGAATAGAGTACTAGATAATAAGAAGTGTTATATTTTTTTTTTTCACGTACCAATTGTAAAATTTTATAGTAAATATATTAGTTGACAGTCTTGCCATAGTCTTGTCATCACGACAACTCCCAAGGCCATCTCAAGATTTCCCGAGGTCCTAGGTAAAAATAAATTAAAAAAATTCTTTAATATATTTTTAAAAAAAATTCTCAAGTTTTTTTTCCCATTTGAATTTGGGATTGAGAATGACTGGTTTAAAAAAATTGATTTATTTTAAAAAAAATAAAATATTTTTATATAAAATTTAGTTTTCTTGTTAATATTTAGATAATTTTTTTTAACACTGTTAAATTATTTAATATTTTTGAGACATTGAACGTAAATAAAATTTTATTAATGAAGGGAGGTCCTCTCCTTCGCGAAGGTACGCTCTCTCGTACATTTACACTTATCTTCTACTTTTCTTCTTCTTCATACACTATTCTTCTGAGGAAAAAGTACTTGACTTGAGCGTCGGAGTGTCTGCTCTAGGGACTTTTTATTTGATTTTTGGCCTCCAACACCCGTGTGTTTGTTTGAGTGTGCGCAGAGCTCAAGTACTGCCGGCGCAGTCTTCATCATCCATCAACACCATGCAAGAGTCCATTTTTGGAAGCACGTACGAAAAAGGCATCTGAGTGGCCCTTCCGTCAGGGTCCGCAACAGCTCACCCGTCTCTCGGCTGACTCAAATTCCGGATAAGATCAATTATATATCAATTTTTAGCAATACCCATATAAATTAACTGTATTAGCCGCCCATGAGGATAATATTATGCTTGGTGCAAAGTAGCAGCTAATGAGCTTATAGCAAAGACTCTATATCTCAACCATCACACTATCCCAAAATGACCTATATAGCAAAGACACTAGCGCTTATATAGGAAAAAAAATCTAGTAAGATCTAAAAAAAAATATCTTTGGGGTGAATTTTGTGGGTTGATTTTTATAAATTTGTACTCATTCTAAAATAAAATGTTGAAATTTGTATGTTAGTTTGGTGGTTGGTACGTCATCTTTCGCTATTTTTCCTTAATAAATTAGGTACAACCGGTGTGGCTGAGAAGCAATTATCAAACCCCAAGCCCCACTTTCTTTTTTTATGAGAGGGACTCAAGAGGGAGGATGCCTCTCCTTACTATTTTATAATTATGTTTTCATTCATACAAGTCAGTGTTAAATGTGCATTGCATCCACTCTTGTTTTTTCCCCCATGAACTTAATTCAAACTATTGTAATAGATATTGTCAAGCCAGCTGAGGTGGCATTGAAAGGACAGCCCAAGGATCTTTCTCCCACAGTAGCAAACTTGATGATAGATCCTACCATAAAAACACCAGCAACATTCTCAGATCGCCACATGTCTAAATCCTTTCTATACCCATTCCTGATCTTTTGAGTCACTCACACGTTCTTTTCTCTTTGACCATACACATGGCCGCAACTAATTCGACCCTGCTCCGTCAAACTTCATAACTGAGCTTAATTCCTCAACGATCAACTTTTCTTCAGCTGGGTCAGACTCGGCGGTGCTTCGCAAGTTATCGTTCTTCTTCCAACGAGGCTTAACGAGGGATGACGCTTTGACAGCGCCTCCAAACTCGCTGTTTCTTGGAAGCTTCACCAATTTTCTTATTCAATATTATCCGATGTGGATCTGACGACGTATGACACCGATTGCTCCGACCGTGGAACCCCGATGATCCCGGAGCTGATTAATCCGAGCTCCCCTGAGAGACATCTGTCAACGCATTGAACATGCGGATTCAGCCGAACCCGAAAAGTCAATCTGGTCGAGTCAGATTTTTGATAGTTTAATCTAAAACCACGACCTTTAATTTATCACAATTTTCTTGGATTGATCGTGAGTAGGTGGGCGAAGGGCGACGGCACAGTGTGCTCCTCGTTTCCTGTGTCACAGTGACGGCGTCCCTTGTGCAAGATTCAACTAACTCGATCCTCCAAATTGTGCAATTGTAATAAGTATCGACTTCAGTTACGTTCCAAGTTCATGCATCCTGAAGCTCAAGCCGACATGCCACTTTGGCACGACAAAGAAAAAAGAGAGAAAATGTTCGCCGACTCAGAGAATTAGTGAAGAACGTGTGTTGAGATAAACGTCGTTATCGTCAGGTAGCATCAGTTTCAGAAATGAGCAGAGCTGGGAAACACCGGCACGTCTCCTTGAGCCGAGCAAGTCTGCAATTGTACTCCTCTCTGTGGATCATGAGTTTACCGGCCGACTCTGCATGCTTTACTTTTTTTACTGGCTAATTAGTTGTTTTTGTAGTTAGTTAAATCATGTTGGAAGGTTGAGGTGGTCGATTGAAATTGTGATTTTATAGTTTGACAAAAAGAAGATTCCGTAGTCTCTTGTGAAATTAGAAATATTAGTGTTAGAAAAGAGGTCTTGGTCCTCTTATATTTAAGTCGATCTATGTATGAAGAGAAGAAAAATAATAAAAAGATGATAATAATGAGCGTGTTCAAATATGAAAAATCACATATGTTCAATCTTCTTTTTATAGTACTATTGTAATATTTGTGCACGCATCTTAAATCATATGTACGTTTTTCAAAGTTTCATAAAAAAAGATAAGTCGAAAAGTGTCTTTGACACCTTTCCTTAAATGAGCACGTAAGTCTCTGATGTGATAGATTAGAAGTTTCTAAAGTACGATTTATCTGTATGACATTCTCTATATTGTCAGTGACACAAACATTCAAAAGAGTACGATAAAACGTATATGTGGATCCCACTATAGGCCGATCGGGGGTCCCTCGGTCGGAACACCACCAACTCTGTCGTATTGAATGGAGCTATTGGCATGTTCTTCACTCGACCTTACTGTTGTCGGAAAGGCGTATTACGTCCGATTAAACTTAAGGTCCGATCGACTAGGGCGATTGGCCGGATAACTTAGTATTTGACTTTTAATCTCGCCTGCAAGTGCATAGAACGATCGCTTGGGCCGTTTGGTCGGCCTTTCATTAGTCGGTCTTTCGTGTCCGGCTGGCTCTAGAGGTCCGTTCGACCATCCACAATCCACGGTTTCGTAATTCATCCGACCCTGTGATTTTAACCATTTAACTTTAACTTCTACGTCAGCCGATCTTCATTATTTTAACTTATTAGGGGCAATTTTTATCCCCTTATCAATATTCTTCACTCGACCTTACTGTCGTCGGAAAGATGTATTGCATCCGATTAGACTTAAGCTCCGATCGACTAGGACGGTTGGTCGGATAACTTAATATTAGACTTTTAATCTCGCTTGCAAGTGTGGAGAATGGCTGCTTGGGCCGTCTAGTCGGCCTTTCACTAGTCGGTCTTTCGCGTCTGACCAGCATTAGAGGTCCGTTCGACCATCCACAATCTACGATTTCGTAATCCATCCGATCTTATAATTTTAACTACTTAACTTTAACTTTTACGTCGGCCGATGTTCATTATTTTAATTTATGAAGGGCAATTTTTATCCCCTTATCAATATTCATGGGCGATCGAGGCGAGATGTGATGCGAATCCAAGGAGCTATATTTTGTCGAGGGGTTTCCGACAAGGCATATGAAGAAAGCGTGGGATAGTTGCGGTGCCAACTAACATGAAGTGAGGTCCGACGCATCGCCAGGGCCAAAAGCGACGGCGATGACGTGGTGACCGCCGTCAGTTGACAGTTAATTAATTGGAAATCTTTAATTAGATATGGTTCTTATCTGCAATACGGTGGAGATGAGCCAATTAACCACAAAGTATATCGAAAGGAACTTTCTTGTATATCCTGAATTTGACCTTTCAGACCACTCAATCTATTTTCTGAGTCATGATGGCGGCGTGTTGAAGTTCAATGGCTTCATAAGCATCCATCCACCTAAAACTTTTGGGATAACTAGTTAGCCAATGTATCAAGTTTAGATTAATTAATCAGTTAGACCAGCAATAATTAATTTTAAAATTTCAGTTCTTAAGGACCAAATCAACTAAGACAACAGCACTATTGAAAAGAATTGATATTTTGTAGAAATGAAAGATGGAGCCATCTACCTAACAGTAGTTAAATAAGTTCAATTCAATATAAAATAAGTTATAATTATTTTAATTAAAGTTTCATATAATATTTGTATATACCTTCAGAGTTCGGACCCAATTAATATCGACACTTGTTATATAGCATTAACGTACACTGAGCCAAAAACTCCTTGTAAAGGATGAACACAGCACTATCCTTGCCTAACTCGTAAGGATTAATAGAAATGTATATTCTATAATGATGCTATCGGGTTCTCCTTCTAGCTCAACGAACCTGAGGACCTGAGATTCGATTACCCATTATAATTTAGGAGGTCACATATATAAATATGGTTGATCCTATCTGGAAATGGCAACAAACGAACCACTGGGAAGTTGACATAGATGCTGACTTGCCGCCAATTGCCTAGAGACAACGAGGATAGGTAAGGAGATTCGTTGGAGCCTGGACATAAAAAGACCAAGGAGCAAGAGGATTAAAATGACGACCAAGGATTCCCCGATGTACCCACTCTGATGTTTAGTCGGTTTTTGATAGTGGTGGAGGAGGAAGTATAAACAATAGCTCTAAGATTTTGGATGTGTTTTTGTGTGTGCCCGAGCCTACTTATAGAGCGATGGTTAATTCCTATGTTCCCCGTGTACTCCAAAATCTATGCGATTTATCATTCGCTTCTAGAAATCGTCTAAATCCCAAGATTCACACGATCGTTATCCTTTTTCTGAAATAATAAAAAAAATCCCTATATTCAGGTAAGTATTATTCTTTTCTTGAAATACTCTAAAATCCAGATTTGAGGCACCAAGGGACGCACCAAGGAGATGGGAGGCACTATGGAGTTGGGGGTGCTAAGGAGTCAGAGGCATGCCCAAGGAGTAGAGGTCGACTCAATTTTTCCTTGACTTGAACTGCCATCTTAGCACTATTACTAACCTCTTTTATCCACGTGGCATTCTCTGATTACCCTTGGTCACAAGTCTCCCCTTTAAGTCTAGTAGAAGGATGTAGGAGTCAGGATGTAGGAGTCTGATTGATTGGACTGTTCTTTGACAAATATGGGCTAATTCCAGCTACCTCAGCTGCCCAATCCGCGTGACAGATCTCTTGTGTATTTTTGAAGAGATTATGCATTAATTGTCAGCATGCTTCTGTCATTATATTTTTAAATGCAGACACTTCTTTTAAACATGTTATCTACGTTATCTATCTCAATTCTCGAGCCCAAAATACATCAGTGTGTATCCAAGGTTGTATCACATTAATATCATGTGACTCATGGAAAAGAAAACTAAGTGTCCTTACCAATTAATGATTCCTTGGATTTGATTTGTTCCATGTGTTTGATCCTTTGGTCGAGAATTTATCCCGCTCATGTTACAACACAGATCCAATGACCTTGGTTGATCAAGTCATGATATATTAGGTCAGATAAGGATGCCTTTACCCTTAACCTTGCACTCGCTACTTCTGTGTCCGCCGTTCTTCGTCTTCATCTTTGAACTTCCAACGTCTGTACGCTCAGTAAGCTACTTGGTTCCTTCCTATCATTCCTTGTTTTGAATCCTGCAAATATAAGTATCTCGTGTTAGTTTTGATATGACCAACTAAGTTAAGTTAGGCTATACATATTTGATGCCTTGCGTCTAAGTGTACAGGCACTACAACAAAAACCTTCATAGACATCAGTGGAACAACAACGGTTTTAAGCAAAAACCGATGTCTTTGAGTATTTTACACCGGTTTTTCCAAAAATCGATGTCTATGAGCACAGATTTTCGCTCATAGACATCGGTTTTTTAGGCGATGTCTATAAGCGCCCGTTTTTTCGTTAATAGACACCGATTTTAACATCGGTTTTTAAAATCCGATGTCTATGATAATTTTCCCACCAATACTTAGCTAAAATTTTCAACTCTTCCCTCTAACCTAACCCTATATGCTGCCGTCCACGGGAGGCAGAGAGAGAGAGCCGTCTTCGGGCAACTCACCTTCTCTGCCTCTACCTTCTCCTCCCCTCCCATCGCCGACCCAATCTCGACCTCCTTCATTCTCCCAATTCGAAGCAGACAGAAACAGAGATCGGAGATCTGTGCTTTCGATTCACCGCTCGATCCGCCAAGATGCAGATAGGTTCCGAGACATATGCACTTCTAGCCAGGATCTTCTGTGGAGCTGAGTCAAATTAGGGTTTCCGTTCCCACTCTATGAAAGTTGTGCCTTCGGTCATCATTCTCCTTGACAACGTCAGCAAGCAAGCGATAGAAACGAAGCGAGCGTGGCGATGGAACAGACAGACCTTCATCATGATCAAGCCCGACAGCGTCCAACGCGGCCTGGTGTGCTCTCCCTCTCCCTCCCCCTTGATTTCTTCTTCCTTCGCTTCGTTCATCTATTCTTCGGCGTTGCATTGCGTAATTTACAGTAGATGTGTTACTGAAACACCAAAATCCTTCTTCTTCCCTTTTTTTTTTAGTTGAAAGGTTGGAGAAATCATTAGTAGGTTTGAGAAAAAGGGTTTCTACTTGAAAGGTGAAGATTTTACCAACTGCAATCCTTTTTTTGTTTTCCCCGTCTACTTTAGAGAAGAAACGAGAAATTTTCTTGGTTATTTTTGTGCGTCGATCAGGGTTGAAGTTGGTCGACGTGGAACGCTCCTTTGCGGAGAAACACTACGTCGACCTCTCCACGAAGCCTTTCTTTCGTTCCCTTGTGGAGTACATCATCTCTGGTCCGGTGGTAGCGATGGTATGGACGCGAAAGAATGTGGTGGTCAGACTATGCAATTGAGATTGGCAGGTGATTTCTTCTTCGTCAGTTAAATTTCTTGAAACTCAAATAAGCTTGAAACTTTGCTTGTCAAGGCCATGTTCTTGCATGTGTAACCTAGAAACTCAAGTATAGTGGAAACTAAAAAATATTAGAGTTTCATCTTCTTGATATCTTGATTGCAAGTATTAATTGATTGATGCATGCAATGTGTTTGATGAATTTCCTCAAACACTATCCAGCAAGAGATCTGAATGAAGTTTCCAGCATATGAAGAAAAAAAATCTTTTGGGGTTCAAGCTTGTGTGCCCGATTACGAGCTTTACAATATTACTTTCTCTGATTTTTGGAATCCATTAGCTGGACCTCTTCATATATCTGTGCAGATTACTATCTCCATATAATGAACATGTTGCATAGGTTGGATTCTCATGTGTCAAATGGGTATGGATCGTTCTGTTCTTTTGTGTTCATAGCTCATTCATATCGTGTTAGCTCGATGCAGTTAAGAATTTTACATTACATTGTTGTCTTGTCACTTACAAAAGGGAATATGGAACACTGAACAAGCTGCACACATTCCTCTTACAGACAATTCTAACATTGAGCAAGTCTGTAGTAAGGCATTTTTTCCCCATTCTTTCTCATCGTCTAGGTTTGTGTTAACTTTTTTTCTTTGGCCCTTCACGTTGAAAACCAAGAGGAATCACTATGTTGAGGGAAGAGAGGTAGGCAATCGCGAGTTTCTTTGCTCATGAGATAGACTACAAAGGTCATTTAAATTTAGATCTTCTGCTACTGCTATGATCCTCATTGGCTATCTAGTAGAAGGTTTCATTAGTTAGACTAATCTGCATTTCGACATGTAATCTCCGCAACCAACAGATAGTAATCTCACCACACAAAACAATATAATGAAGAAAACATTATCCTGTTGACTGTTATGGGTGCTAAGGGAATATATATCTCCCTATTACTAGCTTGGCATATGATAAACAATTATTTGTGCGACTCTTTTACAACATTATGAGGTCAACAAGCATTTAAACAATATTTGTTTTCCAATATAATCTCACCACACAAAACAGAATTAAGAAATTACTTTGATCACAGATTACATTCAAGCCAAATGTTATACAGGCTTGATTTTGTTTTATTGTTCAGAATACTGTGGAAACAAAAACAATATTGCATCATTTAATAATCTTCAAATGGCACTCTAATTGAATTCTGGTTTTGGTGGCATTTGCAGGGTCCATGATGCTTCCTTCCAACATGGTGACAACCATGCTAATTGAAGGTCTATTTTCTGGCTTTATCTGTATGCACCATAAACCCACTATCATCATCTTTTTTGTAATTTATTTAGTCTTAGGATCAGCATCAGTCTCAGGACTAACAAGACTGGTATCAGGAGTGACCAAATCATAGTACTTATCAAAACTATCATAAACCCAGTCTGGAAAATAAATTTCACTACTGTGGTCTGCCATTGCTTTGAAGTTCTTTCTCCCTCCAACGATTTCTAATATCATCATTCCGTAGCTATAAACATCTGACTTACTGGATGCAGTCATATGGCGTTCTGCTTTCTATATACTGCAAAAATTGATCAGATGTATCATCCCTAATTATTCACCCAATTTTAAAGCCAACCCAGTGTAAAAAAGTAAAGTTAGTCATAACAAAATTGTAGTGACCAAATTGCCCACATACTTATTAGTCTAGCTTATGAGGAACTTGAATGGCCTCAAGAAGGTGATCCAACTGATAGTAGTTGAACCAAATGAAGATAGTGTGAATAAATTATTTTATATATTTCAAGAAAAATCATAATAATCTACTATACACCATGCATCACTATATTTAGTTTCTTTCAAATCAGTTGCCTTATAACATATTATTTCAAATGTGCAGATCAAAGAAGCTGAGCAAACAAGTAAAAATTTTGATATCTTTCAATATTTCAGTGTGTAAATAAATAAATATCTATCAATAAAATATCTTAGTTTATCTGCTTCATTATAGGCTTTATGTTGGTGAGTAGCTACAAGTGGGGTCATGTGCATGCATTTTATAATGCCCTTGTCACATGGACCAACAACGGTTATATGATATCGATGGAATTATTCTGGTAGAAAGTGGATCTCATTCCATGTATTAGGGTCAGAAGCCATTTGGATTCTGATAACCCATAATCCAACTCATGTGTAATTGTTAGTCTATCTTTAAGAACTAGTGAGGCCTTGTTAATTGGCAGGATGTAGCATCAAATTTATCTCAACAGTTAGTATACTTTGTAACCTTGACCGTTTAACTGAAAATTTTTGCCATTCCTTTCACACATCAAATAATATTAGATGCACAATCTTTGTTAGTATCAAAGAAAGGTTTGTGAATTTAGCCAGAAAATGTTATAGTGATCTCAGATGGCACGTCTTCTTTAGTACTAGGGTTGTGCCTATAGTTGATCAGCGTCTTCTGTTTTTGCAACATACTACGCCCTTTGTATATTGTTGCTCCCTGCTTTATTGAATTCTTTATCAAACCTTCACTTTCCTTGATGGTTGCTTGCCTCCTAATTGAAGGGGAAGCACTGACAAAACTGTTATTTAAGCTATTGTTTGTAGAACGGCCAGAGCTTGTGGATATTATAGGGTGACTTTTTAATTTGGATATTTTCTCTTAAGTTTTTTTTCCTTGTTGAATAACTTCATTTTAATAATTTTTCCCAAGTCATGCTTTGCTTTACAACCTAACCATCCACAAGCATTGTCAAGCCTTGGCAACATATACATGGATTGGTAAGCTTTAGAAATGTTTGATGACAACTGTGCGGATAGTTTATTTTTGTTCCTTAATGAAACTTCTCTTCATGCAGCAACATGATGAGTGTTGCTGCATCATTCTATAAGGCAACTTTAGCAGTTACAGCAGGGATATCTGCGCCCTTCAACAACTTGGCTATTATATACAAGCAACAGGTAGAGTACTATATCTACCTTTTTCATTGCAATCATGTACTAACATGTTCATTACCATCACGCCCTCGCAATCATGCTTGGTTTTTTGTCAAACAGTTGGCTACAACACGTTTATGTTTTAACAGGATACAGTTAGAATGCCATCTGGATTGCTATGAGATTGAAGTGAGAAGGATCATCAGTGATGGATGGTCGTTGACCATTTAGTGCAACTACCTCTCATTTTAGTGGGGAAGCATCTGCATTGGCTTTGACAAATACAGTTTAAAATATTTTATTGGATCAAACTTTTCTTAGGGATATGAATTCCAGTTTACTATGTGGAATTTTTGTAAAAATCACTTCTCGCTTTTATTTCTTCCTTATTCAATCATGAGATTTTTGTCGGTTTATATTGGCAAGATACTTCGGCTAATTTCATTAATTTGGCAGATACTAGGCAGCACCTACATAGCTACATTGCTAGTTCAACCTTTGCTTCCTGCGTGGATATTCAATCATGAGAATTGCTGCTTTTTGCTAGTTCAGACTGATGCTGATGGTCTTGTCAATAGAGGGAACACATTTAAGGAGATTGGTAGAGTTACTGAAGCAATTCAGGATTATATACGTGCTGTGAATATCAGACCAACTATGCCTGAAGCCCATGCAAATTTGGCTTCAGCTTACAAAGATAGGTAATTGCTTCTTTGAATTTGTGCCGGTGTTGGACTATATCAGTATCTTACATCTATGATTCTTCTTTCTATTTATTTGTGGTTGAGATAATTGATGAACGTTTCTCTTTTTAAGCATTCCAATTACTCATCTTGTTACCTGGTGCTCTTACTACTTTTTCAACTATGATTTTTGGTCTTGATTTACTAATATATTATTTATGTGTTTTTACAGTTTACAAATCTCAAGTATTCCAGAGTTGAAATTGATGAAGTGCGGTTCGAGTGGGTTGAATGCATGCTAGATTACATTTGAGACAGTTGTACCTTGATGTGTTAACAGAATGTTATACTTTGATTTTGATATCTATTAGCTAGCTTTTGATGTAAAAAGAATGTTGGGGTATTTTATGGATATTGTTGTAAGAAGATTATTTATATAATTTGTGAATATGTGTATTTTATGGATATTATTGAATGAAGAATATTTGTACAATTTGTGAATATTTGTGTATTTTTTTTTGTTATTGTCGGTTTTAAAATCAAATCTGTGCTGTTAAAAAATATACATATTACATCGGTTTTCCACCGATGTAAAACCGGTGTTATAAAGTAATATTACATTGGTCATTTACCGCTGCCAAAACTGGTGTTATTAACATACAATATTACATCGGTTTTACACCGTTGATGAAACAGTATCGTTAAGTGATACTACACCGGTTAATAACCGATTCGAAGACCGGTGTCGTTAAGTGATACTACACCGGTTTTAACCCGATGTCTAAAATGGCAGACTTTTAACATCAGCTTCATAGACATCGGTCGAAAATCAAATAGACACCGGTGGAAAACCGATGTCTATGAAGGTTTTTGTTGTAGTGAGGGACTTAGGAGCGCAAGAAGTTGAGCGAAAGACACAGTGGACGAGAAAAATGCCACAAAATTCTGATCAATCGACTTGGTACATCCGAGGGACGAAAAGCTATGGAAGAGTACACTGGTGAAGCAAGAAGGACATGCACAGTGCTTCTAAGGGACGAAGAGTCAGAGCGAAAGACTTTTCCTATAATACTGTATTAGCCAATAGCAACAATAACAATACATAATACTATGGTAAAACTAAACTTAGATTTGTCAAGATCCGTTGGTCTGATCAACCACGCACAGTCAACCGTAAACCATCCGATCAAATTTGCTTAGAGTTCACTCTTCCAAGACTTCTTGTTACCTGAGGTTACCTCCTCCTAGGATTTTTTCATCTAACTTCACACACCAGAACCTAGAGTTACCTCCCTCTAGGATTTTCTCCATCTGACTTCACTCACCGAGACTTAGCATCGGATTGACCCACCAAAGATTCGATATTGGGTCTTCCAGACCTGCCGAATCCTTCTACCTGGCTTCCACGATCTATCGAGATTTTCCTTGCCTAGCCGTAACTAGGACTTCTCTTGCCTAATCGCAGTTATAACTAGTCACTTGGTAGACTTCTCGCCCTTGCCTAGCCGTGACTAGGACTTCCCTCGATCAAGCTCCATTAAACATATTTGTCAGACATTAAAATCTTAGAGGTTGATTGCACCAACACATGTATATGGGCTCACAGTCGAAAGTAGAATCTATGAGCTCATCGATGCAGAGTAGATGGTAACAATCCTTCTGATAGGCTTTGTTGATGTCATGATAGTTGATGTAGATGCTGTAGGACCGTTGGGCCGGCTAGAAGGGTTGGTAAATAACCTGTCAATTAAAAACAAACAACCCTTCCTCGAACGATTAAGCTAACACTTGTAAAATGAATTAAGCAGATAAATAAGAGCATAAAAGAAAAGACGAGGCACCAGATGTTTACTTGATTACAATCGGGGAGGTTGTTAATCCAAGGAAGATTAAGCTCAAAAACTCCTTCAGGCGGAGAAGCCTCTTACAGCATTTAGGTACAGAAAACAGAAGCTTAACTACAACTAAAGCATACAAGTGTTTGGAAATAGAATGATCGTGATGGTTGAAAAGCTTCTGGACCAAGACTATATTTATAGCCTTGGTCGGGGTGCCTGGAAGGGTTCCGGGCGCCCTGGGGGGGATAAAATTTATCCCCCAACGGTTGGATCGAGTCAAAGCTCGATCCTGGGAAAAAGTCAACTAGGTTGACTTTTGGTCCGTGCTCTCTTCTCCGGTTCAGCTCGCCTCTGGTCCGAGTCTTTCTGCTCCGGCTCCGCTTGCTTGAGTGATCTCTGACATCCGGAATAGGGTTCACCCGAACCCATCTTCCGGTCTTCTCGAGCGTGCTTCCCTCCGACTTCTCGTCTCTCGGAATTGCTGCGTGTCCCTTCTCGTCCACCAGCATACTCATCCGCAGACTTCGTCCCTCGGTCGCACCCCGTGCCGACCTTCGCGCTAGCTGCGTCTCTTGCTCCCCGAGCAATCTTCCGCTCCGGCTTTCGTACCTCGGAACTACCGCGCGCACTTCCTTCTCGTCCGCCGGTGTACTCTTCCACAGCACCTCGTCCCTCGGACGCACCGCGTGCCGTCCTTCTCGCTAGCTGCGTCTTCCGCTCGAGTACCTGTGCTCCTAAGCTCCTGCACACTTAGACATTAGGTTAGAAACAAAGCAGGACCTAACTTAACTTGTTGATCACACCAAAACAACCTTGGGGTTCCAACAATCTCCCCCTTTTTGGTGTGATCAACCCAAGTTAAACTAGGGTCAAAAATAGATATGAAATTAAAACAATTTATTGCAATAACATGCAACATGATAGAAAAAATTGAATTTCAAAAATTTTAAAATTTCAATTTTCTACCTCCCCCTAGACTTATACTTTCCCTTCTCCCCCTTTGATCACAATAAAAATGGGGTTTCAAGAAAAACAATCTAAGGGTTTGACACTTAGAAAAATTATAGAAATCTATTTCAATGTTTTTCGGAGAAAAAATATTTCCAAGTTAAAAAAAATTTCTATGTCAAAGAATGACTTTTGAAAAAAATTTCTAAGTTTTCCCCAAAAATAAATCTTTCTAAGCCCAAAAATTTATGCAAGAAAATTTAAGAAAATTGATAGCATAAAAAAAATTTTCTATACATTTATTTATTTATTTTATACTGATACTTATATCAACAAGTTTTAAATTTCCATTTCAATTTTTCATAACTTCTCAAATTACACTTATTCAAATTTAAAGCCACAGATATTAAACATGGAATAATTTGTATTATGTTAATTTCTATTATTTTTTGAATTGCAACTTCACAAAAATATTCAAATAGCATAGATTCTAACTTGATAAAATTTTTCGACAATATAAAAAATTCTTTCGGCAATGTGCAAAATTCGTTCGAAAGAATATTTTGTAATTTGCAAGAATTTTTTAACAACAAAAATTCTAATTTACAGGAATCTATTAACAGATTTCTTAATCCGAAACACCTTTTCGGCGACTCAATTTCTAAATCGCAAAATTCTTTCGAGAGAGAAATTTGTAATTCGAAAAATTCTTCTAATTTGCATAATTCTTTTGTCAAAATATTTTTAAATTTGCAAATTTCTTTTGATAATATTTCTAATTTGCAAGACAAATTTGACAATTGATTTTCTAATTCAAAAAACTTTTTCGGTAATTCAATTTTTAAATCGCAAAAATCTTCAGGCAATTTTTCTATTGAATTAACTGTTTGTTCAGAAGGTAGAGACCATACCTTACTTACCTCGTCGGCCGTTGATTCTCCCCCTGTTGAGTTGCTTTCTTCCAATATCTCTCCCCCTTCATTGATGCTCACATGGGATGAGCTTTCTGTGTCCTCGGGATGGAGATCGACTATCTCGACAGTTTCCTCATTCTCGGATTGTTCTGGGGTTGAATCGGTGTTGGATTCATCCTCGACATTGGCTGGTTCTTCGTAGATCTTCAAGAACTTTTCCCAAAGTTCTTTTGCATTTTTGTACTCTCCGACTCTGTCGAGATCTTCTTTTCGTATTACGGTTAGAAGATGGAATTCAGCTCGCCCGTTTGCCACAAACTCGTCGCATTGCTTCTTGTTCCAGAGGCGTAGATCGAGTTCTTCTCCATTCGTATCTTTCGGTGCTTCATAACCTATTTTCATTATTAGAGAAATACCAATATCAGAGTTAAGGAATACCTTCATTTGTTGCTTCCATGAAGAAAGCTCCCCCTCGAATGCTGGTGGGTATTCGCTAGCTCCGACCATTGTTGCTTCAGACGGCGGTTAGTCCTTCTGAGGCGTCTCGGCTCTGATACCACTTGTAGGACCGTTGGGCCGGCTAGAAGGGTTGGTAAATAACCTGTCAATTAAAAACAAACAACCCTTCCTCGAATGATTAAGCTAACACTTGTAAAATGAATTAAGCAGATAAATAAGAGCATAAAAGAAAAGACGAGGCACCAGATGTTTACTTGGTTACAACCGGGGAGGTTGTTAATCCAAGGAAGATTAAGCTCAAAAACTCCTTCAGGCGGAGAAGCCTCTTACAGCGTTTAGGCACAGAAAACAGAAGCTTAACTACAACTAAAGCATACAAGTGTTTGGAAATAGAATGATCGTGATGGTTGAAAAGCTTTTGGACCAAGGCTATATTTATAGCCTTGGTCGGGGCGCCTGGAAGGGTTCCGGGCGCCCTGGGGGGATAAAATTTATCCCCCAACGGTTGGATCGAGTCAAAGCTCGATCCTGTGAAAAAGTCACTTCCGGGCGCCCCGGACAGTTCCGGGCGCCCCGGAGCCAAAAGTCAACCCTGTTGACTTTTGGTCCGTGCTCTCTTCTCCAGTTCAGCTCGCCTCTAGTCCGGGTCTTTCTGCTCCGGCTCCGCTTGCTTGGGTGATCTCTGACATCCAGAATAGGGCTCACCCGAACCCATCTTCCGATCTTCTCGAGCGTGCTTCCCTCCGGCTTCTCGTCCCTCAGAATTGCTGCGTGTCCCTTCTCGTCCACCAGCGTACTCATCCGCAGACTTCGTCCCTCGGTCGCACCCCGTGCCGACCTTCGCGCTAGCTGCGTCTCTTGCTCCCCGAGCAATCTTCCGCTCCGGCTTTCGTACCTCGGAACTACCGCGCGCACTTCCTTCTCGTCTGCCGGTGTACTCTTCCACAGCACCTCGTCCCTCGGACGCACCGCGTGCCGTCCTTCTCGCTAGCTGCGTCTTCCGCTCGAGTACCTGTGCTCCTAAGCTCCTGCACACTTAAACATCAGGTTAGAAACAACGCAGGACCTAACTTAACTTGTTGATCACACCAAAACAACCTTGGGGTTCCAATAGATGCTACATTTGCTCCTGCCTTGGACACCAGTACCACATTGATGAGCCATGTCTAGAATTGAACATCCCATATATGCCCGACTTTCATTAACTTGTCAATTTTTGCTTGAATCACCTGGTCTTGCTCTGATGAGAAATTTTACTTCTTTTATCAAACAGGTCGAACCTATAGTAGCATGTTTAACCGGAGAACTATTATAGTTGGGAAAAATACCTATAACATTCTTTGACGACCAGGTGTAGATATCATGATTACGTGAGAGACATACAATTAATTTTTGTTTAAGCCCTAAAGGGAGGTTAGTAACTACTTGAGTGACGTCTGAACAACCGAGATGAACTTGCACACTTTCATGATTCTCCTCTAGTCAGGATATTGACGCCTCTTGGATGACTTGGACAATAGTATCTTGAGTTCGATAGGCCTTGCATAAGTTGGTCCAAATTATATCAACCTAGCATTTTTTGCCAACAATATGTCACCTTTTACCTCCTCGACTTAGCTTCTCACTAGGAATTTATTTTTTTTTTGATGAAAAGTGGAGACTAATATTGGAAGGTACTTAGTGTCGACCTCACTAGTATGATATTATAGGCAGAGACAATGTTTATAATAATAAAGGATGTGTGTCGAGTTTGCATTAGTAGTTCCTCCCCAAGGAAAGGGAGAGGTTCATTTGGTCAATCGGCTATATTTCATGCCCTATTAAATCATACATGGGAGTATATATAGGATTAAGTTCCTCCCCATCAAGTTGCATTTGATTGAAATCTATTTTAAAAATAATGTTAACAAAACTACTGATATTGATAAACACTCTCTTTACTCGATAATTGACAATGAAAACCTCGATCACTAAAGCATTATTATAGGTGACCACGATTCCTACTAAATCTTCGAGTCCGAAGTTTATGGAAGGACTTTTTCCTCTTTTCTGACTGATGCAAATGTTGTAACTCTTCAACCTTCTACCATGAGCCTTTCGAGCTCGAGTGAAGTCTCCATCTTTGGGACTACCTGAGATCTTGTTCACAGCCCCTCGGACATCAATTTTGTTCTTTCTTGTGTTTTTGTAAAATACCAAAAAAGGTGAATAACCATAAGGGAATTTTCCAGAACTTTTAGAAATTTTCTGGAAATTTTTCAGAGCTCGTATGACAAGTTTAAGGGGATCAAATATTGGGCCCCGAGAAAGCCTGTTTAGGCTACCCCATTTAAACGAGGAAATGCTTGATTTTCTTTTTTTTGTCTTTTTCTTTCTTTTTCTTTCCTTCCTTCGTTTCCTCATGCGGGCTCGAGCAGCCCCCGACGCCGTCCGTTCCCTTCCTAACCACCGCCGCACACGACGGTTCCTACTCCTCCTATTTCTCCTTCGTCTCAACCCCTTCCTCTTCCTCTCCTTCTCCCGACGCCGAGCAGTGCCGATCTTCCTTCTCTCCCGATTTCTTTACATTGCCCGACGCTGAGTTCCTTGCCCAAGCGCCAGCAACGCTCGAGCCTCTCCCTCTTCGTGAGTTGTTGCCGCGCCACCGACGGACCTCACTGTGCCCTAGTTTTCTTCGCGTCTTCTTCCTTGGGCGATCGACGACTCTTACCTCAGCCGATCCCTTTCCTTTAGCTGGGGTACCCTCGCGACCTCAAGCTCCTCAGCGTTCCCTAGATCATTGACATCAATTGGGGCTCGAGCACAGAGGTGAGGATCCGGATCCGGTGATGATCTCTGGAGGCGGCTAATCAAAGTGAAGGCAGTGGGAAGCAACAGTAAACCTCTGTTATCGGTGTGTACCACCATCAACCACTTGTGGATTTGGATAAGTTATGCTCTTGATCTCTAAGATTTCAAAACCCTAATTGCCTACTGGTTGGATGCGGAAGCAACTCACGGATATATTGATTGATTTCTAGGTTTGGTATCAACAGGATTAAGCTGTTGTTGGAGATGAGGAATCTGATATGTGATCTTCCTGTTGATCTCATCTTGATCCGTTGAGTAGGTAGGATTCTAGCCAGGAGGGGTATGCTCTATAGTTTCTTTGATTCAACAACTCGTCTTGTTACTAGGAGCAACAATCCTTGCTGTGGATCAACAAATCATGGTTGTAAGCTGAGATTCTATTTCTATGGATATGAAATTGTGTGTCATGGGGTGTTTTTGATTCCAGCAGCAACCCCATCCTGCTTACCTTGAATTCCAGCAGTAAACAACCCTTCACCGACAGCAATCAGCAGCTGTGAATACGACTGTGAATTGAGGTAAGGAGTAGGGTAATGAAATGAATATCGTTTATGTATTTGAATTAGGTATGAGGTAGACTTCATGATTAGTATAATTGATTTAGGTTTGGATTATTAATCTAATAGGTTGATTAGGGATTAGGTAACTAACCCTAATTAACTGTTGGATTTAATTTAGGTAGATTGAGGTTTAGGGTTTAGGGTTTTTCCCTAAATTGTTCTTAAGGATTTTTATTTAGCTATTCATTTGAGTTGTAACTAAATACAAATGTATATATATTGGTGACACAGGACTTTGACGCGAGATGATTATCTCAACGTCGGATTTGGACCGGATTGGACCTTTTTATTGGAGACGGGTACCTTGACTTATCTATTTTGATATGCCATATTGATATGCTTAGTAATATTTAACAAATAGTAATATTTATGTTCATTTTTGCATTGATATGCCATTATCTATTACCTGAGCATGCTGTATTTATTTCCTGCTGTTGCATATATGTTCCTTTGATTATATATGACCTTAAGATAATGATATACCATGCCATATTATGTTCAGGACATTGATCTATTTTACCATGCCTGACCTGTGTACCTAGATCATATTATTTGATCCATATATCTTTTGGTACACATTTTGGTAGAGATGGATAGGATCAGGATATTTCCATCCTTAGTGTCATACATCATCTCGCATGATTGCATGCTGTGCAATTGTTGGCTCCATTATTGTTGAGCACATTGTCAGTTACATGAATTTACACACACAACCACTCATGGGTTAGTGGTTTTTATCAGACAGGGTGTGTTGCAGCAGGTTGCTCTGTCAAGGGCTCTGTTGGTCCACTCATGGGTAGTGTGACGCAGCGTGGTAGTAGGACAGGGATCCCTCCTCTGGACTAGCTCAGGGAGATGAGAGCATTGGGCTCCCCCACTTATGATTTGGGGTAAGGAGGATAGGTGTACTCCGACAGCATCCCGTCCACTCGGTCACTCAGGAGCAGTGATGGCAGAGTGCACGGTTGTCACAACCCTACCCACTCGGTCTCACCATCGTGTGTGAGACGACTGACTGGCAATATGGGTGACCAGGACATGTCATTGACATCATACGCATTGATGTATTTATTGCTTGTGTTTGCTGCACTTATATGCTGCATATTTGGTGGATGCATATGTTTAACATGCATACAGAATTTATGATACTCTCGGTCTGACAACCTTGTTATCCTTATACCAGGTTCTGGTTAGTACAGATACTCCTGTTCCATACAGTTTGACATTTTTCATATGATATGTATATCCAAGAGACTGTACGCATATTTATTATTAGTTGTTACTTCTTACTATGCATGTCAGTAGTTACCCGCTGAGTAGTTGACTCAACTCGTTGATATTACTATTTTCAAGTTGAGGCTGTCCGAAAATCTCCAGTTGCTAGTCCCCCTTGCAGATCGTAAGGATGTTTGTTTGGTCTTTTGGTTTTATCTTATTATACTATCTAGACTATGTTTTAGACTTATTCTGGTTTTGCTCAATGGATATTTTATGGTTTTCCTTTATTTGTCGATGGGATTTTATTTGTATATGTTCTGCTACATGCCTGCCTGGACGGCAGAAGATGTGAGTTGATTTTATTTGCGTCATTATGATTTGAGTTTTATGGGTGTAGTTGAGTAGGAATAAGATTTAAGTTTTATGAGTGTAGTGTAGTAAGATATTTGAGATGATTTCCTTATCGTTGTTTTAGTTTGGTTTGTTTACTATTATACTGCATGGTTGTCACTTTTATTTTATTGTATGTTTCCGGCCATTTTGGTCGTGTGTGGATATGTTGTAGAAAGTTTCAGATTGTCACCCGTACAGGGGAGATGCTGTCGAAATTTCTTCTAGCAGGGACTCTCCCAGGGCATGACAATTTATTTGGTATTAGAGCCAAGTTTCTGATGCTTGGTTTTCGTATTTTGGTTTTGCGTGTTAATCTGATACCAATTTATTTGGTATCAGAGCAAGGTATACGATACTTGCTTTTCGTTTTGGATTTTGAGATAATCTAATACCAATATTTTTAGTATTAGAGCCAATTTTGCAAGTCAAACTGGGTATTTTCGGATTTGTACGGATTTCCGTTATGTGCATGTTTTCGGAATTCCGTTTTGGATTTGTACGGATTTTCGTCGATTTTCTCGTACGAGATTCCGATGTTATATATGGGGACTGGACAGCGACGGAACATCTCCTGACGGCAAATAGGTAAAAAGGTAATTTTATGAATTTTGTTACTTGTAGTTGTAGGACCGTTGCGGCCGGCTGGAAGGAGGGTTGTTGGATATCCTGTAAAATCAAAAGGCAAACAACCCTTCTTGAAATCTTTAAGCTAACACTTGCATAAATAATAAGCAGAAAGTAAATAGAACATTAAAAAGAACGAGGCACGGGATTTACTTGGTTACAACCGATGTGGTTGTTAATCCAAGGAAGATTAAGCTCACTAAAAACTCCTTCATGCGGAGAAGCCTCTTACAACGTTGAAGCGCAGAAACAGAAGAATTAACTACAACTAAAGCGTACAAGTGTTTGGAAATAAAATGCTCGTGATTGTTGAAAAGCTTCTGGACCAAGGCTATATTTATAGCCTTGGTCGGGGCGCCTGGAAGGGTTCCGGGCGCCCTGGGGGGATAAACTTTATCCCCCAACATTCAGAACGCGAATGACGCGTTCTGGTCAACATTACCGGTCCGGGCGCCCGGAGCCATTCCGAGCGCCTCGGGCTGCTCCGGGCGCTCCAGAGCCCAAAGTCAACATCTGTTGACTTTTTTGTCCGGGACCTCTTCTCTGGTTCAGTCCCGCCTCAGTCTGGTTCTTCTCCTCCGGATCCGCTCGCTTGGGTGATCTCTGCCATCCGGAAAAGGGCTCACCCGAACCCAACTTCCGGTCTTCTCGAGCAGGCTTCCGCTCAGGCTCCTCGTCCCTCGGAGTCGTCGCATGATTCCTTCTCGTCCGCCAGCGTACTCGTCCGCACTCTTCGTCCCTCGGTCGTACCGAGCTTGTCGGCTCTCGCCCGTGTCGACCTTCTCGGTAGCTGCGTCTCTTGCTCCCCGAGCAATCTTTCGCTCCGACTTCTCGTCCCTCGGAGCCAGCGCACGCTTCCTTCTCGTCCACCGGGGTACTCTTCCGCGGCACCTCGTCCCTCGGACGCACCGAGCCCGTCGACTCTCTCCCCGTGCCGTCCTTCTCGCTAGCCGCGTCTTTCGCTCGATTACCTGTGCTCCTAAGCTCCTGTACACTTAGACACAAGGTTAGATACACACAGGACCTAACTTAACTTGTTGATCACACCAAAACAACCTTGGGGTTCCAACAATCTCCCCCTTTTTGATGTGATCAACCCAAGTTAAGCTAGGGTCAAAAATAGATATGAAAATGAAACAATTTTCAATTTTTAATTTTCAATTTTCAATTTTCAATTTTTCAATAGCGTACAACAAGATAGAAAAATTAAATTTAAAAATTCTAATTTTCAATTTTTCTACCTCCCCTTAGACTTATACTTTTTCTTCTCCCCCTTTGATCACATAAAAAATTGGGGTTGCAAGAAAAGTCTAAAGGTTGACACTTAGAGACTTTCATTATTGAAAAAAATACCAGCATCAGAGTTTAGATATACCTCCATTTGTTTCTTCCATGAAGAAAACTCCCCCTCGAATGCTGGTGGATATTCGCTAGCTCCGGCCATCGTTTTGTTGCTTCAGACGGCGGTTAGTCCTTCTGAGGCGTTTAGCTCTGATACCACTTGTAGGACCGTTGCGGTCGGATGGAAGGAGGGTTGTTGGATATCCTGCAAAATCAAAAGGCAAACAACCCTTCTCGAAATCTTTAAGCTAACACTTGCATAAATAATAAGCAGAAAGTAAATAGAACATTAAAAAGAACGAGGCACGGGATTTACTTGGTTACAACCGATGTGGTTGTTAATCCAAGGAAGGTTAAGCTCACTAAAAACTCCTTCATGCGGAGAAGCCTCTTACAACGTTAAAGTACAGAAATAGAAGCTTAACTACAATTAAAGCGTACAAGTGTTTGGAAATGAAATGCTCGTGATTGTTGAAAAGCTTCTGGACCAAGGCTATATTTATAGCCTTGGTCGGGGCGCCTGGAAGGGTTCCGGGCGCCCTGGGGGGGGATAAAACTTTATCCCCCAACGTTCAGAACGCGAATGACGCGTTCTGGTCAACATTACTGGTCCGGGCGCCCGGAGCCATTCTGAGCGCCCCGGGCTGCTCCGGGCGCCCCCAGAGCCCAAAGTCAACATCTGTTGACTTTTTTATCCGGGGCCTCTTCTCTGGTTCATTCCCGCCTCAGTCCGGTTCTTCTCCTCCGGATCTGCTCGCTTGGGTGATCTCTACCATCCGGAAAAGGGCTCACCCGAACCCAATTTCCGGTCTTCTCAAGCAGGCTTCCGCTCAGGCTCCTCGTCCCTCGGAGTCGTCGCATGATTCCTTCTCGTCCGCCAGCGTACTCGTCCGCAATCTTCGTCCCTCGGTCGCACCGAGCTTGTCGGCACTCTCCCGTGTCGACCTTCTCGCTAGCTGCGTCTCTTGCTCCCCGAGCAATCTTCTGCTCCGGCTTCTCGTCCCTCGGAACCAGTGCACGCTTCCTTCTCGTCCACCGGGGTACTCTTCCGTGGCACCTCGTCCCTCGGACGCACCGAGCCCGTCGGCTCTCTCCCCGTGCCGTCCTTCTCGCTAGACGTGTCTTCCGTTCGATTACTTGTGCTCCTAAGCTCATGTACACTTAGACACAAGGTTAGAAACACACAGGACCTAACTTAACTTGTTCATCACACCAAAACAACCTTGGGGTTCCAACAGTAGTAATATCTGAGTTATAACTTAACAGATATGAGGAGATATACGTGTGCATCTGCGATAAGACGTGGTGCTGGACGACCACGTAAGAGGACTTTGGAATCTATGGCAACGGACTTGCCAGAGATGCCTACTGGGGTTGAGCCTGTCGGTCAGGGACAGACTCATGATACTGCGGGCGCGTCGGGCTCTCAGACTCCGGTGGCTTCGTTAGAGGTACCCACCCATACATTATACACTGTACCACCCGTGGCAAACCCGGTACCTCCACTAGCAGAGCCTGCGGCGTACCCCGCACCACCGCCACCTGGACCTACCATGTACCCGGCACCAACGGCACCCGCACTCCCAGTGCCTATAGTGTACCCAGCACCCGCACCAGCGGTACCGGTTGCTCCATTTCCGGTACCACCACCTACTGTACCTGTTACAATTCCGTAAGTCCACGAATTCATCGTTAGTAATATAAAAGATTGTCAACCCCACAAGGACTGGTTATAAGCACTAGGGATGACACACTTAGGATTAGTTACACTATTGATGGTTGTAAGTAATCTAGGAAAAGAGATTAGAAAGCGGAGAATGAGAACTAGCAACGAGAAGAAATTGACCTGGTTAATGAAGAGTTCTAGGAGTTCGGTTTCATTGTGGTGGTATTGATGTGTCTCATACTATCCTATACTCATTGTCCATCGGCATGCATTCGTCGGAAGCTAAAGCAACTATCCTTGAGCACCAAACAAAGACGATCCCTATGAAATCCTTTTACGGTTAATCCTTGTCACTAGGGTGCCTCGGTAGATCACAAGGACACGACTCTTATTGATGTTATCAAGGATAGAATTAAGAAGCTTAGTTTGGTCTCTTACTTCCTTGTGGAGGCGTCGCCTCTCCTTTCAAGGAAAGTACCCTAGATGTCCGTGAACAGGTTACCCCTATCACTAGGGCCCCTCGGGTGTACGATCTAAGGTATTCCCTCTACGAGGTTGACAATTCCTATACAATCAATTAACACGACAAAGATCGAGTAGTTGAAACAAAGCAAGCGAATTCATCCAATGAATATAAGCGTAATATGAGTCTTACATCAAAACTAATCCACAATTACTCCCTCATCCTAGAACAAGCACTCTACTCCATAGACATTGGAGAAAACCCCGAAGACATAGTAAATCTAAACATACAATCCTCAAAAACAAAGAGAGAAAGAAGAAGTAAGCTTATCCAATGACGATGAGTGATCTTCGGATCCAATCCTTTGCTTCTGGAGTTGATGTGGTGATTAAAGGTCGCTGGATCGATGTTCTGAATGGCGTGGAACGACACCAGAGTGATTCTCTTCTTGACGGTTCTCCTCCCTTCGGAAAAAGGGTTAAACCCCCTTTTATAGGCTAGGGCGCGGCGCGGCGGCACGACCGTGCAAGAATGGCACGGTCGTGCCATTTCTTGGCTCTGGATGCGCTGCATGGCCATGCTGATTGAGACGATCGTGTGATGTTGGGACTCGGCTTCTAGGGACACGGTCGTGCGGGGTTGCATGACCGTGTGCTGCTTGGCCTCGGTCATGGGGGGCACGACCGTACAAGGTTGCACGACCGTGTTATGATTTGCCTCTGGTTTGGCCGCACGACCATGCAAGGGTTTCACGACCGTGCATTTCTCCTCTTCTGTTTAGCCACACGACCGTGCAAGGTTTGCACGGCCATGTTCTCTGGCTCGCTCAGGTGCGTCGACAAACGCTATTTTCACTCTTTAAGTTATCTTTGTTAACATAAAACCAAACAAAGAGTAGATATCCATACAAAAGAGTATATATGATGAATACATGATAAAAGAGGTGATCATACAAAGAATATGTACGTATAAAGCAAGTGAATGTGCGTAAAAACATGCATAAACCATCATAACATTTACGCACATCACACCCCCAGACTTGAACCTTTGATTATTCTCAAGCAAAACGCTACAAACTATGTTCATGAGCACATGACAGAGTTTCATAATCCCTAGTGCATTCGCCTAACTCTATCAACTAGTTTCATTGATAAGCATGATTGTGGAGTTACCTAAGTATGACCTAAGCATAAGTCCTTTGTGCTCGGTGCAATAAGTAGCTCGAACTCTTCAAGTTTTCATTCTTTGTCCTAGTTAAGTTGTCATACAATTGAGTTCCTAATATTTCCGATGATAAGCACTTACCTGCCACACACTTGGTTCATTTTTCTTAAGTTACACAAGGTCTCAAAGGATACTTCTCGGAATCAAGAGAAATATAACATTCATTTCCCTAGTAACCTAACTCGGTCTCAAAAGGGTGAATTGTTAGTTTCCACTCACGACAACTGTTTTTTATCACTTATTTTTTTATTTTTTTTGGTGCTATAGTAGCACTAATCACACATGCGGGATGCATATATTGGGATTTAGATTTTTCCAAATGAGCTTCCATGATCCGAGGTCATACAGTAACCAAAATGTAAATAAGAAATCACCATGGGAACGAAAGTACTAAACAATTTGGATGAATCATAACTATTCCAAAAGTATTTCTACTATTCAAGCTCAAGTACTTAAGTGCAGTGTAAATAAGATCCTTAAGGTTAGGCCAAAACTTATACTAAACTTCATACAATACTTAGCTTATTTTATGCTACTAGAGATAGAGAAAAGAGATACACCAAACATACTAACACTATCTTGACAACTCATAAACTAAGAAAATGCTAGTCATTTTGCTATCAGACAAGTAGCAGAAAAAGTAGAAGGTTTGATGTTCTCAACTATGCCTTAAAACCAGAAATGTGAATAAACAAAGCAAAGTGCAAATGAGATGCAAATAAAAGCATGAAACTAGAAAAATGCAGATAACCAAAATAGACTAAAAAATAAAAATATGCAAAGCAGAAAGAAAACGCAAAAAGAAAAGAAAACTCAAAAACTTGACTCAGGTTGTGCAGACAGACACAACACCCCCCCAGGCTTAGACTTTTCATCATCCCGATGAAATCAATACGGTGGCGGAGGTGGGGGATAAGGGGGACCCCGATGTGTGTTAGGGGTAAATCTAGGTATACCATGAAGATGACCAAGGTGTTGATGATATTAATATAGGGCATCCACTTGTTGTCTAGTGATATCCATATCATCCACAAAATTTCTCATTCTTTCTTAGTCAACGTCGTAATCCTGAACAAACCTTGTCACCTGACTATAGAAGTCTCTAGTGAACCGAAAATGATCCTGTACCTCCCTAAACTGGTTGTCAGATAACTTGAAGCGACCCTCCAACAATCGTTGTTGGGTATTTTGCTTCTCATGAAGGGAGTCTAAAGAGGTACGGAAGTCAGAAAAATCAAACCTAAAGGATCCCGTGCCATATGAAAAAGAGTGTCTACGAGGTTCCCGATATCCGGAAGGTTGCGGGAGTCCTAATGACGAGGGCTCTTGGTGGTACTTGGCTTCTTCTACAATGGAGGGTACAGTTTCAGGGTGTAAATCAGTAATCACCCAATTTGCGGGGTCGCGAACTGAAGTGTGCTCGGGGTAAGGAAGGGGTAATGGAAAACCATTGGTTCTAGGGAAAGAAAACTCATTCTCATCCCGATAAATCATCTTCATAGCAAGACAAGAATCGATGTCGATCTTGTCATTACCATGAATCACCTCTAATCCATCAAGTGCACAACCCAGATTGAATGCTACTTGGGTGATTAATCCACAAAACACTATCATCCCCGAAGATGCCTTAGCTGCCCTCGACAAAGTTTACAAAAAATGAAATCCCGAATCAAAATCAACTTTATTCAACATCGCCCGAAGAGAATAGAGTTCTATCTTTCTAACCACCTCATCACTCTCTCCTCGACCAAAGATCGTTTTACTCATCGCTCGGTGAAGGTATCTAAAGGTCGGATTTTGCATACGGGATGCCTTGGCTCTAGAGGGTTCATAAGGGTCTTTTGATCCGATTATCGATATCCAAAATTCATTCCATCTAATTTCATCATCAAATCCTCGTGCACCACCAATGGGTAAACCAAAACAATGATTGAAATCACTAAAAGCCCACCGAACTTCTTTATTCATCATCCTAAAAGTTATGACCCCTACGTAGTCATCTTCAGAAGAAAATTTAACATCAAGTGAGCTCAAAAATTCAAGGATTAGGCGGGGGTAAGTCGGTGCATGAGCGTATATAATATCATTCCAGTCTAAAGAGCTTATCATCCAATCTACATCATCCCTAATTCCTAACATGTCCATAGTAATGGTATCCATATATTTAGTGCATGTGATTTTCCTAGCGACAAGGATATCATATCTAGCTTTTTGTTCATGATTTCTAAAAATAATATTAAACTCATTTTCGTTACCTTCGTCGCGTGCCACCCTTTTTCCTTTGCCTTTTGAAGTAGAAGCCTTCCCTTTGCCTTTGTCGCCTCCCGGTGCATCTCTTTCGCCAGATCCATCGCTTCCTCGATGATGTCTCTTCAAGATCTGCGACATGGTGCAAGGTTTTGAGGAATTTCTTGTGGATGGGTCTTGAGGATGGAAGAGGAGGAGAAAGAAGGAAAAATAGGGAAGTTTCTTCTCTCTTTTTGGACTTGTGGCTTGAAGAAGTGTTAGATCTAGATGTGGATCTAAGCAAAAGTGAGCTCTAGAGGTGGGAAATTAGGGTTTGATGAGGTGTAGTAGAGAGGAAAATTCTTTTTAGGAGAGAAGGAGATGGAAATAGGGTTTTTTTAGAGGGGTGGGCGGCGCACACGGGCAGGAGCACGACCGTGTCTTATAGACACTGCCGGGTTAGGTAGGCTCTGCACAGCCGTGCCGATTGGCACAACCTCCTATGTTCTCCCTTTGGCCAAGGCCACACGGCCGTGCCAGTTGGCATGGCCCAGCCCTTCCTCTTCTCTGAATAAGTCTCACGACCATGCCAATCGGCACGACCCTAGTCATCTCCTTCTCTGGCAATCTCGCACGGCCGTGCCGTGTGGCACGGCCTGTGTCCTTCCTTCCTCTGCATAGGCCACACGATCGTGCAATGTTGCATGGCCCGTGACCTTCATCCTTCTGTTGGCTTCGCACGACCGTGTGGGATCACACGACCGACTCCTTTAGGCTCACGGTGACTCACCCTTCGCTCTTTCGATTCCTCTGATGCCTCCATGCCCATGAAATGCTCACGACAAGCTCGTGGAGGCTCTGCACATCCTGAAAATGAATATCCAAAATATAAAGAAACATTAAAAATGCTCCACTAAACTCACCAAACTAGAACAACGAACTATAATGAAAGGAAAAAAAACCCTTGGGTTGCCTCCCAAGAAGCGCTTGTTTTAGGTTTTTAGCTCGACCCCGTTTCAGTTAATGTAGACTAAACCCATGGAAGCATGTCTCTCCTCCTAGGGTTAATGCTCTAGTCCGCGCCTTCAGTTTCGCTCGTGCAAGACAAATGTATTTCTTGTTGCTCGCTGGAGGAGAACTCTTATGGAAACTGCACTCCTCGACTTTGTGTATATTGATCTTGCTAGAATTTCCCTGATAAGAGGGGTTGTAGATGGAGGAATCAGATAAATCAAACTCGATCTTTTCTTTGCCGATCTCCAAGGATGACCTGTGACTTTTTACATCAATGATGGCTCCAGCTGTGGCAAAGAATGGTTTTCGAAGAATGATCGGTATCTTACGGTCTTCCTCCATATCCAAGATAATGAAATATGTGGGAACTATACATCCATCCACTTCTACTGGCACGTCTTCCACTATTCCCATTGGGTATCTGCATGAATAGTCAGCTAATTGCAATGCCATAGTGGTCAGTTTAATGTTCTGGAGGCCCAGCTTCTTACATAAAGAGTACGGAAGTAGGCTAACGCTGGCCCCCAAGTCGCAGAAAGCTCTCAATATGAGTTCAAAACCAATTTTGTACGGTATGAAGAAACTTCTTGGATCCTGAAGCTTTAGTGGAGAATTTGCCATAAGGAGAGCGCTGCAATTCTCTGTTAATGCTACGGTCTCGAAGTCGCCCTTCTACGTCCTGTTAGATAAAATACCCTTTAAGAACTTTACGAACTTCGGCATTTGGTGCAGTGCATCTATCAGTGGTACTTCTATGCAAATTTCCTTGATCTTCTTCAGGAATTGGTTGAACTCTTCATCCTTCTGGGAGGTTATCAGTTTCTGAGGGAAAGGAATCGTCTGATTCTGTGGGGGAACTTGAAGAGTTTCTTCAACCTTTTTAGTAGCCTCCTCTCCATCCTTGTTTTGAGTCTGATTGGGCATTAGGATAGAGGGCTCCTTCTCTGAGTCAGGTTCCTTCTGAGTAATGATTTGGGAGTCTCCCACAATACGTCCGCTCCTCAGCTCAATGAGGTTGCAATGTTCCACTGGATTTATACCTGGTTTCCCTGGAAATGTTCCCTGTGCTCTTGAGATGGATTGGGTTATCTGGGCTATCTGGCTGTCTTGTATCTTTTGATGCTTCTCAGAATTTTCCATTCTTTGAGTTAATAGCTTGATCTAATTCTTCATCTCTTTTTACTCTGAGAGAGCTTCTTTAAGCATCTTTTCAATTCTGGACAATTGTGAAGGTTGTTGTTGAAAAGTTTGTTGATAGCTCTGTTATCCAGGTTGATAGCTTTATTTTACTGGCCCTTGATCCTGATTGTTCCGGTATGAGAAGTTTGGGTGATTCCTCCAACCTGGATTGTATGTATTGGAGTACGGATTATTTTGCCTTTGGTTGTAGCTAACTATTACATCACACTGCTCAAATTGGTTTATCTGTACTTGTATTGGCCCTAGGGGGCAAGTATCTTGAGCATGATCAGTACTTCTGCAAGTTTCACAAACACAAACTATCACATTGGTCGTATTGTTGTTGTTTCCCATGGCCTCAAACTTCTTAGTCAGAGCGTCCAGTTTTGCAGACATGAGAGTGACTGCATCTACGTCGAATTTCCCTAACACTTTTATTGGGTTCCCTGAGAAAGAACCACCAGATCTTTCTGATGCCCACTGATGGTGATTCTATACCACATTCTCTATGATCTCTTCAGCTTCATCAAGGCTCTTGTTCATCAGTGCTCCTCCTGCTGCAGAATCGATGGATACCTTCGTGCGATAGTTGATTCCATTATAGAAGGTGTGTAGAACCAACCATTTTTCAATGCCATGATGGGGGCACTGTCTCAGCATACTCTTGAATTTGTCCCAGACTTCAAATAATGATTCTGAGTCCACCTGTTTGAAGCTTGCAATCAAGTTCCTCATGTGGGCAGTTTTTCTCGGTGGATAGAATTTGTCCAGGAATTTCTGCTCACATTGCTCCCAAGATGTCATGCTATTTGCTGGAAGGGAATTTAGCCACTGCTTGGCTCTGTCTTTCAAGGAGAATCCGAAGAGCAATAACCTTACTGATTCTGGAGGGACTCCGTTCACTTTCATGGTGCTGCAGATCTCGTAGGAAAGCTCCAACTGGTGGTTTGGATCATCATGCAGTCCTCCTCCGAATTGATTCTGCTGAACCATGTGAATTACTGCAAGCTTGATCTCGAAGTTGTTAGCTTCGATTGGCGGTCGAGTGATGCTAGACCGAACCCCTCGTGCATAAGGTGTTGTATAATCCTTCAACAATTTATCAGCCATCTCTGAAGATTCTTGTGCTGCTTGAAATGCCTTTTGCAGGTTTCTTCTCCTCAGGAAAGTCCTATCAATTTCTGGATCAAACGGTAGGAGCTGTCTTGAAAGATTAGCTCTTCGCATACAAAAATAAAATATGAACTATTGTAAAGAAAAAAATGAAATAATGTTATTTTTTGGTGTTTTTTATAAAAATACAAAAAGTAAAGAAAAACAATAATGCAAACTAAAGGAAAGATAAAGGAAAAGAAAACAAAGTCTAGTCTAATCTAGTATAACTATCACCAATGTTATAGACACAGTTCCCGGCAACGAAGCCAAAAATTTGTTACGATTCCGCAAGTGCACGGATTCGTCGTCAGTAATATTAAAGATTGTCGAACCCACAAGAACTGGTTATAAGCACTAGTGATGACACACTTAGGATTAGCCACACTATTGATGGTTGTAAGTAATCTAGGAAAAGAGAAGAAATCAACCTGGTTAATGAAGAGTTCTGGGAGTTCGATTTCATTGTGGTGGTATTGATGTGTCTCATACTATCCTATACTCATTGTCCATCGGCATGCATTCGCCGGAAGCTAAAGCAACTATCCTTGAGCACCAAACAAAGACGATCCCTATGAAATCCTATTACGGTTAGCCCCTGTCACTAGGGCGCCTCGGTAGATTACAAGGATACGACTCTTATTGATGTTATCAAGGATAGAATTAAGAAGCTTAGTTTGGTCTCTTCCTTGTGGAGGCGTTGCCTCTCCTTTCAAGGAAAGTACCCTAGATGTCCGTGAATGGGTTACCTCTGTCACTAGGGTCCCCTCGGGTGTACGATCTAAGTGTAGGATCGAAAAGAATTTAGATATCTCCACAATTGCATGATATTGTCCACTTTGGGCCTAAGCCCTCATGGCTTTGCTCTTGGGCTCTACCCAAAAGACCTCATGCCAATGGAGATATATTTTTCTCTTATAAACCCATGATCTTTCCCATGTGTTTTCAATATGGGACTATGTTTGCAACCTTGCAACCCCAATAATCCCCCCCTCAAACAAAGGACCATAGGCTTCCCACGTCCGATCCTCGACCCACCAGGTCTTCCTGCCCCTCGGTCCACCCGACCTACTAGGACTTCCTTGCCTAGTCGCAACTAGGACTTCCTGCCTGGTGTCTGGTCCTCTTGATCCAAACATAGGAGCCCCTACTTTATTTATTCGAGGTCAATATTGTACCCACATGACTCAATCAGACCATAGCTCTTGTGCACAGTCGGCGGTTAAACCTTCTGGCAGTTCGAGCTCTGATACCAATTGTAGGATCGAAAAGAATTTAGATATCTCCACAATTGCATGATATTGTCCACTTTGGGCCTAAGCCCTCATGGCTTTGCTCTTGGGCTCTACCCAAAAGGCCTCATGCCAATGGAGATATCTTTTTCTCTTATAAACCCATGATCTTTCCCATGTGTTTCCAATATGGGACTATGTTTGCAACCTTGCAACCCCAACACTAAGGTATTCCCTCTACGAGGTTGGCAATTCCTATACAATCAATTAACACAACAAAGATCGAGTAGTTGAAACAAAACAAGCGAAATCATCCAATGAATATAAGCGTAATATGAGTCTTACATCAAAACTAATCCACAATTACTCCCTCATCCTAGAACAAGCACTCTACTCCATAGACGTTGGAGAAAACCCCGAAGACATAGTAAATCTAAACATACAATCCTCAAAAACAAAGAGAGAAAGAAGAAGTATACTTATCCAATGACGATGAGTGATCTTCGGATCCAATCCTTTGCTTCTGGAGTTGATGTGGTAATTAAAGGTCGTTGGATCGATGTTCTGGACGGCGTGGAATGACACCAGAGTGATTCTCTTCTTGACGGCTCGCCTCCCAGCTCTCTTCCCTTCGGAAAAAGGGTTAAAATCCCTTTTATAGGCTAGGGCGCGGCGCGGCGGCACGAGTCGCACGACCGTGCAAGGATGGCACGACCGTGCCATTTCTTGGCTCTGGATGCGCTGCACGGCCGTGTCGATTGGCATTACCGTGTGATGCTGGGACTCGGCTTCTGGGGGCACGACCGTGCAGGGTTGCACGACCGTGTGCTGCTTGGCCTCGGTCATGGGGGGCACGACCGTACAGGGTTGCGCGACCATGTTCTGATCTACCTCTGGATTGGTCGCACGGTCGTGCAAGGGTTGAACGATCGTGCATTTCTCCTCTTCTGTTTGGCCACACGGTCGTGCAAGGTTTGCATGACCATGTTCTCTGGCTCGCTCCGGTGAGTCGATAAACGTTGTTTTCGCTCCGAAAGTTGTCCTTGTCAACACAAAACCAAACAAAGAGCAGATATCCGCACAAAAGAGTTTATATGATGAATACATGATAAAAGAGGCGATCATACAAAGAATATGTATGTATAAAGCAAGTGAATGTACGTAAAAACATGCATAAATCATCATAACATTTACGCACATTAGTACCTCTAGCCACGACCATTCATATCGACCCTGCAGTACCACCAATGGTACATGCTCCAGCTTATGCAGCAGCACCGGGAGTACCTCCCCCGATCTATCCAGCTGTACTACCTATACCACCAGCTCCGAGGATTCCGCCAGTTCCCGCGACGATCCCTACCCACCTCACTAATATTGTCGCGGCACGAGCCCGGATTCCAGCATTGGTATAGTCGATGAAGAATCGATTCACACTATTCCGAGGAGAGACTGATCTGAGTGTGACCTAGTCTTGGATTGAGACTATGGACCAGACTTTCTTCTACATGGCTTGCTCCGAGTGGGAGAAAGAAGAGCTGGCTGCTTTCCATTTACGGGATGAGGCCGACACCTGGTGGGTTACGCAGCGTTCCAACATAGGCGAGCAGAACATCACCTGGGCCAGATTCAAAGAGGCTTTTGAGAACCACTACTTCCCACAGGCATATTAGATGACTCGCCGGCAGGATTTTCTGAGTCTACGATAGAATAAACGCTCGGTGATAAAGTACAATGCGGAGTTTAATCGATTGGCCAGATTTTATCCAGAACTAGTTGGCGGGGGCAGTTCCCGTATGCATCAGTTTATTCAGGGACTGGATGGACATCTGCAAGTAAACCTTGCCGATTTTGGGAACTCATCTTACATAGAGACACTGGACCGATCCCTTATGATTGAGTCAGCTCACCAAAGAGTGTATCCGGATAAGAAAAGGAAGTAGACTAATCAGGCATCAGGACAGATCCGGCCGCCACAGACGACCGAACAACAGCAGAGTGGTTGCAGTCGGCCAGGTCAGGGAACTTCAAGGGCATCTGGTCAGCCTCAGAAGTCGAGGCGGTCTTCATCAGGATGTTTCCGGCCTCCTCAGCAGACCCGGAAACAACCCACCAGTGACATCTACTGCGCCCGGTGTGGATCCAGAGAGCACACCACATCAGCCTGCACCTTGAGACAGTCAGTTTGCTATTATTGCAAACTGCCTGGGCACATGAACCGAGTTTGTTCGCTGAAGGCTCAGCATTTTATTTCCGAAGTTTCTAGTCATGGAGTTCAGCTCAGTCAGATAAGGACTCAACGAGGTGGGCACAGAGCCCAAACTTCTCATCGCTAGCAGAGGACAGCTCCCTCTGCTCATCGCTAGCAGAGGACAGCTCCCTCTGCAGTAGCTGCATATGACATGCATGGATAGGAGCACCCCAGTGCCCTCATAGTACCACAAAGTTCTGCCGTGGGATCGCCATATCAGTTGCAGCCTCAACTCTTAGTCCAGTATTGGCAGCCCCAGCCTCTGGTTCAGTACCAGACGCATCCACAACCTCTGGATCAGTACCAAACGCAGCCACAGCCACTAGTTCAGTACCATACACAATCACAGCCACCAGTACAGTATCAGTCGCAACCCTCTCTTCCACCTCTGGCCTTGTATCCAGCACCGCCTCAGTGGCTGGCTCCTGCCAAGATGCAACCGCCGCTGGCAACGCTACCACCTCCACCTCTGCCAGAGACTGGACGGATTCATGCGGTCACCAGAGAGGATGCGCAGCGGGCCGACGAATCCATTTTCCGTGGTACAATTTCCATTTATGCCTTATTTGCTGATATGCTGATAGATACTGGTAGCTCGCATTCTTTATATCCCGTACCTTTATGAGGGAGATTGGTAGATTACCCACTTTCAGCTTCTAGAAGCTTGCTTTAATCCATAAATGGATCTTTGTAACTTCCAAACCTTTCCAGCATGCTTTGGATCTATAAAACCCTCAGGTTGTGCCATGTACACATCCTCGAGTAGATTTTCGTTAAGAAATACGATTTTGACATCCATCTGCCAGATCTCATAATCATAGTAAGTTGCAATAGCAAGTAAAATTCGAATGGACTTAAGCATCGCAATTGGTGAAAAAGTTTCATCATACTCTATACCATGAATTTACTTGAAATCTTTAGCTACAAATCTACCTTTATAGGTATGCTTATGTCCATCCATGTCAGTCTTCACTTTGAAGACCCACTTACACCCAATGGGTTTGATCTCTTCAGGTGGATCAACAAAAGTCCATACTTGGTTAGTGTACATGGATTCCATTTCGGATCTCATGACCTCTAGCCATTTCTCAAAATCTGGGCCCTGTACAGCTTCCTGATAAGATGTAGGCTCATCAAGACCAATAAGCTCTACATCACTTTTGTCAGACAAGAGAAATGAATATCTCTCAGGTTGATGATGAGTCCTATCAGATCTACGTAGAGCATGTGCTACTTGAACAGGTTGTTGCTCCACAACTTCTTGTGGCACCTGTTCAATTTCTATCAAGGCATCAATGATAGTTTGTGTATCTTGAATTTCTTCAAGATCGACTTCACTTCCACTAGTCTTTCTAGAAATAAATTTCTTTTCTAGAAAGACACCAGTTCTGGCAACAAACACCTTGAATTCTGTGGGATTATAGAAGTAATATCCCTTTGTTTCCTTAGGCTATTCTACAAAATAGCACTTGTCTGATTTGGGTCCAAGTTTATCTGAGACTTGTCGTCGAACGTAAGCCTCACAACCCCAAATCTTCATAAAAGACATCTTGGGACTCTTCCCAGTCTATATCGTATATGGTGTCTTTATGACGACCTTAGATGGAACTCGGTTAAGTGTGAAAGCGGCCGTCTCTAGAGCATGTCCCCAGAAAGAAGTAGAAAAATCTGTATGACTCATCATCGATCGTACCATATCTAATAAGGTGTGATTTCTCCTTTCTGATACACTATTCCATTGTGGTGTTCCAGGTGGAGTGAGCTGAGATATGATCCCACACTCAATGAGATGGTCATGAAACTCTTGGCTAAGGTATTCCCCACCTCGATCTGATTGAAACATTTTAATACTCTTACCAAGTTGGTTTTGTACTTCATTCTTGAATTCTTTGAACTTTTCAAAGGATTCTGACTTGTGTGTCATCAGATACACATAGCCGTATCTTCTGAAATCATCAGTTGAGATAATGAAGTAATAATAATAGTCTCCTCTAGCAGCTATTCTGAAAGGCCCACATACATCTGTATGTATGAGTCCTAACAAATCATTAACCCTTTTGCCATGTCCACTAAATGGAGTCTTTGTCATCTTGCCTCGAAGACAAGATTCGCATGCCTCATATGATTCAAAATCAAATGAGTCTAAAAGTCCATCCTTATGGAGTTGGGATATGCAACTCTCATTTATGTGACCTAGGCTACAATGCCAGAGATATGTTTGGTTCAAATCATTAGATTTGAACCGTTTGGTATTTATGTTATAGATTGGATTTTCAAAGTCTAGAACATAGAGGTCATTCATAAGAGGTGCACTACAATAGAACATATCATTGAAATAAATGGAACAACATTTGTCCTTTATTACAAATGAAAAGTCTTTCTTGTCTAAACAAGAAATAGAGATAATGTTCTTTGTCAAAGCGGGCACATAGCAACACTCTTTTAGTTCTAAAACAAGCCTAGTGGGCAAAGATAAAGAATATGTTCCTACAATGACAGTAGCAACTCTTGCACCATTGCCTACTCATAGGTCCACTTCGCCCTTTGTCAATGCTCTACTATTTCTCATCCCTTGCACATTAGTACAAATGTGAGATGCAGATCCGGTATCTAATACCCATGAAAAAGAAATAGATAGATTGACTTCTATAACATATATACCTAAGGCAGAAGTCTCACTTATCTTCTGTTTTAGTTCCTCTAGGTAAACTTTGCAGTTCCTCTTCCAGTGTCCGGTCTCACCATAGTGGAAACAGGTTCCTTCCTTAGCAACCCCACCTTTGGATTTCAGTGCATGAGCCTTGCCCTTGCCTTTGGCTTGGGTCTTACCCTTACCTTTAGGCTTCCACTTGCCTTTTCCTTTAGACACCATTAGAATGGAACTAGGTTTTGCCTTCTTAAGGTTTAGTTCAGTAGTTCTTAACACGCTCAACATCTTAGACAGTGGTTTGTCAATTTCATTCATGTTGTAGTTCATGATAAATTGACTATAGCTATTGGGCAAAGACTGCAAGATAAGATCAGTGGTCAATTCTTGGCCTAGTGGAAATCCCAACCGCTGTAGGTTTTCTACATACCTAATCATTTTGAGTACATATGGTCCTATGGGACTTCCTTCTTGCATTCTACATTGAAACAACACTTTAGAGATCTCAAATCTCTCATGATTTGCTTGTCCTTGATATAGTTGTCTAAGGTGTTCAACCATATCATAAGCATCCATGTTCTCATGTTGCTTCTGAAGCTTAGAGTTCATGGTGGCGAGCATAAGGCATGACACATCTAATGCATCATCTTGATGCTTCTTGTAAGCATCCCTATCAGCTTTAGTAGCAGTAGCGGGGGATGCCTCAGGAATGGACTGCTCTAGGATCTACAGTTTTCGTTCTTTCTTGAGAACTATTCTCAAGTTTCTGTACCAGTCCAGGAAGTTAGCTCCATTAAGCTTGTCCTTATTAAGGACAGATTGCAGAGAGAGAGTGTTCGACGTGTTTGATGACATAGTTATCTACAACAACATAATGCAGAAGTATCATATATCGATCATTTAATTAGGCTTTTAATTAAATGATGCTCCCACTGAATTGTAAAGCTTGGTAGGAGCGAGTCATGGTTGTGGTTTTACCCACACTACTAGCTCCAAATCCAATCGCAATGACATTCATGTGGGACAAGATCCTTATTATACTCATCTTGAGTTAGCTTTGGCTAATCACCCAAGACTCGTATAATGTAGGTAGGCATCATATACCAATTGCATCAAATGCAACTCTTGTATAGCGAGATGAACAAGTCTATTTGTTCATTTTGCCCATCTTATGAAATTCATATTATAGCTCATCTTGAGTTAGCTTTGGCTAATCGTCCAAGATTAGTACAATTTGAATTCCATCTTATGGGATATGCCTTTAAATTCTCAATCTAAGTGAGACAACTTAAGTTGTACCCAAAGTTTAATATTCAGACATCACAATTGTCCAGTCGCACTCTAGCAAGATAAATTGAGTCACTTTGCTTTGGCAAAACCTGACTACAATTGATCGAGCCAGAAGTGAGCATTAAACTTTTGGTAGGCATATATTAAAAAGACCTAATCTTTTAAACTAAACATGTATCAAATACATCACATAGCACACATCACACATATATGCATAAATCAAAATGTGACACGGTTATGACCCCCATAAACTAAGATCTTCTCAAGCCAATGAGAAGAGCGATGAGTCCACCTAGGTCAAAGCAGCTTCTCCATGCGCTCCCTTTGTCGTCGTGTGTTGTTGTTCTTCCTTCCTTCCTTTTCACCCATCGTCCAGTAGACTATTTCTTTCTAATTTGTACATTACAACAACTAAAGAAACTCGAGTTACATTTGAGTGTAGTCTAAATTACAATAGGAATAAAAGGGATGAAGGCACGACACGCAGGTCGTATTATGAATTACAACAACACACACAACCACATAGGGGGATCAAGGGCCATAACCATGCACCATGTCACATATATTCATAATATATTTACTACATAAATTTACTATGATTGCAATAACAAATTATGAGTCACAATGCCACGGCGGTCTCACTAGCCGGTTAGTGGGCGGGGTCAAGGGGCAGCGCCCTTTGCGGGGGTTGGGGGCAGTGCCCCCGAAACAAAATTAATTTTGCATACTTGTTTATGAGTTGCTGCCATGCCCAAGACCTTACTACCCTTAAGACCGACTATGTTTCGCTCCGAACAAAACATCTTTGGCCGAGACCTTGTTGGTCACATACCAACTATGTTTTGTTCTCAACAAAACACTAATTTTTGGCCAAAATTCATAATTTTACAGATCATAATAAACCTATCATGCTTTTCTATATCACATATAAAACTCTAAAACTTAGTATATCCCTTCGCAAGTGGCTCTAATACCACCCTAAGGAAATAGGTTGCTAAACACGCAAATGTGCAGCGGAAAAACATATTTCCTCCAGAAGATCCATGCGAAGGGAGAAGTAAAATATACTAAGTTTATATCTAAGAACATGATAGAGTATACCTTTGTAGCGCGCACTCGATCTCCTGACTGCTCGGATCTCAGCACGATCAAAGCGTCTATGCCTCTTTCGGTATCCACACGAACAAGTACTCCTCCGTTTGTCTTACAAACTCTCAAATATTGAGAAGAAAAATCACATATGGTTGTGCTAGCAACCAAGAGTGATTTTGGCCAAGGGAGGAAGAAGAAGAGAAAAGAGAATGAAGAAGTAAGGAAAAATGAGAGAAAAATGGTTTCAGTATTTTCATCTAATGAAAAACACTTAACGCTCATTAATCCCATTAGTGAGCCTTAATTGTATTCACTCTCAATAAGGACCATTTTGAAAAACTCCTCCTTTCATATTCAATTTCAAAATTTGAATATTGTGATTCATTGAATTTTGAAAATTCAATGAATACTCTCATTTCATATTCACTTGAGTCTAACTCAAGTTTAGCTCACTTGAGTCTAACTCAAGTCTAATTCATTCGAGTCTAACTCAAGTCTAATTCAATCGAGTCTTACTCAATTAATTCTCATGCAATTCAAATTCAATGAATCACTATTTCATTAATTTGAATTGACTTCCTCGAGTCTAGTTTGAATTGGACTTGATCCAATAATTAGATCCAATTGAGTCTAACTCAATAAGTCCAATTCAGATTAGACTTAATCCAATTATTCATTATATGAATACATCTCCAAATCTACTTGTTCTTTGTGTGTGACCCAATAGGTTCTCGTAACGTTGGTAATGTACTCAAATCAACATTTAGATACATAAGCAATGAGTGGCATCTAGCAAGGCATCATTGCTACCCAAGTGACGAGAAAGTCAAGATCCGACCTAACCTTTCCGTGGCTATTATCTTGTATGACTTCGTCTCTCTATCCTTGATATCTAGATTGATCAATGAGGCATAGATCGTGTCATCCTATTATCAATCTTTGTGTTTCTTGATCTCTAAGTAGACACACTCAATCAAATGAGCTCAATATCTCATATTGAGTCATTTGAGCATGACCATGCTTTCTTTGTGTCCTACTAATCAATGGGGTCCATAGATATCGCTTCCGTCATATGGAAGGGATAGATCCCATCTACATCACTCACATCCCTCCACATAATTCATTGCATACCCAGTGATCGACTTTATTGTCCACCTTGTTACAGGTGACGTTTGCCGATACCAAAGTACACAACTCCTTATGTAGGGAACTGTACTGACTTCAGGTCTAAGGACTATTCATACCAATAGTCACATGAGAATGTTTATGACATTCATATAACGATCCATGAAACATTCTCATGACGGGTCATTCAGTATATATTCTCTAATATATACCCATGTGTCAACCTGATATCTCATATCCATGACTTGTGAGATCAAGTCATCCGTTGACCTACATGCTAGTCTCAACGCATTAATATTGTCCTTGTATATTAATGTTCGACTAGGAATAGTTAAGAGTAGTGTTATCTACAATATCTCACTATCAATTCAACCAATTGATATACTATAGATAAGAACCTACTGCCCAAAGACATTATTATATTTATTCAATCGGCATTGAACTAAAATAAATATAATAACAAACTTTGCCTTTTTATTTATAATGAAATATGATACAATAATGTGCCCTTTACAATCATCTCATAATTGGTACTAGGGCTAATACTAACAGATTGGGGCTCAGAGCACAGAAGTGATGATCCAGATCCGGTGACGATCTCTGGAGGCAGCTAATCAAAGTGAAGGCAGTGGGAAGCAACAGTAAACCTCTATTGTTGGCGTGTACCACCATCAACCACTTGCAGATTTGGGTAAGTTATGCTCTTGATCTCTAAGATTTCAAAACCCTAATTGCCTACTGGTTGGTTGCGAAAGCAACTCACGGATATGTTGATTGATTTCTAGGTTTGGTATCAACAGGATTAAGCTGTTGTTGGAGATGAGGTATCTGATATGTGATCTTCCTATTGATCTCATCTTGATCCGTTGAGTAGGTAGGATTCCAGCCAGGAGGGGTATGCTCTGTAGTTTCTTTGATTCAACAACTCGTCTTGTTGCTAGGAGCAACAATCCCTACTGTGGATCAACAAATCACGATTGTAAGGCGAGGTTCTATTTCTGTGGATATGAAATTGTGTGCTATGGGGCGTTTTTGATTCCGGAAGCAACCCCATCCTGCTTACCTTGAATTCTAGCAGTAAACAACCCTTCACCAGCAGCAATCAACGGCTGTGAATACGACTGTGAATTGAGGTAAGGAGTATGGTAATGAAATGAATATTGTTTATGTGTTTGAATTAGGTATGAGGTAGACTTCATGATTAGTATAATTGATTTAGGTTTGGATTATTAATCTAATGGGTTGATTGGGGATTAGGTAACTAACCCTAATTAACCGTTGGATTTAATTTAGGTAGGTTGAGGTTTAGGATTTAGGGGTTTTCCCTAAATTGTTCTTAAGGATTTTTATTTAGCTATTCATTTGAGTTGTAGCTAAATACAAATGTATATATATTGGTGACACAGGACTTTGACGCGAGATGAGTATCTCAACGTCGGATTTGGATCGGATTGGACCTTTTTATTGGAGACGGGTACTTTGACTTATCTATTTTGATATGTCATATTGATATGCTTCGTAATATTTAACAAATAGTAATATTTATGTTCATTTTTGCATTGATATGCCATTATCTATTACCTGAGCATGCTGTATTTATTTCCTGCTGTTGCATATATGTTCCTTTGATTATATATGACCTTAAGGTAATGACATACCATGTCATATTATGTTCAAGACATTGATCTATTTTACCATACCTGACCTGTGTACCTAGATCATATTATTTGATCTATATATCTTTTGATACACATTTTGGTAGAGATGGATAAGATCAGAATATTTCCATCCTTAGTGTCATGCATCATCTCGCATGATTGCATGCTATGCGATTGTTGGCTCCATTATTGTTGAGCACATCGCCAGTTACATGGATCTGCACACAATCACTCACGGGTTAGTGGTTTTTATCAGACAGGGTGTGTTGCAACAGGTTGCTCTGTCAAGGGCTCTGCTGGTCCACTCATGGGTAGTGTGACACGGCGTGGTAGCAGGATAGGGATCCCTCCTCTGGATTGGCTCAGGGAGATGAGAGCATTGAGCTCCCCCAGTTATGATTTGGGGTAAGGAGGATAAGTGTACTCCGACAGCATCTCGTCCACTCGGTCACTAAGGAGCAGTGATTGCAGAGTGCACGGTTGTCACAACCCTACCCACTCGGTCTCACCATCGTGTGTGAGACGACTGACTGGCAGTAGGGGTGACCAGGACATGTCATTGGCATCATACGCATTGATGCATTTATTGCTTGTGTTTGCTGCACTTATATACTGCATATTTGGTGGATGCATATGTTTGACATGCATACAAGATTTATGATACTCTCAGTCTGACGACCTTGTTATCGTTATATCAGGTCCTGGTTAGTACAGATACTCCTGTTCCATATAGTTTGGCATTTTTCATATGATATGATATGTATATCCAGGAGATTGTACGCATATTTATTATTAGTTGTTACTTCTTATTATGTATGTCAGTAGTTACCCGCTGAGGAGTTGACTCACGCCATTGTTATTACTATTTTCAGGTTGCGGCTGTCCGGAGATCTTCAGTCGCTAGTCCCCCCTGCAGATCATAAGGATGTTTGTTTGGTCTTTTGGTTTTTTCTTATTATACTGTCTAGACTATGTTTTAGACTTGTTCTGGTTTTGCTCAATGGATATTGTATGGTTTTCCTTTATTTGTCGATGAGATTTTATTTGGATATGTTCTGCTACATGCCTGTCTGGACGGCAGAAGATGTGAGTTGATTTTATTTACGTTATTATAATTTGAGTTTTATGGGTGTAGTTGAGTAGGAACATGATTTGAGTTTTATGGGTGTAGTTAAGTAGGAATAAAATTTGAGTTTTATGAGTGTAGTGTAGTAGGATATTTGAGATGATTTCCTTATCATTGTAGTTTGGTTTGTTTACTATTATACTGCATGGTTGTCACTTTTATTTTATTGTATGTTTCCGGCAGTGTTGGCCGTGTATGGATATGTTGTTGAAAGTTTCAGATTGTCACCCGTACAAGGGAGATGCTGCCGAAATTTCTTCTAGCAAGGACTCTCCCGGGGCGTGACATTTTTTCTTTCTCATATGCCTCTCGACGAGACCCAGAGGAACCTCGAGGCTCCTTTGAGGGAGAATGAGATTGTTGACTTGAGGGTCGATCGGTATTGATATCGCGATTAGAATGGTAACGACGCTTGTAAGGCTCAGGAGATTTTCTTTTGTTGGACCAACTCCGATTGACATTCCACTGATTAGCTACTTTTTAAATTCCCTTACGTATTGCTGACAATCTCGAGTGTGGTGAGTGTTTAATTGATGGTAGGTACAATATTGAGTCACCTCAGGGGACCCTCAATTAGATTCAGGAGTAAGAGATGAGGCTACTTCCATTACTTGTACTACCTTTTTCCCCATTCGATTTATGAACTCCCGATTTTGTAAAGGAGGAGGAGGGGCTCTACGATCTGGATGAGTGGAGACGAGAGCTAGAGTCAGAGCTTTCTTTCTCTTTGATGACTAGGCTTCCTCGACTTGAACATTCTTATGTGTTCGAGCTTGGAATCCATCAAAGTTGGCAGGGGGCTTCTTCACTGAGGATTTGAAGAAATCTCTATCGATTAAACCTTGCAAGAAAGCACTAACTTGCACTTTGAGGGAAATCAGGGGAGCATCTATGACCACCTGATTAATTCGTTACAAATACTCCTTCAAAGGTTCTTTGGGCTTTTGCTTGAGAGCAAACAAATCATGTGAGTTTTTTTTATATCTTCGACTGGTGGCAAAGTGTTGCATTAATACTACTTTAAACTTTTCAAAAGTATGAATAGAAGAGGTGGGAAGAAGGTTGAACCACCTTTGCGCCGAACCCGAGAACATCGTTAAGAAAACTTAACACTTGGCGTCATTTGTATACTGATGTAACAAAGGCATTTTTAAATTTACACATATGATCTTTAGGATCAATTGTACCATTATATTCTCCAATTTGTAGCTCTTAAAAGTGTCTTGGTAACTCATCTTGGAGGGGGTCCATTGAGAACGAAGGGTTCGGGGTGCTTTCTCACCTCCAAATATGGGGGATTTTCCTTTCAAAGAATCTCAATGGGGGGTTTTCTCCCATGAATTCTACAGAATATTTCCTCATGACTGACATACTAATCGACACGAGGAACATATTCCACGGTGTTTCCACGGGCTGAGGCATCTTTTGGTGAGGTGTCGACGTCACTTCAACTAACTGTGGTGGTAGCTCGGTTGGTGGATTAGCTCCAGATAGAAAGGGCTATTGGGTTGCCCTTGCAATACTACCTACATTATCATAGCTACCATTTCTTCAAAATCCTTTGTTACCATGGTGATGACGTTGGGTCTTCTAGTGTTATCCATCTTAACATTTAGTTTTTCCATAGACGGTGTCAATTTAATCCTGCCTCGGAACGCCGATGAATGAACCATTAGTGAGTTAGCATGGATGCTGACTTGCCACCAATCGCCTAGCGACAACGAGGATCAGCGAGGAGATCCACTAGAGCCTGTACAAAAGAAGACTAAGAAGCAAGAGGGTTAGAATAATGGCCAGGGAGTTCCATGGTGTAGTCACTCCAACGCTCTAATCAATTTTTGATGACGGTGGAGGAGGAAGAATAAAGAAGAGTAGCTCTAGGGTTTTGGATGTATTTTTTCACGTAACCGAGCCCATTAGAGCAGGCTACCTTTTATAGAGCGATGATTGATTCCTATGTTCTCTATGCATTCCGAAATCCGTGCAATTTGTTATTCACTTCTTGAAATAGTCTTAAATTTTGATATTCATGCGATCATTATCCTTTTTCTTAAATAGTCCAAAATCTCTATATCCATGCAAGCATTATTCTTTTTCTAATGTTGGAAATATAATCAAAGTCTCACATGACCCATTGTCTCATTGAGCGAAGGGTACGAAATAAATCAGTTTGATTTTTTTATCAATTTTTTTTTAAAAAAAAATACTATGTGAAATCTAACAAACTTGAGGGGAGACCCGGAGTAGGTTAAGAATAACTGGATGCTTGTGAGGAGGCCTGAAGTAAGTCAAGAGTGATCAGATACTTACGGGGAGGCCCGGACCACGAGAGTAATAGTGATCATTCATTTGACGAGAGGATTGTTGGGAATACATTCAAAGTTTCATATTGGAAAGAAATGAAAAAGATTATAGGTTTAAAAGGGATAAAGATATCTTCATTGGAATGCCGCATTTTGGGTAGTGCCCAAAAATAAAACCATAAGAGCTTAGCCCTAAAGTGGATAATATCAAATCATTATGGAAATATATGAATTCTTTTAATTCCAACACTTGAAATAGTTTGAAATCCCAATTTGAGGCGCCAAAGGGACCAGCGCCAAGGAGATGGGGGCACTACGAAGTTGGGGGCGTCAAGGAGTCGGGAACACTAAGGAGTCGAGGGAGCGTCAAGGAGTCAAGGTCGGCGTGATTTTTCCTTGACTTGAACTCCCACGTCAACAAGATTACTAACCTCGCTTATCCATGTGACATTCTTTGATTACTCCTCAATCAATGATAATATATGAAGGAGAGAAAAAGATGTTATTGATAACAACTTATTGTATATTTTCTTTAATCCTCAAGACCTTCGCTCTGGAAGAAGTCATTACACTTTCTTTTGATTCTTCTCTCCTCTCGAGAGCTTTACATTTCCTTTATTTCAACTCTAGCTGACTTGACCATCAAAGGGATTATGTCGGCTAGGCCAACCCCCGATGATCGGTGTTAACATGTAGGTGAAGGGCCTGCTCGAATGAAGTACTCGTTCAGGTAAAGGAGAATGAAAGCCATTAGCATGTAGGTTTCAGAGCAGCTTGCTAGAGTAGACGTAGTGGCATGTTCGTCACTTTAACTAGTTAATTCACCACCTCATCGCTAAAAAATTGAATTTGACTATATATTTGGAAAGCCCTCTCCCTAATTTATCCATTTGTGTCATTTTTACAAGTAAATATCACAACTTGAAATGTTAAGTATTAAAATTTAAAAATAAAATATATAATAATAAATGGATGAATTAAATCAAAGAATACGAAGGACACTAAATTAAAATAGGATAAGGTTCGAACTAAATCCAATAAGTTTATAGGTATGGAGAAAAGGATTATGTTGGTTCAAACCAAGATTGATTTGGAGTTGATTTGACCAAATTATGGTCGAATCAAGTTTAATGTTTAAGCAAGTTCGATCAATTCAAAATGAATTAGGATATTTTTGATAAAAATCTTTTTTTTCCTTTTTCTTCCTACGTAGGAGCCCCCGCCATGTCTTTGCCCATTTCTCTCTTTTATTTTTCCCTTTTTCTTTTTCCTCATTTCCTTCTTCTCCTATTCTCCAATGGCAATAAATCTTCAGTTTTTTCCTCTCCTCTTCTCAAACACAAGAACTCTATTTTCTTCTCATTTCTCTTCTCCAACAAGCTAAAAATACAACATCAACTGTTGCCGTCTTCTAGCAACAAGAGCAGCCTTCGGCCCTCACATCTTTTTCCTCCTATCATGTTTTCTAGGATTTTGTTGGCCCCGCAAGAATAACCCTATTTTACTTTACCTTGCTCTCTTTGTATCATTATGGAGCTCACCAAAGCTAATCAAGGTTGATAACGAAGAAGGTAAACATCTTTTATTTCTTTTTCCCTATCTTCCCTTTTCTGTTTTATTTTTCTCAAAAGTAATAGTCTTCTTTTTATTTTTCCATAGAGCATCTTTTTACCAGCAGTTCTTTTTCCCTTTATCCAACCATAATAATAAGAGGAGTAAGTTATTCTTTTGTTATATTTCATGTTTCATTAATTAAAGAAAAATTGTAAAATATAAACTGTATTTTATTAGATTACTATGATAGTTATTTAGATCAAAACAGAAGTTTCATATATATGAATGCTAAATATTATAAAGAAGTGGGATCATAAATAAATGATTTTTTAATTTTGAGTTATAGATAAACTCTGTAATTGATAGATAGTTTGTGTTAATTAAAATTAAGAGCTTAGTTTGAAATTTTTGAATTTAACTTCATTTTCAACTCTCAAATTTGAAATTTTTAAAAATTTTCAACCTATATTTTTTTAAAGCATTTTCGAGTTTTTAGAATTAGATAATTCGATTTTGTATTGCATTATTTTTTTAATTTATTAAATTTGCCCCATTGAAAATGCTGACTACAGCACGGAGTAGACGTGAAGACTATCAGATTCGAACATGTAGAAAAAGATGCGGTTGGACATCAAGTGAAGGTGACGACCTGCATCATATAGATTAATATATATTTACATTTTGCCCCAGGGTATAGCTAAATTTAGGAATGTAAATAAGTCCAGAATTAAATTATAGAGGATTCAAATTTATTTGATAAGATAATCAAGTCAAGCTAAATCGAATCTAAAATAAATCAAATTTTTGAAATAATTATTCAAGCTTAACTTGATTTATTTTTGTTGAGCATGATTGTTTAGGTGTTATCGAGTTTTCGAATCAAGTTTGGCTTGAACTTGGTTAGTTTAGATATTATCGAGTTCTTAATTCAATTTTTTTTATTGTTTAAAATTTTTCCTTGTTTGATTAATTATTGAATTTGATAATTCAAATTTATTTATTTATTTAACATATTAATAAGAGTTTTATTAATGAACATGATTCACGAATATTGTTCATGAATATTCGATTCATTTACCACCTTAGTTGAGTTAATCACCACATGATAAATTTATAGAAATATAATGGATAAAAGTCGATTCTCGATGATATAGATGAAAATACCCTACATATGGTTATGGGATGGCTATGAGATTGAACGTGTGGAATGTCTGAGGTGCCTTTTTTTCAAAAAGATATACATATTTACATTTCAGATATAAAAATATAATAGGAATCGCAAATGAAAAAAATGATCTACAAACTACAATGTACAAGATGATGCGAAAAGAAAGTACCTTTTTAATCATGGATAGAATTATCGCGCAATGGCAGTATGCCGATGATTGAATAAAAAGGTTATTCACGTTGCACATAAAACTTGGCATGATCTGTGCGTGTAGGGGCGCATCCTTCAAGATTCACGCACGCCAAGTGCCCCTGTCCATTTCACGCATAAATCTTAACGTGATGTGTGCGTAAAACTTAAAGTGCCTTTTTTATATAATTAAAAAATTAATCAATACCCACGAAAATTTTACACAGGTATAATGTGTTATGAATGAAATTCAAACCCTAGATATATATCTAAGGACTCATAGTACAGTTGCATTCTATATGGTAGTAATGAAAGTAGAGCTTGGGTGATGGATCGCAAGGCGGATCGCACGTCCAAGGCCTTGCAGAATGTAAAAGTATTTATATCAATTTTTCTATCTAAAATATATAATTTATAGTAAAAATATCACTCTTAAATACATCATATATCAGTTTTACTTTTTCTTCTCCGAACGACAACATAGAATTGCAATTCTTCTCATGTCATTCTCATTGGGGCATCTAGAGGTTTATGAGAGATTTATAAAATTTAAAAAATAAATAAATATAAAATTTTGAACCATTATAGACAATAATGAGATTTGAGGTTTGTAATCCGTTTTTTTATAATATTTTTAAAATTTAAACTAAATTATTTACTTTATCAAATTTAGACAATTATTTTTCACTACACTATATCAGGTATGTTAAAATTTGTATTATCTTTATTTTTTTATTATTTTCTTCTCTCTCACTTTTTTTTAAAATTATTTTTTCTTTTTCTTATATAATATCTACTTTTTATTACCCACTTTATTCACATGTAATATATATTTTTTTAAATTTTTAGAAAATGAATTTGCTGATGCTAAAATCTTTTTTTACCTAAAATGTAAAATTTAAGATATAATCTATATTTAAGAAAGCTGATATGGATTCAAAATTAATGTAATATACATGAAATCATATAACTCATGCTATGAATTGAATCATAAAAATACTTATTTAGAATTCTAATCATTAGAGATATTTTAATAAATTTTTATATTATTAATGTGATATATTGAGATTATAAAACAAAATTCATTTTAGAAAATATTGGGATTATAACTATGGAGATGTCCTTATGCATTTTCATCTTGGGAGGTAGTGCGTGCATTAATTAGTTCGTGGAGCAGAAACATATGCCATTTAATTGGGTCATTAACGTAGACATGCAGTGTAAGTCGAAGCTTGCTGCCTTTACCTTCTACGCGTCCACCACACTGAGAGAGAGAGAGAGAGAGGGAGAGAGACATGGACGCGGACATGCACCTTCATGTCCGATTAATTGAGAAGCAGAGACTTAGAACAGAGCACGCAGTGTGCTCCTTCATGTATTCAGTGACAGAAGCAATCGCAACAAAAAAAGAAGAGATTGAATTGTGTTTCCATGTTGCATTTCCATATGTTCTTGCTTCACGCAATCTGCTAATAAATGTGGGTGTAGAGAGAAAGAGATAGAGAGAGAGAGACAGGGACTGAGAGAAAGAAGAAGCTTGGCTTGGCTTGGCTTGGCTGCTGCTTGGCGTGGCTTTGAAGACATAAATACAGAAGCAAACAAGCATCAAATTGTAACTCCAATGCGACCCACCTTCCACCGATAAGACAAAATCCTCCACCTCCCACATACGCCATTAATTCATTTCACTTCTTCATCATCGTCATCTTCCTTTCATCTACGACTACGAGGTGGCCGGTGACATGAGTTGCAGTGCCGGAGGCAGCGTCGGCGGCGGCGGCGGAGGAGGAGGAGGAGGAGGGCGAGCGTTGGGGGGCGGTGGGCCGTGCGGGGCCTGCAAGTTTCTGAGGAGGAAGTGCGTGAGCGGGTGCATCTTCGCGCCTTACTTCGACTCGGAGCAGGGAGCGGCGCACTTCGCGGCGGTGCACAAGGTGTTCGGCGCCAGCAACGTCTCCAAGCTGCTCCTCCACGTCCCCGTCCACAAGCGCCTCGACGCCGTCATCACCGTCTGCTTCGAGGCCCATGCGCGCCTCCGCGACCCTGTCTACGGCTGCGTCGCCCGCATCTTCGCCCTCCAGCAGCAGGTGATGATCCAGCTCAGATTCCGTGCCGCATCTTTAATTTAAAACAGAGAAATTCTCTTCGACTTTAAATTTGGCTAGCTCTTTGGATTATATTTATATAGGTGGGCAACCTACAAGCAGAGCTGGCTTACTTGCAAGCTCACTTGGCCGCAATGCCTTCGCCGTCGCCTTCGCCTTCCACTTCGTCCCCGCAGCTGGCGACGCCCCCGTCTGCCTTCTCTGTGCTGGACCTGCAATCATCGCCGGGGATGGCCGACCTCTCTGCTCTGTTTGACGCTCAACCGGCCCAGCCTCCACCAGCGACGGCATTACACGGCGGCAAGCAGGAACTTTTCTGAGAGCAGCGGCGGTGGAGGCAGCGACCTTCAGGCGTCCGCGGCTCGTTGATCGGCACCGGCCAGCCGTCGGCCGACGACGCCTCCGATTTCAAGAGTAGAACTCGTAAGAGAGACAATGTTGAAAATCTTCTAGGCTTCTTTAAGTTATCCAAATTAAATGGAATTAACAGATTTGCAAAAAAAAAAAAAAACAAAAAGAAGTATTTTTATATACCTGAAAATCGTTTTATGAAAATTTTACGTTGTCAAATCTGAAAGCATAGTTAAGAAATGGGGAATAGTTACACCCAATTACATATACCATCACAGTAGAGTCACTAAATATAGATCGGCCAAATTTATGGAAATAATTCATATATGTTATAGAAATGTTATCTTATAAATTATGAGATTTAAGGTCAAATCTCGATTAATAGTCGGGTGTATATTATCCTCATGCGTTATTCAACTGTTCAAGACTAACAGTCATCTATGATTTACCTTTTCTATGTTGACTTAGGATGAATTAATGGATGTGTTGATGAACGAATCACTTTTTATTACTGTCAAAAAATTTTTAAAAATAATAATAATAATAATAATACTAGAGAACAATGGATGCTGGTGAATCAATGGGATTCCAAGAGCTGAACGACGATTTGCCTCCCTTTAAACCTTCCTGTGCTACTTGGTGAAGATATCTCATTCTCATTTGGACTAATAATGAGTGAAGCTAAATAAGTTCTGCGCGTGTTTATGTTTAATCTACATTAAAAAAAAAATATTCAATGCTAGTGCTGGTTCGTCACTGGATTGAGAAATTACAATTTTGTTTCATGTTACTAGCTAGTATCATTAAATACTTGTCTGATACTAATTAAACTTGAAATCTATCAATAGATTCATCTGCCTTAATTTTATTTACCTATTTATACATCAATTCATTTTTGTTTAGTCCTCCAATTTGGCCTACTAATGTAACAATCTGCATCAATAATCCAAATGTAAGTTAGTGCGGAATCTTAATGGCATATACATAATTGTCTCACTTAGTGATTAGCATTCATAGTTTTTTTAATGCCGTGTATAAAACGACTATAAGATCCAACTACGCATTTCAGCAAACTAATTTGAGGATGATAATACAATATTCGAAAAACATAAATACAATCAGTGACAACGAAATTAAACTCAAGGAACACAGATCCGTATGCAATCATAATTCCATAATAAAACAAAATTTACTGCCACATCCTAAAAAAACAGTCAGCCTGCGGATTGCTCGATAATCCAAAAGCTAAAATTGTCATATTTTCAGTTTACCAGAGCAATGGTGATGTCTAAATAATTTCAAGTGCATGATCATGTATGGCATCTTAACTAATGATGCAGCTCTCAGCACTTGCGTTACCATTAATTAGTCTTCACCTTCCCCGCTGATGTTGAAGCAAGGCAGGAGAGAGTCCTATGACCCACAAAGATGAGGAAAACTCCAATAAGGCCAAGGACCTTCAGAGTTGTGAAGAGATCCAACTGTTGCAGAAAGACAGCTAACAATTAGAGGTCGACAAATGCAGATCATAATAAAACTGAAACGGGGGAAAAAATTAGAGCACCTTCAACCAGAAAAGGACGTAGAGCAGTAGAATAGCAGCAATGCCAGCATGAAAGAGTAGGGAGAACAAGGCATGGACAGATGAGGAAGGGAAGCTCTTCAAATTTACTCCCAAAGTTAGCAACTGCACAGATACCAAAATAGACATTGATAACTGATAATCATAGGATTGATAAATAACAAGTGAATAACAGCAACAGCAAAAACATCCAATTCAGATGTGTCTACAAGCAATGCAATGTGTAAAGAGAAACAAAACAATGACTTATGAAGGTTGCTTTAGTTTGAGCATCAAAATGAAATCCATCAACTAGCACTCTAGCCTGAACAAACAAAAATCTTATAGCCATAACATTACAGCTTCCATATTTGAAGGAAAATTGAATCATCTTTTCAGAAATGAAAGTGGTTGATAAACCAAAATGTCTACTTAGCATCTTTTGCCATGGAAATGCTGAAAGTAGTATTTGTGAAATAATATTGTCAAATAAGACACAGCTCACCCCTATCACAAACCCTCCAAGTGGTACAAGGGTAAAAGCCAGAAATGCAAGAGAAAGCTCCTTTGGTGGTCTTGTTTCCGGGGCCCGGAATATGTGTGATATCTCCTGCTTTGGCCCAAATCTTGCGTATGGGTCGACAGAGAGTGATGGAGGACGTGATGCCCTCTCAGGTGGTTCTGGCAAGTCCAAATCAATGTATCCGAGAACATGGAGGAATGAATTCTCCTGCATAACAACAAAAAAGATTTACACAACCTAAATCAATAAAGAATCACTCGGAGTATTAGGAATATTGTACCATAGCTGCATCTCCAACGGCAAGTTCAATGTCATATCTACCTGAGAGGTAATAAAATTTTTCGACGAGTGCAAGAAAATCCTGCAAGAATTGTGGTTATAAGAAGCTTTCCAATAACGATGTAACATCTAATTGCTTCCAGTTTCATTGTTCTATTAAGACAATGATTTCAAACAGCATATAAAGATCAAGTACTTTGTTTTATTCAGCCAACAATAAACAAACGTGCAATTTATCATCCAAAGCTCACACCCTTTAATCAGTATACACTTAAATCAACAACCAATTAATTCAGAAAGATACATAATGTAAACTATCAGCAACTTGAAAAAAATGGCATGCCATATTAAAGAAATTAAGAGTCAATAGTGTTCAAGCTGTATCAAGAAGAAACAAACTGACTAGTATTATCTTATACTGTCGGGAAGAACTCTCCAATGCAAAGATATGCTCTACTTTGCTTTCATGCCTCAGCTTTAAAAACGCCTGTTACCAAATATTTCCAATCAGACTAGAACACAATAAATAAAGCTCTTATTATATATAAAAATTGTATATTTCAATTTTGCATTTGGATATCATCTAAAGGAGAGTCATAAACCAACTTAGAATTTAAAAGAGTTATGAGTAGTTTAGCCACATATTATTATTATTATTATTACAACAAAATTATTCTCTTATGAATACATAATATTTCCTTGTCAACTGACCTGATGTGGCTTAATGGTGTTTCCAAGAGGCGTGAAAAGTTGGAAACTTAGGTGCAACTTCTGAAGATGATTTGCCACTAGTGAAATTTTGTCATCCTTGAAGAAATCCAATCTGAAGGAAAGAAAGATAGAGTATGTGTTCTATTCAGTAGGAAAAAAAATGAATTGTCTATAGTGCATATCAAAATGCACATCCAGGAGTAAACTCAGAGAAAGTTCAAACATAGAATAGTACAAATGTTCTTGCACGATTCTAACTCATCTTATAAAATTATTGTTAACATGGAAAATCAGCTAAATAAAATAAAGAAGAAAAGAAATAATAACCCAAAGTTGAAAATTGTTGTTAACAAATGAATTAATTACACGTTTGAACCACAGGTCAACCAGAGTGCTAAAGACAAAAGCATATTTAAACATATATTTTGTGATATGAAGGTGTTACTTTAACATGCTTGCAGAAGACTCGCTATCAGTATCATAAATTCCAATTTGAGACTTGTCTACTTTGACCAATCCTGTTAGAAAAATCAATGAGTGAGCATGCCCTCCAGTGGCATATGTATTCAAATTCTCTGGGTCATGAAGTGAAATCTGCAACCAGCACAATCAGAAAATCTAATTGGTACATGATAAAAAGAAACTTCATACCTAGCAAAAACTAATATGAGGTTACCTCAAATTCAAGTGTATACTTTCCGATGTCAATTTTCAGAGGTAGGATGTCCAAGTAATGAACGTTCTTTTCTGTGTCAAATTGTAATTCCTACAGTTTCCAGATAAAGATATTGTATGAATTTAGCTAAAATTTTCAGTTTAGCACACCATTATGAATGGATATATCAGGCCTCGTTAAATAATTTTAAAAAAAAACAAAGAAAAATATGTAACCTGGTTTTCAAGTATAGGGTTGTTCTTCACATCAGAACTGGAAGCTCGTACAAGATTCACTGTCAGTGGAGGTGCAGCTGAACCAAAAACTGTAGTCACCTCAACCTGAGATAAGCATAAACGATATAGTGCTTAGCTTAAGAGTATGGACAAGAGCATAAGTTTATGTTTGGGTAATTTAAATGCATTAGGCATTCCGATCATGAATAATAAATCATAAAACCCGAGACTGCTACAATACAATCTAGCACATGTGCAACACTATTTGGATTGCCAAAGACAAAATGAATGACTAATAGCCATGATACCTTCAAAAAATATTAGTGAAACTTACAACATACTTTTTGAGATACTATGAAGCTTATGAAGCAACATATATGACAAAACTAAACGCAAAGCAAAAATAGACAGTTTAGACAAGCATGACTTACCATTCCTTGAAATTAAAAACAAACATTATAGAAGGCCAGACAGAGAGGGGATCTAACTCAACTTAAGACAATTCTAGGGAGGTTCAGAAAAAGGGAATAATGATAACATCTTTAAATACCACATCACAGAAATAAAGAAAATAAATAAATTGTAAAAATAATTTCGCGCAACAGAATCAATCACCTCAAGCTGATCTTTTGAAGTCAAAGACAATACTGTGGATGGAAGTGAAAGAATAAGAGGAATAGAGATCCTGTAGCACCAAAATAGTGTCCAATTAATCACTAAAGACACAAAGAACTACTTCCTTGTATACACAGAATATAAAAATGTAATCTACCTGAATATGCATCGTTACAACAGATGAAAGACAAAAAAAAATATTTACTTTTGTCTGCTAAAATTTTTATTTCATGACAGAATAAAAAAATAAACTAAAGTTATAACTCGGCAACAAAGGAACACAATCCCATCAAGATCAAGTGAAAATATCCAAAGCAACACCAAACAATTAATGCCCACAGCGTTGATATTGGTGTGATGAGAAATAAAACGTCGAACATCTTCTTGAACAACAAATCCTTATGTACCAAGAATCTTTGTGTTCTAGACCTTTATGAAACTATTAATTTACAATATATTTAAGTTTTTAAGACATGATTGAGTTCGTATCCATGTTACAAATATAAAATGGTGTAAAATCAGGTGCTGGCAGCAGTTATGCATCTCTAATAGGATGCCAAAGACTCCATGTTTTATAGAAGAAAAACATTTTTCTAGCGCCAAATGAACTTGCATCTATTGATGACATTAACAGATTAGTTTTAGGAAGCTGGTTGTTCACCTTCCATCATAAGACTCAAGTTAAATTATACTAAGTTTGCTAGAAGCAATAAAACTAAATTGAAGAATACAGCAACAACCAATTCTTCTCTTACTAAGTGGGGTCAGCTATATGGATCCTTCTACGCCATTGAGCTTGATGCGTCGATGAGGGAAGCCCACCTAGCACGGGGTCAACTGCCAAGGTGGAGGTCAAAGTCAAGGTGGTCAACGCCTAGGCGGCAAGGGGCCTAACGGAAGACAATTGCAATAGCCGGTCGGGTCAGACCAGCGGGAGACATGTCCGAGCAGAGACCACCCATCTAGCTGGGGATGATATGCAGCAGGGCGCCAAAGGAGACCAGATAGCTTGTCCGAACGGAGGAGGGCATGTTATTACACAGTCACCGCAAGGAAGTGCAATTGAGTCGACAGAGCGGAGGGGTCCCGGCCAAGCAACGGGACCTGGTCAAGGACGGAGCGGAGCCCCAGCCGAGCGGCTATCCCATATAACATAGCAACTAACCGCCATTTTGTAAAACTATCCTTTAAATTTTAGAGTTACTTTACCCCGGCCGAGCGGCTATCCCATATAACATAGCAACTAACCGCCATTTTGTAAAACTATCCTTTAAGTTTTAGAGTTACTTTATGATCACATAAAAAACCCCACTCTCTCCTCCATTTCAACCATTCTACTTGTCTCTCTCAATCCCTCCATCCTTTTACAAAAATGAACCTAAATGCTTAAAGCTCTCATTTTCAAACAACTCGTTATCGCCTATCTAAACAATTATCTCATTACGTGTAATATTGCTAAACTTAAATTCCATATATTTTATCTTTATTCTACTGAGCCTAAAATCTTTCGCTTCCAGAATTTTCCATCAAGATTTGAGTTTAGCATTTACTCCTTCAAGTATAAATAAAATAAAATCAATATTTAGACAACGATTTGATTTATTTTAGGATCAATTTATTTTAACAATATATATTTTTATTTGCATCATTTTCCTCCACCTAGATAAACTCGAGCATTGACAAATTGCTGCCGCCATCATTAGGCATGCCTCCAAAGAACAAGGATTGGAAGTTATAGGAATCATAAATGTTTTTTACATTGATTGCGCCCTAGAAGTCTAATGCTAGGAGTGATGAAGATAACTGTTGAAATTTAGATTGAACAAGTACCCGTTATGGCAAAATCGATACAACAAAAATGATCGAGTAAGTTAACAAATCCTCTATGCTAGAAATTGGACAATGCTCATGTCCATCGGCCAGTTAAATATATAAGCATTTAAATTAATATCTTGTAGTTCGGTTTAGTGGAGGCGACAAGAAGATTCTTCAGGGAATATTGAAGGAGATGTTTAGGCATAAGTACATTTAAAAAGTAATTCCCTCTGTTGTACTCTTTTAGCCTCTATGGCAAAGCAGCATGCACTTTTATAATAACCATTATTCAATGCAATATTCCTCCTAATATTGACATGTGTCTCCAGTATACACTTAGAAAACTCACAATTTGGTAGAAAAAAGTAGGCAAAGAAACCAAATCAAGAGGATAACAAGCTTGAGATCACTAAGTGCCCATAAATAAATGCATATCAAGATTCGTATTAATATAATCATTATAAGAAAATTTCTCAATCATTAGAAAGATTCCTGAGTTCCTGATTCTTCATCTTATCATTTAGTATAATTTGTTCTTCTGGATTCATTAGGCAATGTGAAGGATTCAACAATTACTTCATTTTCCTTTCAAAAAAAAAAAAAATGAAATGAAAAAAATAAAAAAAAAATAACCATCATGTTTCGATCCCTCATATAATAAAATTTATTTTTTACAAAGGGATACTGGATCTTTCCCAAAAACAAGAAAAATATTATTATCAAATATACTGAGCAACGAACTAACACGCCTTAATAATCACCTAATGGCATAATTCAAACAATAATCTATAATTATTAACTCTTAACATTTTCAATTCTTAATGGTATAAAAGTAGATGAATCTTTCCTTTCAGATATCAGAACATTTTCTATCAAGCATAATACCATCAGAAACATAGTCATAAAAATAACATTGGCATTATAAAAAGGGAACAATATTGGATTGCTCGGGTACAACAGAACATTAGCCTATAAAATGGGAAATCTGTAATAGTTTAAGTTATCAATTTATATTCAAAGTTACTACAACAGTTATATAAGGACAGGCCTTTAATTAGTCTATTATAATACCTGTTGTTTTCAATGTGTGATAGTGAATCTATCTGATTGAATAAGTCTTTGGTGCTACTGGGAACTCCAACACTAAGAAGAAACTTCGCTATACCCACCAGTTTGTCACCAGGAATCTGCATGGAAATTCAGCTTTGAAGATAATACACAGATGTCTATATCACTCAGCTAATGAGGAACTATAGCTTCTGGAGTTTATTAACCATACATTTAGCTTCTCAGAAACAATTGCTGCAAAAGCACTAGCACCACGCACAACTGAGGCTGTTGTTGCAAGAGGACCCTTGTATTCACTACCATCGATGTGCTTTTCTTCAAAATATAAAGTTCCATCATCTGTATCATGTCCAGTTCATATCTCATAGACAGCACACCAAATAATACACACGTAGTAAAATACATTATACATGATGGAAAAGTAGTGGACAGAATTTCAGAACAGATCAATCAGTTAACATTTGTTCAGCATTAACAAAAATCATACAAGAGGCTTTCTCAACATTAACAAAAATAATAAAAGGCTACATGAAAAATCCCAAATATATCACTGAAAAAATGTCTTGTTAAAAAAATTGTTGTAGAGAATCAAATGCAACAACTGAAACATTGATCAAGAGGTAAGATTGGAAGGTTTTTCTAGGGCTTTGCTTGGATTTTTCCAACATGAGGGACCTTCTTAATTTGTTATCACATTAGTCCAATACAATAACTAGCACATAGATTTTTCTCGAGAAAAATAATACAACCAAAAGATGATAGAAACATATATTAATCGAACGAAATTAATGGACCAAACAATGCTAATCTTGCATGATGATGCATTGATGACCATCTAGCATTATTGGCTCATACAGCAATTCAGCATGGAAACAGTCCTGTTAAGTTCCCCCTATTACAAACACAGAAAAGACATGAGGCAGCACAGCAGGCATGTAAAATTCATAATTTATAGAGCTTTCAGTGCTCACCTTGCCCATAAGATGTATATAAAAAGAATGTAGTGAGATTCCTTGGATGCAATCTAGGGATCAAAATGTCGATTTAGATATTATACCTCCTATTTGGAAATCCCTTATTTAAAGCACAATTGAGTTGGCTGAAAATAAGCGGAATCCATTCTTTAATTAGAAATTTTTAATTGGCCAGAAGACACTCAGTTCTATGAAGTCTAAAGATCGATGAAGGTTAGAAACTTTGTTCATGATAGCAAAGACCTCGGCTTTATTTCTGATTTTTCTACTCCATATTATGCATCAAAATCATTGGTCACAAACAACATATTCATAAAGGAAATCCTTATCAAACTTTGATGCTCTATTCAACCCACATTGTAGGCTTAAAATTGGATCTAATTTGTGAGCAAAAAAATAATCCCCTAAAATTTTCATACATTATAGTTCATCATTTGACTTCTAATAGATGAGTTTGTGCTACCCATGCCAACATAGGTTTGTTGATATCGACTATGGTAGGGCTTGTTTTACTTGATATCGTCCATATTTAGCCAAGGTAGGACAATTCTTTCCCTAAGACTCAGGCTTAAATTTTCATTTGCCAATCACAGGAAGAAGATTAAATGCTATCAAAAGAGGAGAGGGAAATAGGAAAGTACCAATCAGAGAACTAACAACAATAAGGAGAATTGGCATCAAAGTTGAAGAACCGAGATGTATACATATATTGCACTTACGTCTTTCCTAGTTCTAGTCATGCAATACAACTCCAGGTTACAATGTGGTTAATTGAGATATATTATAAACATGTAAATAAAAACTAATTTCAATATTATATGTCATTGATCAATTTTGATGGATAAATGTTATCAATTTAGCTCAGAAGCATCAAAACTTCAAGAATTCACCTTTAATTTCCCAGAGTAATATTGGTCAACAAGAGGTGAGATTCTTTAGCAATCAAATCATTAAAAGCACCGAGGCAAAAAAGCAAAATGCAAACAAAAATAAGTGACTGTGTTGCACTACGCAGAAGAATTAACTTAGAAGGTGCCTGGGAATTCACATAGTTCCCCTTGATAGGTAGCATAGTTTATAACGCATCGAACCCACTCTCTAGAACAATTTGTTGAATGTTTCTTTGACATTATATTACAACAAGAATACCAAGGTTCATATATGATCCAAAAAGAAACTTAGCAAAGAACATTTATAATTTGAAGATAACTGGATATTGCAGGTATATAGGAAAAACAAACTGGGAAGTAATTACATAGGAGAAATTTGATTAAAAAAAAAAAATAGAAACAACTAGTATATATACCATAGCTATTGATGCTATCAAATAGCTTGACAATATCATGTTTAATAGTTCCAATCTGCCAAAAACAGTCAAAAAAATTCAGATAATGCTTGGATAAAGTATCAAATAATTTTGTTAATTAACATCAGTCGAGAAAAATAGGAAATATAAGGTTCAAGAAAATAATAAAAGGGGTCTGGAACTTCAAATTTCTTCTGTGAAGATGCATCAAATTCCAAATTTACTGCTGACTCTGAATTGTGTAATAATTGGAACAAATCCAAACAAAAAATAGAATGTCGGTGGAGCAGGCATGGACTAGGTTTGGTATGCTGTTGTAGAACTTAGTATCAGTAGTAATGAGTGGAAGAGGCTACTATTTTCGCTGAAGGGTCATGTTACTTCAAATAAAAATTGCTCATAAAAGGGTTGGGGTGATGGTATAAATTTCTTAGAGAAGTATTTGGTTTTTTCCTTCTACCTTCACTCAAGTCTTCACATCTGCATCTTTCTACTATTGCCTCCCAAAAGGAGAAACAAAAAGTAAAGAAACATAAATCATAGAATTGTATAGTGTATACCTGCTGATCGAATTTAATAATATTAAGAGATTGAAGCAAACTTGATGAATCCATATCAAACATGTTATCAATTTTCAAACAGTTACCATTCCATATCCACCATTAATGGACCTTTAGTTCACTCTAGAACACAGAAAGCCAACATTAACGATATTGTAAAAGATATTCTAAATAAGGCTTTCACCTACCACATTCAACATTCCCTTCAGCCAAGTTCATAAAGGAGAAGGCTGCACTACTTAAACTAATATCATGCTTCTCATTTCCTCAATGACCTCAATATATTTAATTCCTGTTGAAAATATCATGTGACTCTGCACATCATGGATTTACAGTGCATTGTGACCCTTATCCCGGTCATAAAATTTTAAAATGGCACATTAAAAGAATGGATTAACAGGTTAGATTTATATCTTGTTATCAGAAGGTTCATTTCATTCACCACTATCATTTCATTTTCTTATCAAAATGGTAGGAGTTCTAAGAAAAGGTTGAGAGACGGATGGGTTCAAGCTCACTGATCCGCGTTCAGGTATCAGAGGGAGGCGACCACTAGTTGGGGGCAGTTCAAATGCATTCGACTGGATTGGATGAGTTTCCTTGGAAGAAGTGGGTCATTGACATTGCCTAGATTTCCAATTTGACCCCCATAAACAATCTTAGCAGCATAACCAGATAAGTTTCATCAGCTTCATAATCAAGAGATACAGGAATATCTGGCATACAAGAACTCAATTAACTAAAAACTATTGGTAGAAATAAATGAAAAATGAATTCTAGGTCCAGCAGAATTAGATATGCCAGGAAAATTAGAATTGTGATCACTATCGAAAATTTAGTTTATAAATCTTGTATATAATGGAATCACCTTAGATTGAACCAACTCTATATCAGCCAACGAAACAACTCCAGCAAGTGCCTCAAGTGCTATACCTACAACAATATCAGATGGAACAAGAATGAATAATTAACTCAATTTATACTTTAAATAACATAGAAGCCTTCAAAAACTATTGTCTGATTCAAGGTACGAAAAGATAAGACATCAACCAAAAGAAAAGAGAATACCAGCAGCACAAGTACTTGATTCAGCATTGTTGCTATCATACTGCCATCTTCCATCATTTTGGCTAAGCGCCTGCTAACATTAGTAGTCATTCACAAAGATAACAGATAAAAATAGAAAATTATCAAAGTGTGTGTAAAAAGAAATTATATCACCTTGATTGAATAGAAAACCCCTTCAGCATCAGGTAGGACAACACTAACTCCTTGAGCCTGCATAAGAGTTTTGCCTTAGAACCAAAAATATCACAGGATCCAGATAGTAAAAAGGAAACAGACAAAGAACTAAATAATAGAATATCAAATTATAAATTAGTAGCACTATCACAAAACTGAAGTAAATGAAATATATAGATACCAAGGTAAAGAAGAGATGGTAATCTAATTGCCATAGGGTCATACCTTGACATGAAGCAAACCAAGGATGGAGTAATAGAAGTTCATCAATTTGTCTGTGCTTTTTATCAAATCTTGAAATTTTTCTGCAACATCCTAAAAGGGAAAGAAGCATAAAAAAAAATTAAGGGGGCCCTCATAAAGTTACTTTGCACTTTAAAAATCACAATGAACATAAGCAACTAGGTACCTTAAAAGTCTGAGAACCAATCTGGCATTCTAAGATACTGTTCACTCTTATTGCATCAAACAAGTCCTTAGGACTTGAAGCTGGTGATGTAAGGTTGTCTATAATAACTGGGCATGTAGCAGGGCCAATGTCAGAAAAATTTCCAACTCCAAGAATCTGAAACGTCCTTAATGCTTCATAAGTCTCCTCTAGGCTGCAAGTCAAAATGCATGTTAGATATATTCTATTGCTGACTAAGAGAATTAAGAAAAACAACATAAACTTTCGAGACATTCCATCAAACAGCCTTGTATAAAACTAAAAAAAGATAATGATTTTGAAATTAACCAAAATGTTAATATAGGTATAGAAAAGGAATGAAAGAATTTTAAAAAAAATAAAAAGGATATGCAAGAAACAACTCAAACCAAATGGACTAAGAAATGGGTTGAATTAGGGATGTTGACACCCAATCTTATGGGTCAGTCACTGAGTATGCATGCATATGGACGATAAGATAAAAATCATAAAGTGTAGAAGAGAGTATCTTTCTGAAAATTTAGCATAACAATGACATTTTGAGTCCAAAGGAAACCTACACTATTATTTTCAATTTTCAAACCTTTTTTTTTCCCGAGGACGAAGGGGAGCCTTGGCGCAACGGTAAAGTTGTTGCCATGTGACCAAAAGGTCACGGGTTCGAATCCTAAAAATAGCCTCTTGCAAAAAGTAGGGTAAGGCTGTGTACAATGGATCATTCCCCGGGACCCTGCATGCCGGGAGCTTCGTGCACCGGACTGCCTTTTTTTTTTATTTTTTTCCAAAGGACAAATGAATACTCCATCCTTGACTTGTAAACAAGCCAGTGATAATGGCACAAGAAATTAGACAGTAATCAACAATGGCAATTATTAACTGGAATCAACCAAGGAACTACATTCCTAGCAATCAACTAAAACTGAAATGAAAATTTACCTGCATCTTAATCAGATATTTAATGATCTAGTTAATGCAATGAGAATTTTCTCCACAACGACAATGAGTTCTATATGTCACAGACAATAAAGATATTAGCTCAGATCAAACATAATACATTCCTGACCTCATTTCAAATTCACTTAGGATCAAATCTCAACCCAAGACACTTAACTTAAGGATAGAAGATTATTAATGAACAAAAATAAAAGGGAAGTGAAGAGATTCAGTTACCAATTATTGCTTAGATTTCCTAACAACGTAGAGAAACATAAATTTATTTTAATCTTTTTGCCCAAAAGAGAAAAGCTTTGGAAGAAAGGAAGGTTTTTCTGCAATTGGTCCAACAAACATAGGGGAGGCAATCTCCCGCTGTCTTATTTTAGAATTCTATATATATCCTCATTTTCAGATACTCTCCTGCTCCTTTTTCTTCCCCACTTGAGTATCAGTTCAGTACAAATGACGGAAACTAAGGAAAATTCTAAGTTCTCAAGAGAAATAAACGCCAAGTCAAATCAAACAGTGTTATCCGTGCCTCAGGAAACACAGCATTCCAAGCGTGAATTTATCTCAGATCGATGCACGACGCCCAACTCCGATCAAGAGGAAACGCCGATCAGAACTAAATATCTGGCGTGTTCTTAAAATGTGACGAGACCGACCAACTAACCTCTGAAACAATCCACCACTGGGGACGAACAAATCAAGCGCAGCAGATCTATGAGCATCGGAGATCGGCCGGATGCTGGCGGCCGCGCAGATGGACAGCAGCGCGCAGATTAGAGCACGAAGCCCAATGGATCCATGATTTGGCACCATGCCTGGAAAATGAAAGGCGTCAGGAAATCAAGGAATGGGGAAGAAGAGGTAGCGCAGAGCGGCACCTGGGCTCTCGAGATCCTCTCCAATGCTTCTCGCCCAGTGGTTCGCAGCCGGATCCAACACGGCGCGTTGATGAGATTGAGAACCACAGGACAGCTCTAGGGTTTAAGTCTAGGCCCCGAGGTTGACTAAATCTAATAAATTGTCAACTCGATAATAGTAAAATTTAAATGTTATAATAATTTTTTTAAAAAAACTGATAAATTTCGACTCATACTAAATTTATCCACTTTATTTTTATCAAATTATTACTAATTTATAACGTTGTACCACGTGGCGGAGTGGGTCACTTCTCTTTCCCTCGTGGAGCCTGCTTGCCATACGGAGAATATGGAGTATTTCGGAGAGTTTTCTTATTTTAAAGTGATTATTTTGAAGTTAATGTAAAATTAAAATACCAGGGTTTAGAAATAGAAGCTAAAAATTAATATAGGATAAAATTTAAGTGTTTAATGAATAATTATTTTTAAATTTAATTTTTAGTTAAATGATAATAATATTTTTAAACTATATGATCCTGTCGGAAAGTCGAAGAGACGGAAAGTTGGGGATGTGACGCTCCCGCTGACCTCTTGTGAACTCCACTCAGACCTGCAACACAGACTACGTCAGTGCCGAATCGAGGAAAGAGTCCCGGCGTTAGACCTCTACACTCAACGCAGTCACCGACAATGAAGAATAAGACGGAGCAACAAGAACACTGTAGCGTAAACCGTGAATATTGCATACCTCCGCCGATGTTTGGACCCCTCCTCTATATAGAGTTCCGATAGCGCGCGTGCATGCTTCTCAAAGCTTTCCTTGAAAAGACTTGTCAGTAAAGTGTCCCTGACACAGTATCTTTGTTAGGATGTATACTAAAAGCCTAACTTTTTGTTTGAACATTTATTGAATGAACATTTATTTTGTAATAAGAATCACATTGGTCGAATGTCTGCATTTAGTTAAGTACAGTTGTCCATTTAATTTATATAACATAGTGTGTGGTGTCACACAGAAGATCATGTTATCAGTCCCTTATAAATTATAAATAGTAGCTCACAACCAAGATAGATTGGGATAAACCATTGGAATGGTTGTAGTGTAATTTGGACTAGTTTATCTTGACTATAAAATTACACTAGTATACTATGTGTGTATTGAGCAGGACCATTTGAGGTTGTTATTTTATACTGACTGCATAAAAAAACAGGGCCTCTGTTATTTTGGAAGTATGTGCTCTTAATCCCGATATAATAACAAGCATATATACTTACTATTTATTTTTTTAATTTATCAATGGGTGAAATTTATTTAGTTGGGTCAATAGGCCCGATAAGTTGGGAAATAATATTATTTATATAGTGTGTTGTTAATTATAGAAGAAAACTGTGTCCTAGTAATCTAGGTTGATGATGTCCCCTTGAGGAGCTCATAAGGATTGTCATGTAAACCCTACAAGTGGACTTAGTCCGACATGACAATGAAGTTGAGCGGTACTACTCTTGGAGCTAGATATTAATTAAGTGGGTTGTCAGTGACTCGTTTAATTAATGGACATTCGATATCTTAAACATAGGGAGATTAATGCACTCATAAAAGAAGGAGCCCATAATGTAATTTGGGATTGGTGCGATAGTTCAATAATAACTCTTTAGTGGGTATGAGTTATTATTGATAAACTTGAGTTGGGTGTTCGGGGCGAACATAGAAAGCTCAAGGTCATCGGGAGACCAAAATCAATTCCTCCTCTCGGTCCCTGTTGTAGCCTCTATAAAGCCTTATATCCACAAAATCCACTTCTTACCCAAGTAATGGGTCGGACACATCCATGCTTGGTGCAAGGGGGCTGGCCAAGCATTAGCTTGGAGCCCAAGAGGTGGCCGACCAAGCTTAGTGCCCAAGCAAGGGGCCGATCACATAGGATTAAAAGGAGAGATTTTATTTTTTTTGTTAAAATCTTTCCTTTTATAGTCATCCACATGGTTTTAAAAGAAAGTTTTAAATTTTAAAATCTTTCCTTTTATAGCTATCTACAAAGGTTTAAAAGAGAGATTTTAATCTTTCCTTTTTTGTAGTTATCTATAATGTTTAAAAAGAGAGATTTTAATTTTGACAAAACTTTCCTTTTTTGTAACCATGATTTAAAAGAGAAGTTTTAATTTTAATCTTTCCTTTTTGTAGCTTTCTACATTGTTTAAAAGAGAGAGATTAATTTTAAAATTTTCCTTTTATAGCCATCATAATAGGAAATTTAAAAGAGAGATTTTAATTATTATTAAAATTTCCTTTTTTGACATGACCAAAGATTATAAAAGAGAGGTAGAGGGTGCCTTATGAAATACACACATATCTCTACAATTTCTCTCCTCTCTTTTCCTTGGTGGCCGACCTCTCTCCCTTTCCTCTTCCTAAGGCTGCCGGCACCTTGTTTCTTCTCTCCCTTTCTTTTTTCTAAGGCCGACACCCATCTCTTCTTGGTGGCCGAAACTTGAAAGAAAAGAAGGATCACTTTGTGGCCGGTTGCTTGAGAGGAAGAAGAAGAGAAGAAAGTTTCCTATTTTGGCATTCCTTGGTGGCCGGAATTTCTTGGAGGAGAAGAAGTGGTTCGGGTGGATTTCATCATGGTAGATCGTCACCCACACGACGTCCAAGAGAAGGAGAGGAATACAGCAGAAGATCAAGAGGTCTTTGTTTACAAAGAAAGGTATAACTAGTTCTTAATTCCGCAGCGAAACTAGTTTTCCTTTGTATGGATCCTGAAATACTTACACAAGAGGCTAGCGATTTCGTGTTTCGATTTAGTGTTTTGATCTTGTGCTTCTATTGAAGTCTCTGTAGTTAAACCTAGGGTTATTGTAAGAAGTTTAAATACTGAATTTCTTTGAAAGGCTTTGTCTAGGAAGTGGTGGATGATCCCATACCCAAGAAGGCCGAGTGCCTCATCATGTTTAACCTGGAAGTCAATCCTTAAAATAGATATTTAATCAACTTCTATAACATGGGATGAACTTGGATTAATAATGTTAAGTTTCGTTTGCAATCCAAGTTTTAACTACTGAAGAACACATGAGTTGAATTTGAAGTAAAAATGTTAAGTTTCGTTTCCAATTCAAGTTTAACTCATGAGGAACACATAGGTTGTTAGGAAAATTCTGTGCTTATACAAATTTTTGTATAGGGGAAGCAGAACAGTATTCCAAGTAACGACCAACAATTGGTATCAGAGCTAGTTTTCTACCTCTGTGTGTTTGGTTTTCAGTTAAATTCTGCACTGTTCATATATAAATTTAGGTAGGATAATAGTAGGATGTGCAAATAGATTAACTCTGTAGTTGCAGGCATCCTAGTTCCAACTATTATGACCCTATTATGTTTGTGTGTGATTGGACCCTCGAGCATGTCGAGGGCATTTTATGTGTGTGCATGATTGTAATTATTAAATATAGCAGGAGCTGTATTAGTTTTAGGATTCTACATTCTATTCGATCTAGATTACATGTACATTCCCTTGTGGAATATAGAATCGATAAATGTAAAATTTTATTTTGTTGCGACTCGTCTCCTTGCTATGCATGGTGCTATCTTGAGGACCAGAGGTGCAACATAAAAGGAAGCAAGATAGAAGCGATGGCATTGTTGGTGCAATCGACCTCCAAGGTTTTAATGTCAGACAAATATGTTTAAGTATGCTTAAGTATGTATGGAGCTTGATCTAGGGAAGTCCTAGTTGTAGGCTAGGCAAGGGAAGTCCTAGTTGGAGGCTAGGCAAGGAGGGAAATCTTGGTATATCGTGGAAGCCAGGTGGATAGGTCTGGAGGACTTGATCCCTGGGTAGCCGAATACTGAGTCCTAATTGTAGGCTAGGTAAGGGAAATCTCGGTATATCGTGGAAGCTAGGTGGATAGGTCTGGAGGACTTGATCCCTGGGTAGCTGAATACTGAGTCTTGGTGAGTGAAGCCAAGTGGAGAAAATCCTAGGGGGTGATAACCTTAGGTAACGAGAAGTCTTGGAGGAGTGAACTCCAAGCAAGGTTAATCGGAGCAGTCGACCGGACCAGCGGATCTCGGTAAATCTAGGTTTAGGTTTATCATTGTTTTCTGTATTACTATTATTGCTATTGGCTAATATGGTATTGCAGGAAAAGTCTTAGTGGATCAGGCGATCAGACACTGAGCAGACAAAAGACCAAGCATGTCTGGAGGATCATGTTTAGCAAGTAAGTTGAGGTATGCAACTGGAAGAGCGATAGTGAGGTCGAGTTCCTAAAGAGAACAACCTAAGGTCGCTGATCCAACTAAAGAAACCGGGAAGGTTTCCAAGTTGAGATCAAGACAGTCCTAACTGTCATACTCATGCATTATATATTAATGTGCTAACCTTTGTGTTGCAGGGATACTTTGCTTAATACTGTGTTGCAGGTTTGGCCGGATCGGTCGATCGAACAAGAGGATCGGTCGACCGAACCAAGATGACTCAGCACAGATCAGTTTAATCAGCAACGATCAGATGCAGAAAGAAAATACACTGATCGGTCGACCGAACCATCAATATTAAAGGCGCAGTAAATGCATATCACGGTAAATCTCGACGAACAGGGAAGGAGCCTGTTCGGTCGACCGAACAGAGGGATCGGTCGACCGAACCATTGAAGTCCAGTTAATGCAGAATATCGAGCCGACGTTAGACTCCAGCTGGAAGGGATCAGAGCTGGTTCGGTCGACCGAACAGAGGGATCGGTCGACCGAACATCCATCATACCTATAAATTGAGGCTCGAAGTCAAAGGCCAGTAAGAACTTTTCTGATCAAAATTTCTGCTCTGCAATCATCTCGTCTTCATCTGTGCAGCAAGCTACATCATCTGGAAGTGCCGACCTAAGCTACATCTCCATTTTATTTGTCGGTAAAATTTATTTTAAGCTTGTATTTGTAATTCATTTAAGCAAGATAGTAGGGTGTTACTATCTTGCTCCATTGTATGATCTGCTTCTTTCCGAAGAATTTCAGAAAGAAGAGTTATAGTGGTTTGCTCACCGGTGCGGTCAAGGACCACGAGCCTTCGAGTAGGAGTCGAGCTAGACTCTGAACGAAGTAAACAATCTGTCTCTTTTTACTTTCGACTGTGCATGACTTTGATATAAAAGAAAAGAATAGTTTTAAAACACGCGATATTCACCCCCCCCCCCCCTCTTTCGCTTCAAATGATCTATCAATTGGTATCAGAGCTAGGTTAGCTCTGAAATTTCTTAACCGATTTTCAAAGCATTTTAAAACTTTTTTCTTTTCTTTTAGTGTGAGATATCGGAAATTTAAATAATAGGGTTATTTGAGAAATAGCCTTATAAAATTTTTTCAGAATTTTTAGAAATTTTCTGGGAATTTTTCGGAGCTCGTACGATGGGTTTTGAGGGGATCAATTACGGGTACGGATAAAGCCTGTTTGTGATACCCGTTTAAGTGAGGAAATATTGATTATATAAATTCTATTTCCTTTTTCTTTTTATTTCTTTTCTCCCCCAAAACCCCATCGTCGATCCTTTTTCCCAACCTCTCGCGATCTCGACTCTTTTCCCCTCTCTGCCTCGACACGATTCCGACCTCCCTCTACTTCTCTGTTCCCTCTTCTCTCGCGACGACTCAACGCCGAGGCCGGAGGAGGCTCGTCATCGGAGCTCGATGGTGCCGAGGAAGACAAGCTGGATCTGATGTAGGGGTGTTGTTCGGTGGATTCGGCGGCCTAGTGTCGACGACGAGGTGGCTAGGGCACAACAGGTGCACGATCTGTGTCATCCCTAGCCTATCAACCCTTCGTTCCTTCTCCACGAGCTACTCACAGAGCAATCGACATCTTCTTAGCCGGATCAGGTTGTGCGACATCATCCGGAGGTGATCGATAGAGGTAAGAGTTGTCGGGCATTTCATAGATTCAAGGTTTTTGTTCGATTGGGTTCTGTTCCTCATTGATTCTTCTGTTCTGGTTAGGGAAAGGTATCGGATCAATTGTGCTGGATTTTTTCTTGATTAGACCTTGAATCTTCACTTCTTTGCTACGGATTGAGCTCATGGGATTAGAGAGGTTAAGGTAAGATGAGTAGATTGTTTTCTTGAATTAGGTTGTTGTTGGAAAACTTAATTGATCCATGATCTTCAATCTTAATCTGATCAAGGAATTTTGGCTTGATTCATTGTTTGATCCAGTGAGGTTAGTTTCTGTGATTCGGGAGGTGAATCCATCAGTGAGGTTCTGTGCTCTTGCTGTGGATCTGGAATTGGGTTCTGTGGCTTCTTGGTTCCAGCAGTAACCCTTCCAACAGCAACAGCCACTTAGTTCCGGCATTTTGTTCGGTTGTGAATCGAGGTATGCGTAGGGATTTTGATTACATGTTCATACATAGGTTTGATTTGAGGTTGTAATTAGTTGTTGATTGTGATTAGATTTATTTGTTTATATTAATCTAATGGAATGATTAGGGTTAAGGTAATTAACCCTAGTCAACCATTGGATTTCTAATCTAATTGGTGATTAGGGATTAGGTAACTAACCCTAATTGACTGTTAGATTTATTTAGGTAGGTTGAGATGGTGTTGATTAGGGTTTTACCCTAATTTAGTATTAGGGATTTTATTTAGCTATTCATTTGGATTTAGCTAAATAAAATATTTATATGTTGTTTGACGCAGGACTCTGATTCGAGATGGGCGTCTCGACTTCGGATTTGGATTGTACCTTCTATTTGAGGCAGGTACCCTTTGACTTATCTTTTCGATATTGTCTTATGATATGTATAGTTTATATATAATTACTAGTGATTGGTAGTTTAGTACTTTCTCTGAGTTTAGTTTAGTTGATGCCTGATACATGCTTATACTGTTAGTTTCTATACATTAGTCTGACCTGTTTTTCTTTCTGACTATGCTTATCTGTGTTCATAGAGATAGAGGTATCTATTATGCTTCCCTCTATACTGGATTAGTTGATAGATATGTTGGATATGTGATGTTGGATTCATGTTATTTATTATTCTTGTTATCTATGTGTGATCCTGTCCGAACCAGGGGTCAACGAACGCTGGGGATGTGACGCTCCCTGCTAGATCCTCGAGTGCTCCGGCGAACCTGCAACAAAACCGAGCCGGGAGGGGTGTCCCGGCGACGGCCCTCCGACGCTCAAGTCAGGTGAGGAATAACAAAGAGGTGGCTTAGAAACAGAAGACTCGTGTACCTCCGGTGAAGAAATGGAGACCTTATATAGACCTCTCGAAGGAGCCTGGGCACGCCAATCAAAGCAATAACCTGCTTTCGACCATGCCCAGGTATGGGTCTGTCAGAAGGGCATCCATAAGGCCATACCGCTACTGTATCAACCTCTCCATGATGTGACGGCAAGATCCTCTATCATAAAATCTTGTGTACGACATAATCAATAGACATGCCTTTGCTGACATCCCATATCCCGAGCCGAACGAATAGGCCGTTCAGCTAACCTTTGTATCCTCGCCCTTATCCTGGCCGAACGGACCACCCGCTCGGCCCTTCGGTTCCAGCCGGGCAGACACCCGCTCGGCCCTTCGGTTCCAGCTGGGCAGACACCCGCTCGGCCCTTCGGTTCCAGCCGGGCAGACACCCGCCTTGGCGTCGGAAACCCAAGCCGATGGCTGGGTTATATCTGGCTCCGCTTGGACCCACTCAACTGCTCGACGCGGCCTTTACCCGCTTAGTCAGCCCTCCATCTGTCCTCAGGCTGGGACCCTTCAGGAAGTGGGTCCCCCATTCTTACCGCCGGATCACTTGCCTCCCCTTCAAGTCTAGTCGAAGGAGGCAGTGAGTCCGACTGACTGGACTATGTGTCCGAGCGGGCGGTCGTCGCCTTATAATATCCCTTGAGCCGTTCGACCCTTATGCCAAATTCAGCCGCTCGGCTCTTCGTTTTGAATGTCTTGGCGCTCAACGTAGATGTTTGCTTGTCTAAATCTTCTCGAAAATCATGCAAATCCTTTTCATTAAGTCGAAGCATGCGCGGTATGGGCGCATTAATTGCGCCTGGTGACAGAGCGCCACGTGGCTCTTCTCGCGTGGCGGTGATGATCCGTACGATGGGACGCCAATTGTTTTGAAATGGACGGCCCGATGGCGTCCTTGTTTCCCGTGATCTGGATCGGACGGTGGAGGCTAATCGACTTCGGCCGTATAAAGCCTTAGTCCTCCTCCTCCGCCGCATCTTTGCTCGTGCTTTGTCCTCCTGACTCCTCTGCTGCTGCGGCCTCCGGCGATCCAGTTCCCGCTTTTCGGCGGCTACCATCTCACCGGCGATCTTCTCCGCCCATCTCCTTCTTAGTGAGCCTTCTTTCCTCGCTTACCAGGTCTTTCCTAATCGTTTCACCTCTCTTTCGCTGCTATCCATTTGTCTCTTCGAGATGGCGAGCTCTTCCGAACCCGCTACCCATGTTCACGGTCCATGGTATATGAGTATGGAAAGTAAATTTGACGAGGAGGGCGCTCGGCGTCTTGTTCGGACGTACGGGATCCCGGACGACCATGAAATAATTATAGCCGACCCGACCGATCGGCCCCATAACCCGCCGATCGGTACCATTTGCTTTTTTCTAGACCAATTCCAGGGCGGCCTTAGATTTCCTACCCATCCATTTATTTTGGAAGTTTGTAATTATTTCCGCATCCCGCTCGGCCAACTTGTGCCGAATTCCTTTAGGCTGCTGAGTGGGGTGGTCGTCCTCTTTAGGCTGCATAGTATTCCACTTGACCCCAAAATATTCCACTTCTTCTTCTACCCCAAACAATCCGAATTGGGCACCTTTATTTTCCAAAGTAGAATAGGCTTCAAATTTTTTGATAATATGCCGACCTCCAACAAGCACTGGAAGGAGTTTTTCTTCTATATACGACTTCCCGAGCGGCCAGCATTCCGAACTAAATGGCAGACCGCTGTGCCGACCCAGCCGGAGCTTGGCAAATTCAGAAGCAATCCAGTCTACCTCCATGCGGCAAACTGGTTGTCCGGTCAGCGGTACAAAATCGACCAGTTGCTTCTCAAGGGGGTGTTGTACATTTTTGGATTATCTCCCGTTCGGGCCAATCTCCCCTACCGTATGGGTAAGGACCTTTTACTCTCTTCGCCTTTTTTGTCTAACTGATTTTAATTTCTTCCATTGCAGCTGAAGTCATGTGGCGCTCCAAGGCTACTGATCATCTGAAATTGAAAGCCGTGGAGATTGAGGCGGCTACCAAAAAAGAACTCGCCGAGCGGGGTCTAATCCCCAGCCGCCCGGCAGCTACAGGAGAGGGGGGGACGCAGTCCGCCCCTGAAACAGAAGCTGGGAGTCCCTAGGCCGGGGATTCACCACGGGAAGTTCGGCGGAAACGTCGAAGAGACCCCAGCCTTCCGCCGACCCAAGAAGGCAAACCACAGGCGCCGATCGAGGTCGCTTCGCCAGATCGCACGCCTTCGCAGATCGGGACCTCAGTGGCCTCGCCCACCGCACAGCCCTCTGGCTCTCCTCCACTGACTCGTCGTCGCTTACGACGGTTGGGCGAAACTTCAACCATTGGGGAGTCCTCGGGCCAGGCGACTGGCCGGCCACCCGACCATCAAGACTACCCTTCGATTCCCATCGGAGGAATATTTATTGTCTGCCGATCGGCCTTCAAGCCCCGTTCATGAGATAACCTTGAGGGGTCCGCTCGCCAAGCTTTTTGAGGACGCTCAGATTAGGGTGACCCTCATGGGCCCAAGCAGCTTGGTGATAACCACATGCAGCAGGCCACTCAGGTAGGTTCATTTTTCTTCTCGTGCCCTGCTACTGTTTGGTTTCTGATTTTATTATTTCCCTTACAGCATTGGGCCGAGCAAATCGCCACTAGCCATCGGCTGGCCGAGCTGGAGGATCTCATGGAAAAACTCCAAGTCTCGGGGGGTCCATCAGCCGAGCGGGAGAAACAAGCCCGTGAGGCCGAACAGAAGAAGGCCGCCGACCTGGCTACAGAGGTGGCTCGACTTGAAGGCCTGGTGAAGAAACGCGACACAGACGTGAAGCGCGCCAGTAGCCGGAAGAAGCGGGCGATTGCTGATCTGGACAAGATGAAAGTTGAAGTCCGAGCCCTAGATCAGCAATCTAAGAATCTGGAAGCCCAACTAGCTGCCGAACGGGATGGGCGCTCCGCTGAACGCACTAAAGCGGAGGTGGACCAGAAAGTCCTCCAAGATTCACTAATTGCCTCCCGAGCGGCTTTCAGAAAGTACAAGGAAGGGGAGCCGAGTCGCCTAGCAGCAGCGCGCCAAGAATACCTCCGCTCGGAGCGGTTCGGTGAAAAGTTCAGTGGCAACGTCTCCTCCACTTTCGCCGAGGCGGTCAAGGTCACCATGGCGTACTTGAAGAAGGGGGGCACCTTCCTGCTGACCTAAGCATTCCCTCTTCAGATCTGGCGGCTATGATTGACGATATCCCGGACGCCTTTTTTAATTTTGAGGACCTGGAGTGAAGCGAGTTCTTCCCAGTACTTTCTGTATTTCATCTGCTGATGTAAAATTTTTGCATGAGCCGATCGGCGTAATTGTCTTCTTTTGCCTCTATTTTTGCTTGCCCTTCATTGCCGTCTTTTGTCTGTTTGGTGCTTATTCGTAGAGTCAGTTAAGCTCGATGTGTTCCCCACTAGACGACCGATCGGGTTAATCAGTTGACTTGTTTTCCTCGAAATCGTTTAGCGCTTGGCTATGCTGTTTGCATTCAGTGAATGCGAAGTATTGGCAAACTGATGGCCGATCGGACTTAATCAATTTAGTACTTGCGAACGCTCGTTATTTGGCGTCCTTAGTTTCGTCCAGTAAGCTCACAGTCGCGGGTTTGACTCTCGATCTTTAACGTCGGATCTCGACGGCTTTCCGCTCGGACGTTTATAGACGCCGGCTCATCTCTCGATATTTAACGTCAGTGCTCGACGGCGCGGTTATTTATAGCCGGTCGGCGCGACTCTCGATTTTTAACGACGGGGCTTGTCGGCTTTTCGCTCGGACGTTTATAGACGCCGGCTCGTCTCTCGATCTTTAACGTCGGAGCTCGACGGCACGGATATTTATAGCCGGTCGGCGCGGCTCTCGATCTTTAACGATGGAGCTCGTCGGTCTTCTGCTCGGACGTTTATAGACGCCGGCTCGTCTCTCAATCTTTAACGTCGGAGCTCGACGGCTTTCCGCTCGGACGTTTATAGACGCCGGCTCGTCTCTCGATTTTTAACGTCGGTGCTCGACGGCGCGGTTATTTATAGCCGGTCGGCGCGGCTCTCGATTTTTAACGACGAGGCTCGTCGGCTTTCCGCTCGGACGTTTATAGACGCCGGCTCGTCTCTCGATCTTTAACGTCGGAGCTCGACGGCGTGGATATTTATAGCCGGTCGGCGCGGCTCTCGATCATTAACGATGGAGCTCGTCGGTCTTCTGCTCGGACGTTTATAGACGCCGGCTCGTCTCTCGATCTTTAACGTCGGAGCTCGACGGCTTTCCGCTCGGACGTTTATAGACGCCGGCTCGTCTCTCGATATTTAACGTCGGTGCTCGACGGCGCGGTTATTTATAGTCGGTCAGCGCGGCTCTCGATTTTTAACGACGGGGCTCGTCGGTCTTTTGCTCGGACGTTTATAGACGCCGGTTCGTCTCTCGATAATTTACGTCGGTGCTCGACGGCACGGTTATTTATAGCCGGTCGGCGCGGCTCTACGGTTTAACGTCTGGGCTAGACGGCCTTCGGCGCGGATATTTATAGCCGGTCGGCGCGGCTCTACGGTTTAACGTCTGGGCTAGACGGTCTTCCGCTCGGAGAGTTTATAGATGCCGGCTCGTCTCTCGATCTTTAACGTCGGTGCTCGACGGCGCGGTTATTTATAGCCGGTCGGCACGGCTCTACGGTTTTTAACGACGGGGCTCGTCGACTTTCCGCTCGGACCTTTATAGACGCCGGCTCGTCTCTCGATATTTAACGTCGGTGCTCGACGGCGCGGTTATTTATAGCCGGTCGGCGCGGCTCTCGATTTTTAACCACGGGGCTCGTCGACTTTCCGCTCGGACGTTTATAGACATCGGCTCGTCTCTCGATATTTAACGTCGGTGCTCGACGGCGCGGTTATTTATAGCCGGTCGGCGCGGCTCTCGATTTTTAACGACGGGGCTCGTCGACTTTCCGCTCGGACGTTTACAGACACCGGCTCGTCTCTCGATCTTTAACGTCGGAGCTCGATGGCTTTCCGCTCGGACGTTTATAGACGCCGGCTCGTCTCTCGATATTTAACGTCGGTGCTCGACGGCGCGGTTATTTATAGCCGGTCGGCGTGGCTCTACGGTTTAACGTCTGGGCTAGACGGCCTTCAAGGCTAACTCCTTACCAGGTCGAGCGGCCTTCAAGGCATAACTTATCTCGCGCTTGAACAGTCTTTATGCCCGGCCGAACAGCACGGGTCATTTGCTTGCGAATCTAATCGGCTGGGAGGCCTTCGCTATTCGGGCGCTTGGCTCGGATAATCCATATGCCCCTTCCACCCAGCTCGGAGAACGTACTCCTGGCCGAACGGCTCAGGGTCTGCTTCGTCGAGCATTTTGGCTCGGATAATTTACCTCCGTCCGGAAGGTACTGGGTCTTCGATCCTCGAGCGCTTGGCTCGACCCTTTTACCTCCGGCCTAACGGCGCGGGGCCTTCGTTCCTCGTTGACGATGCCTTATATTTGTTCTCTTGATTTTTCATTTCTGCATTTCAAGTATTCAGTCGAAAAAAGTACACAGGATGATTTACATTGGCACACCTTTCACCCCGCCCGGTAAGGCTGGAGGTGGTTCGCGCTCCACGGTCTATCTAGCTGTCGGCCGTCCTCATCCTCCAAATAATATGCGCCCGAGCGGAGCTTTTCGATGATTTTGAAGCTTCAAGCTTGCCGACGTCGCCGACCGGTTTGACTTTCTTCCAGACAAGGTCGCCGACCTGGAATGATCGGGGAATGGCGCGGCGGTTGTAGTTTTGCTTCATTCGTTGACGGTACGCCATCAGCCGAACGGATGCCTTGGCCCGCTCCTCATCAACCAAATCCAGCTCCATGTTCCTCCGCTCGGCGTTGCCTCCATCGTAACATTGGACCCGAACGGTCTTGACGCCGACTTCAATTGGAATGACCGCTTGGCCGCCGTACACTAGATGAAAAGGTGTGACGCCTGTTCCTTCCTTAGGAGTCATTCGGATGGCCCATAAAACGCCCGACACTTCGTCTGGCCAACTTCCTCCCAAGTGGTCGAGCCGAGCACGCAGAATACGGAGAATTTCCCGATTGGCTACTTCGGCTTGACCGTTGCTTTGGGGGTAAGCCACGGACGTGAAGTGTTGCTCGATGCCGTAGCTTTTGCACCAATCTTCTAGCACCTTCCCTGTGAATTGCCGCCCATTGTCGGAAACCAATCGGCGAGGGATACCGAACCTACAGATGATGTGTTGCCAGATGAATTTTTTGACCATCTGTTCGGTGATCCTGGCTAGTGGCTCGGCCTCCACCCACTTGGAGAAATAGTCGACCGCCACTAGTAAAAATTTCCTCTGTCCGGCCGCCATCGGAAATGGGCCGACAATATCCATTCCCCATTGGTCGAACGGGCATGAAACGCTTGACGCCTTCATTTCTTCGGCCGGTCGGTGTGAGAAGTTGTGATACTTCTGGCATGAAAGGCAGGTAGATACTGTCCGAGCGGCGTCTGTTTGTAAAGTTGGCCAAAAGTATCCGGCCAAGAGGATCTTCTTGGCCAACGAGCGCCCGCCCGGATGCCCTCCGCATGATCCTTGATGTAGTCCTCCAAGCTTACGCATTTCAGCAACGGGCGCGAGAAAGCTTTCTTGTAAAGCTGATCTCCAATGAGTGTAAACCGACCGGCTCTCCTTCTGAGGAGCCGGGCTGCACATTCATCGGATGGTGTGGCGCCCGAACGGAGGAATTCTATGATGGGTGTCCGCAGGGGCGGAACCAGAAAAAAAATTTCAGGGGGGCTGAATTGTACAGATATTTTTTTTACGACTAAATAAAAAAATTTAATAATTAAAGTTTTACATCAACTCTTGCGATACTACAGTCTACAGAAACTATACACATAAAGTCTGAAATTTAACGAACAAAGGAGTTAAGCTCTAGACTCTAGTCTATTCATTTCCACTGTGTTGATCCCTCCAAGGCTCCAACTCTTGCATAATATAGGTTGCTGCAGAAACTACAGCCAAATAAACATGAACGTCACTCATATAAATCATAATATGCATGGAATTCTTATGAGATATAGTGTAGAACAGAGCAAAAAAAAAGAAGTTCAGAATTTTGAGGAATCAATGATGAACAAAGAACACTTTAATAGCAAATGTTTCTGTCAATACAGAAGCAATAAGAAATAGGTCTACATCTCATTTTGCAACTCACTTGATGACTAACAATAGGAAACACTCTCCATGCAAAAGCTATTAGCCATTTAGCCTATTAAGTTAATCACAACCAAATAACCAATTGATCTTATTGATCACTTAGGATTCTCATTTAAATCATATAACAAGCTGCAATACTAATACTTGCAATATCTGATTGAAATGATATTGTTAGAGTTTACCAAGAGTCCAAGAGACTAGAATTCGAGAGCCTTTCCCTTGTCCCACTTAATACTAGACCGATTCTCCATAACCTGATAAATTAACATTGAGAACATTTAATCTAACTTGCAAGAGAAAAAAAACTAGAAGTTTAGGAAAGATTAGTCTACCTTTCTTCCATAGGTGAGCTTCATTTCCGGGTTGGCACAGAAGTCTGCGACGACTGACGAGTCGGTACCAGAGGAGGCAATTGGATTCTACAAGACTGCATTTGTTGAAAATGTTGTAATATTTGCTCATTTTCAATTGTAGAAAAAATATCCTTTTCAATGTATATAACTAGACTGTCATTCATCCATTCATCTCCCATTCTATTGCGTAAATCATGTTAGTGAGAGCCCTAGAGCCAATCATGTGATGGTTACTTTTTGGACTCTTTGTATCATATTCTTGTACATATATTTCTGATATATAAATAAAGGCATTGTGATTATTATACTTGTGTGTATTTGTGCTATATAAATAAGTATAATAATGTCCTAGGGTAGTAGGTTCATATCTATATCAATCGATTAGTTAAATCGATAGTGAGATGATATAGAGAACACTACACTTAATTATTCCTAGTCAAGTATTAACATAGAAGGACAATGTTAATGCATTGAGACTAGCATGTAGGTCAACATGATGACTTGATCTCACAAGTCATGGATATGAGATATCAAGTTGACACATGGGTATACATTGGAGAATATATACTGAATGACCCGCCATGAGAAAGTATCATGGATCGTTATATGAGTGTCATATACTTTCTCAAGTGACTATTAGTATGACTTTAGTCCTTAGACCTGAAGTCACCATGGTTCCCTACATAAGGAGTTATGTACTTTGGTTTCGTCAAACGTCACCCGTAACTGGGTGGACTATAAAGGCGATTATTGGGTATGTAACAAATTATGCGGAGGGATGTGAGTGATGTAGATGGGATCTATCCCTCCTATATTACAGGAGTGATATCATAGTCTTGATAGAGTGAGATCACTAAGTGCATGGCCATGCCCAAATAAGGCAATATGTGATATTGTGCTTATTTGATTATAGTGAGTCTACTTGGAGTTCAAGACACTTAGATTGATTGGAGGATGACACGGTCTATGCCTCATATAAGATCAATCTAGATATCAAGGATAGAAGGACAATGTCACATATTGTGAGAGTCACAATTATTAGTCATATTGGTGATGTTGGATCTCAACATTCTTGTAACTTGGGTAGCAATGATGTGTTGCTAGATACCTCTCATTGCTTATGTCCCTAATTGGATTTAGGGACATTGCCAACGTTGACAAGAACCTATAGGGTCACACACATAGAGCAATAGATGGAGACTAGTTCATATGATGAACCAAGAGGAAAGATGAAGTCAAGTTTGACTTGGCTAAATATGGAAAGTCTATAAAAGGCAAGTTTGACTTGACCTAAATCCACAAGTTTGACTTGACTATGAGTTAGACTCAAGTATGATCCAAATGTTGGATAAATCAATTAAGGGAGTTAATTTGGTCATGTTTGACTTTGGCCAAATTAGGAAGGTTGAAAGTCAATATTGACTTGACTTGGATGCCACCACATTTGATGAGGTGGCATGGGAGAACCAATGGGGATGCTACACATCACCATGCCACCTCATGCTTGCCACCTCATGGGAGGTTACCCATGAGTGGCCGGCCACATTAAGGGGGCAATTAAGAGCATTAATTGCCCACTTAATGACATTTATGTGGCCGGCCACATGATATGGTGGATTGATTGAATTTTTGAATTCAATTTTTGATTCTTCTTCTTCCTTGGTGCTCTCGGCAACTTCTCCCTCTCTTCCTCCTCTTCTTGGCCGAAAACCACATAGGTGCTAGCACACCTTGTTTCGGTCATCTTCTCCACCTAATTGCTTGTGTGGACACATATAGAGGGGCTCTACTTTGTGCCCTCTAGATCCAACTTCAACCTTAGTCGAGCGGGATAAGCGAAGGGCACGCATCAAAGGTAGTTTTTCTTTAAACTATAGATCTAGGAGTAGATCTAACATATTCGGGTATTAAGCATGATATAAATACGTGGAATTTTTCGAATCGGATTTTTCTTTGCACGAGATCCTTGGCTAGGGTGTTTCGGGGTTTCCGCGACGCGAAAAGCGGTTTTCGTGGCCCGAAAAATTCTAACAAATCAGTCTTCACAGTCTTCATTGCAGAAAATACTCGTTCAACCGAAGCAGTTGCAACTGGTAAAACTAATGCTAACTCTATCATACGATAAACCAATGGGAACACCAAATGTTTTTCAGTCTCAACCAATTTCTGAGCAAGAATTCCCAAGTCATCAATTGAAGAAAAGTAAGGATCATCCCGCAGATTATAAAAGTAACTCATAAGTTGTTGTTCCAAAAATAAATATCAGTACCACAGAAGTCCTCGGGATAAAAATCAGCAAGATGGATGAGTTTGTGAACATCAAATTGAGAGAAAGAATTTCTTGGATGAAGACATGATATGCAACCAAGCAATTCTGTACTAACTTCTGTAAAACGATTATTCATCTCTTGTATAATTAAATCAACAACCTATCATTCAAATTTGCAACTATGATAACATTAATAATCAATGAAATATCTTTAACAAAAAAAATAGATTTTTAGAAATAATACCTGACAAAAAATCTCCACACGATAATGATGAAAATTGGTGATGAGCTGCCCTCTACGCCTACCATGACCACGAGTTAGCATGTTGTCCTCCATATCAAGTATTGGAATCATATTCAATTCACAAAATGTGTTAACTTGTTCCAAAATTATCTGTCATCCATCTTCCCTGAAGTCTTGTAGTCGACATTTCACACTTCTAACCAAGGACATGGCTTGAACAATATTTTGATCCCCTTGTTGTAAGGAAAGTGATAACTCATTTGTAATTCCCAATATGTACTTCATCAAATGTAACACAAAAACAAATTGATAACTCTCCATCTTCTCAATTAAACCTGCGGCAACACCTTTATTTGCAGAATAAGAGGTGTCATCATATACATTTCCTAACACTTCTATCACTGAAGACCACATAGAGCATAAACGAAGTAATGTTAAGTAGTGTGATCCCCAACGAGTATCTCCAGGTCTTGCTAAACTAGTTTCTTGATTTTTTCCCTTTTCCACTAGTAATTTCTCCACTTTCCAATTCAGCAATTATTTTATCATGTTGAATCTTTCTAAGTTGATCTCTCCTCTTACAAGATGCTCCAGATATATTCACAATCATAGTGATATACCCAAAAAATTCACTCACAGTAAAATTGTCATGGGCAACAACAAGAACTAATTGGAGCTGGTGAGAGAAACAATGAACATACCTTGCAAATGGATTTTCTTGTAGTATCAGAGATTTCAATCCATTGAACTCACCACGCATATTTGAAGCTCCATCATATCCTTGGCCTCTCAATCTAGATAATGATAAACCATGTTGCACAAATAAAGCATCAATAGCCATTTTCAAAGAATGAGAACTGGTGTCAGGCACATGCACAACTGCAAGAAATCGTTCAATCACACATCCTTTTTTATTCACATACCTCAAAACAACTCCCATATGCTCCTTCACTGAACTGTCCCTAGCCTCATCAACCATCAAAGAAAAGAATTTATCTCCAATATCATTGATTATAGCAAGTGTAATCTCTGAAGCACAAGCACGTGTTAAATCCTTTTGAATTTTTGGGGAAGTCAATTGATTGTTTGCAGGAGCATTTTGTTTTATAACTTTAGAAACCTCTTCATTTCGTTGACTATACCATTCAAGCAACTCAATAAAATTACCTCTATTTGAAGAACTAGTTGACTCATCGTGTCCACGAAAGGGCAACCCTTGCTTCAATAGAAAGCGTGTCACATCCAACATTGCTGTTAAACGAGTCCGATAATCAATTTCCATATCGCGACTATGTACTCGTAAAATATTCCCCACACTATGCCTTTGATCTTAAAAAGCCTCAAATTGTATTCTAGCTTCATTGTGACAACTATTCACAGTCCCCATATGACGATTGAATCTTTCTAATGCCCTTTTCCAATTGTTGTATCCATCTTTTATAAAGGTATTATCTACATTTTCTTTATTTAAAGGTTTGAAGAGATAACACCAAAAACAAAATGCAGCATCTTTTGATATGTTATACTCTAGCCATGTATATTTTTTATACCAAGTTCCTTGAAAACTTCTTTCTTGATTACCAAAAGTTGTTTTCGGATACACATGACCATTTGGTTGACAAGGCCCTCGGAGCGCATACTCTCTTCGAGCTTGATCTCGAATAGTAATATCAAATTCTTCAATTGATTTTCGTAATCCCGGATCACTAACAATATCATCCAAATTCAATTCTACACGGGATTGATTTTCTACTTGTTCAATAACATTCGGCTCATTAGAGGAGCTAGAGCCGGAACTACGAGTTCGTTTAAAAAATCTCTCCATATCCTACACAAATAAATAACTAAAAATAAATTATGTAATGAACAACTACAAATGTAATGGAAAAATATATGTTGAACTAAAACTTTAATAAACTACCATAGACCACAGTACCATTGCCAATTTAATAGAAATATAGAATACTCATGGAAAACTAAATAGTCTAAACTATAAATGTAATTCTGCATCTTTTACAAAAAAATAAAATAAATAATAATGGAAAACTACCAATCTAATAGAAAACTAAACTATGGTAAATTCACTAAATTGTAATATGGACTGTACATTTTCAAAAAAAATCAAATAATAAAAAAATTTAAAACATAGCAAATCTAAGTTCTAACCTTGTGAAGAAATGGTGTTGAAGCTTGGATTTGGAGGCTTAGAGTTAGAGTCGAGAGAGACTGCGAGTTGGAGTTGGAGGCTGGAGACCTTGGTCCTTACTCCTTGGGCTTGGACTCTAGTCTCTAGAACCTTGGTTGGAGGCTTGGAGTTGGAGAGTTAGAGTTGGAACTTGGAGGAGAGTTGAGTAACTTGAGTGGGAGTGGGAGAAGAGCTGAGGACTGAGGAGGAAGAAGTGGAGTTAGGGACTTAGGGTTTGAACCGCCGTCTGCGAAATGTGAAGCAGCAGGCAGCAGCTGCAATTCTGCAAAGCAATTTGGGGCTTTTACTTTTTACCAACCCTGTTTAATGTTTTTTTTATTTAATTTATTTAACAATGGGCCCCACCTATTATTGTTTAATTAAAATTGGTAAAAAAAAAAAAACAGAACAAAACTTCGTCTTCTTGACACCACAAAGGACACGACGCACACCGCTTCACACTTCACGGTACGCCGCGCACTACACACGGCAAGACAGTGTCATGCGCCGGCACCATCGCCCCACCATGGGGAGGGCCATGGCGTCCGGCAATGGCGATGGCGATGGGCGTGCGGCGTCGGTCGGTGGAGGTGGAGGGTGAAGCCTCCTCATTCGGTGATGTATAGTGGGCGAAGTTGAAGTGAAGCCCCTCGCCCGCCGGGTGTCCAATCGCTGAAATGTGAGACCTTTCATCCGGTCGACGTGCGCCACCAACAGTACTTTTTCGATGGGTTGTTTGTCGACCGACGTTATTGAGCTCGCAAGTTTGGCTAACTCATCGGCTGCATGGTTCTCCGTTCGGGAATCTTTCGAATAAGAACCTCTCGGAAAGTAGCTTTAAGTTTTGGAAGGCCTCGGTAGAGTTTAAGCGAACTGTTGATTTTAAAGGTGCGAAAGTTCTTGGCGAGCTGTGAATCCGAATAGAGTGTCACCCGACCGGCTCCCACGTGCCTGCCTGCGATCCGGCTATGAGGGCCTCATACTTGCCTCATTGTTGGTAGCTTTGTAATCCAGTAGGAAGGATAAGTGCATCTTTTCTTCTTGCGGTGAGAATAGCAATATTCCAATTCCCCAAGCCGAGTGGAAGACCCATCCACATATATTCTCCACATAGCTTCCGCTCTGGCCTCTGCACTTCCGTCACAAAATCAGCCAAGGATTGCGCTTTGATCGCCGGCGGGCTGGTATTGGATGTCAAATTCACTCGGTTTTGTCGTCCACTTGATGGCCGTCCGGACGCTCGGATTCAACAAGATACTCTTCCTAGTGGACCTTCGTCAGGACAATAATGGTGTGAGCCAAGAAATATGGTCGGAGGTGCCGAGCGGTTAGAACCAAAGCAAAGGCCAACTTCTCGAGCCCAGTGTGAGATTCGACATCTTTTAAGATGTGGCTCAGAAAATACACCGGCTGCACTGGACCTTACAAGTGCCGAGCCTACAACATGCTCGGTTGAAGACAGATAAATATAAAGTGACTCACCCCGATCGGCTTGGCTAGTATAGGCAGAGAATTAAGATATGTCTTCAATTCCTCGAATGCTCGGTCGCATTCCTCGTCCCTGAAATTTAGTTGCCTTGCAAAATTTTGAAGAAAGGAGGCCCGGTCGGCCATTTTGGAGATGAATCGGGACAATGCGGTTATCCGACCGGTCAAACGCTGCACTTCGTATTTCTTGGAGGCGGCATGTCTTGTAGAGCTTTCACCTTGCTGGGATTAGCTTCAATTCCCCGGTCACTATATACCCCAAGAAACGCCTCCTTTTGCTCCGAACACTTCTGGGGATTTAGCTTGACTCCATATTTGCGTAGCGTTCGGAAGGTTTCTTCCATGTCCTTGAAGAGATCGGCCGCTCGGGCGGTTTTGATAAGAATGTCGTCCACATAAACTTCCAGATTCCGCCCGATCTGCTCTCTGAACACTTTGTTCATCAAGCGTTGATAGGTGGCCCCGGCATTTTTCAATCCGAACGGCATCACATTGTAGCAATATGTGTCGTCGGCCGTTACGAAGCTTACTTTTTCTTGATCTTCCCGGGCGAGCGGCACTTGATGATAGCCTTGGTAGGCGTCGAGCATACAAATTAATTCGCAGACGGCCGTAGAGTCCACCAGCTGATCTATCCGGGGCAGAGGATAAAAGTCCTTGGGGCATGCTTTGTTCAAGTCCCGAAAATCAATGCAGACTCTCCACTTGCCGCCCGGCTTGAAGACTAACACTACATTAGCCAACCAACTCGGAAACTGTACTTCTCGTATATGGCCGGCCTCCAGAAGCTTCTCGACCTCCGTCCGGATGATGGAATTCTGCTCGGCGCTGAAGTCCCTTTTTCGTTGCTTTACTGGCCGTGCGTCCGGTCGGACATGCAACTCATGCTGCGCTATGCTCGGCGAAATTCCGGGCAATTCATGTGTCGACCAGACGAATACATCATGATTTCGTCGGAGGCATTGGATCAGCTCCTCCTTCTGCTTCTCCTCCAGATCAGAGGCAACAAAAGTCGTGGCTTCCGATCGGGTCGGATGAATCTGCACTTCCTCTTTTTCTTCATAAATTAAAGAGGGTGGCTTTTCGGTGATGGCGTTTACCTCGATCCGGGGCGTTTCCCGAGCAGAATTGGCCTCTGCTCGGACCATCTCGATGTAACATCGCCGAGCTGCTACCTGATCTCCTCGTACCTCTCCCACATGGTCCTCCACGGGGAATTTGATCTATTGATGAAAAGTTGACACGACTGCCCGGAATTCGCTGAGTGCCGGTCGCCCCAAAATGACGTTGTAGGACGAGGGAGAGTCAACCACCACGAAGTTTGTTGTTCTCGTCCTCCTGAGCGGCTCTTCTCCCAGCGAGGTAGCCAGCCGGATCTGGCCGACCAGCTGAACTTCGTTACCCGTGAACCCGTAGAGCGGAGTCGTCATAGGTAGCAGCTCGGCTCGATCAATTTGCAGCTGATCGAACGCCCTCTTGAATATGATGTTGACTGAGCTCCCTGTGTCAACAAATACGCGGTGAATAGTGTAGTTGGCTATTACCGCATTGATGAGCAGAGCGTCGTCGTGAGGCACTTCAACTCCTTCCAAGTCCCCGGGCCCGAAACTGATTTCAGGTCCGCTTGCTCGCTCTCTGCTGCAACCGACGACATGGATTTGGAGCTGCCGAACGCTCGCCTTTCTTGCTCGATTGGAGTCTCCTCCGGTCGGCCCACCAGCGATGACATTTATCTCGCCTCGGGAAGTGTTGCTTTTATTTTCCTCTTCCCGAGCGGATGGTCGGGACCGTTCTCTGGACGCTCGGCGATTCTCTCGCCTGGGAGAGCGATGCCGATTGAGAGTCTGTTGCCGTGGCCTATCAACTCGCGTTCAATCGGCTTCCTGAATTCTCTGTCGCCGATCGACTGAGGGAGATCGCCGTCCAGCACTCCGTGGCACAGGATGAGCCACGAAGGGAAGACTTCGACAATCCCTGGTGTTGTGCGTATCCGTCCGGTGGAAGGAGCAAAACATCGGGGTCCACCTCTTCTTCGGTTTGGGCCGGGCGGCGGCTACCTCCTGCACATGGGACCGGACATGGGAAGATCAGATTGCTTCAACCCTTGGTCCTCTAGGCGGCTGATGAGCGGCGTGCTGTTTCCGCTCGGCTGGAGGAGGCTGCTCGGCGGGAGTTTCTTTTTTCCTGGCCGCCTGTGCTTCTTCCACGTTAATGTACTCGTTAGCCCGATGTAGCATGTGATCGTAATCCCGGGGCGGCTTTCGGATGAGCGATCGGAAGAAATCTCTATCCACTAGGCCTTGTGTGAAGGCATTCATCATAGTTTCCGAAGTGGCCGTTGGAATGTCCATCGCCACTTGGTTGAATCGCTGGATGTAAGCTCGAAGCGATTCCCGGGCCTCTTGCTTGATGGCGAACAGACTTACGCTTGTTTTTTGATAACGCCGACTGCTGGCGAAGTGGTGGAGGAAGGCCGTTCGGAAGTCCTTGAAGCTCGTGATGGATCCGTCCGGCAGCCTCCGGAACCACCGTTGATCCGATCCCGAGAGAGTGGTGAGAAAAACTCGGCACTTTACTCCATCTGTGTATTGATGGAGGGTTGCCGTGTTATCAAACTTACCCAGGTGATCATCCGGGTCGGTTGTCCCATTATACTCGCCGATCGTCGGGGGCGTGTAGTGCTTGGGCAGAGGGTCTCGTAGAATGACCTCTGAAAATTGGCGATTGATCCGCTCGGGCGACGCGTCCACTCGGGGGGCTTTCCCCTTTCTGTCATCTCGCTTAGGCATTTCGTCTGAAGAAGATCCTCTATCTCTGTGAGTTGGTAAGGCTTCAGGGGTGCGGAACAGAGCCCGATGAAATGCGGCGGTGGCAGGTGGTGCTTCCGTTCGGCCACCAGATGCTGATGTTGCTTGCTGCTCCGGCCGCTCCGCAGATGCTTTCTGTTTTTACTCCACAAGTTTGGCGGCCCTTATCTCGACCAGAGCGTCCAACTCTTCTTGTGAGAGTGCCACGGTATGTATTCTTCCAGCCTCGTCCATTGCCTCTGCTCAGATGCAGGTGCGTTCCCACAGACGGCGCCAAATTGATCCTGTCCGAACCAGGGGTCAACGAACGCTGGGGATGTGGCGCTCCCTGCTAGATCCTCGAGTGCTCCGGCGAACCTGCAACAAAACCGAGCCGGGAGGGGTGTCCCGGCGATGGCCCTCCGACGCTCAAGTCAGGCGAGGAATAACAAAGAGGTGGCTTAGAAACAGAAGACTCGTGTACCTCCGGTGAAGAAATGGAGACCTTATATAGACCTCTCGAAGGAGCCTGGACACGCCAATCAAAGTAATCACTTGCTTTCGACCATGCCCAAGTATGGGTCTGTCAGAAGGGCATCCATAAGGCCATACCGCTACTGTATCAACCTCTCCATGATGTGACGGCAAGATCCTCTATCATGAAATCTTGTGTACGACATAATCAATAGACATGCCTTTGCTGACATCCCATATCCCGAGCCGAACGAATAGGCCGTTCAGCTAACCTTTGTATCCTCGCCCTTATCCTGGCCGAACGGACCACCCGCTCGGCCCTTCGGTTCCACCCGCTCGGCCCTTCGGTTCCAGCCGGGCAGACACCCGCCTTGGCGTCGGAAACCCAAGCCGATGGCTGGGTTATATCTGGCTCCGCTTGGACCCGCTCAACTGCTCGACGCGGCCTTTACCCGCTTAGTCAGCCCTCCATCTGTCCTCAGGCTGGGACCCTTCAGGAAGTGGGTCCCCCATTCTTACCGCCGGATCAATGTGTTTATCTTTTTGGCACCTACACATATGGAGGAGGATATGTCCAGGTATGATATATTGTAGCCGCATGCACCATATTGCATGATTACATGCTAGGTGATTGACGACTTCATTATTGTTGAGCTCGTCGGCCGGCTATATGGGCCTGCACACAACGTCACCACTGCATGGGTAGTGGCACAGCACTCAGGGTGTGTATGGCAGGTTGCCCGGTGGTGCTCCGCTAGGACGCTCATGGGTAGCGTGACAGGAGCGTGGTAGCACACCGGGGTCCCTCCCCGTCATTGTGTACCGAGAGATGAAAGCATTACGCTCCCTCACTATGTTTGGGGTAGGAGGATAGGTGTACTCCGACAGCATCCCGTCCACTCGGTCACTCATCAGGGGTAGTGATGGCAGAGTGCACGGTTGTCATAGCCCTACCAACTCGGTCTCACCATCGTGTGTGAGACGGCTGAGCATGGTAGTAGGGGTGACCGGGACATGTCATTTGCATCATATGCACAGATTGCATTATTTGTGATTGATGCATTTTGGTGATTGCATATGATTGACATGCATACAGGTTATTTGCTTTTGCTCTGACTATTTTTATTTGTGTATGTTCACAATAAGTTGCACAAGCTTCGCAGGTAAGTACAGTTTATTTCAGTAATGCATTTTCTTATTATTCTTGCTATAGACTGTACTTTATGCCTATTGCTGGTTATTACAGTTTATTTCAGCTATGCATATCTGTTATACTGTTAGGAGACTGTACCGTAGGTTGTATTGTTAGGAAACTGTATTGTAGGCTCTATGGTTTAGTGTACTGTTGTACCATAGGATGTTACTGGTGGTTATATGCTGCTTTACATATCTATTGGATTACCTGCTGAGTTCTTTGAACTCACCCCGTTGTTACTATTTTTCAAGTTGAGGCCGTTGGGAGATATTCCAGTCGCTAGCCCCATTATCGCGAGGATTTTCTTTGTCAGATTATATTTTGCGTTTGCATCTTATATACTTGTATTGTGGGTTTGTATTGTGGACATTGAACATTCGGGTTTGCTGCTTTATTTTTCGCTGCGGATTTTCTCATTACTTCGTGGATTTTGTTTTCATCGTTGTAGTGGAGTAGGATGTTTACATATATCTTTGAGGATTCTTTATCGTCTTTCTATATTAAACTGCGTGGATTGATTATATGTTGAACTGTGTGGAATGTTGATATAAACTGCGTGATTTGTTTCTTATTTGTATTGTATTGTTCCGGCCGTGTGTGGCCGAGGTATAGATATATGTATTATGGATTCATATTATCACCCGTACAAGGGAGATGCTGTCGAAATTTCTTCTGACATGGACTACCTGGGGTGTGACAATTTATTTGGTATCAGAGCAGGTTTGCAATATCTGCTTCTGTGTTATTGATTTGTGAGTTTATCTGATACCAATTTATTTGGTATCAGAGCTATTTAGTATCAGAGCGGTTCTGATACTAGTTCTTATGAGTTTTGCGAGCTTATCTGGATATTTTTGGATTGTACGGATTTCCGTCGATTTTATCGTTTCGGAATTCCGAGGTATTTTGACGAGGTTCTATTGGGGGCTAAGCAGCGACAGGACATCTCCAGACAGCAAACAGGTAAATTTAGGTAATTTTATAGTTCTTATACCTGTAGTGATATCTGGGTAACATTTTATTTACATATATGACACATACATGTATTTCGGTACCGAGACGTGGTCGCCCCCGTAAGAGGGCGATAGATTCTTTGGAAATAGAGTCTCGAGAGAGATCTGCTAGGGTCGAGCTTGTCTGTTAGGGACAAACTTGTCAAGATATTATAGGCACGTCGGATTATAAGACCCCGACGGTTCCGACTTCAGAGGTAGATACCTCGACTGTACCACAAGTGGTACCACCATCGTCATATCAGGCACCTCCCCCATAAGTAGTACTCGCGGTATACTCGGCACCCTCTCTAGACATGCCTGTTACTACATACTCGGTATTACTATAGATACCTGTGTCAGTTACTATATACTAGGCACCCACACCGGTAGTACCGGTTACTTCTTACCCGGTACTGCCCACCGTACTTTTAGTACTTATGTCAACCCTGTAGTTCCACCAGCAGTACCCACCACGGTTTATACGGCAGCACCAGTAGTACCTCCTCCGACTTATCCAGTAGTACCACCCATAGGATCAGCTCCAGTGGTTCTGTCTAGTTCCGTAGCAATATCTACGGATATGGTTGCAGCACTGGCATGGATCCCAGCCTTAGCGGAGTTGGTGAAAAGATTGATTTATGCTATTTCGCGGGGAGACTGATCTGAGCGTGGCTCAATCTTGGATAGAGTCTATAGAGCGGACATTCTTTTGCATGGCTGCTCCGAGTTGGAGAAGTCTGAGCTGGCTGCTTACCACTTACGAGATGGGGCAGAGATATAGTGGGACACGCAACGCTCGATTATAGGCGAGCAGCATATTTCCTGGATGAGATTTAGGGAGGCATTCAAGAGTCAGTATTTTCCCCGAGCGTATTAGATGACTCGTCGGTAGGATTTTCTGAGTGTTCAGCAGAATAATCGCTCAGTGATGGAGTATAATGTCGAATTTAATTGGTTGGCCAGATTCTGTCCTGAGTTAGTTGTCGAGGATAGATCTCGTATGCTTCAGTTTGCCCAGGGACTAGACGGGCATCTTCAGGTGAAGATTGCCGGTTTTGGTAGTTCATCATACATAGAGGCACTGGATAGAGCTCTTATGATTGAGTCTACTCATCAGAGAGTGAACGCAGACAAGAAGAGGGAGCAGACTGATCGGACTTCCAGATAGATCCAGCAGCCACAGATTACGAGACAATAGCATAACAGTCGCACTCAGATGGGTCAGAGTACTTCTGGGTCATCTGGACGACCCCAGAAGTCAGGACGATCTTCATCTAGACGTTCCTGGTCTTCTTAGTAGAACCGAAAACGGTCCATCGGTGACTCTCACTACACTCGACGTGGATCCTGAGATCACACCATCTCTGCATGTACTCTGGGACAGTCAGTTTGTTATTATTGCAAACTGCCTGGACATTTGAGCTGTGACTGTTCGCTGAAGGCTCAGCATGTAGCTTCCGGAGTCTCTGTTCCAGGAGGACAGTTTGGTCAGTCCGAGACTCAGCGAGGTGGACCGAAAGCCCAATCTTTGCATCGTCAGCAAAGGACGGCTCCCCCTGCAGCAGCTGCATACGGCATGCACGGGCAGGAGCATTCCAGTGTCCTTGTAGAGAACCCCACGGTATTCCACCTTAGTGTTCTCCTGTATTATTCGTCAAGAAGAAGGACGGTACTCTGAGGTTGTGCATCGATTATAGGCAGCTGAATACAGTGACTATCAGAAATAAGTATCCCTTGCCACGGATTGAGGATTTATTTGATCAGCTCAGAGATACATCAGTGTATTCTAAGATTAATTTGTGGTCTGGATATCATCAGCTGAGAGTTAGAGATTCTGATATTCAGAAGACAACATTTCACATCAGATACGGACATTACGAGTTTTTAGTAATGCAATTTGGGCTTACCAATTCTCCTACAGTATTTATGGATCTGATGAACCGTATCTTTCTGGAGTACCTAGATCAGTTTGTTATTGTGTTTATCGATGATATATTGATCTATTCGCGTTCTGAGGAGGAGCACGCGCAGCATCTCCGCATAGTCTTGGAGACTCTGCGACGACATCATCTGTATGCGAAGTTTAGTAAGTGTGCATTTTGGCTATCTTCAGTTGGTTTTCTGGGACACGTGGTGTCAAGCTGAGGTATTTCAGTAGATCCTCAGAAGATCGAGGCTATCACTAGCTGGGAGCAGCCGAAGTCAGTCCAGGAGATCCGCAGTTTCTTAGGACTGGCTGGATATTATAGACGATTCGTTGAGGGTTTCTCCAGTATTGCTATGCCGTTGACACGTCTGACTAGGAAAGGCGTGAAGTTCACGTAGTTAGAGGCTTGCGAGACCAGCTTCCAGGAGCTGAAGCGGAGATTAGTATCAACACCGGTTTTGGTTTTACCTTCTGGTGATGATGGATTCGTACTTTACACAAACGCATCTCTTCAGGGCTTAGGCGCTGTTTTGATGCAGCATGGTACGGTAGTCTCCTATGCTTCTCGTCAGTTGAAGGAGCATGAGAAGAACTACCCAGTACATGATTTAGAGCTAGCCGCTATTATCTTTGCTTTGAAGATTTGGCGACATCATCTTTATGGTATTACTTTTGAGATTCTTACTGATCATAAGAGTCTCAAATATATTTTCACACAGAAGGGACTTAATCTCCGACAGAGGAGATGGATGAAGTTCCTAAAGGATTATAATTGTACTATTAGCTACCATCCGGGTAAAGCTAATGTGGTTGTTGATGCACTTAGCAGGAAGTCCAGAGGGACTTTATCTTGTCACCAAGTTTTAGTCACGGACTTGATTCAGGGATTCTCCGAGTTGGGCCTTGAGGAGAAGGGACGGACAGAGCAGGGTATTCTTGTTACCATGGTTGCTCAGTCATCGATCAGGATGAGGATTCGAGAGGCCCAGGCCGGAGATCAGCATTTACAGTTCATTGGCAGCCAGATAGCTTCCGGACAGCAGACCGAGTTTACACGAGATGATGAGGGGATTGTTTATTTCCGAGGTAGATTATGTGTACCTCAGTCTCACCCGGTCATGCAGGAATTACTTTAGGAGGCTCATCGTTCAAGATTTGCTATCCACCCAGGTGAGACCCATATGTATCGTGATTTGAGACGTTCCTATTGGTGGAACGGTATGAAGAAAGACATAACATATTTTGTAACTAGATGTCTTATCTGTCAGCAGGTGAAGGCTGAGCACCAGAGACCTGCTGGTTTACTTCAGAGGATCCCTATTCCAGAGTGGAAGTGGGAGCATATTACTATGGATTTTGTGGTAGGATTGCCTAGGACTCGACGAGGCCATGATGCGATTTGGGTAATCGTTGACCGATTAACCAAATCTGCACATTTTATAGCAATCCGGAAGACTAATTCTCTGGATCGATTAGCAGAGCTATATTGTCGTGAGATTATCAGGTTGCATGGTGTTCCTTTGAGTATTATATCAGATAGAGACCCACGATTCGCATCCCGGTTTTGGCAGAGTCTGCAGCAGGCCTTGGGCACAGAGCTTCGTTTCAGTACGACCTTCCATCCGTAGACAAATGGACAGTCAGAGCGGACCATTCATACTTTGGAGGACTTACTGAGGTCTTGCGTTATGGATTTCAGAGGCAGTTGGGAGGACCATCTGCCATTGGTAGAGTTAGCTTACAACAATAGCTATCATTCGGCTATCCAGATGGCACCGTTTGAGGCGTTGTATGGTAGACCTTGTCGGACACCCACCCTCTAGGAGGAGGTTGGGGAGGCACAGCTGCTAGGACCTCAGAGGACCCAGCAGGATGCAGAGTTAATTCGTACTATCAGACGGAGGATGTCAGAGGCTCAGGACCGTCAGAAGAGTTATGTTGATTGGCGATGGAGACCCCTGGAGTTCTCTATTGGTGATCATGTATTTTTGAGAGTTTCATCCACGAAAGGGGTGAAGAGATTTGGTCTTCGAGGTAAGTTAGCTCCACGATATATTGGGCCATTCCAGATCTTGGAGAGGATTGGAGCAGTAGCTTACCGTTTGGCGCTACCACCATCTCTAGCTGGCATCCACGATGTATTCCATGTATCTATGCTGAGGAGATACGTATCCGATCCGGCACATGTTCTGTCAGATGTATCAGTTCCTATTCAGCCTGACGTCACTTACGAGGAGATTCCGATACGGATTCTGGACCATAGGAAGCGTCAGTTGTAGAACAAGACGGTCCGGTTGGTTAAAGTCGGATGGCAGTATCATTTTGACGAGGAGGCTACGTGGGAGCTGGAGGATACAATCCGAGCTCGATACCCCCATCTTTTTACTTGAGGTATGTGAGTTAGAGTTCCTTTCAGCATTTATACTGTTTGGTTATATTATAGTGTTTGCTGTTGGTTATAGCGAAATTTGGGGACCAAATTTTTATTAGTAGGGGAAAATGTGAGATATCGAAAATTTAAATAATAGTGTTATTTGATAAATAGCCTTATAAATTTTTTCTGGAATTTTTAGAAATTTTCTGAGAATTTTTCGAAGCTCGTACGACGGGTTTTGAGGGGATCAATTACGGGTACGGATAAAGCCTGTTTGGGATACCCGTTTAAGTGAGGAAATATTGATTATATAAATTTTATTTCCTTTTTCTTTTTATTTCTTTTCTCCCCCAAAACCCTATTGTCGATCCTTTTTCCCAACCTCTCACGATCCCGACTCTTTTCCCCTCTCTGCCTCGACATGATTCCGACCTCCCTCTACTTCTCTGTTCCCTCTTCTCTCGCGGACGACTCAACGCCGAGGCTGGAGGAGGCTTGTCACCGGAGCTTGATGGTGACGAGGAAGACAAGCTAGATCTGATGTAGGGGTGTTGTTCGGTGGATTCGGCGGCCTAGTGTTGACGACGAGGTGGCTAGGGCACAACAGGTGCACGATCTGTGTCGTCCCTAGCCTATCAACCCTTCGTTCCTTCTCCACGAGCTGCTCACAGAGCAATCGACGTCTTCTCAGCCGGATCGGGTTGTGCGACGTTGTCCAGAGGTGATCGATAGAGGTAAGAGTTGTCGAGCATTTCATAGATTCAAGGTTTTTGTTCGATTGGGTTCTGTTCCTCATTGATTCTTCTGTTTTGGTTAGGGAAAGGTATCGGATCAATTATGCTGGATTTTTTCTTGATTAGACCTTGAATCTTCACTTCTTTGCTACGGATTGAGCTCACGGGATTAAAGAGGTTAAGGTAAGATGAGTAGATTGTTTTCTTGAATTAGGTTGTTGTTGGAAAATTTGATTGATCCATGATCTTCAATCTTAATCTGATCAAGGAATTTCGGCTTGATTCATTGTTTAATCCAATGAGGTTAGTTTCTGCGATTCGGAAGGTGAATCCATCAGTGAGGTTCTGTAACGACCACCCTTCTTACTACTACTACTCTCTAAGGTGACCGTTACTTAACTATTAACTCTACTTAACTGGTGTGATCGAAACCACAAGTAATCCCTACCGAAAAATTTCGACAGAGTCTCCCCTGTACCGGTGACCAAATTCATCAATACATGCAAATAATAACCATCAACCACATGCGGCTGGTATATATACTTCACAACCATGCGGTAATAACAATCTAAACAAAGATGAACTCAAATGACATGAACTATAAATTACAATCTCAAACGTTTACAGTCCACTAAAACATGGAAAACTTAGTAATAAAGAAAGAAAACTAAAAGAACTCTTTTCTAGCCCCAAGACTTCCATAGTCCTGGCATCACACACCATCCGCACCACCTTGTCGCCTTCCTTGCTAGATCTTTACCTTTCCTTTATTTGCAGTAAGAGGAAATGCAATCTATAAGCAAAATTTGCTTAGTAATCGCTATCTAACTCACAAAAACACGAATATGCATGTATACAGAAAGAACTAGAAACTATATACTCTAAAAGAAAGTAAAGCATAAACATATCTGCTCATGTCAAACCAATAGCAAAAAAAAGCTAAGGAATCTACTCATGTAATTCTAATAGCTAATCATGCTATATAAGGATAAAATTGCATGCTGGTAGATAAAGCTAATCATGCTAAATATCAAATCAGGAAACAAACAAAACTAATACTGCATGCTTCAAATTAAAGGAAGCTAAACCTACTGACTCTAAGCATAAATGGTGCTTGTTTCAAAACTTATACTTTATTATTTTAAAATAATAATCAACTTCTTTCTTGGGCCCAGGCTTAGTACCAATGCGCGCTCCCTAATAGAGACTGTGGTAGCTAGTCATCAGTCCTACGAGGGTAAAGACCTTGGTCTTACTAGGGCCAAGACCTTGGAATTGGTCACCTGGATTTGTTTAATGACAACCTTGGAAGTCGGGTACTAGCCTTTCTTTAAAATAAAATACTTATTTTCTTTTTATGTTCTTATAATAAAATGCCTTGGCATTTCTTTGAGCACTTGATGTGCTGTTGATCCCAATACTTAAAATTTAGGGATTCTATCAAGACCTTGGTCTTTTCTCACTTATAACTACTCATTATAGCAAGGAAAGTCTAAACTAAATGCTATGTATATATACGTATATGCTATAATCTGTTCATGCACATCTTAAAGCAAGGGAAAAAAATTAGCATACTACACTTATAAAAATCTGCACTTAAGTTCAATAAAATTGCTTAATAAAATTCTGGCTGTTCATGCTAGTTAATTGCAAAGGAACATCTAACTAAAATGTTATTCATACTAACATAATAAGAAAATATTCACGCTTGTTAAACTAGCAAACTTCTTAAACTATCTACTCAAAATAAGGGGTTGTTTATGTACAGTAATTAACAAGGAGAAATCAAAACTAAGATGCTACCCAAGATCTAAACAGTAAGCTTGAGATGAGGGCTATTCATGCACGGCAGTAACTAAATGGTTCTAAAACTGCACACTTTAGATTAAGGTAAATGGCCGTTTGTTCTTGTTAAATGACACGAAAGTGACGGAAATGCTAATGTTTACATGCTGGAACTTAAGGTTGTTCATACTCATGAAACGCAAGGAAACTAATACTACATATTTTGAACAAAGGCTATTCTTGCTCATCAAGGGAATAGTAAACTTCTAATCTGTACACTCGAAATAAGGCTATTCTGGCTTGTTAAAGGGCCCAAACACGATAGATACATCAACAAGCTTAGAGTAATACAGCAAGGTAATCAACTGAAACTAAAGAACCTAAAGTGCTTAATATCAGGGCTGATCTTGCCCCATGATCAGCAAAAGAAAGATCTAGCCGAATCACTAAGGGTGTTCTAAATCCAAAACTTGCTGAAACAAAACTTCTAGAATTTCATGCGTGCTCCGGAAACAAAGAAGGAACAAGAATCCGAAAACTATCCTACTGCAGGTGAGTAGCGACTTACACTTGCTTTTAGGACTTACAACCGGAGGAAGACCTAGGGTTCGGATGAGCCCCCAACCGAAGGAGGAAGAAGATTCTAGGGTTTGGAAACTTGCAACTTTCGGCCTCTTCTTGTGCCCGCGCGCTCTCCTTGCCGAGAGAAGCTCGGACTTGTGAAGAATCCGCGGAGGAGGGAGCTTGCCGGCCGCCGGAGTCGCCTAGGTGCGTGCTGCGGTTTTCGCCCGAGAAAGGAAGACGTCGCGCGCCGTCGCGAGCGTGAGAGGAGAAGAGAGGTTCGGGTGAGAAAAGTTTAGGGTTCGGGAAAAAACTTAAACCTTTTCTTATAACTAAGATTTTTATTAATTACTATACCTTAAATATTATTCACTCTTTCCTTAATTAACAAAGCCCGCTGGCACAGTTGGTTGGCTGCGTTCTGCTTAATGCGTGGCTCGCGGGTTCGAATCTTGGCTGCATCCCTTCTTATTCCAATTTATTTCCAATTTCTTAACTACTGCTTAAATATATTTCACTTCCTGATTTGCCAGTACACTTGGTCCCCTCAGTCGCACCCTTTTTATTTCGATTTATTTTAAATGTTCCAACTATAGCTTAAATATATTTCGATGTAGGTTTAATTAAGAAATAATCGGCTGGTCTGTTGGTTAAGCGAATCTCTACTTAACCCGAGGTTTCTGGTTCAAACCTCAGCTTTGACAATTTTTTTGTCAAAACTTCATTCGTTTAGTAAAAATACCAAACGACCTCCAAATATTGCATAAAAATACTCTAAAAATTCCTAAAAATCTCTAGAATATTTTTAAAACATTTCCAAATATTTTTAAGGACATTTAGAACTTGAAATAGGGAAAATTGGGTCGGTACAGGTTCTGTGCTCTTGCTGTGGATCTGGAATTGGGTTTTGTGGCTTCTTGGTTCCAGCAGTAACCCTTCCAACAGCAACAGCCACTTAGTTCCAGCATTTTGTTCGGCTGTGAATCGAGGTATGCGTAGGGATTTTGATTACATGTTCATACATAGGTTTGATTTAAGGTTGTAATTAGTTGTTGATTGTGATTAGATTTATTTGTTTATATTAATCTAATGGAATGATTAGGGTTAAGGTAATTAACCCTAGTCAACCATTGGATTTCTAATCTAATTGGTGATTAGGGATTAGGTAACTAACCCTAATTGACTGTTAGATTTATTTAGGTAGGTTGAGATGGTGTTGATTAGGGTTTTACCCTAATTTAGTATTAGGGATTTTATTTAGCTATTCATTTGGATTTAGCTAAATAAAATATTTATATGTTGTTTGACGCAGGACTCTGATTCGAGATGGGCGTCTCGACTTCGGATTTGGATTGTACCTTCTATTTGAGGCAGGTACCCTTTGACTTATCTTTTCGATATTGTCTTATGATATGTATAGTTTATATATAATTACTAGTGATTGGTAGTTTAGTACTTTCTCTGAGTTTAGTTTAGTTGATGCCTGATACATGCTTATACTGTTAGTTGCTATACATTAGTCTGACCTGTTTTTCTTTCTGGCTATGCTTATCTATGTTCATAGAGATAGAGGTATCTATTATGCTTCCCTCTATACTGGATTAGTTGATAGATATGTTGGATATGTGATGTTGGATTCATGTTATTTATTATTCTTGTTATCTATGTGTTTATCTTTTTGGCACCTACACATATGGAGGAGGATATGTCCAGGTATGATATATTGTAGCCGCATACACCATATTGCATGATTGCATGCTGGGTGATTGACGACTCCATTATTGTTGAGCTCGTCGGCCGGCTATATGGGCCTGCACACAACGTCACCACTGCATGGGTAGTGGCACAACACTCAGGGTGTGTATGGCAGGTTGCCCGGTGGTGCTCCGCTAGGACGCTCATGGGTAGCGTGACAGGAGCGTGGTAGCACACCGGGGTCCCTCTCCGTCATTGTGTACCGAGAGATGAGAGCATTACGCTCCCTCACTATGTTTGGGGTAGGAGGATAGGTGTACTCCGACAGCATCCCGTCCACTCGGTCACTCATCAGGGGTAGTGATGGCAGAGTGCACGGTTGTCATAGCCCTACCAACTCGATCTCACCATCGTGTGTGAGACGGCTGAGCATGGTAGTAGGGGTGACCAGGACATGTCATTTGCATCATATGCACAGATTGTATTATTTGTGATTGATGCATTTTGGTGATTGCATATGATTGACATGCATACAGGTTATTTGCTTTTGCTCTGACTATTTTTATTTATGTATGTTCACAGTAAGTTGCACAAGCCTCGCAGGTAAGTACAGTTTATTTCAGTAATGCATTTTCTTATTATTCTTGCTATAGATTGTACTTTATGCCTATTGCTGGTTATTACAGTTTATTTCAGCTATGCATATCTGTTATACTGTTAGGAGACTGTACCGTAGGTTGTACTGTTAGGAAACTGTACTGTAGGCTCTATGGTTTAGTGTACTGTACCATAGGATGTTACTGGTGGTTATATGTTGCTGTACATATCTATTGGATTACCTGCTGAGTTCTTTGAACTCACCCCGTTGTTACTATTTTTCAGGTTGAGACCGTCGGGAGATATTCCAGTCGCTAGCCCCATTATCGCGAGGATTTTCTTTGTCATATTATATTTTGCGTTTGCATCTTATATACTTGTATTGTGGACATTGAACATTCAGGTTTGCTACTTTGTTTTTCGCTGCGGATTTTCTCATTACTTCGTGGATTTTGTTTTCTTCGTTGTAGTGGAGTAGGATGTTTACATATATCTTTCAGGATTTTTTTATCATCTTTCTATATTAAACTGCGTGAATTGATTATATGTTGAACTGTGTGGAATGTTGATATAAATTGCGTGGTTTGTTTCTTATTTGTATTGTATTGTTCCGGCCGTGTGTGGCCGAGGTATAGATATATGTATTCTGGATTCATATTGTCACCTGTACAGGGGAGATGCTGTCGAAATTTCTTCTGACAGGAACTACCTGGGGCGTGACATTTAGTATATTCTTTTTTCTTCGTATATTTATCTTTCAAGCACTACTAATCCCAAGACAAAAGTCTTGGAAATATTTTTTAAATCTTTTCTTGCAAGAATGTCGATATCATATCAAGAAGGACGAAGTACCTATGACCCTCCTCCGTATGATCAAGTATACTTCAGTTCTTGGAGGCAAATGATGGAATGCTTCGTTGGAAGTAACAATTTCGACAACTGGATCGCACTAAGACAACCTTCTCGAAACTCAGAATCGAACAAAAAGGTAATGAATATGTTAATAGATATTTTGCCTAATGAAGTTTTGTGTCAACTAGAAGGTTACAAGAATGCATTCGAGATGTGGACCAAGTTGATCAAGCTTCACGAGACCCCGTCGAGGCTAGAAGATCAAGGCGAAAGTGAGTCCGAATCCGAATCCGAAGAGCTATCCTCAGAACCAGATCTAGAAGATCTAGACTAAATCAGCTTCATCGCTCTAGTGGCTGAGGAGGAGGCTAATGGATCTGAACCCGAGTCTGACCGAACACTTGAGCCTGAATCCGAAACGGCAATGGTCAAAGGGGAGAATCCTAATGAGGATTCAAAAGGTAATATTTTAAATACAAAATTTAAAGAACACATAACGTGTTTTAATTGCAGTGAAAAGGGGCACTACAAAAATAAATGCCCGATGAGTCGATCTGCACAACCGGAGGCAAAGGAGGAGCCGAAGCCTAGAGTCCAGAAAAGGAAGGACCACATCGAATGTTTCAAGTGTAAAAAGATGAGACACTACAAATCTCAATGCCCGGAGAAAAGACTCAAGGATTCAGGGGGAGCTAGTATGGTAAATAATTTTAAATTATATGAAAATTTACATGCTTTAGATCCTTCTTGCTTGAATGGTAATATAAAATTAAAAATGCATGAAAATTCAACATTAAAATTACTTAACAAAAATTATCTAACTAATAAAAACTTAATTAATTCAAATATAATTAAAATTGATCAAATCAACTCAAATCTTAATCAAGACCCCAATTCAGTTAATCAAAGTTTATTGATTCAAGATAATTTGAATTTAAATCAAAACAATAATTATCTAGAATTAAATAAACATAATTTAACAAAAAATTTAAATAAAAATAAGAAACTAAACTATAAATCAAAGTTTAGAAAATTAGAAAAACAAAATAATGTTTTGCAAAATAAACTTGTTAAACTAGAAAACATTATTAAATTTTTTTTCAACTCACAAAATCTAGATTATAAATCAAAACCTAATTATAATCATGTACCCCGTAATTATGAAACAAATTAATAATAATAATAACAACAATAAGAATAAATCAATAAAACAACAATAACACAATAAATAAACAACTAAACAATAATAAATTATGTATGACTTGTTTGAATTGTGTGACTTGCCATGTTCATGCATATTTATCTATTATTTAACATGTCATGCATTTTTTCTTTATGCTACTAGTTTAGAATGGTTAGATTAAAAAGGTTTACCAAACCCTACAACATAGCACCGGAATGGATTGGGATGATAGTACGTCAAGGAACCTTTGTCGAAGGCATGTCTAGGCTGAATATGGAATTCTACCTGGTGCACTAGACTTAGTGGATCTGACCGAAACTACCCCAGTTTAACATAGACTAGTTAGACCAAAATTTAGTATTAAGTTTTTTGGGCAGGAACAGTTTGGAAAGTCTTCAGCAAGTGGTCTAATGATATTCAAGTAGATCATATGCCTCGCCACTGAACTGAAACTTATCCTTAGGACGCCTGCTTGATTAACCCAAAGCTAAGTTTGAATCTAACATGGATTCAATAACCTCTTCAATTCTAATTAACTCAAACTTAATTTAATTAAAACTTAATTCAATTATAATTCAATTTTAATTAATTCAAACTAAATTCAATTCAATTAAAACTTAAGTAAAACTTAATTCAAATTTAATTCAAACTTAATTCAAACCTAACTTAATTCAAACTTAATTCAAACCTAACTTAATTCAAATCTAATTCAAACCTAACTTAATTAAAAATTATTTTTTAATTAAAATTATTTTATAAAACTTAATTAAAATTATTTTAAAAAAAATAATTAAAATTATTTTAAAAACTTAATAAAAAACTTAATTAAAATTATTTTTAAAAAACTTAATTAAAATTATTTTAAAACTTAATTAAAATTATTTTAAAACTTAATTAAAATTATTTTAAAACTTAATTAAAATTATTAAAAACTTAATTAAAATTATTTTAAAAACTTAATTAAAATTATTTTAAAACTTAATTAAAATTATTTAAAAAAAAACTTAATTAAAATTATTTTAAAAACTTAATTAAAATTATTTTAAAACTTAATTAAAATTATTTTAAAATTTAATTAAAATTATTTTAAAACTTAATTAAAATTATTTTAAAAACTTAATTAAAATTATTTTTAAACTTAATTAAAATTTTTTTTAGCTTAATTAAAATTATTTTAAAACTTAATACACTTAATTAATTCTTAATAAATCTCAACTTGAAATCTTAACGTTAATCAACAAATAAAGTTCTTTAACCTTAAACAAAATTAAATTTTTATAACTAATCCTAAAATCTTTACCTAATTCCTAAGAAATTAATAATAATTCATAATCAATTAATTCGTAACTATTAATAATGAAACTTTAATCAACAATTAAAATTAATTCTTACTCTAATTAATAATAATACTAAATTAAATTGAAATTAATTTTAAATTATGTTTAAATCAATCAATAATCTAGCAATCAACCTATAACCATAGCTATTAAAAACAATTCTTAGTCTAATCCACTTAATAACTTTACAATTTCTAAACTAAACATTAACTCAATTAATTCACAAAATAAATATTACCATCTATTTAACTTACAATAATCAAAGTTTAACTAAAATTTAAGTTTCACCAAATTCAAAATCAATAAAGCCATCTCACACAATTATAGGATTACCATACTTGAAAATTTAGAATGGGTGAGATGCTAAGAGAATTAAAATTTAAAATTATTTTAAACATGTTTTGAAAACTTATATATCTATTTTCTTAAGAATTATTTTCAAATTTTGATTGATGATTGATTGAGTGTATTATATATATAAATTATTGTTATTCACTGCCTAAGTCTTTAGAACCTTAAGTCAATCGTGACCCTTAGACACACATAGAAAAGTCTTCCTTGTGGGTAACAAGGATATCTAAAAATAGTGTCTAGTTAAGGGGGAGAGACTTGATTGTAGGACATATTTTCTGAAAACATATTGTGAAAAATGTTTCAAAACACTCTTTGAAAATTGCTTGATAAAACTTTTTTAATCTTAAAATCTCTTAATCAATTTTTTTTTACGAAAATTATTATTTTTACAAAATTATTCTTCAAGCATTATCTTTTCAAAATCATATTTTTCAAACTCATACTTTTTGAAAAATCATAGCTTGAAAAATACTTTGAAAATTCCTCTACAACTTTATGTTTCATACTTTGAAATATTCTTTGCAAATAAGAAAAAAAAAATACTTAGTGCATAAGAAAAGTATTTTTGAAAGAAATTCTAAGAATTTTTTGCAAGCATTAAAACTTCTATATCATATTTTTGCAAAAATACTTTATGTCTTGGAATACTTTTTGAAATATATTCTTGAAAGATTTTACTTAGTGCATTCTTCAAAATTATTTTAAAAAAGATACTGTAAATTTACTCAATTTTTTAATGGAATAAGGCTTTTTCAAAATCTCTATGACTCATTTTTGAAAACTCTATTATACATCAAATGGATGAGGGAATACCTTAGGCATATCCTGACAATATTTAAAAGTATTCCATCATTGTTGGTGCAAAACTTAGGAATCCTTAGCAATTAAAGTCATTTATGAAGAGTTCTTTTTGTTGTATGACAAAAGGGGGAGAAGAAGGGTTTAAGTTAGAAATCTAAATCTTTTTGAATTGACCTAACTTAAACATATTTGTCAAACATAAAAAAGGGGGAGATTGTTGGTGAATCGACCTCCAAGGTTTTAATGTCAGAAAAAAATGTTTAAGTATGCTTAAGTATGTATGGAGCTTGATCTAGGGAAGTCCTAGTTGTAGGCTAGGCAAGGGAAGTCCTAGTTGGAGGCTAGGCAAGGAGGGAAATCTTGGTATATCGTGGAAGGCAGGTGGATAGGTCTGGAGGACTTGATCCCTGGGTAGCCGAATACTGAGTCCTAGTTGTAGGCTAGGTAAGGGAAATCTCGGTATGTCGTGGAAGCCAAGTGGATAGGTCTGGAGGACTTGATCCCTGGGTAGCCGAATACTGAGTCTTGGTGAGTGAAGCCAAGTGGAGAAAATCCTAGGGGGTGATAACCTTAGGTAACGAGAAGTCTTGGAGGAGTGAACTCCAAGCAAGGTTGATCGGATGGTTTCCGGTCGACCGCGCGCGGTCGACCGGACCAGCAGATCTCAGTAAATCTAGGTTTAGGTTTATCATTGTTTTCTATATTACTATTATTGTTGTTGGCTAATATGGTATTGCAGGAAAAGTCTTAGTGGATCAGGTGATCAGACACTGAGCAGACAAAAGACCAAACATGTCTGGAGGATCATGTTTGGCAGGTAAGTTGAGGTATGCAACTGGAAGAGCGACAGTGAGGTCGGGTTCCTAAAGGGAACAACCTAAGGTCGCTGATCCAACTAAAGAAACTGGGAAGATTTCCAAGTTGAGATCAAGACAGTCCTAACTGTCATACTCATGCATTATATATTACTGTGCTAACCTTTGTGTTGTAGGGATACTTTGCTTAATACTGTATTGCAAGTTTGGCCGGATCGGTCGACCGAATAAGAGGATTGGTCGACCGAACCAAGATGACTCAGCACAGATCAGTTTAATCAGCAACGATCAGATGTAGAAAGAAAATACACTGATCGGTCGACTGAACCCGAGGATCGGTCGACCGAACCATCAATATTAAAGGTGCAGTAAATGCAGATCACGACAAATCTCGACGAACAGGGAAGGAGCCTGTTCGGTCGACCGAACAGAGGGATCGATCGACCGAACCATTGAAGTCCAGTTAATGCAGAATATCGAGCCGACGTCAGAGTCTAGCTGGAAGGGATCGGAGCTGGTTCGGTCGACCGAACAGAGGGATCGGTCGACCGAACATCCATCATACCTATAAATTGAGGCTCGAAGTCAAAGGCCAGTAAGAACTTTTCTGATCAAAATTTCTGCTCTGCAATCGTCTCATCTTCATCTGTGCAGCAAGCTACATCATCTGGAAGTGCTGACCTAAGCTACATCTCCATTTTATTTGTCGGTAAAATTTATTTTAAGCTTGTATTTGTAATTCATTTAAGCAAGATAGTAGGGTGTTACTATCTTGCTCCATTGTATGATCTGCTTCTTTCCGAAGAATTTCGGAAAGAAGAGTTATAGTGGTTTGCTCACCGGTGCGGTTAAGGACCGCGAGCCTTCGAGTAGGAGTCAAGCTAGACTCCGAACGAAGTAAACAATCTGTCTCTTTTTAGTTTCCGCTGTGCACGACTTTGATATAAAAGAAAAGAATAGTTTTAAAACGCGCGATATTCACCCCCCCTCTATCGCTTTAAACGATCTATCAGACATGACCCGATGGCAGCGGCTAGGGTTGGTGGCACATCGAGGACAACTATGGATGAGACCATAATAGTTGGAAAATTATTTTTCATATTTATTACCTTTTTATACTATTTATATGTGTTGTATGTGTGTGCATGTTAAAATTTCTCGTTTTAAATAACTAAGTTGGAGAGGAATTATTTAAATTCCACGGTCTCCATTACTGGTTTGTAAGTGATGCATTCAAACTTGCGCATTGGCTCTGAGTGCCTTCCTCCACATCGGATGAGTTTGTTTGCGGATCACTAGATCAAACTTCCTTTATGGATGATTATAGGAAATTATTTAGGTTTGTGTGATCTTCTCCATTTGAAGGGGTACAATCCTATTTAATGGATTAAGTATCAAGTAATGGTATACACTTAGGCGCATTTAATAGTATCCTCCCCATTGGAGTCACTGCTATTATTTGTGTGACCGAAGAAAAATCAACTATTAATTTTATTTGTCATAAAGTTAGGTTGACAAGATAATAAAATTAATGGGTAAACCTCCCTCTTACAAATGTTTGAATTTGTATACGCTCACACTATCGTGGCATACAAAATTCACGGTGTTTTGAGGTGTTGGTGAATTTAAATGATATTGTTTGAGGAATAAATATTATTTTAAATTCTTAAGTTTTGACAAAATATTATATGATTCTTAGGATTTCAAATGACCTTCAATCTTCTTGCTGTTATATTGAAAGAGAACAAACTTACTGGACCAATTATATAGATTGGAAGAGAAACTTGGATATTATCTTAACTACTGAAGGCTACAAGTTCATACTTTTTGAGATATGTCCAAGCTTGCCTAATAGTGATTCTAGTAAAGAGGAGATTGAATGTCATAAGAAATGGGTCATGATAGATGAGATGGCGCGGTGTTACATTTTGGCTTCTATGTCAAATGTACTGCAACATCAATATCAGGCCATGCCTACTGCTTATGACATGATGCGCAATCTCAAGGAACTCTTTGGACACCAGAATTGGGATGCTAGGCAACAGGCTATGAGAAACTTGATGACGACCACCATGACTGAGGGGAGACCCGTAAGGGATCATATCCTCGGAATGATGGCTCATTTAAATGAGATAGAAATCCTTGGGGTTGAAATCGATGGGGAAACCCAGGTCGATATCATTCTCCAAACATTGGCTAAAAGTTTTGAGCAGTTCCACTTAAACTACAACATGAACAAAAGATTTTATTCGTTGGCAAAACTTCTGATAGAACTTTAAGCAGCAGAAGGGTTATTTCGTCAAAACTCTCAAATTCACATTGCTGAAAATGTTTCTGCTTCTAACTCGAAAGGTAGAAAGAAGAAAAAGAAATAAGTTGGTTCAGCAAAGAAAGTGAATCGATCTTTAGGGACTGGATCGAAAGTGGGTGTGAAAAAGTCGAAGGGCAAGTGCTTCACATGTAAGCAGTCTGAACATTGGAAGGTGGGCTGTCCTTGTAAAAAGGAGAACAATAAAGCTATATCTTATTCTCTAGTAGTTGAAACATGTTTAGTGGTGTTATCTACTAGTACCTGGTGTGTAGATACGGGAGCCACTGATCATGTCTGCAATTCATTGTAGGGGTTCTAGGAAACTCGATGACTGCATGAAGGGGAGATTATCATCTACATGGGCAATGTTACAAAAGTGGCAGCTGTTGCAGTGGGAGATGTTTATTTGTTTTTTGATAGGAATAAATGATTGATTTTGAGAAATTATCTTTATGTACCAAGTTTTAGAAAGAACTTAATTTTAGTTTCTAAACTCTTTATGGATGGATATTCTGTTTCTTTTGATGACAAAGTAGTTGTCAAGAAAAATAGGAAAGTTATCTGTTCTGGTACATTGGTTGGTAATTTGTATACTCTAAATCCAATAACTCCCACGATTTAACAAATGAAAATTAATAACACATATTCTAATTCTAATAAGAGAAAGCAACCTTCGAAAATGAACCAAATATATCTTTGACATCTAAGGCTAGGTCATATTAACTTAAGTAAGATTCAAAGGTTAATAGCTGATGGACCTTTGGGTTCATTAGTGGTGTAAAATTTTCCAACCTACGAATCTTGCTTGGAAGGAAAAATGACCAAGAGACCTTTTAAGGCCAAGGAGTATAGAGCCAAAGATGTGTTGGAATTGGTTCATTCTAATTTGTGTGGACCTATGACTATCCAGGCAAGAGGTAGTTTCGAATATTTTGTCTCTTTTATAGACGACTATTCGAGATACGAGTACATTTACTTGATGCGTCTCAAGTCTGAGTGTTTTGATAAGTTCAAAGAGTAAAAGGCTGATGTGGAGAAACGTCATGGTAAAAGTATCAAGACACTACGGTCTGATCGTGGTGGCGAGTACCTTTTAGGAGAGTTTAGGAGTTACTTATCAGAGGCCGGGATTCAATCCCAACTGTCTGCACCTGGTATACCCCAACAGAATGGTGTGACGGAATGAAGGAATATGCCTCTTATGGAAATGGTTAGATCAATGATGAATTATTCAGAATTACCAAATTTGTTTTGGGGATATGCTCTGGAAATGATAGTGTACATTCTAAACTTGGTACCTTCTAAGTCAGTACCCTCTACTCCCACAGAATTGTGGAATGAGCGTAAGCCTAGTCTGAAGCATATTCGGATTTAGGATAGTCCAGCACATATGCTGAAGGGAGACACTGATAAGTTGGAATCACGTACAGAAGTTCGCTTGTTTGTGGATTATCCTAAAAGAACGAAAGATAGTTTATTTTATAGTTCTAAAGATCAGAAGGTCATTGTTAGCACCAATGCCCGATTTTTAGAAGAAGACTATGTAATGAATCACAAGCCCATGAGTAAAATTGTTCTTGAAGAAATAAGAGAAGACACGTCTACCTTAGTACCAACGATACAAGATGAGATACCACAAGAAACTGCAACACATGTCACAAATGATGCACAATTACAAGTAGTGTCACGTCGTAGTGGGAGGGTTGTTCGACAACTTGATAGATTCATATTTTTGGGAGAGTCTTCGGACTTGATCCCTGGTAAACATGAACCTGATCCCTGCACATTTGATGAAGCACTCCAAGATAAAGATGCAGCATCTTGGCAAAGTGTAATGAACTCTGAAATAGAATCTATGTATTCTAATCAGGTCTGGGAGCTTGTAGAACCACCAAATGGTGTAAACGTCATTGGGTGTAAATGGGTCTACAAAAGAAAAAGAGGGACAGACGGGAAAGTGGAAACCTTCAAAGCAAGACTTGTTGCAAAAGGGTATACTCAAAAAGAGGGAATCGATTATGAGGAAACCTTTTCACCGGCAACCATGCTTAAATCTATCCGGATTCTTTTATCTATTGTCACTTATATAGATTATGAGATTTGGCAAATGGATGTCAAGACAACTTTCCTTAATGGAAGTCTTGAAGAAAACATCCATATGAAGCAATCAGAGGGATTCATTGCAAAGGGTAAAGAGCATCTTGTATGTAAGCTCAATCGGTCTATTTATGGACTAAAGCAAGCTTCGAGATCTTGGAACATCCAGTTTAATGAAGTGATCCAGTCTTATAGATTCATTCAGTGTCCAGATGAGTCTTGTAAATACAAGAAAAGTGACGAAAAAGTGGTGGTATTTCTTGTACTATACGTAGATGACATTTTACTCATGGGCAACAATATCAAAGTGTTGTCAGACGTAAGGGTATGGTTGTCCAAACATTTTGATATGAAGGACTTGGGAGAATGTGGACATATTCTTGGGATCAAACTAATAAGGGATCGCAAGAAAAGAATGTTGTGCTTATCCCAAGCTTCATACATCGATACTATCCTAGCTCATTTTAGCATGCAAAACTCCAAGAAAGGTTTTATACCTTTTCGGCATGGAGTACCTTTATCTAAAGAGATATATCTTAAAACATTAAAGGAGATAGAGGACATGAAGGCAGTTCCTTATGCTTCGGCTGTAGGAAGCTTAATGTATGCAATGCTATGTACGAGACCGGATATCTATTTTATCGTGGGCATGGTTAGTAGATATCAAAGTAATCCAGGACAGGGACATTGGACTGCCGTAAAACATATATTAAAGTACCTAAGAAGAACTAGAGATTATATGTTGGTTTACCGGGCAGATGATTTGCTCCCTGTGGGTTACACGGATTCAGACTTTCAATCAGATAGGGACAATAGTAAGTCAACCTCAGGGTATGTGTTTACTTTGGGAGGTGGAGCCATAACATGGAGGAGTGTTAAGCAGAAATGCGTTTCAGACTCCACCATGGAAGCTAAGTATGTGGCAGCCTCTGAGGCAACCAAAGAAGCTGTATGGCTCAGAAACTTTTTAATGGACTTAGATGTGATTCCTGGTTTGCCTAAAATTATCACAATTTATTGTGATAATAGTGGTGCAGTAGCAAACTCGAAAGAACCACGAGCCCATAAGGCTAGTAAACACATTGAGCGTACGTACCACCTGATACGAGACATCGTAAAGCGAGGAGAAGTTGTTGTCACCAAGATTGCATCAGAAGATAACTTGGTAGATCCTTTCACTAAGGCCCTTCCGGCGAGAACTTTTGATAGGCATGTTGAGGGGATGAGAATCAGATGTATGACAGATATATAGCAGCATAGTCTTTTAGTATAAGTGGGAGATTATTAGGATGTATACTAAAAGACTAACTTTTTGTATGAACATTTATTGAATGAACATTTATTTTATAATAAGAATCACATTGGTCGAATGTCTGCATTTAGTTAAATACAGTTGTCCATTTAATTTATATTGTAGATAACATGGTGTGTGGTGTCACACAGAAGATCATGTTATCAGCTCCTTATAAATTATAAATAGTAGCTCACAACCAAGATGGATTGGGACAAACCATTGGAATGGTTGTAGTGTAATTTGGTACTAGTTTATCTTGATTATAAAATTACACTAATACACGATGTGTGTATTGAGCAGGACCATTTGAGGTTGTTCCTTTTATACTGACTGCATAAAAGAACATAACCTCTGTTATTATGGATGTGCGTACTCTTAATCCCGATATAATAACAAACACATATACTTAGTATTTATTTCTTTAATTTATCAATGAGTGAGATTTATTCGTTAAATCAATAGGCCCGATAAGTTGGGAAATAATATTATTTATATGGTGTGTTGTTAATTATAGAAGGAAATTGTGTCCTAGTTATCTAGATTGATGATGTCTCCTTGAGGAGCTCATAAGGATTGTCATGTAAACCTTGCAGGTGAACTTAATCTGACATGATAATGAAGTTGAGCGGTACTACTCTTGGAGCTAGATATTAATTAAGTGAGTTGTCAGTAACTTATTTAATTAATGGGCATTCGATATCTTAAACACAGGGAGATTAATGCACTCATGATAAGAATGAGCCCATAATGTAATATGGGATTGGTGCGGTAGTTCAATAATAAATCTTTAGTGGTATGAGTTATTATTGATGAACTTGAGTTAGGTGTTCTGATCGAATACAGGAAGCTCAAGCTCATCGGGAGACCAAAACCAATTCCTCCTCTTAATCCCTGTTGTAGCCTCTATAAAGTCTTGTATCCACAAAGCACACTTCTTACCCAAGTAATGGGCCGGACACATCCTTGCTTGGTGCAAGGGGGCTGGCCAAGCATTAGCTTGGAGCCCAAGAGGTGGCCGGCCAAGCTTGGTGCCTAAGCAAGGGGCCGACCACAAGATTAAAAGGAGAGATTTTATTTTTTATTTTGTTAAAATATTTTCTTTTATAGCCATCCACATAGTTTTAAAAGAGAGCTTTAAATTTTAAAATCTTTCCTTTTATAGCTATCTACAAAGGTTTAAAAGAGAGATTTTAATCTTTCCTTTTTTGTAGTTGATCCGGCGGTAAGAATGGGGGACCCATTTCTTGAAGGGTCTCAGCTTGAGGACCGATGAAGGGCTGACTAAGCGGTTAATGGCCACGTCGAGTAGCTGAGTAGGTCCGAGCGGAGCTAGAGATAACCCATCCAGGGGCTTGGGTTTCCGACGCCAAGGCAGGAGGATCGAAGGGCCGAGCGGGAGTCCGCTCGGCTGGAACCGAAGGGCCGAGCGGGTCGTCCGTTCGGCCAAGATAAGGGCGAGGGTACAAAGGTGGCCGAGCGGCCTATGCGCTTGGCTCGGGATATGGGGTATCAGCAGAAGCATGTCTGATGATTAGGCCGTACACAAGATCGCACGATGGAGGATCTTGCCGTCACATCATGGAAAGGTTGATACAGTAGCAGTATGGCCTCATGGACGTCTTCCTGACAGATCCATATCTGGGCATGGCCCTTCTGACAGACCCATACCTGGACATGGTCAAAAGCAGGTGGTTGCTTTGATTGGCGCGCCCAGGCTTCTTTGAGAGGTCTATATAAGGTCTCAATTTCTTCACCGGAGGTAGACGAGTCTTCTACTTAAAAGTCACTTCTTTGCTATTTCCTCGCCTGACTTGAGCGTCGGAGGGCCGTCGCCGGGACACCCCTCCCGGCTCGGTTTTGTTGCAGGTTCACCGGAGCACCTGAGGATCTAGTAGGGAGCGCCACGTCCCCAGCGTTCGTTGACCCCTGGTTCGGACAGGATCAGTAGTTATCTATAATGTTTAAAAAGAGAGATTTTAATTTTGACAAAACTTTCCTTTTTTGTAACCATAATTTAAAAGATAAGTTTTAATTTTAATCTTTCCTTTTTTGTAGTCTTCTACATTGTTTAAAAGAGAGAGATTAATTTTAAAACTTTCCTTTTGTAGCCATCACAATAGGGAATTTAAAAGAGTAAGATTTTAATTATTATTAAAATTTCTTTTATTGTAATGACCAAAGATTATAAAAGAGAGGTAGAGGGTGCCTTATGAAATACACACATATCTCTACAATTTATCTCCTCTCTTTTCCTTGGTGGCCGACATCTCTCCCTTTCCTCTTCCTAAGGACAGCGACACCTTGTTTCTTCTCTCCCTTTCTTCTTTCTAAGGCCGACACCGATCTCTTCTTGGTGGCCGAAACTTAAAAGAAAAGAAGGAGCACTTGGTGGTCGGTTGCTTGAGAGGAAGAAGAACAGAAGAAAGTTTCCTATTTTGGTATTCCTTGGTGGCCAGAATTTCTTGGAGGAGAAGAAGTGGTTCGGGTGAATTTCATCTTGGTAGATCGTCACCCACACGACGTCCAAGAGAAGGAGAGGAATACAGCAGAAGATCAAGAGGTATTTGTTTACAAAGAAAGGTATAACTAGTTCTTAATTTCACAGCGAAACTAGTTTTTCTTTGTATGGATCCTGAAATGCCAACATAAGAGGCTAGCAATTTCGTGTTTCATTTTTTGTGTTTCGATTTTGTGTTTTGATCTTGTACTTCTATTGAGGTCTCTGTAGTTAAACCTAGGGTTACTGTAAGAAGTTTAAATATCCAATTTCTTTGAAAGACTTTGTCTAAGAAGTGGTGAATGATCCCATACCCAAGAAGGCCGAGTGCCTCATCATGTTTAACCTGGAAGTCAATCTTTAAAATAAATATTTAATCAACTTCTGTAACATGGGATGATCTTGGATTAATAATGTTAAGTATCGTTTGCAATCCAAGTTTTAACTACTGAAGAACACATGAGTTGAACTTGAAGTAAAAATGTTAAGTTTTGTTTCCAATTCAAGTTTAACTCATGAGGAACATATAGGTTATTAGAAAAGTTCTGTGCTTGTACAAATTTTTATATAGGGGAAGCAGAATAGAATTCCAAGTAGCGACCAACAATCTTAATAGGCCGAGCATATCTCTGAAGTGACAGTGGAAGCTTCCGTCGTATGATCTTTTGGCAGTCCATGCCCTGTGTCGGCGGCACCAACTCCCAAAAGGATATCACTGGATATCAGGAGTGTACTGCTAGGCCGAGCGGGCTGGTCGCTTGGCCGGAATTCTGCCACCCTAGTGCCCCGTCTGGTCAGCTGGAACCTCGCTATTCCTTAGTGTATGTCTGCTCGACCGGAAGTCCACTTTGTCACCGTCGAGGCCTGCTGCCAGGCCGAGCGGGGTAGCCGCTCGGCCGAAGTTGAACTCTGCCATATCAAACTCTGTTGTCCGGCTGAGCGGGGTAGCCGCTCGACTCGGCTTCTGCACATTGTCTCCCTTGAGCGTCGCTTGCTTGATTGCTCCCCGTGTCGAAGACGACGATGGGTCGGAGCCTTATCCCTGGTCGGGGCATGCTTGACCACCTTGACTTTGACCTCTCTTGACCTCCAACGTGACCGCGGGGGTGGGCCCCTCATTATCACTGCATCACATGCCTCCCCCTCAAGTCTAGTCGAAAGAGGATGTAAGTCCGGCTGACTGGACAATTTGTCTGAGCAGTCTTCCACCCGACCGACCTTCGACACTATACAATTTCTGATCGGGATGCGACCACTCCTTGTCGATCGACCTATTGAAGCTTGTCGTTTGGCCGTAGATATGCACCCTTAATCCGATCGGCACAATGAAGGTTTGTACTTGTGAAATCTTTTCTTAGGTTATCCTGGGTGAGCACGAGCAAGGCTTACGTCACCCAGATTTATGGGAAATTATGTAAATCTCTTCACATTAAGGCTGAGCACGCCCCCATGCCCTCATTAAATATTGACCCGTGGTAATGTACCACATGTCCTGCTCTCTGCCGCCGCATGCCGGATGTGACAGGTGAATATCTGTTATGATGTGACGTTTGGCGGTTCAAATTCAACGATGAGATCTTGGCTTAGGTTTCCGTGACCTAGATCAGATGGCTTCGGTCGGCTGACCTCCGGGCTTATAAGCCGGTGCGTGTCGCCACATTTGTGCACTTGAAGAGAATTCTTCGATGACGTTCCTATGCTCCAGTGACATCCTTCTTTTTCGCTCCTCCGACGACCTTTCCCGTGAGATTTCTCCCCATCTCCCCTTGTTATCACGTCTTCCGGCGTCTGTTCTTCCTCGTTCTCGAGTTTTTCAGCGTCTCAATGTTCCAACGACCATTCCACCACTTTATTCCTTCTCTTTCTTTCTTGTTTTGCAATGGCAAGTTCATCACAACCTCCCGTCGGCATCCCAGGGCTTTGGTACATTTCTACCGAGTCCCGGTTTGATGCCGACGATTCTGAGAGTCTGAAAGTTGCTTTTGAGTTTCCTCTCAAATATGAAGTCATACTTCCTTCTCCTTTCGATCGGCCGAACTATCTGTTGTCCGACTATATTTACTTCTTTATGGGCTATTTCACTGTCGGTCTGCGGTTTTTCATCCACCTCTTTTTTTCTTCCGTGTGTAAATATTTTCGAGTCTCCCTCCATCAGCTAGTGCTGAACTCCTTTCGGTTGCTGTGCGGGGTGGTGGTTCTTTTTCGCCTGTATGACATTCCCCTTATTCCCCGACTCTTCCATTACTTTTATTATCCCAAGTCATCTGAGTCGGGGGCTTTCCTTTTCCAAGCCCGAGTGGGCTTGGTTTTCTTTGATAAAATGTCGGCTTCCAACAAACACTGGAAGGAGTACTTCTTTTTCGTGCACTTTCCCGAGCGGTCAGACTTCCCAACAAACTAGCAGCTCGACGTGGCGACTCAGCCTTCATTGAAGAAGTATAAGAGCCAATCGAAATACCTCAACACAGCCTCAATGTTGGCCGGTCAGAAATACGCCATCCACAAGCTCCTGTTGGAGGGTGTCCTGTATATCTTCGGCCTGAGTCTGATCCATACCCGGCTCTTGTTCAGCCTAGGTATGTGATCACTTTACTCCTTCCTTTTATTCTAATTGATTTTTCTTCCTTTCATGTAGCCAAAGTCATGCTGCGCGCCTGTTTGGCCGGCAAAGCGAAGCTCGCGGATGCCGCGATCAATGCGGTCGCTGTGAAAGAACTGGGGAGCCACGATCTACAGTCGATTCGCTCGCAAGAGGAGCTGCAGGATGAGAGTGAGGTGGCTCCCGCTCTGGCAAGTGGTGGAGCGATCGGTGGCTCTCAACCTCCTTTTGAACGACAGCCGGTTGCCGAAGTTGAGGGGGCTTCAGGCTCAGCCTCCTCAGCCGAGCCACTGATCAGGCGCAAGAGGCACCGCACGGAGCCTTCGTTGTGCTCCATCACTTCCAGGGTGCGATCGACCGAATGGGTGGAGACGTCAACCCCTGATCCCGTCTAAGAGTCCACTGCCCCTGAGTCGTCGGATCGGACGCCCTCCCTATCCGGTCTACCTCATAGGATGGTCTGTGCACTGCCGGTGGCCTTCGTGCCACCAAAATCGAAGACCAAGAAGTCGAGCATCTGGCCAGCCTCTTTATCATGGCCGTCCAGACGGGCAACTTCTACACAGTGAGCCCTGAGCGGCCAATGCCACATTACGGCGATTCTGCATCTGCCGACCGAGGAGTGGCACAAATCGAGCGCTGAGTCCCGAACTCTAGAGCACCAAATCATCATTCAGAGGCCGCTCGGTAAAATATGGGAAGATGTCCGAGCCCGTGCAACGGTGATGCCTCTGGGGACACTCGCGGACAGCCACACCCAGATGTATATTGGGGTAAGCTTTGCATTTGCATAGTTTACTTCCGATCGGTGCTTACATTCACTTTGTTGATTGCAATACTGGGTGGAGAGTCTGGCTATGTGTCAAAGGCTCGCATTTTTGGAGGAGGAAGTGAAAAAGATGAAGGCGTCGAGCAGCCAATCCTCCGCTGCTCAAGAGCAAACAAACGCCGAGGTGGCCAAACTTCGAGCCGATCTGGCGAAGAGCAACAAACTTCTCGAGGCCGAACAGGAAAAGAGCTCTGGGCATACCACTCTTCTGGCTCAGCTCAATAAGCAGGTCACCACCTTCGACAATAAAATCGAGTCGGCCAATGCGAGGAAGAATCGGGCCATCGAAGACCTCGAGCTGAAGAATAAGGAGATCTGGGCCCTTGCCCAAAAACTCAAGGAAGCCGAAGATTTTTTTGTCGCCGAGCGGAATAGCCGGTCAGCTGCTCTCCGGGGCTAATTCACGGCTAAAGACAATGAACTGGCCACCGCCAAGGATGAACTAGAGGCCTCCTGAATGGCATTGAAGATGTATCAAGATGGTGAGGCTGGCCGATTCGAGACGATGAAGAAGAACTACCTCCGTTCGGACGTTTTCAATGATGGTTGCCGATCGGGCACTTCACCTGTTCGACCTAGCGATCGACAGGACAATTGACCAGTTTCGAGTGGGAGGCTACCTTCTAGCAGCTCTGACCAGCACCATCATCAGTCGGGTCAAGCTTACCACGTCATTGCCTGATGACGTCCTGGACTACCCTGAGTGAGGTTGAGAGCTTGTAAAAATATTTGAAGTTTTAATGAATACTTGTTCGTTCGGACAAGCTTTATCTCCCTATATTGTTTTTCAATTCATCTTTATTGCAAATCGTGGCCTCGTCACTCCGATTGTCCATGATTAGTTTGTCCAACCAACCGATCCTTTTTGTATTCAAAGTTAAGTAGTATAGTTCTGTGAACTTCCGATCGACCCTATGAGCATTTCAAAGAATAATGTCGAACGATCACTATACTTCGCAGACTTCGAGCTTTTGAGTATCCCGGGTTTATGGTCGGCTATTCATTGACGCTTGCCCCCTCACTGAGCCAAGGTTTTAAGGTCACCACTCGACTGTAGGAGTAGTCCCGGGTTTAAGGTCGCCGCTCGATCGTTGAGATGGTCCCGGATTTAAGGTCACCACTCGACCGTTGAGATGACCCTGGGTTTAAGGTCATCGCTTGACCGTCGATGGAGACAAGAGTTTAAGGTTGTTGTTCGACCATTGATAACGACTCGTGTTTAAGGTCTCCACTCGACCGTTGATGATGACTCGCGTTTAAGGATGTCGCTAGACCGTTGATGATGACTCGCATTTAAGGTCGTCGCTCGACTGTTAATGACGACTCACATTTAAGGTCATCGCTCGACCGTTGATAACAACTCACATTTAAGGTCGTCGCTCAACCATTGGTAGAGACAATAGTTTAATGTCGTTGCTCAACCGTTGGTGGGGACAATAGTTTAAGGTCACCGCTCGACCGTTGATGGAGACACGCGTTTAAGGTCGTCGCTTGACCATTGATAGAGACAAGCATTTAAGGTCACCGCTCGACCATTGATGATGACTCGCGTTTAAGGTCGCCACTTGACCGTTAGTGGAGACAAGAGTTTAAGGTCGCCGCTCGACCGTTGGTGTAGATATGCGTTTAAGGTCATCACTCGACCATTGAGGGAGATACACGTTTAACGTCGCCGCTCGACGATTTGACGTGTCGTTCAACTCAAAGTTTAGAAACCTTGTTTTTATTCTCATCCTGCATTCTCATCCTGCATTCGAAGAGGATGTACAAATACATTGTTATTCACTCGCGCACCTTATCCTGCCCTATACGGTTGGAGATGATTCGCGCTCCACGACCTCTCGAGCTGCCTCCCACTCTTCATCCTCCAAGTAGTAGGTGCCCGAACGAAGCTTTTGCACGACCTTGAAAGGCCCTGCCCACGGGGATTTGAGCTTGGTGGCGTCGCCGATCGACTTCACTTTCTTCCAGACGAGACCGCTGACCTGGAAGGACCTTGGGATCACCCTCCGGTTGTAGTTCTGCTTCATTCGTTGTCGATACACCGCTAGCCGGACGGCCATTTTAGCCCTTGTCTCATCCACCAAGTCGAGCTCCAAGAACCTCCGCTCGACGTTAGCTTTGTCGTAGTATTGCACCTGATCAGATTCTACTCCAACCTCTACGGGGATAAATGCTTTGCCGTGTACACCAAGTGGAAGGGAGTTATGCCGGTCCCCTCCTTCGGGGCCATGCAAAGGGCCCACAATACACTGGAGAGCTCGTCAACCCAGTTGCCTCCGATGTGGTCGAGCCGAGTGCACAACACTCTGAGGATTTCCCGATTGGCGACCTTCGCTTGCCCGTTGCTCTGGGGGTAGGCCACCCAGGTGAAAGTTTGCTAGATGTCGTAGCCTTCACACCACTCCCTAAGCCTTTGATCGGCGAATTGTCTCCCATTGTCTGACACGAGCCGGCGTGGGATGTCGAACCGGCATATGATGCTCTGCCAGACAAACTTTATGACTATCTGCTCGGTTATCCTTGCAAGCGGCTCGACTTCTATCCATTTTGAGAAGTAGTCCACAATGATGAGCAGAAATCTCCGTTGACCCATCGCCATGGGGAATGACCCAACGATGTCCATGCCTCATTGGTCGAACGGGCAGGATACTGTGGATGCCTTCATTTCTTTGGTCGATCGGTGTGAGAGGTTATGGTACTTCTGACAAGACAGGTAGATGGATATCGTCTGAGCAGTGTCTTATTGGAGGGTCAGCCAGAAATATCCATCTAAAAGTATTTTTTGGGCCAATGATTAGCCACCCGGATGACCTCTGCAAGAACCTTGGTGCACTTCTCGCAGAACGTATTCAGCATCTTCCGATCTGACGCAATTGAATAGGGGCCTAAAGAAGGTTCACTTATAAAGTTGGTCCCCCACCAAGGTGAACCGTCCGACCCTTTTCTTCAACAAGCGAGCTTCTTCTAGATCGGCAAGTGTAGCTCCCGACCGCAAGAACTCTATTAGGATTGTTCTCCAGTTATTGGGGAAGGTTATTCCTTCCATTCAGTCGATATGCGCCACGAGTGAGACCTGCTACCCTATGACGATCGACGTTAATGAGCTGGCTAATTTCACTAACTCATCTGCTATTTGGTTCTCCGATCGGGGGATCTTTTGAATAATGACTTATTGAAAATTGGTCTTCAGCTTCTCGAAGGCTTCTGTATAGAGCCGGAGTCGGGCATTGCTTATCTCGAATGTCCCGGACAACTGCTAAGCGACTAACTGAGAGTCCGAGTGGATGAGGACTTTAACGACTCCCACGTGCCAGGCTGCTTGTAGGTCGGCTATCAGTGTCTCATACTCTACTTCATTGTTAGTGGCTCTGCAGCTAGCTGAATGTGTAAAATACCGAAAAATGGCGAATCACCATAGGGGAATTTTTCAAAATTTTTTGAAATTTTTCGAAGCTCGTATGGACGAGTTAACAGGAGTAAAAACGGGGCCCAGGAAAGCTTGTTTAGGCTACCCCATTTAAGCGAGGAAAAGTTTATTTATTTTTATTCTTTTCCTTTTCTTTTCTTTCTCCCCCAATCGCCGTTTTCACTCCCTCACCGCCGAAACCACGCGCCTTCTCTTCTCCTACCGTGCCCTAACCGGCGCCGCAGCGGTTCCCTTCCTCTTCCTTTTCTTCTCCTCTCCTCTGCCCAACGCATCCCCTCTCTTCTTCCTCATCGGTGTTTGAGCAAGGGCCGACCGACTCTTCTCCTCTTCCTCTCTTCTCTGCCCTAGCCCGGCGATGGCCGCCCCCTCTGTTGCGACTTGGTAGCACGACCGCTAGCCACCGAGCGCCCTCTGATTGCCGCCACTGTGCCCTAGCCATTCCCGACAGTGCCTTCTCCCTCTCACGACCTCCCTCCATTTGCCACTCGTTGTTCCCGGTGACCACCGAGACAGACGCCAAGCTGTAGGGTCGATTACCATCCGCTAGCCACCGGTGACCTCTGCCACCACCCTTGGATGTCAACCTGTGCCCTAGCCGGAACTTGGAGGTAAGTGTTTACCTAGGTTATTATTTGGGCTTAGATCTTCTTCTATGCTCACTATTCTTCCTGTATGTTGCACCGTGCCCTAGGTCTTTTCCCTTGGCATTGACTCTTCTGGTGTTAAATTTTTCCCTGATCAGATTACCCCTTGTCTTTGCCACTGTTTGAGGTCACGGGATTGGAGAAGAAGATCAGGAAGGTCTTGCTGGGGTATTCAGTTGATAGACAACAGCTCGATCAGGGCTATGAGGTAGAGGTATAGTGATCTGTGGATTTGAAATTTCTGTGTTGTGGGTTGCTCTTTGATCCAGCAGCTCACCTTAGTTTCGGCAGAACATCCTTCCGACAGCAATCTTTTTGGCTGTGAATTGAGGATTCAGATTCGGGATGAACACATCGACATAGAGGTTGACTAGCTCGATCTACATTGGAGGCTAGCACCTCTTGACTTATCTTTTATGATATTGTCAATTGGATATGTATAGTATTTTATAGCTAAAAGCAATGATCATGTTTGTCTTTGGTATGTCACGGTTTGATACCCATAGCATGTTCTGTTTTGTCGCTTGTTATGTATCCATGTTTATACCTCGTGATTATTGCCATGAGTACCTTAGTTCCTAGAGTAAGTGACATATCATGCTTTACTGAGTTTAGGACTAGATTCTGGATTTTTATTATCTGGCATGTGTACCTATATTTTTATATCATATCTGATCTGTGTACCTAGACCCTTTTGCTTTGATCCATGTATATTATTGGTATATATTTTATGGAGGTGGACATGTTCAGGACCTAGGTTGTTATGCCATAGAGGACATGTATACCCTAGATCTGTGGATTTGACTTACTGCTACTAGGGTACACATTTTTATATATATATGGATTTGGTTCAGGATATTGCCATGCTTAGTATCATACACCATTCGCATAATCATGCTTAGTGTCATGCACCATTCGCATAATTGCATGTTGTGCGATTGTCAGCTCCATTATTGTTGAGCACATCGCCAGTTACATGTATCTGCACACACGACCACTCATGGGTTGGTGGTATATTCAGGCAGGGTGTGTTACAACAGGTGCTCTGTCAAGAGCTCCGTTGGTCCACTCATGGGTTAGTGTGACGCAGCGTTGTAGCAGGACAGAGATCCCTCCCCGTCATTGTGTACCGGGAGATGAGAGCATTGAGCTCCCCTATTTATGATTTGGGGTAGGAGGATAGGTGTACTCCAACAGCATCCCGTCCACTCGGTCACTCATCAGGAGCAGTGACGGCAGAGTGCACGGTTGTCACACCATTGTGTGTGAGATGGCTGACTGGCGTCAGGGGTGACCATGTCATTGGCATCATACGCATTGATGCATTTATTGCTTGTGCTTGCTGCATTTATTTGCTGCATTTGGTTGGATGCATATGTTTGACATGCATACAGGATTTATGACACTCTCGGTTTGACGAGCCTTTTGTTCTGGATAGGAGTTCCTGGTGAGTACAGCTTCCTCAGTTACCTTTCAGTTTTGCATTTTTCCTATATATGATTAGGAAGCTGTATTCCATGTTTATTGTTGTTAGATATATCTTACTAGACATGTCTATTGGTATTCACTAAGTTGTTGAACTCACCCCTGTGGACACTATCTTTTCCAGGTACCAGGTTGTTTATGGAGTCGCTTGGAGTATCCTGTCTGCTAGTCCCCATGTCACATCAAAAGACCTGTCTCCGCTTGTGTTTATTTTGTTTTGCTATACGAAATTTGTGTATTTGGCTTTGTGTTCCGGTTTTGTTTCCGGAGTGTTATGTTGTTGTGTGGTGTAAGCCTAGCCGACTAGCAGTGTTTTGTTTTGTTTTGTTTTGTATGGGCTTGTATTTATGTTTTTCAGCTGTGTTGGTTTTAATTTCAGCCGAGTGGGCTGATAAAAATATATATAACTGCGTGGTTGTTGTTATATTTGTCCAGCCGTGTAGGATGAGATTATTAACTGTGTGGTTGTGTATATATTCCAGCCGCATGTGGCTGATGTATATTGTATCTGTAGAAATGCTTCAGATTATCACCCGTACAGGGGAGGTGCTGCCGAAATTTCTTCGGACAGGGACTTTCCCATGGCGTGACAGAACGACCAGATGCATCTAGTCCTCCCGTGGTGAGATGAGTAATATGCCGATTCCGCTGCCCTGCTGAGTGGATGACCCATCCATATATATCTTCCATGTCGCCTCCGACTCGACATTCTGGACCTCTATGATGAAATCCGTCAAGGCCTAAGCTTTGATTGTCGCTCGGGGTTGATATTGTATGTCGAATTCGCTCAGCTCGGTCATCCATTTGATTAGCCTTCCTGATGCTTTGGGGTTGAGAAGGACTCATCCCAAGGCACTGTTAGTTAGCACGATGATTGTGTGCACTAGGAAGTACAGACGAAGCCTCCGAGCGACGAGAATCAAAGCATAAGCTAGTTTTTCAAGACCGGTATAGCGAGACTCTGCATCCTTCAATATATGACTCAAAAAGTACGCAGGCTGCTGCTCTTGGCCATTCTGCCTAACTAGAGTTAATCCAATAGCATGCTCATTGGATGAAAGATAAATCCAAAGTGGCTCACCGACAATCAGCTTGGCCAATACAAGCAAGGAGTTAAGATACTCCTTGAGCTCTTCTAATGCCCGGTCACACTCGGCGTCCCATTGGAACTTGGTAACTTGGCACAATATCTTGAAAAACGACAGGCTCCGATCGGATGACTTCGAAATGAATCTGGATAGCGCTGTGATCCGACCGGTCAGCTGTTGAGCTTCCTTCAAGTTCCGAGGCGACGACATGTCTTGTAACGCCTTTACCTTGCTTGGATTGGCTTCAATGCCCCGCTCGGTGACGATGTAGCCCAGGAAGTGGCCACCCTTTGTGCTGAATAGACACTTGCTAGGGTTCAGCTTTATCTCGTAAGCTCTTAGCATTCATAAAGTTTCTTCAATATCTGCGCATAGGTCAGAAGCTCAGAGGGATTTTATTAATATGCCGTCAACGTATACCTCTATATTACGGCCGATCTACCATCGGAACACCTTGTTTATCAGCCTCTGGTAGATGGCTCCAACATTCTTGAGTCTGAACGGCATGACGTTGTAGCAGTAGGTTCTGTCGACCATAATGAAGCTAACATTCTCCTGGTTTTCTCGAGCGAGAGACACTTAGTGGTACCCTTGGTATACGTCGAGCATGCAGATTAGCTCGCAACCCACCGTTGAATCTACCATCTGATCTATTCTAGGCAATGAATAGAAGTTCTTCGGGCACGCCTTGTTCAAGTCGTGGAAGTCGATGTAGACCCGCCACTTGTTGCCCGATTGGAGAATAGCATGACATTGGCTAGCCAACTCGGGAATTGAACTTCCCTAATGTGGCCGGCCTCCAGCGTTTCTCTATCTCCACTCGGATGATTAAATTTTACTCCGCACTGAAGTCTCTCTTTCTTTGTTTTACCGGTCGAGTATCCGGTCGGACGTGAAGCTCGTGCTGAGCCACACTCGGGGAGATGCCTGGCAGCTCGTGTGTCAACTAGGCGAACACATCGTGATTTTGCTTAAGGCAGGTGATCAGTTCTGCCTTCTTTCCCTCCTCCAGATCGGCTGCTATGAAGGTGGTTGCTTCCGTTCGGCTGGGATGGTTTAAACTTCCTCCTTTTCTTTATATACCAACGTGGGAGGCTTTTCAGTGACAGCGTTCACCTCTAGACGCGGATTCTTCCGAGCGGTTGTTGCTTCAGACTTAACCATCTCAACATAGCATCGTCGAGCGGCCAGCTGGTCGCCTTTGACCTCGCCCACCTGATCATCCACAGGAAACTTGATCTTCTGACAATATGTAGATACTACTGCTCGGAATTCATTAAGGGTCGGTCGACCTAGGATGACGTTGTAGGCCGACGGTGCATCCACCACTATGAAGTTGGTGGTTCTACTTCTGAAACTAAAATAATTGAACTAACCCAAGAAACTAAAATACTTAAAGAACAAATAAAATCAAGTTCAACAACTGAACCAATTCAAGCTGAAATCCCAACTCAAGTTGCAAAACTTGAGGGGGATAATTTCAGACTGAAAAATGAAATAATTGAACTAAAAAAATTACTTAAGAAATTTATAACTAGATCCAAGTACCTTAACGTCATACTTGGATCACAAAGAGCTTCGTATAATAAGTCCAAACTCGGATACAAGTCCAACTCAACCAACAAAACCTTATTTATTTAGTTAACCAAAATAAAAATCAAATTGAGGCTTGAGTTCCAAAAGCATGTCTAACCACGCAAGTAGGACTCAATCAATATTTTATACCTATAGATAAAATTCATTACATAAATCAAATGACTCTCCCTTAAATTCTAAAATTAAATCTTCAAAAATAAATACAAATCAAAATAAAAACATTAAGTTAATTAAACCTAACTTAAATGAATACAACATAAACACAGGCTATAACCGAGTACACTACAACTATAAAACAAATCGACGTAAACCCTAATGTTCAATAATTCAGGAGAAGTCTCCAAATTAGTTGACACCTCCAAAAATCAATAATTTACATAGATGAATAATTAGGACTTGTCTAAATAGAGATAAAAATTTAACTTAACCAAAGGTACTGGTGATGTTTTGGATAATAGTAAGTTAAGAAAACTCTACCTATGCATGTTTAGGAAGATATGACTTCGACCTGGTGCATTTGGCTTAGTGGAACTAACTGAAGCTACCCCTTACGGATCCTAACTAGTTAGACTAAGATTTTGTATTAAGTTCAGTGGATAGAATTATTTGAAAAATCTTAAAAGGCATAATTACTCTAATGATGTCCAGGTGACTTACCATAGCCCAGAATTTTATCCAAAAAATACCTATTTGGTGAACCCAAAGCTAAACTTAAATCGAATACAAAGTTAAGCCAAACCCTGAAATTGAACTTAACTCATCTCACAAAATTATATGATTCCCTGAATGAAAATATAGATCGGATGAGATGAATAAGGATCAAAATTAAATTTTATCACATCAAAACAAATACCAATATCAATCTAATTAAACCCTAAATCACTATTGAAATTACTTTAAAAATTATTTTAAAAATTCTTTAATTATTTTAAAAATCACTTTAAAATTATTTTAAAAATTATATTAAAAATTATTTTACTTTAAAAATTATTTTAAAAATTCTTTAAAAATTCTTTAAAAATTATTTTAAAAATTCCTTAAAAATTATTTTAATAATTACTTTAAAAATTATTTTACTTTAATTTTTTTTTTAAAAAATTCTTTAATTATTTTAAAAATTACTTTAAAAATTATTATACATTAAAAACTATTTTAAAAATTCTTTAATTATTTTAAAAAATCTTTAAAAAAATTACTTAAAAAAAACTCCACAAGGACTTTGAAATTAAATTAATAGATAAAATTAATCCAAGTTAAGACTTGAAACTAAATCTAAAACTTAAAATCCAAATTTAAGATAATCTATCCAATTGATAAATAAATTCTTACTTTTTCGTAGGAAACAAAGTGGATATTTGACAGTAGATGCTCTAAATACATGGCTAGAGATCACACTAAGTTCACCCAATTAACTTACAAAAATTTAGGAACAGTTGTCTTTGGGAACAATGACAAACTCAAGGTAGTTGGGATAGATAATATCAAACTCAAAACTAACTTTATTGTTAAAAAGGTGGTATTAATTGATGACTTCAAATATAATCTACTTAGTATTAGTTAACTGTGTGATTCTGGATATAAGGTTAGATTCTTATCTTCTGAATGCTTAATCAAGCACTTAGATAACCCTAATATAAACCTAAAAGGGTTTACGAAAGACAACATCTATACAATTAATCTAACTGTCTCTTCACTCAAGTGTCATTTGACACAAAAAGAAGAAACTTGGCTATGACATAGAAGAATGCCCCACACAAACTTTAGGAACCTAACAAAATTAAATGGTTTAGTTAGAGGCTTACCAAAATTACCCAACTTAGATGCAACAATCTGTAATGCATGTCAACAAGAAAAGCAAACCAAATCAACTCACAAATCAATTAATCAAACTCAAACTAACTCAATACTAAAATTACTGCACTTGGCCATTTTTGACTCTCATGGAATCAAATCCATAAATGGGAGTCTTTATTACTTAGTAATAATAGATAATTACTCAATATTTACCTGGGTAAAATTTATTAAGAATAAAGATGAAAAATTTGAAGTATTAAGTAAATTTTATAAATAAACTGAAAATGAAAAAGATCTAAAGATCAAAAGAATCAGAAGTGGTAACGGAAATGAATTTAGAAATCACAACTTTAATCAATTTTGCTTTGAAAATGGTTATCATCATGAATTTTCATGCCCTAAAACTCCCCAACAAAATGGAATAGTAGAAAGAAAGAACAGAACTCTACTTGAAGTCTCTAGGACAATGCTGAATTAGTATAAACTACCAAAATATTTTTGGGCAGAAGCGGTTAGCATAGCTTGCTATGTACAAAATAGAACCACAATAAATAAAATATATAATAAAACATCATTTGAACTCTATTACAATAAACAATCTAATATTAAATACTTTAGTATTTAGATGCCCAACCTACATACTAAACACAAGAGAATACTTAGAAAAATTCACCTCAAAAGTAGAAAATTAAATCTTTGTAGGTTACTCATTAAACAATAGAGGTTATAGAGTATATAACAAAGTTACATTAAGAATCGAAGAAATCTCAAATGTAAAATTTGAAGAGACAAACCAAAACTTAGAACAAATCCAAATTCAAACAATTGATTTTGTTCGAGGTAACAATAGTCAAGGGGGAGCCAGTGAAAACCTAAGTCACAAATACGAAGAAGAAGATCAACCTCAAGTAAATGAACCTACTAGAATAGTAAGAGTTAACCCAAACCATCCAATTGACGAAATAATTAGTGACCCATACCTAAGAGTTCAGACTAGATCATCTTTTAGAAATTTAATTCAAATATCTTTGATTTCAAAAATTGAACCCAAAATGATAGAAGAATCCTTACTTGACCTAGACTGGATCATAACAATACAGGAAGAACTAGTCCAATTTGAAAGAAACAAAGTCTGGGACTTAGTACCACCACCTAACAATAAAAAGATAGAAACAAAATGGGTATTCAAAAATAAACTAAGTGAAAATGAAGAAATTATTAGAAACAAGGCTAGACTTGTGGCTAAAGGGTTTAGTCAAGTAGAAGGACTTGACTATGATGAAACATATGCCCCAGTAGCTAGACTTGAGTCTATTAGAATGCTACTTAGCTATGTAGCCCATAAAGAATTTAAGCTTTATGAAATGGATGTTAAATCTACCTTTTTAAATGGGATAATAAAAGAAAAAAATTTATGTAGGTCAACCACCTGGGTTTGAGAGTCTAGATCATCCTGATCATGTCTTTAAACTTGAAAGCCTTGTATGGTCTTAAAAAAGTACTTAGGGCTTGGTATGAAAGGTTGACCTCCTACCTAATTTCCAAAGGATTCAACCAAGGACAAAATGATCCAACTTTATTTGTAAAATCAATCAACCAAGATATCTTTATAGCTCAAGTATATGTAGATGACATAATCTTTGGTTCAACCAATTTAGAATTTTTACAAGAATTTATAACCTTAATGGAATAAGAATTTGAAATGAGCTTAGTATGCAAACTAACGTACTTTTTAGGTTTAAAAATTAAACAAACTAAAGAAGGAAATTATGTTTACCAACAAAAGTATATCAAGGAATTACTTAAAAAATTTGGAATGGAAAACACCAAGGAAATAAAAACACCAATGGCAACTAACACAACCTAAGATAATGACCCAAATGGAAAATGCATAGACCTAAAATACTATAGAAGTGCGATAGTTAGTCTTCTATACTTAACCGTAAGTCGACCTGATATTTTATTTGCAGTTAGTATGTGTGCTAGATACCAAACATGTGCTAAAGAATCCCACTTAACTAACGTAAAAAGAATTTTCAGATATCTAAAAGGAACATTAAATGTAGGAATTTGGTATCCTAGAACACTCAACTTTGAACTCATAGGTTACTCTGACTCAGACTATGCTGGTTGTAAACTATACCGTAAGATTACAAGTGATGGATGCCAATTACTTGGATCACCACTTGTCAGCTGATTTAGTAGAAAACAACATTAAGTTGCCTTATCTACTACTGAGGCAGAATATATAACAATAGGAGAATGTGTTGCAAAATTATTATAGATGATGTACACTCTAAAAGATTTTAATTTAAACTTTATAAATACGAAAGTACTAATTGATAATGTTAGCTCAATTAATTTAACAAAAAATCCTGTGCATCATTCAAGAACTAAACACATCAAAGTTAGACACCATTTTATTAGGGATCATGTTAGTAAAGGTGACATTGAACTCAAGTACATTGAGTCCAAGTCAAACATAGCTGACATATTCACCAAACCCCTCCCTGAAAGTGAATTTAGCAACTTACGTCGACAATTAGGAATGTGTTTAATAGACTAGGACCACTATTTTCAAAATTATTCTTTAAATAATTTGTAAATTCTAGGGTAAAATTTCTTTTCATGCATTTTTCTCAATATTCCCTTATTTTTAGAATTTTCAAAATCAATTTTAGTCTTAGTCTAGATCAAATCTATAGTAAGCATATTCCTATAGATTTAAGACTTGAGCATCTCACCAATACATTAGGGCTACTTTGTTTGTGTATTGCCAAACTTAGAAAGGGATGAGATGTATAGGCAGATTGCCTAGACTGAATATGCTTATATCAGTGTATCAACATAAGTCTGAGTGTTAAATACCAAGTTTATAGTGATCAGGTCCAGTTTAGTTAAACACTAACTAGATAAAAAGACTTAACCTAACTAACCAAGTGAACATTGTTATCTTCTGATAGTTAGTTAGTAACTAATGGTCAGACAGTTAAGGACAATTTATAGTTGATTGGATTATTTTGAAATAATATCAGATTAAGGGGGAGGATATTTAAAAATGACTCTCAATTATTTTTTACTTACATTTACTTTGAATAGATATTTTAAACATACTTATATTTTTCAAAAATACTTTTTAAAAATATTTCTAAAAGATGTTTTTCAAAAACACACCTATAGTTTTCAAAAATCTATATTGAAAATGTTTATTCTAAAAATCATTCTTAACACATTTTGAAATATCACATGTTTTGCAAAATTCTAATTGTTTTGAAAACTAACTACTTTTTGTAAACTTATTTTAAACAAACTTGAAAAAAAATTTCTTGAAAAATTTTGAAAAAGTTTCATTTTTACAAAAATTAGTCTTTTAAAAGCTTGAATCTTGAAAAAGGTTCATCCATGAATATTTTTCTTGTAAAACTTATTTCTTTAAATTTTCTTATTAGCTATTTAAACTTTAAAGTTAGTTTTTTGAGTTTAAAGAATTACAAGTGTTTTGCAAAACTTTGTTTTTCGAGTTAATTATTTTCCCCATAACGCTGAACCTTATTTTTGTTGTCAAAATTTCACTATTTTTTGTTTGAACAAGTTTTTGTTTCACTGTCTTACTTATTAACTCATGTCTTTTTGATCAATATCAAAGGAGAGGGTTAGGGATTAAGTTAGCAAATAAAAGAAAAATTAGAACAACTTAAGCCCCACAAATAATCAAAACAACAAAGCTAAATTACTCATATTTCTTATGCTTATTTTGCATTATTTTCCTAACTTAACCCAGATTGTCATTGTATCAAAAAAGGAAAAATTATTGGTGTAGTTTACACTAACGTTCTAACTTAGGTCTTGATGAATGACAAGTAAGTTAATTTAAGTTTTATTGTGATCTAACCACTTGATTAAGTCTGCAAGAGAAGTCCAGATAGGTCGACGGGCTGACAGAAAATCCAGCTAGGTCAACAGGCCGACCGGATAGTTGGGTACGTATAGAGAATATGTTCTCAAATAGTGAATTTCTAATTATCCAATAAATAGTATATACTATAAGGTTATTGACTTAGAACATCTCTCAAATATAACAAACAAATCCTATTAAAATTATGCATCTCTCAAAACACTTAAGATTATCCTATTTGAAAATTTAGAATGGGTGAGATGCTAGGAAATGTAAATGAAAAAGATTTTTTGAAAAAGATTTTAAAATTTCACAAAACTATTTTCTTAAATTTATTTCAAAATTTTGATAGTTAATTCATGATTTAGTGGGTGCAATTAATTATATATAAACTTTTCAAAAATATACATATTTATTTGTTGACCAACACATAGTGTCTACATTTTTTAGGTCAATCATGTACTTCTAGATCCTCAGACATATAGGTATGAGGAGTTACTAAGGAAGTACCAGGTTCAGGGGAAGATTATATTGAAAGACACATTTTGAAAAGAGGTTTAAAATAAAATATTTTTAAAAAAAATTTGAAAAATAGTTTGGAAAATTTTATCTTCAAATTTTTTAAAAGATAGTTTCAATATAATTTATTTATTTCTCAATTTTTTTAAATATTCTTTAAAATTATGCATTTGAAAACATTTTTTTTTAAAATATGATTAGAAAGTTTTATCTTAAAAAATTATTTTTCAAAAGTTTTCAAAATAAACATTTTTGGAATTATGTTTGAAAAATATTTTTTTCTTACTTTGGAAATGTGTTTAAACAATATCTTTAAAATTATATGTAGCGACCACCCTTCTTACTACTACTCTCTAAGAGTGATCGTTACTTAACTACTATAAACTCTTACTTAACTAGTATGACAAACTGTACTTAACTTCTTTTTTTTCCAGAAAACTTAAAATTTCGGCAGAGTGTATGCAGTACAGCAGGACTAAAATGCAATACAATACTGACATGCATATATAACACATAATAACAGAAACTATACACACTATATCTCAATCCATCTACCATGTCCTAATAACAGCAAGATAACATACACGATCCCAAATACTTCTAACATAGCAATAAGGAAAGAAAACTAAAAGAACTCCTTTCTAGCCCCAAGACTTCAATAGTCCAGGCATCGCACATCCACCACACACCTCCTTGTCACCTTCCTTCTAGCTATAGCTTCCCTTTACCTTTATCTACAGTAAGAGAAAATGCAATCTATAAGCAAAATTACTTAGTAAGCGCTATCTAACTCACAAAAACTCGGATATACATGTATACAAAATGAATCTGGAAACTGAATGCTTTAAATAGAAAAGCTGCTCATGCTCATCTAGTAGCAATAAGAAAACTACACGCCCAATAGCAATAAGAAAGCTGCACATCTATTAGCCATAGAAAACTGCACACATTCAGCTAATGGTAAATGAAAACTACACATGTTCAGCTAAGGGTAAATGAAACTGCTCATGTTCAACTAGTAGCAAATGAAAATCTACACATACTCAAATAATAGCAAATGAAAATCTGCATATACTCAAATAATAGCAAATGAAAATATGCTAAAGTTTAAATCCTATGTAAGGCTTGTTTCATTTGTTCAAAACTTATACTTTAATACTTCAAAATAATAATCAATTTCTCTTGGGCCCAAGCTTAGTACCAATGCACGCTCCCTAATAGAGACTGTGATAGCTAATCACCAGTCGTACGAGGGTAAAGACCTTGGTCTTACCAGGGCCAAGACCTTGGAATTGGACACCTGAATTTATTTGACAACCTTGGAAGTCGGGTACTAGCCTCTTCAAAGTAAAATATCTTAATTACTTCTTCTTTAAATGTCTTGACATTTTAACAAGCACCTTGTGTGCCAAAATCCCTAAAGTCTTGACTTTGGGATCTACTTAAGGTCTTGACTTTTTTATTTCTTTTCTTTATCTTTCTTATACTTGTTAATACTTCTAATAAAAGAATGTCTCATACAAATCTGCACTAAAATGCTTATTAACATTGCACTGAAATGCTTAACAGAATTGCATGGAAATACTTAATAAAACTGTACTGAAATGCTTAACAGAATTGCATGAAAATACTTAATAAAACTGTACTGAAATGCTAAATAAAACAACATGCTTATAAATAAAACCATTCATGCATATTTAGTTGGCAAGAAAACTTAAATCCGAATGCCTGAAATAGATAACATATTTAGCTGCTCATGTTAATCTAATAGCAAAGGAAAACTAGAAAGTATACCCGTGCATATCTAGTGGCAAAGGAAACTGGTCATGCTCATCTCATAGCAAACAAAACTAAGAAATAAATCTACTCAAGCATATTCAATAGCAAGGGAAATTACTAATTCTGTACACAAAATACCCATCTTTAACAAAATCTTTAACATGCTACAATGGAAATCAGAAGAAAAGAAAGAAAATCACGAATGCTATTCTTAACCTCTTCTAAATCCTAGTTCTGTACATAAAGCACCCATCTTTAACAAAATCTTCAACAAAATCTTCAACCAAGCAAAGTCTAAGGAAAAGTTACTGCTGCTATCAAAGGTTAATTCGTGATATACTAAAACGTGCACTCAATAGATCTACACATGCTGAATTGTTTCCAACCGAGCAAAGCATAGGAACATGTTACTGCCGCTATCACAAATTGATACGTGGTTCACTAGAGCAAGAACTAAGAAGACAAAAATCTGCACATTCTAAATCATTTCCAACAAAACAAAGCATAAGGAAAGGATGCTTCTATCAAACTAGAACTCGCTGGAAAACTACATCTGTCCAGTATATTCTGAAAGCCAAAGAACCATATCCCTAGAAATCTACAATTCTAAATAGCATGTTTCGAAAGCAAACAGGAAATCGAAATCCCTAGAAATCCGAAATCCTCAACAGCATGTTCTGTGAACTAAAAGAAAACCTAAATCAAAGCTCGAACTACTCTTACCGCAGGTGAGTAGCAACTTACATTCATGTTCTTGAACTCACCACCCAGAGAAGAAGGCCTCTAGGGTTTGTGGAGAGCTTGGAAATCAAACCTCCTCCTCGTGCCTACGAATTCCCTCGACGAGAGGATCATGACGGTGAAGAAGATCCTCGGAGATCACCCTCGCCGGCCGCCGGAGACGTGCTTGCTTCCTACTACGTTTTCGTTCGAGAGGAGAAACGCCGACGCCCCGCGAGAGAGAAAGGAGAGGAAAGGTTTTTAGGTCACGGTAAAACCTAAGTTCTCCCTTTATAACTCCAATATTCTGTTCACTATCTACCACTTAAATATATTTCACTCTTTCCTTAATTAGCAACGCCTCGCTTGGCGCACTTGGTTAGCCGGATTCGCTTAAGAGTTGGCTCGACCGGAGGTCTCCGGTTCAAATCTTGGCTTGAACATTATTTTTGTCGAAACTTCTTTCGTTTAGTAAAAATACCAAACGACCTCCAAAAATTACATAAAAATACTCTAAAAATTTCTAAAAATATCTAGAATATTTCTATAATATTTCTAAATATTTTTAAATACTATTAAGACTCGAAATGAGGAAATTTGGGTTGCTACATTATATCTTTGAAAATTACTATGCAATTTTTTTTAAAAAAATACATGTTTTGAAAAATATTTTGATTTGAAAATGTGTTCCATGAAAATACTCTACAAATATTTTTGAAAATATATTTAAAATATTTGAAATTACTTTTGACAATTTTTGAAAAATTCTTTGAATTTTTTTTTGAAAGCATCATTACTCCTTTGAAAATGACATTTAGAAAAATATTTTAAAATACTTTTTTCAAAATTTGTGAAAATTCCTTGGAAATCATTATGTTTCAAAAGAGGTTTTTCAAAATGGATTTTTTTTTAAAATGCTTTCAAATATGTGGTCAATAGAGAAAATTAAAGGAGATATCTTATTTAACTAAGGAAGACTCTAACATTGTTAGTGCATAGAAGTACTTAGGATTTAAGAAGTTGAAAAGTAGTTAGTATTCTTTTTTATGTATGCCAAAGAGGGAGAAGAAGGGTTTAAGTTACAAATCCTAATTTTGTCAATTTTTTCATAAGATTCGATAAGTTGGGTTAAGTAATTAGCCTAAGTTAAATATATTGTTAAATATCATAAAGGGAAAGATTGTTGATGCAATCGATCTCTAAAGTTTTGAGATTTATTTGACAATATATTTAATGGAATGAATCTCTAAAGTTTTAATTGTGATCGAATGATTTTTGATTGACCATGCGCGATCAATTGAATTAGCAAATCTTGAATGCTACTAACACTACTTTAATTTACTATTTATATCTATTGGGCTAACTTAATGTTACAGAAAAGTCTTAGTCAATTAGGTTGATCAGACACTAAGCATGACCTAAGAAAGTCCAAATAGGTCAAGAGGACCAGATGTTTGGCGGATAAATTGAGGTAAACTCTTAGAGTGGAGTGGTGAGGTCATGTCCCATTAGGGACAAAATTTAGGAGATTATCCAATTGAAAAAGCAACGGAGGTTTCCAAGTCGAAAGCAAGACAATCGTTATCATATTCACACATCTCTATATATATCTCTAACTCTGTTTTACATGATCATTTGTATACTTGTTGTGCAAACTTGGTTTTGTAGAAAGAAAGTTTTAATATAGTCAATCGAATGGTTCAGTCAACTGCACTATTGGATTAGTCGATTGATCCATGTGGATAAACATAGTCAAGATTTGAGATATGGCAAAGAAGAAAATAGGGTTCCGTCGACTAATAAGGGTTTGTAGTCAATCACACAATATTTGGTAAGACATATCAAATTTGATTGGATTTCATAGGAAAGGAAATCCATAGGTTCAACTTGATTCTGTAAATCATGTTGTTTAGATCAGAGTAAACAATTAAGGGCACGAAGATCATTCGATAGATAGAAGGTTCAATTGACAAAAAGGATTAGTCATGGAACGGTTTTTTAGTCGACCGAACGATGCCTATAAAGGAATCCTTAGGATCTAAGGCTCAAGATCCATCAATTTATTCACTTCTCTATCTCATCTCTTCTACTATTGGTTTGTGCAAGTTTCAACTACTTCAACGTTGGGAAGCTTCCAACAATCTATGCTTCATATTCTACCTTGTGTTATCAGTATATTTTGTTATTATATTTGCATTACTCTTAAAGGTGATAGTAGATTGTTACTATACACCTAATTCTTATATGAATTTGTTTTTCTCCAAAAGAGTTAACACAAGATACTGGCAAGACAAAGTGTAAAATACCGGAAAAATAGAGAATAATAATAAGGGAATTTTCTAGAATTTTTGGAAAATTTTCGGAAATTTTTCGGAGCTCGTATGGACAAGTTAACGGGGATAATAACGAGGTCCAGGAAAAGCTTGTTTGGGTTACCCCATTTAAACGAGGAAAAATTTTCTTTTCCTTTTTATTTTTATTGTTTCTTTCTTTTCTTTATTTCCTTTTCCTCGCCGAACCCCCCTCCCCCCGCGCGTCTCTCTTCCTTTCCCCGTCGAAGCTCTCTCGAGCCCTAACCGTCGGCGGTTACTCCTCTCCCTAGCGTGCATAAGGCCGGGACCAAGAGAAGCTGACATTTCTTTTCTCCCTCTCCGCAGCCGAGCGACCTTCCTTGTGCCCTAGCGAGCCGCGAGCCGATTCTCCTCATGTGTGCCGACGTCACCTCCCTTCTTCCTCCCTGTCCCAAGCACTGGCGACGCGCGAGCACCGCCGGCCGAGCCTGTAACGACCCGCCTTCTACTAACTAGGCTATAAGGCCGATCGTCACATTATGATGTCCTAAACTATTCCCTGACCATCTCTAGAACTAGATGCGGAAGCTGGACTAATTAAAATTTTGCTAAGCTGTTAACATTTCTTGGTGCTACATGTACTAAGGAGTGTAATCTAAAGTATACCTAACATATACTATATCCCCTATGGTCAAGGAACTGAAATATATGTTTTCCAGCTGTTACCAGACCTCCCAATCGATCCACGGATCGATTGGAATAGTCGGATCGATCCAGGGATCGATCCAGACGGCTACTGTATGCGGGACATAAGTTGGATCGATCCAGTGATCGATCCAGCATGCTACTGTGCCCGGGACGATAATTTGGATCGATCGGCTGATCGATCCAGGCTGGTCAATCGATCCATTGATCGATCCCAGAGCTCTCTGTTCGCGACGGAATTGGCTGGATCGATCGGCTGATCGATCTAGACGCCTACTGTTCGCGAGCTGAATCACCCAATCGATCAGTTGATCGATTGGAGACCCTCGGATCGATCGGCTGATCGATCCGAGTTTCTGATTTCGACCCAAAGGTCTGATTTCAGCACTGATGCGTGCCAAAGTCATTACACAACACTATAAAAGCTAAGAGAAACATTCTACTAAGTAATGGCTAGTATACTAAACATGATTAAGGCATAGAATACTAATTCATGGCATGTAAACATATGGTAACCAAAACTGACAAAGTTTTAAACTGTTCTCTCGCTAACTAACAGAAACATAAGTTAACGCTTGCTATATGTACTAATGCATACTGAACATGTTCTAATGCATAATAAAATAAAACTAAATCCCTAGGATCTTTATTCCAGTTCCTTCCACACATATCTTGATCTGCATTGACCTCCAGCATCCACAGCTAGTCCATTTTCCTTTTACCTGTATCTGCAGTATAAGGAAAATAGTATCTGTAAGCTAAAAAACTTAGTAAGAAACCATCTACCTCACTAAAACATGCATACGATGCAAATATGATTTTAAATCATGCTGTTTGAAAGGATATGCTAAGTATACTGAATAAACTAAACATGGCATGACATATAAGCATACAATCATGGCATATCTAAAGCTGAACATGATATCAATCACATGGTATCAATGAAGAACTAAGCTGATACTAAAAACTAAGCTAGGCTAATACTGAACTACTGCTAGGATTGTACTGAATTCACGAACTAATTTGTGAGAGGTTGAAAACCATATACATATAGTAAGTAAAAATACTAAACATGCTGCTGATGGGCCCTGACAACTGTACTTGCTGTGCGCGCATCCCTAACTAGACCCGAGATTGCAAGTTCCGAATCTAGTAGGGTTTACTAGGTTAGCTAAACCTAGGGACGACTATGGGAGCCCAACCCAATGGATATCTAATCCAGTGAAAGTAAAATACTGTAATAGCTAATACTATTTTGCTGAATCTAGGTTATCTGAACCTAGAACTAGGTTGTCTGAACCTAGAGGCGACTGTGGGAGCCCACCCATTTGGACATCTAGTCTCATAAAAGCTGAAATAAAAACTGATCATGCTAATTAACATGTTCTATGACATTTAACTAAATGCCCACTGTATCATAAGGCTGTGCTAGGCATTTTGTCGAGCATTTGGCGCTCTCTAACTCTTATCTCGATCAGGGAGACCACCTCTAGGCACCCAGCAGCGTCTAAACCCTTATCTACAGAGGATACACGTGCTCAGCCCATCTAGAGATGCTCACTAATCCCTAAATCTGTGAGAAGAGTTAAAATACACACTATATGCTGACAAAATTCAATAAACTAATCTAATGCATAAAAGAAAACACACGAGAGCTACTTATACTGCAGGTGAGGGGTTTCTTACCTTGTGTGCTAGATTTCTTACAAATCTAATTGCTAAAAATTCCGGTGGAGACGACTTCTCGACGGTTCGCTCGCGTCCACGTGCTCTACTCGCGGAGGGGAACGTCCTTGTGCCCGAGATGTCACCGAAAGGCACTCCTATGGCCCTAGGGATGAAACCCTAGGCTTGCTTGGGTGTTGGCGCCGAGAGAAAGAGAGGGAGACGGGGTTGGCGTCAGTGAGGGTTTGGAGAGGGAGAAGTTGCCGAACCAAATAAAAGAAATAACCCAAACCAACTTAAGTTTCCTATTTATATTAAGGAGTTAATTCGCCCAATACCAATATAAATTTTATTGGTTCCCTTTCCTTTCAGCACGGCCCTGCTGGGTTCAACTGGTTATTAGCATTATCCCCAAGCCATAGGTCTCGGGTTCAATCCCCGCTTAGACCGTTTTCTAATTATTTTTGCTACTTCCGTTACTCTAAAAATTCTGGAAAAATATCTAAAAATTCCAGAATAATCATAGAATATTTCTAATTTAGCTTTGAGAATTTTCGGGCGTTACATTTTAAAAGTTCATCCTCGAACTTAGAATAATTCTGGGTACTTCTGTCTCATGCTGGCTTCTGTCTTCCAAGTTGCCTCTTCTGCTATGTGACTGTGCCAAATTATTTTGACTAATGGTACTTCCTTGTTCCGTAATTTCTTAACTGCTCGGTCTATTATCTGAATAGGCCGACTATCATAGCTGAGGTCTTCGCGGATCTGTACCGACTGGGGCTCAATCACCTGGGTGACATCTGGGGTATGCTTCTTCAGCATAGAGACATGAAATACGTTGTGGACAGCTGACATTTCCTGGGGTAGCTCTAACTTATACGCTACCTTGCCCACTCTTCTGCTGATAAGGTATGGTCTCACATATCTGGGACTTAGCTTGCCCTTCTTCCCAAAACGCATTACTCCCTTCATGGGAGCTACTATGAGGAACACTGAATCCCCAACTGAAAACTCTAAGGGTCTGCGCCGTGTATCAACATAGCTCTTCTGGCAGCTCTGAGCTGTCTCTATCCTCTGGCGGATCTGCTGTATAGCTGCTGTGGTATCTGCTACTAGATCTGTCTGAAGCTCTAATTCTTTCTGTTCACCACTCTCATACCAGCAGATTGGAGATCTACACCTCCGCCCATAGAGAGCCTCGTAAGGTGCCATGCCGATAGTGGCCTGATAGCTGTTGTTGTATGCAAACTCTGCTAAGCTCAGATATTTACACCAACTTCCCTTGAAGTCTAGGGCACACGCTCGGAGCATATCTTCGAGTACCTGATTTACTCGCTCCGTCTGACCATCTGTCTGAGGATGGAATGCTGTGCTGAACTTTAACTTAGTGCCCAACGCTGACTGTACACACTCCCAGAAGTGTGATGTGAATCTGCTGTCTCTGTCTGAAATGATGGTTCGTGGGACTCCATGTAGTCTGACGATCTCCTGGAGATACAACTGAGCTAGCTTCTCCATGGAGTAGGATATCTTGATAGCTAAGAAGTGGGCTGATTTAGTCAACCTGTCGACTATTACCCAGATGGCGTCAAAACCATTCGTGGTTCTGGGCAGTCCCACTATGAAATCCATAGAGATATCCTCCCACTTCCATTCTGGAATCTGTATAGGCTGCAGAACTCCTCCTGGTCGCTGATGTTCTGCCTTGACCCTCTGACAGGTGAGGCAGATGCTAACATATCTGGCGATGTCTTGCTTCATCCCGGGCCACCAAAAATGGTTCTTCAGGTCTTGATACATTTTGGTGGAACCTGGATGCATCGCATAGGGAGTCTTGTGAGCCTCATCTAAAATCCGTCTCCGTAGCTCCTCCTGATCTGGAACACAGAGTCTGTCACCAAAATACAACACCCCGCTATCGGACACTCTGAATTCTCTACTTTCTGATTCTGCTAGCCCTTGCTTGATTTTCTGAATTTCAGGGTCCTGCTCCTGAGCTAACTGAATATCACCAAGCAAGGTAGACTCTAAGGTCATAGTAGAGAGCTGTCCAACGATGAGCTCGAGACCGAAATCTATGATCTCCTTCTGTAGGGGCGGTGATACGACTGTAAGAGATAATAAGGTAGCACTGGATTTTCTGCTAAGTGCATCTGCTACCCTATTTGCTTTCCCTGGGTGGTAGAGGATGCCTATATCGTAATCCTTGACCAGCTCTAACCATCTGCGCTGTCGCATATTCAGATCCTTCTGAGTGAAGAAATACTTCAGACTCTGATGATCTGTATACACTCTGCACTAAGCTCCATATAAGTAATGTCTCCAAATTTTGAGAGCGAACACTACTGTTGCAAGCTCAAGGTCATGAGTAGGGTAATTCTTCTCATAATCCTTGAGTTGTCTGGAGGCATAGGCGATCACCTTGCCGTTTTGCATCAATACTGCTCCCAGTCCCAACTTAGAGGCATCACTATACATGTCAAAGCTGCTGGTGTTGTCTGGTAGAGCCAAAATGGGAGCACTGGTCAATCTCCTTTTTAGCTCGCTGAAGCTGTTCTCACAGTCCTCTGTCCACTGAAATTTCCTGTTCTTTCTGGTAAGAGCTGTCAGTGGGGAGGCTATCCTGGAGAAGTCCTCTACAAACTTTCTGTAATATCCTGCTAATCCCAAAAAGCTCCTGATTTCGCTGGCGTTCTTAGGTCTCTTCCAGTTACTTACTGCTTCTATCTTGCTGGGATCTACCATAATCTCATCCTTTGAGATGATGTGACCCAGGAAGGACACCTGATCTAGCCAAAATTCACATTTCGTGAACTTGGCGTATAGCTGGTTCTGCTGAAGGGTTTGCAATACTAGTTTCAGGTGCTCTGAGTGTTCTTCCTGAGTTCCTGAGTAGATAAGGATGTCATCGATAAACACAATAACAAACTTATCTAAATACTCCCTGAATACTCTGTTCATGAGATCCATGAATGTAGGAGCATTGGTCACACAAAGGGCATGACTACGAACTCGTAGTGTCCGTGATCGGTTGAATCTTGTCTTGGGTATATCCTTCTTTAACCTTCACCGATGATAACTGATCCGAGATCTATTTTAGAGAACTGCTCCCTTGGGTCGAGCAGTCATCGATTCGGGAAGGGATACTGTTCTTGATCGTGACTTGGTTCTGTGCCCCTATGCATATGCGCATGCTTCCATCCTTCTTCTTCACGAACAATACAGGCGCTCCCCATGGTGAGTGACTCGGTACAGCTCCTGTAGTTGCTCCTGAAGTTCCTTCAGTTCTGCTGGAGCCATGCGATAAGGCGCTTTGGAGATAGGATTTGTACCGGGAATGAGCTCTATCTCAAAGTCAATCTCCCTGTCTGGTGCTAAGCCCGGTAACTCTTCTGGGAAGACTGCTGGGTAGTCACATACGACTCGAACCTCTGCTAGCTGTTGGTTCTTGTCCTGGCTGGCGTTGACTACCTGTGCTAGGAACCCTGTACATCCTGAATCCAGTAGCTTCTGTGCTTTCATAACTGAGAGGAACTTCTTGGCCTTTCTCTTTGGTTCCCCGCTGTATTTAAATTGCACTGCCGCTTCAGGTTGGAAGATGACTTTCCGTTTACGGCACTCTATGGTAGCACCGTATCTGATCAGAAAGTCCATTCCAAAGATAACGTCATAGTCGGTCATCTCTAGCACTATCAGATCACAAAAGATCTCTCTGTCTACTATAATGACCGGCACTGCTCTGAGCCAGTGCATGGATGCCATGATCTCCCCTGAAGGTAGTGCCGTCAAAAATTGACCACTGAGTATCTCTGAGGGTCTTTCTAATTTTTCGGAGAACATCCTGGCTATATATGAATGGGTTGCCCCAGTATCAAATAGAACAGTAGCACTATACTGTAAAATGCTAATCTGACCTGTGACAACTGTCGAGGCATTGGCTACGTCCTCTCTGGTGAGTGAGTAGATCCTCGCATTCGCCATAGCTGGAGGGGCTTCTAATCTGCCCTGGCTGATAAGTGGACCTTCTAGAGCGGCCTGCATATGATATAACTGAGCTGGCTGGCCTGCATACTGAATCTGCGGTGGCTGAGGAAGACCGGTCTTGTTCGGGCACTGCTTGGCCATGTGCCCTTCTTGTCCACATTCAAAGCATCCTCGTGTGCCCTTGCGACAAACCCCTAATAGCACACTTTGGATAGCTGGGTCGCTTGCTAGATGGTCCTCCTTTTGGGTCACTCCCTGATTTGCGCTTGCTGTTGGAGTTTCCTTTCCAGTTAGAGCTGTGGCCTTGCTGTTTTTGAGTGTGAGAGTTTCCTTGGCCTTTGGACTCTGAGGAGACTTGCTTCTGCTGCTTTATGCTGTTCTGGTAATGCTCTGTGGTCAAGGCACTGCTCACTAACTCCTCTATGGTTTGTGGCCTATGTATGCCACCAGCCGCGTTCACTGCTATCTCTGGCCTCAGCATCTTGAGCATCAACCGGATTCGTTCCTTCTCTGTGGTGACTAGCTCTGGGCTGACTAGCTCTGGGCATAGACGAGCCAACCTGTTGAATTTCTTCACGGCTTCCTTAACTGAAAGGTTGCCTTGACGAAACTCGGTGAACTCGTCGTAGTGGCGGTTTGTAACTCGTATGTGAAAGAACTCCTCGAAGAATTCTTTCTCGAAGTCAGCCCATGACATCTGGTTCACTGGGCGCTTCGTTCTGATTCTTTCCCACCACATGCGTGCGTCTCCTGTCAGGCAGAAGGAGGCACACTTCACCTTCTCGTGTTCTAGCCAGTCCAGAAGCTCCATCGTACTCTCCAGTGTTTTGAACCAGGCTTGTGCATCCCATGGTTCACTAGTGCCTGAGAAGTTCTCTGGCTTGACTCGCTGCCACTGGATCGAGGCTTCTCTCTTCTCTCCTTGTCTCTACTGCTGGGGCTACTGGTGTTGTAGGCTGGAGTGGTGGAACCTCTAAGACTTCGAGTCGTCAGGTTCGGTTCCGGGGTGTGTTCTGCTGATTAGCCTTGAGGGTGGCTATCTCTGTTCGCTATTCTTGTATGTAACGAGCCACTAATCTTTGTAAGTCCGGGGAGGCACCGAATGCGCCTCTTCTTTGGGGCTCGTGGCTAGTGCCCTTCTAGCTGGGCGTCCTCGTGCCATTGCTAAAGACATAGGGGACAGAACATGAATAACTATTACAATCATAATTGTATAACTATCGTTATCATGTTATATACTATCACATACTATCATGCAGCAGTTTATCTATAAACATGAGCTATACAAGAAAGCAAGAAACATAAATAAAGTAGAGGTATTCTTACTTGGAAGCTGCAGGTTCAATGCTGATGTGTGTGTAGGAAGTATGGAACGCTGCTCTGATACCACTCTGTAACGACCCGCCTTCTACTAACTAGGCTATAAGGCCGATTGTCACATTATGCTGTGCTAAACTATTCCCTGACCATCTCTAGAACTAGATGCGGAAGCTAGACTAATTAAAATTTTGCTAAGCTGTTAACATTTCTTGGTGCTACATATACTAAGGAGTGTAATCTAAAGTATACCTAACATATACTACATCCCCTATGGTCAAGGAACTGAAATATATGTTTTTCAGTTATTACCAGACCTCCCAATCGATCCACGGATCGATTGGAATAGTCGGATCGATCTAGGGATCGATCCAGACGGCTACTGTATGCGGGACATAACTTGGATCGATCCAGTGATCGATCCAGCATGCTACTGTGCCCGGGACGATAATTTGGATCGATCGGCTGATCGATCCAGGCTGGTCAATCGATCCATTGATCGATCCCAGAGCTCTCTGTTCACGACGGAATTGGCTGGATCGATCGGCTGATCGATCCAGACGCCTACTATTCGCGAGCTGAATCGCCCAGTTGATCAGTTGATCGATTGGAGACCCTCGGATCGATCGGCTGATCGATCCGAGTTTCTGATTTCGACCCAAAGGTCTGATTTCAGCACTGATGCGTGCCAAAGTCATTACACAACACTATAAAAGCTAAGAGAAACATTCTACTAAGTAATGGCTAGCATACTAAACATGATTAAGGCATAGAATACTAATTCATGGCATGTAAACATATGGTAACCAAAACTGACAAAGTTTTAAACTATTCTCTCGCTAACTAACAGAAACATAAGTTAACGCTTGCTATATGTACTAATGCATACTGAACACGTTCTAATGCATAATAAAATAAAACTAGATCCCTAGGATCTTTATTCCAGTTCCTTCCACACACATCTTGATCTGCATTGACCTCCAGCCTCCACAGCTAGTCCATTTTCCTTTTACCTGTATCTGCAGTATAAGGAAAATAGTATCTGTAAGCTAAAAAACTTAGTAAGAAACCATCTACCTCACTAAAACATGCATACGATGCAAATATGATTTTAAATCATGCTGTTTGAAAGGATATGCTAAGTATACTGAATAAACTAAACATGGCATGGCATATAAGCATACAATCATGGCATATCTAAAGCTGAACATGATATCAATCACATGGTATCAATGAAGAACTAAGCTGATACTAAAAACTAAGCTAAGCTAATACTGAACTACTGCTAGGACTGTACTGAATTCATGAACTAATTTGTGAGAGGTTGAAAACCATATACATATAGTAAGTAAAAATACTAAACATGCTGCTGATGGGCTTGCTGTGCGCGCATCCCTAACTAGACCCGAGATTGCAAGTTCCGAATCTAGTAGGGTTTACTAGGTTAGCTAAACCTAGGGATGACTATGGGAGCCCAACCCAATGGATATCTAATCCAGTACAGTGCCACTGAAAGTAAAATACTGCTCTTGAATCTAGGTTATCTGAACCTAGAACTAGGTTGTCTGAACCTAGAGGCGACTGTGGGAGCCCACCCATTTGGACATCTAGTCTCATAAAAGCTGAAATAAAAACTGATCATGCTAATTAACATGTTCTATGACATTTAACTAAATGCCCACTGTATCATAAGGCTGTGCTAGGCATTTTGTCGAGCATTTGGCACTCTCTAACTCTCCTCTCGATCAGGGAGATCACCTCTAGGCAGCCAGCAGCGTCTAAACCCCTATCTACAGAGGATACACGTGCTCAGCCCATCTAGAGATGCTCACTAATCCCTAAATCTGTGAGAAGAGTTAAAATACACACTATATGCTGACCAAATTCAATAAACTAATCTAATGCATAAAAGAAAACACATGAGAGCTACTTATACTGCAGGTGAGGGGTTTCTTACCTTGTGTGCTAGATTTCTTACAAATCTAATCGCTAAAAATTCCGGTGGAGACGACTTCTCGACGGTTCGCTCGCGTCCACGTGCTCTACTCGCGGAGGGGAACGTCCTTGTGCCCGAGATGTCACCGAAAGGCACTCCTATGGCCCTAGGGATGAAACCCTAGGCTTGCTTGGGTGTTGGCGCCGAGAGAAAGAGAGGGAGACGGGGTTGGCGTCGGTGAGGGTTTGGAGAGGGAGAAGTTGCCGAACCAAATAAAAGAAATAACCCAAACCAACTTAAGTTTCCTATTTATATTAAGGAGTTAATTCGCCCAATACCAATATAAATTTTATTGGTTCCCTTTCCTTTCAGCACGGCCCTGCTGGGTTCAACTGGTTACTAGCATTATCCCCAAGCCATAGGTCTCGGGTTCAATCCCCGCTTAGACCGTTTTCTAATTATTTTTGCTACTTCCGTTACTCTAAAAATTCTGGAAAAATATCTAAAAATTCCAGAATAATCATAGAATATTTCCAATTTAGCTTTGAGAATTTTCGGGCGTTACAGAGCCTTTCCTTCGATTGTTGAGCAGAGCCCTTCTCTCTGCTCTAGCGTTGTCCTCCTTTCTTCTCGTCTCTGCCTGACGACGCCACCCAAGCCCTCACGACGAATTTGCCCTAGCCGACGCTGTGCCCTGGTTTGTGTTCACTGCCGCTCCTCCTCAATCCTAGCCGACCACCACTGTGCTCTGCCTTGTTGATCACCGCCGACCCCCTGATGCTACCATGCCCTAAATTTCCTCTTGCTGACAGGATCCTTGATCATCCTTTCTTGGCGGTGGATTTAGGTCACGGTTGAGGTAAGTTTGGGTTGTTGGTTTTGGATCTTCTGTTCTTGATCCGAACAGTGTAGTTTGTTCCCAGCTATGAGTTATTTTGTTTGTGATCTGGAATCTGTGCTTGTTTTCTAGCAGCAAAGCTTTACACTCCAGCAGCAAAGCTTTAATCCAGTAGCTGCTCATATTAGGTCCAGCAGCAACGATCCTTGCTATTGAGCCACAACGACTATGGTTGAGGTATAGTGTAGGAATTGATTTTTCGTTGTCGGTGATTTACTAGTTATGTTTGCAATAATTGTTAACTAAGGTTTAGAATCTATCTAATGGTGTAATTTTGGGGTTAATGAAACTAACCCTAGATGTTTGGTGGATTAGGAAGTTGTTTAGCTAATTGTTTAATTAACTTAGCTAAATTGTACGATTTACTATAGGATTTTGACGCGAGACGAGTATCTCGATTATCGGATTGGACCATTTCGATTGGAGGCGGGTACTTTGACTTTATGTCTTTTGATATGTATAATAATATTTTTAACATATTGCAATGATTATGTTTCTCATTTGCTTCGATTGATCACTACTTGACCTATTACATGCTTGCTTGTTTATTTATTTTGCACATCATGCTAGTGTATACTTGATTATGCCTATTTATAGAGGCAGTGACACAAACATGTTATTTATCATGTTCAGGACCTAGGGTTTTGATACCTTATCTGGTCTGTGTAATTTGATTTGATTCACTTCCCGATGGTACACATTTTACATGTATATGGATTATTGCTATGCTGCTCAGTATTTTGCCATGCTTAGTATCATGCACCATTCGCATGATTGCATGCTGTGCAATAGTCTGCTCCATTATTGTTGAGCACATCGCTAGTTTCATCACTGTCGGTGCTCCGTTGGTCCGCTCATGGGTAGCATGACGCAGCGTGGTAGCACGTCAGTTTTTCTCTGTTCGGTGCTCCGTTGGTCCGCTCATGGGTAGTGTGACGCAGCATGGTAGCACGTCAGGGATCCCTCCCCGTCATGGTGTACCGGGAGATGAGAGCATTGCGCTCCCCCATTTATGATTTGGAGTAGGAGTATGTGTGTACTTCGACAGCATCCCGTCCGCTCGGTCACTCATCAGGGGCAGTGATGGCAGAGTGCACGGTTGTCATAGCCCTACCCACTCGGTCTCTCCATTGTGTGTGAGATGACTGACTGGCGTCAGGGGTGACCATGTCATTTGCATCATATGCATGATGCATTTATTGCTTGTGTTTGCTGCATTTACTTGCTGCATTTATATGGATGCATATGATTGACATGCATACAGGATTATGACACTCTCGGTCTGACGACCCTGTTATCCTTATACCTTGGTCCTGGTTAGTGCAGTTTTCTCCTGTATTCCTCAGTTGCATTTATCTTTCTTGTATCAGGAGACTGTACGCATGATTAGTGCTAGTTGTTATATTCTTTATTATGCATATCAGTTGTTACCCACTGAGTGTTGGACTCACACTCTCCTCCGTTGTTATTTTTAGGTTGATGCTGTCTAGAGAGTTCCAGTCGCTAGTCCCCTGCAGTCCACGAGGATGTCTATTTGTCTTTTGGTGTCTTTTACTAGACTATGTTGAGGCTTGTTTTATTTTGATACACTTGGATCTTATATGGACATTGCCGATGAGTTTTTATTTGGATTTGTTTTACTACATGCCTGCTTGGACGGCAGAAGAGGTAAGTTATTCTTATCGTCGGATTTGAGCTTTATGAGTGTAGTGGAGTAGGAATATATTTTGAGCTTATGGGTGTAGTTGAGTAGGGTTGTTTTGAGTCATATTATCACTGTTACAGTTTGTTAAATTATTAACTGTGTGGGTGATTGTTTTATTATCTGTTATTGTTCCGGCCGTGTTGGCCGAGGTATATGTGGCCCAAAGGGCGATGTAGAAAGTTTCAGATTGTCCGCCATACATGGGAGATGCTGTTGAAATTTTCTTCGGACAGGGACTCCTCCGGGGCGTGACACAAAGGGGCCTTCTTGATTAGAACAATGTCTACTTAAGACAAAACTAACTTAAGAATCTAGTGCTAAATCAATTTTAATACAACATCTTGGCCTAACTAGTTTAGAGTGAGGTGAGTTGCTACTCATTACCTAACTTAGATATGCACTTAACCAAGCTTTCCTAGTTACTATCAACTCAATCCGCTCTGATATCAAATTATATGATCAAACTCGGTACTAGATGGGGTGAATAGAGTTATAAATTTTATGAGAAAAAAATAACTAAAATAATCAATAACAGAATAAAATAAGTAAAGTAGTACAGTGGAAATGAAAACTAACTTAGTAGTTAAATCAAAGACAGACATGTGCAGTAATTAAAAAATGTGATCATTATTTCTATAAGTTCTCCTTTCTAGAAAGTCTATAGAAAGGTGAAGAAATTTTATAGAAAAAGAATCTAGAAAGTTATGAACAAATAAAAAACAAGGATGTAAACACAATAAATATGAAAGAGTACTCTAGGTGTTGCCAATCAGAGAGGGTGTCTGTGTCGCAATATAAAATGCATGAGAGCACTAGAGCACGATCATAAGAATGAGTGTAATGATTGAATTGAGTGATTTCAAAGCTCTACCTCAAAACCTTTATATAACCCTCATCTTTTGTTGACTTGGCAAGCCTCGATTGATTGGAGTCACCCCAATCACCTGAATTTTGTTGGCATGACTACAATGTTTGTTCAATAGATAACATTAACCACGTTCTCTTAACGATTGGAAGCCTTCTGGTCGCCTATGGAGGGCCAAAACTTATCTTTAACCAACTTCCCCAAATAGTTGAATAACATCATCTCCTGGTCATCTAGAAGTTGCTCCGGTCTCTCATATGCTCTAGTCACCTGGACTCTCCGATTTCCCTCATTGAGAGTTATCATCAACAAGTTGCCTAGACTCCCTCTGGTTGCCTAAAACTATCGAGCTTTACTCTTCTGCAATGGTTATGCGTAATGAGTATAATAGAAATGTAAAGTTACTCATACTTATTTTGGGTCTAGATGCTCAGCTCCTAGCTAACTTATATAGACTAAGTTTCCAAGCTATAGCTCCCAGCTGATTTCACTTGGACTTGTTTGCCAAGCTTTAGCTCCTAGCTTACTCCACTTGAACTTTTCCTACTAAGCTTTAGGTCCTAGCTTACTCTACTTGGACTTGTCCTACCAAGTTTCATATCCCAACTTACTCCAATTAGACTTGCCCGCCAAGCTCCAACTCCCAACTTACTCTACTTGGACATGTCTACCAAGCTTTCATTTCTCAACTTGTTCCACTTAGACTTTATTCACCTAGATCCCATTTCTTGCTTAGTTTCCAACCAAGACTTAGTTTATGCCTAATTCCCAATCAGGTCTTCAGTTGCCTATTTTCACTAGGACTTTACCACTATTGGTTTCCAACTAGAATTTCACTATTTATCAAGTAACCGATTTCTGCGTACTTAACATAACTTGTTCGATCACAAAAAACTTAACTTTAACCTCAGTAATACATCAAACTCTAGGTTATATGTTGTGCTCCACTAGGATTTTACCACTTCCGGGTTCCCAACTAAGACTTCACCATTTGTCAAGTAACCTACTTCTATACACTTGACACAACTTGTTAGATCACAACAAACTTAACTTTAACCTTATTCATATATCAAAACACTGGTTACATGTTGTGCTCCCAGCACCAGCAAGTTTTTGAGTTGATTTGGGAACTTAACTGTTGATATAGAAGTCAATTGATAGGGTATAGCAGTTAACTGTTGTGGTCAATATTGAGCTAGAAAAGCCATTTTATAGGTGTAATGTACAAATTTTAGAAGAACAATCGACTAATAGGAGTAGTAGTAGACTAATGGATGATTTCCAATCATGAGCCATATTATATAAAAGAGAGTATCGTGGAGTATTTTAGATGCTAATTCTTGAAGATTTTGAAAATAAGTGTTGATGCATTCTAGACCTTTAGAAGACATTCTAAAGCAATCATGATACCAGCAAAGCAAAGCAAAGCAAAGAAAAGCAAAGCAAAGATTCCTAGTGTACATTATTTATTTATATTGTAGTCATTTTTATCTATATCTTTATATTTTGCTTGTATTTGCTGGTAAGAATAGGTTTTATATGAGGTTTTATTCATTTTTATAAGGTCTTTGGTAAGAAAAAAAGATAGTGATACAATCGATCCAAATCTAGGCCATGGAGTCAAAATAGATACTTCTAAATTAAGTATATCATTGTATCTCTTATTTTTATTCTTGTTTTATTTTGTATATGTTCTTTATATTTTCCGATAACCTTATGTAGACCAACACAAAATAGGCGAACAAAAATAATATATATTGCTATTCATCCCTGACTAATGACATCACCAATCGTAACAAAACACAGAAGTATTTCATTAAAATAATAATAAATTTAATACATAACTAAATTTATATATCTCATGAAATACTCTAAAAAGATAATTATAAATTATCACTGCAAGAATAATTTTAATATTAATAATAAATAACGTTAATAAAAAATAGTTTGTCATTATTCACGTGTTTTTTTATTATCAAAAGATTTTTAAAATATTTCTTTTTTATTATCACACATTTTCTTTATAGAATATGTCAAAAACAGTTATTGATAAATATTTTTATTTTTTTAAACCTTAACTTCCACTGTTATTATTTTTATATATGTGGTACTTGGCATATTTAAAATATATTATTTTATTAAAAAGTGACAAGACTAATATTGTTTAAAATTGATTAAAAAAACTATTTTCATTATAAATTGTGTGAAACATGAATGCATGCTTACTCTGATTAAGGGTATAGATGGTATTATAAATAAAATATATTTATTTTAAATCTAAACAAATACATATGCCTTAAAAATATACCTTCTGACCAGTACATGGGCAATGGTAAGTTTCTATGGTCACTATTTCTTGTTTTGGATTTCCATAAATCATTTGAGAAATTTCATAGCACCTCTATAAAAGTCAACGAAGAAGTGAGGAAATACGTATCACTTAACAAGCATTGCACATAAGAAGACTAGAGTGAAGGATGGCATCGACAAAAGGAGTAATCCTTTGTGTGCTCTTCAATATGATCATTTGCTCGTGTTATATTATTGCAACAGGTTTGATCATAGTTCAATAGAAAGAGTTATCATTTTACCATGCCTTTGAGAGATATTCATGCTTAAATTTGACTCTCATATGTAAATTTTGGTTCTAACAATATCTCTTTACTTCTCTTATATGTAAAGAGTCGAGATATTTTGGGGTATATCGCATCGTCGTAAGTTACTTCGTTTCTCAATTAACGTGTATAAGCTAAGGTTATTGTAATTTTTAATTGAATAAGTGTTTGTGCATTTATAGGCAAAAACATGGTGCATAGCAAACCCTCTTGCAAGCCCAGCTGCATTACAAAGGGACATCGATAGCTTATGCAATGGCATTGTTGATTGTAGCTTGATTCAACCAGGGGGCTCATGCTACAATCCCAACACAGTGGCGGATCATGCCTCTGTTGCCCTGAACCTCAACTATAAAAATCATCAGTCTCAGCAACAATTTTGTACTGGTGATGGATTCATAACGGTGTCTAATCCATGTAAGTTGATTTTGATTAAGATCGATAATAATTTTTTCAATAGTTCATGTTTTTCAGATAGGGTTCATCTGTTATTAGATAATTTCTTAATTAATTTTTTTGCTTTCATATTTGACAGCTCATGGATCTTGCGTTTTTCCATAAAGGAGAAGGCTGTTAAAGGGGACTCATCATCAATAAATTTTTCTCTCATCTTGTTTTTAAACATTTGATCTGCCATTTGTCGCAAGCTTAATAAAAGTTGTCCCTCTTATGAAAATTTAACAAAAGAATTTGTGTAAAATAAAAAAAATTTCATGTCGGTTTAAAATTTATTTTTGAAAATAAAATTAAAAAAATTTATTTACACAATAAATTTATTCTTTTAAAAATTATAAAAAAATCTACTCTATTAAATTTTCATATATTTTTTTTAAAAATAAAAATATATATTAAATAAAAACTAACTCACTTTTCCTATTAAAAAAATAGCTTACATACCGTGTCTAATATTAATTATTTTTCTATTTATTATGCTAAAGACATGTGAAGCTCTCTCTCGAGTTTACACAGAGAACTTCAAAAATTTTCAAAATTGATTATTATTCTCTTAAACAGATATGGTTACATTTAACCCCATTAATCAAACCAAGTGACCATTAAATTAACTTCACGTAAAACTCTATTATTAATTGACTTCTTTCTTTGATGTGTTCGTGTTCTGATCTTCTCCATCCATTGCACTACTCTTGACCTTTTTGCACAAGCCACAACTATAGACATGCGGGAGGTTATTTTGGTTGGTTTGTTGGCTCCGTTTTTGCTCTTCTCTTTCCTACTTTCACCTTCATCTAAACAATTCATTAAGTTTATATTAAAATTATTATAGTCTAATTTTAATTTCATATTAATTATTTATTAAGAAGGGGAGCATTGGCGCAAGGGTAAAGTTATGTTATTGTCATATGATCAAAAGGTCACGGGTTCGAATTCAGGAAACAACCTCTTGCAAAAAAGCAGGGTAAGACTGCATACAATGGATCCTTCCCAGAGACCCCGTATGACGGAAGCTTCATGTATCGGACTGTTTTTTTTATTATTGATAATTTATTAAAATAAATTGATTGGAAGTATATTTGAATCTATAAAGATATAAAAAGTTGCCATCTTCTGCATCTAAACATTTATAGAAGAGAAAAGTTAAAACATATGAGGCATTCATACAGTATCAAGGGAGCTCAAGTTTATAATAGAACCTCAGGATGGATTCAGATATGACATTCAAGCACCTCCATACTTCAGATTGGGAGGATTTGATCAATGTAAGGCAAGAATTGTAAAATATCGAAAAATGACGAATAATGATAAGAGAATTTTTCAGAATTTTTGGAAATTTTTCGGAAATTTTTCGGAGCTCGTATGGACGAGTTATTGGGGGTAAAAACGGGGTCCGGCAAAGCCTGTTTAGGCTGACCATTTAAGCGAGGAAAATTTGAATTTATTTATTTCCTTGCTTTTCTTTTTCTTTTCTTGTTTTCGCCAAATTCTTCCCTTTCTCCCTCCGTGCGCCCGACGCGATCTCTTTGCCCTAACCGCACACGCACGCAGCAGTTTCTTCCTCGCCGAGCATACAAATCCCTAGGCTACTTCTCCTCCTCACTTCTTCTAGTCGCCACCGCCGACCCACTATCGCCTTTGTGTGCCGACCCAGCACCTACGCCGCCCTTTCCCCACGTACAATCCCTCGGCCAAGGAAGCCCTAGCGCCGGCAACTCGGTCCACGCCCGCTTCTGACCACCACAAGAGCAAGCCAAGCAGTGCCGAGGTCGTGTCTCTGCTCAACACTGTCGAAGCCGACATTGCCCGTGCCCTACAGCCGACCGATCCCTTCGTTCCTCTTTCTCGAGTCCTTCCCTTGCGCCGCTGTTCCCTAGCCTGAAGCCGACGGCCATGGTCTGATCTCTCTCCGGCGGCCATTGTTTCGCATTCCTCAGTCCTAGTGCCGTTTCACTAGTCGTCTGGTGACGAGATTTTTCTCCCCTCGCACTACTGCCTCTACACTTTTCTTCACTGTGCGTGGCCATTCGGTGCCCTAATTGTGATCTTAAGGAATTTTGTGTTATGTAATTGGGTATCTTTAATTGGTGATATTCACATCTTAATCCGATTAGAGAAGACCTAATTTCTGTTCTTATTATTATTGTTGTTGAGATTTAAGGCTCGGTCAGTGATTACAGCTCCGGTCATCTTTGTGCGTGGGCGATTCAAGCTTTGGGCATTAACTTACTGTGGATCAAGAAACGACAGTGAGGTGAATTGAGGTAAGGTGTAGAGAAAGTAATTTCTTTTGTTACAGCATACACCTAATTGGAGCTATGAAAAAGATAAGAAATGAATAGGACATAAACTTAGTTAAGTTTAAGTTGGTTATATATATAGATTAGGTTTGGAATTTTTCTACTGGTATGATTAGCGTTTTACCCTAATTTAGGGTTAGAGGTTTTATTTAGCTATTTATTATTATTGTAGCTAAATAAAATATATCTATATGTTCGATACAGGACTTTGACGCGAGACGCGTGTCTCGACTACCAGTTTGGACTTTTCGATTGGAGGCGAGTACTTTGACTTTATGTCTTTTGATATGCATAATAATGTTTTTAACATATAGCAATGATTATGTTTCTCATTTGCTTTGGTTGATCACTATCTGACCTATTACCTGCTTGCTTGTTTATTTATTTTGCACATCATGTTAGTGTTTACCTGATTACGCCTATTTATAGAGGTAGTGACACAACCATGTTATTTATCATGTTCAGGACCTAGGGTTTTTGATACCTTATCTGGTCGGTATACTTTGATTTGATTCTCTTCCCGATGGTACACATTTTACATGTATATGGATTATTGCTATGTTGCTCAGTATTTTGCCATGCTTAGTATCATGCACCATTCGCATGATTGCATGTTGTGCGATAGTCTGCTCAATTATTGTTGAGCACATCGCCAGTTTCATCACTGTCAGTGCTCCGTTGGTTCGCTCATGGGTAGCGTGACGCAGCGTGGTAGCACGTCAGTTTTTCTCTGTTCGGTGCTCCGTTGGTCCGCTCATGGGTAGTGTGACGTAGCGTGGTAGCACGTTAGGGATCCCTCCCCGTCATGGTGTACCGGGAGATGAGAGCATTGCGCTCCCCCATTTATGATTTGGGGTAGGAGTATGTGTGTACTCCGATAATATCCCATCCGCTCGGTCACTCATCAGGGGCAGTGATGACAGAGTGCACGGTTGTCACAACCCTACCAACTCGGTCTCTCCATTGTGTGTGAGATGACTGACTGGCGTCAGGGGTGACCATGTCATTTGCATCATATGCATGATGTATTTATTTCTTGTGTTTGCTGCATTTACTTGCTGCATTTATATGGATGCATATGATTGACATGTATACAGGATTATGACACTCTCGGTCTGATGATCCTGTTATCCTTATACCTTAGTCCTGGTTAGTGCAATTTTCTCCTGTATTCCTCAGTTGCATTTATCTTTCTTGTATCAGGAGACTGTACGCATGATTAGTGCTAGTTGTTATATTCTTTATTATGCATATCAGTTGTTACCCGCTGAGTGTTGGACTCACACCCTCCTCCGTTGTTATTTTCAGGTTGATGCTGTCCAGAGAGTTCCAGTCGCTAGTCCCCTGCAGTCCACGAGGACGTGTGTTGATCTTGTGGTTTTCTTATTTTAGACTATATATGGACTTGTTTGTGTTGATACATTTGGATCTTGTATGGATTCTTATTGTCTATGAGTTTTATTGGATTTGTTTTACTACACGCCTGCCTAGACGGTAGAAGAGGTAAGTTGATTTTATCGTTGGTTTTTAGCTTTATGAGTGTAGTGAAGTAGGACATCGGTTTTGTGCTTTATGGGTGTAGTTGAGTAGGGTTGTTTTTGAGTCTTCTTATTAATGTTTCTAGTTTGTTCACTATTAAATTGCGTGGATATCTGTGTGATGTATGTTTTATTATTGTTATTGTTCCAGCCGTGTTGGCCGATGTATATGTAGCCCAGAGGGCGATGTAGAAAGTTTCAGATTGTTCACCGTACAGGGGAGATGCTGCCGAAATTTCTTCGGACAGAGACTCCTCCGGGGCGTGACGATTTATTTGGTATCAGAGCACAAGTTTTACGATTTTTGTTTTTGTATTTTGGATATTTGGGATAACCTGATACCAATTTATTTGGTATCAGAGCGCCAAGGTTTGGCGATACTTGTTTTGACTTTCGTGTTACGGATCTTGAGATTTATCTGATACCAATTTATTGGAATTGGTATCAGAGCAGGGTGTGATACCTGCTTTTGGTATTCTGGATATTTTGTGTTAGCCCAGGTTTGCGAGTCAAACTGGGTATTTATTTCAGATTTTAGTATGGATTTTCGATTATTTTCTTGTACGGAATTTCGAGGTAAAATGGGGACTGGACAGTGATGGAACATCTCCAGACAACAATTAGGTATGATGTTATTTTGTAATTGTTTATACTTGTAGTAATATCTGTGATATAACTTAATAGATATGAGGAGGTCTACACGTATTGCTGCGAGACGTGGTGCTGGACGGCCACGTACGAGGACCTTGGGATCTTTGGATTTGCTAGAGATGCCTACTGAGGCTGAGCCTGTCAGTCAGGGACAGACTCAGCATACTTCGGGCGCGTCAGGCTCTCAGACCCTGATGACTCCTATAGAGGTACCTACCTCGGCTGTGCCGAGTGTACCTATCCCTACTGTATTTCCGATACCACCAGGGGTACTACCGGCATACCCCGCATCTACTCCGGACCAGCCTATGGCGTACTCGGCATCACCGCCACCTGGACCTACCGTGTACACGACACCAGTGGCACCTGTTCCCCCAGTACCTACAGTGTACCCAGCAGCATCTGCACCAGCGATGTCGGCTGCTCCACATCTAGTACCACCACCTACCGTGCATCCAGCTACGGCCACCTATGCTCACCCTGCAATGCCACCGACGACATATGCTCCCGTTTATATAGCAGCACCGGGAGTACCTTCTCCGGTCTATTCAGCGGTACCACCTGTAGCACCAGCTCTAGTGGTTCAACCAGTTCCTGCAGCCGTTCCGACGCACCTCACTGACATTGTCGCGGCACGAGCCAGGATTCCAGCGTTGGCAAAGTCGATGAAGAGTCGATTTACACTCTTCCGAGGAGACCTTGATCCGAGTGCGGCCCTGTCATGGATAGAGACGATGGAGCGGACTTTCTTCTATATGGCTTGCTCCGAGTGGGAGAAAGCAGAGCTGGCTGCTTTTCACTTACGGGACACGACCGACACTTGGTGGATTACTCAGCGTTCCATCATTGGCGTGCAGAACCTTACCTGGGTCAGGTTCAGAGAGGCTTTTGAGCGCCGTTTCTTCCCACGAGCTTATCAGATGGCTCGCCATCAGGATTTCTTGAGTCTGCAACAGAACAACCGGACGGTGATACAGTATAATGCAGAGTTTGACAGATTGGCCAGATTTTATCCAGAGCTTGTTGCTGAGGATAGTTCACGTATGCAGCAGTTCATTCAGGGGTTGGATGGACATTTGCAAGTAAGGCTTGCAGGTCTTGTTTGCGCATCTTATCTGGAGACTTTGGACAGAGCCCTCATGATTGAGTCAGCTCAGCAGAGAGCGTTTTCAGACAGAAAAAGGAAACAGCTGGGTCAGACATCTGGGCAGATCCAGCAGCCACAGGCTACACCACAGTAGAGCAGGCGCAGTCGGTTAGATCAGGGTACTTCTGGGGTATTACGTAGGCCTCAGAAATCAGGGCAGTCTTCCTCAGGACGTTTCCGATCTCTACAGCAGAACCGAAAACAACCCGCCAATGACATTCAGTGTTTCCGATGTGGATCCAGAGATCACATCACCACAGTCTGCTCTCTGGGATAGTCAGTTTGCTTTTATTGCAAACTGCCTGGGCACCAGAGTCGAGATTGCCAGCTGAAGGCTCAGCATACTGCTCCCGGAGTTACTGCTCAAAGAGGGCAGCACAGTCAGTCAGGGGCTCGACGAGGAGGGTGGAGATTTCCACCCTCACATCGCCAGCAGGGGCCAACTTCCACTTCAGCAGCTGCATTTGGCATGCTCGGACAGGAGTACCCCAGTACTCCCATAGTACCCCAGAGCTCCATTCCGAGATCTCATTATCTGACGCAGGGGCAGTATCAGCTGCAGTCCCAGCCACATGATCAGTATCAGACGCAGTCTCAGCCATCGGTACAGTATCAGTCGCCACCCTCTCAGACTTCTCTGGCGCAGTATCTAGTACCACTTCAGTAGTAGGCTCCTGCCCAGATGCATCCGTCGCAGGCAGCGTTACAACCTCTTCTCCGCTAGAGACTGGGCGTATTCATGCGATGACCAAAGAGGATGCGCAGCGAGCCGACAGATCTGTTTTCCGTGGTACGATTTCTATTTATGCCTTATCTGCAGATATACTGATAGATACTGGTAGCTCGCATTTTTTTATATCTCATACTTTTATGCGGGAGATTGGTAGATTACCCACTTTCAGATCACAGCGACTGACCGTCTCTCTACCCTCCGGTGATACTTTGGGTATCACCCAAGAGGTCAGAGGTTGCCTGTTAGATTTTGGCAACCTAATACTTACGGTGGATCTTTTAGTATTAGAAATGGTTGATTTTGATATTATACTTGGCATGGACTGTTTGTTAACATATCATGCCATTGTTGATTGCCAAACGAGGGTGGTCACTTTCTGACCTCCAAACCAACTCTCGTGGGATTTCACTGGCATCAGAGACGATGGCATATCGATCATTTCGACGATTCAGGCTCAGAAGCTACTGTCATATGGCTGTCAGGGTTTTCTGTTATCTTTGATTAGTACTGAGGACAGCAGTAGTTCGCAGCTCGCCGATGTGCCAGTAGTCCGAGAGTACCTAGATGTATTACCAGAGGAGCTACCAAGTTTGCCTCCAAGAAGGCAAGTGGAGTTCGCTATTGAGCTGATTCCGGGGACCGCACCGGCATCGAAAGCTCCTTATCGTATGACACCAAAAGAGTTGAACGAGCTGAAGGTTCAACTCCATGAGCTTTTGGATAGGGGATTTATTCGGCCTAGTGTTTCTCCATGGGGTTCTCCGGTATTATTTGTCAAGAAAAAGGATGGCACTATGAGGTTATGTATTGACTATTGACAGCTGAATTCAGTGACCGTCAGAAATAAATATCCTTTACCACAGATCGAGAATTTATTTGATCAGCTCAGAGATACATCAGTGTATTCTAAGATTGATCTGCGATCTGGATATCATCAGTTGAGAGTCAGAGACTCAGATATTATGAAGACAGCTTTCCGTACGAGATACGGTCATTATGAGTTTTTGGTAATGTCATTTGGGCTTACCAATGTTCCAGCGGTGTTTATGGATTTGATGAACCGCGTCTTTCTGGAGTATCTGGATCAGTTTGTTATCGTTTTCATTGATGACATATTGGTCTACTCGCATTCCGAGGAGGAGCATGCACAACATCTTTGTATAGTCTTGGAGACTCTTCAACGACATCAGCTGTACGCGAAGTTCAACAAGTGTGCATTCTGGCTATCTTCAGTCGGTTTTCTGGGACATGTGGTCTCGAGCAGAGGTATTTCAGTAGACCCTCAGAAGATCGAGGCTGTCACTAGTTGGGAGCAGCCGAAATCAGTTCAGGAGATCCGCAGTTTTCTGGGACTAGCAAGATATTACCGACGTTTTGTCGAGGGTTTCTCGCGTATTGCTATGCCGCTGACACGCCTTACCAGGAAAGGCGTGAAGTTCACGTGGTCCGAGGATTGCGAGACCAGCTTTCAGGAGCTGAAGCGGAGATTAGTGTCGGCTCCAGTTTTGGTTTTACCTTCTGGAGAGGACGGATTGTTGGTTGCTACTCGGAAAGCCTAGAGGTTCCACTGTACAAAAATTTTGTACAAAGGTCTGAACCTTTTCCTAGCTACCATGTGTTCTTTTAAATTAAATTTTGGATCGCCTGCGGAACTTAACACTTTTGATCCAAAACTTAATCTATATGTTCTTTTAGGTTTAGACTTGGATCTCCTGCGAAACTTAACACGTTCGACCCAAATCACCTTAAGTTATTAATTCCATTAAATATTAATTTCCATAATTGGTTCCCAGTACTGACGTGGCGAGGCACACGGCCTTCTTGGATATGGGAGCAACCACCACCGACTAGACAAAACCTTTTATAGAAATATAATATTTAATTTCCTAAAATAACTTTAGGTTAACCAAAAAGAACAATCAAATCACAAGGAAAAGAAAAATCAAAAGAACACAACATCGAAAAACATATTCAAAATTCTAGAACGTAAGCCTCTTGTATTTGGTATTATTTCCATAAATAACTAGCATGATGTGGAAAGGAAAAATTACTAGTTATACCTTGTAGAAAAACCTCTTGATCTTCTACCGTATTCCTCTTCTAACCTCGGACGTTGTGTGGGCAACGATCTACCGAGATGAGAAACCACCAACCACCTTCTTCTCCTCCAAGCAAGGTTCGGCCACAAAGGAAAACTTCACCAAGGAGAAAAACCAAAATACTAACCAAGCTCCAAGAGATGCTAGCTTTCTCTCCTTCTTCTTCTTCTTCTTCTCCGAATAGTATCCGGCCACCACAAGAGCTCCAATGGAAGAAGGAGATTCGGCCACCACAAGAGGAAGAGAAAGAGAGGATGGCCGGCCACACCAAGGAACAAAAGAGGGAGAGAAAACAATAGAGGTTATCTCATGAAGGCACCCCTACCCCTTCTTTTATATTCCTTGGCCTAGGCAAATTAGGAAATTTATTTACAATAAAATTTCCTTAATTTCCTTGACATGATTTATTTGAGAAAAATAAAATAAAATTTCCCAAATAAACTCTAATGGCCGGCCACATCAATGAAGGAAAAAATTAGACAAGTTTTAATCAACAATTAAAACTTCCTAATTTGTTTCCGGAAATTTTAAAAATAAAATTTCTCTTTAAAAATCTCTTCATGGTTGATAAAAGGAAATTTCTATAATTTTAATTTTATCAACATGTGGATAATTTTTAAAGAGAAAATAAAATAACTCACCAATCTACAAATAAGGAAAGAGATCTAATCTCTTTCTTTAATCTTTTGTAGATCTTTTACAAGAGAGATATTTTAATTTTAATTCTCTTTAATAAATTATTTCTTCCACATAATAAAAAAAAATTAAAATTAAAATCAATTTTTAATTTAATTTGGCCGGCCCCCACTAGCTTGGGTTCAAGCTAGGGCCGGCCACCCAATTTTATACCTAGGCCGGCCCTAGCTTGATTCCCAAGCTAGCTTGGCCGGCCCCCTATTGGTGGGTATATAAGGTGGGTATAGGTGGGTATAGAACTCTATAAATAAGAGGCTACGATAGGGACCGAGAGGAGGAATTGGTTATGGTCTCCTGATAAAATTAAGCATCCCGTGTTCGCCCCGAACACACAACTTAATTTTATCAATAATAATTCATTCCACTAGAGAACTATTATTGAACTACCGCACCAATCCCAAATTACATTTTTGGGCTCCTTCTTATTATGAGTGTGTTAGTCTCCCTGTGTTTAAGATATCAAATGTCCACTAATTAAGTGAGTTACTGACAACTCATTTAATTAATATCTTAGTCCAAGAGTAGTACCACTCAACCTTATCGTCATGTCGGACTAAGTCCACCTGCAGGGTTTAACATGACAATCCTTATGAGCTCCTCTTGGGGACATTCTCAACCTAGTATCTCTAGAACACAGTTTCCTTCTATAATCAACAACACACACTATAAGTGATACCATTTCCCAACTTATCGGGCTTATTGATTCATCGAACTAAATCTCACCCATTGATAAATTAAAGAAATAAATATCAAATATATGTGTTTGTTATTATATTAGGTTTAAGAGCACACACTTCCATAATAACCGAGGTCTTTGTTTCTTTATAAAATCAGTATAAAAGAAACGACCTCAAATGGTCCTACTCAATACACTCTGAGTGTACTAGTGTAATTATACAGTCAAGATAAACTGATACCTAATTACACTACGACCTTCCAATGGTTTGTTCCTTTCCATTATGGTCGTGAGCTACTGTTTATAATTTATAAGATACTGATAACATGATCCTCTGTGTGTGACACCACACACCATGTTATCTACAATATAAATTAATTGAACAACTATATTTATCATAAATGTAGACATTTGACCAATGTGATTCTTATTTCTAGATAAATGTTTATACCAAAAGCTAGGCTTTTAGTATACACTCTAACACGGATTTGTGCTCTATATCGACACGTCTCTTCAAGGTTTGGGCACTGTTCTGATACAGCACGGCAAAGTAGTCTCTTATGCTTCTCGACAGTTGAAGGAGCATGAGAAGAACTACCCAGTTCATGATTTGGAGTTAGCTGCCATCATCTTTGCTCTGAAGCTTTGGCGGCATCATTTATACGGCATTACATTTGAGATTCTCACTGATCATAAGAGTCTCAAATATATTTTCACCCAGAAGGAACTTAATCTCTGACAGAGGAGATGGATGGAGTTCCTGAAGGATTACTATTGTACCATTAGCTATCACTCGGAGAAAGCTAATGTGGTTGCCGATGCACTCAGCAGGAAGTCCAGAGGGACTTTGGCTTGTCACCGGACTTCAGTCACAGACTTGATTCAGAGTTTCTCCGGGTTAGACCTTGAGGAGCAGGGACCGACAGAGCAGGGTATTCTGGTTACCATGGTTGCTCAGTCGTCGATCAGGATGAGGATCCGAGAGGCCCAGGCCAGTGATCAGCATTTGCAGTTTATTGGCAGTCAGATAGCTTCCGGGCAGCAGACCGAGTTCACACGAGACGAGGAGGGTATTATATACTTCCGAGGCAGATTATGCGTACCTCAGTCTCATTCGGTTTTACAGGAGCTACTTCAGGAGGCTCATCGCTCTCGATTTGCGATCCACTCAGGCGGGACCCGCATGTATCGAGATTTGAGACGTTCCTATTGGTGGAATGGTATGAAGAAAGACATCGTTGAATTTATAGCTAGATGTCTTGTTTGTCAGCAGGTGAAGGCTGAGCACCAGAGACCTGCAGGTTTACTTCAGCGGATTCCTATTCCTGAGTGGAAATGGGAACATATTACTATGGACTTTGTGGTGGGTTTGCCGAGGACACGATGAGGCCATGACGTGATTTGGGTAATCGTTGATCGACTAACCAAATCCACACACTTTTTAGCGATCCGAAGAACAGATTCCCTTGATCGATTAGCAGATCTATATTGCCGGGAGATCATCAAATTACATGGTATCCCTTTGACTATTATTTCGGATAGAGACCCCCAGTTCACGTCTCGCTTCTGGCAGATTCTGCAGCAGGCTTTGGGCACTCAACTCCGATTTAGTACAGTTTTCCATCCGCAGACAGATGGGCAGTCAGAGCGGACCATTCAGACTCTAGAGGATTTGCTGAGATCTTGTGTACTAGATTTTGGAGGCAGTTGGGAGGACCATTTTCCATTGGTAGAGTTCGCCTACAACAACAACTTTCATTCGGCTATCCAGATGACACCGTTTGAAGCGTTGTATGGTAGGCCTTGTCGGACACCCACCCTCTGGGATGAGGTTGGGGAGGCCCAGTTGTTGGGACCTCATAGAGCTCAGCAGGAGGCAGAGTTGGTCCGTATTATCAGACGGAGGATGTCAGAGGCGCAGGATCGCCAGAAGAGTTATGCTGATCGGAGACGTAGACCTTTGGAGTTCTCTATTGGTGATCATGTTTTTCTGAGAGTTTCACCCACGAAAGGGGTGAAGAGATTTGGTCTCGGAGGTAAGCTAGCTCCGCGATACATTGGCCCTTTCCAGATCCTAGAGAGGATTGGAGCAGTAGCTTACCGGCTAGCACTACCACCGTCCCTGGCAGGCATGCACGATGTATTTCATGTATCTATGCTGAGGAGATACGTACCTAACCCGACGCATGTGCTGATAGATATCTCAGTTCCAGTTCAGCCTGATATCACTTATGAGGAGGTTCCGGTACGAATTCTGGACCGGAAGGAGCGTCAGTTGCGGAACAAGACTATCCGGATGGTTAAAGTCGGATGGCAGCATCATTCGGACGAGGAGGATACTTGGGAGCTCGAGGATACAATCGGATCTCAATATCCCCATCTTTTCACTTGAAATATGTGATTTAATTTACCGTTCAGCATTTATAATTTTTACTTGTTATTAATACTTGCTGATGGTAGATAACGAAATTTGAGGACCAAATTTTTATTAGTGGGGGAGAATGTAAAATATCGAAAAATGACGAATAATGATAAGGGAATTTTTCGAAATTTTTGGAAATTTTTCGGAGCTCGTATGGACGAGTTAACGGGGGTAAAAACGGGGCCCGGGAGAGCTTGTTTAGGCTGCCCATTTAAGCGAGGAAAAATTGAATTTATTTATTTCCTTGCTTTTCTTTTCTTTTCTTGTTTTTGCCGAATTCTTCCCTTTCTCCCTCTGCGCGCTCGGTGCGATCTCTTTGCCCTAACCGCACGCACACGCGGTGGTTTCTTCCTCGCCAAGCATACAAATCCCTAGGCTACTTCTCCTCCTCACTTCTTCTAGTCGCCACTGCCGACCCACTATCGCCTTTGTGTGCCGACCCAGCGCCGACGCCGCCCTTTCCCCACATACAATCCCTCGGCCAAGGAAGCCCTAGCGCCGACAACTCGGTCCACTCCCTCTTCTGACCACCACAAGAGCAAGCCAAGCAGTGCTGAGGCCGTGTCTCTGCTCGACACTGCCGAACCCGACATCGTCGGTGCCCTACAGCCGACCGATCCCTTCGTTCCTCTTTCCCGAGTCCTTCCCTTGCGTCACTGTGCCCTAGCCTGAAGCCGACGGCCATGGTCTGATCTCTCTCCGGCGGCCATTGTTTCGCATTCCTCAGCCCTAGTGCTGTTTCACTAGTCGTTTGGTGACGAGATTTTTCTCCCCTCACACTACTGCCTCTACACTTTTCTTCACTGTGCGTGGCCATTCGGTGCCCTAATTGTGATCTGGGAGGTAAGGAATTTTGTGTTATGTAATTGTGTATCTTTAATTGGTGATATTCACATCTTAATCCGATTAGAGAAGACCTAATTTCTGTTCTTATTATTATTGTTATTGAGATTTAAGGCTCGGTCAGTGATTACAGCTCCGGTCATCTTTGTGCATGGGCGATTCACAGCTTTGGGCATAAACTTACTATGGATCATGAAACGACAGTGAGGTGAATTGAGGTAAGGTGTAGAGAAAGTAATTTCTTTTGTTACAGCATACACCTAATTGGAGCTATGAAAAAGATAAGAAATGAATAGTACATAAACTTAGTTAAGTTTAAGTTGGTTATATATATGGATTAGGTTTGGAATTTGTTTACTGGTATGATTAGCGTTTTACCCTAATTTAGGGTTAGAGGTTTTATTTAGCTATTTATAAGAATTGTAGCTAAATAAAATATATCTATATGTTCGATACAGGACTTTGACGCAAGACGCGTGTCTCGACTACCAGTTTGGACTTTTCGATTGGAGGTGGGTACTTTGACTTTATGTCTTTTGATATGCATAATAATGTTTTTAACATATAGCAATGATTATGTTTCTCATTTGCTTCGGTTGATCACTACCTGACCTGTTACCTGCTTGCTTGTTTATTTATTTTGCACATCATGCTAGTATTTACCTGATTATACCTATTTATAGAGGTAGTGACACAACCATGTTATTTATCATGTTCAGGACCTAGGGTTTTTGATACCTTATCTGGTCTGTATACTTTGATTTGATTCACTTCTCGATTGTACACATTTTACATGTATATGGATTATTGCTATGTTGCTCAGTATTTTGCCATGTTTAGTATCATACACCATTCGCATGATTGCATGCTGTGCCATAGTCTGCTCCATTATTGTTGAGCACATCGCCAGTTTCATCACTGTCGGAGCTCCGTTGGTTCGCTCATGGGTAGCGTGACGCAGCGTGGTAGCACGTCAGTTTTTCTCTGTTCGGTGCTCCGTTGGTCCGCTCATGGTTAGTGTGATGCAGAGTGGTAGCACGTTTAGGATCCCTCCCCGTCATGGTGTACCGGGAGATGAGAGCATTGTGCTCCCCCATTTATGATTTGAGGTAGGAGTATGTGTGTACTTCGACAGCATCCCGCCCGCTCGGTCACTCATCAGGGGCAGTGATGGCAGAGTGCACGGTTGTCACAGCTCTACCTACTCGGTCTCTCCATTGTGTGTGAGATGGCTGACTAGCGTCAGGGGTGACCATGTCATTTGCTTCATATGCATGATGCATTTATTGCTTGTGTTTGCTACATTTACTTACTGCATTTATATGGATGCATATGATTGACATGCATATAGGATTATGACACTCTCGGTCTGATGACCCTGTTATCCTTATACCTTGGTCCTGGTTAGTGCAGTTTTCTCCTGTATTTCTCAGTTGTATTTATCTTTCTTGTATCAGGAGACTGTATGCATGATTAGTGCTAGTTGTTATATTCTTTATTATGCATATCAGTTGTTACCCGCTGAGTGTTGGACTCACACCCTCCTCCGTTGTTATTTTCAGGTTGATGCTGTCCAGAGAGTTCTAGTTACTAGTCCCCTGCAGTCCACGAGGACGTGTGATGATCTTGTGGTTTTCTTATTTTAGACTATGTATGGACTTGTTTGTGTTGATACATTTGGATCTTGTATGGATTCTTATTGTCTATGAGTTTTATTGGATTTGTTTTACTACAGGCCTGCCTAGACAACAGAAGAGGTAAGTTGATTTTATCGTCGGTTTTGAGCTTTATGAGTGTAGTGAAGTAGGACATCGGTTTTGTGCTTTATGTGTCACGCCCCAGAGGAGTCCCTGTCCGAAGAAATTTCGACAGCACCTCCCCTGTACGAGTGACAATCTGAAGCATTTCTACAGGCATAATATACATCAGCCACAGGCGGCTGGAATATTCACACAACCACGCAGTTATATATATATCATCAGCCTACACGGCTGAAACAAAACCAATACAGCGGATAAACATAAAATACAAGCCCATACAAAACCAAATAAAACACTGCTAGCCGGCTAGGCTTACACCACACAACCAAAACAACACTCTGAACACAAAACCGGAACACAATGCTAAGTACACAAATACATATACCAAAAATAACAATAAACAAAGGCAGAGACAGCTCTTCTGATGTGACGTGGGGACCGACAGCCAGGATACTCCAAGCGTCTCCATAAATAACCTAGTACCTGAAAGAGATAGTGTCCACGGGGGTGAGCTCAACAACTCAGCAGATACCTAGTTGACATGTATAGTAAACTATAACAAATAGTAATAACTATGGAATACAGTCTCCTGAATAAAAGAAGGTAATGCATAATTGAAAAGGCTGAAGAGTACTGTACTCACCAGGGCAACCTATCAGCATAATCAGGTCGTCAGACCAGAAATGTCATAAATCCTGTATACATGTCAAACATATGCATCTATCCAAATGCAGCATATAAGTGCAGCAAACACAAGCAGTAAATGCATAAATATGTATGATGCCAATGATGCGTCCTGGTCACCCCTGACGCCAGTCAGTCATCTCACCCACAATAGTGAGGCCGAGTGGGTAGGGCTGTGACAACCGTGCACTCTACCATCACTACACCTGATGAGTGAGTGAGTGGACGGGATGCTGTCGGAGTACTCCTATCCTGTGACCCCAAATCATAAATGGGGGAGCTCAATGCTCTCATCTCCCGGTATACGATGACGGGGAGGTATCTCTGCCGGCTACCACGCTGAGTCACCTGACCAACGGAGCCAAACAGAGTCCACCGTCTGCCGGCTACTACGCTACTACACTAAATGCCAGCGGAACTGTCTGCCGGCTACCACGCTGAGTCCTCAGACCAACGGAGCCAAACAACAGAACCGCCACACACCTGTCTGATATACCACTAACGCATGAGTGGTGGTGTGTGCAGTACATGTAACTGGCGATGTGCTCAACCATAGTGGAGCCGACAATCGCGCAGCATGCAATCACGATGCATGACACTAAGCATGGCAATAAACTGATCAGCATAACCATATCCATATACATAAAATGAGTATCATAATATCGATGGTCAAATACGAAGATCTAAAGTACACAGGTCAGATAGGATATCAAAAACCTAGGTCCTGAACATAACAAGCGTGGTATGTCACTACTTCTCTGAGCATATATATATATATAATCATGTGGGTACTAGCATAAAATGCATATCAGGTGAGCAAACAAGCATGTTACAGGTATCCAAAAGTGACATACCGAAATAATGACGAACATAATTATTACTAAAAGCTATGACCTACTAGACATATCAACAAGACATATCAAAAAGATAAGTCAAGGTACCCGCCTTCGATAAGATGATCGTATCCGATCCAATCCGATGTCAAGATGCTCGTCTCACGTCAAAGTCCTGTGTCAACCGATATACATACATTTATTTAGCTAGAACTCAACGAATAGCTAAATAAAATCTCAACGACCAATAGGACAAGATCCTAATCAACCTACATAAACATCTCTTTCTAACACAACTAACAAATCCAAACCTACATAATAGAAATTCATTGGCCGAAAACACTTACACTGATCTAATCAAAATGGTGATCAAGAAAATAACCAGCTATTCTGTGCTGTGGTGGCTGGAATCCAACAACTTCGGACCAATCGTCTACTGCTATCCAGAAGAGAACAATCCCAAAATCAATCAATCAGGCGTGCTTACAGTAAAGTACCAAATTCTACATCGTGGTACAAGTGAACAAGAATTTATTACCTAATTTCTTACCTCAATTCACACCCAAGTGACCGCTGGTGGGATATAGCCCGAGGGCTTCACCGCCGACGTTGGATCATCGGAACCAAATCTGCCGTACCTACAATGGTGCAATCGTTTTCCCTCAGCCGCTGATCACTGATCCCTCACTGCTGTCTGGTTTGAATCCGGCAGAAATAAGAAATCTACGGCACGGCTTGGTCCTCTCCGATGATCAACAACCATTCTGAGGCGTGAAACCAGTGAAGGCTGGAATCGGGAATTAAAGCACAACTTCACCAGACCGGAAGTAAGGCCTAAGCCGGCGTCGGGAAACTAGGGCTCGGCGTGATAAGCTTCCTGGTAATGCCAGCGTCGGCGTCGGCGTCGGGCAGAAGAGAGGAGGAAGAGGAATCAAAATATCGGCGTCAAGAGAGGAAAATCTAGGGCTCGGGTGTCATCGTCGACAGAGGAACTCGCGGTCGGTGCCAGGTAAAGAAGAAGAAGGCAGTGGCGTCCCGTCGGCCAGAGGAGAGGAAGAAGAAGCGCCGACGTCAAGGACGGCTCGGGCATGCGAGGAGGGAAAAAGGATCGGGCTCGGGAAGAAGAAAAGAAATCGGCAAATAGCAATTAGGGCTCGGGTTCGGCGGGGGGAAGAAGAGTGGCGCACGGAGGTAGGCTCGGGCGAGGAAACGACACAGTAGGGGATTGGAGGAAAAAGAATTAAAGAAAAAGAAAACTAAATTAAAAAGGAAAATCAAACATTTCCTCTTTTAATTGGGGAAACCCAAACAGGCTTTCCCGGACCCCGTTTTTATCCCCGTAAACTCGTCCATACGAACTCCAAAAAATTCCAGAAAAATTTTCAAAAATTCTAGAAAATTCCCTTATCATTATTCACCATTTTTCCGGTATTTTAAATTCTCCCCCACTAATAAAATTTGGTCCCCAAATTTCGTTATCTACTATCAGCAAGTACTAGCAAATGCTAAACAGTATAAATGCTGAACTGAACCATAACATCACATACCTCAAGTGAAAATATGGGGATATTGAGCTCAGATCGTATCCTCGAGCTCCCAAGTAGCCTCCTCGTCCGAATGATGCTGCCTTCCGACTTTAACCAGCCGGATAGTCTTGTTCCGCAACTGACGCTCTTTCCGGTCCAAAATCTGTACCGGAATCTCCTCATAAGTGACGTCAGGCTGAACGGGAACTGGTATATCATATAGTACATAAGCTGGGTCGGCTACGTATCTCCTCAGCATGGATACGTCGTGAACGCCTACTAGGGATGGTGGTAGTGTCAGCTGGTAAGCTACTGCTCCAATCCTCTCCAAGATCTGGAAAGGCCAATGTATCATGGAGCTAGCTTACCTCTGAGGCCAAATCTCTTCACCCCTTTCGTGGGTGAAACTCGCAGAAATACATGGTCGCCTGCAGAGAACTCTAAGAGTCTCCGACTCCGGTCTGCATAACTCTTCTGGCAGTCCTGCGCCTCTGACATCCTCCGTCTGATAGTACGGACCAACTCGGTCTCAAGCTGAGCTCTATGAGGTCCCAATAACTGGCCTCCCCAATCTCATCCCAGAGGGTGGGTGTCCGACAAGGCCTACCATACAACGCTTCAAACGGTGCCATCTGAATAGCCAAATGCAAACCGTTGTTGTAGGCGAACTCTCTACCAATGGCAAATGGTCCTCCCAACTGCCCCTAAAATCCAATACACAAGACCTCAGCAAATCCTCTAGAGTCTGAATGGTCTGCTCTAACTATCCATCTGTCTATGGATGGAAAGTTGTACTGAAACAGAGCTGCGTGCCTAAGGCCTGCTGCAGACTCTGTCAAAAACGAGACGTGAACCGGGGTCTCTATCCGAATAATAGTCAACGGGACACCACGTGATCTGATGATTTCCCGGCAAAATAGATCTACCAATCGATCCAGGAAATTTGTCCTCCGAATAGCTAAAAAGTGCGCGGATTTGGTTAATTGATCAACGATTACCCAAATCGCGTCATGGTCTTGTCATGTCCTCGGCAAACTCACCACAAAGTCCATAGTAATATGTTCTCATTTCCACTTAGGAATAGGAATCCGCTAAAATAATCCGGCAGGTATCTGGTGCTCATACTTCACCTGCTGACAAACCAGACATCTCACTACAAATTTCGCGATGTCTTTCTTCATACCGTTCCACCAATAAGAACGTCTCAAATCTCGGTACATACGGGTACCGTCTGGGTAGATCGCAAATCGAGAGTGATGAGTCTCCTGAAGTAGCTCCTGTAAGACCGGTTGAGACTGAGGTACGCACAATCTGCCTCGGGAGTATATAATACCCTCCTCGTCTCGGGTGAACTCAGTCTGCTGTCCGGAAGCTATCTGGCTGCAAATAAATTACAAATACTGATCAGTAGCCTAGGGCTCTCGTATCCTCGTCCTGATCAACGACTGAGCAACCATGGTAACCAGAGTACCCTGCTCTGTCTGTCCTTACCCCTCAAGACCCAACTCGGAGAAACCTTGAATCAAGTCTGTGACCACAACTCGGTGGCAAGCTAAAGTCCCTCTGGACTTCCTGCTAAGTGCATCGGCAACCACATTAGCTCTCCCTGGGTGATAGCTAATGGTACAATCAAAATCCTTCAGGAACTCCATCCATCTCCTCTGTCGGAGATTATGTTCCTTCTAAGTAAAACAGATATTTGAGACTCTTATAGTCAGTGAGAATCTCAAATGTAACGCTATATAAATAATGTCGCCAAATCTTCATGGCAAACATAATGACGACTAGCTCCAGATCATGTATAGGGTAGTTCTTCTCATGCTCCTTCAACCGACGAGAAGCATAGGAGACTACTCTATCGTGCTGCATCAGAACAGTGCTCAAACCCTGAATAGATGCGTCGGTGTAGAGGACATATCCGTCCTCTCCAGAAGGTAAAACCAAAACTGAAGCCGATACTAATCTCCGCTTCAGCTCTTGGAAACTGGTCTCGTAGTCCTCGGACCACATGAACTTCATGCCTTTCCTGGTCAGGCATGTCAATGACATAGCTAACCATGAGAAACCCTCAACGTATCTCCGAAAATATCGAGCCAACAAAGGAAGTTGCGAGCCTCTTCTATAGACTCCGTCTACTCCCAACGGTAACAACCTCGATCTCCTGTGGAACCACAGTATACTCCTACTGGTCATCATGTGTCTCAAACATCTCACAGAAGACACCCAAAACATGCACTACTGATCGTTGCATATAGATGTTCTCGTCGAAACATCTCTAGATCTATGCAAAGGTGGTGCACGTGACTCACCTCAGATCCGTAATAATTCACAACATAGTCAACAAAGACAATGGAAACTGATCCAAACATCCTAGACATACCAAAATCATTGAGTTCCTGAAACATCTAAGGCTCTGTAAGCCCTAATGATAAAACCAAAATACATAATGTCCATATCACAGACATTCCTAACCATAAGATCCTCAACAATAAACAGATCTGATCACCAACGATATGTAATCACCATAGAATAGATCCTCTAGTGTGAGAGCAATGCTCCATCACACGAAATACCACATATGTGGGAGCAACGCTCTACCACAAATAATCTGAAATATGTATCCACAATAAACATGGGAGCAATGCTCCGCTACAAGCCATCCGCAATATGTGGGAGCTACGCTCCACCACAAACAACCCAAGATATGTAGGAGCTACGCTCTACCACAAACAAACCTAAGTGCCCAAGGCACCTAACTATCTAGCCAGAGACTACATGGAGTCGCTCTACCACAGATCACTGTGGGTAGCCTAGGGTATCACAATACAGTAATCAAATCAAACCCATCATCAACTCTATCGACATTGAAGTGAGTCACCCACTGATAAGAAAATGGGTTGACAGGGTAATCCAACAAATGATATAATGTAGACACTCCACATCCTACATTCAACATAGGTAGAATCATCTTGATGTCACCAACAATACACCTGGCACACGTGCACACATAACATAGGTATGATCAGCATAATCCTCTAATTATTATACACCAAACACACACACAACTCAGGTATATTCAATATGATACCTCCAACAATATATACTGAACACATGTGCAAAAATCAACGTAGGTATAATCGACAATACACCTCAAACAACACTCACATGACATACATACACATATGCCAAGAGTATAATCAATATATACTTCCAATAAGGCATACTAAACCCAGGTGCACTTACAAATCACACATAATCAACATGATACCTCAGATACCACACCAAACACATATGCACATATCACAATATCGATGTAGTCGACAAGATACTTCCAACATGACACTTCCAACATGACACTCACACCCATGTGCACATACCACGACACAGATTTAAATCGATAAGATACCTCCAATATATCAATCAGACACGTACAGCTAACTAAATAGCTAAAATCCATAAGGAACCTACAATAACCATATCTAGATGGGAATACTCACACTACCTGCAAATAAACTATCCATCATAGAACTCCTTCAACTCATAACACTCATATGTACACTTCATAGATATGCATAATCAGCATATTTAATCCAATCTACCACACAAACCCTATGCCACCTTCTAAGTTATCCAATTAGGTACATACAGTCTAAAATTAAAGTACTTCTGGAATAGGATACATCGATCCTCTATCGACTGACCAAATCGTCAATAGTATATGGCTAATTCAATCCTTTCCCACGTCAGTATAAGCTAGGTACTCGATGTGCTCAAGATATCCAACTAAGAACGAATAACCCAAGATTCAAACATCTAAAAGTAAAGTAGGTCAATCCCCTACTGATCGAATCAACAAAACTAATCGGTCATCTACTAACTAATCAAGAATAAATAAAGCCTCTACAAGCATCTAAGGTAAATCGATCACGACTACCCAAGTCGACAAACGTCAATCTATCTTCTACTGACCGATCTAACAAGAGTAAATCAATTATCTACGGATGAAATTAACTAAGATAACATGGTATACTACTGGCTAGGTCAACATAAAGATATAGATACTATCCACTACCCAGCTAATAAAAGCAGAGGCTGGTATGTGCCTCAATCTGCTAACCAACTAGTAATAACAGAAACTAAAAACTACTGGTGTATGATATAATAAATCACCAGAAACTGTAACCCGTAATCTCTAACAAGGTCGATCATCATCAGGGTTTTACCTAATACATAAAATATATGCTATCTCAACTAGACAGGTACTAGTAAAGAGTGCTAATACATGTCATAAACTGTAATAGTCAATGGTGCATATACTAACAAAAAGATAGGATAACAGTATACCAACATACCTCCTATAGCTTGGAGATGTCCTGCTGCTGCCAGGTCCCAAAAACCGAAAAGTCACAACGAGAAGACCAAAACACGAAATCCGAAACACAGGAAAATAAGACTCGTAAGCTAAGCTCTAATACCAAATAAATTGGTATCAAATAAATCTCGAAAATCCAAAACACATAGCAAGTATCGTATACCTGCTCTGATACCACTAAATTATCACGCCCCAGAGGAGTCCCTGTCCGAAGAAATTTCGGCAGCACCTCCCCTGTACGAGTGACAATCTGAAGCATTTCTACAGGCATAATATACATCAGTCACAGGCGGCTGGAATATACACACAACCACGCAGTTATATATATATCATCAGCCTACACGGCTGAAACAAAACCAATACAGCGGATAAACATAAAATACAAGCCCATACAAAACCAAATAAAACACTGCTAGCCGGCTAGGCTTACACCACACAACCAAAACAACACTCTGAACACAAAACCGGAACACAATGCTAAGTACACAAATACATATACCAAAAATAACAATAAACAAAGGCAGTGACAGGTCTTCTGATGTGACGTGGGGACCGGCAGCCAGGATACTCCAAGCGTCTCCATAAATAACTTAGTACCTGAAAGAGATAGTGTCGACGGGGGTGAGTACAACAACTCAGCAGATACCTAGTTGACATGTATAGTAAACTATAACAAATAGTAATAACTATGGAGTACAGTCTCCTGAACAAAAGAAGGTAATGCATATTAGAAAAGGCTGAAGAGTACTGTACTCACCAGGGCCACCTATCAGCATAATCAGGTCATCAGACCAGAAGTGTCATAAATCCTGTATGCATGTCAAACATATGCATCCATACAAATGCAGCATATAAGTGCAGCAAACACAAGCAGTAAATGCATAAATGTATATGATGCCAATGATGCGTCCTGGTCACCCCTGACGCCAGTCAGTCATCTCACCCACAATAGTGAGGCCGAGTGGGTAGGGCTGTGACAACCGTGCACTCTACCATCACTACACCTGATGAGTGAGTGAGTGGACGGGATGCTGTCGGAGTACTCCTGTCCTATGACCCCAAATCATAAATGGGGGAGCTCAATGCTCTCATCTGCCGGCTACCACGCTGAGTCACCTGACCAACGGAGCCAAATAGAGTCCACCGTCTGTCGGCTACTACGCTGCTACACTAAATGCCAGCGGAGCCAAACAGAGTGGAACTGTCTGTCGGCTACCACGCTGAGTCCTCAGACCAACGGAGCCAAACAGCAGAACCGCCACACACCTGTCTGATATACCACTAACCCATGAGTGGTGGTGTGTGCAGTACATGTAACTGGCGATGTGCTCAACCATAGTGGAGCCGACAATCGCGCAGCATGCAATCATGATGCATGACACTAAGCATGGCAATAAACTGATCAGCATGACCATATCCGTATACATAAAATGAGTATCATAATATCGATGGTCAAATACGAAGATCTAAAGTACACAGGTCGGATAGGATATCAAAAACCTAGGTCCTGAACATAACAAGCATGGTATGTCACTACTTCTCTAAGCATATATATATATATATATATATATATATATATATATATAATCATGTGGGTACTAGCATAAAATGCATATCAGGTGAGCAAACAAGCATGTTACAGGTATCCAAAAGTGACATACCGAAACAATGACGAACATAATTATTACTAAAAGCTATGACCTACTAGACATATCAACAAGACATATCAAAAAGATAAGTCAAGGTACCCGCCTTCGATAAGATGATCGTATCCGATCCAATCCGATGTCAAGATGCTCGTCTCACGTCAAAGTCCTGTGTCAACCGATATACATACATTTATTTAGCTAGAACTCAACGAATAGCTAAATAAAATCTCAACGACCAATAGGACAAGATCCTAATCAACCTACATAAACATCTCTTTCTAACACAACTAACAAATCCAAACCTACATAATAGAAATTCATTGGCCGAAAACACTTACACTAATCTAATCAAAATGGTGATCAAGAAAATAACCAGCTATTCTGTGCTGTGGTGGCTGGAATCCAACAACTTCGGACCAATCGTCTACTGCTATCCAGAAGAGAACAATCCCAAAATCAATCAATCAGGCGTTCTTACAGTAAAGTACCAAATTCTACATCATAGTACAAGTGAACAAGAATTTATTACCTAATTTCTTACCTCAATTCACACCCAAGTGACCTCTGGTGGGATATAGCCCGAGGGCTTCACCGCAGAAGTTGGATCATCGGAACCAAATCTGCCGTACCTACAATGGTGCAATCGTTTTCCCTCAGCCGCTGATCACTGATCCCTCACTGCTGTCTGGTTTGAATCCGGCAGAAATAAGAAATCTAGGGCACGGCTTGGTCCTCTCCGATGATCAACAACCATTCTGAGGCGTGAAACCAGTGAAGGCTGGAATCGGGAATTAAAGCACAACTTCACCAGACCGGAAGTAAGGCCTAAGCCGGCGTCGGGAAACTAGGGCTCGGCGTGATAAGCTTCCTGGTAATGCCAGCGTCGGCGTCGGCGTCGGGCAGAAGAGAGGAGGAAGAGGAATCAGGATATCGGCGCCGAGAGAGGAAAATCTAGGGCTCGGGTGTCATCGTCGACAGAGGAACTCGCGGCCGGTGCCAGGTAAAGAAGAAGAAGGCAGTGGCATCGCGTCGGCCAGAGGAGAGGAAGAAGAAGCGCCGACGTCAAGGACGGCTCAGGCACGCGAGGAGGGAAAAAGGATCGGACTCGGGAAGAAGAAAAGAAATCGGCAAGGAGCAATTAGGGCTCGGGTTCGGCGGGGGGAAGAAGAGTGGCGCACGGAGGTAGGCTCGGGCGAGGAAACGACACAGTAGGGGATCGGAGGAAAAAGAATTAAAGAAAAAGAAAACTAAATTAAAAAGGAAAATCAAACATTTCCTCTTTTAATTGGGGAAACCCAAACAGGCTTTCCCGGATCCCGTTTTTATCCCTGTAAACTCGTCCATACGAACTCCGAAAAATTTCAGAAATTTTTTCAAAAATTCCAGAAAATTCCCTTATCATTATTCACCATATTTCCGGTATTTTACATTATAGGTGTAGTTGAGTAGGGTTGTTTTTGAGTCTTCCTATTACTGTTTCTAGTTTGTTCACTATTAAATTGCGTGGATGTCTGTGTGATGTATGTTTTATTATTGTTATTGTTCCGGCCGTGTTGACCGATGTATATGTAGCCCAGAGGGCGATGTAGAAAGTTTCAGATTGTCCGCCGTACAGGGGAGATGCTGCCAAAATTTCTTCGGACAGAGACTCCTCCGGGGCGTGACAAGAAAAGAGTGGTTGATCCTAATGGAGGGATTTGAAGCTCCAATCGATGGACAAGGAAAACTTCTTAAGAAGAAGAAATGGACTGAGTAGCAACTCTAAATGTAACCAACATTTTGGTTAATTTGATTCCTAATGGCATATTATACAAGATACGTAAATGCAAGGATGGAAATGAGTTATGGAGCAAGTTGGTCAAACTCCATGAAAATCCAACCTCAATGCAAAATGAAGGCAGATCCAAAGAGGAAGACTCATTAGATAAAGAAGAAGAGGACTCTGAGAGGAATTCAACATCCAAGGAGGAAATTGAAGAAGTATCCACTTCAAGGATTGAGGGGGAGTATGTGTCATTGACATCGTAACAAGAAGAAACCTTGATATCCTGAACCAATGAAGAAGAATCATATATCACCTCTACAATTAAAGAAGGTATAGCAAACACAATTCATAATGATAAACTTCTGATAATATGTTTTATGTGTAGGGAGAAAAGACACTATAAGAACAAATATCCCAAATTAATGAAGAAAAAGGCTCAAGAGGCACCCAAGGTGAAGCAGAATTTGAGAGAAGTTAGTCCCATGATACGAAAGGGCAAGGAGTACATTATTTTCTTCTCATGAATCAATGACGGCATTATCAAAATCAATGTCCAAGGGGAGAAATTCGACTAAGAACGAAGGAGGGATTTGAAATCAAGGGGGAGCTCTTAAGAACAAACTTAAGATATCTTTTAATAATGCAATTCCCTTGTGTCATGATAAAAAGCATGCTAGACATAAATTTTATGATTTAAGAGTTTGTTATCATGAGAATAGGAAGTATGATAATTCAATAAAAATTTTAGGTCATATCATGCTAGAACAACTATACCAAATGATAGGAAGGTAGAAAATATTTTAGGCAAGATCCCCAAGCAATTTAGATATATGCCTAAAAAGAAAAATATTCCAGGCAAACATGAAAAATTAAAATTTAAGGATTTAATGATCAATAATCAAGTTTTGAGATCAAGATGTTGGGTTTTTCGGGCCGCGAAAACCGCTTTTCACGTCGCGGAAACCCCGAATCACCCCAAAGCCGTAGATCCGTGCAAGGAAAAACCGAATGAAATACAAGTACGAGTTTCAAAAACTTTAGATCTACTCCTAGATCTATGTGTTGAGAGCTTTTACCTTTGAAGCGAAGCCCTTCGCGTTCCCGCTCGTCCAAACGGTGCCGGATCTCGAGAGTGTCAAAATAGACACTCCTCTAGAAGTATCCACACAAACTAATTAGGTGGAGAGAAACTAAACAAAGGTGTGCTAGCACCCTTGATCAGCCACGGCAAGAAGAGGAGAGGGAGAGCTTGAGAGGAAGAAGGAAGAAGAAGCACACTTGAATGAAAAATGAATTCCCATTCAAACCAAAGTGGCCGGCCACTCTACATTGTGAAACTCCCAAATTAATTGCATTAATTGCAATTAATATGAAGCCATTAAAGAGAATGGCTTTGTAACTTCCATGAGGTGGCACCCATGATGATGTGGAGTAACATCATTGGTCCACATCAATGCCAACTCACCAATGAGGTGGCATAAAGTCAAGTCTAACTTGACTTTTAATCTTCCTCTCAAGTCAAGTCAAACTTGACCAAATCTCTTCCATGGTTGATCGAATCCAACCATTTGATTCAAGCCAACTTAATATAATGAATCTAATTCATTTAATTAAATTTATTCAATGAGTCAAAATCTAAATTAGACTCATTGAACACATGAATCAACTTGAGTCGAACTCAAGTTAGCCCAATTAGGATTACTCTTAATCCAATTTGATTCATCAAATGAATCTAATCCTCTTGATTCATCATATGAACCTAATCTCCATCTAATTGTTCTTAGTGTGTGACCCTATAGGTTCTTGTAATGTTGGCAATGCCCTAAACCCATTTAGGAGCATAAGTAATGAGCGGTATCTAGCAACACATCATTACTACCCAAGTTACAAGAATGTCGAGATCCGATATCACCTTGTGACTACTAATTGTGACTCCTCACAAAATATGACAAGTGTCCTTCTATCCTAGACATCTAGATTGATCAATGTGAGGCATAGACCGTGTCATCCTCTGACCAATCTAAATCTTGAACTCCAAGTAGACTCACTAAATCAAATGAGCTCAATATCCTATATTGACTCATTTGGGCATGGACATGCACTTCGTGGTCTCACTCTATCAAGAATACCGATGTCTCTCCCGTCATATAGGAGGGATAGATCCCATCTACATCACTCACATCCCTCTGCATAATTTGTTATATACCCAGTAATCGCCTTTATAGTCCACCCAGTTACGGGTGACGTTTGACGAAACCAAAGTACATAACTTCTTATGTAGGGATCTATGGTGACTTCAGGTCTAAGGACTAATAGTCATACTAATAGCCACATGAGAAAGTATATGACACTCATATAATGATCCATGATACTTTCTCATGACGGGTCATTCAGTATACATTCTCCAATGTATACCCATGTGTCAACTTGATATCTCTATATCCATGACTCATCGAGTTGACCTACATGCTAGTCTTATTGCATTAACATTGTCCCTGAATGTTAATACTCGACTAGGAATGATTAAGAGTAGTGTTCCCTATATCATCTCACTATCGGTTCAACTAACCGATTGATATAGGTGAGAACCGTCTACTCAGGGACATTATTATACTTAGTTTATTTGGCACTAATACAAGTAAGAATAATAACCAAAATCCAAATGCCTTTATTTATACAGAATATGATACAATAAGTCCAATATACAATCATCAAATGATTGGCTCTAGGACTCTAGCTAACAATCTTCCACTAGCACTAGTGCCAATCAGTGTAGGCTCTAAGCCCAAATGACCTAGTGTGACCATCATGCTTCCTCTGTGCCAAAGCCTTGGTCAAGGGATTTGCGATGTTAGGCTCTGTAGGTACTCTGCAAATCTTCACATCTCCTCTCTCAATGATCTCTCGAATGAGATGGAAGCGCCGTAGTATGTGTTTGGTCCGCTGGTGTGAGCGAGGTTCCTTCGCCTGTGCTATAGCTCCATTGTTGTCACAATAGAGCTCAACTGGGTCAGCGATGCTAGGAACCACCCCAAGTTCAGTGATGAACTTGCGGATCCAAACTGCCTCCTTTGCTGCCTCTGATGCAGCAATGTACTCAGCCACTGTATCCTGCTTCGAACTCTTCCAGCTGACAGCACCACCATTAATGCAAAATACGAACCCCGACTGCGATCTATAGTCATCCTGGTCGGTCTGGAAGCTAGCATCACTGTAACCCTTTACAGCTAGCTCATCATTGCCTCCATATATCAAGAAATATTCTTTAGTCCTTCTTAAGTACTTAAGAATATTCTTGACCGCTATCCAGTGACTTTCACCTGGATCTGACTGGTATCTGCTCGTCATGCTCAAAGCATACGAGACATCAGGTCGAGTACATAGCATGGCGTACATGATCGATCCTATGGCTGAGGCATAAGGGATCTGATCCATGCGGTCTCTCTCCTCTCTAGAAGAGGGACCTTGAGTCTTCGAAAGACTCACGCCATGTGACATCGGTAGAAATCCCTTCTTTGAGTTCTGCATGGCAAATCGAAGGAGTACCTTGTCAATGTATGTACTCTGACTTAGGCCAAGCAATCTCTTAGATCTATCTCTATAGATCTGTATCCCTAGAATGCGGGATGCCTCACCTAAGTCCTTCATTGAGAAGCAACTCCCTAGCCAGGTCTTGACAGACTGAAGCATAGGGATGTCCTTCCCAATGAGTAGTATGTCATCTACATACAATATGAGGAAGACAACTATATCCCCTACAACCTTCTTGTAGACACAAGGCTCATCTTCGTTCTTGATGAAACCAAACTGTTTGATTGCATCATCGAATCGAAGATTCTAGCTCCGAGAAGCTTGCTTTAGTCCATAAATGGACCTATGCATACTCTGCTAGTATGCTGTGGATCTACAAAACCCTCAGGTTGTGTCATGTACACATCCTCGAGCAGGTTTCCATTCAGAAACGCGGTTTTGACATCCATCTGCCATATCTCATAGTCATGGTAGGCTGCAATAGCAAGCATGATCCGAATGGACTTAAACATCGCTACTGGAGAAAAGGTTTCATCATAGTCAATACCATGAATCTGCTTGAAACCTTTAGCTACCAAGCGACCCTTATAGATAAGTCCATCCATGTCAGTCTTTCTCTTAAAGACCCACTTACACCCAATGGGTTTTACCCCTTCAGGTGGATCAACCAAAGTCCATACTTGGTTGGTGTACATGGATTCCATCTCGGATCTCATGGCCTCTAGCCATTTCTCAGAATCTGGTCTCATCACTTCTCGATAGGTGGTAGGCTCATCCTCTATGAGCACAACGTCATCATGGTCAGACAAGAGAAATGAGTATCTCTCAGGCTGACGACGTACCCTATCAGACCTGCGAAGAGGTATGTCTACTTGAACTGGTTGTTGTTCCTCAACTCCTTGTGGAACAACATCATCCACAACACTTTGTGGTTCCAGTTCAATTTCCATCGAGGCATCAGTGCTATTGTTCGCATCTTGAACTTCTTCAAGATCGAACGCGCTCCCACTAGTCTTTCTAGAAACAAAGTCCCTTTCTAGAAAGACCACAGTCTTTGCCACAACTACCTTGTGCTGACTGGGAATGTAGAAGTAATATCCCTTAGTTTCCTTGGGATATCCGATAAAATAGCACTTGTCGGATTTGGATCCTAACTTGTCTGAGACTTGACGTCGAACGTAAGCCTCACAACCCCAAATCCTCATGAAAGACACCTGGGCATCTCTCCCAGTCCATATCCTATATGGTGTCTTTATCACGGCCTTTGATGGAACTCGGTTGAGTATAAAAGCTACCGTGTCTAGAGCATAACCCCAAAGGTATGTCGGAAGATCTGTGTGACTCATCATAGATCGCACCATATCTAATAGGGTACGATTCCTTCTTTCGGATACACCATTCCACTGTGGTGTTCAAGGAGGAGTGAGTTGGGATAGAATCCCACACTCAGCTAGATAGTCACGAAACTCATGGCTAAGGTATTCTCCACCTCGATCGGATCGAAGTATCTTAATACTCTTGCCAAGCTGGTTCTGTACTTCATTCTTGAATTCTTTGAACTTTTCAAAGGATTCGGACTTATGTGTCATCAAGTACACATAACCATATCTACTGAAATCATCAGTAAATGTGATGAAGTACCTATAACCGCCTCTAGCAGCAACATTGAAAGGGCCACATACATCACTATGTATGAGTCCTAACAAATCAGTTGCTCTCTCGCTGTGCCCACTAAAGGGAGTCTTGGTCATCTTGCCTCGTAGGCATGACTCGCATATCTCATATGATTCAAAATCAAATGAGTCCAACAAACCATCCTTATAGAGTTGGGATAAGCTCTTGTCATTTATATGACCTAAGCGACAGTGCCAAAGGTAAGTTTGGTTCATGTCATTAGACTTGAACCTCTTGGTATTTACGTTATAGATAGGGCTTTCAAGGTCTAGAATATAGAGTCCGTTCATCAGAGGTGCACTACAATAGAACATATCGTTTAAATAGACATAACAACATTTGTTATTTATTATAAACGAGAATCTTTTCTTGTCCAAACAAGAAACTGATATAATGTTCTTAGTCAATGCAGGCACATAACAACAATCGTCTAACTCTAGTATAAGCCCAGAGGGCAGAGATAGAAAATAAGTCCCTACAACAATAGCAACAACCCGTGCTCCATTGCCTACTCGTAGGTCTATCTCGCCCTTTGTCAATGCTCTGCTATTTCTCAGTGCTTGTACATTATTACAAATATGCGAAGCACATCCGGTATCTAATACCCACGACGAAGAAATAGAGAGGTTGACTTCTAGAACATTTATACCTGAAGTAGAAATCTTATTTCTCTTCTTGTTAAGATTCCTTGGATCTCAAGTCTCTCATGCATCGCTTGTCCTTGATATAGTTGACGAAGATGTTCAACCATATCGTAAGCACACATCAACTCATGTTGCTTCTGAAGCTTAGAGTTCATGGTTGCGAGCATTAGACAGGACACATCTAATGCGTCATCTTGATGCTTCTTATAAGCATCCCGGTCAGCTCGCGTGGCAGTGGCAGGAGGAGCCTCCGGAATGGGCTGCTCCAGAACGTACAGTTTACGTTCCTGAGTGAGAACTATTCTCAGGTTCCTGTACCAGTCCAGGAAATTTGCTCCGTTGAGCTTGTCCTTCTTAAGGACAGAACACAGGGAGAAAGAGTTCGTATTCGACGTCATGGTTATCTACAACAGAAAATTTGTAGAAATAAATATCATATTCTTTTAAAATCATTTAATTAGGCCTTTAACTAAATGATGCTCCCACTGAATTCTATAATTCTTGTGGGACAAGATCCACATCATACTAACCCTTGAGTTAGCTTTGGCTAATACGCCCAAGGCTTAGTATGATCGGTAGGTAACGATTACCAATTACATCTCTATGCAACTCTTGTTTATAAAATCAATATCCGCATTTATATTAAAACTCGAGTTAGCTTTGGTTAATACGCCCGAGAGTTAATATAGATGTGATTTTGACCTATCTTTTCCAACCGTTGGAAGAATGCCTATAGTTGACTCGATCTAACCGAGCAACTAGGAATACTCAATCTAATTGAGTTTGTATTTACCCATGCGTTGATAGGCGGGACCAAGATTGTCCCTCCGTACCCTACCAAGATAATATGTATTGCTCTGCTTTGGCAGATTCAACAATACATGTAATCGAGGTAGTGATAGGTATCACGGCACGGTTAGGCATTTAGAGTTGGTTCGATCGAGATCTAATCTAATCGAAAAGGATGCACCTTGTGCACGACTTAGATCTAATCTAATCGCAAGGGTGCATCATGTGCATGACTTAGATCTAATCTAATCGTAAGACACTAATTAATTAATTACTTATTAAACATGCATCATATACATAAGCAATTAACTAATTAATCTATTTGTGATTTGTCATGGCCCCACTATGATCTTCTCAAGCCAATGAGAAGATCGAATGGTCAACTTAGGGTCAACAGCTTCTCCAAGCTCCTCCCTTTGACCACCTTGTGTTGCTCGTGCCCGCCTCGGAACTCTGTCTCGTGTGGACCCTCCACCGCTCCAATTTGTACATTACAATTTGAAACTCGAGTTACATTCGAGTCTAAATATAATTTACAACCAGAATATATGAGAAAGGCACGACGCGCAGTTCGCGGAAAAAAATAAAAACATACAACACGCGCAAACACATAACGGCACGCATGCCGTATTATGAATTACAACACAATCCAATCATATTGGGTTTTTGGGCCATGACTATCAAAAATTAATATATAATTCGAAATTATATATTTTCATAATTTTATATAATTTTAAAAATTAATTTTTTATAATTTTTACGAGTAAAATTTCCCGGCGGTCCCGTTTAGCGGTTTCGGGCGCAATAGCGGAACGAATCGCCTTGCGGGGCCAGGGGCAGCGCCCCTACCCGCGATCTAACCATCGCGAGGGTTCCATTGCGATCCAACAGCGCCTAAACTTGCTGTCCCAAAACGATTTGGGTCGAGACATTGCCGTTTCGGAAAAATCTTCCCGGCAGGTTCGTTTTTAGCGATTTCGGGTGCAATCGCGGAGCAAATCCCCTTGCGGAGTTAGGGGCAGTACCCCTACCCACGATCTAACCATCGTGAGTTGCTTCTTTACGATCTAATGGCACCCAAGCCTGCTGTCCCAAACGGATTTGGAACAAAACGAAGTCGTTTAAGGAAAAACTTCCCGGTAGCCAAAGCCTACAAGTGCCGAGATACTTGTGCTTCGCTTCTACGGAAAAATTACCCATAAAAACATAAAAAACTAAATTTTACAGAAAATCACAGAAGGTTTAGTTTTCATAAAATCAAAAAATTAAACTCGTACAAGCCTTGCACATGGCTCTGATACCACTGTTGGGTTTTTCGGGCCGCGAAAACCGCTTTTCGCGTCACGGAAACCCCGAATCACCCAAAGCCGTAGATCCGTGCAAGGAAAAACCGAATGAAATACAAGTACGAGTTTCAAAAACTTTAGATCTACTCCTAGATCTATGTGTTGAGAGCTTTTACCTTTGAAGCGAAGCCCTTCGCGTTCCCGCTCGTCCAAACGGTGCCGGATCTCGAGAGTGTCAAAATAGACACTCCTCTAGAAGTATCCACACGAACTAATTAGGTGGAGAGAAACTAAACAAAGGTGTGCTAGCACCCTTGATCAGCCACGGCAAGAAGAGGAGAGGGAGAGCTTGAGAGGAAGAAGGAAGAAGAAGCACACTTGAATGAAAAATGAATTCCCATTCAAACCAAAGTGGCCGGCCACTCTACATTGTGAAACTCCCAAATTAATTGCATTAATTGCAATTAATATGGAGCCATTAAAGAGAATGACTTTGTAACTTCCATGAGGTGGCACCCATGATGATGTGGAGTAACATCATTGGTCCACATCAATGCCAACTCACCAATGAGGTGGCATAAAGTCAAGTCTAACTTGACTTTTAATCTTCCTCTCAAGTCAAGTCAAACTTGACCAAATCTCTTCCATGGTTGATCGAATCCAACCATTTGATTCAAGCCAACTTAATATAATGAATCTAATTCATTTAATTAAATTGATTCAATGAGTCAAAATCTAAATTAGACTCATTGAACACATGAATCAACTTGAGTCGAACTCAAGTTAGCCCAATTAGGATTACTCTTAATCCAATTTGATTCATCAAATGAATCTAATCCTCTTGGTTCATCATATGAACCTAATCTCCATCTAATTATTCTTAGTGTGTGACCCTATAGGTTCTTGTAACGTTGGCAATGCCCTAAACCCATTTAGGAGCATAAGTAATGAGCGGTATCTAGGAACACATCATTACTACCCAAGTTACAAGAATGTCGAGATCCGACATCACCTTGTGATTACTAATTGTGACTCCTCACAAAATATGACAAGTGTCCTTCTATCCTAGACATCTAGATTGATCAATGTGAGGCATAGACAGTGTCATCCTCTGACCAATCTAAATCTTGAACTCCAAGTAGACTCACTAAATCAAATGAGCTCAATATCCTATATTGACTCATTTGGGCATGGCCATGCACTTCGTGGTCTCACTCTATCAAGAATACCGATGTCTCTCCCATCATATAGGAGGGATAGATCCCATCTACATCACTCACATCCCTCTGCATAATTTGTTATATACCCAATAATCGCCTTTATAGTCCACCCAGTTATGGGTGACGTTTGACGAAACCAAAGTACATAACTCCTTATGTAGGGATCTATGGTGACTTCAGGTCTAAGGACTAATAGTCATACTAATAGCCACATGAGAAAGTATATGACACTTATATAACGATCCATGATACTTTCTCATGGTGGGTCATTCAGTATACATTCTCCAATGTATACCCATGTGTCAACTTGATATCTCTATATCCATGACTTGTGAGATCAAGTCATCGAGTTGACCTACATGCTAGTCTTATTGCATTAACATTGTCCCTGAATGTTAATACTTGACTAGGAATGATTAAGAGTAGTGTTCCCTATATCATCTCACTATCGGTTCAACTAATCGATTGATATAGGTGAGAACCGTCTACTCAGGGACATTATTATACTGAGTTTATTTGGCACCAATACAAGTAAGAATAATAACCAAAATCCAAATGTCTTTATTTACATAGAATATGATACAATAAGTCCAATATACAATCATCAAATGATTGGCTCTAGGGCTCTAGCTAACACAAGACTTGATAAATTGGAGAAGACCTTAGAGAAAATGACGAATAATATTAAAGGATCGAAGAAGTAAAACCAAGATTTAGAAAGTGTTGTCATAAATCTAAAAAGTGCACCGTGTTAGTGCTAGAAGGGTTCAAAGTTAAACTGTATTATGATCTAACAATTTTACCTGAGTGTACAGGCAAGACCTAGTTGAGACTAGGCAACAACGTCTTAGTCAAGAGACGGGGCATGAAGTTCTAGTCAAGGGATTGTACATAAAGTCTTGGTTGAGAGGATTGAGCATAAAGTCCTGGTCAAGGGATTGGGCAGGAAGTCTAACTTTTAAAACCTGTGTTGGGTCGTGTTCCTTCTTCCTTCACACGGTTATGTCTAAGGCGCGACCTGCTCCTTCTCCTTGTCATCTTTTTACGCACAGCCGTGTCAATTGGCACGGGCTGTGTCGCCTCCTTCTTGGTTGAGCTCACACGACCATGTGTGTCATACGACCTCTTTCTTCTTCTTTTTTAGAATTTTCACATAGTCATGTGAAATCACACGGCCTTGACCCTCTTCTTCTCAGGTGAGCTCACACGGTCAGTGCGAGTCACACGACCAGCTGCTTCTCTCCCTCTGTAAGTGTCACAGGACCGTGTATGGTACACGGTTGGGCTCTGTTAGGTACAAAATTACTAAATTTTCTCCTTTTTGACTTATCTAATGCCTCAATACCCATGAAATAATCATGGCCAACTCATGGAAGAAATGCACAACCTGAAAACAAAAACAACAATAATTTAAAAACACTAACTAATGAAAAAGAAAGCTAAAATTAAATCTAACTAAAGGAGCCCTTGGGTTACCTCCCAAGAAGTGCTTGTTTAAGGTCATTAGCTCAATCGGTGTGAGATCATTCTAGGGGGAGAGGATCAGAGAAGTATAATTTTTGTTTCTCCTCTAACTTCATACCGTGGACATATCCTTTTAAACGTTGACCATTCAGCTTAATAATGTTGGTGTGGTTAGCACTAACGGTTTAACTTAGGTTTTGATAAATGACAAAGTAGGTTAAGTTAGGTTTGTTGTGATCTAAAACTTTAACTAAGTATGTAGGAGATGTCTAGCTAGGTCGACAGGCCAATCAGATAACTGGCACGAAGTCCAACTAGGTCGACAGACTGATCGTATAGTTGACACGAAGCTCAGCTAGGTCGACGGGTCGACCAGATAGCAGGCACGAAGTCCAAATAGGTCGACGGGCTGACCGGTTGTCTAGCACAAAGTACAGCTAGGTCGACGGACCGACCAGATAGTTGGCAGGATGCCCAATTAGGTCGACGGACCGACCGGACAGCTGGCACAAAGTCCAGCTAGGTTGACAGGTTGACCTGATAGCTGACACGAAGTCTAGATAGGTCGACGGGCTGATCAGATGTCTAGAACAAAGTCCAGCTAGGTGAACGAGCTGATCTGATAGCTGGCATGAAGTCCAGATAGGTCAACGGGCTAACTGGATATCTGATAGTTAAGTTAAGGTAAGTCATTAGAGGGGAGTGACTTGGTGAGGACGCGTTCCCAGTTAGAAAACCTAGGCGTCAATCCAACTTAGAACCATTTCAGGAATCTAAGTTGAGATTTTGATTAGATTCTGATCTCGATGAGACAGAATCTAATTACCACTATATTTTATTATATTTATGCTAACTTCTGTTTTACAGGGTAGCATAATAATTATTGTATCAGACAAATTTTTTTCTTGCAGGAAAAAGCTTTTGCTGGAAAAAGGGGTCCAGGCGTCCTGAGTGAAAAACTTATCTCGTCGCAAACGTGGAACGCGTTGATTGGCTGGGCCAACATCACGGTCCAAGCGCCTGGAAGGGATCCAGGCGCCCGGAGAACTCCTATAAAAGGAGCCTTCCTCCAGAGCTACAAACAATAACTTTTGCTACGATTGCTCTTTTACGCTCTGCTCCTACGACACTGTGAAGCAGTCTCCGACAACTTGCAGCTCGATTTTCTTTTCAATTGTTGTCGGTATTCTTTTCATAGTTCCTGTACTTATTCTGTAATCATTTTTTTGTGAATTATTAGTGATTTCACACATAAAGCACTCTCACGTGCGAGCCTTGGAGTAGGAGTCACTGAAGGCTCCGAACCAAGTAAAATTGGTTGTGTTAGCATCACCCTTACTTTTCTTATTTCCGTTGCATACTCGAATCAATTTTTGAATTCCTAACAATCGCTATTCACCCCACCCCACCCCCCCCCCTCTCGTGAGCTCTACGATCCAACAAGTGGCATCAGAGCAGGCACTACTCTGAATTGGTGCAACCACCAATTGAGCAAGGAAAGTTCCATTAGGGACAAAATTAGGAGATTATCCAATTGAAAAAGCAACAGAGGTTTCCTAGTATACATTATTTATTTATATTGTAGTCATTTTTATCTATATCTTTGTATTTTTCTTGTATTTGATGGTAAGAATATGTCTTATATGAGGTTTTATTCATTTTTATAAGGTCTTCGGTAAGAAAAGAGATAGTTAAGCTATCGATCTAAATCTAGGCCATGGAGTCAAAATAGATACTTCTAAATCAAGTATATCATTGTATCTCTTATTTTTATTTTTGTTTTGTTTTGTATATGTTCTTTATATTTTTCGATAACCTACTGTAGACCAACAGAAAATAGACGAACAAAAATAATGTGTATCGTTATTTATTCCTGATTAATGACATCACCAATCGTAACAAAACACAGAAATATTTCATTAAAATATTAATAAATTTAATACTTAACTAAATTGATATATCTCATGGAATACTCTAAAAAGATAATTATAAATTACAACTGCAAGAATAATTTTAATATTAATAATAAAAAACGATAATAAAAATTAGCTTGTCGTTATTCACTTGTATTTATTATTATCAAAAGATTTTTAAAATATTTCTTTTTTACAATCACACATTTTCATTATAGAATATGTCAAAAACAGTTATTGATAAATATTTTTATTTTTTTAAACCATAACTTCCAATGTTATTATTTTTATATATGTGGTACTTGGCATTAAAATATATTATTTTATTAAAAAGTGACAAGACTAATATTGTTTAAAATTGATTAAAAAAAACTATTTTCATTATAAATTGTGTGAAACATGAATGCATGCTTACTATGGTTAGGGTATAGATTGAATAATAAATAAAATATATTTATTTTAAATCTAAACAAATACATATGCCTTAAAAATATACCTTCTGACCAGTACATGGACAATGGTAAGTTTCTATGGTCACTATTTCTTGTTTTGGATTTCCATAAATCATTTAAGAAATTTCATAGCACCTCTATAAAAGTCAACGAAGAAGTGAGGAAATACATATCACTTAACAAGCATTGCACATAAGAAGACTAGAGTGAAGGATGGCATCGACAAAAGGAGTAATCCTTTGTGTGCTCTTCAATATGATCATTTGCTCGTGTTATATTATTGCAACAGGTTTGATCATAGTTCAATAGAAAGAGTTATCATTTTACCATGCTTTTTAGAGATATTCATGCTTAAATTTGACTCTCATATGTAAATTTTGGTTCTAACAATATTTCTTTACTTCTCTTACTTGTAAAGAGTCGAGATATTATGGAGGATATCGCATCGTCGTAAGTTACTTCATTTCTCAATTAACGTGTATAAGCTAAGGTTTTTGTAATTTTTAATTGAATAAGTGTTTGTGCATTTATAGGCAAAAACATGGTGCATAGCAAACCCCCTTGCAAGCCCAGCTGCATTACAAAGGGACATCGATAGCTTATGCAATGGCATTGTTGATTGTAGCTTGATTCAACCAGGGGGCTCATGCTACAATCCCAACACAGTGGCGGATCATGCCTCTGTTGCCCTGAACCTCAACTATAAAAATCATCAGTCTCAGCAACAATTTTGTACTGGTGATGGATTCATAACGGTGTCTAATCCATGTAAGTTGATTTTGATTAAGATCGATAATAATTTTTTTAATAGTTCATGTAAAATACCGGAAATTGGCGATTAATGATAAGGAAATTTTTCGGAATTTTTGGAAATTTTTCGGGAATTTTTCGGAGCTCGTATGGATGAGTTTACGGGGATTAAAATGGGGCCCGGAAAAGCCTGTTATGGCTACCCCATTTAAGTGAGGAAAAGTTATTTATTTATTTATTTTATCTTTTCCTTTTTCTTTCCTATTTTCCCCTAATCGCCGTCTTTTGCCCTAAACCCGCGCCATCTCTTCCCCGACGCCCTCCTCAGCCACCACCGCCCAAATACCGTCGACGATCCATTTCCGGCAGCCGATTCCCTCCTTGTTGCTCCCTTCGTCCCTCTATGCTGGTTTGACCACTGATGACGCTGACTTCCCTGTCCAAGCGCCGGCGACACTCGAGCCACGGCCAGTCGAGCCGCTCCTCAGCCCTAGCGTCGGCCTCCTCCACGCTGTGCCACAGTTTTCCCGACGTCGATCCCTTTTTGCCTAGCACTGGCGTCGACCACCATGTTCCCCGAGCCACCATTGCTCGATTCGGCCAAATTCCTGTGCCCTAGGTTGGGACCACAGTCGGTCGAATCTTCCCTCAGATTCCCTTGCGGCTAGGTCACGGATTGAAGGTGTTAGAGATCAGTAAGGTTAGTGGATGGAATATGGAAGTAGGTTATATTTGAATGCCTTGTTGAATTCTTGATCTCCATTATTGATCCTCGTACGTGATCTGTTCAGTAAAGAATTTGCCCTGCTATGGATTAGAAATCACGGTTGCGAGGAAGAGTTTCCAGCCAAGCGTTGTGCGCTGAGGGGAAGATTTCAGCAAGGGGATCTGCCGGGGTGTACTTTGTTCTAGCAGCAACAGCGATTGTGAGGGGGAGGTTGATTTCTGTGGATCAATGGCTGTGAATACGGTTGTGAACTTGAGGTAAGGATAAGGATTTAATATATGTGTTGAATTGGATTACATAGTTAATTGTTAGTAGTTCATGTGTGATTGAAATTAATCTAACGGTATGATTAGGGTTAAGATAATTAACCCAAGTTAATCGTTGGATTTAATCTAGGAAGGTAGAGGTTTATGTGATTGGGGGTTTTCCCTAAATTGTCCTTAGGGATTTTGTTTAGCTATCCTTATGAAACTTTAGCTAAATAAATGTATGTATATCGGTTGACACAGGACTTTGATGCGGGACGAGCATCTCGATATCGGATTGGTTCGATTCGATCTACATTGGAGGCGGGTACCCCTTGACTTATCTTTTATGATATTGTCATTGGATATGCATAGTATTTTATAACTACAAGCAATGAATATGTTTGCCTTTGGTATGTCACTGTTTGATATCCATAGCATGTTAGATTTGTCACCTATGAAGTATCCGTACTTATATCTCGTGATCTGTTTCCATGAGTATCTTGTTGCCATGAGTACCTTATTGCCATGAGTATCTTAGTTTCTAGAGTGACATACCATGTTTTACTGAGGTTAGGGTTAGACTCTGGACTTTTGTTTCTTACATGTATATCCAAATTATCTGATACTTAGGTTTTTATGCCATGCTTGGATTGTGTATTTCTATTGGTATATCATATATGATTCGTGTACCTAGATCTTGTGGCTTTGATCTGTGCATATTGTAGGTACATATGCTATGGAAGGGGGATATGTTTAGGATCTAGGTTGTTATACCATAGAGGACCAGTATACACTAGATCCGTGGATTTGACATACTGATACTGTGGTACCCATATTATGTATATATGAATTTTTCTTTACGCTGATCGGGACATTCCATACTTATTATGTTCAGGACATAGGTTTTTGATATTCTATCTGACCTGTGTACTCTAGATCTTGGTATGTGACCATCGATTTTACCGTACTCATTTTATACATATGGATATGGTTATGTTGATCAGTTTATGACCATGCTTAGTGTCATGCATCATGATTGCATGCTGCGCGATTGTCGGCTCTACTATGGTTGAGCACCTCGCCAGTTACATGTACTGCACACACCACCACTCATGGATTAGTGGTATATCAGACAGGTGTGTGGTGGTTCTGCTGTTTGACTCCGTTGGTCTGAGGACTCAACATGGTTGCCGACAGTCAGTTCCGCTCTGTTTAGCTCCGCTGGCATTTAGTGTAGCAGCGTAGTAGCCGGCAGACGGTGGACTCTGTTTGGCTCCGTTGGTCAGGTGACTCAGCGTGGTAGCCGGCAGAGATACCTCCCCGTCATCGTGTACCGGGAGATGAGAGCATTGAGCTCCCCCATTTATGATTTGGGGTCACAGGACAGGAGTACTCCGACAGCATCCCGTCCACTCGGTCACTCATCAGGAGTAGTGACGACAGAGTGCACGGTTGTCACAGCCCTACCCACTCGGTCTCACCATTTGTGTGTGAGATGACTGACTGGCGTCAGGGGTGACCAGGACGCATCATTAGCATCATATGCATTGATGCATTTATATTTTTATGATTGTGTTTGCTGCATTTGGTTGCTGCATTTTGGTTGGATGCATACTTTTGACTTGCATACAGGATTATTGACACTTTCGGTTTGATGACCCTTTTGTCTGGATAGGAGTTCCTGGTGAGTACAGCTTCCTCAGTTACCTTTTAGTTTTGCGTATTCCCTATATATGATTAGGAAGCTGTATTCCATGTTTGTTGCTGTTAGATATATCTTACTACTCATGTCCATTGGTATTCGCTGAGTTGTTGAACTCACCCCCGTTGATACTATTTTTTTCAGGTACCAGGTTGGTTTTGGTGTCGCTTGGAATATCCTGTCTGCTGGTCCCCACGTCACATCAGAGGACTTATCGGTTTCACGTATGTTTTGTTTGTTTATGTATCAGTTTGTTTAGCTCTGTACTCCGATTTTGTTTTTGGAGTGTTGATGTTGTTATGTGGTATTTTGTATTTGTTGTTGGTTGTGTAAGCCTAGCCGGCTAGCAATTTTTGTGCTTTGGTTTGTATTGGGTTTCTGTTATTTTCGTTGTGTTGGTTTTGTTCCAGCCGTGTGGGCTGATGATATATATATATAACTGCGTGGTTGTGTGTATATTCCAGCCGCCTGTGGCTGATGTATATTATGCCTGTAGAAATGCTTCAGATTGTCACCCGTACAGGGGAGGTGCTGCCGAAATTTCTTCGGACAGGGACTCCTCCGGGGCGTGACAATTTAGTGGTATCAGAGCAGGTATACGATACTTGCTATGTGTTCTGGATTTTCGAGATTTATCTGATATCAATTTTTTTGGTATCAGGGATCGACTTACGTGTCTTATTTTTCCGGTGTTTCGGATTTTCTGTTTTGGTCTTCTCGATGTGACTTTTCAGATTTTGGGACCTGGCAGCAGCAGGACATCTCCAAGCTATAGGAGGTATGTTGGTATACTGTTATCCTACTATTTAGTTAGAGTATGTATTGTTGACTGTGATAGTTATGACACTTTGTATCTGGTATCTGTCTGATGTTGTAGCCATATTACATATGAGGGGTTAGCCACTGACGATGATCGCCCTTAATAGAGATTGAGGGATTACAGTTTCTGGCGATTTTCCATATCATACACCAGTAGTTTTAGTTTCTGTTATTATTAGTTGGATAACGGATTGAGGTACATACAAGTCTCTGCTATTATTAGTTGGGTAATGGATAGTATCTATATTTTTATGTTGACCTAGCCAGTGGTGTACCATTTTATTTTAGTAACTTTCATCAGTAAATATTTATTTACTCATGTTAGATCGGTTAGTAGAAGACTGATTTACGTTTGTCGATTTGAGTTGTCATGGATCGATATACCTTTATGATTGTGGAGGATCATTTGTGGGTTACTTGTGCTTAGTTATGTATCTATAGCACATTTAAGTACATGACTTGTACTGACGTGGAAAGGACTGAAATAATAGTATATCGTTGTCGGCTCGACCAGGTATAGAGGATCGATGTATCCTATTCCATGGGTACTTTAATTTTGGACTGCATGTACCTAATTGGATAACTTAGAAGATGGCATAAGGTTTGTGTGGTAGATTGGATTAAATGTGCTGATTATGCATAACTATGAAGTGTACATATGATTGTTATGAGTTGAAGAAGTTCTATGATGGATAGTTCATTTGCTGATAGTGTGAGTATTCACATTTAGATATGATTATTGTAGGTTTCTTGTGGATTATAGCTATGTAGTTAGCTGTACGTGTCTGATTTACATACTGGATGTATCTTATCGATTTAAATCTGTGACGTGATATGTGCACTTGTGTTTGGTGTAGTATTTGAGGTATTTTGTTGATTATATATGATTAGTGAGTGCACTCGTGTCTATCTTGATATGTTGGAAGTATTATGTTGATCATACTCAAGGTGTATGTATATATGGGGTGAGTATTATTGGAGGTATATTGTCGATTATACCTACGTTGATTTAAGCACACGTGTACGGTATGTATTGTTGGAGATATCACGATGGTTTATACCTTTGTTATGAGTATTTTTGGTGTGTACTAATTGGAGGATTATGTCGATCATACATATGTTGTGTGCACGTGTGTCAGATGTATGGTTGGTAGCATCATGATGATTCTACCTATATTAAATGTAGAATGTTAAATGTCTACATTATGATATTGGTTGTTTTACGTTGTCAACTAATTCTTCCATTAGTGGGTGACCGACCCACTAGGAGGATGATAGAGTTGACTATGGATTTGATTTGCTTATTGGGTGGTTATACCCTAGGCTACCCACAGTGATCTGTGGTAGAGAGATCTCGTGCAATCTCTAGCTAGATAGTTAGGTGCTTTGGGCCCTTATGTATTGTTGTGGTAGAGCGTAGCTCCCACATGTTATGGATCGTTTGTGGTAGAGCGTAGCTTCCACATATTCTGGATTCCCACATATTTAGGGATTGTTTTGTAGTGGAGCGTTGCTCCTATATATTGCGGATTGTTTGTAGCGGAGCATTGCTCCCATATTTATTGTGGATACATATTTTGGATTATTTGTGGTGGAGCGTTGCTCCCACATATGGAGGATTTCTTGTGGTAGAGCGTTGCTCCCACATATGTGGTATTTCGTGTGATAGAGCATTGCTCTCACACTGGAGGTTCTATTCTTTGATGATTATATATCGTTGGTGATTAAATCTGTTTATTGTTGAGGATCTCATGGTTAGGAATGTCTGTGATACGGACATTATGTGTCTTGGTTTTACCATTAGTGCTTGTGGTGCCCTAGATGTTATCATGGACTCGATGATTTGGATTGTCTTTTGTGATGATGTTTGGGACACATGGTCACCGGTAGGAGTATGCCATGGTTCCACAGGAGATAGAGGTTGTTACTGTTGGGAGCAGCCGAAATCAGTGCAGGAGATCCGCAGTCCTTGGGACTGGCAGGATATTATAGACCTTTCGTCGAGGGTTTCTTTCGCATAGTTATGCTACTTATACGCCTGACCAGGAAAGGCGTGAAGTTCACTTGGACTGAGGATTTCAAGACCAGCTTCTAGGAGCTGAAGCGGAGACCAGTGTCGGCTCCGATTTTGGTTTTTCCTTTTGGAGAGGACGGATTCGTGCTTTATACCGACGCATCTCTACAGGATTTGGCGTTGTTCTGATGCAGCACGACACGATAGTCTTCTATGTTTCTCGGCGGTTGGAGGAGCATGAGAAGAACTACCCAGTACATGACTTGTCGTTGATCGCCATTATTTTTGCCTTGAAGATTTGGCGGCATTATCTGTACGACATTACATTTGAGATTCTCACTGACCATAAGAGTCTCAAATATCTGTTCACTTAGAAAGAAACTTAATCTTCGACTGAGGAGAAGGATGAAATTTCTGAAAGATTACGATTTGTACCATTAGCTATTAACCGGGGAAAGCTAATGTGGTTGTCGATGCACTTAGCGGGAAATCCAGAGGGACTTTAGCTTGCCATCGAGTTGTGGTCACAGACTTGATTCAAGGTTTTTCCAAGTTGGGCCTTGAGGGGTAAGGACAGACAGAGCAGGGTACTCTGGTTACCGTGGTTGCTCAGTCGTCGATCAGGACGAGGATCCGAGAGCCCTAGCTGCTGAGCAGTATTTGCAGTTTGTTTGCAGTCAGATAGCTTCCGGGCAGCAGACCGAGTTCACACGAGACGAGGAGGGTGTTGTATACTTCCGAGGCAGATTATGCGTACCTCAGTCTCATCCGGTCTTACAGGATCTACTTCAGGAGGCTAATCGCTCTCGATTTGCGATCCATCTAGGCGGGACCCGTATGTATCAAGATTTGCGACGTTCCTGTTGGTGGAACAGTATGAAGGAAGACATCGCGAAATTTGTAGCGAGATGTCTGGTTTGTCAGCAGGTGAAGTATGAACACCAGATACCTGTCGGATTATTTTAGCGGATTCCTATTCCTGAGTGGAAATGGGAACATATTATCGTGGACTTTATGGTGAGTCTGTCTAGTACACGACGAGGTCATGACGTGATTTGGGTAATCGTTGATCGATTAACCGAATCCGCGCACTCGTTAGCGATCCGGAAGACTGATTTCCTGGATGATTGGTAGATCTGTTTTGCCGGGTGATCATCAGATCACGTGGTGTTCGGTTGACTATTATTTCGGATAGAGACCCCCGGTTCACGTCTTATGTTTTTGACAGAGTCTGCAGCAGGCCTTGGGCACGCAACTCTGTTTCAGTATAACTTTCCATCCGTAGACAGATGGACAGTTAGAGCGGACCATTCAGACTCTAGAGGATTTGCTGAGGTCTTATGTATTAGATTTTAGGGGCAGTTGGGAGGACCATTTGCCATTGGTAGAGTTCGTCTACAACAACGGTTTGCATTCGGCTATCCAAATGCCACCGTTGAAGCGTTGTATGGTAGGCCTTGTCGGACACTCACTCTCTGGATGAGGTTGGGGAGGCCCAGTTGTTAGGACCTCATAGGGCCCAGCATGAGGCAGAGTTGGTCCGTACTATTAGACGGAGGATGGAAGAGGCGTAGGACCGCCAGAAGGGTTAGGTAGACCAGAGTCAGAGACTCTTAGAGTTCTCTGCAGGTGACCATGTATTTCTGGAAGTTTCACCCACGAAATGGGTGAAAAGATTGACTTCAGAGGTAAGCTAGCTTCACGATACATTGGATCTTTCCAGATCTTGGAGAGAATTGAAGCGGTAGCTTATCATTTGGCGTTACCACCAGCTTTGGCAGATGTTCACGACATATTCCATGCGTTTATGTTGAGGAGATACATAGCTGACCCAGCACATGTGCTGACAGATATCCCAGTTCCCCTTCAGCCTGACGCTTCTGGGCCGGAAGGAGCGTCAGTTGCGGAACAAGGCTATCCGACTGGTTGGAGTCGGATGACAGCATCATTCAGACGAGCCTGGGAGCTCGAGGATACTATTCGAGCTAGATACCCCCATATTTTCACTTGAGGTATGTGATTTAATTTACCGGTCAGCATTTTGTACTCTTTACCTGTTGTTAGCAGTTGCTGATGATAGATAACGAAATTTGGGGACCAAATTTTTATTAGTGGGGGAGAATGTAAAATACCGGAAATTGGCGATTAATGATAAGGGAATTTTTCGGAATTTTTGGATATTTTTCGAGAATTTTTCGGAGCTCGTATGGACGAGTTTACGGGGATTAAAATGGGGCCCGGAAAAGCCTGTTAGGGCTACCCCATTTAAGCGAGGAAAAGTTATTTATTTGTTTATTTTATCTTTTCCTTTTTCTTTCCTAGTTTCCCCTAATCGCCGTCTTTTGCCCTAAACTCGCGCCATCTCTTCCCCGACGCCCTCCTCAGCCACCACCGGCCACATACTGTCGACGATCCATTTCCGGCAGCCGATTCCCTCCTTGTTGCTCCCTTCGTCCCTCTATGCTGGTTTGACCACTGATGACGCTGACTTCCCTGTCCAAGCGCCGGCGACACACGAGCCACGGCCAGTCGAGCCGCTCCTCAGCCCTAACGTCGGCCTCCTCCACGCTGTGCCACAGTTTTCCCGACGTTGATCCCTTTTTGCCTAGCACTGGCGCCGACCACCATGTTCCCCGAGCCACCACTGCTCGATTCGGCCAAATTCCTGTGCCCTAGGTTGGGACCACAGTCGGCCGAATCTTCCCTCAGATTCCCTTGCGGCTAGGTCACGGATTGAAGGTGTTAGAGATCAATAAGGTTAGTGGATGGAATATGGAAGTAGGTTATATTTGAATGCCTTGTTGAATTCTTGATCTCCATTATTGATCCTCGTACGTGATCTGTTCAGTGAAGAATTTGCCCTGCTATGGATTAGAAATCACGGCTGCGAGGAAGAGTTTCCAGCCAAGCGTTGTGCGCTGAGGGGAAGATTTCAGCAAGGGGATCTGCCGGGGTGTACTTTGTTCTAGCAGCAACAGCGATTGTGAGGGGGAGGTTGATTTCTGTGGATCAATGGCTGTGAATACGGTTGTGAACTTGAGGTAAGGATAAGGATTTAATATATGTGTTGAATTGGATTACATAGTTAATTGTTAGTAGTTCATGTGTGATTGAAATTAATCTAACGGTATGATTAGGGTTAAGATAATTAACCCAAGTTAATCGTTGGATTTAATCTAGGAAGGTAGAGGTTTATGTGATTGGGGGTTTTCCCTAAATTGTCCTTAGGGATTTTGTTTAGCTATCCTTATGAAACTTTAGCTAAATAAATGTATGTATATCGGTTGACACAGGACTTTGATGCGGGACGAGCATCTCGACATCAGATTGGTTCGATTCGATCTACTTTGGAGGCGGGTACCCCTTGACTTATCTTTTATGATATTGTCATTGGATATGCATAGTATTTTATAACTACAAGCAATGAATATGTTTGCCTTTGGTATGTCACTGTTTGATATCCATAGCATGTTAGATTTGTCACCTGTGAAGTATCCGTATTTATATCTCGTGATCTGTTACCATGAGTATCTTGTTGCCATGAGTACCTTATTGCCATGAGTATCTTAGTTTCTAGAGTGACATACCATGCTTTACTGAGGTTAGGGTTAGACTCTGGACTTTTGTTTCTTACATGTATATCCAAATTATCTGATACTTAGGTTTTTATGCCATGCTTGGATTGTGTATTTCTATTGGTATATCATATATGATTCGTGTATCTAGATCTTGTGGCTTTGATCTATGCATATTGTAGGTACATATGCTATGGAAGGGGGATATGTTTAGGATCTAGGTTGTTATACCATAGAGTTCCAGTATACACTAGATCCGTGGATTTGACATACTGATACTGTGGTACCCATATTATGTATATATGAATTTTTCTTTACGTTGATCGGGACATTTCATACTTATTATGTTCAGGACATAGGTTTTTGATATTCTATCTGACCTGTGTACTCTAGATCTTGGTATGTGACCATCGATTTTACTGTACTCATTTTATACATATGGATATGGTTATGTTGATCAGTTTATGACTATGCTTAGTGTCATGCATCATGATTGCATGCTGCGCGATTGTCGGCTCTACTATGGTTGAGCACCTCGCCAGTTACATGTACTGCACACACCACCACTCATGGATTAGTGGTATATCAGACAGGTGTGTGGCGGTTCTGCTGTTTGGCTCCGTTGGTCTGAGGACTCAGCGTGGTAGCCGGCAGTCAGTTCCACTCTGTTTGGCTCCGCTGGCATTTAGTGTAGCAGCGTAGTAGCCGGCAGACGGTGGACTCTGTTTGGCTCCGTTGGTCAGGTGACTCAGCGTGGTAGCCGGCAGAGATACCTCCCCGTCATCGTGTACCGGGAGATGAGAGCATTGAGCTCCCCCATTTATGATTTGGGGTCACAGGACAGGAGTACTCCGACAACATCCCGTCCACTCGGTCACTCATCAGGAGTAGTGACGACAGAGTGCACGGTTGTCACAGCCCTACCCACTCGGTCTCACCATTTGTGTGTGAGATGACTGACTGGCGTCAGGGGTGACCAGGACGCATCATTAGCATCATATGCATTGATGCACTTATATTTTTATGATTGTGTTTGCTGCATTTGGTTGCTGCATTTTGGTTGGATGCATATTTTTGTCCTGCATACAGGATTATTGACACTTTCGGTTTGATGACCCTTTTGTCTGGATAGGAGTTCTTGGTGAGTACAGCTTCCTCAGTTACCTTTCAGTTTTGCGTATTCCCTATATATGATTAGGAAGCTGTATTCCATGTTTGTTGCTGTTAGATATATCTTACTACTCATGTCCATTGGTATTCGCTGAGTTGTTGAACTCACCCCCGTTGATACTATTTTTTTCAGGTACCAAGTTGGTTTTTGTGTTGCTTAGAATATCCTGTCTGCTGGTCCCCACGTCACATCAGAGGACTTATCGGTTTCACGTATGTTTTGTTTGTTTATGTATCAGTTTGTTTAGCTCTGTACTCCGATTTTGTTTTTGGAGTGTTGATGTTGTTATGTGGTATTTTGTATTTGTTGTTGGTTGTGTAAGCCTAGCCGGCTAGCAATTTTTGTGCTTTGGTTTGTATTGGGTTTCTGTTATTTTCGTTGTGTTGGTTTTGTTCCAGCCGTGTGGGCTGATGATATATATATATAACTGCGTGGTTGTGTGTATATTCCAGCCGCCTGTGGCTGATGTATATTATGCCTGTAGAAATGCTTCAGATTGTCACCCGTACAGGGGAGGTGCTGCCGAAACTTCTTCGGACAGGGACTCCTCTGGGGCGTGACAGTTCATGTTCTTCAGATAGGGTTCATCTTTTATTAGATAATTTCTTAATTAATTTTTTTGCTTTCATATTCGGCAGCTCATGGATCTTGCATTTTTCCATAAAGGAGAAGGCAGTTAAAGGGGACTCATCATCAATAAATTTGTCTCTCACCTTGTTTTTAAACATTTGATCTGCCATTTGTTGTAAGTTTAATAAAAGATGCCCCTCTTATGAAAATTTAACAAATGAATTTGTGCAAAAAAAAAAAATTCATATCGGTTTAAAATTTATTTTTGAAAATAAAATTTAAAAGATTTATTTACCCAATAAATTTATTCTTTTAAAAATTATAAAAAAAATCTACTCTATTAAATTTTCTTATATTTTTTTTAAAAATGAAAATATATATTAAATAAAAACTAACTCTCTTTTCCTATTAAAAAAAACTTACATACCGTGTCTAATATTAATTATTTTTCTATTTATTATGCTAAAGACATGTGAAGCTCTCTCTTGAGTTTACACAGAGAACTTCGAAAATTTTCAAAATTGATTATTATTCTCTTAAACAAATATGGTTACATTTAACCCCATTAATCAAACCAAGTGACCATTAAATTAACTTCACGTATATCTCTATTATTAATTAACTTCTTTCTTTGATGTGTTCGTGTTCTGATCTTCTCCATCCATTGCACTCTTGACCTTTTTGCACAAGCCACAACTATAGACATGCGGGAGGTTATTTTGGTTGGTTTGTTGGCTCCGTTTTTGCTCTTCCCTTTCAGACTTTCACCTTCATCTAAATAATTAATTAAGTTTATATTAAATTTATTATAGTCTAATTTTAATTTCATATTAATTATTTATTAAGAAGGGGAGCATTGGCGCAAGGGTAAAGTTACGTTATTGTCATATGATCAAAAGATCACGGGTTCGAATTCAGGAAACAACCTCTTGCAAAAAAGCAGGGTGAGACTGCATACAATGGATCCTTTCCCGAGACCCCGTATGGCGGAAGCTTCGTGCATCGGGCTGTTTTTTTTTTTATTAATAATTTATTAAAATAAATTGATTGGAAGTATATTTGAATCTATAAAGATATAAAAAGTTGCCATCTTCTGCATCTAAACATTTGTAGAAGAGAAAAGTTATAACATATGAGGCATACATACTGTTGTGCAAAGAGAGGGCAATACCTCTCAACCTTTCTGAACCGCGGAAGAAGAGGAAGAGAGAAAAGAGATCGCGCGGAACAACAAGACAAAGACGCACAAAAGAGAGCAAACACCAGGAAGGAGAAGAAGAAGAGAAAGAAAAAGAGTTACCGTGGTTCGGCGACTTGCCTACTCCACAAAACGGCCGAAGCTTTATTAGAATTCTCTTCTACACAAGAGAATCACATCTAATGATTCTTGCGTTGTCTGATCTACAATGGGTTTACAATGATCCCTATAAATACTGCTAAACCCCCAGACCCGGTAAAAACGTAACAGAATTTGTTATGAAAAAACATAACAAAATTCTGTTATATAAAATCTTAACAGAATTTTATTACGAAAAATCTTAACAGATTTTTCTTCCATGACATCCCTTCATCCAAATATGAGCCACTCGTCAACAATCTCCACCTTGGCGAATATTCACCCCTTCGAAGAATACGAATATCTGGACAAAACTCCATCTGGATCTCTGGGTCTGGGCTTCCTTCCTCTAGCATCTAGAGATATGGATCTAGTTCAAGCAATGCTTAAACTTCTCTGTGGTCACTGGCTTTGTCAGCATATCTGCAGCATTGTCTGCAGTGTGAACCTTCTCAAGTTGAATTTCCCCGGAAGCAATCAACTCTCTGATCTTGTGAAACCTCACATCAATATGTTTGGTTCTCGCATGATACACCTGATTCTTCGCCAAATAGATAGCACTCTGACTATCGCATAACAACTTGACTCCACCTTGCTGAACACCCAGTTCTCTGACCAAACCTGTAAGCCATAAAGCTTCCTTCGCTGCTTCAGCTGCTGCCATGTACTCGGATTCCGTAGTAGACAATGCAACAATAGATTGTATCATAGATTTCCAACAAATAGGTCCTCCTGCCACAGTGAATACGTATCCTGTAGTAGACCTCCTGTTATCTAAATCTCCTGCATAGTCTGCATCTACGTACCCAGCAACTAAAGGATCTTCCGGTTGTCTACTGAACATGATGCCATAATTAGTTGTATTTCTCAAGTATCTGAAAATCCATTTCACTGCATCCTAATGTGGTCGACCAGGATTTGAGAGAAACTTGCTTACCATACTAACTGCTTGCGCCAAATCTGGTCTCGTGCAAACCATGGCATACATCAGACAACCAACTGCACTGGCATAAAGAACCTTTGACATCTCTTGGATCTCGTCATCCGTCTTTGGACACTGTGTACTGGATAACTTGAAGTGATGCGCCAGGGGTGTGCTCACCGACTTTGCATTCTTCATGTTGAACCTATCCAACACCTTCTCCACATAGCTACGTTGAGACAACCATAATCTCCCTGCAACTCTATTCCTGTGAATCTCCATCCCAAGAATCTTCTTGGCCTCTCCCAAATATTTCATGTCAAATTCCTTGCTCAGTAGCCTCTTCAATTTGTCAACCTCTCTCATCTTCTTCGCAACAATGAGCATGTCATCTACGTATAGTAGTAAGAAAATCAGTGATTCATCTTCAAGGCCCTTCACATATATGCAGCAGTCATACTCGCATCTCCTATATCCGTTTTGAATCATGTATGAATCAAAACCTTTGTACCATTGCCTAGGAGATTGTTTCAGTCCATAGAGCGATTTCTTCAACTTACAAACCAACTGCTCTTGTCCGGACTGACTAAATCCCTCAGGTTGTGACATAAAAATCTGCTCCTCCAAATTTCCATGAAGAAATGCCGTCTTCACATCCATTTGCTCCAAATACAAATCGTGATGTGCCACCAAAGCCAATACCGCTCTAATTGAAGTATGTCTTACCACTGGAGAGAAAATTTCTTCATAGTCAATCCCCTTTCTTTGTGAATACCCCTTTGCTACCAACCGAGCCTTAAACTTCACTTCTTCTCCCTCTGACATTGCTTCTTTCTTCTTGAATATCCACTTGCACCCTATAGCTTTCTCTCCTTCAGGAAGTTCCACTAGATCCCACGTTTGGTTCTTATGCAACGACTCCATCTCCTCTGCCATAGCACCCATCCACCTGTCCTTCTCAGATCTATGTATTGCCTCCTGAAAAGATGTAGGGTCTCCGCTACTAGTGGTAAGTGCATAAGATACCAAGTCTTCGAATCCGTATCTAGTGGGTGGTTTTATGACTCGTCTCGTTCTACCACTAGCTATAGTGCGATGCTCCATGTGCTCTGAGCTAGAATCATCGAAGTCATGAGTCTCTAGCTCCACCTGCACAATATCTTTCTCTTTGTTGCTTTGTGGTGTTTCCTTTCCTTCTTCCTGAGTACGTTGTAACATAGCTTTCTCGTCAAACACCACATCTCTGCTGATCACCACTTTGTTTGCCTTAGGATCCCAAAGCTTGAAGCCTTTAACTCCTTTCTGATAGCCCAGAAAAATGCATTGCTTTGACTTTGCATCCAGCTTTGATCTTTCCTCACTAGATATGTGCATATAAATTGGACATCCAAAAACTCGAAGATGAGAGTATTCTAATTGATTCCCTGTCCATACTTCCTCTGATACTTTGCCTTCTAGTGCTGCCCTTGGTGATCTATTAATGAGATAACATGCCATGTTAACTGCTTCCTCCCAGAAATTCTTTGCAAGCCCTGCATTCAGCCTGAGACATCTTGCCTTCTCAATGATCTGTTCAACCTTTCCGCTACCCCATTCTGCTGAGGTGTCCTGCGAACCGAGAAGTGCCTCATTATCCCATGTTGCTCACAGAATTCCTGAAACTTTGAATCCGTGTACTCATTATCCGACCTAAGGCATTTGATCTTCCTTCGAGTCTGGTTCTCTACTTCAGTTTTCCACAATTTAAACTTTGCAAAAGTTTCTGACTTGTAACGCATAAAGTATACCCATACATTTCGTGAGAAATCATCAATAAAACTCACAAAATACAAGTGCCCTCCACGTGATACTACACTGGCTGGTCCTCAGAGATCCGTATGTACGTAGTCCAATCCCCTCCGTCTTGTTTGTTGCCGTCTTAAATTGCACTTTGCTCTGTTTCCCAAGAACACAGAATTTGCAGAATTCAAGCTTGCACGTTTTGACACCCTTCAACAAATCTCTCTTGTGAAGTTCTAGCATCCCACGTTCACTCATATGCCCTAGCCGCATATGCCACAAGACAGTACTATCTGATTCAGACTCCACCGAGGCGACTCCACCTACAATTGTAGTCCCTATCAACTTGTAGATGTTTCCTGCTACCTTTTGTCCTTTCATTACCGTCAGAGCTCCCTTGCTGACTTTCATCACCCCGCTCACTGATTTGTAATTACAACCAATACCATCCAGTGTGCCTAGTGAGATCAAGTTCTTCCTTAGCTCTGGTATATATCTGACATCACATAAAGTTCTGATCACACCATCAAACATCTTGATTCTGACATTCCCTATGCCGATAACCTTGCATGATGCATCGTTTCCCATCAACACTGAACCAGAATCCACCTATAGGTGTCAAACCAATCCTTGTTTGGAGTCATGTGATATGAACATGCAGAGTCTAAAATCCATGCATCCGTTAGCTGCTCCGAACTTGACATAACTGATAGCATATCTCCATCACCGCTTTCTGAATTTTCTTCTTCAACTATGTTTGCAGACTTTGCCGAACTACTTTTGTTCTCTGCAACATATTTCTTTATCTCTGGACAATTTCTCTTGATATGACCTTTACCTCCACATTTGTATTACGTGATCACCTTCTTCCTTCTCGACTTAGAACGAGTCTTGTTGTTGTTGTCATATCCATGTCGAGATTTGCTCCTACCACGCTCTTGGTTGCTATTTACCACAAGTCCTTCTCCTTGAGAAATTTCATCGCTTGTTTTCTTCCTTTGGTGAAAACCTAGCAACGCACTTGTGATCTCCTCCAATTTGAGAGTTTCCTTACCCCACATCAAAGTAGTAACCAAATTCTCGTACGTAGGAGATGAAGGTAGAGAATTCAACAACATCAGCGCCTTGTCTTCGTCTTCGATCTTCACATCAATCCGCTTCAGATCACTTACAATCTAGTTGAATACGTTGATGTGCTGGCTCAGATCGGTTCCTTCTATCATCTTTAACCCGAATAATTTTTGCTTAAGATACAACTTGTTTGTCAATGAACCGGCTTTTCAGCTTTTGCCAAACTGCCACCGGTGACTCCTCGTCCATGACATGATACATCAGGTCATCCGTAAGACAAAGTCTGATTGTTGCTACTGCCTTCGCTTGAAGTTCTTCCCAATCTGATCTCTCCATGCTTTCCCCTTTTTTTCTCCTAGCGCCTTCACCATGCCTTGTTGCACCAACAAGTCCTTGACCCTTCTCTGCCATAATCCAAAGTTTTTGGTTCCGTCAAACTTCACCATATCAAATTTCGCAAAAGTCGTCCCCGACATGTTGAAGAAATCCGTCAAAAACTTGTAGCTCTGATACCAATTGTTGTGCAAAGAGAGGGCAATACCTCTCAACCTTTCTGAACCGCGGAAGAAGATGAAGAGAGAAAAGAGATCGCGCGGAACAACAAGACAAAGACGCACAAAAGAGAGCAAACAGCAGGAAGGAGAAGAAGAAGAGAAAGAAAAAGAGTTACCGTGGTTCGGCGACTTGCCTACTCCACAAAACGGGCCGAAGCTTTATTAGAATTCTCTTCTACACAAGAGAATCACATCTAATGATTCTTGTGTTGTCTGATCTACAATGGGTTTACAATGATCCCTATAAATACTGCTAAACCCCCAGACCCGGTAAAAACGTAACAGAATTTGTTATGAAAAAACATAACAAAATTCTGTTATATAAAATCTTAACAGAATTTTATTACGAAAAATCTTAACAGATTTTTCTTCCATGACATCCCTTCATCCAAATATGAGCCACTCGTCAAAACATACAGTATCAAGGGAGCTCAAGTTTATAATAGAACCTCAGAATGGATTCAGATATAACATTCAAGCTCCTCCATACTTCAGATTGGGAGGATTTGATCAATGGAAGGCAAGAATAGAGAACTTCTTCATGATTAATATTGATGAGTGGTTGATCTTAATGGAGGGATTTGAAACTCCAATCGATGGACAAGGAAAACTTCTTAAGAAGAAGAAATGGATTGAGTATCAACCCTATATGTAACCAACATTTTGGTTAATTTGATTCCTAATGGCATATTATACAAGATAGGTAAATGCAAGGATGCAAATGAGTTATGGTGCAAGTTGGTCAAACTCCATGAAGATCCAACCTCAATGCAAAATGAAGACGGATCCAAAGAGAGAGACTCATTAGATAAAGAAGAAGAGGACTCTGAGAGGAATTCAACATCCAAGGAGGAAATTGAAGAAGTACCCACTTCAAGGATGGAGGGGGAGTATGTGTCATTGACATCGTAACAAGAAGAAACCTTGATATCCTGAACCAATGAAGAAGAATCATGTATCACCTCTACGATCAAAGAAGGTATAGCAAACGCAATTCATAATGATAAACTTCTGATAATATGTTTTATGTGTAAGGAGAAAAGACACTATAAGAACAAATATCCCAACTTAATGAAGAAAAAGGCTCAAGAGACACCCAAGGTAAAGAAGAATTTGAGAGAAGTTAGTCCCATGATACGAAAGGGCAAGGAGTATATTATGTGCTTCTCATTAATCAATGAGGGTATTATCAGAATCAATGTCCAAGCGGAGAAATTCGACTAAGAACGAAGGAGGGATTTGAAATCAAGGGGGAGCTCTTAAGAACAAACTTAAGGTATCATTTAATAATGCAATTTCCTTGTGTCTTGAGAAAAAGCATGCTAAACTTAAATTTTATGATTTAAGAGTTTGTTATCATGAGAATAGGAAATATGATAATTCAATAAAAATTTTAGGTCATATCATGCTAGAACAACTATACCAAATGATAGGAAGGTAGAAAATATTTTAGGCAAGATCCCTAAGCAATTTAGATATATGCCTAAAAAGAGAAATATTCTAGGCAAACATGAAAAATAAAAATTTAAGGATTTAATGATCTAATCAAGTTTTGAGGTCAAGACTTGATAAATTGGAGAAGACCTTAGAGAAAATGACGAATAATATTAAAGGATCGAAGAAGTAAAACCAAGATTTAGAAAGTGTTGTCATAAATCTAAAAAGTGCACCGTGTTAGTGCTAGAAGGGTTCAAAGGTAAACTGTATTATGATCTAACAATTTTACCTAAGTGTACAGGCAAGACCTAGTTGAGACTAGGCAACAAAGTCTTAGTCAAGAGACTGGGCATGAAGTCCTAGTCAAGGGATTGTACGTGAAGTCCTGGTTGAGAGGATTGAGCATGAAGTCCTGGTCAAGGGATTGGGCAGGAAGTCTAACTTTTAAAACCTGTGTTGGGCCGTGTTCCTTCTTCCTTCACACAGTCATGTCTAAGGTGCGACCTGCTCCTTTTACTTGTCTGCTTTTTACGCACAGCCGTGTCAATTGGCACGGGCTGTGTCACCTCCTTCTTGGTTGAGCTCACACGACCATGTGTGTCACACGACCTCTTTCTTCTTCTTTTCTAGAATTTTCACATAGCCATGTGAAATCACACGGCCTTGACCCTCTTCTTCTTAGGTGAGCTCACACGGTCAGTGCGAGTCACACGACCAACTGCTTCTCTCCCTCTGTAAGTGTCACACGACCGTGTATGGTACACGGTTGGCCTCTGTTAGGTACAGAATTGCTAAATTTCCTCCTTTTTTTCTTATCTAATGCCTCAATACCCATGAAATAATCATGGCCGGCTCATGGAAGCAATGCACAACCTGAAAACAAAAACAAGAACAATTTAAAAACACTAACTAATGAAAAAGAAAGCTAAAATTAAATCTAACTAAAGGAGCCCTTGGGTTACTTCCCAAGAAGTGCTTATTTAAGGTCATTAGCTCAATCAGTGTGAGATCATTTTAGGGGGAGAGGATCAGAGAAGTATAACTTTTGCTTCTCCTCTAACTTCATACCATGGACATATCCTTTTAAACGTTGACCATTCAGCTTAATAATGTTGGTGTGGTTAGCACTAACGGTTTAACTTAGGTTTTAATAAATGACAAAGTAGATTAAGTTAGGTTTGTTGTAATCTAAAACTTTAACTAAGTATATAGGAGATGTCTAGCTAGGTCGACAGGCCAATTAGATAACTGGCACGAAGCCCAACTAGGTCGACAGGCTTATCGTATAGTTGACACGAAGCTCAGCTAGGTCGACGGGTCGACCAGATAGCAGGCACGAAGTCCAAATAGGTCGACGAGCTGACCGGTTGTCTAGCACAAAGTCCAGCTAGGTTGACGGGCCAACCGGATAGTTGGCAAGATGCCCAATTAGGTCAACGGATCGACCGGATAGCTGGCACAAAGTCTAGCTAGGTTGACGGGCTGACCTGATAGCTAACACGAAGTCTAGACAGGTCGACGGGCTGATCAGATGTCTATAACAAAGTCCAGCTAGGTCAACGAGATGATATGATAGCTGGCATGAAGTCCAGATAGGTCGACGGACTGACCGGATATCTGACAGGTAAGTTAAGGTAAGTCACTGGAGGGGAGTGACTTGGTGAGGATGTGTTCCCAGTTAGGAAACTTAGGCGTCGATCCAACTTAGAACCATTTCAGGAATCTAAGTTGAGATTTTGATTAGATTCTGATCTCGGTGATGTTGGACCCCATGGTAGTTTTGATGTGATCAACCACGTTGGTTAGGTTCTGCATTTTATCTGACCCTGTGTCTGAGTGTGCAGGAACTTAGGAGCACAGGAAGTCGAGCGGAAGACGCAGCTAGCGAGAAGGACGACACGGGAAGGGAGCCAACGGGCTCGGTGCGTCCGAAGGACGAGAGAATTGCGGAAGAGTACTTCGATGGAGAAGGCCGGGAACTGGGTTCGGGTGAGCCCTATTCCAGATGGCCGCAATCACCCAAGGAGCCGAACCGGAGCAAGTCAACTGGAGTTGACTTGTCAACAGTTCGGTCGACCGAACCCCATGATCGATCGACCGAACCCCAATCCTCAGAAGACCAACCGCTGGTGACACGTCAGAAGCCACGTCAGCAAGCCAGCCGTTGGGGGAATGATCGGTCAACTGAACCCCTTGATCGGTGGACCGAACCAACGTTTATCCAAAGACTCAGTCGAGCGTTTTGATCGGGCCAGCGCAGAGGAAGACCGTTGGCCGATCGGTCGACCGAACACAATGATCGGTCGACCGAACCTAAGCTCGATCCACAGAGACTGCACTTGGACGGAAAGATGGGCAGGTACAGCAGGTTCGATCGACCGAACCTGGGGATCGGTCGACCGATCCCTCTCTAGTCAAACCTGATCTCGAAGATCAGGTTAACAGATAGACTCTAGAACCCCTATATAAAGGGGGTCTCGGGTAGCTATTGATATACAACGATCACGAACGAAATAGCAACTCTAGTAATCTCTGTTTAAGCAACTACTGTGCTGTCAAAGTGTAAAAGTCTTCTCCGCCTTCTGAGAAAGAGTTTTCTTACTGCGCTTTTCTTACTGCCCTGGATTAACAACCCTCTTGGTTGTAACTAGGTTAATTTCTGTCTCCTTTTATTTTTGTAGTTGATTTAATATTGTTGCTTTATTTTAAGAGTTGGAAAGCTTTGAGGAGGGTATAATTTTTGTCTGCAGGCAATTCACCCCCCTCTTGCCGGTCCCCGCTGCACCAACAAGTAGTATCAGAGCCCAACAGCCTCAGAGGGACTAACCGCCATTTGAAGCACAAAGATTTGAACAATGGCCGACGCGAACATCCATCCCCCAAAGTTTGACGGAGATTTCGCTACATGGAAGCGAAAAATGGAGGTATTCTTTAAAACAAACTTTGATATTTTAATTACTATGAAATATGGTTTTGCAGCGCCAAAAGATAAAGAAGAAAGCACATGGAGCAAGAGGGAGCAAGCCGACTTCGTCGCCAACGGAAAAGTTGAATTCCACCTCCTCAGCGTTCTGCCACCTCAGGAGGTAAGCCGAATCAGAAGCTACAATTCAGCGAAGGATCTCTGGGAGAAATTTCTGGAGCTTCACGAAGGTACCTCTGAAGCGAAGCTGGCGCGGCGTGATATCCTCATGACACAACTAACAAACCTCCGGATGAACAACGATGAGAAGGTAGCGCAACTCCAAGCAAGAATCAAGGAGCTGATAACGTAACTAACGAACCTTGGAGAAGAAGTAACCAACCGGGATTCTATCCGATGCGCGCTCAATGCCTTCCCGAGGACTTCAGAATGGGCGTCCTTAGTAGATGCTTACTACATCTCTAAGGACTTTGAGGTAGGTAGTTTAGAAAACTTGTTTTCAACTTTCGAACTTCACGAGTCTCGACTTGCAGAAAAATCAGTAGAGAAGTCGAACCTCAACATTACCCTACGAGCTGAAAAGGATGATCCCGACTCTGAAGCGTCAATTGACGAAAACGAAGCTGCGTTAATGGTAAGGCGTTTTAATAAGTTTTTAAAATTTAACAAGTTTAGATCGCAGTCAAGTAAGCGTCATAAAAAAGGAAGGACAGTCCGGTGCTACAATTGCAACGAAGAAGGGCACATCAAGGATGATTGCCCAAAATTGAAGAGCAAACAGAAAGAGAAGGAAAGAAGCAAGAAACCAGCTCGACCCAAGCACAAAAATCTGAAGGCGACATGGGACAACTCTTCATCCTCCGAGTCAGAAGTCGAAGAATTCTCGGGACTAGCACTGATGGCCAACCATCAGCTAGAAGAAACATCTAGCTCAGAAATGAGCATTGATGAAGGGGGAGGAACATCAGAAGAAGAAAGCAACAGTGAAGGGGGAGCGTCACCAGAACAGGTAAGTAAGGTACGCAATCTAACCCCAACTCAATCTTTTAAATTTATCAAGTCTCTTTCTAGAGAGTTAGATCAATTAGAAAAAGAGAATGTTGAACTAAAGTTGAACCTAGCAAGAGCATGCCCGTTAGAAATGTATGATCATCTAAAATAAGAGAATGATAAATTAAAATTAGAAATTGAAAAATTGAAAACTGATGCATGCTTAAATAGATTTCCAAAATCAAAAGTTAGAATTTATGGAAAATTGAATTGGTACATTAAACAACATCAGAGTCAACTTAGGAAAATTCCTAAAAGTTATATACCCCCTATGTTTTTAAAGAATCCCGTAGGAAGGAACCTTTACTGGGTTCCAAAATCTGTACTTGATTAATTTTTTCAAAAATTAACAAGCTTATAGTGAGAAAATTAAACTTTGAGTTTCTTTATGGAAGCTTTGTCTAAGGAAGTGGTTGTTGCTCCAATAACCAAGAAGGCCTAGTGCCTCGCCACGACCTAGAAGCCGAAATATCGAAATAAAAATATTTAATTAACCTTCTGATAAAAGCATTAATATTAGAATTAAACAATGCTTTGAAAAGTTATTAAACATATCCTTAGGAACTCTTTAAATTTTTTTTAAAAAATTGTTTCTTGAAATTTTAACTTAGAAATTTTCCTTTGAAAATTCAAAAAAAAAAAAAATCATCTTAACTTTGAATTTTTTTTTAACACTTAGAAATTTTTTTTCTATAACTTGTTTGCCCCCGTTTTTGCTGTGATCAAAGGGGGAGAATAAATATAAGTACAAGTTTTAGGGGGAGTTAGGAAAAATTTTAAAATTTTAATCTGTTTCTTCTCTAAACTGTGTTGCAATTTTATTAATTGCAAATTTATGCTATACATGTTAGTTTAGTAATTTTCTTAAAATTATGTAGGTTTATTTTTAACCCTAACTTGAACTTGGGTTGGTGCACATCAAAAAGGGGGAGATTGTTAGACCCCGTGATAGTTTTGATGTGATCAACCAAGTTGGTTAGGTTCTGCGTTTTATCTGACCCCTGTGTCTGAGTGTGCAGGAACTTAGGAGCACAGGAAGTCGAGCGAAAGACGCAGCTAGCGAGAAGGCCGTCACGGGAAGGGAGCCGACGGGCTCGGTGCGTCCGAAGGACGAGAGAGCTGCGGAAGAGTACTCCGGTGGAGCGAGAAGAACGTGCGCGGCGTTCGAGAGACGAGAAGCCGGACAGAAGCCTACTCGAGGAGAAGGGCGGGAACTGGGTTCGGGTGAGCCCTATTCCGGATGGCCGCAATCACCCAAGGAGCTGAACCGGAGCAAGTCAACTGGAGTTGACTTGTCAACGGTTCGGTCGACCGAACCCCATGATCGGTCGACCGAACCCCAATCCTCAAAAGACCAACCGCTGGTGACACGTCCGAAGCCACGTCAGCAAGCCAACAGTTGGGGGACTGATCGGTCGACCGAACCAACGTTTATCCAGAGACTCAGTCAAGCGTTTTGATCGGGCCAACGCAGAGGAAGACCGTTGGCTGATCGGTCGACCGAACACAATGATCGGTCGACCGAACCTGAGCTCGATCCACAGAGACTGCACCTGGACGGAAAGATGGGCAGGTACAGCAGGTTTGGTCGACCGAACCTGGGGATCGGTCGACCGATCCCTCTCTAGTCTAACCTGATCCCGAAGATCAGGTTAACAGATAGACTCTAGAACCCCTATATAAAGGGGGTCTCGGGTAGCTATTGATATACAACGATCACGAACGAAATAACAACTCTAGTAATCTCTGTTTAAGCAACTACTATGCTGTCAAAGTGTAAAAGACTTCTCCGCCTTCTGAGAAGGAGTTTTTCTTACTGCGCTTTTCTTACTGCCTTGGATTAACAACCCTTTTTGGTTGTAACCAGGTTAATTTCTGTCTCCTTTTATTTCTGTAGTTGATTTAATATTGTTGCTTTATTTTAAAAGTTGGAAAGCTTTGAGGAGGGTATAATTTTTGTCTGCAGGCAATTCACCCCCCTCTTGCCGGTCCCCGCTACACCAACAAGTGAGACAGAATCTAATTATCACTATATTTTATTATATTTATGCTAACTTCTGTTTTGCAGGGTAGCATAATAATTATTGTATCGGACTAATCTTTTTCTTGCAGGAAAAATCTTTTGCTGGAAAAAGGGGTCCAGGCGCCTGGAGTGCAAAACTTATCTCGTCGCAACTTGGAGCGCGTTGATTGGCTGGGCCAACATCATGGTCCAAGCGCCTAGAAGGGATCCGAGCGCCCGGAGAACTCCTATAAAAGGAGCCTTCCTCCAGAGCTACAAACAATAACTTTTGCTACGATTGCTATGTTACGCTCTGCTCCTACGACACTGCGAAGCCTCTCCAACAACTTGCAGCTTGATTTTCTTTTCAATTGTTGTCAGTATTCTTTTCATAGTTCCTGTACTTATTCTGTAATCATTTTTTTTTGTGAATTATTAGTGATTTCACACTGAAGCACTCTCATGTGCGAGCCTTGGAGTAGGAGTCACTGAAGGTTCCGAACCAAGTAAAATTGGTTGTGTTAGCATTGCCCTTACTTTTCTTATTTCCGTTGCATACTCGAATCGATTTTTGAATTCCTAACGTTCGTTATTCACCCCCCCCCCCTCCCCCCCATCGCGAGCTCTACGATCCAACAAGTGGCATCAGAGCAGGCACTGCTCTGAACTGGTGCAACCACCAATTGAGCAAGGAAAGTTCCATTAGGGACAAAATTAGGAGATTATCCAATTGAAAAAGTAACAGAGGTTTCCTAGTATACATTATTTATTTATATTGTAGTCATTTTTATCTATATCTTTGTATTTTTCTTGTATTTGATGGTAAGAATATGTCTTATATGAGGTTTTATTCATTTTTATAAGGTCTTCGGTAAGAAAAGAGATAGTTAAGCTATCGATCTAAATCTAGGCCATGGAGTCAAAATAGATACTTCTAAATCAAGTATATCATTGTATCTCTTATTTTTATTTTTGTTTTGTTTTGTATATGTTCTTTATATTTTTCGATAACCTTCTGTAGACCAACAGAAAATAGATGAACAAAAATAATGTGTATCGTTATTCATCCCTGATTAATGACATCACCAATCGTAACAAAACACAGAAATATTTCATTAAAATAATAATAAATTTAATACTTAACTAAATTGATATATCTCATGGAATAATTATAAATTACAACTGCAAGAATAATTTTAATATTAATAATAAAAAACGATAATAAAAATTAGCTTGTCGTTATTCACTTGTATTTATTATTATCAAAAGATTTTTAAAATATTTCTTTTTTACAATCACACATTTTCATTATAGAATATGTCAAAAACAGTTATTGATAAATATTTTTATTTTTTTAAACCATAACTTCCAATGTTATTATTTTTATATATGTGGTACTTGGCATTAAAATATATTATTTTATTAAAAAGTGACAAGACTAATATTGTTTAAAATTGATTAAAAAAAACTATTTTCAATATAAATTGTGTGAAACATGAATGCATGCTTACTATGGTTAGGGTATAGATTGAATTATAAATAAAATATATTTATTTTAAATCTAAACAAATACATATGCCTTAAAAATATACCTTCTGACCAGTACATGGACAATGGTAAGTTTCTATGGTCACTATTTCTTGTTTTGGATTTCCATAAATCATTTGAGAAATTTCATAGCATTTCTATAAAAGTCAACGAAGAAGTGAGGAAATACATATCACTTAACAAGCATTGCACATAAGAAGACTAGAGTGAAGGATGGCATCGACAAAAGGAGTAATCCTTTGTGTGCTCTTCAATATGATCATTTGCTCATGTTATATTATTGCAACAGGTTTGATCATAGTTCAATAGAAAGCGTTATCATTTTACCATGCCTTTTTAGATATTCATGCTTAAATTTGACTCTCATATGTAAATTTTGGTTCTAACAATATCTCTTTACTTCTCTTATTTGTAAAGAGTCGAGATATTATGGAGGATATCGCATCGTCGTAAGTTACTTCGTTTCTCAATTAACGTGTATAAGCTAAGGTTTTTGTAATTTTTAATTGAATAAGTGTTTGTGCATTTATAGGCAAAAACATGGTGCATAGCAAACCCCCTTGCAAGCCCAGCTGCATTACAAAGGAACATCGATAGCTTATGCAATGGCATTGTTGATTGTAGCTCGATTCAACCAGGGGGCTCATGCTACAATCCCAACACAGTGGCGGATCATGCCTCTGTTGCCCTGAACCTCAACTATAAAAATCATCAGTCTCAGCAACAATTTTGTTCTGGTGATGGATTTATAACGGTGTCTAATCCATGTAAGTTGATTTCGATTAAGATCGATAATAATATTTTTAATAGTTCATGTTTTTCAGATACGGTTCATCTTTTATTAGATAATTTCTTAATTAGTTTTTTTGTTTTCATATTTGGCAGCACATGGATCTTGCGTTTTTCCATAAAGAAGAAGGCTGTTAAAGGGGACTCATCATCAAAAAATTTGTCTCTCAACTTGTTTTTAAACATTTGATCTGCCATGTTTTTAAACATTTGATCTGCCATTTGTCGCAAGCTTAATAAAAGATGCCCCTCTTTTGAAAATTTAACAAAAGAATTTGATTAAAATAAAAAATTTCATGTCGGTTTAAAATTTATTTTAGAAAATAAAATTTAAAAAATTTATTTACATAATAAATTTATTCTTTTAAAAATTATAACAAAAATCTACTCTATTAAATTTTCTTATATTTTTTTTTAAAAATAAAAATATATATTAAATAAAAACTAACTCTCTTTTCCTATTAAAAAAATAGCTTACATACCGTATCTAATATTAATTATTTTTCTATTTATTATGCTAAAGACATGTGAAGCTCTCTCTTGAGTTTACACAGAGAACTTCGAAAATTTTCAAAATTGATTATTATTTTCTTAAACAAATATGGTTACATTTAACCCCATTAATCAAACCACGTGACCATTAAATTAACTTCACGTATAACTCTATTATTAATTGACTTCTTTCTTTGATGTGTTCGTGTTCTGATCTTCTCCATCCATTGCACTCTTGACCTTTTTGCACAAGCCACAACTATAGACATGCGGGAGGTTATTTTGGTTGGTTTGTTGGCTCCGTTTTTCGTCTTCCCTTTCAGACTTTCACCTTCATCTAAATAATTAATTAAGTTTATATTAAATTTATTATAGTCTAATTTTAATTTCATATTAATTATTTATTAAGAAGGGGAGCATTGGCGCAAGGGTAAAGTTACGTTATTGTCATATGATCAAAAGATCACGGGTTCGAATTCAGGAAACAACCTCTTGCAAAAAAGCAAGGTGAGACTGCATACAATGGATCCTTTCTCGAGACCCCGTATGTCGGAAGCTTCGTGCATCGTGCTGTTTTTTTTATTATTAATAATTTATTAAAATAAATTGATTGGAAGTATATTTGAATCTATAAAGATATAAAAAGTTACCATCTTCTGCATCTAAACATTTGTAGAAGAGAAAAGTTAAAACATATGAGGCATACATACAGTATCAATGGAGCTCAAGTTTATAATAGAACCTCAGAATGGATTCAGATATAACATTCAAGCACTCCATACTTCAGATTGGGAGGATTTGATCAATGGAAGACAAGAATAGAGAACTTCTTCATGATGAATATTGATGAATGGTTGATCCTAATGGAGGGATTTGAAACTCCAATCGATGGACAAGGAAAACTTCTTAAGAAGAAGAAATGGACTGAGTATCAACTCTAAATGTAACCAACATTTTGGTTAATTTGATTCCTAATGGCATATTATACAAGATAGGTAAATGCAAGGATGAAAATGAGTTATGTAACAAGTTGGTCAAACTCCATGAAGATCCGACCTCAATGCAAAATGAAGACGGATCCAAAGAGGGAGACTCATTAGATAAAGAAGAAGAGGACTCTGAGAGGAATTCAACATCCAAGGAGGAAATTGAAGAAGTATCCACTTCAAGGATTGAGGGGGAGTATGTGTCATTGACATCGTAACAAGAAGAAACCTTGATATCCTGGACCAATGAAGAAGAATCATGTATCACCTCTATGGTTAAAGAAGGTATAGCAAACACAATTCATAATGATAAACTTCTGATAATATGTTTTATGTGTAGGGAGAAAAGACACTATAAGAACAAATATCCCAAATTAATGAAGAAAAAGGCTCAAGAGGCACCCAAGGTGAAGCAGAATTTGAGAGAAGTTAGTCCCATGATGCGAAAGGGCATGGAGTACATTATGTGCTTCTCATGAATCAATGAGGGCATTATCAGAATCAATGTCCAAGGGGAGAAATTCGACTAAGAACGAAGGAGGGATTTGAAATCAAGGGGGAGCTCTTAAGAACAAAGTTAAGGTATCATTTAATAATGCAATTCCCTTGTGTCATGATAAAAAGCATGCTAGACTTAAATTTTATGATTTAAGAGTTTGTTATCATGAGAATAGGAAGTATGTTAATTCAATAAAAATTTTAGGTCATATCATGCTAGAACAACTATACCAAATGATAGGAAGGTAAAAAATATTTTATGCAAGATCCCTAAGCAATTTAGATATATGCCTAAAAAGAGAAATATTCCAGGCAAACATGAAAAATCAAAATTTAAGGATTTAATGATCTAATCAAGTTTTGAGGTCAAGACTTGATAAATTGGAGAAGACCTTAGAGAAAATGATGAATAATATTAAAGGATCGAAGAAGTAAAACCAAGATTTAGAAAGTGTTGTCATAAATCTAAAAAGTGCACCGTGTTAGTGCTAGAAGGGTTCAAAGTTGAACTGTATTATGATCTAACAATTTTACCTGAGTGTACAGGCAAGACCTAGTTGAGACTAGGCAACAAAGTCTTTGTCAAGAGACTGGGCATGAAGTTCTAGTCAAGGGATTGTACATGAAGTCCTGGTCAAGGGATTGGGCAGGAAGTCTAACTTTTAAAACCTGTGTTGGGTCGTGTTCCTTCTTCCTTCACACGGTCATGTCTAAGGCGCGACCTGCTCCTTCTCCTTGTCATCTTTTTACGCACAGCCGTGTCAATTAGCACGGGCTGTGTCGCCTCCTTCTTGGTGAGCTCACACGACCATGTGTGTCACACGACCTCTTTCTTCTTCTTTTCTAGAATTTTCACATAGCCATGTGAAATCACACGGCCTTGACCCTCTTCTTCTCAGGTGAGCTCACACGGTTAGTGCGAGTCAGACGACCAGCTGCTTCTCTCCCTCTGTAAGTGTCACACGACCGTGTATGGTACACGGTTGGGCTCTGTTAGGTATAAAATTACTAAATTTCCTCCTTTTTGACTTATCTAATGCCTCAATACCCATGAAATAATCATGGCCAGCTCATGGAAGCATTGCACAACCTGAAAACAAAAACAACAACAATTTAAAAACACTAACTAAGGAAAAAGAAAGATAAAATTAAATCTAACTAAAGGAACCCTTGGGTTACTTTCCAAGAAGCGCTTATTTAAGGTCATTAGCTCAATCGGTGTGAGATCATTCTAGGGGGAGAGTATCAGAGAAGTATAACTTTTGTTTCTCCTCTAACTGCATACCATGGACATATCCTTTTAAACGTTGACAATTCAGCTTAATAATGTTAGTGTGGTTAGCACTAACGGTTTAACTTAGGTTTTGATAAATGACAAAGTAGGTTAAGTTAGGTTTGTTGTGATCTAAAACTTTAACTAAGTATGTAGGAGATGTCTAGCTAGGTCGACAGGCCAATCAGATAACTAACACGAAGCCCAACTAGGTCGACAAGCTGATCGTATTGTTGACACGAAGCTCAGCTAGGTCGACGGGTCGACCAGATAGCAGGCACGAAGTCCAAATAGGTCGACGGGCTGACCGGTTGTCTAGCACAAAATACAGCTAGGTCGACGGGCCGACTGGATAGTTGGCAGGATGCCCAATTAGGTCGACGGACCGACCAGATAGCTGGCACAAAGTCCAGTTAGGTTGACGGGCTGACTTGATAGCTGACACGAAGTCTAGACAGGTCGACGGGCTGATCAGATGTCTAGAACAAAGTCCAGCTAGGTGAACGAGCTAATCTGATTGCTGGCATGAAGTCCAGATAGGTCAACGGACTGACCGGATATCTGATAGGTAAGTTAAGGTAAGTCACTGGAGGGGAGTGACTTGGTGAGGACACGCTCCCAGTTAGGAAACTTAGGCGTCGATCCAACTTAGAATCATATCAGGAATCTAAGTTGAGATTTTGATTAGATTCTGATCTCGGTGAGACAGAATCTAATTACCACTTTATTTTATATTTATGCTAACTTCTGTTTTGCAAGGTAGCATAATAATTATTGTATCGGACTAATCTTTTTCTTGCAGGAAAAAGCTTTTGTTGGAAAAAGGGGTCCAGGCGCCCGGAGTGCAAAACTTATCTCGTCACAAACGTGGAGCGCGTTGATTGGCTGGGCCAACATCACAGTCCAAACGCATGGAAGGGATCCGGGCTCCCGGAGAACTCCTATAAATGGAGACTTCCTCCAGAGCTACAAACAATAACTTTTGCAACGATTGCTCTGTTACGATATGCTCCTACGACACTGCGAAGCCTCTCCGACAACTTGCAGCTCGATTTTCTTTTCAATTGTTGTCAGTATTCTTTTCATAGTTCCTGTACTTATTCTGTAATCATTTTTTTGTGAATTATTAGTGATTTCCCACTGAAAGCACTCTCATGTGCGAGCCTTGGAGTAGGAGTCACTAAAGGCTCCGAACCAAGTAAAATTGGTTGTGTTAGCATCGCCCTACTTTTCTTATTTTCGTTGCATACTCAAATCGATTTTTGAATTCCTAACGATCGCTATTCACCCCCCCCCTCCCCCCTCTTGCGAGCTCTACGATCCAACAAGTGGCATCAGAGCAGGTACTGCTCTGAATTGGTGCAACCACCAATTGAGCAAGGAAAGTTCCATTAGGGACAAAATTAAGAGATGATCCAATTGAAAAAGCAACAGAGGTTTCCTAGTGTACATTATTTATTTATATTGTAGTCATTTTTATCTATATCTTTGTATTTTGCTTGCATTTGATGGTAAGAATATGCCTTATATGAGGTTTTATTCATTTTTATAAGGTCTTCGGTAAGAAAAGAGATAGTGATGCTATCGATCTAAATCTAGGCCATGGAGTCAAAATAGATAATTCTAAATCATGTGTATCGTTGTATCTCTTATTTTTATTTTTGTTTTGTTTTGTATATGTTCTTTATATTTTTCGATAACCTTATGTAGACCAACAGAAAATAGACGAACAAAAATAATGTGTATCGCTATTCATCCCGGACTAATGACATCACCATTCGTAACAAAACACAGAAATATTTCATTAAAATAATAATAAATTTAATACTTAATTAAATTTATATATCTCATGAAATACTCTAAAAAGATAATTATAAATTACAAATGCAAGAATAATTTTAATATTAATAATAAATAACGTTAATAAAAATTAGCTTGTCGTTATTCACTTGTATTTTTTATTATCAAAAGATTTTTAAAATATTTCTTTTTTACTATCACACATTTTCATTATAGAATATGTCAAAAATAGTTATTGATAAATATTTTTATTTTTTTAAACCATAACTTCCAATGTTATTATTTTTATATATGTGGTACTTGGCATTAAAATATATTATTTTATTAAAAAGTGACAAGACTAATATTGTTTAAAATTGATTAAAAAAAACTATTTTCATTATAAATTGTGTGAAACATGAATGCATGCTTACTATGGTTAGGGTATATATTGAATAATAAATAAAATATATTTATTTTAAATCTAAACAAATACATATGCCTTAAAAATATACCTTCTGACCAGTACATGGACAATGGTAAGTTTCTATGGTCACTATTTCTTGTTTTGGATTTCCATAAATCATTTGAGAAATTTCATAGCACCTCTATAAAAGTCAACGAAGAAGTGAGGAAATACATATCACTTAACAAGCATTGCACATAAGAAGACTAGAGTGAAGGATGGCATCGACAAAAGGAGTAATCCTTTGTGTGCTCTTCAATATGATCATTTGCTCGTGTTATATTATTGCAACAGGTTTGATCATAGTTCAATAGAAAGAGTTATCATTTTACCATGCTTTTTAGAGATATTCATGCTTAAATTTGACTCTCATATGTAAATTTTGGTTCTAACAATATCTCTTTACTTCTCTTATTTGTAAGAGTCGAGATATTATGGAGGATATCGCATCGTCGTAAGTTACTTCGTTTCTCAATTAACATGTATAAGCTAAGGTTTTTGTAATTTTTAATTGAATAAGTGTTTGTGCATTTATAGGCAAAAACATGGTGCATAGCAAACCCCCTTGCAAGCCCAGCAGCATTACAAAGGGACATCGATAGCTTATGCAATGGCATTGTTGATTGTAGCTCGATTCAACCAGGGGGCTCATGCTACAATCCCAACACAGTGGCAGATCATGCCTCTGTTGCCCTAAACCTTAACTATAAAAATCATCAGTCTCAGCAACAATTTTGTACTGGTGATGGATTCATAACGGTGTCTAATCCATGTAAGTTAATTTTGATTAAGATCGATAATAATTTTTTTAATAGTTCATGTTCTTCAGATAGGGTTCATCTTTTATTAGATAATTTCTTAATTAGTTTTTTTTTCTTTCATATCTGGCAGCACATGGATCTTGCGTTTTTCCATAAAAGAGAAGACTGTTAAAGGGGACTCATCATCAATAAATTTGTCTCTCACCTTGTTTTTAAACATTTGATCTGTCATTTGTCGCAAGCTTAATAAAAGATGCCCCTCTTATGAAAATTTAACAAATGAATTTGTGCAAAATAAAAAATTTCATGACTGTTTAGAATTTATTTTTGAAAATAAAATTAAAAAAATTTATTTACATAATAAATTTATTCTTTTAAAAATTATAACAAAAATCTACTCTATTAAATTTTCTTATATTTTTTTTTAAAATAAAAATATATATTAAATAAAAACTAACTCTCTTTTCCTATTAAAAAAAATAGCTTACATACCGTGTCTAATATTAATTATTTTTCTATTTATTATGCTAAAGACATGTGAAGCTCTCTCTTGAGTTTACACATAGAACTTCGAAAATTTTCAAAATTGATTATTATTCTCTTAAACAAATATGGTTACATTTAACCCCATTAATCAAACTAAGTGACCATTAAATTAACTTCACGTATAACTCTATTTTTAATTGACTTCTTTCTTTGATGTGTTCGTGTTCTGATCTTCTCCATCCATTGCACTACTCTTGACCTTTTTGCACAAGCCACAACTATAGACATGCGGGAGGTCATTTTGGTTGGTTTGTTGGCTCCGTTTTTACTCTTCTCTTTCGTACTTTCACCTTCATCTAAACAATTAATTTAGTTTATATTAAAATTATTATAGTCTAATTTTAATTTCATATTAATTATTTATTAAGAAGGGGAGCATTGGCGCAAGGGTAAAGTTATGTTATTGTCATATGATCAAAAGGTCACGGGTTCGGATTCAGGAAACAACCTCTTACAAAAAAGCAGGGTAAGACTGCATACAATGGATCCTTCCCCGAGCCCCCGTATGACGGAAGCTTCATGTATCGGGTTGTTTTTTTTATTATTGATAATTTATTAAAATCAATTGATTGGAAGTATATTTGAATCTATAAAGATATAAAAAGTTGCCATCTTCTGCATCTAAACATTTGTAGAAGAGAAAAGTTAAAACATATGAGGCATTCATACAGTATCAAGGGAGCTCAAGTTTATAATAGAACCTCAGGATGGATTCGGATATGACATTCAAGCACCTCCATACTTTAGATTGGGAGGATTTGATCAATGTAAGGCAAGAATTGTAAAATATCGAAAAATGACGAATAATGATAAGGGAATTTTTCAGAATTTTTGAAAAATTTTCGGAGCTCGTATGGACGAGTTATTGGGGGTAAAAACGGGGTCGGGGAGAGCCTGTTTAGGCTGCCCATTTAGGCGAGAAAAATTTGAATTTATTTATTTCCTTGCTTTTCTTTTTCTTTTCTTGTTTTCGCCGAATTCTTCCCTTTCTCCCTCCGCACGCCCGACGCGATCTCTTTGCCCTAACCGCACGCGCACGCAGCGGTTTCTTCCTCGCCGAGCATACAAATCCCTAGGCTACTTCTCCTCCTCACTTCTTCTAGTCGCCACCGCCGACCCACTATCGCCTTTGTATGCCGACCCAGCACCTACGCCGCCCTTTCCCCGCGTACAATCCCTCGGCCAAGGAATCCCTAGCGCCGGCAACTCGGTCCACGTCCGCTTCTGACCACCACAAGAGCAAGCCAAGCAGTGCCGAGGTCGCGTCTCTGCTCGACACTGCCGAAGCCGACATCGTCCGTGCCCTACAGCCGACCGATCTCGTCGTTCCTCTTTCTCGAGTCCTTCCCTTGCGCCGCTGTTCCCTAGCCTGAAGCCGACGGCCATGTTCTGATCTCTCTCCGGCGGCCATTGTTTCGCATTCCTCAGTCCTAGTGTCGTTTCACTAGTTGTCTGGTGACGAGATTTTTCTCCCCTCGCACTACCGCCTCTACACTTTTCTTCACTGTGCGTGGCCATTCAGTGCCCTAATTGTGATCTGGGAGGTAAGGAATTTTGTGTTATGTAATTGGGTATCTTTAATTGGTGATATTCACATCTTAATCCGATTAGAGAAGACCTAATTTCTGTTCTTATTATTATTATTGTTGAGATTTAAGGCTCGGTCAGTGATTACAGCTCCGGTCATCTTTGTGCGTGGGTGATTCAAGCTTTGGGCATTAACTTACTGTGGATCAAGAAATGGCAGTGAGGTGAATTGAGGTAAGGTGTAGAGAAAGTAATTTCTTTTGTTACAGCATACACCTAATTGGAGCTATGAAAAAGATAAGAAATGAATAGTACATAAACTTAGTTAAGTTTAAGTTGGTTATATATATAGATTAGGTTTGGAATTTTTCTACTGGTATGATTAGCGTTTTACCCTAATTTAGGGTTAGAGGTTTTATTTAGCTATTTATAAGAATTGTAACTAAATAAAATATATCTATATGTTCGATACATGACTTTGACGCGAGACGCGTGTCTCGACTACCAGTTTGGACTTTTCGATTGGAGGCGAGTACTTTGACTTTATGTCTTTTGATATTCATAATAATGTTTTTAACATATAGCAATGATTATGTTTCTCATTTGCTTCGGTTGATCACTACCTGACCTATTACCTGCTTGCTTGTTTATTTATTTTGCACATCATGCTAGTGTTTACCTGATTATGCCTATTTATAGAGGTAGTGACACAACCATGTTATTTATCATGTTCAGGACCTAGGGTTCTTGATACCTTATCTGGTCGGTATACTTTGATTTGATTCTCTTCCCGATGGTACACATTTTACATGTATATGGATTATTGCTATGTTGCTCAGTATTTTGCCATGCTTAGTATCATGCACCATTCGCATGATTGCATGCTGTGCGATAGTCTGCTCAATTATTATTGAGCACATCGCCAGTTTCATCACTGTCGGTGCTCCGTTGGTCCGCTCATGGGTAGCGTGATGCAGCGTGATAGCACGTCAGTTTTTCTCTGTTCGGTGCTCCGTTGGTCCGCTCATGGGTAGTGTGACGCAGCGTGGTAGCACGTTAGGGATCCCTCCCCGTCATGGTGTACCGGGAGATGAGAGCATTGCGCTCCCCCATTTATGATTTGGCGTAGGAGTATGTGTGTACTCCGATAACATCCCATCCGCTCGGTCACTCATCAGGGGCAGTGATGGCAGAGTGCACGGTTGTCACAACCCTACCTACTCGGTCTCTCCATTGTGTGTGAGATGACTGACTGGCGTCAGGGGTGACCATGTTATTTGCATCATATGCATGATGCATTTATTGCTTGTGTTTGCTGCATTTACTTGTTGCATTTATATGGATGCATATGATTGACATGCATACAGGATTATGACACTCTCGGTCTGATGACCCTGTTATCCTTATACCTTAGTCCTGGTTAGTGCAGTTTTCTCCTGTATTCCTCAGTTGCATTTATCTTTCTTGTATCAGGAGACTGTACGCATGATTAGTGCTAGTTGTTATATTCTTTATTATGCATATCAGTTGTTATCCGTTGAGTGTTGGACTCACACCCTCCTCCGTTGTTATTTTCAGGTTGATGCTGTCCAGAGAGTTCTAGTCGCTAGTCCCCTGCAGTCCACGAGGACGTGTGTTGATCTTGTGGTTTTCTTATTTTAGACTATGTATGGACTTGTTTGTGTTGATACATTTGGATCTTGTATGGATTCTTATTGTCTATGAGTTTTATTGGATTTGATTTACTACACGCCTGCCTAGACGGCAGAAGAGGTAAGTTGATTTTATCGTTGGTTTTGAGCTTTATGAGTGTAGTGGAGTAGGGCATCGATTTTGTGCTCTATGGGTGTAGTTGAGTAGGGTTGTTTTTGAGTCTTCTTATTACTGTTTCTAGTTTGTTCACTATTAAATTGCATGGATATCTTTGTGATGTATGTTTTATTATTGTTATTGTTCCGGCCGTGTTGGCCGATGTATATGTAGCCCAGAGGGCGATGTAGAAAGTTTCAGATTGTTTACTGTACATGGGAGATGCTGCCGAAATTTCTTCGGATAGAGACTCCTCCGGGGCGTGACAATTTATTTGGTATCAGAGCACAAGTTTTACGATTTTTGTTTTCGTATTTTGGATATTTTGGATAACCTGATACCAATTGGTATCAGAGCGCCAAGGTTTGGCGATACTTGTTTTGACTTTCGTGTTACGGATCTTGAGATTTATCTGATACCAATTTATTAGAATTGGTATCAAAGCAGGGTGTGATACCTGCTTTTGGTATTCTAGATATTTTGTGTTAGCCCAGGTTTGCGAGTCAAACTGGGTATTTGTTTCAGATTTTAGTATGGATTTCTGATTATTTTCTTGTACAGAATTTCGAGGTAAAATAGGGACTGGACAGTGACGGAACATCTCCAGACAACAATTAGGTATGTTGTTATTTTGTAATTGTTTATACTTGTAGTAATATCTGTGATATAACTTAATAGATATGAGGAGGTCTACACATATTGCTGCGAGACGTGGTGCTGGACGGCCACGTACGAGGACCTTGGGATCTTTGGATTTGCTAGAGATGCCTACTGGGGCTAAGCCTATTAGTCAGGGACAGACTCAGCATACTGCAGGCGCGTCAAGCTCTCAGACCCCGATGGCTCCTATAGAGGTACCTACCTCGGCTGTGCCGAGTGTACCTATCCCTACTGTATTTCCGATACCACCAGGGGTACTACCAGCATACCCCGCATCTGCTCCGGACGAGCCTATGGCGTACTCGGTACCACCGCCACTTGGACCTACCGTGTACACGACACCAGTGGCACCTGTGCCCCCAGTACCTACAGTGTACCCAGCAGCATCTGCACCAGCGATGCCGGCTGCTCCACATCTGGTACCACCACCTACCGTACATCCAGCCGTGGCCACCTATGCTCACCCTGCAGTGCCACCGACGACATATGCTCCAGTTTATACAGCGGCACAGGGAGTACCTCCTCCGGTCTATTCAGCGGTACCACCTGTAGCACCAGCTCTAGTGGTTCAACCAGTTCCTGCAGCCGTTTATTGTCGTGACACGAGCTAGGATTCCAGCGTTAGCAGAGTCGATGAAGAGTCGATTTACACTCTTCCGAGGAGACCTTGATCCGAGTGCGGCCCTGTCATGGATAGAGACGATGGAGCGGACTTTCTTCTATATGGCTTGCTCCGAGTGGGAGAAAGCAGAGCTGGCTGCTTTTCACTTACGGGACGCGACCGACACTTGGTGGATTCGGCGAGCAGAACATTACCTGGGTTAGGTTCAGAGAGGCTTTTGAGCACCGTTTCTTCCCACGAGCTTATCAGATGGCTCGCCATCAGGATTTCTTGAGTCTGCGACAGAACAACCGGACGGTGATAGAGTATAATGCAGAGTTTGACAGATTGGCCAGATTTTATCCAGAGCTTGTTGCTGAGGATAGTTCACATATGCAGCAGTTCATTCAGGGGTTGGATGGACATTTGCAAGTAAGGCTTGCAGGTCTTGTTTGCGCATCTTATCTGGAGACTTTGGACAGAGCCCTCATGATTGAGTCAGCTCAGCAGAGAGCGTTTTCAGACAGAAAAAGGAAACAGCCGGGTCAGACATCTGGGCAGATCCAGCAGCCACAGGCTACACCACAGCAGAGCAGGCGCAGTCGGTTAGATCAGGGTACTTCTGGGGTATTACGTAGGCCTCAGAAATCAGGGCAGTCTTTCTCAGGACGTTTCCGATCTCCACAGCAGAACCGAAAACAACCCGCCAACGATATTCAGTGTTTCCGATGTGGATCCAGAGATCACATCACCACAGCCTGCTCTTTGGGATAGTCAGTTTGCTTTTATTGCAAACTACCTGGGCACCAGAGTTGAGATTGCCAGCTGAAGGCTCAGCATACTGCTCCCGGAGTTACTGCTCAAGGAGGGCAGCACAGTCAGTCAGGGGCTCGACGAGGAGGGCGGAGATTTCCACCCTCACATCGCCAACAGGGGACAACTTCCACTTCAGCAGCTGCATTTGGCATGCTCGGACAGGAGTACCCCAGTACTCCCATAGTACCCCAGAGCTCCGTTCCGGGATCTCATTATCTAACGCAGGGGCAGTATCAGCTGCAGTCCCAGCCACATGATCAGTATCAGACGCAGTCTCAGCCATCGGTACAGTATCAGTCGCCACCCTCTTAGACTTCTCTGGCGCAGTATCCAGTACCACTTCAGTAGTAGGCTCCTGCCCAGATGTAGCCGTCGCAGGCAGCGTTACCACCTCTTGCTCCGCCAGAGACTGGGTGTATTCATGCGATGACCAAAGAGGATGCGCAGCGAGCCGACGGATCCGTTTTCCGTGGTACGATTTCTATTTATGCCTTATCTGCAGATATACTGATAGATACTGGTAGCTCGCATTTTTTTATATCTCATACTTTTATGCGGGAGATTGGTAGATTACACAATTTCAGATCACAGCGACTGACCGTCTCTCTACCCTCCGGTGATACTTTGGGCATCACCCAAGAGGTCAGAGGTTGCCTGTTAGATTTTGGCAACCTAATACTTACGGTGGATCTTTTAGTATTGGAAATGGTTGATTTTGATATTATACTTGGCATGGACTGTTTGTTAGCATATCATGCCATTGTTGACTGCCAAACGAGGGTGGTCACTTTTCGACCTCTGAACCAACCCTCGTGGGATTTCACTGGCATCAGAGACGATGGCATATCGATCATTTCGACGATTCAAGCTCAGAAGCTGCTGTCATATGGCTGTCAGGGTTTTTTGTTATCTTTGATTAGTACTGACGACAGCAGTAGTTCGCAGCTCTCCGATGTGCCAGTAGTCCGAGAGTACCCAGATGTATTCCCAGAGGAGCTACCAAGTTTGCCTCCAAGAAGGCAAGTGGAGTTCGCTATTGAGCTGATTCCGGGGACCGCACCGGCATCGAAAGCTCCTTATCGTATGACACCAAAAGAGTTGAACGAGATGAAGGTTCAACTCCAGGAGCTTTTGGATAGGGGCTTTATTCGGCCTAGTGTTTCTCCATGGGGTTCTCCGGTATTATTTGTCAAGAAAAAGGATGACACTATGAGGTTATGTATTGACTATAGACAGCTGAATTCAGTGACCGTCAGAAATAAATATCCTTTACCACAGATCGAGGATTTATTTGATCAGCTCAGAGGTACATCAGTGTATTCTAAGATTGATCTGCGATCTAGATATCATTAGTTCAGAGTCAGAGACTCAGATATTCAGAAGACAGCTTTCCGTACGAGATACGGTCATTTTGAGTTTTTGGTAATGCCATTTGGGCTTACCAATGTTCCAGCGGTGTTTATGGATTTGATCAACCGCGTCTTTCTGGAGTATCTGGATCAGTTTGTTATCGTTTTCATTGATGACATATTGGTCTACTCGCATTCCGAGGAGGAGCATGCACAACATCTTCGTATAGTCTTGGAGACTCTTCAACGACATCAGCTGTACGCGAAGTTCAACAAGTGTGCATTCTGGCTATCTTCAGTCGATTTTCTGGGACATGTGGTCTCGAGCAGAGGTATTTCAGTAGACCCTCAGAAGATCAAAGCTGTCACTAGTTGGGAGTAGCCGAAATCAGTTCAGGAGATCCGCAGTTTTCTGGGACTAGCAGGATATTACCGACGTTTTGTCGAGGGTTTCTCGCGTATTGCTATGCCGTTGACACGCCTTACCAGGAAAGGCATGAAGTTCACGTGGTCCGAGGATTGCGAGACCAGCTTTCAGGAGCTGAAGCGGAGATTAGTGTCAGCTCCAGTTTTTGGTTTTACCTTCTGGAGAGGACGGATTTTTGCTCTATATCGACACGTCTCTTCAAGGTTTGGGCGCTGTTCTGATGCAGCACGGCAGAGTAGTTTCTTATGCTTCTCGACAGTTGAAGGAGCATGAGAAGAACTACCCAGTTCATGATTTGGAGTTAGCTGCCATCATCTTTGCTTTGAAGCTTTGGCGGCATCATTTATACGACATTACATTTGAGATTCTCACTGATCATAAGAGTCTCAAATATATTTTCACCCAGAAGGAACTTAATCTCTGACAGAGGAGATGGATGGAGTTCCTGAAGGATTACTATTGTACCATTAGCTATCACTCGGAGAAAGCTAATGTGGTTGCCGATGCACTCAGCAGGAAGTCCAGAGGGACTTTGCCTTGTCACCGGACTTCAGTCACAGACTTGATTCAGAGTTTCTCCGGGTTAGGGACCGACAGAGCAGGGTATTCTGGTTACCATGGTTGCTCAGTCGTCGATCAGGATGAGGATCCGAGAGGCCCATGCCAGTGATCAGCATTTGCAGTTTATTGGCAGTCAGATAGCTTTCGGGCAGCAGACCGAGTTCACACGAGACGAGGAGGGTATTATATACTTCCGAGGCAGATTATGCGTACCTCAGTCTCATCCGGTTTTACAGGAGCTACTTCAGGAGGCTCATCGTTCTCGATTTGTGATCCACCCAGGCGGGACCCGCATGTATCGAGATTTGAGACGTTCCTACTGGTGGAATGGTATGAAGAAAGACATCGTTGAATTTGTAGCTAGATGTCTTGTTTGTCAGCAAGTGAAGGCTGAGCACCAGAGACCTGCCGGTTTACTTCAGCGGGTTCCTATTCATGAGTGGAAATGGGAACATATTACTATGGACTTTGTGGTGGATTTGCCGAGGACAAGACGAGGCCATGACGCGATTTGGGTAATCGTTGATCGATTAACCAAATCCGCACACTTTTTAGCGATCCGGAGAACAGATTCCCTGGATCGATTAGCAGATCTATATTGCCGGGAGATCATCAAATTACATGGTATCCCTTTGACTATTATTTCGGATAGAGACCCCCGGTTCACGTCTCGCTTCTGGTAGATTCTGCAGCAGGCTTTGGGCACTCAGCTCCGATTTAGTACAGCTTTCCATCCACAAATAGATGGGCAGTCAGAGCGGACCATTCAGACTCTAGAGGACTTGCTGAGATCTTGTGTACTAGATTTTGGAGGCAGTTGGGAGGACCATTTTCCATTGGTAGAGTTCGCCTACAACAACAGCTTTCATTCGGCTATCCAGATGACACCGTTTGAAGCCTTGTATGGTAGGCCTTGTCGGAAACCCACCCTCTGGGATGAGGTTGGGGAGGCCCAGTTGTTGGGACCTCATAGAGCTCAGCAGGAGGCAGAGTTGGTCCGTATTATCAGACGGAGGATGTCAGAGGCGCAGGATCGCCAGAAGAGTTATGCTGATCAGAGACGTAGACCTTTGGAGTTCTCTATTGGTGATCATGTTTTTCTGAGAGTTTCACCCACGAAAGGGGTAAAGATATTTGGTCTCGGAGGTAAGCTAGCTCCGCGATACATTGGCCCTTTCCAGATCCTAGAGAGGATTGGAGTAGTAGCTTACCGGCTAGCACTACCACCGTCCCTGGCAGACATGCACGATGTATTTCATGTATCTATGATGAGGAGATACGTACCTGACCCGACGCATGTGCTGATAGATATCTCAGTTCCAGTTCAGCCTGACATCACTTATGAGGAGGTTCCGATACGAAATCTGGACCGGAAGGAGCGTCAGTTGCGGAACAAGACTATCCGGATGGTTAAAGTCGGATGACAGCATCATTCGGACGAGGAGGCTACTTGGGAGCTCGAGGATACAATCTGAGCTCAATATCCCCATCTTTTCACTTGAAATATGTGATTTAATTTACCGTTCAGCATTTATAATTTTTACCTGTTATTAATACTTGCTGATGGTAGATAACGAAATTTGAGGACCAAATTTTTATTAGTGGGGGAGAATGTAAAATATCGAAAAATGACGAATAATGATAAGGGAATTTTTCAAAATTTTTGGAAATTTTTCGGAGCTCGTATGGACGAGTTAACGGGGGTAAAAACGGGGCCCGGGAGAGCTTGTTTAGGCTGCCCATTTAAGCGAGGAAAAATTGAATTTATTTATTTCCTTGCTTTTCTTTTCTTTTCTTGTTTTTGCCGAATTCTTCCCTTTCTCCCTCTGCGCGCCCGGCGCGATCTCTTTGCCCTAACCGCACGCGCACGCGGCGGTTTCTTCCTCGCCAAGCATACAAATCCATCGGCTACTTCTCCTCCTCACTTCTTCTAGTCACCAGCGCCGACGCCGCCCTTTCCCAACATACAATCCCTCGGCCAAGGAAGCCCTAGCGCCGGCAACTCGGTCCACTCCCTCTTCTGACCACCACAAGAGCAAGCCAAGCAGTGTCGAGGCCGTGTCTCTGCTCGACACTACCGAAGCCAACATCGTCGGTGCCCTACAGCCGACTGATCCCTTCGTTCCTCTTTCCCGAGTCCTTCCCTTGCGTCACTGTGCCCTAGCCTGAAGCCGACGACCATGGTCTGATCTCTCTCCGGCGGCCATTGTTTCGCATTCCTCAGTCCTAGTGTCGTTTCACTAGTCGTCTGGTGACGAGATTTTTCTCCCCTCGCACTACTGCCTCTACACTTTTCTTCACTGTGCGTGGCCATTCGGTGCCCTAATTGTGATCTGGGAGGTAAGGAATTTTGTGTTATGTAATTGGGTATCTTTAATTGGTGATATTCACATCTTAATCCGATTAGAGAAGACCTAATTTCTGTTCTTATTATTATTGTTGTTGAGATTTAAGGCTTGGTCAATGATTACAACTCCGGTCATCTTTGTGTGTGGGCGATTCACAGCTTTGGGCATAAACTTACTGTGGATCATGAAACGACAGTGAGGTGAATTGAGGTAAGGTGTAGAGAAAGTAATTTCTTTTGTTACAGCATACACCTAATTGGAGCTATGAAAAAGATAAGAAATGAATAGTACATAAACTTAGTTAAGTTTAAGTTGGTTATATATATGGATTAGGTTTGGAATTTGTCTACTGGTTTGATTAGCGTTTTACCCTAAGTTAGGGTTAGAGGTTTTATTTAGCTATTTATAAGAATTGTAGCTAAATAAAATATATCTATATGTTCGATACAGGACTTTGACGCAAGACGCGTGTCTCGACTACCAGTTTGGACTTTTCGATAGGAAGTGGGTACATTGACTTTATGTCTTTTGATATGCATAATAATGTTTTTAACATATAGCAATGATTATGTTTCTCATTTGCTTCGGTTGATCACTACCTGACCTGTTACCTGCTTTCTTGTTTATTTATTTTGCACATTATGCTAGTGTTTACCTGATTATACCTATTTATAGAGGTAGTGACACAACCATGTTATTTACCATGTTCAGGACCTAGGGTGTTTGATACCTTATCTGGTCTTTATACTTTGATTTGATTCACTTCCCGATGGTACACATTTTACATATATATGGATTATTGCTATGTTGCTCAGTATTTTGTCATGCTTAGTATCATACACCTTTCGCATGATTGCATGCTGTGCGATAGTCTGCTCTATTATTGTTGAGCACATCGCCAGTTTCATCACTGTCGGTGCTCCGTTGGTCCGCTCATGGGTAGCGTGACGCAGCGTGGTAGCACGTCAGTTTTTCTCTGTTCGGTGCTCCGTTGGTCCGCTCATGGTTAGTGTGACGCAGAGTGGTAGCACGTCAGGGATCCCTCCCCGTCATGGTGTATCGGGAGATGAGAGAATTGCGCTCCCCCATTTATGATTTTGGGTAGGAGTATGTGTATACTCCGACAGCATCCCGTCCGCTCGGTCACTCATCAGGGGCAGTGATGGCAGAGTGCACGGTTGTCACAGCCTTACCCACTCGGTCTCTCCATTATGTGTGAGATGGCTGACTGGCGTCAGGGGTGACCATGTCATTTGCATCATATGCATGATGCATTTATTGCTTGTGTTTGCTTCATTTACTTGCTGCATTTATATGGATGCATATGATTGACATGCATACAGGATTATGACACTCTCGGTCTGACGACCCTGTTATCCTTATACCTTGGTCCTGGTTAGTGCAGTTTAATTCTGTATTCCTCAGTTACATTTATCTTTCTTGTATCAGGAGATTGTACACATGATTAGTGCTAGTTGTTATATTCTTTATTATGAATATCAGTTGTTACCCGCTGAGTGTTGGACTCACACCCTCCTCCGTTGTTATTTTCAGGTTGATGCTGTCCAGAGAGTTCTAGTCACTAGTCCCCTACAGTCCACGAGGACGTGTGATGATCTTGTGGTTTTCATATTTTAGACTATGTATGGACTTGTTTGTGTTGATACATTTGGATCTTGTATGGATTCTTATTGTCTATGAGTTTCATTGGATTTGTTTTACTACACGCCTGCCTAGACAATAAAAGAGGTAAGTTGATTTTATCGTCAGTTTTGAGATTTATGAGTGTAGTGGAGTAGGACATCGGTTTTGTGCTTTATGGGTGTAGTTGAGTAGGGTTGTTTTTGAGTCTTCCTATTACTGTTTCTAGTTTGTTCACTATTAAATTGCGTGGATGTCTGTGTGATGTATGTTTTATTATTGTTATTGTTCCGGCCATGTTGACCGATGTATATGTAGCCCAGAGGGCGATGTAGAAAGTTTCAGATTGTCCGCCGTACAGGGGAGATGCTGCCAAAATTTCTTCAGACAGAGACTCCTCCAGGGCGTGACAAGAAAAGAGAACTTCGTCATGATGAATATTGATGAGTGGTTGATCCTAATGGAGGGATTTGAAACTCCAATCGATGGACAAGGAAAACTTCTTAAGAAGAAGAAATGGACTGAGTAGCAACTCTAAATGTAACCAACATTTTGGTTAATTTGATTCCTAATGGCATATTATACAAGATACGTAAATGCAAGGATGCGAATGAGTTATGGAGCAAGTTGGTCAAACTCCATGAAAATCCAACCTCAATGCAAAATGAAGGCGGATCCAAAGAGAAAGACTCATTAGATAAAGAAGAAGAGGACTCTGAGAGGAATTCAACATCCAAGGAGGAAATTGAAGAAGTATCCACTTCAAGGATTGAGGGGGAGTATGTGTCATTGACATCGTAACAAGAAGAAACCTTGATATCCTGAACCAATGAAGAAGAATCATGTATCACCTCTACGATCAAAGAAGGTATAGCAAACGCAATTCATAATGATAAACTTCTGATAATATGTTTTATGTGTAGTGAGAAAAGACACTATAACAACAAATATCCCAAATTAATGAAGAAAAAGGCTCAAGAGGCACCCAAGGTGAAGCAGAATTTGAGAGAAGTTAGTCCCATGATACGAAAGGGCAAGGAGTACATTATTTGCTTCTCATGAATCAATGACGGCATTATCAAAATCAATGTCCAAGGGGAGAAATTCGACTAAGAACGAAGGAGGGATTTGAAATCAAGGGGGAGCTCTTAAGAACAAACTTAAGATATCTTTTAATAATGCAATTCCCTTGTGTCATGATAAAAAGCATGCTAGACATAAATTTTATGATTTAAGAGTTTGTTATCATGAGAATAGGAAGTATGATAATTCAATAAAAATTTTAGGTCATATCATGCTAGAACAACTATACCTAATGATAGGAAGGTAGAAAATATTTTAGGCAAGATCCCCAAGCAATTTAGATATATGCCTAAAAAGAAAAATATTCCAGGCAAACATGAAAAATTAAAATTTAAGGATTTAATGATCAATAATCAAGTTTTGAGATCAAGACTTGATAAATTGGAGAAGACCTTAGAGAAAATGACGAATAATATTAAAGGATCGAAGAAGTAAAACCAAGATTTAGAAAGTGTTGTCATAAATCTAAAAAGTGCACCGTGTTAGTGCTAGAAGGGTTCAAAGTTAAACTGTATTATGATCTAACAATTTTACCTGCGTGTACAAGCAAGACCTAGTTGAGACTAGGCAACAAAGTCTTAGTCAAGAGACTGGGCATGAAGTTCTAGTCAAGGGATTGTACATAAAGTCTTGGTCGAGAGGATTGAGCATGAAGTCCTGGTCAAGGGATTGGGCAGAAAGTCTAACTTTTAAAACTTGTGTTGGGTCGTGTTCCTTCTTCCTTCACACGGTCATGTCTAAGGCACGACCTGCTCCTTCTCCTTGTCATCTTTTTACGCACAGCCGTGTCAATTGGCACGGGCTGTGTCGCCTCCTTCTTGGTTGAGCTCACACGACCATGTGTGTCATACGACCTCTTTCTTCTTCTTTTCTAGAATTTTCACATAGTCATGTGAAATCACACGGCCTTGACCCTCTTCTTCTCAGGTGAGCTCACACGGTCAGTGCGAGTCACACGACCAGCTGCTTCTCTCCCTCTGTAAGTGTCACACGACCGTGTATGGTACACGGTTGGGCTCTGTTAGGTACAAAATTACTAAATTTCCTCCTTTTTGACTTATCTAATGCCTCAATACCCATGAAATAATCATGGCCAGCTCATGGAAGAAATGCACAACCTGAAAACAAAAACAAGAACAATTTAAAAACACTAACTAATGAAAAAGAAAGCTAAAATTAAAACTAACTAAAGGAGTCCTTGGGTTACCTCCCAAGAAGTGCTTGTTTAAGGTCATTAGCTCAATCGGTGTGAGATCATTCTAGGGGGAGAGGATCAGAGAAGTATAACTTTTGCTTCTCCTCTAACTTCATACCATGGACATATCCTTTTAAACGTTGACCATTCAGCTTAATAATGTTGGTGTGGTTAGCACTAACGGTTTAACTTAGGTTTTGATAAATGACAAAGTAGGTTAAGTTAGGTTTGTTGTGATCTAAAAGTTTAACTAAGTATGTAGAAGGTGTCTAGCTAGGTCGACAAGTCAATCAGATAACTGGCACGAAGTCCAACTAGGTCGATAGGCTTATCGTATAGTTGACACGAAGCTCAGCTAGGTCGACGGGTCGACCAGATAGCAGGCACGAAGTCCAAATAGGTCGACGGGCTGACCGGTTGTCTAGAACAAAGTACAGCTAGGTCGACGGGCCGACCGGATAGATGGCAGGATGCCCAATTAGGTCGACGGACCGACCGGATAGCTGGCACAAAGTCCAGCTAGGTTGACGGGCTGACCTGATAGCTAACACGAAGTCTAGACATGTCGACGGGCTGATCAGATGTCTATAACAAAGTCCAGCTAGGTCAACGAGATGATATGATAGCTGGCATGAAGTCCAGATAGGTCGACGGACTGATCGGATATCTGAAAGTTTAGTTAAGGTAAGTCACTGGAGGGGAGTGACTTGGTGAGGACGCGTTCCCAGTTAGGAAACTTAGGCGTCGATCCAACTTAGAACCATTTCAGGAATCTAAGTTGAGATTTTGATTAGATTCTGATCTCGGTGATGTTGGACCCAGTGGCAGTTTTGATGTGATCAACCAAGTTGGTTAGGTTCTGCATTTTGTCTGACCCTTGTGTCTGAGTGTGCAGGAACTTAGGAGCACAGGAAGTTGAGCGGAAGACGCAGCTAGCGAGAAGGACGACACGGGAAGAGAGCAGACGGGCTCGGTGCGTCCGAAGGACCAGAGAGCTGCGGAAGAGTACTCCGATGGAGAAGGCCGGTTACTGGGTTCGGGTGAGCCCTATTCCAGATGGCCGCAATCACCCAAGGAGCCGAACCGGAGCAAGTCAACTGGAGTTGACTTGTCAACAGTTCGGTCGACCGAACCCCATGATCGGTCGACCGAACCCCAATCCTCAGAAGACCAACCGCTGGTGACACGTCAGAAGCCACGTCAGCAAGCCAGCTGTTGGGGGACTGATCGGTCAACTGAACCCCTTGATCGGTCGACCGAACCAACGTTTATCCAGAGACTCATTCGAGCGTTTTGATCGGGCTAGCGCAGAGGAAGACCGTTGGTCGACCGAACACAATGATCGGTCGACCGAACCTGAGCTCGATCCACAGAGACTGCACTTGGACGGAAAGATGGGCAGGTATAGTAGGTTCGGTCGACCGAACCTGGGGATCGGTCGACCGATCCCTCTCTAGTCAAACTTGATCCCGAAGATCAGGTTAACAGATAGACTCTAGAACCCCTATATAAAGGGGGTCTCGGGTAGCTATTGATATACAACGATCACGAACGAAATAGCAACTCTAGTAATCTCTGTTTAAGCAACTACTGTGCTGTCAAAGTGTAAAAGTCTTCTCCGCCTTCTGAGAAGGAGTTTTCTTACTACGCTTTTCTTACTGCCCTGGATTAACAACTGTGAGATCTCGGAAAATTTAATTAATAGGGTTATTTGGAAAATAACCTTATAATATTTTTTCAGAATTTTTAGGAATTTTCTGGGAATTTTTCGGAGTTCGTACGACGGGTTTTGAGGGGATTAAGTTCGGGCGCAGATAAATCCTGTTTGGGATACCCGTTTAAGTGAGGAAATGTTTTTAATATATAAATTCTTTTTCTTTATTTCCTCTCCTAAAACGCCGATTGCCCGAACCCTCTCCTTCCCCGATCTCCCCTCTCTGCCTTCTCTGTTCTCTCTCGCGGACGGGCGACGACGACGGAAGCAAGGCTCCAACTCCGACGATCTTTCTTCGCCGGCATCATCTCCGATTGAGCTTAGGCCGGCTGGCGTTTCCCTCTCCGGGCCGCAGCATAGCGTCGTGTCTCTTTTCATGCCTGCCTACCGAGCCCTAGTTCTTGTTTCGGCGTTGGATTGAGCTCAGATCCGGCCGACGCCTTTCATCTCCGGGCTGTGGACACTCGCATCCCCTTGTGCCGATCATTGATGCCACTGGACCAAGCGAGATCCACTTGATCGCCGCCGTGAAGGGGCAATTAGGGCTTCAAGGGTAAGCAATCGAATCTTCTTTCTCGTTGTGGTTGCGTTCTTGTTGCACTCCATGCCCTAGATCCATCGTCGGTGCATTGCCCCTTCGGATCATTGGTGCTGGATTTTCATCCTATCCGATGATCTTGATCCTCATTTTTCTTTGTGGCTGAACTAGGTCTCGGATTGGAGACGTTGGGTATTAGTGAGTTGTGCTTGGGCTGTCGAGCAGAGATCAAAGGGGTTGATGCTTGATCAATAATCTCCCTGCTTGATTCTTTCTTGATCCGAATTGTGGAGTGGAATCCAACACCTTGCTGTTCTGTGGACTTTTTGGTTCGGCAGCCACCCATCCATCAGTGTTCCCTTGATCCAGAATCAACTCGGCAGCAACCCATCCATCAGTATTCCCTTGATCCAGAATCAACAGCAGTTGGATTGAGGTATGGTATAGTGAGGTTGATACATAATTAGTTATGTGTTGAATTAGGTATGATCAGTGGTTGTTTGTGATTAGATCTATTTGCTTAGATTAGTCTAATGGAATGATTAGGTTAAGTGTGATTGATTAGTTATTTATGTGTAGGTTTAATTGGAGGTTGTAATTGGTTAGTTGATTGTGATTAGATATAATTGTTTGAATTAATCTAATGGGGTAATTAGGGTTAGGGTAATTAACCCTAATTAACGGTTAGATTTAAGTTAGGTAGGTTGCGATGATTTGATTAGGGTTTTGCCCTAATTTGTTATTAGGGATTTTATTTAGCTATTCTTTTGGATTTAGCTAAATAAAATATTTATATGTGTTTGACGCAGGACGCTGATTCGAGACGGGCGTCTCGACTTCAGATTTGGATTGTACCTTCTATTTGAGGTGGGTACCCTTTGACTTATCTTTTTGATATTGTCTTATGATATGTGTAGCTTATATATAATTACTAGTGTTTGGTAGATTTAGCATTTCCCTGGTGTTAGTTTAGTTGATACGTGATACATGTTGCTACTGTTGTCTGCTATACGTTAGTCTAGTATATATATGACTAGTGGTATTGGTAGCTTTAGCACCTCCCTGGTTTAGTTATTTGATACTTGTTGCTACTGTTATCTGCTATACTTTCGTCTGGTAAACCTTTACTGCTTACCATGTGTACGTATGTTTATAGAGATGGATATTTATAGTGCTTATCTACACATGATTAGTTGCTGTAGATACTTGTTATATGTTATTGGATTCATGTTGCTTATGTCTTTGTTATATATGCGTTTACCTTTTCGGCACCTACGCATATGGAGGAGGATATGTTCAGGTATGACATACTGTAGCCGCACGCACCATATCGCATGATTGCATGCTGGGCGATTGATGACTTCATTGTTGTTGAGCTCGTCGGCCGGCTACATGGCCCTCTACACACGTGACCATTGCATGGGTAGTGGCACAGCACTTAGGGTGTGTATGGTAGGTTGCTCTGTAGTGCTCCGCTGGTCCGCTCATGGGTAGTGTGACTGCAGCGTGGTAGCAGGCAGGGTCCCTCCCGTTGTGCCGGGAGATGAGAGCATTCGCGCTCCCTCACTATGTCTGAGGTAGGAGGATAGGTGTACTCCGACAGCATCCCGTCCACTCCGTCACTCATCAGGGGTAGTGACGGTAGAGTGCACGGTGTCACAGCCCTACCCACTCGGTCTCGCCATTGCGTGTGAGACGGCTGACTGGCGTCAGGGGTGACCATGTCATATTGCATCATATGCACGGATTGCATTCTTTATGATTGATGCATTTTGGTGATTGCATATGATTGACATGCATACAGGATACATGCTTTTGCTTTGACTATTTTTATCTTTGTATGTTCACAGTCAGTTGCACAAGCCTCGCAAGTGAGTACAGTTTATTTCAGTTATGCATTTTCTTATTATTCTTGCTATAGATTGTACTTTATGCCTATTGCTGGTTATTACAGTTTATTTCAGCTATGCATATCTGTTATACTGTTAGGAGACCGTACCGTAAGTTGTACTGTTAGGAGACTGTACTGTAGGCTCTATGGTTTAGTGTACTGTACCACAGGATGTTGCTAGTAGTTATATGTTGCTGTACATATCTATTGGATTACCTGCTGAGTTCTTTGAACTCACCCCGTTGTTACTATTTTTTCAGGTTGAGGCCGTCGGGAGATATTCCAGTCGCTAGCCCCTTTATCGCGAGGATTTGCCTGTTGTCGGGATCTGTTTTGTTTTTGCATCTTATATACTCGTGATGTGGATTTTGTATTATGGACTTTATGACGCACATTGGGTTTACTACTTTTGTTTTCCGCTGCGAATATTTCATTACTTCGTGGATTTCGTTTCTTCGTTGTAGTGGAGTAGGATGTGTACGTATATCTTCGTTGATTTCTATATCATCTTTTCTGTATATAACTGCGTGGGTTGTTCATATTATATCTGTGTAGAAATATTGAATATAACTGCGTGGATTGTTTTACTATTTGTCTGTATTGTTCCGGCCGAGTGTGGCCGAGGTATTGATATATGTATACTGAGATTCATATTGTCACCCGTACAGGGGAGATGCTGCCGAAATTTCTTCGGACAGGGACTACCTGGGGCGTGACAATTTATTTGGTATCAGAGCCAGACTCTGATTTCGGATTGTTGTGTCCTGGAGTTTGTTAGCGTATCCGAATTTTTGAGATTTTATCTGATACCAATTTATTTGGTATCAGAGCAAAGTTTTGCGATACCTACTTGTCGGGTTTCGGATTTACGAGGCTTACTTTCGTGAGCATTTCTCGGTATTTTGGATTTGTATGGATTTTCGTCGACTTACTCGTTTCAGAATTCCGAGGTATTTTGACGAGGTTCTATTTGGGGCTAAGCAGCGACAGGATATCTCCAGACGGCAAATAGGTAATTTAGGTAATTTTTCAGTTCTTATACCTGTAGTGATATCTGGGTAACATTTTCTTTACAGATATGCCACCTACACGTGTACCGGCACCGAGACGTGGGCGGCCACGTAAGTGGCCGTTTGATTCTCCTGAGACAGAGTCTTCAGAGAGGTCTGTTAGCGTTGAGCCTGTCCATCAGGGGCAGACTCCTCAGGTCATTGTGGGTACGGGTGCTTATCAGACCCCGATAGCTCCGACTTCGAAGGTACCTACCTTGACTGTACCACCAGTGGTACCACCGTCGGCATATTCAGCACCTCCCCCAGCAGTAGTACCCGCAGTATACCCGGCAGCCCCTCTAGCCGCGCCTGCTACTACGTACTTGGCACCCCAGATACCTGCGCCGGTTACTACATACTCGGTACCTGCACCAGCAGTACCGGTTACATCTTACCCGGTACGGCCCATCGTACCTTTAGTCGTCCCTACTTATGCCTACTCTGTAGTTCCACTAGTGGTTCCTACCCTGTTTATGTGGCAGCACCAGTGGTACCTCTTCCAACCTATCATCAGTACCACCCATAAGATCAACTCCAGTGATTCTGCCCAGTACCGCAGCGATATCTACGGATATGGTTGTGGCACGAGCTTGGATCCCAGCCTTGGCGGAGTTGGTGAAAAACCAATTCACGCTATTTCGCGGGGAGACTGATCCGAGCGTGGCTCAATCTTGGATAGAGTCTATGGAGCGGACATTCTTTTACATGGCCTGCTCCGAGTGGGAGAAGGCTGAGCTGGCTGCTTACCACTTACGAGACGGGGCAGAGATCTGGTGGGACACACAGCGCTCGATTATAGGCGAGCAGCATGTTATATATACGAGATTTAGAGAGGCATTCGAGAGTCAGTGCTTTTCCCGGGCGTATCAAATGACACGTCGGCGGGATTTCCTGAGTCTGCGGCAGAATAACCGCTCAGTGATGGAGTATAATGCTGAATTTAATCGGTTGGCCAGGTTCTGTCCTGAGTTAGTTGCCGATGACAGATCTTGTATGCTTCAGTTTGTCCAGGGACTGGACGGGCATCTTCAGGTGAAGATTGCCGGTCTTAGTATAGTATCATACACAGAGGCACTGGGTAGAGCTCTTATGATTGAGTTTGCTCATTAGAGAGTGAATGCATACAAGAAGAGAAAGCGGACTAATCGGACTTCCGGACAGATCCAGTAGCCACAGACTACTGGACAGCAGCAGAGTAGTCGCACTCAGACAGGTCAAGGTACTTCTGGGTCATCTGGTCGACCCCAGAAGTCAGGATGATCTTCATCAGGACGTTTTCGGTCTTCTCAGCAGAACCGGAAACTGTCCACCGGTGGCTCTCACTGCACCCGATGTGGATCTTGAGATCACGTCACCTCTACATGCTCCCTGGGACAGTCAGTTTGCTATTATTGCAAACTGCCTGAGCACTTGAGCCAAGACTGTTCGCTGAAGGATCAACATGTAGCTTCCGGGATTTATGTTCCGGGAGGACAGTTTGGTCAATCCGGGACTCAGCGAAGCGGGCCGAAAGCCCAATCTTCGCATCGTCAGCAGAGGATAGCTCCTCCTGTAGCAGCTGCATATGACATGCACGGGCAGGAGCATTCCGGTGTCCTTGTGGAGAACCCCACGGTATTCCACCTTAGTGGTCTCCTGTACTATTCGTCAAGAAGAAGGATGGTACTCTGAGGTTGTACATCGATTATAGGCAGCTGAATGCAGTGACTATCAGAAATAAGTACCCCTTGCCCCGGATTGAGGATTTATTTGATCAGCTCAGAGATACATCAGTGTATTCTAAGATTGATCTGCTGTCGGGATATCATCAGCTGAGAGTTAGAGATTCTGATATTCAGAAGACAGTATTTCGCACAAGATACGGACATTACGAGTTTTTGGTAATGCCATTTAGGCTTACCAAT